>NC_080028.1:88533899-89894733 GCF_030020395.1 Manis pentadactyla | reverse complement strand
GAGTGGGCCTCAGTGGGCCCTCTTGCCCTGAAGTACGAGGCCTAGACTAGACACTAGCCTGAGTGGCTCACTCTTCCCTGGTCCTCTGAGAAAAAAAAAAAGACATGGGTCAAAACAGGGCATCCAAGAGCTGCAGCTCTTACAACCACTCACTCCTCCCACCACGAGCTTCACTCTTACCACAAGAACCCTTTGCCTGTCCTTGAAGATGCCATTTTGTCCTTATCTGCACTTCCATTTTGGGAGTGAAGGAGGAATGTTGGGGAACCTAGACAGAAGTTTGGACTTAGATATTGGAGCACTTCAATTTGTCCTTACGTTCAATGTGGCTCTCCCTTAGGGTACACTTCCACAGATCGCAGCAACTGAGTGCTGAATCCAGATAAGCCTTTCAGACTGGCCGCCCAGCAGCTCAAAAAATGTCACTGACAAACAACAATTTAGTAGGATTCCGAAAAGATACATAGTTCTTTTCCCCTAGATTGGCACTTTCTGAGATGTTTCCTGGAATGACCTTCCCATACGATATTAATAGATGTCCCTAGGATAAAGGATTTTGTTTAGAATGACTGGGTTAGATCAAATTCAGAAAAAATTGTGGAGGGGTGAGGGTGGGCATGGTAATAGTGTGCTGCATTTGCCAAACAGGCTTGACCTTACAACACCTACTCACATCTCCAAGGGCCCTTGGGAAATACTACTCTACTCCCAACCCTCTGAAGTAAACCAAACCCCCCCACAAGCCCAGCCTTCACTGCCTTCTGCTGTGGAAAGGCACCATAAACTATGCAGAGAAACCCTAACAGCCATATGAAACTCATTGCTAGGACTTCCAAATAAATGAGTGGCAAAATATTATTTAGTACCTTGTATGCCATTTTCTTTCTATAGACCCTCAGGAGAAATAAGACTCTGTTGTAGAGCCAGCAATAGTTGAACTTCTTCTGAACAGTTGCTTTATCTTTTGTCTTGTGGCCCCCATGAGCTGGGTAACTTCACAATGGCTACCAGCAGCCTAGAGCAGCTCTGTGGCCCACTGTTGTAAATCAGTAGCCCATAATTGGCAGACAAGATTCATTCTTGTCTCAACGATGCATACCCACTTGTTTCTTTTTCCTCATCTACAAATAATTTTTAGAAGGTTTTTCTTTTAAATACCTTGAAAAGCTACCTTAAATCCTTTTTTTGTTCCAGGCAAGATAAGTGATACAACACATTACCTATTGCCAATCTAGCTGTCTAATTGGTAAACTGATATTGACTTGTGTCTGAGTCTATTGGAGCTTTGGGCTTATCAACAAGGTTGATAGGTAGCTGATGTGCAGCCACAGCTGCGGTGAGAACTAGGGGCTTATTTCAAGGGCATACAAGCATTTTTGACTCTGCAGACTCAAATATAGCCATCCTTGTTTTCTGTTTCTCCCATCATGGACAGCCATGAACACAACATACTAAGCCATCTTTTCCATTGTTTCCCCTCTGTGTTGAGCTCAGAAAACATTTTGTCCATTTGTGTTTTGTCCTAAAAGGGCTGAAAATATTTACGAAGAAATCCTAGAAATTTAAGGCTAAAAAAAGACCTTAAAGCTCATCTAGTCTAGGGCTGGCAGGTAGGTTTCAATTGTCATGCTCTTTCTAGTCCATTAGGAATATTGTATTGAGAATTCTGGGCCAGAAAGGAATAAAAGGCCAGACTGATTAGTGATGGCTGCCCTGGGTGTGGAGGAGAGGACGTGGGAAGGCTGCACATTTGCTGGCCCAAGTCTCTCCCTTTGGCACATGAAGTGACCTGAGAAGATGGCACTGGAAACCAAGTGTCCTTACACTCCACTGGCTGAGGTAGTCCTTTTTCTTCCAACTATAAAGTTAGAAAACTAAAGTGTTGAAAAATTAAGCTACTTCTAGATTTGCCATTGAGTTCATTGTAAGATAAAAAACAGAACCTGCTTCTTCATTCCTTTTCCCAGTTTCTGCTGGAGTTAAGAACTAAGGTCATTCCACACTCAGACTTACCCAAATTGTTCTCGTTTTCAGCTGGCCATGATTAGCTTGATTCTATTTTTTTAAATAGAGCCTCTCTGTTCTATTGAGACATACCAGCCAGTAAGTTTTTTTCCCCTGTGTACTTATGTGGTCAAGGATGTTGCTAGCTAAAAACAAACTAACACATTTTAGACTCCTAAAGAATACTTCCTTTTCTGAAAAAATAAAAAAGAAAGGGGAGAAAAATTTTAGAAACATTTTCACAAGTTTCTTTCTCACTGTGCAATACTGATACATGTCACATTACCAAATATTCATCTTTTCAGGTAATAATCCAGATGAAATTGAGATGAACAGCTCATCTCTTAAGGAGTTTCTTTTTTCTTGAGACAGTGGAATTCTTTTTCCTAAGTAATTTGCTGATAAAAAACTGGTGCTGTCTTGTATCTTCTTCTTTGCCTTAGCTTATCAGAAATAGAATTAGAGGTCTTGTTCACATATTTACTGATGAAACATTCCATCACATCTTCACAAGTGTTGTACACTAAGTTTCAAGTGTCCAGGGATAAGGCAAACTAGTACAGTTAATAAACCATTTTTTCAAGTTTTTCTTCCAGTGGCCCACAGACTGTTTTCTCCTGACGTGAGTCAAGCTATTTAATGTGCTGGAATCCATCTTGTAGGGCTTTCTCCATTCATGCTAAGTGATTGAATTCACAGTGCCAATGAATTAGGGCCTCATTTGTCACTTTGTTGAGAAGAGGTTTTTGGACCCATTCAGTTGGGAGATTGGCTGGAGTGGGAACTGGGCAAGAACCTGCCCCTGAGCCACCATTTCTTTCCTCTTCAAACATGATTCATAATCAGCCTGGAAGAAGCATAAAGATAACAGAGGATGACCAAGTGCTCTGAAAAGTGGGTGCTGTGAAGCTGATTGTGTTAGCAGGACAGACTGGCCCCTGCTAGACCAACCACTTGGGTGTCCATGACATGGTGCCTTTAAAAAAGAGCCAGCACTGGCTTGGTAGAACCATACTTCTCTAAAGTGTGTTAGTTTAAAGAAAATTTCCATCTTTTAGCTGCCAGCAGCCCCAGTGCCAATTAGAGTGAACATACTTGACAGTTTTACTCTTGCAACCCCTGAAACATTGGAGTTCCAGAGCTGGAAGCCACACTGGCTTCCTAGTGACCTTAAGCTATGCAGATGTGCCCTGCGCTCAGCTGCCTGCAGAATGGGAATGGGGCAGATGTGTGCCCCAGCATCATTGAAATTCCAGGAGGGTGCTCCCCGCCCAGCCGCCCCCTCACCAGGTTCCGCACTTCCCATTAGTTCTCAGAAAGGAAAGCAGTTCAGAAAGGTGGATGCAGTAGGTCAGAAGGAGGGCAGTCTCTCATGGAGGCGGGGCTGCCTGCTTACTCGCTGGGAGGAATTATCTCCTATGGAAAAGGGGTTCTAAATTAAGCCTTAGGATACAAGCCCTACCTCTGAAGGTGCCTAGGCCATGAGGGCTACAACTGCAGATCTGGTTTGTCGACCTTTTGGTCTCCAGCCAAACACACCAACCTCCCTATAGAATTGCTTGGGTGCCTGGGGAGAGTCAGGTTATTTTTAATTGAAAGATAAGTTTCTTCTTGAAAAATAGGAACATTGAAACCTCCAAGGCAAACGGGAGAGTAAACAGATGTCACAACGTCTAGGCCTAAAATAGGGGGTTTATCTGTGATTAATGCATCACTACAGGATCCGTGGACAAGCTGCAAGGGGCCCAGGAAGCCCACGAACATGATTGAAAGTTTTGTTTACTTTTGTACTTTGTATAAAAGAAGGTCTGTAGCTCCCATCAGACCTTCAAGTAGATCTGTAAAAACAACAAAAGTCAAGATTCCCTGGGCTAGCAAAGAGTGAAGACATACAAGATGTCTTTTAAGAGGCACCCTGTCTGTGCCCAACCCCAGGGGCATTCATCATCATAGCCCCTGCTCCCCACCCAACCAGACACTCAACAGAGATAGAACAGAAGTCCCCGAGAGAGGACTCCGCATTCAGCGGAGGTTTAAGGAACCTTCCACAAAGTGGAAAAGAGATTTTAAAATCACTTTTCTTCCATCTTTGTTCAAGCAAGTTTTTGATGGATGTCTTTGAATTTTTTTAAGCCCTTATATTTTGTATTATTCATACAGTTAAAGTCCTCCATTCCAATTTTTTGTCACTTGGCCAAGTGATAAAACTGAGCTTTGACCTGTGTAAAGTAATGTTTGCTTTTACCCAGAATCATGAAATCAAAATTCACAAGCATGTCTTACCCAACCCACTTCTCTTACCATGGAAGCCCACAGACGTTAAGCAGCCTTCTCGAAGTCACATATCTAGTTTGTAGTGGAGGTAGTGAGTCATTTTATTCTTTATTCTTATCAAAGAAAGGGAGTTATAGAATTAATGGAACTTACAAAGTTGGGGGTCTTTATGGGTACCATTTAAAAGAAAGCATAGTGTGGTTGTATAAAAACCTCACAAAAGCCCATCTTCTTGGCCTTTTTCAGATCTGTTTCCTTTCCCTCATGGGCTGGCTCCCCCTTCTTCCCCACCGCACCCCTACTCCCGAATCAAAGCACCCCTGTGTTGAGCCCCACAGAGGCCTTCCTCCTGGGCTCGCTGGAGACTTTCATTCTCAAACTCGGGGTGGCTGCATGCACACAGAAAGGGCATTTATTTGTTCATGTGCTCTTGCTTTCAATCATCCAGTCTTCCCACCATGCTGCCCAAAGAAATAGGAAGGTCAAGGGCAGGAGAAAGGAAAATTCCCATGGGTGTTTCTCCCTTAGGAAACTTGAGACTTGCCACTTCCCAGGACTCCAGGTACAGAAGCATTTTTTCATCCAGCAGGAGGCTGCAGAGTGCACGTAGAATGGTGGGTTTTGTTAACAAATTGCTGTTAGTTTCCTTCTTTCTCGTTCTTAGTAGTTCTTAGAAACTGTGTCTGTTCTTACCTCGAGCCTTCTATAGGGCCAGAGATTTTTCCACAGAGAGCCCGTTGCTTATGAATAAGAACTCCTTTCACCTTTGTTCAGATTGTCCCACCATGTTGCTGCCTTATAAAAAAAATGTGTTGTATGTATAACCTAGATTATGTCCCTATTAAGTGAATTTGTAACGACTCCCTCATGAGCTTAGCAAAAGTATGTCTAGACAATTTTTTCTGGCTTCCCCTCTCAAACCTCTTTGGGTTAAAAATAGGGAAGGATTTGTTTTAATACAGTGTCGTACTGTATCTTTAACCTTTTGTCCAAATACATATTGCCTCTTTAAGTTTTATTTAGAGAAAGTGTGGAGCTTATAAACCAACTCACTCAGACCTTGAGACTGCCCCTGGCTGGCCTTCCTGCTACCAGCGGATTAGCCAAGTCTCCAGAAGTGTTTTACAGGAAGCTTAGATGGAGGGAAGCACTTAATTATTATCCAAATTTTTCCCTTTGTTAAGTCTTACTGTAAGATATCCCAGATATTATATTTTTAGCAACCACTTTAAAGAGACTGGGGGAGATTAATTTGAAATTTACAATCACATGACAGCACCACAGCTTAACACGCTCAAGGTCCGCCTTGTGCAGCTGGCTGCTCTGGGGGGACTCCCGTGCAATTCTCTTTGCTGCCACTTGAAATCAGAAATCACAACCGCAGTGATTAGCAGTGAATTCCCTGATCGCCACACCCCTGGCAGAGGGAGAGGGGCCTGTTTTCTTGGTAGCCAGTAGTTAACCCCTTCATGGGATGGGTAAGAGGCAGAGGAAATGATTAGTGGGTCTGAGGTGGGCCCTCAGCACCTCTGGTTTCCCAGAAGCTGCCCGGGTCATGCTGAACGTCAGCAGGATTAGGAGCCTCAGCTTTGCAGGGAGTGAAGGGGAATGGCCGAAGAAGGAGCTTCTCTGGCCCAGCTGAAGCTGTGCTGTCCTCCTGAGACCACTGCCACCTGTCCCCACAGGTTGAGGAGGCCCCGCTGCCAGGGCTGCAGAGCAGCCTTGTCAAGCTGGGAGAGCCTATCTTTGCAGAATGAAGCAGAAAAGCCTGCTTTCTCCCCCTCTTCCAGCTCTCTTTTTTTTAAAAACGGCCTCTGGCTACCAAGTGGACGATTATGGATAGTATTGTAGAGCAGCAGTAAGCAGTGTTAATGAGCTGCAGGCTATCAGACACAAAAAAGAAAATATTTTCCCTGCGGGCCAAACAAAATTAATTTTAAAAATTAATGTAAAACACTAACGCTGCAAGTGCCTCCATTAAATTATGGGACTGTGACATGTACAGTGCTATATTTTTGCCATTGAATTTGTTATGTAAGAGGTGTTCATTGTTTGTTATGGTGTGAAAGGCTGTTTTCCTCCAGATAAGCTTGTTCATTAGTAAACTGGATCCCTGCCACCACCCCGTTTCTTTGCACTGAAGTAATGCCTTGTAGCATAAATGCAGACAGCCGCTGTGCATTTAATATCAGAAATGTAAATCAGAGCATCCAGTCTGGTTTTAAATGGCTTCAGTCTTTCTCAGGATGAAATCTGGGGAAAAAAATTCTTCTCTGCTGCTTCTGACACCATGGCTTTGGCAGACAGGCCCTGAAATAGGCTGATAATTATTAAAGTATCTTGTTTCCCACTGAGGTCTATGGATCGCTCTGTCATTAGACTGGATTTATTTATAGGGTTTCATTCACGCTGTGACAGCTTGGGATTGATAAATCCTGTGTTTTAATTTCAGGCAGAAATGAAACCGGTCAAAAGCAATTTGGGAGGGGAACAAGCCTGGGTAAAATGGCTGTGCATCTTAATGCCTGAATATGGAGCTGGAGTACGGAAGACGTCCTGGCTGGCAGGCTGAGACGTCAGCCAAGGCAGCCAGCTCACCAAAGTCAGGCCCCAGAGAGCGATGGGTAGGGCAGGCCCAGAGCACCCTGCAAATGGCAGGTGCCCTGTGCTGGGCTTGCAAGCACTGGCCTTGCCTCTGAAGAGGGGGAGAGCAGACGGGAGAAGTGCCATATCCCACCCGGCAGAGCTGGAGCGCAGGATGTGTGCTGTACAGTGAGCGCAGATGCGGGTGCTTCCTGGGCACTGCAGCCGTCATTTCAGATGTGCTCGTGCACCCATGCAGGGTGCAGCCCTGGCCCAGTCCAACCCGAGGACGCGTAGGCTCTCAGTGCACCTTACACTGTACTTCTCATGGTGTTGAGTAAGCTCAGGGTCTGATTTTTTTTTTTTTTTTTCCAAAGAGAAGCCAAGATTACTGACTCCTCTGATATTCTTTTTGGCTTACTTAGCAAATACTGAGTTCAGCACTATTTCAAATCTGAGGGGTGCATCCATAACTAATTGAGAGTGGAAAAAAAACCTTATTAGCAATGAGCTCATTCTAGAGAGATGGGATCATTAAGATTGTGTGTGAAAAAGCACTGGAGCACCCTGCCCAGTGAGCTTCTGGGGGCAACGTGCCCTTGCCCTGATGTGGAAACAGCTGGACTGATGACACACAGGAAGGGTGCCCTAGTCCTCTGTGGGCTCTGTGGCCTCCCATGGGGTTGCTGGTGTTCACCTGTGCTCTGAGCACTTCACACCACAGGCCGGGGCTGGAGCAGCTATAGGAAGGGTGGGTAGAACTGGAACCTCCCTCCTCTTCCAGACTCTCCATTTCACTAAAGAGGAAACTGGCCTTCTCATTGATGACCTGCTGCTGAAAAAGGCAGAGACTATCTGGCTCATTGTAGGACACCTTTCAGAAAGTTGTGGCAAAAGGCTTCTAACTGGGCCTGCGGATCACATAGATTAAGGCAGGGACTGATGCCATCACTAAGACGACCATATGTACTGGATGGCCTGGGATAGCCCCAATTTATGTGTGGTGCAGTTGCTGTCAGCACCCCCTTTCACTCTCAAAAGCATCCTAGTTTGCATGCTACCTGCTGCTGTGGTCACCCTACCACCCTAGTATCACCCACCATCCAGCCAGTTCATTCAGAGCAAATGAGAAGCCACAGTAGACCAGTGAAACAGAATCTTTTATTGAAAAGTTATAGAAGGACATATACTGAATGAGACCAATGAAATAAAGTCTTAAAAAGTGCAGAACAATAGCACATGTTTGTATTTATACTCCTATACAGCAAAAGTATAAATACCATACTATGCATAATAAATATCAAATGAGTGCTAGTATCTCCCTGTGAGGAGGTATTCCAAACATATATTTCTTAAGCTGCATAGAAGCTATGTAGGTTTTCCTTACATATATTCTTGTATTTCCCTTTACTTTTTTTTGTAGGAAGAAATATTTCGTAATTTAAAAAGTATAAAATGTTTCAAGACAATTGTTAGGCCAATGGACAATGATTGTGTTGAAGTATGGGAGTGTGTGCATAGTGAAGGAGGAGATTATATTTATGGCCAAGCATCTCAAGAATTGCTGTTGGCCCCAAGAGATGCTGTTACTGGGAGTGCGAGCAAAGCTCAGTGTTTTCCCTTGGGGAGCACCCTGGTTTGCAGGGACTCCAGAAAGAGGCGTGCTGCATCCTGCAATCTGTCTTGAGAAAGCCAGCTGCTTGCATTTTGGATGGATTTGCCTCCATAGAGTCTGTTGGGTCTCTTCTGTTGGGTCAATTCAGTTTGCAGGTTGACATTTACTATGTGCCCTTTCAGTCAGCACTTGCTCATAGATTTTTATAATTCCTCTATTTCCCCCTCACTCCAACATCTGCAGTAACTCAGATCCTTTCTCCCCACAATAGCAGCAAACAGAAGAAGGAGCACAAAGAGAAAAGTGCCGTCTTAGGGGAAGCCATCTGGGGAGGGACCAGGGGCCACAGGCAACTCCTGAGAATCCCTTGGAGAACTTTGTGTTGATGCAAAGAATCATGTTGAAATCTGAGGAAGCCCTCCTGGAATAATGAATCTTAGGGAAGCTTTATTGCTGCCCTGGAGACTGCAATGTTAGGCTGTGCCTTCCCTGCAGACACTGTAACTGCACCTAATCCTGATCTCAGAACTGTCTGGCTTCCAGACATCATTGTTCTAGGTTCTAAGAAAAGACCCACTCACCCTTCCCTCCATTACTTTTTCATCTTTTACAGTTGATGTGTATTTTGAAGCAAATTTCTGGCATTTCTGTCTGAGTAGGTAGAGGTGTAATTCCAATCAGACTGACTGGCTTGTAGAATTAGCCAGGAGTGGATAAGATGACCCCAGAATGACAAGGAAGCATTCCACATAGGCATGGACTTCTCAAGAGGAAATGAGACAAAAGATAGAGTCATGAGAACATGGAGCTGGGACTGCGTGCACATCTTACTCCAGCTGCTGTGATGATTGTTAGCACTCTTTCACAAGGCCTTGGCAAGCAGGTGACTATTGATTTGGGTATTTTACTTTTGTGTATCTGGTACAGTGATCTCCATACAGTAAGTGATTACTATGAGTCTCTTGACAATTATTATTGTCAAGAGCTAACTTTCACTGAGCACATACTGTGTACCAAGCATTTTGTAAAGCACTTTAATGGCTTTTTGTTCTGCTTCCTCACAGTTACACTTTGAAGTAGGTATTTGGATGGCCACATGAAATTGTTATTTTGTATGGTCAAAACAGTCAAATACAGGCATGCCTTGGCCGTATGTGGTTCCAGACCTCTAAAATAAAATGAGTATCGCAATAAAGCAAATCAAATGACTTTTTGGTTTCCTGGTGCATATAAAAGTTGCACTTATATTATTCTGTAGTCTTCTAAGTGTGCAATAGCATTATGCCTAAAAAAACAATGTGTATACCTTAATTAAAAATATTTTAGCTGCTAAAGAATGCCAACCATCACCTAAGCATTCAGCGAGTCATAATCTTTTTACTGGTGGAGTTTCTTGCCTCGATGTTGATGGCTGCTGACTGATCAGGGTGGTGGTCACTGAACTCCTGAATGGTTCTGGCAATTCCTTCAAATAAAACAGCAGTGAAGCCACATTGATTAACTCTTCCATTTACAAATGATTTCTCTGTAGCCTGCGATGCTGTTTGATAGAATTTTACCCACGGAAGAATTTCAAAGTTGGGTCAATCCTCTCAAACTCTGCTACTGCTTTATCAACTAAGTTTTGAAATATTCTAAGTCCTTTCTTGTCATTTCCGTAATCTTCATAGCATCTTCACCAGTAGATTCCATCTCAGGAAACTACTTTCTTTGCTCATCTATAAGAAGCAACTCCCATCCGTTCAAGTTTCATCATGAGATTGAAACAATTCAGTTACATCTCCAGGGTCCACTTCTAATTGTAGTTCTCTTACTACTTTCAACGCATCGTCAGATGCTTCCCCACTAAAGCCATAAACCCCTCAAAGTCATTCATGAAGGTAGGAATTAACTTCTTCCAACTCTTGTTAATGTTGATATTTTGACCTCTACCCACAAAATCACTAATATTCTTAATGGAATCTAGAATGGTGAAGCCTTTTCAGAAGGTTTTCAATTCACTTTGCCCAAATTCATCAGAGGAATCACTATCTAGGGCAGCTATAGCCTTACAAAATATATATCTTAAATAATAAGACTTGAAAATCAAAATGACTCCTTGATCCATGGGCTGCAGAGTGGATGTTATGTTGGCAGGCATGAAAGCAACATTAATCTCAACACATCTCTATCAGAGCTTTTCAGTGACCAGGTGCACTGTCAGTGAGCAGTAATATTTTGAAAAGAATTCTCTTCTTTGAGCAGTAGGTCTCAACAGTGGGCTTAAAATACTCAGTACAATGTTGTAAGTACATGTACTGTCATCCAGGCTTTATTGTTCCATTTCTAGAGTACAGGCAGAAGAGATTTAACATAATAATTTAGGAGCCTAGGATTTCCAGAATGACCAGTGAGCACGGTCTTCAACTTAGTCACCAGCTGCATTAGAAGCTTTGAAATCAATGACTTCTCTTCTCTAGCTATCAAAATCCTAGATGGCATCTCTTTTGGTAGAAGGCTGTTTGATCTATACTGACAATCCATTGTTGAGTGTGACCACCTTTGTTAATGATCTCAGCTAACTCTTCTGGGTAACTTGCTCCTACATCAGCACTTGCTGCTTCACCTACACTTTCCTGTATGGAGATAGCTTCTTTCTTTAAACCTCATGAACCAACCCCTGATAGCTTCAAACTTTTTTTCTGTAGTGCTTTATATCTCTGAGCCTTCAAAGAATTGAAGAAACTAGTGCCTTGCTCTGGATTAGGCTTTGGCCCAAGGGAATGATGTGGCTAGTTTCATCTTCTGTTCAGACCACTAAAACTTCCTTCAACAGTAAAGCTGTTTTGCTTTCTTATCATTTGTGTGTTCACTAGAGCAGCACTTTTAATTTCTCTCAAAAACTTTTCCTTTGCACCCACAAACTAACTGTTTGGCTCACTCAAGAGGCCTGACTTTCAGCCTATTTCTGCTTTCAACATGGCCTTCCAAACTTTGCTTAATAATTTATAGCTTTTGATTTAAAGGGAAAGACATGCAACTCTTCCTTTCACTTGGATACTCAGAAACCATTGTGTGGTTATTAATTCACCTAATTTCAACATTGTGGTGTCTCAGGGAACAGGGAGACCTGAGGAGAGGGAGAGAGACCAGGAATGGCCCATTGGTGGAGCATTCAGAGCACTTACAATATTTATCGATGAGGTTTTCTGTTTTATAGGGGCATGGTTCATGGTGCCCCAAAACAATTACAGTAGTAACATCAAATATCCTGAACATGGATCACCACACAACTATAATAATCATGAAGAAGTCTGAAGTACTGCAAGAGTACCCAAAACGTGACACAGAGGCACAAAGAAAGAAAATGCTGTTGGAAAAGTGTCCCCAGTGGACTTGCTCAATGCAGGGTTCCCATAAACCTTCAGTTTGTAAAAAAAAAAACCAGTATCTACAAAGCACAGTAAAGCAAGGAATGCCTATATTGACAGTTTTGCGTGTTTCAATCCAATAATCTTAATGTATTCAAAAATAGCTAAATATCAGCAACTTTACGTGGTTCAGTCAAGTCATCTTTCGTGTTTGTTTTGCAAATGGAGGAATTCAGACATTGAAACTCGCTCCAACTCAGCCCAGCTAGCAGGTGGCCAAGCTAGAATTTGAATTGGATAGTCCAATTCCAGACCTTTGCACTAAACTGCCATGTTGCACCGCCTCCACCTTGTGTGGAAAACAAAGGCTTATTTTTGTGGCCTAGGTGTTCATATCTGTTCTTCCACACCTCAGCCAACTTTGAGATCAAAGATGGCTGGTCAAATGAAATGAAATGGTTCCTGGAAGTCTTGGGTTATATTTGTGATGGTCTGTTTAAAGAGCATGATATATAGCAGGCACACCAGAAATCTGGAAGATGGAAAATCTCTCTTTTCCATCTCTGCTCCTCTCTCCAACAAAGAAAGAAATCAGTGTGGTGCCAGCAGAGGTGTTCTCAGCAGGACCTGGCCCATTAAATGAAAGACTTCCATGCTGAGCCAATCAAGAGAGACCTGGACAAAAATCAGACTCTTTCCTGCCCTGGAAACCCATGCCTTGAATCTGTAATTCACCTGTTAAATCAAGTGTGCAGCTGGTGGTTTAGCACAGAGGGGGATGGCAGGGAAGGGAAGAGAGAGGGGCCAGAGCTATAGCACTTGAATTTCTAGCATCACAGTCAAGTTAGGAAAAAGGAACAGGCTGTGATAGTTTCTTGGACCTTATATTTCCAGCAAAGAGAAACCAGCAGGAAAGATTTTTGAAAACTGATGAGCTGGTGGAGGGCATTAGAACAATGGTGAAAAAGGCAGGGGCCCCAGCGGCTGGATAAAACACAGTCCCACTGTTGCCTTTCAACAAGACTGAATAAAGCTTAGGATTTTTTTTTATGGGACTTGTAGCCATTTTTAAACTTTCATTTTTCATAATGTCACAGATAATCTTTTTATCTATTATCCACTGGCTCTTTTCTGAGAGGCATTTGCATCAAATAGGGTGTACAGATCATGACTGTGTCTAGTGGGGAAAGCAGCTTGAAATGAAAGGTTATTCACTCCCTCTGCTTTCGCTGCCTTTGTTCTTGATTCTTGCACATTTTCTTACATCTGAATTTGGGTATTTCTGGAGTTTTTCTTTAGAAACCCTTCCATTCTGAGATCTAAGTATATTCAGACTCCAATCTATCTATCAGGGTTACAAAGCTTATGCTCAGTGACAGTGAAGCTTCTACTTTGAAACATTTGTCAGATACCCCATGGCCTCTAAAATCAGAGCATCTCCTAGAGAGCAATCTGACAGAGGCAGCAACTTGAAACAGGTGGCGCTCTCATGGTGGGGGCCTGTCCCTAGTACTGGCCTCCCAGTAGTGGCAGAGTAGAGGCCTTTTAAGCATGCACTGAGAGACGGGAACTGGGCAGTCCACTTCTTCTGGCAGCAAAGAAATGGGTCTGGGGGATGGATTTCCTCCCACCACTCCTCCCATGTGTGGACTAAGAGACCTGGGCTCTCGCAGGGCAGAAGTGGGCCCACGTGGACAGAGCAGGACTGGGAACCAAGTAGCCGCCTGCCCAGGGAGAGGAATCAAAAGCCAGCCCATCTGTATGCAAAACTCCATTGAAAAAAATGACCTATAAACAAACAGGGCTATGACTGATAGGTGCTGTTTGGCTTCTGGTACCAGCTCATCCCCCCAGGCTCTAGGGAGAGTCCAGGAGAGACCAGAGTTGTTCTCAGGCCTACACGCAAATGCTGCAGAGCAGCTTCCTCCTGTGCTGCTCCCTCCACAATGCTCCCACGCAGGGCCACACAAAAAGCCTAGACACATTTCTTTCCCTCCTGAAGAAGAGTGAGAGCAGTCTGCAGAGGCAAGGCCAAGGGGCACTACAGTGTACATGTTTGAACTGTGCACTGAACTTGGGCTCAACCAGCTACACTCAGGTGAATAGTGACTTCACAGAACAGTGACCAGGGGCTTGTCTTGACATTTGCATATCTAACAAGTCCCTAAAACAAGGGAATAGGAGGCCCAAAGAGGTCCTGACAGCCCCTTCAAGCCAGCTGGCAATTCCTTGTAGCTTTTGAGGGCCGCTTCGTGGAACACTTACCCTCATAAGAGCGTATCTCACCTACTACACAGGACACTGGAAGCTAAGGTTCCGAGGTTGCTGTGATATACAGAGTTCACGGGGCTGGTGGCTGGGTGAGCCTCAGAACTTTGACCCATCTGAGTCAAAATTCCTTGTTCTTACTGTCTCCTGCCTCCCTAAGTTGTCAGAACAGAACTTATTTGGGGTCACTGTTCCCTTTATAGGGACTCTTTAGATACACGCTAGTGATTACAGCTGCTCTGAGGATTTGTTTGGGAGAGAAGGGTAGCCCTATTGGACTAGGAGGGTAATTTCCTTGTCTCTAAGCTTGTCTCTCTGACCTTTGAGCCAGTCATCATAATTTCATATTTTTATGACTGTAAAGAAATTTCCGTTAAGTCATAAATACACCAGAAGCCCTTGTGACTAAATAAATGTAAGTATTCTCTTCTTAGGCATGGAAATCTCCCAGTGATGTGGCAAGAATGTAGAAATAGTGAGTTGTCAACCAAACATAATAGATTTCCCACTTGTAACAAACTTGCATGTAGCTGTGAATGTAAAACTCCCAGTAAGCAAAATGTGGTTTTGTAATGGTTGTTTTCCTCATTGACTATAGCTTTTCTATGAGAGCTCTGTGAGGATAGTTTCATTGTATATATATTTATAACACTTTTAAAAAGTAGAGTGCCTGCTAAATTGTTTTTATTTAACTTGCTTCAGAGTTAAAGGGCATTGCAGCTAATGTTTCATCATGCAGATTTACAAATTTACCTCTACTGGCAACATGGGGTGGCAAAAGAACACTGAACTGAGACTGGGAAGATGTTGGTCCTAGTCCTGGTCTGCCTCTAACCATGACTTGGGTAGGTGGCTCTGCTTCTGTAAGGCTCAAAAAGAAGTGGTGAAACCTCACCTGTCAATCCCACTGGACTGGAGAGCTTGTAAAAGTTGCAAGGCAAATGGGAAAGAAAAGACTGGGTGTGCCCTTGTGCCCAGGCTCACCAGACATGGTTTGGTAGACCCAGTTTGCAATTGCCCACTGAGAAGCTTTTGGTTCGTAGGATGTGCTGTCCTCTTTTGCTGGGGGAGAAAGGCAAATTCTGAGACCTACACCAGCCCACTCTGACAGTAAGCCGTGATTCTTGGCAACAGGATTGCCCAGTGAAAATTAACAAGATTGTTTCCTTAAAATGCCTGGTGCCTTTGCTCATGCCCCACAACCTGCAGCAGAGCGCAAAGTCCCCACATGCTTCCGGACTGGTGGCTGGCCCCACTTCTCTCACCCTGATCTGGCTGCTGAGCAGATAATCCACCATCTCTCAGCTTGGCTGGTACTGCGGTTGGCATGGCTCTCAAACCTGGGCAGACACCAAACATGTAGAAACAAACCTCTAGACCTCCTGGGAGGTTCAAGGATCACCTTGCGGCTGAGCCCTGAACAGAGATTATAGTCCGTAAAAATAATAATTAAAAAATATGTAGGTTTCAAATGTAATATATATTCATTGAAAAAATTTAGAAAACTCAACACATATTAAGAAAAAAGAGTCACATATGCCACCATTATATTTTACGTGTTTGTGTGTTCCATATGAAACACATTTTTTTCTTCTCTTTTCTCTTAACTTTTTGTCATGGGCAATACAGCATTAAGTGCAGGGCCTTGGGTCCTGGAGCCAGACCTCTGAGGTTTGAATCCAGCTGTGCTGCTTGCTAGCTCTGTAACCTTGGACAAGTTTTTTGACATGTGTATAATTCCATTTTCTCTTCTGTAAATAGGGATAATGGTACCTACTTCGTAGGATTGTTTTGAAGCATTCATACAAATAAAGCACTAAGAAAACACCTCCTGGCATGCAGAAAGCACTCAGTAGTCTACATTGGTAATATTCCTTTTTTTAAACCTGTTTTATTCAATGAAAACATAGCATTTTAAAAATCAAGCACCTATGATTCTATGCTCTGCCAACTGCCTCAGTTACATAAAGACAGGGCACTGAGACTAGAGCATCATCCCACCTTTCTCCCTCCCTTCCATCCTCACCCACCTTTAGGAAAGCAAGCACCACCCAGAAGACCTGCATTTCAACCATGTTCAAGGCCCAGAGACCTGGCATACCATTTGCATCAAAGCCAGATCCTAGTCTGGTGATTATGCAATCAGAGACTTGTGTCCAGTATCATTTGTAACATATCCCTTAGAAAAGAGATTATTGGGGGGAGGTCAACAAACCTTATGTATTTTTAGCAATGCTTTATTTTTTTCCCCAAAACCCAAGTGCTATTTAGTCCCTACAACAAGTAAGAAAGCCAGTGAGAACTATTCTGCTCACTGAGTGTATGCAAAAGTTGAGTTCCCTTGGTGGGATCAGACTGTAGGTCCAGGGCCGCCACGGTGAGTACCCCCATTGCAGGGACTTGCTCCCCTCGAACTGTTCTGCTCTCTCCACAGTAACCACTGGCTACTTTAAAATCTCAGCTGTCACTTTCTGGAGAAAGCAAAGCCTCAGCCTCCGAGCAGAAGGCCTCAGTCCACAGGCTGGCAGAGTAGGTGCGGCATCACAGAACATGGCTGGCCCGGGCAGCCATCGATTCTGTGATCTTTAGCGTTGAGGTAGAAGGAGGATGGAGTTGGGCCAGTGATCCTTACAGTCAGAGGAGAAAAAACATCCCATGCCCCAATTTTCTCATCTCCTTCCATACTCCCCCCTAGGGGGGCTCTGACTAGGGCCGATGATAGGAGAGGCACCTCCAGATGATGTCTCCACTTTGACCCTGGCCTGTGCTCTGTTCTCCTCATGTGACCACTCTTTAGAGCAGTGGTTCTCACTTGAGTATGCACCAGAATCACCTGGAGAGTCTGGAAAAACATGGATTGCTAGGCCCATCCCTGGAGTGTCTGACTCAGCAAGTCTGGGGTTGGGCCCAAGAATTTGTATTTCTAGCAAGTTCCAGGAACCACACTTTGAGAACCTGTCCTATGATGAAATTGGCTAGCAGGTCTTGATCCCTGCTCAGAAACATGCCAGGATGGTTCAGATGCTGAGCTCTGCAAATTCAAATACCAAACATGAGACAACCAGGCTACAGGCCCTTCTCGACTTGTGCACTCAAAGACCACAGAGAAAAGCTAGCAGCTCTCCAGTCCTGGGCCCAAGGAAAGCTCTCTGCAGCTTTCTGCTTCTCTCTATCCCATTTTAATAATTTCCTTCTGTTTCTGTCGTTGGAGATTGCACAAGCCAGACTAGACACAATGAGTAGAGTGGATAGTGGGGGCGGATGAGTGTGATGATTTTGGTGAGAGATAAACATGTCCAGAAACACCAAAACAGGGTGAGCCATAGGAATCATTGCTAGCTGCTCTGTGGGCAGATGTGTAAAGCTGGCACTGAAGCAGCCCCTCTCTCAGGCCTGCCACTATTTGCAAGAACGTCATCCTTAGCCACTTGTTTCTGACTGGTTCCTCCAGGAATCCCCCCTCTTAAGCATATCTCTTTGGTAAAGGAGAACTGAGGCATCATGGCTGAAAGTCAGGAATTAGAAAATTAAGTTTGCATTACCACTGTCCCTAGGGTATGGCAGGGAGGGCATGGGCAAGGAGGTTTCTGAACCATTCCCAGCCTCATTTCTTAATGTGTAAGATGGAGATAATACTCTCTGCTTTATCAGCCTCTCGGATTGTGGGTGGACCTCACTGCACATATCTGTGTTTTGCTGTGCATTCCTGGGATGTCTCTGAGCTTAGGGCTCTCTGCAAGGAAGGTAGCCACAGGGCAGCCCTGATACTGGGTAGAAATTCTGGGAGCAGAAGGCCCTCGCCCGGCTCTCCAGTCACTCACCTTCACAAGCCTTCCATCTTCCTTCCATCTTCAATTTCCTTCTCTGTACCATGAAGTGGGAGTAGACCCTTCATTCTGAACATCTGCTGGTTGTAAATGGCTTGAGCCCATGTCAACTGGAAGATTCAAATAGAGACTGTGACGTCTGAAACCCAACAGCAAGGAGCGTTTCTTCCAAACCACCCAGTCTGGATGGGTGGGGCCCTTCTGTGGTTCCAGGCAGCGACCGCTGCCCTGTCACGCTGCGCCCAGCCTCAGCGCTGCCCTGACACCCGCGCCCGGTGCCTGCCGGGCCCCGGGCGGCCGCGATGCCGCGTCGTCAGCACCAGCGCGCACTGAGCCTCCGCGGCCGCCAGCCCCCGCGCCGGCACGCCCGGGCGCGCGCCGCAGCCAATCCGCGTGTGCACTGCGGGTGACCTCCCCCGGGCCCGGAATAAATTGTCAAGTTTCACACCGCGGGTTTTCACTCTTCTGGGCTAGTTAGGAGAGCCGGGCCTGAGGAGCGCCGAGGTCGCGGGCGGACGGCGGTCCTGGGAGGGGCGGGGGTCCGCGCCCCGCCACCAGCCTCCGGAGCCGGCTGCAGAAGCCCGCTCTCCAGCGCGCCGCCACCCCGCCGCTCCGGCCGGGACCCGCAGCGGAGGCCCGGGCCGGGAGAGGCCGGGCACGCTGGCCTCGGCGGGGGCGCGGCGCACCTGCCGCCCTGGGCCCCTGGGCTCGGGTCTCCCGTGGCCGAGATGCAGCAGATGCCTCCCCTGCCGCCCGCCCGCAGCACGCAGATGCGTCTTTCCTGGAGACTCTGAACTTTGGAATCCGGAGACGGCTTTTGTTTTTGCGTAGTCTTCAGCTCGGTTTTGGCTTTGGGTTTCTCTGGCCACCTGGATACGCCTTTCCTTTGTGGGTAAGTCCCGTGGATCGCAGGCAGCACTGACCAACCCCGGGGAACAGCAACCTTTAAAATCCTCAGCCTGGAGTCGCCTGGGGCTGGAGAAGAGGACTCCACTCCTGACCACGTAAGGGCTCTCCGATTACACCTTTCCTCTGATGGAGAGAAATATAATTTCATGGCAGAATTTTCTTTAAGCACATTGTCTGATTGGGTTGGCAATTACTAACCAGGAAAATGAGTAGCAATTAGGAGTTCAGTAATAAATGGAAGTCTGTTGTCCTAATTGAGTGGAATTACTGACAGGTAATGGCAACACTGAATTTTCAGTTTAATTAAGAGTTTATATAATTATAGGGCACTTCTTATTTCTTGGGGGAGCCATGGGGTAGGAATTAAATCACCAGTGCGATGGTTAAGAAACCCATTTAACGGATAAGTAACCAATGGGTTGAAATAAATGTGGGTTCTGCGCTCAAGTGAAGTGAACTTAGATGAATTCCCGAGAAAGGGATGTGCCAGCTTGGGCCAAGCAGGACTTTCTTTCAGCTGCTTATTCCTGTCCCATACAAATCTGAACGGTTTAGCAATTATTAGGTAATCTCTGCCTCTGGCACTGGGACATCAATCAGGCTGTCGCAAAGACAGCAAAGCTCAGCCCTCGCCTGCAGGGGCGACTGGCCCGGATCCGTGCTCTCCGTAACTGTGTTTTCCACATTCCCCAAGAATGAAATGAGTGGGTCATTTTGAGAGCCTTTTTCTGTCTGGGGTTTCTGTATCAAAAATCTCATGATTGAGCTGTTCAGCTGTAAATATTGACTGCTGAAGAGGCTGAGCCAGCATCACTGAAGCAGCCCACAGCAGAGTGAGTGTGTAGGTGTAGAATTTGTTTGAGAACTAATCTGTAATTATAAAGATGTTATTTTCCTCTTTGGTGGTGTATTGTTTCCTTTACTATTATGTTCTCATGAAATTGTTCCCCTTGTGGGAAGTGGTGAAACTGGAGAGAAATTCCTTCTCAGAGAGTTATTTTCATGTATTTTTCGGTAGGTTTCTGGGAATCCTTTTAACCCTGCTTTGGGATGCATGTGTTTATTTGTGTAAGAAGCTCCAGCAGATTTGGAAATCGGTAGATGTCAAGTATACTGGTAAATAATCAGCACCTCAAATAATATTTATTTGTACCTTGACTTCTTTTTCCTGCTTACACAAGGGCTGGATTTTTCAAAAGCAAGGACTACCTTCTCCTGAGAGCTCCTGTATCATAAAGTGGGCTCAGGAGCACCATTAAAGTTGCATTTCACTCAGGAAGAGAGAGCAAATGGCAGGGACCAAGCAAGGCATTTGTAATCCTGCATGGGTTTTAAAGTTTGCAAAGCACTTGGGAACTTACTCTTAATTCCCCATTGTTAATGAGAGAAAGTGGGTCTGGAAGATGTTTGCTGTGTGTGTACCTCCCAGCCTCAGCCCTTCCAGGTGCCTCGCAGGTGTCTGGGGACAGAGCAGTGACATGACTTGTTACTGTCCAGAATTTTAGGGACTTACCTACTCTGGTTTTTCCTTTGTCCCCTAGCCCAGTTTTGTCATTACTGCCATGAAAATCTAACAAAACTGTGGAAAACACATGGTGTCCCTTCAGAACTGTGGCTTCCAAGCGGCGGCTCACTTTATTGGTTGGCTGCTCCATTTTCATGTTCTCCCGAAGACACGGCAGACTCCTTTTATCTTTCCACAAATTGTACAACGGACAGATTCCTGAACACAACATGGATGGAAATTTGAGACTTGGAACATGCAAGAATGACAAGTTGTCAAGTTTCATAACTTCCCTTGCATTAATTATTCAAGATGACCACTTCATATTGTCCCTTTTTCCTAAGCTTTCACTGTTCCTTCACATATCTGCTTACTAACTGTTACACTAGCTAGATGCTGTAAGAAAGAAGGTCAAGGACAGCTGTTCCCTCAGAAATGCTGCCCTGGTTTAGTCTACTCTAGGAGGCTCTTTCTGACTAGTGGGTGTTGGTGTAATGCCCTGAAGGTTTCCTTGTATGATAATGTCATTAAGATTGGGTTCCAAATTCCCTTTTTTATATATATATATATACATATATATGATCTGCTCGGAGTCTGTCACCCATGCACTTATCTAAAATCAGCCTGACCTGATAGAAAAGCTGAAAGACACGTTATGGAGCTCCCAGCGAGTTAGGAACCGATTCAGGTCAGAAACAGATTTCAAACTTTTAATGAAATAGTCTACCTTGGGAACAAGACCCAAACTGGCCTGTGGGCTCTGAGAATATGCTGTCAGCTTGCAGACAAAACGTGCTGGAAAAGATAGCAGTCCCAACTCCCACCTCTACGTTTTTTTCATCTTTCTTCCCACTCAGTCTTCGGTTCTCTGGATATGCTGTGTGGTGGGTATCAGTCACCACTTGTCTGCTGCTTACACAATGCAGATGACTCACTGCTGCCCAAGTCGGGCCTTGAAGCCATATTGTAACAACAGAGCATAGAAGAAAGTCACCTCAAATTGGTCTTGGTCCCTGGCTAAGGGGATTAGCTACTGAGAGTACCTGAAAGGTCTCATCGGAACACTCACCCAGAACCCAGTTCCTTGGCCTGGATCTCAAGGACAGCGTAATGTCAGTGCCTTTTATGATCTAGAAAATGAGATACCTTTTTCCATTTACACCTGAGTCTTCCCACATAGAGTCTTCCCACCATGGAATCAGAAGCATACCTTGAGGTCCTGTAGGCTTTGCATCGCCCAGGAGCTTGTCACAAATGCTGAACCTCAAATCCATCCCCCCCTGATTTTTGGATCCAAATCTGAATTTTAACAAGATCCCCCAATGATTTGTGTGCTTTATGACAGGTTGGCTTCTCCTCTGGCTCAGGGGAAGTTTAGCAATCAAAGTGTTCATTCAGGAGTGCCCTTAGGATCAACACCTGTGAGAGGGAGGAGGCAAGGGCAGAGGCAGGTAGGCAGAGGGAAGAATCAAGCTGAAATACAGGCCCGGGGACAGGTGTCACTGACTGCGCAGGGAGCTCCAGAGCTAGACTGGCCTTTAGACCTGTGCCATGTTGGGCAGCAACGGTCAGGCCTTTATGTGCCTGCTGTCAGCACTCCTAGAAGCTGAGCCACGAGGTGGACAGGCCCACCACACACATGGAAGCAGTACTCAAGGCCAGGGGTTCTCAATACATGGTTCCAGACCAGTAGATGCAAATTCCTGAGCCCCACCCCAGACCTGCTGGATCAGAGGCTGTCTGGGCAGCACCCAGCAGCCTGTGTCTAAACAAGTTCTCCCAGTGACAGCTGCATGCTCAAGTTTGAGAACTGCTGCTCTAAGGCAGCCTTTTTTTGTTTGTTTTGTTTTTTAATAGAAGCTTTACTGAGAAGTGATCACATTCTATCTCAATAATAAAGTTCACCACTTAAAAGTGTACAGGTCAGTAATGTTTAGTGTACTCACAAGGTTGTACAACCATCACCACTAGTTTCAGATCATTTTCATCCCCTAGCAAGAAACCCTGTGCCCACTCATGGTTGCTCTCTGCACCCCCTCTCCCAAGTGTGGTAACCACCAATCTTTCTGTCTCCGTAGATTTGCCTATTCTAGACACTTCAGAGAAATGGAATCATACAATATGTGACCTTACATGGCTGTTTTCTTTCATTTAGCATAATGTCTTTGAGGTTCATTCATACTGCAGTGTTTATCAATCAGTACTTCATCTTTTTAAGTAGATAAATGATATTACATTGTATGGATATACCACATCTTATTTATTAGTTGACGAACATTTGTGTTGTTTCTGCTTTTTGGCTCTTGACTTGCAAAGAATGCTACTCTGAACACTCATGTACAAGTTGTTATGTGGACATATCTTTAAAGACCTAGGAGTAGAACTGCTTGGTGATGATAACTCTTTGTTGTGCTTTCAAAGAAAGTCCAGACTGTTTTCCAGAGTGGCTACCCCATTGTACGTTACCATCAGCAGTGGATCAGAGTTTCAGTTTCTCTGTGGCCTCTCCAACACTTGTTATTATCTGTCTTTTTAGTATAGTCATCCTAGTGAGAGTGAAGTAGTATCTCATTGTGGTTTTTTTCATGTTTCCCTAATGAAATACGATGTTGAGCATCTTTTTATGTGCTCACAGGTCATTTTTATATCAGCTTTGAAGAAATGTCTATTGAGGTCCTTTATAGGGCAACCCTTTACTTCTTAAGGAGTCCTTCAGGATGTGTGCTATTTGTCTAGTTCTGTGCAATTGCTTCAGGATTTCTAAAATAAGCCTAATACGTGGCATTTAACCCTGGAAAGTTCCAATGAGATGAGGGACAGTAAAAGAAGAGGACAAGAGAGCCCACTGTCAAGGGCTAAGCTGAAGAGATTCACATTCTACAACAATTTATGTGAAGATCTAGTTGTGGTTTTGTGGAAGCTAAGGACTGCTGGGAAGGTGAAGCATTGAGAAGACAAGGAAAGGGAAGAGAGTCCTCAGCCAGTCTGCCACACCGCACATGGTTTTATGGGTTGCCCACCCCTGTAAGAGGAACTCAAAGCCCAGACTTCTTTCAGGATTATGCTCCCTACCAGTTTCAGGAAGGTAAAGTGATTCTTCTCTTCTCTCATCTGGAAAAAGGCTACTTGTCTCCCCTATTTACCAACAGTTTTAAAGGCCAGTTATAATATTCTGTGAGTGCTTGAAGAATGTGATTCACTCTATATCACAGGAGAGAAAAAAAGTTTTTAGGTGTCCCTAAAGAGTCTCTGATTCCCTATTAGCATATCTCATGGTGGCAATGCCAGGACCCTCCCAAGCCCCTGGGACAGCCGCCTCTCTCAAGGTACCTGAGACTCTCAGATGAGCCCTCATGGCTTCCAGGCAGCTTGTCTTTACAATTGCAATACACCTTGAATGTGGAATATTTGAGCAACAGAATCTCAGAGCACAGGTGTTTAGAGCAAACCCTTTGTCATGCCTTCAGCCAGCACCTGTGCACCTGTGATGACAAGACCACTACCTCAGACGTGTGCCAGGCTGTGTCACTCACTAAGTACTCTCTCAGCCTGTGCAGGGAGGAAACCCAGGCTCCGAGACGGCACTTGATTAGTCACAGATTAAATGGTGGCATGACCAGGACTTGACACCTGGCCCATCAATCCCTGGCCCAGTATCCTTACTTTACAGGTTGCTAAGGATTAATGATGGGATGTTTTGGTTCTTGGTCTATAAATGGATCCTCTCCCAGGAGGCTCAGGGTCTCATGATACCAGGGATTCGTGTTTGTTTGGTGTTGGCACTGTGTGTGTTCCATTGTAGTAATATATTCCCCACGCTATGAGATCACCCTTGGTCTCATTGAAGGAAAGTGTTTCAACAGTATGCACTGAGGTTGAAACATTCGGGCTTTTCCTGAATGTGCGTCAATTCTCAGTTTTGTCCAGCAGCCCTTCAACTGGCTGGGTAATAATTAGAGTTATTTGCATTACCGTTTCTTGAACACAATCAACACAAAACTCTGGCACTGCAGAATTCAAAGAGTGATTTGTGTACTCAGTAGCCCACACATGAGACCATGACTTTCTTTCATCTGTCCCCAGCTGAACTCTCGCAAATGTGCCTTGTCTTATATAAGGATGTGTCCTAAAAAGCCACGTGTGGGCCAGGTTTGAGTCATTTGAACCCAAACTTAAATTCCCTAGGGGTGCATGTTTAAGAAAAGCAAAGCCTCTGTTAAAATACAGAACGGCATTGTGAAACAAATCATTCTACCTCTAAACATTCATTTTTTCTGTGAGTGAAAAATTTTACGTACTTCTTCCTTTAAAGCTAGTTCCAGCATTGCAGAGTGTGTCAACACTCTCGTCTTGTTTCTGGAGAACAGTCTCGAGCTTGTTCCTAGACACAGAGTGGAGGTAGAAGGATGGGCAAAAGTAGCGCTTTACCCATTTTCCCATTTTTTTCCTTTTTTTTAAGTGCTAAGCAGGCAGAAAAGATGAAATCTGCAAGTTTTTCGGTATTGTTTGGGGTCACGAGTTTTGCAACAAAAATTTCTTCATCTACACTCTTCCCAGGGTCTGTGTGCCAGGCATGCAGTCCAGTCCATCTTTGGCTCATGAACCTGACTGATTAAACTCTGTTAGAGCCACACCTTTGAAGAGGCTGTTCAGCCACATTCGCCCACCAGGGGAAGCGCTGCAGATTAGAAAATACAGACTGAAGGCTCCCGCAGCATCTCTGGGGGTGGTGCTTGGCCCTCTGTGGGGTGCACTCTGCCCTCTCGCTCCCCAGGACTGAGAGACGCTGTGTCAGTGGTTCGAGGGCGAATGCCTCCAGACTGGGAACCTGCTGTCATGGTATCTCAGCCACTGCCTTCCAGGTAACACACGGGCAAGGCCCTGGCCCTCTAGAGGGGGCCTGCAACTGTTGTTTTTCCTGCCACTGAAAGAGAAAGAGCAAGAAAGAAGACACTTTATTGTTAGGGAAATGATTTTCCCAATAGTTTAAATGGCTGCTTTCTTAATGAGGAAATATGCGTTTAATGATACCCAGCCTCCACACCCCCTGCCCACCCACCCCCTGTACCCCCCTGTACCTGTGTGCCTCTGAAGCAGGGAGAATAATAACTAGTACTTAGTGAGGCAGGTGTGTTAGTATATTTGGCATGTTCTCCCACAAAAACTCCATGGGAGAGGCATATGGGATCAGTGAGGTGACTTTGTCCAGGCAGGCCTGCTGTGCCACAGGGGCCACTGTGAGATGTGTAGCGTGTGTCTCAGAGTTCAGAAAGGCCCTCAGTAATTACCAGCTAAATAAATGAATGGCTGAACCTCTTGAGACAGTTTTGTTCCTCTTGACAGTCATTTTTGGTGGTGTTCCTCTGCACAGAATGACATTTATCACTTACATTTTATACTTGCACAGAATAAAACTTTGTGGATATTGCTCTGTCCATTTTCATTCTGTACCACAGGTGGTGATGGGCTCAGGTGGGACAGGCACCAAGGGCTAGCGCCACCAGGTGTGCCCTAGTGACCGGATGCTGTGGCCCCCCCCACTGCTCTGTGCAGCTGCACTCCTCTGGGTGATGTCAGGGCAGTTCTCTGGAGCGGGTGCACAGTCCAGTTGCTGTCATTTAAAGGCTCCTCCTGCTCTGAGTCTTCATTTTCAAAGCATGTAAAGACTTTAGCACAGTATTTTCCATTTTTCACTAACACTAAACTTATAGACAGCAATGTGTCTTCTTTAAAATGGCATAAAACAGCATTTGCCCTTGAGCTGTGCTCTGTTTGACAACCCTTGGAAATAACTGGGAAGTCATTGTCTGTTCTTGGTTCTTGACACTGGCTAACCACCTACTGCTAAATGAAATGAATTGAAATAATGACCTGGGAACTGGAATAGTATGGTATTGATGTTCACAAGCCAATAAGCCAACAGGTACTAGAATAGATGCCGTACACGGAAAATGCATTGAACAGCACAAACATTGTAATCAAGTCGTATTTACTTCCAGATACTCCTGGCACTGTGCCCTACAAGTAGTGGTTTGTTCTTGCTGTTCCTCTGCCCCTCTTTTCCTCCCTTCCTTGTTCTCCTTCATGTAAACATGAAAACTTGGATGGAAATCTACTTCATATACCATATCTAGACTATTTCTAATAAATAGTGGAAAATTAGTGTTTGTCTGAGGTCTGCTTTCTCATAAGAACTTACTGAGCACCAGGTAAGATTATCAGAAGAGGCAATTATACTATCTCCAGATCTTTAAAAGTGAGTCTCATCTAGATCTGATGGCTATAAGGGGTTCTACTTGAAGCCTATGGGATTAACTGTATTTAGGAGCTAGAGTCCCTGCCACTCCAGTCATCTCTGATTTTTAAAACAAAAATTACGTTTACAGCCTATGAATAATTATGTTTGTGATATGGTTCTTGATTTTGAAGCTTTATTCATATATTCAGTCAGCAAACATTTGCTGAGCCCCTTCTACATGCAGGCAGTATGTTAGGAACTGAGGGTATAGTAAGTGGTAAAGAAAATAGACACAGCTTTCTACCCTCACAAAGTTTATGTTCTGTAGTGCAATGTACATAAGCTTTTCAAAATCATCCATTTTTTTGTTGGACAACCTGTCATTCTTATGTATTTATACGGACATATTTTCCATTCTTGGTTAGGTCCAGGGGCCCCTCTGCAGGTGGCCTGCTTCTTAGAGCAAGAAAGTGCTGCTCTTAGCAGTGCTCCGTTGGGAGGCAGAGAGGGGTTACAGGGTTAGCATTCCCCTTAGTAGATGCGTGGAAGTAGCCCCAGATAAGAAGACCGTGGAGTGGAGTCAGTGAATCTTCAGTGCTGACAGAATGCTCTTTTTAAAAAATATGTATGTCTCTGTGTTGGCTGTATGATCGGTTGAAGCCTGTGAGCAAAATCTGTTGAGAGAAGCCTATGGGGAAAAGGAGCCTGTGGAGGTGTATGATGGGAGGATACAGAGCAGTGGGGTAGGAAGCAGGGAGGTGCCAGGCTTGGACAAGCTGAGAACAAACAAGATGCATATCAATCCCTTTACCAGAGACTTGTATTTAGAAAACAAAGGAAATATCTGAAGGAAATCTGTTTATGCATCATGGAAGTAAATTGTAGGAGGTCTGCTGCTGTCTGCATTCACTTAAAGTTAAGTCAGTCCCTTCACGGAAGGAATTCTGCATGTGAAATGTTGGTGATCAGTGTGTTAATGCTAAAAAACTAAAAATCTTTATTTGTACAAACAGGACTTCCATGAAGACTTGAGTGAGAACTTGTACATGCGCCCCAAGCACCATACAGGGGGTGCCTGTCTCACTGAACCCTTGCCAACCTGGAGCACTTTCACCTTTGTCAGCTATTCTTTGACAGTTTGACAGACAAAGCTAGTGTCCTGTTCTTTTGTCTTGGAGGTTTTTAAATGCCACTTCCCATAGCATGGAAATGATTCTCTGAGTCTATAATGCCTCCTCTAGAAGAATACACCCCATTTTCTAGTTTCTTATTGGGATAACTTCTCCAAAGGGACCTCCCCTACTTAGGAAAAACAAGGTCAGTAAATGCATCCCTAGGTGGGATAGCCTGATGAAAGGGAGGCCTATCTCAGAGCTTCCCTGCCCCACCTCTCGGGTTGTATGTGGGGTGGGGGAACCCTGGCGTGGGTCCCAGTGGGGGTGGTTAGACAGTTCCCTGGTATATTGTTTCATGGAAAAAGTAGACATGGATAAGAAGGCTAGTTGATGTCTAATATCCATTCTCCCTCTGTTCCTCATTAATGCAAATAGTGATTTTTAGTCAGGCAAATGGTCCAACCACATAGAGTAACAACTACATTTCATAGCCTCCCTTGCAGCAAGGTGCTGCTGTATAACTAAATTCTGGCCACTGGGTATTAACGGAAGAGTGAAGCGCTGCCTGTAGGGTAGATCCTTAAAGGGCTAGGACATGCCCACTTAGAATGTGGACATAAGGTTGGGGCTGTAGCCTGTCATGGGCCACGATGTGACTTTGGGGATAGAAGGCAATAAAGGCAGAAATAACAGTGTATCTAGAAAGACCCTGTATCCCTGACATTAGAGAGCGCCATACCAGCCCTAGACTGCCTACCTTGGGACATTGACTTGAGAGAGAGAATTCTTGTTTAAGCCACTATTATTTTAGGTTGTCTGTCTCCTGAAACCAAATTTAATCCTAACCGACCCAGTGGGGAAATGGCTCTAAAAGGAGCTATCATTCACTTTCCTGGGTCTCTAATATTTGGAAGTCATTTCTTGTATTTTAAGTCTTTTTGTTAGAATTACAGTCACAATGGATGACGATCTGTACTTAATTGTGAAGTATAGAAAAGTACTACAGGAGCACAAAGGAATACAAATCTCATACTGACTCATTGGAATGTACTCTAGCATTTACCAAAATTCCACTCAAGATCTTTTGCATAATAAAAAAAAAGTAATTACTAATTAGTCTGTCGTGTGGGCAACCAAACCATCCTCATATAGTGACTTCTGTGATGTACTGAGATCACATTCATTAAAGCAATAATATTTTCTACAAAGGAAGCCTTACAAATGGGCTTTCTTTCAGGATTTCTCTGAATATACAGATAATAAATTTAAACTATATGTGTGTGTGCATATATGTGTGTGTGCGTGCATGCATTTTTATAAATAGATAGATGATGATAGATAGATAGATAGATAGGTTGTTACACTTAAAGTAGCAGAAAATATTTGCTCTTGACTGTAGTAAGGGGACAGATGACCCCAAGTTATTAGCTGCTAACAGGCCTTTGTAATTTTGGGTAAATGGGAAAAGTACCATAGGCTTCTTAATTATACACAGAATACATAATTAGAAAATTTCTGTGTTCCGACCATCTCAGCATCAGAATTGACTGTGCAGTTGTCTACTAATTATGTTTTTAGCGGATACAAAATATTGGAAGGAATCGCCAGGCTTCGGTAGTAAAGGGAGCCCCTGTAAGAAGAGCTGCCTGCTGCATCTGACATCTTGAACTGTGGTTGCTCAGACCCCTGGTGCAGGAAGAGGAATGGTCAGCAGAATGGGATTTTAGATGTAGAAATCAGCTCTTCTGAGTCTTAGAGTCAGAGTATTTCACTGCTGGATGTGAATCTTGGAGATAATTAGCACTGCCCTCTAAGTTGGGGAAAGAGGCCCAAGGGATCTAACAAGACCTTGCCAAGGTCACATAGATCTGGAGCAGCACAGGCTGGAACCCAGACTTCAGTTCACTCCCCATTACTCTTGCCGACATACAACATGCCCTTCTGTTTCGAGGACTGGCAAATATCATACTTGCCAATGTATCTGCCTTCATTTTTGTTTAAGAGGTTAAAAACAAACACAGTGAAACGGTGTCCTAAAGAAACCTTTCCAAGTAGGTCAGGATTTATTTCTTCTCTTATTTTATTTATGTATTTATTTTAACAGAGGGTATACCCCAAAATGGAAAATGAAAGGAACAGATTGCTTAGCCCCTCATGCCACTGCCCTGGTGGTGGGTCATGAGTGCTGTAGAAAATGAGGGCAGCGCTGGGCAGTCCCGGATGGGGTGCCTGCCTCTTTAAGAGCTTTCTGGGCAGTCTGAGCTGGGGAGGCAGCAGGGTGGTGCATCACGGAGCTGGCCGCCCCAGAGACTTTCTTCCTCGCTTGGGTGCATTATCATAAAAAGTGATTTAGACTGGAGCTGATTGATGCAAATGGCCCTATGTTCTTTCCTATCATTAGCGGCCTCTTTCAGTGGCCAGAGGCAGTGATTAAAGCTGTCATTTGGAGCTGCTCATTAAAGACAAGCCCCAGAATAGCAAGAGGAAAAGAGGTTGGAGAGGCATGTATATATGCGTGTGTGTGTTTATATGCGTGTACATATATGTGTATGTATGTGTGTACATATGTGTATGCATATATGTGTGTGTATATCTGTATATATGTGTGTATATGTGTGTGTACATGTGTGTATATGTATGCGTGTGTGTGTGTGTGTTTTCCTTTTAACTGTGCATCATCCCGTTCCAGATTGAACCACTGAAATCAAGGCTGTAGAGACATATTTCCACAGAGAATATAGAATGCTCTGTTGCAAGTAATAATAGATTTTGGGGAGTGTCACAGTAGATTCTGATGACAGCTTGCCTATGTGTTATGAAAGGAGATAAGATGGGTATTGTGTTAGGTGGGTTTTGTTAGGGTTTGATCCTGGTGAGAACTAATTAAGTGTTCCTATCCCAGGCTGGGAACATCAGAGGTCGGCCACAGAGGAACAGAAGGGAGGACTGCCAATGGTAGTTGGCCTCAATACGTCCCGCTGTGACAGTGGTGACCCAGGGATATCCAGTAGGAAGACAGCAGGCAGGGGGCTCTCTCCTGAGCCCAGAGGATGCAGATTCCTGGACGTCAGTTACAGGGAGGTGGGCATGTGCAGGCCCCCAAACAGGAGGAGAATGGAAGAGGAAAGGAACAAAGCAAAGATCCATGCCTGGAGGAAGACAGATTGATCGGAAGACAATCTCTGTGGCTCCCTGGAGTGCTCTAGTCAGGGCTACAGGACTGGCTAATCACCCGGAAGTAAAACTGGGCTCTGTTGGGCACCTGCCTGTTCCATCAGCCTGCAGTCACATCTGTGTGCATGCCAGGTTTAGCTTAGTGTCCAAGTGGTGCTTATAAGTGACCAAATTTCCTCAAAGGCTTTTTGTCCAGGCTCCAGGTGAGGTCTACCGCCCTTAAAACAGCAGCTGGATTGTTGAATGGCTGCTGAACATGGGACCAGACCGTAGAAGTGAAGCTAGAGAAAAAGCCACCTTAGATTCTTGAAATGAACTAGTTTCAGGTCACAGATGCAACTGGCCAGATAGGCCTGCACATCCTCCCTGGTCAGGTGACGTTTAACTGGCCAAATCCCACCAAACTTTTATAGAAGCTCATCTACAGCTCTCAAAAATTCCTCTGGGAGAAAAAAAATATGAAATTGTCAATTTAATTTCTCAGTTTAATGAACTGGTCTTACACATAAAAATTTAAATCACGTTTTTTTTTTTAGGAATGTGGAGACCAACATCACTTATGCCATGACCACGGTCTCCATGACAACCCCTTGACTATGGCGGCTCATGTGACTTTGCAGTCACAGGCCCTTGAAATGAAGCAAAGGAAAGTTTTAGTTTCTCTTTGGTGATTTAGTGGGCCCTAGGGGCTCCCTTGATGGGGCTAAGTGGAGAGTAGGGGGTTATCACCGGTGTAGACCGCAAAGCAGGGGTTGGAATATGCTGCAGAGAGAACTTCCTTGTCACCTTCCAGCCAGTTGCTGGCTTCGAAGGTGTGGCCTCTGTCCTCCTCTCTGCTGCGCTCCCTCCCCCCTTCTCAGCCAGGGTCTGGCGCATCAGGGCCTATTAGTACTGGAGCTGGGCTGTGATGTTCCTCTCCTCAGGGAGCAGGCAGCAGAACTGAACAAAGTCACTAGTAATCTGTGCTTACAGCCTCACCCCTGGGGAGAAAGCCTAGCCAGCTGGCACTCTCAAGCTGAGCACATTCACTTCCCCTGGCAGGGGTCCAGAGGCCAGCAGACAGCAGGGCCAACCTGCACCAGCACCCCAGGCCGCCCAGCTTGGGATCACATGCACTGTGCACTGCCTTCCAGACTGGACACAGGCTGAACTCACAGCTCTGACACTGCAGCTCTTCTGCCTGGCCCTTTCCAGGCAGCCAGTGTGGCTTCTAGAAATGAAAGTGCTGGCTGAAGAAAACTGGCTGCATGGGGAGCCATACAGGACCATCCCCCCGCGCCTTTCTGTGTTCCCCGGGCTCTCGGTCAGGGACACAGTGACACGTTCTTATGAGTTCATTCCCCTGGAGTGGGAAGGGAGTTTGTACATCTGCCTGGGACAGTGGGTTAGGTAGTAGGTGGCAGGGATGAGGAAGGGGCAGTGAGAAACCTGGGAGTCTTGGATGTGTGTATACTTGTTAGAAAATGCCAGCAGGGAAAAAATTAATGGTTGAAACCTCTTTGTATCCCAAACTTGATGGATTTCCTGCCCAGGGATACCCTCCCTGCACACTGATTGTCGAAGTGAGAATTCCCTTGTCTGAGCCAGAGTCCTGCAGCAAGGTCCTGAAAGTTCCCTCAGTCACTGCCCCGCTCACTGAGGTTTGTGAAGAGTCTAGAGTTTTCTCAGTCAAAATGGCTTAGGATTTTTTAGGATTCTCAGGCTTAGGACCTTCCTGGCCAGTCTACCAGAAAGATGCCTTGCCAAGTTTGTGGCTTTTCTAGGAAGAACACACAGCAAGCATTTATTCTGCTTTGGAGCCTTCCAGACACCATCCAGACACATACATGGCACAGGCAGAGCCTGAAGGGGCTGTTCTTACCAGCCCTAACAAAAGACTGGGGGTAAGGCCAGAGGGCACTGGGTTCTGTTGGAAAGTTCTCTTTTACTGGAAGGTATTTGATGGAGGGATTTCTCCAGAGAGACTTTTTCTCTTTTAGAAAGACCTGAATGGAATGGCTTCTATAAATCTTCAAATTTTCCCTGTTCCATTCATCTGAGTCCACTGAAGTGACGCAAACAACCCCAGTGATAAATGCCAACATTTAACGGGCACTGTTCTAGGTGCTGCATGAACTCCACACAGGTGTCATGTCTTCCCAGAGACAGTGCAGAGGGGAGGTGGGGCATCAGCCCCCTCTGGCAGGTGAGAACACTGCCCTAAGAGCCTTCTCATCATCATGTGGCTACCCTGCGGAGGACCTAGGTTCTGACCCCGAGTGCCAGCCACTTGCCCATGACTGGTCAGGGAGGTGCCGTCCAACTCTAAGAGCTGACAGGGCTGGCATCACTGCTAGGGGCACCTTGTACCCCGTTATAGACTGCAGCTCTAATGTTACATTTGCAGCGGATGATCTGATGACTCAGTTCTGCAAGGGCAAGGTCACGTCTGGTTTGTCTGTTCTCGATCCCTGGTGTCTAAAGGGCGCCCTGCACACAGTGTGTGCTCAGTGCATAGTTGCCACACGGAGAAGCAAACCAACGAGTTGTCAGGGTTAAAATCACATGCCTTCAGAATAAGTAAACATGTTTTCTACACCCAAGATATTTTCCTCAAAATATTGTATAAAATGAAATTTTTTAAGTTTGGAGAACCTCAAGCATGTTTTTAGGTTGAGCAATAGGAATTATTGGAGAGGGAATATGGGATTATTGATGGAACAATGTCCCAGAGGAGATCTTAAAGGAAAGGGTCAAGAGCAGAGAAGAGTTTTCATTAGCAGAAAGAGGGCACTTCCTCCGTAGAGACCAGAGCTGAAGAGAGGAAAAAAGGATCCCATCAGGAGTCTTGGCTTTGTATCTCGGAGAAGTGCTTTCAGAGGCAAGTAACAGAGAGCTGGGCTAGCAGTGTCTGAACTAATGAAGGATTTGTTTTCCTCACATGGTTGTTAGTGAGCCACAGGTAGGCGGCGGGTGTCGCTGGCTCAGGGCCTCAGCAGGAACGACCAGCACCTTTGAAACTTCCTCAGCGCTTCCCTCATGGCCACACTCTGGCTGTTGCAACTCCTGGCATCATATCTACATTTCAGGAGAAGAAGGGTCCTGTTACACTTTTTCATCTGAAAAGTAAGAACAACCCCACTGACTTCTGCTCAGGTCTCTCTGGCTGGCCAGAGTAGCAGAGGGAAGGGAGGGTGAGCATTCAGCCTCCACCAGGAAGGTGAGCAAAGGTGCCCAGAGGGTCAGACACCTGCTCTCTGCACTGCCGGTCACTTACCTCCGCTGGGGACTGTCAGACGAGGCTGGGCAGATCTCTGAGGACCCTCCCAGCTCCCAGCATCCTCCCAACCTCCCATGACCCCAGCTGGTGGACCTGGCCCTTCCAGCAGAGTCTCTCTAGTGGAGTCGGCCTCCCCGGTGTTCTTTTCTCAGTTTGTACCTTCTTTCTCCCCTGACCCTCACTAGCCAAGAGGAAGAATCAATTCCAGAATGCACTCCCCATTTACTCCATGTTGGATGTTTCCTATCCACAGAGAATGCTGCGTGCGTCCTATTAAGAATTAAACTGTGATCACTAAACTCATCTGGGCCAAGGGCGTTGTTCAAAACCTGCTTTCTCTGCAAAACAAGGCCAGTGGATTAGTAGTGCTCACACTCAGTGGAGTGATTCTCATCTCTTTTTAACACCTTTAGTAAGGGATAGAGACAGGGAGAGAGAAGGAAAGATGGGTGGGGGGTGGGTGGAGAGAAAAAAAGAGAAACACAAATGAAGAACCAGAGTGACAGACAGGCATCCTAGTGGCAGCCCTGCGCTTTGTCGGAACATCAGCACTGCGTTTATCAGGATTACTGGAGGGGGAGCTGGCTTTGATCCTGTTCTCCACTGGGAGAGGAAAAAGCTTTACTGTACCTTTTTTAACATCTCACAGTTAGATCAGAACAGCGCACTGTGTGTGTGTGAGCATGTGTGTCTGCACACCGTGCCTATGTGCCTGAGCACGGCATTCTACTTGGTACACACCCAGTTTCCAAAACACTGCGATCAGGTGACTATGAGGCTTCCTTACAAAGGCCAGATACAGAAGCCACCAGGCTCTCTTCAGGTCTCTCTTCCTAGCAGACTTTTTTTTTTTTTCGCCTCGCCCTGACTTGGATCAGCAGGATTCAATCCTGTCAAACAAATTACAGCGTCTATGAAATGGGGATATCGACATGTGTCACTTGATCTGTTTTAATAGGGACCCTGTGGGAGTTTCCTCCCTGCCCCACTGAGCTTTGTATTCTTTATGGAAAGGCAGGCAGGGACCTGGAGGATGCTGTGGGCTTTAACCCTTTGCTGACAGCAGGTTGCCAGCCTCCTGTGTGCTAGCTGCTTCCTTTTTGTCCCTCGCCATTGTCTAGGGAGTGCATGCAGCCTGCCATCCACTTCATGCTTATTATCTCACAGGAGACATGCCTACCCCAGGAGGAGGAAGAGAGAGCTATGTTTTTGAACCAGATCTTTTGATTTCCTGTCTTCCCTCTAAAATAATTAGAACAAGCACTGGTCAAGTTAAAAAAAAAAAAAAAGAAACAGCCAGGGCAGGGAGAGGAATATATTGGGTAACCCTAGCATTTCGTTTAAGGCGTTATTATGCTGGCTGCCATCTAACCCTAAGGAATAATCAACATTTGAGCAATGGCAGCAAGGAAGTTGGTGAGGGGAGCAGCCTGTTTGCAGGATTCCACCTCCAGCAAGTAGAACAGGGAATTGCATGTATCGTCCTTACAAAAATTTAATTTTATCCTTTTCTCCCTTGCCCTCTTTCTCTGAGGGAGGAGCCTCCTAGTGTCTCCCTGGACTGGGACTCACAGTACCCTGGCGGGTAGTGGGGCCACAGTGCAGAGTTGGAACAGAGGACAGACATTGAAGACAGTGGCCTGGGCCTCTGCACAGCCCTGCAGCCCCTCTGCATGGAGGCCTGCAGGGGTGCAGGGCCCACAAGTCGGTGCCCCTCCCTTCAACTTCTGTCTCGGACCGGGAGCGCCACAGGGCAAGGCAGGAGCTGTGGCTTTCTTTGCACCTTCTTTCCATCCCTTCCCTGCTTCTCTTTACCACACAGTACTGGTGCACCTCCATTTACAGAAAAGACACGCTACTGAAAAACTGCATGCAGATGGAATTTTTGGCAGGAGTAATCCTATATTCCATAGATTTCCATTGTTTAAAGTCTGACAAAATGAAGCTGAAAACATGATCTCCAGTGTACTCACTGGCGTAGGAACCTGCTCTAACAGCTCCTTTTATAACGTGAGACACCCTGTAACACAGCACATAGCCACCTCCAATTTACCCTTCAGGAGTGCATTGCCGAAAGCACACCCCTATATGCATGCAGTAAGCGCCTCATACCCACCACCAGAAGGGAAGGGCAGGGCAGGAGCTGCTCAAGGCCCCATGCTCCCCTAATTGTCCTGAACCATGACCCTCTTCGCCCTCAGGCCATTGGGCTGTTTGGACTGGTGAGTTCATTAGGATTTTCCAGCTTTTCATTTATTTCATTGAGGCCCCAGGCAGAACTTCTGGGAGCAAGCTGATAATACATCTGCCTTTGATTCTGCTTTAGGAGAAGAACCCCCTGGGCTCCATTTCCCCCATGCATTGCTTGCTGGCACTACTTCCTGGCCTCTTGCTTGTGGTTTTGCTTTGCCTCTTATCTCTTCTGGTGTTGGGCAAAGGGGCAAGGAGGGCAACTGGGACATTTAGAGAAGGGTTGCCAGAAGAGGGGCTGCAGGGACAAGGCAGGGGTTGGACGCTGCCTGCGATGCGGGGACAGGGTGGCCCTGGAGTGCCTGAGCAGCCTCCCTGGCCCCTCGGGGCCCTGGGGTCCCTGACCCAAGGGTGTGCGCTGGGAGCTCGCCCTGGCTTTCTCCACACCTTAGTCAATTGGTCACTGTGCCATGATTGTAGCAGAGAGATCTCTTACCACCCATACCATTTTAAAGTCTTCGAAATGTTGTGCCTGGTTCCTTCCAAACTGTTACTAGCAATTTTCTCCTCATTTGCAGGCTTCTCTAGATTAACCCAAAGTGTAACCCAAAGTACAACCCTTTTCTTCCTCAGAATGACAGACCCATTAGTTTTTCTGTTTTCCATCTTCTGCCAAATTTGTTTTTTAGAAATGGGAGCTAAGGGACTGCTCCTCATAAAAGATACTAGATTGAGAAACCCAGACCTGAAAAATCTTTTAGCACCAACTTCTTTTAAACATACTCGTTTTGGAGATGGATGAGCACAGAGGCAAAGGTTAAGGAGGAAGGCCCAGCACAAACCCCAGTGGACACAGTGGCCCAGCTCAGAGCTTCGCTCAGTGTCACCGAATGCTGTGAATGGACAGGATTCCTGTAGCAAAAGCTTTATAAAGGCGTGTTTAGAGCAAGTTCCGCAGGCTGACCCTGGAGCAGAGATGCCCCGGCAGCTTCATTCCTGTGCTGTCTACCACAAAGCCCTTTCTCCAAGTTCTTTTTTCAACTCAGCTTTTGACCTGTATCCCCTGGTGCCTCAGGGGTCTGCCGTTGCCTCTGTTTCAGAATTCTCACCCAGCCTGCATTCGTTTGGGCTGATGCTTTGGTTGTTCTTTAAGCAGCTCATTGTGGCTGAGCAGGACTGGTGGTCGGCCAGCTTCCACAGCTCCGTCATCCACATGGCGACTGCGCAGGCCCTTATTCACGCTGCCCTCCCGCTGACTCCCAGGCTTTCTTGGAAACAAAACTCCCTCCAATCCAATCGCCAGGCTTCTATTCCATAATCCCTTCGTTCACTCTTGCCAAGAATGTTCCTTAGTAATCCAAAATTACATTTGTTCCTATATATGAGACTAGAAAAAGGTTTGTGATTTTTTTTCTGAAATCAGCTTTAATGCATTATGACAAAATGTAACTCATGTTTCTAAACATTTTATGTAAGGGTTGAACCCTCTCAACTTATGGAAAAATGGATCCAGCACTCTTGGCAGCTTTCACACATCTTCTACTGGCCTTTCTCTTTGTGGACTGAAGTTAGCTAAGGGCCAAACTTAACCAAAGTCATTGGCCATTGATACTCTTGCAAAGGTCGTATTTTATTACCACTGCCAGAGTTAGGGGTGGGCCGAAATGATACCCAGGCATGTCAGATCTAAATCACAAGTGTTGAAAACAGAGAGGTGTTTTATTCTAGACTATTAAGGTGGGAGTTAATTACCACATTCGGATGAACTCTCTGTCTCCTCCTGCCACAGCAATTAGGCAGAGAGGGGCTGTCTGTGTGCTTCCCAGGGCTTTACGACCATGGATTATATGGGAATTAGGAGTGGCTTGGGGAAGCATTTGGGCCTCACAGTTACCCAATACCAGGATGTTCCAACCCCAGATTTGTCAAAACCTCAACTGTTGTGTTTGGCAAACATGCTCCAAAATTTGTTTGGTTGATACTAAATAGTTTCATTTGCAGACCAGTTTATTCAAGTGCCTGGGTGGAGTCTCTGGATTCTGACTTATCCCTAGAGGCCCTCAAGGACATCACAGAGGCTTCTCTGCTGCTGTTACAAGCACTGCCTGCTTTGACACTGCAAACCCAAGGTTCCTGCACTCAGCTTCGAGATGTGGCTCTTTAGCATTGCTCTGTCTAATATAGTAGCCACTAACCATGCGTGGCCATTTCAGTTTAAATTTTAATCAATTAACATTAAGTAAAATCTAAATGTCAGTTCCCCAGTGACACATTTCAAGAGCCCAGTAGCCACATGGACAGCACAGATAGAGAACACTTTTATCATCACAGAGAATTCTGGTAGACAGCAATGTTCTAGAATCTCAGAACATGGCCTACGGAGGGTCAGTGAGTTAATAAGGAAGGACATCCTGAGGGATCTGACTAAATTTTGTCATCTCATTAAATCTGAGAGGTTAAATCTGACCCTCCCTCCTTGGTTTGCCCTGCAATGTCTTCCCACTCATTGTTCAGCCTTTCTCCGCCTTCACATCCCTCGAGTCTGCATGTGCCCAGCAGCGCTCAGAGTGCTCAGTCTTCAGAAGCAGGAGCTCTTGGACCTGCACTGGCCAGTACACGCATGGCTACTGAGCACTTGAAATGTGACTGGTCAGACCCGAGATGAATTATAGGTGTGAAATAAATGCACATTTTAATACTTTTAGTACAAAAAATTCAGAATATAAACTACACGTGGGGACATCTTGGCTTTGCAGAAGGTACTCCAGTGACTTACCGCCGTATGGAGAAGGGTAGCCTTCAGTCTAGCTGGAAAGCTGGTTAAGCCTCTCAGCTTTGTCTCTGATCTGAATGTCAGCCACCTGGGGCACCCAAGCCATGAGGGTGGCCTTTGAGCACCGGCAGGGATGCCCCGCACCTCAGTGTTCCGGTATTGCTGTGCCCCAGCTCTTCCCTGAAGTCAGGAAAGGAAGGGATGTTCACTGAAGATCAGCCAAGGGACCCGCTCCCCACCCTGGGTCATCACCACTCTCTCCTTTTATCAAGGTAGATCCCAGCCTAGCACATACTGGAATGGCATTAGCTTGTCTTCAACAATTGAATTATCTTTGATAGAGCATACTTTATTGTTTATACCTTGGGTTTATTGATAATTTTAAAAACTAATATGAGATAACTAGCATGTGTTGTGAAAAGCATTCGTTCCTGAAGCTGTGGACCACTCATGCAGGCATTGCATAATACTCAGGATGGCATTTGTCTGTCCAGGAGAACTGTGGGGAATGCAAGTTACATGAACCATTCTTTCCCTTTTGCCCCATCTTCTAGAAGCACCAGAATTAAATTCTGTGCTTAATCATATTGATGTCATTAGCCCCCATGGTTATATTTTTGCTTTCTCCGCCTTAATTGGATGTTCGATTTTCTATTTCATTTTAAATAATTTTATTGTCTGTATCTGTTTAGCTTTACTTAAATTATTTTACGAAATAAGTGAAGTATAAACAAATGAATACAAAATATTCATTCTCTGCTCCTCATACTTGGTATTTCCTGTTTTAAGGTATTCCCTGTGCAAGCTGCACCTCCTGGTGCTGGCATCAATGTCAGGAGGGCCCAGGGACCTCCCAGAAACCTCAGTTCCCATTCATACTCTCCCAAGTGTCCAGCATACCACTGGGCATCTGCTTACTTGAGTGATGTAAAGGCAGAGAAATACTGCACCATGAGTGGGAAGACATCACAGAACAAACTTAGGAAGGAGGGTCACCTCTTAAATTTAGTGAGATCACAAAAGGCAGCACTGCCCCCTCAGGGTGTAGAAATAGGAGAGAATTTGAATAATTATCATCATTATCATCACCACATTCATTAAACCCATCTGCCCATGGCACTGTGTAAATCCCTACAGGTTATTTCTCTGCCAGCAAGAGAGAATTTTGTCCAGCAGGGAGATTAAGCCTGAGCTCCCCTCTGCTCACCAACTTCCTTCCAAGGTTGTTCTTGACACTCCACTTCAAAGTTAGCAGCTTGGTTTACTACTGAAGTTCTGCACATTACCTCCTATGTTCTTGGGACATAGATCTCTGCGGCGCTTGACTGATAAGCATCTTTCACATCCCAGGACCCTAAACTTTCCCTTTACAGCACTAACCACAGTGGTAACTGAAGACATCAATGCATGAGATCAAGCCTCTTTTCTGCTGCCTCCTGTCAGGCTCAGGAGTCATCTCTGTCTTCTGCACCCCTGTATATCTGGACCCACCATTGCATGCTACATATAATAAATGTTTAGTACCTATTTATTCCAATAAATTGAAGGAATGAAGGAATGAGCATCCAAATTGACTTTAGATTTATTTCCTGACTTATAGCTGTTGGAGTTGCTGTCTCCTCCATGAATCCAGCATCTTGGGATTCACTTACTTGCCAGTTACAGCTCTGCCACGAAGGGACATCACTACACAGAGCACTTATCACTAGCACTCACATGGTTCTTGCTTAGCTACAGGCTTGTGAATGTTCTTTCCCTGTCAACTTTTATTGCGATTTGACCTACAATACTGTAAACCTCTTGAGGATAAGATCTGAGTCATACTTTTGTATATTTCCAGTGCTTTGTATCAAACACTCATGAAGCATTTATTGACAGAACCAGTGAGATGGTGGAGACGTGCCGAGTGGTCATGTCCCTCTACACAGATATTTGACACCTGGTGCTCATAGGTCATGAGCGAACAACAGAAATAGACCATGTACAGGCAGGGCTACAGAGAGATTGGTAACTGTGGCCATATCCAAATATGAGAAAAATACTTTAAGTGACACTTTTAGATTAATCTGGGACTGGGTAGGTCATTGTTCCAACTCCAAAATCATCTGGAGATTTCATCTGGGAAGCTTTTTTAAAAGTAGTGATTACTGGATCCCACCACAGAAGAAAGTAATCCCTGGCTAAGTACCAGGCAATAAAATACATTTTTCAGTACTTTAAAAGTTTTTAATGTGCAAACATGGTTGAGAACTACTGACCTAGTCTTTAGGTATGAATCACTACCGGCTCATTTTCCCATTCCTGCCAACATTCACAGTTTGGTCTAGTTTGTTAACTGTTCTTGTTCAGAGAGAGCAGAGTTAGAATTTATGGTATGGGATTGGCTCCAGCTCCTATCACTTCCCCATCCCTTTCTAAATACAGTGTCCAGCCTAAGTGTCTAGGCTTAGCAGGCATCCTACGTGGCAATGGAAAAAAAAGGATGCTTTGATCTCAGATTTGCTTATTCATTCATTAGACATGTATTTAGTATCTATTGTGTACTCAGTGTTGTACAGTCAAAGCTGGGTTAAAAATGGTCAGAACATCAGGAGAGCTCCACAGAAGGGAACTGACTTCTCCCTGACGTCATCGGAAGAGGCTTCATGGAGGAGATGATAGACACTCTTTCCCCATCCTTTGCATGGCTGATAAAAGAAGAGCATATGCACAGGTGCACAGGGTGAGAGAAGGTACCACAGTGGTCTAACTACATGTGGTTATTGTGGCTTAAGCACAGGGATGGGGACAACACTGGGGGTTCGAAGGGGCTGTCCCTTAGGGAGCCTGCAGAGGCAGGCGAGGACCAGGTCACAGACAGCTGCGGGTATTCCATGTTGGGGCATATTTACCATGAGGCTATTGAAGCTGATGTTGTGGGACTCCTCCCTGCCACAGGCTCCTCCTGAGCCCTGCTTGGGCCCTAGCAGTGTCTTTCCATGGCCATGTGGTGGGTTTTGTTGTTTTTTGTTCCTTTTTTTAAATTTGTAAAGCATATTCAAGGTAGATTTTTATAATAATCTTGTATTAAGTGGAGCCCCCCCAAATTATGTAAGTTTGGAGCCTCACAAAACCTGGGTCTCAAGCTTAAGGATCTTAGTTTTCCTGATACTAACAGGAGTTAGTGAAGGGGGAGTACCATGAGTTCTAACTGAGATTATAACCTTATCACCCAAACCAGGGCACTTCAAGAATGAAATAGTATACTATTAATAATTCTACCCCCAAAAATAAATCCAATAAGCAGAACTTTCCTGGGCAAAAAGGAGGGTGTGAAAACTCTCCTTTTTTATTCTGCTTAGTCAGTAATCTTGAGAAGCCATTAGAGGAGGTGAAATTGGAGCAGGGAGACCAAGTTAGGTTGTGTGACATCCCAATGAGATGACCAAGGTCTGAGCTAAGACCTGAGAGGGAAGGCAGAGGCAGGACGTGTGATCTTCAGGATGGGGAGCAGGAATGAAGGGGATGAAGGAGAAGGAGGGATCTGGGGACAATTCCTGAGCGGGGCAGCTGGGTCCATGGTGGTATCTTCCCTTGACTGAGGGGCACACAGGAAGTGGACACAGGTGTTGGGGGGCAGGTGATGATTCCGTTTGGATGCAAGGAAGGAAGCACCTGCTAGGGCAGGCTGCAAAGGGTGAGTTTTGCTGAGTGCCGAGTTCTGGGGGCAGCTTCAAATGTGTTGTGAGGCAGTCAGGTTTGCTGGGCTTCCACAGACATCACTCCACTGCTGTTTGAGAAGGAATGTCTCCAGTGCAGAGCAGAGGTTGGGCGACAGTATGGACAGGTCGGTGCAAATCACCCCCTTTTAAAACACAGCTGAAAAGCCTGCCTTGCTCTCATCCAAGCAGAACACACCCTGTGGGCCTTACTGCCCCTCAGCCTTCTGAGCAGAGGCCAGCACCTCTAACAGTCATGGTACGTGGGGGCTCCTGGGGCCACTGCATGCTCTTAACTGTCTGAACTGACCCTGGGTTTACTTGAAGTTAATTTTCATCACTATCAGCTACTCTGTCTCCCCAGCCCTGCTGGATTCCAAGTCTACTAAGGGTTCTTTTGTTTGTTTGTGTTTTAAGCTGTAGGTCTATATTTTGGACAAAAAATTGTCCTCTTAACTCCTGATCTCATACTTAAATAAAAATGTTCTCACATTCTCCCTGATATATTTGCTTATTGGGTTTGTTTAATGAAATATGGATTTATACCATAAATATTGGAGTTGCTGTAGTCCATACTTCAATTAATGGATCATTTATATGTCATGCTAACTTTGTAATTACTGAAATGTAGAAATATAGTGGATTGAAATGAGTTTCTGTTCTCTTTTGCATTCCTGCCCCATCCAACCATGTCTGAGCAGCTGAGATCCATGAAGGGGGAAGATATATATGTGGGGTTTTCAAAGAAAAGGGGCAAGGGGACTCAGAAAAGACAGCTTCATCCATTTGTACTGTTAGAGATTGGTATTCCACCATGCTCTCTGGGTTCACTTAAACAGTGTCATATGACTGTCCTCAGAGGGCCGGGAAGCTGGGCTCCAGCAGGAGTGTTCCCTCATCAGTCTGCCGACAGACCTTCATCATCATTTTCGTCTGGGTTGTAAAGCACAAGACTATTTCCCCCTTTGCCAAAGCTCTGTCCTACAGGGCTCTAAATATACATAAATATAGATTTCTCACTGAGCTCTCCTTCAAGAAATCAAGTAGAAACCCTCACCAGACCTATGAGACAGAAGATGAGTAAATTGTGTTCCCAACCCCAATGAACCAGGGCTGTCACTTTAACTGGCTCCTTCCTCAGACCCGGAGACCGCCCTGAGGATGCTGTAGTGAACTTGCCTCTCTCTGGCTCCCCGTCTCTCTCCCTCTCTCTCTCTCCTGCCTGCTGTTCGCTGACCAGAAAAATCTGGCTGGAGAAGCCCATGCAGTGAGTGAACATCACATACATAATTCTATCAGAATATATCCAAGGGTGGGGAATCATTGTTCTCGGAACTAGCTGAGCTGAAGCCCGAGCAGAAATACTAAAGCCAGTCGTGCCTTTGAGCTGCCTCTAACAGCGCCCTTTGGAGACCCATTTCATACAAAATTTGAAGCCTGTGTTTATTGCCCATTAAAGCAACCTTTATTTTATGGCAAATGTTGCAGTAATTGCCTTTTACGAAGAGCACTTTGTAACACACATGCACAGTTGAAAGAAAACCACTCTGGTATTGTCTATCGGGACTTAATGGCGCAATTAATTTTACTCCATCTGTTCCTGAGACTTTAAAGGAAAATGGATTTTTTTTTTGAGCGCACTTTAATGAAGAAGATAAAGCGGCCCGGCTGGTGTCCCACAGGCTCGGCGCAGTAAGTTCAGATTATTGCTCAGTCTGTCAGAATGGGCTGCTTCCCTCAGCAGCAGCCACAGCCAGCAACCCGCTCTGGCCCCTCGCCGCGCCATTCCTGATGACAAACTGCCAGCCAGCTCCCACAAAAGCACGATTAAAATGTCAGCACAGGATGACGAAGGGGCCAAGAGGGTCCTCGGAGACAAACTGTGTTCAGTATGAGTTAATACTTTACAGCAGGGCTGGGGCCCGGCTTGCTGCTGGCTGCTCGGCCTGCTGGCTCGCCTCAGAAAGAACGCAAGGGCGGGGCGGCCACTGCGCCTGTCGCCCAGGGCCTGTGGGCACGCTGTCGGGGAGGCCAGGGCCTTGCTCTGCAGGAACACGCTCCTGGGGGTCAGATTGGAGGATTCAGAGACCCTCGAGGGTGTCTTGGCCATGGACAGAGTAGGCAAGGAGAGTGGCTCTGCAGCCGGAATGTGGGACGGAGAATGCTGTGCCATGCTGGCCCCAGTGCCACAGATTCTGTCCCAGATGTTTATGGCACCATTTCAGGGACAACGAAAGTGACCGTAAAAATGCCCAAGCTACAGAAATTCACTTCTCACGAAACAGTGGCTGTGCTGACAATAGTCAGCACCCCTTGGTCCCACATCCTGAGCCTCATCCTTCACACACAGAGCTGGGGTATGGTAAGGGGGTCAGCAGCAACATGTCTTTGAATCAATACTGCTGCTTGACAACATCTTTTAAACCCTGCACCAGTGTTTGCTAACTTGCTTGGGGGGCGGGGCCTGCTCTGTCTCTTCCGCTTACTTCTCCAGTGTCAGTCGATTTGGTGGTGTCCTTGTGGGAGGGTGACTGGGAGCAACACTGCGATGAGAGGACAAGGAGATTTGCATCTCTGGCCTCCTGTGGAGACCCGATCTGCTGTCCTCGTGGGCAGCAGGTGTGAGCGCCTGCCATTGTCCCTAATGGTTATTACCAGTGATAAGCAGGACAAATGTGAGGTCATCTCTCCTGCTGGCAGGTCATAGGGGCCTGGATTTAGAGCCCTTAGGAGACTAGGAAATTAGTTGGTCAGTCCACAGTGGAGGCTGTAACCAACTCCAGGCTCCAAAGATAGTGGGCCGGGGAGGCAGTGGGGGGTGGGGGCTGCTGGGTAAACATGATTCAAAACGTGTAGTCCTACTTGGAAGCAATCGAGCATCCATTGTCAGGACGGTGCTGAGGCAGTCACCAGCACAGAGCCCCACCAGAGCACCGGAAGGCAGGAAAGAGGCCCCAGAAAGGGACAGCGGGGCTTGGCTTTCCTCTCGGCCCAAAACCACAGGCCAAGATTTCACCAAAGAGAATCTTGGGAAGCACTGCTGGTTTCTGATTACACCCCTTTGCCATCGCCCACTCACTGGCACCCACTGGGGGTTGGGGGGCCTCCTGTCCTGGGGCTGCTGTGTTCAGGCGTGTCTGCCTCACACTGAGTCCTGTCTGCCTTCGGTTCCGACGCCTCCTGCCCCATCCCGTGTCTGGCTTGTTCTCCTCCCCCTCCCTCCGCCCACTCTGGTCCATTCATCATTCTCCCTCTCTCCTAAGAGTGCTCTCTAAATCCGATTGCCTTTTTATGTCTCTCTCGGGTTCTTCCTCCTGCCCTCTCCCAGAGCAGCTTTCCTATGCTTTGAGCATCCCACGGCTCACACAGTAATAGCATCATAATAGCCATGGTTGGCTTTTACGGAACAAACAGCCTTCTGTGGGCTACCTAGGACACATGGTCTACTGGTGACCCAAAACACGCCTCCTTCAAGGAACGAGCATCCCCTGCCCCTGCCACCAGCCAGGCTGCACATTCACCCTCTGGATTTGTATAAAAAATTTGAGCCACAAATAGCAGAGAAAGCCCTATACCTGGAGCTAGAAAAGTCATTATTGGAGAATGAAAACTCACATGAGGTCAGGACTTCTCATGCATCTCTCCCCCATGGGATGGACGGCAAGAAAATGGCAGTCCAGGGACCTTTGTCAGGGGTGGACAGTAAAACCTATGCTGTGTGGGTACGCTGAGGGACTTCATGCAGAAGAGAGAGGTATAGAGCAAATTCAGGGTGAGAGTACCTCCAGTCCCTCTGTGGGCAGACCCCCAGGGACTCCATCACAGCCTGTCTCACTCACCGTCTATTCAGTTGTCGGCTATTGATTGAGTTCCTCTAAATTAGACACAACTGAAGAGACATGGGGACAAATGTAATGTCTGATCTTTGATTGGGCCTAGGTCTCAAATTTTTCGAAGATTATTTTAAAGCCTATTTTAGGGACAATGGGGAATTTGAATTGGACTGCATATTAGATAATGTATCAGTTAAAAATTCTGGGTGTGATTGCCAATTATCAGAGAAACGCAAATTAAAACCACATGAGATACCACCTCACACCAGTTAGGATGGCCAACATCCAAAAGAATAGGAACATCAAATATGTTGGCAACAATGCAGAGAAAGGGGAACCCTCCTACACTGTTGGTGAGAATATAAATTAGTTCAACCATTGTAGAAAGCAGTATGGAGGTTCCTCATAAAACTAAAAATAGAAACACCATTTGACCCAGCAATTCCACTCCTAGCAATTTAGCCAAAGAAAACAAGATCTCAGATTCAAAAAAACATATATACCCCTATATGTATTGCAGCGCTATTTACAATAGCCAAGATATGGAAGCAACCTAAGTGTCTATCAGTAGATGAATGGATAAAGAAGGTGTGGTACATATACACAGTGGAATATTATTCAGCCATAAGAAGAAAAAAAATCCTACCATTTGCAACAAAATGGATGGAGCTGGAGGGTATTAGGCTCAGTGAAATAAGCCAGGCAGAGAAAGACAAGTGGGAAATGATTTCACTCATTTGTGGAGTGCAACAGTGAAACAAAACTGAAGGAACAAAATAGCAGCAGACTCACAGGTTCCAAGAAGGGACTAACGGCTACCAAAGGGAAGGGGTAGGGGAGGGTGGGTGGGGAGGGAGGGAGAAGGGGATTGAGGGGTGTTATGATTAGCACACATCATGTAGGGGGGTCACAGGGAAGGCAGGATACAGAGAAGACAACTAGTGACTCTATAACATCTTACTATGCTGATGGACAGTGACTATAATGGGGTATGTGGTGGGGACTTGATAACAGCGGGAATGTAGTAACCACAATGTTGCTCATGTGAAACCTTCATAAGATTGTATATCAATGATACCGTAATAATAACAATAATAACCCATTAGAATAAAAAATTTTTTGGTGTGATAGTGTTCTTATTCTTAGGAAATACTTCCTTACCTTAATTTTAAAATGGCTTACCAAAAAGAAATACACACATATATGTGTACACACAGATTAAAGCAAATGGAGCAAAATGTTGATTATTGAATTGAGGTGAAGGGTGATGGGTGTTTACTATATTCTTTCTATTTTCTTGAAGGTTTGGATTTTTCAAGGTAAAAAATATGGGAGAAAATAGTTATGAAGTGTCTGCTATGTGCCAGAATTGTTCTTGCTCTGGACATAACCGTCAATGAACAAAACAGGCCAAAGCTTCCTGCCAGCAGGGGGTCACCTTCTGGAGGTGGGAGAGGGAAGAGAAGCCCACTGCACAAGGAAGACCTGCTGTGGAAGGGGTGGCCGGCCGAGTGGGGAGCCCACAGGCGAAGGGCGAGGCAGTGGAGGTGGGGAGGAGGGAGATGGGAAGAGGATCGTTTCACTTTTGGGTTCTTTCAGAGGACTCTGCCTGGGACATGTTTCAGAATCTTCTGGAAGGGTGGTTTGTACTCTTTCAGACTGACAGGTTTTAGTTTCCCTGCCTAAAATGCCCAAGGACAGAAGGACCTATGCATGTTCTCTGGTGACTCTAGCCCCATGAAGAGCCTTAAGAGAAACTTTTGAGGAGTGGGTGATGCTGTGCCAGGTGAACAGGAACTGAAACGCACTGTGCCCAGGCACTTCTCAGCAAAACAGTCTGGCGGCACCATCCACCATCCAGGAAGCAGGCTGGTCCTGCCATACAGCCTCCATTTGCACATTTGCCCCTGGAGTGGCTGCAGACGGGGCTGCTCCTGCAGGGTCACGCCAGGGGATTGGCAGCTCCCTGGAGGAAGGCACGATTCGGCCAAGTAGACATAGGTCTGCTGTGGCCCCACAGGTCCTCAGACTCCTCAGGAAGAGACCAGATGGTGAGAGATGGCCTAAGGTGGGAGGCAGCACCGTCATGGCGAGGAGATGAGGCCTCACAAGAGGAGATAGCCTGGCAGAGGGTGAGATGGTAGCTTCCCCTCCTTTCACGAACTCCAGGCAGTGCTGTCAAAGTGTGGACATCACCTGGGAACTTGTTAAAAATGCAAATTATCAGGCCCTCTCCTAGACCTCCAGGATCAGACACTCTGGAAGGGGGGCCCAGCGACCTGCCCTCCAGGTGATGCTGATGGGCTTTGAGAACCACTGCTGTAGGCCGTACATTTGTGTTGACTGTCATGAATTTAACCCACGTCCACTAGTGATGTGGTTAATGCCAGCAGCCATCTGAGGTGGACGTGGTAGACATCAGGACACCTGGGTTCAGCCTTCCTCTTCCATTTACCTCTTGGGGGACCTTGGAAAAGCACTGAACTCTTTGGGGCCAGTTTCCTCATCTATAAAATGGAAATAATCATAAATCCCATGTTTTTTGGGGGGGGAGGGTAAAATTGATGCCTACAGAAATACTGTGCTAACCTACAGTGTCTCATACATCAGGTGGTATCGTTTTTTTCAATTTGCAGAAAGTTCAAAAAAAATGATAGCGTATAATTTTTGAGCACCTACCATTTTCCAGACAGCAGTAAGTGATTGCTCTGTATTGTGTCAGGTGGCTTCTCTTATTATCCAGATTTTATGCAAGAGAAAGCTGAGGCTTAGCGTTTGAATAACTTGGCAGAACAGGAATCTAAATCCAGCCAGCTTGATTCCATAGTGGCTTTGAAGTTTCCCTGGGAGTCTGTGTCCCTAGCAATCTTGCTTTGTGCAGGGTCTCAACCCTGGCTGGACCATCACCTGCAGAGCTTCCAAAAGTCCTGATCTTCTAAGGTCCAGTGGTTTAATGTGGGCCTTGGCCAGTGATGTATCCTTAAAAGTGCCCAGACATTTGTAATATGCAGATAAAGTTCAAAACCACTGAGCACTGCATACATACCACCACCCTTACTTCTCAGAATAGTTGCTGGAGAATCAGAGATATAGAAGATCTAAATAAATGATACAGAGCTTTAGCAAACCATGGACACTCAATAAATGCTTATTAGATTTGTGAATTGAATTAAATATTTCAAAAGTAGCATTCCTTGAAATTTTTGTAATTCAGATAATAGCTGTTCATTTTAGATGAGTTAAAGAATATGGGAAACGGGGAGGACATAGTGTTATTCTTAATTCCGGAACTCCTCCTTGTGAGGCCTTAGGAGGTGGGAAGAGGTAGGCGTTGTTCTCCCCACATTTAGAGGGAAAGAAGCAGACCCCAGGGAGGCTAAGTGATTTCCCTAAGTAGGAATATTTTGGGGGTTGGTTTACATAGATTGTGGGCAGGGGGATAATAATGTAAATTTTGTACTTTGAGCTTTTGGATAGAAATGCAGATTCTGAAGCCATTGTGTTGTATCTAGTGATTACGACAAAGGAGCAAATTCAGGCTCTTTGTTAACTCACTGGCAGACCGAGTGCTTCCAAGTGCAATTTCCCACCTTCCTTTCTTTAGAAATTACCTTGAACTGAAAAGTGAGTCTGGCCCAGGTTGGCATGCAGGCATTTTCCATTCCTAAGGGGAAGAATGAGAAGCAGCTATGATGCTTGTAACTCACCTTCTTTTTCCAAGGGTCTGTGCAATTCAAGGCAAAGGCAGGGAAGTCTCATGAGTTTTCGTGTGTTGCTTTCCTGGATGAAGGGTTTGGGGGAGCCACCTTGAGAATGTCCAGAGAGCCAGGCTTCCATTACCAAGATTCTCCATCTTCCTCCCAAACCCCAAGTAAGGAGCCGTCATTACCTTCATGGTAGGAAACAAAGCAATCCTCCCAATCTTGCCCAAGCCACGGAGTCTGCAGCCTTTGTATGCATGCCATCATAAAACCACTTTCCCATGGCTTCCCGAACAGTAAACCCCTGCCCGGATACCGGGGAGTGGAGCTTTCCATTTTTAATAGACTGCAGCTGAAGCAAGTTCAAAAGTGCTAGGACTGTAAACTTCAGAACAACTTGGCAGACGCCACACACCATGGCAGAATGATTCAAGAGGCCAAACTCTGCCTCATCAAGTCAGAGAATTTTCTGCAAATGAACTTTTCAAGAATTATGCCACTGTTGGCATTACAGTATTACACACATGCCTGTTCCCGATCACTCACTGGAACTTATTTTGTAGTTAACCTCCATAAAGGACTGTGCAAGTGAGTGCAGGCCTGTCACACACACATTATTTAGAAGCCCTTATTATTATTTTATTGCCGGTCCTTGACAGCTGAGGAAAAGCCAAGCGCTTTAATCTTTTTTTCCCTTTAGTTTACAGTGTAAGAGCTGCATGTAAGATGGATTTGATTAATATGTAACAGAGATGCAATTCTCTGTAAAATGTGCTGTACTTTAGCACCCTGGAAAACAAACTGCATCACAATGGCTTAAATCTCAGTCCATTGTATTATATAGACATCATAAATAATAGAGAGCAGGCAGATATTGCTGCAGGCTTCATCTGCATAACACATCTGAGCTCTCTATAATGTGTTCAACTTGTCACTTTTAGTACAGAAGAGAGGCAATAAAGCTAACAGCTGACTAACACACATCAGCCCTACTTCTACTTCCAGGGGGGTGAATGCTCATTAAGCCATCTTAGCCCTGACTTTTAAAATCCATAACTCTTACAAATGTAAAAAAGTTGCCACAAAAGATTAAGCGCATAATATATGTCAAAGTATAATTTTTCATGCATCTCCCCCAACCACTGCTCCCCACCGCCACTGCCACCACCACACCAGAGTTCTTGTGTCTTTTATGGTCCTCTCACTAGAGGAAAGGAAATAAAAAATCTGTTTTTCAGATCACACCAAAAGAAATATCATCTTCTTGGATAAGGAACTGCATAATTGCTTTTGAGTTTGGAGCAAATGAGCTGACCCCAGGAGAATTTAAACCTTTTTTCCTCTCCAAGACCAGCTCGAAGGGAAATATGGAATCGATCATCCCCAGGTGGACTCTGCATGCAGGCCATTAGGTCAATCTTAGCAGCCCTAATTATGGCCTTACATTTACTTGCCTCGGTTTCCCTATTGGAAACAGGAAGGGGAGGGAAAGAAGCTCTGCCACTGGGTTTCTGGTGGGGCTGCAATGCTAAGTGAAGTAGTGTTGGTGTGATTGCATTCAGCAGAGGTTTCAGAATTTCCCTGGTGCCCTTCTGATTGGTTTTCTTGTGTTTTAGAGGCAAAACTTGAAAACATCATAATGTATGTCCTCTTTGGTAATGATGAATGAGCCTTTCTAGATGGATTAAGGCTGTCAAGGAAAAAAGAAATTAAAAAGATGTTTATACTCTAACTTGGAATAGATTTAATATCCTGGGATGCGTTTTGGTGGCTAAGGGAGTATTGTGGTCTCATTCCCCAGGAGGTGTGATGTAAATAGTACGTGGATATAATTTCTCACGACATTCATTTCTTTAGAAAAATATTTTAAAACATTTTTCTTGGTGCTTGTAAGGAAAATAAATGGTCGATGGTGGTCTGGATGGTAGGAAGACAGGTTAGGATAAAACAGGAAATTTTTCCTAGCAGTCATAATTCTCTCAAGGGAAAAAGTTAGAGCCCCAACACTTGAATTATTGAGAGTGAGCTGAACCAACCTCTAGAAAATAAACACACAGCACACAGGAAAAAAAAAAACAAAAATCCTTACATAAGTTGGGGGACCAACATGCTTGCCTAATGGAAATTGGAAGTGGACACAGAAATCCCATGATGCATCAGAGTGAAACATTGCTTCTCTGATTAATACAGAAGTGTGTGTGCATGCATGTGTGTGTGTGTGTGTGTGTGTGTGTGTATGTATGTGTGTGTGTATGTGTAGACAGACAGACCAACTGAGACTGAGAGGCTTTCACTGATACCAGTGGTGGCTGTGGGTGGGGATTCAAAGAAGGCTTGATTCCCTTGGATAGGAGTGTGGGCCTCAAACAGTAAAACACTTTTCCACAGCCACAGTGACAGTTTGTTTTTGTAGAAAGTCATCCTTAAACTTTGATGTGGGCTGCAGCACTGCTACCTCGGAATTTTGTAGAGGCCATGAGGCAGGCCCACAAGCTCAGCCCCCACGGCTGGGGCCTGAGTTGTTTTCATTTCCTGCCCATACCCTGCAGGAGCTTCCTGTCTGGCCTCTCAGCCTCCTGGGTTCCTCTCCTCTCCCTTCCATGGGGCAGCACATGGCTCCCAGGCCTACCACCCAGCTATCCATGATTGACTTCTCTGTCCACCTCATGTCATTCCTGTCCCACCTTCCTTTGGTCCTGGCTGCGGCCCCACTAATCCACATTAGGTGCTTCCAGTATAGCTCTCGCATTTCCATTCAGGCCACTGCCCTGCCTCAGAATGCTCTGTTATCCACGTGGATTAAAGTCCAATCCCAACTTTCAAGATGCAACATGAATCCCACCATCTGAAGAAGACTTACTAGACCCCTGCTTGAAATGCATCTCTCCCATAAATGTTTCAAGAGTTCATTAATAAATATAAATATGAGCTTTCTGGCCAGATAATTGAATTAATCATACTCTTCCACTCAGAGTGTGCTGTATCCTGGATCTATATAAAACTCTCTCCCACTCCCGGACTTTAGCCTAGTGTGCTGGATATGTAACTTTGTCAAATAGGTTGAGTTACTCTGAGTGTGTTCAGCTCACATATGTGGTAATGTGCTATAAATCTTAGCTCTGTTTCTTTCACTCTACACTGCATTTTTAATATCCATGCTGCTGGATGCACATATACCTTGTTGCTTCTCAGTGCTGTCAAGAATTTCAAAGAACAAATCCCCCTAGTAAAGGATCTCTAGGGTTGCCTTCAGCAGCTCCCCAGGATGAATACTACCACCATAACCATCTTTAGAATGTGTCCATTTATGGAACTCTGCAGTAATTTCTCTGAGATATAGCCCAAGAGATATTACTGGGTCATAAAGCATATACAAAATTAATTTCAGTAAATATTGAAGAGTGCTTTTTGGAATCATTGTGACTCTTATCATCCACCTGCAAAATGTGAGGGTTCTCATCTCCAGATGTCCTCACCAATACTTGATGTTATCCACCTTTCTAGTTTTTGCCATTTGACATGTAAAGTGTGGTGAGTTGACCATTTTTCTGAGTTTCTGACTTGTTCTTTTGCAGGTTTTTGTATCTTCTTCTCATCTGTATCTATTAAACCTGTAGTACCCTTTATTAAAATATCCTTAAATTTTTTTCTGTAGTGGAATACACACATTTGTTTGGTGTTTCACATTCTGGGAGATCTGGCTTAAGAAGTCTTTCTCTGTCCCTAGTCCACAGATGTCACTCTAAATTTTCTTTTATGAGCTTTATAGTTTTATTTTTCACTTATAGGTCTTTAATTCATCCTATAAAAATAAAACTTTGTGCCATTCACCAAAGTTTATCTTGAATTTATCTCCATCTGTGGCCTCTATCAGATTTGAGTTCTTGGGAGCAAAACTGTGTTATGTGGCCCATTGAAACCTCCACCTGGCTGGCCTGCTTGCCTGTGTCCATACTGATGGCAGCACTTCCCTCCACGCTCACTGGAAGAGGTGCCGCTCCTCCGGCCAGACCCCAGTCAGTGCATACCTGCCCCGTCTTTCCTCCATAGGATTTCCCCTCTCTCCCTAAGCTCTGTCTCCCACTAACTGAAAAAGTCATATCCCCACCACCCCTTTATCTTACCCTCTGGCCCTGTCTCCTCGCCCATCACTGGTCCTTTCCCTGTGGCTGGCCTGGGGCAGTCCTGTGCTGGCCCTGACCTGTCCCCCCAGGGTTGTCAGTGACCTCCACTTGCCTGGTCCAACAGACAGTTTCCTGCACTCGTCAGACCTCCCTGAAGGGCATTCGAAACTTTACAACTACCCTTCTGATTTTTCTTTTTTTTGGCTTGTGACATTCTTCTCTCCTTGTCTTCAGCTCCCAGATCTCAGGTCTCCTTTGCTGACATTTGCCCTCCAAATTATCCAAGATTTTATCCTCACTTGCCCTGAGAGGTCTTACTCATACCCATGGTTCTCACAGCCACTTTGGGGATGATGATGGTACTTTATCCTGGATGTCTCCCTCAAGCTTCAGATCCACCTGTCCTACAGCCTGCAAGACGTCTCTCTGCCATCGCCACCAGTGTGCTGCCAACACCAAAGATTAAAAGTATGCCCAGATGAACTTGTCTTCCCCTCAGTCTGTATGTCCTCTGCTGATTCTCTCTGGTTTTTAAATGGCACCATCAGTATGCTAAAATGGGATTCTGGGAAGTTTTCTAGACTGCCTTTAAAATCCAAGGAAGTAACTTTATTATCAAGTAATAGTTGAATTTATCATCTCTGATCGCTCACTTTCCCCAATCCTGCTCAAACTGGTCCCTGCTCCTGAGTTCTCATACTCATAATTCAGCCAAATACCAAAGCAGAAACCAACAAATCTTCCCCAGACTCTTCTTTTACCAAATGCTATGTATTTTACCTCTCACAATATTGGCCAGTCAGTCCCTTCCCTTCTATGACTATATAGACCCTCTGCTGTAACTTCCTCACTGGTCTCCCTGTGTTTGCTGTCTTCTAGTTCAGTGGTTCTCAAATTTAAGTGTGCCTCAGAATCATCTGGAGAGCTTATTAAAGCACAGATCACTGGGGAGCACCCCAGAGTTTCTGGGTCAGTAACTCCGGAGGACAGCCTTGGAGTCCGCCTTCCTAACCAGCCCCCAGGTGATGCTGAGGCAGCTGGTCCGGGTGGCACTTTGAGAACCACTGCTTCAGTTCATCACTCATCCATCCACTGGCTTGCTCTGCAATCAGTTACTGAACACCAGCACCAGGCATTGGTCCAAGTGCTGGAATTCATCAGTGGACAGAACAAAGTCACTCATGGGAAAGGTCAGGGGGAGGCAGATAGTGAATAAAGTAATGTATAATATGATGGCAGGAGTGATAGATGCTAAGAAAACAACTGATGAGGGGTAGTTGGGGAAGGCTTTCTGTGTACACCTGAAGGAGAGAGTTTCAAACAGAGGGAAATGAAGATTCTTTTAGTCAATCATCCTGAAACACTGTCCTGATCATATCACCCCCCTTACAGAATAAAGAGTAACCATGTCTGTCATTCTAGGCACTTTGGGAACTGTCTCCTACTCACTCTTCCCCTCATCCACTTCACAGCCAGGCCGACCTGACTTCTCCCAAGTCCCTCTGCTGCCTTCCCCTTGTCCCACCCAGGCAGCTACTGTGTCCTCCTCCTCTGCACCCCCACACTAGTGCCCCTCCCTTCGCTTTCCACAGGTCCAGACCCTGTAACTTCTTCAAGATTTACTTCAGTTGCTGCCACCTCCATTTAACTTTCCCCAGTTCTTCCATTTAACTATACCATCTTCCTCCTCATTCCAGGGACATTTCCAAAAGGCGTCACGTAACCTTATGACAAACCTCCCTCATCTGTTCCTCAACCTGACTCAATCTTATATTCCAGGGAGGTGCAGTAGACATGGTTGAGTGAAGGGCAAAAAGTATTTTTCTTGCCCACTGACCTCTCCGAGAGGTTGGTGTTGTGTTTCCTAAATGTTCCTGGCTTTAGTAAAAACTAAAGTCAAGGCCGTGGCTGAAAATGGAGTGAACTGTGTCTGGGTTTCTGTTTGTCCCAGCCTCCTCTGTGTGCCATTACCAAGGTAACTGAGTTGGAAGGAGAAGCATTATCCTCATCTTCCTTCCTTCAGGCTTAGAAGCATTCTTCACCCAAAGGGAGGGAAATTAATTGACTTCTTTTATCTTCTTTTCAAATCAAGCTTTCCTGTGAATCGCCCCTACCTGCCAAAACCAGCCCTCCTCATCTCACCTCATTCTTCGGTGGCTGGACATGAAAAGGAGCACTCCTAAAACTCTGCAGAGCCACCAGGTCCCGCCAGGTCCCTGTCTTGCCCCTTTCCCTCCAAACATCGTGGACCTGATATGACAGCAGTTCAAGTGGGAAGTGTCACGGGGGCGAGGCAGATCCACCCAGAAGCTGCACCAGCCACTGAACTCTCCGCACACCGCCAGATGGTCTGGTGCAGCAACAGCCTTTCGGAATTAATAACTCTCCCTCCAGAGGGCCAGCTTCATTCAGGAACTGTTTCACATTTTCCAGCTAAGTGTGTTTTTTTCCCAAAGTGCTTGCTGGCCGCTCTGTTCTGAGTTGACCGTGGGGCCTGCTCATGAAGGCAAGGGAGGTGTCTCTTGCTCCCTCCACCTTTCTTTGCCTTTGGCTTCTGACAGTGCAGCTTTTAATCTAGAAATTATGGTAACTCGTATGTGCATTTTGAGAGTATATCATTGCTGCATTTAATTAACGGTTATTAGCGTTAGCGTACTGTGCTGTATTCTATGTCACAAATCATCAAGTCTCCCAGAGCAGTTATAGCAATTAAGAACTCCATCACACCTTCTGTATAGTCATTTGGTACTTTTCCAGGTCTTTTCAAAACTGGAAATTACTAATCAAATCATTTCTGCTCTGTGCCTCAGTGTCGTTTATTCCATTCCTAATGATGTGCGACTTTTTTTTTCTTTGGCCGTTAACAGAGGCATCCTTGCGTCTAACCCATTTCACACCACCGTCATGCTTTAGCGAGGCGATAATGAACTTGCAGAAGGAAATGCAGGCTTTGGTTCTCTTTTCAGAGCGGTGTCTTTCCTCTCCTGCTGTTGGGTGATTGAATTTTGAAACTGTAAAATGCATCGACAGACCTACAAACCTGACTTGCCAGAGCCACAGCCATCACAGTTTAGCTTCAATTCAGAGCGCAGTGCGACTCCTGCCTGATCAATTTGTCATCCCTCTAAATGGAAACTAATTACTTCCCAGGGAAAGATTGCAGGCAAATACCAGCCTTTGTATCAGCAGCCCTCAGCAGTGAGGTGAAGGCCAAGGCCACGGGGTTTCACCAAAGGAACCATTTCCCTCTCTGCCTAAATAACATCAGGAAGAATTTTTATTATTTAGAGCAGCAGTGAGCTTGCCATCCTATCACTAAGGTCAACCCTCAAGAGTGCATCTGACTTAATAGGTTACCTGGATGGTCTTGAGTCAAATGTCAGAGGCCATTCAACTGCCAGGTATCAGGAAAAACACCCTGGCAGGCTTTTGATGGTGTTTAGATGGGGATGAGCCATCCTTGCTGGCAGGATGGCACCCCACCTCCAGCCCCTAAGGGGATTCCCTTTCCCCATGCCCAAGAACACTGCCCCCAGCATGCCTGAATCGCTGCCATCCACGCAGCATCAAACGCACCGTACTGCTGACAGCTGTAGGCAGGACTGACTTGGATGCAGGGCTAGGAGATCTCGGCTGTGCAAGGCTGCTGCTTGAGGCCCACATTAGTGTGGGGCCTGGCTCAGGGTGGATGGTCTGGGGCTGGGCCAGGGCTGCCGGCTCAAAGGCTGTGAGCAATCTGACCAGAGGAGGCCTTGCCAGGTCCCCACCTTTGCCCATTTCCAATGCTGTCTGCTCAGGCCGGGTTGAGCTGTCAGACTGACTGAGTGCTGTGGGACCCACAGTGGATGCCACCACCTCTGTGCCTCCACTGAGCAACAAGGTCTTTAGCCTGGCCCTCGCCCTGCCCATTCTTGGACAGTCTCCCAGCAGAAGTCAGACAAGACCCAAGACAGGTTTGTTCAGTTCAGCAGCTGGTTGGAACCACTGGACTTGGGTTCGTGTTGGAGAACATGTTCAAGCCCCACTGATCTTATGTCGAGGAGCTCAAACCCAATCCCTGCCCAATCCAAAGCTTGCTTCTACTTCAGGGCAGAGAGCACTCTGCCCACCCACTCCCTGTGGGAGGGAAGCAGTGAGAAACTGGGTGCTCTGTAGGCGACGGGAGCTGGAATGTGCCACTGACCTTCTCCAGGCCTCGGTTTGCTTCTGTCTGCAACCACTGCATGTGCTTGGAGAAGACGACCTCCAAAGGCCGTTCCAGCACTCCATGCTTACATTTGCCTTGGAATATAAGAGAAGCCCAGAAAAATAGTTACCCGAGCTTGGCCAGCTCTGCTTTTAAGTGAGAAGTAGTGATGGCTCCTTGAAAACGGTGCTGCCTTTATATTGCCTCCTCTGTTACTCTGCACAAACTTTGGACAAGGCATCTTGGATCACACCTTGTCTCTTCTGCTTCAGGGTATGCTCTCTGGGACTTGCACGCCAATAAGCAGATGGCGACTACTAACTCAGAGAGGCCGATTTTCTTTTGTATACCTATCTCCTAGCCCCTCACCCGCCTGCCCATATGCTGCCTGCCTATACACCCTCTCTCTCCCCATCTAGTCCCTGATGTTAACAGACTAGGAAATCAGGCAACACTGTGCCACAAACCTTTGGAATGCATACATTGGAATGGAACACTGGCCTTTTGGAACCCAGACAATCCTGTGTGCCCCAGCTACAGACAATATTATGGAGAAAATCAGGATTTGAGAATCTATTGTACTTACTAGTTTCATCATGATTAAAGCTGCTGACCTACCAACAGCAGCCATTCAGGAAATGTTACCCTATGGCCTGAGGTGTCAGGGGACTATAAAGGCTGAATGATGATTTCATGTGTATTGAGCATTGGTTAACCTGGGCAAGTATTTAACCTTTCTTTGTCTCCATTTCAATTTATAATATGGGAATAATGATAGTACCTACCCCTTCTTCCAGGGCTCTGGTGAGATTTAAAACACATAGAGAACCTAGAATAGTTCCACTTTGTCCTAAGCTCAGGATGAATGTGAGTTGCTGTTACAGTCAGTGTCACTATGAGTCATCCCACTAAATTACCAAACATGGTGGGGTGTCCTGCCTTCCATGACACCACCAGCATAGTAGAATGTTTAGTTGTAGAAACATGATACACAAACTAGGAAATCATAAAAAAAAAATGGAGGGACCTTTTGGAAAGAATCAATAGTAACATTATGCTAAAATGAGCTTATTAAAATAATCCCACTGAATGAAGGTTTAGAAAACCTCTTTAAGGCAAATAGAGAATGTCCATCTGTTTTGAAATCAGGGAGGTACTTTTTCCTGTTGGCCTAAAATCTCTAATTATGTATATGTCAACCTCAGTTTACAAAACAAAACAAACATGTCAAGGTGACATTAATAAAAATGTTGGTTCCATAGAAGCATAGGTGGTGCCCTGTGGGGTCTCGGAGCCCAGCCAGTGCAGCATTTAATCTCAGAATGCCCCACATGGAGCTTTTGTGACTCATCGAAGATTTTCTGTGTGTCAGATTTCTCATGGCTGAACAATATGCCTCAATCATATGGCTCCTGGGTTCTTACCATGTTCATAATCAGGAGCTTCTCAGGCACAAGTAACAGAACTAAAATGGCTCGAACAATAGGGGAGTTATTATTCCCCAAGAGTGCTGGTTAATTCAGCGGGTAAGTGTACTGGGGCCCAGGACAGACCACCGTTCTTGCCATTCTCACCATGGTTTCAAGGGCACACGGCAGTTATCAGTCACCATTTCCTTACAGACAGGAGGCAAGGTGGGTATTTTTCCTCATGTATACATATCTCTTTTCATCAGGAAGAATTGTTTTACAGAAGCCCCACAGCAAACTTCCCCTTAGGTCTCACAGGCTGGAACTGCGCCCCATTCCTGTTCCTAAAACCATCACTGGGAAAGGCTATGGGATTTGCAGGGTTGATCTGATGCCTCTGTAATGGGGGAAGGCTACCTGCCCAGGACCTAAACTGCAGGTTCAGTGAACTCAAAGGCTCTTGATTGGAGCGACCAACAGGGTCTGTCTGCTGATCATTGATTCTGGCCAGTTACTTTGGAGATCTGGAACAAGCAAATGGTTTAACCTCTGTGAACCGGTTAGTAGCAGATCTACGATGAGTAGCTCTGCCCTCTTACTCTCATCCCCACTCGAGTTTCTTCCTGGTATTATTTTCCATTTCAAATGCTTAACATCAAACAGATAACAATTGCACATTTCAGTCATTACCATTACCACTAATAACTACCTTGCTAATTGCTAGAATGTTATTTGAAAGTGGAACCATTCACGTTCACATCTAGTCACCCCCGCCTGGCTTCTACAACCATTGACCAACAATTTTATCAGATCCATTCTGTATGCAAAGCAGACATACACTTGGAAGTCCTGTCCTAAAAAAGTTTCTAGTCTAGATGAGAAAACTTCTCCTGTACCCATGACACTGACACATAATAGTGCCAGCTGATTGCTAGGTGACAGATCAGGGGAAGAAGGGATCATGTCAGGTACATGGCTGAGGCCTGAGGAGACAATTTCAGTTAACAGAGAGGAGGGACAACAAGTCCAGCAAGGCTGACGATGACAACAGTAACAATCACAATATTTATCGCACACTTACTGTTTCTAAGACAAAGTTCTAAGCTCTTTCCATGTTTGAACTTACTTTGTCCTCACCGAAACCCTGTGAGATGCAATTTATTGTTTTCTTACTATTTCCATTTGATATGTAAGCTTAATGAGAGACAGAAGAGGTTAACCAGCTTAAGAAGGCCATGCAGTCACTGAGTGGTAAAGCTGGGCCAGAGGCGTGTGTGGCTTATGGCTTCCCTTTGGCTCAGTCCCACTTAGTGTAAGCAAACTCATGAAACAGGGAAGTCAAGGCTTTGTGAAGGGACTTCCTATGGATTAATTTAGCTGAAGAGAGGATTTATAGCAAGCTGTCATGGGAGGTAAGGTAGGCACACTTTTCAGTATATTCAGAAGTGCTTAGAAACTGGTCTGACCATCTGGATCCCAGAAATCACTGATGAGCAACTATGTTCACACAAAGGACACCAGCAGCATTGCTGAGTATGGCTTCTCCTCCATACTTTTGTGCCTCCATTTTGGAAGTAAGGGATATTTCTGTGTATCTGCAAGTGTGGAAATGTGGCCAGATTATTGTGATTGTATAATATATGGCACATGCCATCATAACTGCACATTTCCCTCATCCCATGTGTATTAGTGATCAAGTGCATACTGGGAAACCTTCAGCGCCCACTTATTTATGACCAACTAAGTGGTGGTTGACCACTTTAACATATCGCCCAGTGTTTCACTAAGTAGAATTCAATGCGGAATAATAGTAACCAATACACTGAAACACCTTCCTTTCAAGATGAATGCTGGAGGTCTTCACTCTGCAGTGTCTATTTTGAGCTACACAGAATTAAGCCACAACACAATACCTGCCTTCCTCTGCCCCATTTTTATTTTTAGAGTTAAACGATTTATACCATTTAAGATGTTAAAATAGAATTTACTTAGAAGTTGGAGGGAAAAGGATTGATATTATCTAAACACAAAGAGTTATGAATATAACTTAGGTCTCATATCATTATTTCTTCATAAAATCAAGTACCCAAGTAAATGCAAACGACTGCACTAAGACTTCCCCAACTGGAGAGTAAGCCAACTTACAGAGAATTAGAGTGGCTCTGAGTTTTCAGAGTGGTTTTATTGGTGGCATTTTCATTACTGTAAGCTAAAGGTAGTCTCCAGTTTACCCCTGAATATTTAGATCCTTTTTTGCTTCTTGACAACAAGGGTGGTTGGTTTTGGTCTGGCCCGATACCAGGATTCCTTTTTCAGTGTAGATTCCCTTTCCTAGCATAGTTTATATAACAACCTTCCTCTCTTATCCAAGTAAAAATGTTTAAAAATTAAACAATAACACTTTCATGCTTTAATATTTCCTTCTTTTAAAGTAGCCACTCACTATACTTTGAATGGCTTTTGAAAAATGCTTCATTGTACAATACCTGGTTCTAATCGTAATTCTGATATTTTGTGAGCTTGGGTAAAGTATGTTAATATGTCTCTGTGACTCACCAGTCCCTCTAGATTTCCTCCCCCCATGTGGTCTCCCACCAGTGCCAGTTTAAATTCTATCCCTCTCTCAAGGCCCTGTTCAAATGCTACTTCCTGAAGCTCTCCTTGTTATTACTTCCTCTTCATTTCCCTCAAACTGGCAATGATCTGTCTATATTGTTTCCCGTCCTCTTAAAGTGCATGCTCCTTGAAAGCCCAGGTCACACGCAGTGTATTCAGTCATTTTGCACTCCAGAATCCTTAGCCAAGAACTTGCCCACCCTAAGTACTCAATTGTTGAAAAGATGAATTAAATAAATAAATATTCAGAGCATCAATTTTATTTGTTTCTTTAAAATCACCAACTTTAAATCAGTGGTTCTCAAACACAGGTGTTCAGCCCCCTGAGGCATTGTAAACAATTCTAAGTGTGTTATAGTAATTTGTTATTGATGATTGTTAGGACTTGGAATTTTGCAAACTATTTACTGTTTTTATAAATTAGAATGATTCCTTTCAGTAATATGGTTTAGTGATGATAATCCTTCAATGTTAATACTTCAAAATGACTTTCTCCTTGCACAGTGATTTGTTTCTTGAATTGAATATAAAGGGTGGAATTAGAGTCAGGACCCAGGAAATTGTATGTAATCCACAGCCTGTCTTTTCTGTGCCACAGCCCATCATGAGCTAGAAATCACTGTTGATGGTTATGCAATTATGAAATTACTATAGAGCTTTACTGCTCTTCAAAATGTGGAGGCATTGTCAAAATGAACATCACCAATTTAGGAAAAGAATAATCATTACTCTAAGCCAGGGTCAGCAAACTTTTTCTGTAAGGAGCTAGATAGTAAATATTTTGGACTTTGAAGGCCATACACTCTTTTAGCAACTCCCCAGCTCGCTGTTGTAGCGCACAAGCAACCAAGGTCAGTATATAAATGAATGGACGTTTACTGTGTTCCACTAAAACTTTATTTACAAAAACAGACGCATGTAAGACTTGGCTCATAAGTCTGCTCTAAGCCATAGAGTACACATTGAAGTGTAAATGATACTGATTACTTTTTAAAAATTGTCTTAATCACATTCATTCTACTTCTTTTATAATAGCTAAGGAGTCCCTGCAAAGGAAAGAAAACAATGGGATGTAAACTTCGTTACTTATTTGTAAGAATATCACAGAATTATATATTTCAGGGTTAATAGTCTCTAGACTTTCTCAGCATAAGAAATGAAATGAAATTCTGTTCATGACTTAAATACAGCCACTGAGGCCAGTTCATTAAAGAAAGATGAGTATGATATGTATGATAAAGGACCTCATCTGCCAAGAAGTTTGCTATTGTGGTATTATCTGTGGCACATTATTTTCTGTCTTGGTAGTTTCTCTCAGTGGCACATTCTGGCTCTGCATTCCTGTTTGGCATTTTTGCTGATAATTACTTGAAAAATCATCACTTCTCTTTTTAAACTACTGCAGGGAGTAATAGCCTTTCTTCTTGACAGTTAAAAGGCCAATAATGCAACCCCGTGAAGTAAATTTTTAAACAGGGCCCCCAAACACACTGCAGGTTGATTTGAAATAATTGTGCCTAGAGTTTGGGCACCCACCATGTGAACTTAGGTTTATTGAAGATTCTGTCACAGTCAGTGGTGGCAGAGCATCACAGTAAATGTCCCCTGTACTTGGGACATCTCATACCATAGGATTATTTTGGCCATACCTATTAGTAGCGGCCCCTCTCCCCTTCCTTGGCTTTTCTACCTTCTTACACTCAAGAGCTGTGACAGCTCCCTCAAAGCTCAGGCCTCGCTGTGACCACTGTAAGCACAAGAGTGTTACCCCTGAGCTCTGGATGTGAATCACGTCCCTCTGCAATGCAGGGCCAGGATGACCAGCTCCACAGGCTCTTCTGAGCCATGTGCCAAGTCTTTGCTCTGCAGTCAGTCAAGTTGAGGAGACCCAAGAAGGGAGCTGGTGCCCCACATTTTTCATCATGTCCCTGCCATCTCCTACTGACACAGGCTGAGAAACTGCCACCTCAGTTGGCCCCTTGGCCCAACAATCACTGAAGCCCTTTCTATCAGCAAATAACAGAAAACCCAAATAAATGTGGCTTTAAAATAAAGGGGCTTATCTCTGATTTCCAGCCTGTTGTAGAGGCTTGGTGTGGTCCCAGAGCACACAGGCACTTTCCTTCTTCCCACCCTGCCCCCTCAGCGTGGTGGGATGACTTCCTTCATAGAGGCATGATAGCTGCTGAAGCTCCAGGCGTTATGTCACATCCTCAAGTGGCACCATGCCATGCAGGAAGGGAAGAGCAGGGATTAAAAATAGGCGCCTCTTCCTTATACTCTTCTCTTCTAGCAGGAAAAATTTTCCCACAAGTCTCTAGTGGCTTTCTTTTGGGGCTTTCTGGCTGGAACAGCATCACTGCCCTCTAGCACAGGGGAACGAGATTGCCATGGTTGGCTAAGACCACAGTCTCCCTCGGTGCTGGACATATACCATAATTAGGGTTCTCTTGGCAGAGAAGAAAGGGGAATGGCTATTGGGTAAGCAGCCAATGGTGCCTGCTGCTTCTGACCTAAACCCCCAGTTGGTAGTTAAAACACCGTTTGCCTTGACCCACAAATCAAAACCTAGCCAAGAGTCTACTCTCTATTGGTAGTTCTCTGGAATTATTGGCAGCCGCAGACATGTAGACCTCCATCCATGCTTTCTCTGTCTGGCAGGGCTTCCCTGATGCCTCCTGGGATCTGAGCTTGCTGAGTCTTTGAATATTGCATCTTAGCCACCTGGTCAGCTCTTTCTCATCCCCTGCACCTTGATCTGTCCCTTCTGGGGTGTAGATAAGCCACTTTTGGACCATTCATTGCTTTAAAAAAAGTAATTTCATTTCTCATAGTGAAATAATGCCATGTCTGTGTTTTTTCCATTGCAGCCCAAAAATACATGATTTGGTATTATTTTAACAGACTACTTTTAAGTAATAGATAAGATTTTGAAAATTCAAATAAATTTGAAGGATTCTCCTCTGCTAATCTTAATTTCATGCAATAGTTTAAAAGGTTATTTAATTCCATGAACTAAACTATGAGGTTTTGGTTTTTTTATATTGCACATATAAAACTATAGGAAGTCACTTAAGAACTGTAAGAACTGGATTTAATCTGTGAGAGGCCAGATAGAGCTAGCTCTTAAATACCTTGTACATTTGGAGAGATCGATAGTTCACAAAGCACTTTCATTGTATTACCTTAATACTTTCCATAACTATGCCCCCATCTTACAGACAAAGAAATAAAGCCCTAAGAACTAAGGCAACTTGGTCAGGCCGTGCCACTCTTCACATAGTGGGTACGGGAGTTCACCATTCTGAGTCTGCCCCTGAGGGTTTCAATCACCTGTCAGTGTGTAGTAGGATTACAGAAGGCTGTCTGTAGCCACAAAGAGCCCAGCCATGCTATCTGCTCACTCCAACCTCTGCTACTCTGCCCAGACTCCTTGGGAGATTTCCTTTCTTTCCCTTAATGGAATTTCCACTAAGGAGCAATAAATGCAAGCGAAGAACTTATAATAGGTTCAGCTGTAAGTGACCAAGACTTTCACATAACAGTTGTTTCAAAAAGAAGTTACTTTCTTATGTAGAAGTCTGGAAGTAAGCAGTGCAGAAACCCTGCTCCTGAGATCCCTCTAGGACCCAGTCTTCTTCCAGCTCTATATGGCCCTCTTCTCATGACCCAAGATGGAATGTCAGTCAGACATTGACCTTTCCAAGCAGCAGGACAGGTGTAGGGGGAAGGGACAAGGAGGAAGAGGTCTGGGGCAAGGGTCAAATGTCAGGTTCCTAGAAGCTTCCAGAATTCTGCCACATGGCCTCTCTTCCTCTTTGAGGAAGACTGGGAAATGTAGTTTTTATTTTAGACTGCCACATCAGATAAAAATTCTAGTGCTATGGAAGAAAAGGTGAATAATACTGAGGACTACTACAAGAGCTTGCAGGGTGTGGGGAAAAAGCAAAAAACAAAATGTGACCCAAGTCGACATCAGGAGACCACCTTAACTGTGATTGCTATATTTTATGAAAGGCATCTAAAATGACCGTTTTCCCACTCATCATTCATTAGATATTTATTAAATGCTTACTATGTGTCCCTCATTGTAGATACAAGGGATGTAACTGGGCAAAGATGTTGTGATGAAGGCAGGAGGGCCTACTCTTCAAACGGACGAGAAAGGATTCTCTTGGGGTGACAGCTGAGCAGCTGAAGGATGTCAAGGAGTGAGCCATAGGAAGATCCGGAGTGAGAAACATTCTAGGCAGAGGGGAAAACAAGTAAAAAGGCCCTGAGGGAAAGCATGTGATGTGTCCATGACCTGTGGATCTGCGCAAAGAGGCAGGTGCTGAGGCCCGTGCACAATGACCAGGGGGCACTGTCAAGGGCAAAGCCATAGAGGAGGCCGAGGGGAGACCCACTGGGCCTGGGAACCATAGTGAGGAGGTTGGGATTCATTTTCAGTGTTATGGGAAGTTGTCAGATGGCTTTGATCAGGAGCATGACATGGTTATGTTTAGATATACCAATCATTAGGCAACCCGACGTCACAGTCCTGTTAGACTGGTCCGTGAAGATCTCGGATGGAGCTCTTTAATTCTTTGGGGTTTTTGGCCATGCCTTCTTACCAGGGACCTCACTTGGTTCTTATATTAAAGCAAGTTACAGTCTACCTCGATCCTATACCATACGGAGCCCCTGCTCTGAATGATAGCCATGCAGATAAGAAGCACCCCCAACCATGTGCTGTGTTTGGAGACTGGGATTTCATTCACATCCTGTAAGTAGGTGGGTGGTTCATGCTGCAGGTCACATCTGTATTTAAAACCCTAGAATGATCCCAGGAACATTAAGGGCCAAGGGCCATGGAAGCAGAATGCCAAGTACTGCTGATGGCTCTAGGATGCCTCAGGTGCTTCACTAATACCCCTCTGATGGTTTATCTGTGGCTTTCCGCTGGCATTCTGTGGTTTGCTCAGGGTCCCTGCTGGTGGTCGAATGGCAGGGCAGAGCCCTAGGATGAACAGGATGCAGTTGCCAGCCAGCAGTCATTGCAGACGTCCTCAGTTGGGGGTGAGGGTCTGGAGTTACCCCGCAGCCTCACTGTCTGCCGACCCACCTTTGCATGCAAGGATACATTATACAGGAAAATTCCACAGAGATCTTGTACAACTAAAATCAGCTTCTTTTTCCAAAGAAGCAGGGGAGCTACTTCTTAGCAGAGTGAACTGTAGAGTCTCTCTGGAATGCAAAACACAGACCTTTGTATTAGAAGTGAAATATTTAGATAGGGATCATTAAGGAGCTCTTTTTACCGCAAGGCAGGCCTGATAAACAGAGAGAGAGTGGGGAGAGGAAGCACAAAGGAGGTAATAATATCTGATTAGCTGAGCAGCTGGATAACTGAAGGAGAATTCGTTAAAAACCTATCAAGACATCAAAGCTAGATGTGAGTTGTTCTGTCAGCCCAGGCCACTTGTGGAGCCGTCTCTGGAATATTACCCAGTATCTAATTTGCTGCTATTTTTTCCCTTAGCGCCACTTTGCACTAAGGGATCTGGGCTGTGTAACCTAACCCAAAGCTGTCATCGGGTCTTTTTTCCATCCCTGTCACAGCAAGGGGGCCTGGTACGGAGCAGTTGAGTTGGTATTGCAGGCATCCCATCATGCCCTGACCACATGTGAACAGCAGCCTCATGCTTCTGGGAACAGGCGGGAAGGAGCTTGAGAACTTGAGCCCTTGAGGCTTTACAGGATTGCTTCCATCAAGCCCCAGATTTTGCAAGTGATGAGTTTCCCAATATGTGGCACACCCAAGCCTCTTCGGTTGTCTTTCTCCCCCTTAGCTCAAATATAGTTGAGGCATCATACTCTGCCCAAGAGTGGAAGAGGGCAAGAAACACCATGGAAGTCATGCTTCCTTAAATATAAGCTTCTGTGGGAGCAAAGAGGAGGCCGTGCCTCGGCACTGCAGTCCTCCAGGTGGACATCCAGCCTTGCCTGGTCTGTGCCTACTGGGGATGTGGTGGAGCTCCTTCTGAAAACTGAGTGGCAGGAACTTGACAGAATGTGTCAGCCTCCAGCACAAGGTTGATTTTCTTCATTGTGAAGACCCAGGGCCCAGGGACTGGGGGCGCCTGGGCTAGTGGTGAAAGGGCTCCCCCAACCCCAGCACATCCCCTGGCACAGGTGCTCACGCACAGAGGAAATAGGCTCCGGGTCTCTTTGGATAAGAGCCTCAAAGCTCTGCTGCAACCATGGTGCCAGCTGCTACCACCTACAAGAGCCTTTGACCCATCTCTGCAATGTCCAGCCCATCATGGGGCTGATCGCTTTGAACCTGGGGCCAGCAGCCCCTCTGTGACACTCTGAGCTCCCTCACACAACCAAGGCTTCTGGGAGCTTCTTCTCATCTTCTCTGAATTGTGAGGGTGCTTATGTCGACCTTATTTTTCAGGATTCTTAGGAACACCCTGGGAGATGTTTCAGGGCTGAAAAGCAGAGAATTGCCAACAGGAGACCAGTGTCTGGGCAACCTCCTCTACAGTTTAGTGTGGGTAGACCACATGCAGACAGAAAATAGGAAGAAAAGGAAATTCATTGTAAGGCTGCATGTTTTCTTATTTGGGATGCAAGGGGAGTGGAGAAATCTGTCATGGATAAAATCCAACTTTAATGACAATCTGAAGCCCTGAAGCACAGACATATTGCAGAGCTAATGTATTATTTTGTTTTTGTTTATTCTGCAGAAATGGGGAAATTTCATTTTTTAGTAGAATTACAAGCTCCCCTTTTATTATTCACAGGCCCTAACATGCATGGCCACCTGAGCCAGAGAGCTCTCAGTAATTTTAATAGTAGCTCCTTTGCGAAGCTAAACTGGTTTTCCAGCCCACTCCCTGGTGGGCCGCGGGGCTTGGTGGAGCGGTGTTACACATACTTAAAGCTTCTTAGGGCAGCTTGGCAGCCCTGTGTTTTCAGGGGAGACTAGGAGCCTTGCGGTGAGGCTTACCTTGGCTCCCAGTGGGAAGGATGGGGATTATTGGGGATTATCAGTGGGAGGTAGGCATGGGCCGGGAGGAAAGGTCACTGTCAACTTTGCCAGGGGCCCTCTCAGAGGTTTTGCTCCCAGGCCACCCCAGCTGCAGCCAGTGTTCCCCGCTCTAACTCTGAGCTCTTGCTGGATGTCACTTTCAAGACTGCAGTTCTTAGTCTGCCCTGCAACTTCGGAATCACCTGGGAAGCTTTAGAAGTCCTGGCTCCTGGAACCTAGTCATTCTGATTTTGCTGGTCTGGGAGTGGCCTGGGCATTAAGATTTTTAACTTTCCATCCCCACCTATGTGATTCTGTGTGCACCCCGGTTGACAGCTACTCCCCAGCACCCTTCTCGTTTCCTGCCTCAGGAACAGTTGGTGAGCAGATGGCTCCTTAGGTTCCAGAGCTTTGTCACTTACTGGCTTTGACCTTGGGCATGTTCATTGTGCTCAGCTCCCTTGTCTGTAAAGTAGTAAATTAACTGCAGTGTTAATAGTGCCTACCTCGTGGGGGTAATTGTGAGTATTAAATTCATCCCTACTCATTGGGAGACTGCTATAGGCCAGGCACTGTTACAGGAACTGGACTTCAGCTAGGGAAAAAACTGGAGCAGAGTCTCCGCCTTGGCGGAGACAGTGGAAAAACAAACAAACTTACCAAGATTTACTCTAATGTCAAACCAGTCAGTGCTATGGAGACAAATAAAGCCAGGGGTGGGCAGGGTGGCAAGTGGCAGGAGATAATGCACACACAGGGCCCACACGTACCTGGAGCTTAGCATTATGACAACTTCGGAGAGAGTCCTTGGTGCTGTTTACAGTGTTGCGATCCCACCATGTCCCTCCAGATAAATGAGATCTCGCTGTGGTGCATCTCTCCAAAGAGGCTGGAAACTCTGAAAGCCCAGCCTCAAACTTCGTGCTGCCGCGTTTGAGGCTCAGACACTGCGTGAGGTGTCATGACTCCTTGCTTTGAGCACTCCATGAGCAAGACTCAGAGAGATGGGAGAATGATCCCCAGATACAAAGGCTGTGTATTAAACCCTTGCTGTTCGGCAAGACTGTTTAAAGCACAATGGGGTGAAACATGAAGGTGACGCCCCTGCTCATAGCTCCCCTGCCCCCCGCAACTACTACAGTCTCTACTCACATCAGTACCTGCCACCAGGGGCCAATACAGGTGCATCTTCGCATTATGTCCTCCCCACATGGAGTCAGTGTTGGGTTTGCAATGCTACCTTACATCTGGGGGAACTGGGGCTTTGCCCCGTTATAAATTGTCCAGGGTCACACCAGGCTGCAGAGCAGGAGAGGGGAAAGCCTTTCCCCTCAGGTTGCATTATTTTCTCTCCCTGAAGGGCAAGGCCTGCATATTGAAGGCCTGCTGTGTGCCAAAAACTGACATTTAATCATGAAATCATTGGTCCCCCAGCACTGTGTGTTTCCTCTTGCCCAACCCGCTTCCCCACACAGAGCCCAACAGGATCTTAAATGTAGAAGAGAAATCAGGTCATGGTATCTCCTAGATTGCCATGTCCTGGGGTTTCCCAGTGATCTTGAACCAAATCCAGTCTGCAACCCCCTCCCCTGCACTCTCTGCCCTGGTCTCCTTCCTGCTCCCGGGGCCTGTCAGACTCCCGGCCTCCTCAGCGGGCCTTGCCCCTGGTCCTGCCCTCTGCCTGTGACGCCTTCCCTGCGGCTCATTCTCAGCAGCTGTGGGCACCTGGCCACTCTCAGCCCTCTGCTCCACGGAACCTTCTCACCTCCCTGACCATCCCCATGTCAGTGTGGCTCTTGTAACAGGTAGGCCTAGGGAGAAGCTACCTTCCTTGTTTACTTGTTGACTTTTATTTCTCATTCTCCCCTGTGAGGACGTGAGTACAGAGTGGACTCCCTCTGTTCTTGCCCAGAGCTGGCATTTGAGCCCAGGTCAGCAGGCACCCTGAGATGCCCGCTCATGATCCAAAGGGGAATTAAGACACTACAGAAGTGAGCAATGCCAGACAAGACATAGGGTGGATGGGGAGAGAAACACAAACTCTGCCTGGCAGTGCCTGTGGCCTTTGTCAGGGTGAGCTCTGCAGGGTGGGTGGGTTCATCAGGTAGCATTAGGTTGCAGGGACGAAGGGAAGGGCAGTGCACTGGGAAAGCAAAAGGGAAGGTTGAAGTGGCAGAAGAACAGCCGGGAGCACCTGCAGGGTGACTAGCGAACGTCTCCAGGTGGAGGGCGGGCAGCGGTGTGGGGAGGTCCCAGGCGCTCACGCCGCTGGGGCAGGGCTCAGACCACCACGGTGACACTGACGACTCTGTGACTTTGGGCGACTTCCCTAACTTCATCTGTGAAATGGGAATAATGGTATCTTCCCTTTGGTGAGAATCAAATGAGACCCTGCTCTGCGCAGCTCCAGCCAGTGCGGCTGGGAAGTGCACCCAGGCTCGCTCTAGGCAGGGCTGCCTCTGAAGGCTGAGGCTTTGACTTGACACCTCTAACCCTTTATTTGAGGTACATGAATGACTTTCTAGATACTGCCTTTTGACATTTTTCTGTCATAAATGAAACTCACAGTGCTAACAACCACCCAGAAAACCAGTCCCCTCTCTGCCAAGGAACACCTTCATTTCCTGGAAACAAGTTGGAACCTTCTCTTGCAGTCCCAGCTAGCATTTGCCCCGTGAACCAGACCAAAACCCAAAGTAAGCCAGGGGGAGCCAGACACCTGGAGGGGATGACATGGGGCTGCCAGGGTGGGTGCCAGCCCTGCCATCATGCCCTAGCAGCCCTACTGACACAGCTGTGCCTTTGAAAGCTGGCCCCGAGTGGGAAGGGCTGCATGCCTCCCCCAGCCCACTGCAGAATGCTTTCCAGGCAGCTGCAGCTGGGGGTGGCAGAGAGGACCTGCTTAGAAAAGTGGGTAGACTCCAAGATATGCTTTATCCTAGTCAGGCACCATTGCCCAGCCTTTCCCAGAGCCAAGCTGTGGATGTGGGTCCTAGAGGGGCAGAAATGTCTTGAAGAAAACCAAGGGAAACCCTAATTACTGCCTGGGAAACAATCCTCATTTCCAACCCAGCAGGTCACCTGGCAGATAATGTGTGGGCAGTGATTCATTAGAAAGCTATGATGCCCCATGTCGAAGCAGAGTTACAACTGCATCTCGGAGGCTGGGAGAGAGAAACAGGACTTCATAAATCACTCTTCTGGTACTGTTGAATACATACCTAAGCCTGTAGCAGTTTATCCCAAATGAGGAAATAATAATGTCATTTTCCACCACCCTTTTCTTAGGGGAAAATTCTGTGATGGAAGGTAGGCAGGTGTTTAAAGAATCTTTCTGGGCTGTACTTTGTCAGGAGGTGGGTACAAGTAAGCTCTGCCCACTGTGTGCCTTACTCCCCTTGCCTCGGCGGCACAGGGCAGGGATTCAGCAGTCCCAGGGTGTGATGGGCAGGAGCTTAGGTGGCACTGTCAACTTGTCCAGTTTGTTATCTTGAAAAAAGTATACTGATATCAGCTTTTTCCCAAAATATTGAGTCTTGAGCCTAGTTATTGACAGAGTAGCTGTTTTTTGTTTATTACTTGCTAGTCTCTGTGGTTTTTCATCTGGATGCCTAGTAATTTTCAAACAAGTATTTCCATTTTACAGATAGAGGATAGTAAGTTCTGTAGAATAATAAAAGGCTTTTTTTCCAGAGGAACCAGAGGTTCTATATATTCATTAGAATAAAGTCAGCTCCTGTTGCAAGTGGAACCCAAAGTGAATAGAGGTCAAACATGAAGATGTTTGTTTCTCATCCATCAAACAGTCTCAATACGGATATTCCTGTTTGGCAATGACTTTCCTCCATGCAGTGATTCAGGGACCAAAGAGTGACTCAGCTCTTTTTATCTGTGCTTTGCCATCTCCTAATCCTTCTACTCTTCTACACCCACCCGGCCCAGGGGAAGGAGACCCAGCATTGACATATAGGTCCTCCACTCATGGACCATTGCCAAGAACCAGTCATGTGGCCTTAGCCACACAGGGCATGGGAGTGGCCAAGGAATGTAGTCCTTTGCTGGGCAGTTGCTTACCTGTAACAACTCTGTGCCATAAAAGAAGGATCATGAATTTGGTGGCTAACTAGTGGGTAATAATTACTCACTGCCACATCACAGAGTGCCACCATTTACCGACAGAGACATGATCTTGACTTAAGTAACATTGTCAGTTATGGGGCCTGAACTTGAACCCAGATACCCAGGCCATAGTTTTCCTTCGAGTTCACTGAGGTAGAAATGAGCTGTTGGGTTTGAGGGTGAGTAGACGGGAGCCAGCTAAAGCAAGATGGACAGACTGACATTCTGTCCCTACTGACATTTTTGGTTCATGCAATAGACTAGATCTCAAAAGTCTATCTCCTTTACAAGTAGACAGAGACTTCCTGATGCTTGTTGTCTTTTCATAATTCCAGACCTGCCTTGTTCCTTCAGTCATTTGTTCTTGTACCTGTAAAACCGACACAGTTTTGCATCAGATTATTATGTGGCTAGCCATGTCAATAAGTGGATTTCATAAAAACCTGTATTTAAGGTGGCTGTTCATGCTGCACATGCCCTGCAGTAAATGACAGCTGTGGGACTTGGTGTGGTATTTTGTGTGGTTGTGGAACTCATGAGATGATGAAACCTCATAATTTCTCTCCCTTTCTAGTTCCCTCCCTGTCTGAGCAGCTGTACTAAAGGTTATCGAACATGCCCATTAGCTTTCACATGCAAAGATGGCCTTTTATATTCAAATTTTAGTAATATATTATTTAACCATTAGACAGTTTACTAAGTGTACATTTGTAGCCATTGTTCTTTCTGAATGCGTAATCACCAAAGGAAAACATTTGGAAACAAATGCTTTCCTCCACAAACTGTGGCTTCCAGTAGAGGGAGTGAGTGGCATACCTTGCTGTTGGGAGCCTTTGGCTCTGGGAGGCTGGGAAGCGGTCAATGGCATGGCCCAGGGATGACATGGATGCCATTCCTGGACCTGCTGACCGCACACTAAGGCCTAGCCAAGGACACATCAAACTACATGAAATTGCTCTTATTCAGCCACTTTGGTCCTTCGCAAGTATAATATCATCAGATACAAACGAACACTAAACTGGGTTTCTAATGAGGTTTTTGTGCCCAAGGCTAACAGGCACCATTTTCCCCACTACTTTTGGTATATCAGGGCCTCTGATAAAGCCATGTTGGAATACATACATGTGTGGAAACATATTCATTCCCTATAATCAACAGTATGACAGATCTTTGATGTGGTGACCATAGATCCAGCTACAGAGCACCTGATACAGTGTGAATGCAGCCCCATGAGCAGTATAGCATGACTGGCATGCAGGACGGATGTGGCTGGCAGCAAGAGAGTCAGTGTCCAGAAGTACCCACCAAGGGCAGCTCGTATCTGAGCAGGAGCCACTGACAAGTGGGAGGTTCCCTAGTTGACAAAAGGTGCCAGGAAAGGCATTTCACAGACATTGTGAGCTGGTTAAGAACATGGGACCCTGGAATCAGATTCAAATACTAGATCGCTCTCTTACTGGCTATGCGAGCTTAGGCAAGTTACTCAACTTATCTGTGCACCAGTTGCTTCATCTGCAAAATGGGGATAATTATAATAATAGTATTCTAGTTTATTGACAGGATTCAATGAGTTCATGTATGTAAAGAGCTTATTGAGGTGCCCAGAGCCATACTAAGTGGTGGGTAAGGAGTGCTATTTTTATGCAGAGCTCAGAGGCAGTCAGTGTCCTTCACAAGCAGTGAGGGGTTCAGCCTGATCTATTGGGGTGGAGAAGTCGGTTCCCAAGGGAAACTTAGATCACAAGACAGAGATTTGGGTGTAACCGCCTGCCTATGGAATGGTGCTCAGAGCAGAGAAAGCCCTGACACCCCACTAGCCTTGTCACATTATATATCTTTCTATGCTTTCTTCTATTCTTCCTGTCTTAAAATTTCTAGTCCTTTTATTTATAGGAAACATACAATTTTCTCATCACACATTTTTTTACATGCATATGGCTGCAGAAAATATCTCTGCAGCCCCAGGGATACCTAGCACACCTCTCCCTTCCAATTCGGTGTGTGTGGGCGGTGGTCAGAGCACATGAGCAGTTCCTCCGTGCATCTGTTTTTGCTGTGGTCTTTTTGATGGTGCAAGGCGTCCCCTGGGGCTGACTGTGTTCCTGGGCGTTGCAAGCTTTCACTGGAGGGTTAAATCAGCAACAGGAGAGCAACACTCCCAGCAACCTCAGAAAGAATAAGAGATAATGTTCTGGAAGGAAGCAAGCAGGGAGCTGCTTGCTTTTGCTGTGTTCCGGTACCACCTTAGAAAAAGAAAAAAATCCCCTCCCCCATCTCTGCCTTCCCACAACACACCTTGTACTAAATACATTTTTCAAACCTGACTTTGTACAAACACAATGTTGTTCTGCAAGCATTAAAAGGCAATTTAGTACTCAAAGGATTAAAAGCTCATGTTAAATTGAAGACTACACTTGGCATAAACATTAAAAATTGACAGAACACCCTGCACATTAACTGCACCAGGGCTTCATAATTAGCATTTAAAAGTAAAACATCATTTCCTTACTGTTTCCTACTTACTCATTTATAATGCATTTATTATAATACAGATGTGAGCAGGAGGCTTTCTACCATCATCAGCGAATGAAAAATAATACCTGTGCTGAGAAAGAAACCGGGACTTATTAATGCAGCCTAAAAAGAAAACCACTGAGGAAGTCCCTCACTGGGCTGGTTTGAAAGCCTCACAACTTCCCTTTGGCAGAATAACTCAAGGCCCCCAAGGAAATCACCTTCACGTTTCTTTTCCTTTTCCAGCCTTTCACTAACAAACACCGGGCAGAAAATCCAGCCAGACCGAGGCTGAGCCCAAACAGGCGTCTAGTCTGTCAGCTGGCAGGTCACTAACAGAATGCTGAAAGAGCTCACCAGCCCATTGCTGAGGCCTCTTCAAAACTTTGGAAAGACTGGAATCCAGCTTTCCGATTGGAAGCGGAATACTGCTGACTTAAAGCAGATGACTGAGTTTGTAAATGAAGACACCTGTTATGACACCTTTGGACTCCTGCTTAAAGTTGGGGTTTTGTATTTAGCATGATCAAATTTGTAAATCTGAATGCAGTCCAGCTCTGAACTTTCTCTCTTCCTCCTTAGTTCTAAATGTGCCAGTGTGGCTGTTTTTGCACATACACACCTCTTTGCCTCTCTCAGTATGCTATGCAGTAGTTCTCAAACTTGAGTATACATTGCTGTCCTGCTTGAGGGGGATAACCCCTGGGCAAATTCACTGTGGATTCAGTGAGACCTAAAAATGACAACAGAATATTCTTGGGGGTAAATAGGTTTATACCCAGCTTTATTCTCGTGGTGGCAGGTCAAGTGAGCACTAGAATCCTGTCTTCCTCTGGGCCAGTCTGTGTGGCATCAGCCAGTCTCTGCCTCCAGGCCTCTCTGCCACTGCAGCCCTATAGCACTGGGTGGAGCTTTTATACAGAGTCAGTAACAGCTCACTGCCCACATGTGTGCAACCCTGCACCTGCGAGCATTTCACATGTGCACTGGGCAAGTGTATCAGGGTCAGGTGAGGATCCTGGCCATATGAAATTGAATTTTCCCTACAGTTGCAATCACTGGGGATTTCACGGAAATGCAGGATCTGACTGAACAGGTCCAGGAAAGGGCCTGAGATTCTGCATTTCTAACACAATGAGGTAAGGCTGGAGCTCCATGTCCATGGACCACACCTGGAGTAGCGAGGTTGTGCAGAGACTCTGAAATCAATTTTCAGATGTTGAATTCAGATCAGTAGGTGCGGAGGACCCTCAAAGAGTGCCAGGTCCTTGTGGTAAATCCATGGAGATCACAAAGATAACCAAACCTGACTCTTGCCCTCAATAAATTTACTCTAGAAATGTTTGAGAGCTCATTAGAAGCTCAGGCTTCTCCCACTGGGCCTCATTTGGAATATGATTGAGAACACCTTTCCTTGATGTTATCTAGAAATCCTGACAGATGTGTTCTGCTAAAGCAGACCTCCCTAGCTGTCCCCAAGTGGCCTCAGATTCCCTGGCTGGGCCACTCTTAAGTTTATCAGGTTCACCAGTTGACAGGACAAATATAATATCTGGGCTGCAAGGCCAGTCTGGGTGAACGCATGACATAAGGGTGTTAAAAGTGGAAGAGAATTCTGAAAATAGATTTTGCTCTTGTCAGAACAGTGCCCCTGGGGCTTAGCCCCAGAGGATTTGGACAGTGAGGCACACTTCCCTGGGGGAGGGGGTAGCCGCTCTGGAAGGAGGAGGTCTCCAGGAGCCAGGTTCCCAAGGAACCAATTTGGCACCTGCTCAGTGGCAATCTCTTAAAGGCAAAGAGAGAAAAGCAGAAGCTTTAGTGTAGATGTGGGAATATTCTGATACAAACAGGCCCCTTATATTTTCTTTTCATCATTTTAATGATTTTTCAAATTCCAGAAATGTATTCATGCCCCTACATGACTTGAAAATGTTCCTTTCCCACGCAGAGCCATGGGCTGAACACACTTGAACAGCAGTCAGGAGCAAGGCTTGCTGTCTGAGAGGGGAGGACATGAGCCTGGATTCGGAACCAGGCCCGCCCCTAAGCCTGGCAGGGCCTGGAGGGTGGCGGCATGTGGTCTGCAGGTTCGTTAATTACCGTAGTATTTTTATGTAAGATCCTTGGGTGTGTTTGTGGGAACAGAACCCTGATTTTAATTACATCCCTTCTGGTTATACAGATTATATACTTCTAAGAATCTTGTCTCTCTGGCTTTCGTCTACCCTACGGAGGTGCAGATGAGTTCAACAGAGAAAGTGCCTTCACGGTGTGTTTACATAGGTGGAAGAGTAGAGAATTCTAGAGCTGCAAGGGACTTAACATAGCTAGTTCAGTCCTTCGATCTGTAGTTGAGGGAACTGAGGCTCGGAGAAATTTCAGTGACTTGTCCAAGGTCACACAATTAGGGCTGAAGCCCAGGTCTCCTAAGTCTCTCTATTTTTTACATCATACTGGCCTGCAGATCTTTTTTTCTTTTTCTTTTTTTCCAGATTCTTAGTAAATCACAAGCAGAGTTGGACAATTTCTCATTCCTCCTTTGAGTGTTCAGGTTACATGAAGAGCCTTAATTACAACATTCTCTGTGTGATTCTGACTTAATCCTTCTTTGGTGCAAGAGCACTGAGGATGTGTCCACACCTACTGGGCAGGAAAGTGAACACAATTGGCAGGTTCAAATAGAAACATGATGCATGTCACACAGGCTGATGGGGTATGTGCCTTTCTGAAGTGAAGGAGCCAGGAGCACAGGGAATGTAAAATGAATACAAGTTGCACACTTGTAGAGTGGCCAGGGAGAGCCTTATTTTTCACTTCTCAACAAAACATGGGTTTTGTGCTAAACAAAGTAGTGTTCACTGGAGGTGCGCGTCAAGCGGGTATCCTCCCCACTGGTCGACAATTTCCTGCTCTCTCTAGACTCTGTTATTGTCTGAGGGCCTCCTCTCACAAACACTTATTTAATAATGGCACTTGGCTTTTTAATATTTGATTTGATTTCTGTTTTATAATATTTTTAATTGAACTCAGTTTTAATTGCCTTTTCTGCACACCACGAGCCTGGGTGAGGAAGGAAGGCTTTATGAATGAAATGATGCTTGTTATTACTTCCTTTCTTTCTGTGCTTTCTTAATCAATTTATAATTGATTCCATCCACATGTAAGCCCTGATCCCCATGTGCATGTGTCAGAAAATAACAAGTGTTGAGTAAGAAGACTGAAAATTTTAATCTCAGAATAAGATTTGTCACCATTATTACCAGGTGAGGAAAGGAAATGGGCTGAGTTCTTGCTGTCAAGTTTAACCATCAAAGCAGAGAGAAGCTTTTCAGACCCACCTGATTCCTGGCTACACAGCCTGTGGGTTGACAGGTCTCATAAATCGAGAACTAGAAGTGACCTAGGAGAGACATTCAGTCCCTGGGTCCAGTCACAGCCCAGGCAGACATAGTTTATCAGGTACATGCTTGGCAGTGGCCTCCATAAATAAGGGCACTTCCTTTGTAGCTTTTCAGATTCTCAAGGGGTTCTTGACTTCTCTTTAGGATAAGAGAATAAACAACCCCATTCCCTTACACTTCTGCCCCTCATTGACCCTCTGCCACCCCAATCCTATTTTTAAAGTTCTGACCTATTTGTTTTATGCCCAGGCATTGATTGCAGAGTGATTGCAGCCACCCCAAAGGGAACTAAGTAGAGAATCACAAACAAATCTGGCTCACAGAGAGATGACTTCTAGCCATGCTGGGTCTACTTCCTCCCCAGCTGGGTGTTCAGTGAGCAGTTATTCAGCAGGCTTGGTAAAATGACTTAGAATTGGTGGTCTAAAGGAAAGATTGTCAATCCTGGTAACTGCTTTAAGGAAGGAAAATTATCCCTTAAAATGACAGCTGAGCCTTTATTAATATTTTTCTCTCCTTGGGACTTGTGAGAATAGCATTCCTTATTCAAAGGCAATACAAGTATTTGAGTTCCAACAGGATCCTGGGTTAGGCACTGCTGGCCAAACAAGGCACATAGAATTGTCACTTTTTCCACCTTCCCTTCATTTCATCAAAGATACCAACATAATCTGAGGCTCTATGTAGTACAGACTATATACCCAGTTTCCTCCAGTCAGCCTGGAGTGTAGCAAGTAATCACTGAAGAGGGGACTGTATTCAGAGAGATTCAATGCCTTGCCCAAGGTCTGTACAGCTTTGGTGGGGAAGAGGTAAAAACTGAAAGGCAGTCTCTGTCTGACCTGTGCCTTAGTATTGTCAACCTGGAAAGATCAGATGGTGTGACACAGAGCTCTGTCCTTGCACCTGGCCTTTTTGAAGCCTTTATTGGGTGAAAAGGTAAGAGTGGAAGACAGTAGGCTGGGAAGATACAATCTATATACAGAAAATACTACGACAGGCTGAGGACCCAAACAATAGCCAGGACCAAGAGGGTGGCGCCATGGGAGGAAACCATGACGGGCAGGGGGAAAACATCTGGAGGATTTGGTGAACTGGGTTTGGAGCTGGGGAGGGAGGATGGACTGGGTGAGACCATTGACAGAAGGAAATGCCTATGGGGGTATTTTTAGAAAATGTGGAGTTTTGCAGTGTTTATGGGACATTCAGGTCACCTTCAACAAATGAGCTGTACGGATGGGCCTGGAATGCAGGAGGATATGGAGCTGAAGATCTGGGAGTCACCTGCTTAGAAATTATGCTAGAAGCTAGGGAATTGCTAAGCGTCTCCCACTTCCTTCTTCCTAGACATTGAGAGGAGGCTTGGAAAAGCCCACTGTTAAAGAGTAAGAGAACCAAGAGAAGCTTGGGGATTGTCCTTTGGGGCACGTGTGCCAACTGGTGCATATAAATCAATCTGGGTCTGGTTGGTGGTTATACTCCTCCTGACATCCCTTGCAGAAAGAAGAGGATAATAATCATTCAGTTGTCTTGGAAGCCCAGTAAAAAATGAAGAGACAGTCAGCATGAACTCTGGATTCATTAGCTAGGAGGTCTTGGCCAGAGACCTGTTAACCTCAGAAATTTTAAGGCAGGTGCCACGGTTTTCCCTGGCGGAACAGCTCTGGGGGAGGTAAAGAGATAATAATCATGGACTTACTGGAAAGAGTGGGACATGTGATTTTTAAAAGCAGAAGGACAGGGGAGCTCCCATTCCAGGAAAACAGCCCTACTCCAATATTTACAGAACAGTAAGACAGAGAGTCAGATGAGAGCTCAGCTGGCGCTAGCCCAACCTCACAGAGGGGCAGTTGCTCCATTAGGTCAGGCCAGCCTAGAAACTCAGAGGCGATCATGCTAAATCGGACTCCAGGGACACTGACTAGATTATAACACAAATCTTTCTGTTTGCAAGGAGGAGTATAACCACCCGCCACCACCAACAGATTGATTTATGTGCACCAGTTGGCACATCTGCTCCCAAAGGATGGTCCCCCAGGAAACCAAATTACAATGAGAAGGTCACTTGGTGACCAGGGACTGTGAGAACAAGAGCTACAGACAGAATTGTCTGTTCCACCCTGTGTGAACCCCCATACCATGCAGTGACTTATGCTATTATTATTCTTATAGCACTTTATGACACTTTCTGTTTACACCTGCTTCCAGCACCTGATGGTGGACTCTCTGAGAGCAGAGTCTCTGCCTTAACCTGCTTTTGCAGCCCCGGTGTAATGTATTCTGTGTTCATCACATATTAGACACCAAATAGATGATTATTGGATGGATAGATGGATGGATGGATGGATGGATGGATGGATGGATGGATGGACGGATGGATGTATGGATGGATGGACAGAGGGAAGCTAAAATCAAATCAAGTCAGCTGTCTACCTACCCACTAGGATTAATTGACTCATTTTTAGCTTTCTTAGTCCTAATTGGGCCTTGACTCCCTGAGCTTTACACCAGAGTCACTTAGGATGAATTGAAGTCACTCTAGATCTCTTCAGCCATGAATTTTGGGACAATGTCCTAGACTACTTCTCCAGTTGGCCAGTCTCATTCTTTTCATTTTAATTACTTTTCATTGTAATTTTTCTCTTGCAAAGTAATCTCTCCAATTCTGGGGACATCTTTTTTAACACAATGATGACTATAGCACTCAACATTTAAACATAAAAATGTATACCAATTTATATACATGTAAGTGTAGTCCAGAACTGCCTTTCGAGATGTAGTGCTTTTTAAATATACACATATTCACAAATATAATCCTCATCACAGAAATCCTGGGAAGGCTGGTTACAAAGCCCACTTTACTGATGAGGTCCAGAGCAGGGAAGCAATAGGCATGGTCAGAACACAAACCAGGACTTTTGACCCCAAGGCCATGCTAGATGAGCCCTAACAGGGCACCGTGTGCATCTCCAGTGTGGCCCCCCTACAGTTGACATGGGTTGTGAGCAGCTTGGTCATTTGTTCTCTTGATCTGTTGTCCTTGTGACTAGAATCTTAGTTAACACATGCAGAGCAACTTACCTAAAATAAAAGTCAGGTTTCTTCAAAGAGGTTTGTTTCTCCACTGTTTGGAGACTTCCTAGACCATTTTTGCTAAAACCACAAGTCTGTTGCCTTTCCTCCAGGGTTTTTTCTGGCTTATATTTCCACCTTTGTGCTAAACCGCCTCCTCCTTTGGGGCACATCACAGCCCAGTTAGCACAGTGCTGGGTGAGTGGATGAAGGAGGTGGAGCAGGAGGGAAGAAGGCAGCTTCCCCATTGTCGACTGTGCAGAGGAATTTTTGCCTGACCTTTCACGTGCCCATCTTCTTTCACTCTGTCCCGTCCCAGGTGCCCTTACATTCACCATTATTGTGGTTCTACCTCTATTTCTTACCTTATCTGTGGGAGTGAAGCCATGAAGACAGACCTACCTAGTCAGATTCAAAGAAAGTAAGTGGGAGAGAAGAGAAATAAATTGCAGCTGTCATAGGAGATACCTGTTTTTCGAGTAACAAAGCTTAGTATCTAAGAAGTGGGTGAAAATGAGTCAGTAAACTGCCTCCTTTTTCTTCTCTGTTCCTTTGTTCTCTGACCCTTATGTAAGCGTGTCTAATAGTGGGCCTGGCAGGTGGAGTCAGCGCAAGGGGTGCCATGGAAGGATACTGAGGTGTTTTGTGTGTTTTCTTTTGGGGGGTGGAGGTGGAGGAGTTGAGGCGTAGACCCCAGGGGCTCCCCCCATAGAGTGGCATACTCCTAGAAAGGACTTTTGTGAATCTATTTTCGGGCTCAGTGGCTCCAGAAAACGGTGGGAAGCCCTCGCACGATCTTGAAAACTGGACAACAGAGGACGGCCTTGCTCAGTTAGTCGGTGTTCATCCTCTGCGGCTCTCAGAAGAGGAGCCCGAACGCCCAGCATAGTCACGCCCTTTTAGTTCTGGTAAGATGCTACAGGCCTTTCCGTTTTCCCTTGACAAGGCTGCCACTCTCTGAATGAAAAGAAAAAACTTTACATTGCTGATGTCTCCCAGTGCAGATATTGGTTAATGAAAGGTGTTAGAAAACATCAGATCTATTTTCATTCCGTCAAATAAGTACATTGACTTGGCTCACCCTAGAGGGACCCAAGACAGATTTGGTTCCCATGTCACCCCCAGACTCTCAGAAAAAGGTACACATACACTCCCCTTTACAAAGGCCTCAGTATAATAGAGTTAGCATAGACTTGCAGGTTATGAACAGGGACAGGTGATGGTGTATCTGTGGTCTGTGATGTGGCTTAGGAGCACAGTGCATGATGGGCTGCATTTTAAACAGCTGTGTGGTACCAATTTTGATATGGTTCTCCTTGGCAGTCCCTGTGAGAGTTGCCGCTGCTATTCTAGAACCCTCTCTGTGTGCATCACCTCCTAGGAATGGGTGCATCCTGTGTGTCCTGGAGCTCTCCCAGTGCAAAGTGTTTCTTTCCTAGAAGACCTTAGCAGAAATAGCACCCTAGTGTATCTGTGTACGGGGTGCCTACTGTATGCCTGCACATGCATTAGGTAAGGATTATTTAATCTTTATGGCTAGAAATGTCATGAGCCCTGTCCTACAGGTAGGACCCTAAATTGCAGAGATTAAAGATCGTGCATAACCACCCTCGCCTTTACAGAGGGAATCTGAATCTGGCCTGCTTCATTCCAGAGCATGTGCTCTTCCTCCTGGACCACGTCCCCTAAAAGCCTGGAGGCCTATCCCACAGGCCCTTTGCCTGGGCAGCTTCCACCTCCCTCCGTAGATGTTCCATGCGCCGGAAGGGTGGGGGCCAGAGGAAGGCGTGTTCACGCATCAGTTAAAATCGGTGTCCTAGCCTCTTGTCTTGCCTTCATTGTCACAAATGTTCATTTCTCTCTTTCTGTCTCTTTTTTTATATTCTTCCTAGGGATGATGACTGACAGATTAATATATATCTAACTACATGTCTCAAAAATCAAAAGGAAGGTGCTGTCAGAATCACTTGTCAGAAAATGAGATTAGGCACACTTGTCATTTGCTGAGGATTGCAGTCTTTCAGAGATAAGGTTTCGTTTAATGAGGGTAAAAAGCCTCCCTTAAAAAAGGAGAGGCAACAAGGGAGTGAGGGCAGGGTGGGGGAGGAGTGGCAGTGATTCTTTTCTCTGGTGTCAGCCAAGTGTTTTATCACCTAACGTGATCCCGGGGCACCTGCTAGCCACTGGTGACGGCAGCCTGGCTTCCCCCACCTCCTCGCGAGCCGCAGCTGCTGTGACCTGCTTTTACCTCTCTGTGGAAACCAAAGCTGCTCTTCCTATGGGAAGAGGGAGTTAAGCATGTACTCTGGGTTTAAAGCAGGCACAAGAAAGCTGCCATATGAAGGGAATGTAGGGTCACATTTCTCCACAAAGGATTTTAGTGAGATATGGAGCTTCTCTGACAACTGGAGGGTAACTATTGACAAACAGAGCAGGATCCCACTGCAAGCAGTTGTGTTTTCTGACAGAAAATATTTATCAAGTTCTGCATTTGTTGATTCTCTTAAAAGTGACATAGTGAGATCCCCTGGCACGTGCCTTGATACACCTCCTTCACTCCACAATTCAGAAGGGCCGTTTCTGTCCCATGTTTTAGCTTCTCAGTGCGCCTCAGGTGTGGCTATGCTACAGAAGCATTTCAGATTAATCCTCCCACCTCCAGTCGTGGAAACAGCCTCTGAAATAAGTAATTGTATTATGGAAATTGCCCTTGGCAGAGCAGGAAATCCATATGTAAGATGTGTTTGTTTCAATTATCTACTCCAAAACTTAGTGGTGTAAAACAACAACTGCTTGATTATGCTCACAGGTCCAGTGGGCCAGCAGTTCAGGCAGGGCGCGGCGGGAACGCTTGTGTCTGCTCCGGGATGTCTGGGTGACTTGAGTGGCAGGGGGCTCAGTTCGCTGGGAGACGTCTTCACTCACACATCCCAGGCCTGGGCACAATGATCAAGGCTTGGCTGGGACTGTCCACCAGAGCACCTGTACCAGGCCTTCCACATGGCTTGGCCTTGTTGCAGACTGGTAGCTGGGTTCAGGGAGGAGTCCCCTGAGAGGGCACTTTCCAGACAGCAAGATGGAAGCAGAAGCTATGGGGCTGCTTCTGGCCTAGCCCTGGAAGTGGAGCCACTTCTACCGCTTAGCAGAAGCAGTCACAGGCCCTCCAGATTCAAGGGAAGGGATACAGACCCCACCTCTTGATGGGAGGGCATCCAAGGATTGGCAGCCATGATTTAAAACTACTGTAATGTTATAAAAGTTTTTTCTACTTGCACTTTCCTTTATTTCCCGTGGACACAATGGTCTGTGAATGTAAAGTATATAACAATGGATGGTTTGGCATAAATGGCTACTTGTCTTTTTTTTTTTTTTACGTATTATTGATATACACTATTATGAAGGTTTCACATGAAAAAACAATGTGGTTACTACATTCACCCATGTTATTGTGTCCCCCCACACACCCCATTGCAGTCACTGCCGAACGGTATAGTGAGATGCCACAGAGTCACTATTTGCCTTCTCTGTGCTACACTGTCTTCCCCATGAATCCCTCAACACCATGTGTGCCAATCATAATACCCCTGAATCCCCTTCTCCCTCCCTCCCCACCCGCCTTCCCCCACCCCTCCCCTTTGATAACTGCTAGTCCCTTCTTGGAGTCTGTGAGTCTGCTGCTGTTTTGTTCCTTCAGTTTTGCTTTGTTCTTCTACTTCACAAATGAGGGAAATCATTTGGTACTTGTCTTTCTCCGCCTGGCTTATTTCACTGAGCATAATATCCTCTAGCTCCATCCATGTTGTTGCAAATGGTAGGATTTGTTTTCTTCTTATGGCTGAATAATATTCCATTGTGTATATGTACCACATCTTCTTCATCCATTCATCTACTGACGGACACTTAGGTTGCTTCCATATCTTGGCTATTGTAAAAAGTGCTGCGATAAACATAGGGGTGCATCTGTCTCTTTGCATCTGAGAAGTTGTATTCTTTGGGTAAATTCCAAGGAGTGGGATTCCCAGGTCAAATGGTATTGGCTACTCATGTTTATTAAAAAGTACATACATATCATATTTATGTGTATCTATGTACATACCCTTGGGAAGGGAGACATAAATGAATGGAGAGAGAAACAGAGCTCATTAAATCCCATGAGGTAGGTTAAAGGGGATGCGCCATCTGCCACAAACAACTGGAAACACTCCTGCCTCCATGTGTACTGGTCGCTTTCCAATCCTTCTCCATCACACTTCTCCAAGAGTCCGTGCTTACTGCCTCTCTTTCCCTACCACTCCATTTACTTACTAACTTGTGCTAAGGAATCTAGCTCCTCCCTCCTCCTCCTACATTCTCTGGTATCTGCGAGACCTCCAGAATTAACAGTCCACCTGTCTCTTCTGAGTCCTTGTATTCCCCTCCTCCCAGAAACCTTGCCCCTCCTTGGCTCTGTAGTGAGACCCTTGGTCCCCCTTCCACGTCACTCTGTTTGTGGCTCCTGCCCTGGCCGCTAAGCTCAGTGCTGTCGGGGCTGGTCCTGGGCTCAGCCTTCCCTGCACCCCGCAGTTGAGCTCTTGGCAGTCATAGGCCCTCATCTCTCTACAGAGGACAGCCTCACTTTATCCACGAGTCTGAGCCCTCTCCTGTGTTCCTGTACTTCTGACCATGGCTGGGCTTTCCTTACAGTATTTTAGATTCACTTTGTCCAAAGCAATTTCTTTGTATTCCCCAGCGAGTGTCCTCTTGCTTCCGTGTTCCCGATCTAACCAGTTGCCCAAGCTTTAGCTCTCTGCAGCTCTCCACGTCATCATGTCCTTGCCTCTTTGGCATTTTTTTCCCACCCTACCTTCCCCTTATTCCAACTGCCTTCTCCTGCCAGATGAACCTTCTCCCCCAGGTCCCTGTTCCTGGTGCCACCCAGGACACCTGTCATATTCTGCCTTCTAGCTAATGCATGCATTTATCTTCTCTCTTCTCTAAATTTTAAGTTCCCCAAGGGCAAATAACATGAGTTTTTTGTTTTCATACATATAGTCTATATTCAGTAAAAATATCCTTACTGAATGAATGGCTTTTAGTATACCATCTAAAAATTAATTGTATAGTAGGCCACACACTATTAAAGTTAAGGAAAGGATTTGATGAGATTAAGAGGCTAACATGGCCAAGTGTACATCCAGGTCTTGCCTTGCCTACCAGCTTTCCTTCGAAGTGGTACCTGAAGGAGCAGGACATACAAGGAGCAGCAGTAAGAGTAGTAACAGGGGCAGCTGTTGAGCACTTACGACGTACTAGGTGCTGCTCTAGCTGATTCAATCCTCAGCAACTCCAAGGTAGGTACATGAGACTTTCCATTCTACAGATGAAGAAACAATGTCAGGAAACGTTGAAGACCACTTTATTGCTGGTTGGCTGAAGGCCAAATATCCTCAAACAAGCCTCTTGGCAGCCTGTGCCAGAGCAAGCCACGTGCCTCTGGCTTTCCACAAAAGCAGGCCCTGTCCTGTCCCCGTACCCAATTTTACTGTTGACTGACCACCACACCCAAAGCAACTTCCAGCCCCCACTCCCTCCTGCTGAGCTTGGTCACCACCAGTCCTGGAAGCAGAAAGAAGACCCAGACGTGTGCAGACCTTCTCAATACAGTGTGCTTTTCCAACACACAGGGACCCGGTCCACCAGTAAACATGGCCCAGTCGGAGTCTGGCATGCTAACCACTCAGACAGTGACCGTGAGGAAAGCATAGAAGGACAGCTGGGATAGTGTGCTTTCCCCCATACAAACACTAAATGAGTAGATGAATGGCCGCCCCGTGGTATGTATATCTTAATGCAATTCAAGAGTAATGAGAGAGCAAGTAAATGTGGCAAATGGTACCAATCGAGTAACATAAATGGAGGGCTTTGGGGTGTCCATGCCATGCTTCTGTCTTTAAGTTTTAGATTTTCCAAAATAAAAAGTTGGGAAACATTTTAAAACAGAGGTTTTGTTTTTTCTTTTAAGTAATTCTAAGGATGGGAGTCAGCAATAAATATACAGGGAAGTTGTCTGAAGCCAGGAATTTTTCTGGTCCATCAAATGGGAAGTACCAAGAGAGAAGGAAAGAGGTGGAATTTGAGACATATGGTGCTTCTTAGGGGGCTCTTTGGCCTGCCCAAGAGGCTAATTTAAAACTAAATCTCATCCCTGGATCCCACAGCCCTTAATGTGACCCAAACTTTCCATGACTACATTCTGAGGATTTGAATGCTGATATTGTGCTTGAATCTGGAATCTGTCTCATCAGTTCAAGATCTATCCTATTGAGGCCACATGTGTCTGTGCAATAAGTTCTTTTCAAGCCAAACTTTCATGTTAAAAAAAAAAAAATTCAGAGAGGAAATACATGTGGGCCTCTTCCCCTTCAAGCCCAGTTCAGGCTATTTATTGTTTTATTTGATTGTTGAGAAGTCAGAAATGCCTAAATTGGTTCCCAATGTGGTCTGCACATTGCTTTGGCTAGGAATGGTCTGATGAGGACAAAGCCCAGCTTCAGAAAGAGCAGTGTTTTGATGGAGGGGGTGAGGGTGGGAGGTTTGGGGGGCATTCAGGGGAGGGCATGTGTATTTTTTTTTCTTGCTTTCTGAAGTCCTTCCCCTGTGGATTTCAGATTAAAGAGTACATGATGACACGTTTACCCTTTTGGTTTCCTTTTAAACACAAAGCTCACAAATGTGTTTAATGGGCCCATGGTACCAAGTGACAGAGGCGTAGACCTTGGCAGGCTCACTTGTGCCTTGACTGTTTTGATGAGGAAGTTAAATTATACTTAACAGTTGGAAGTATTAAATGCAAACCGTACTATACTTCTGACATGTTTGATTTATTGGGAAATTCCAAGAGAGTGGGGGGGGGGGCCAGAAAAGGCAAGGCAAATGGGATGCCCTACTTAGAATTAATCCTATAAACTCTAAGAAAACAGACATTGGAAAATGTTTTTTCTAGCACAGAGACAGTTCTCTGTTTATAATCTAGATATTAGTTCATACAGAGTCACAAAATCTTAAGTACGGAAGAGAGCAAGAGAGATTATTCATCACAACCTGTATGCTAATAATATGGTAAAGAAAAAGTTCAATGACTTATCTGAAACCACAACTAGTAGGGACTAGAACTAGAACTGTTCTAAACCCAGGTCTCCTGATTTTGCTAATCCTATACAGTCCTTTCAGCAACCAACTTTCCCCATAATGGTCTGCAGTGGCCCTGCAACCAGTTTTAAAATTCACCAGAGCCTGCTACCAATGAAGATCAGGCCACTACTCTAATCCTCATATAGGTCAGTTATTTACAGTCATTTTCCTGGCCTTGGGTTGTACCTTTAACCCAGCCACTCATTTCACAAATGCATGTTGTCAGTGAGCCCTGCTAACAGCAAGTCCATCACCACTAGGGCAACAGAAAAAAAAAAAAAAACTCAAGAGCACACAGCCTGCTTGAATGTTGTTTGTAGCTTGATCTTTGTATAAGGAGGACAACTTCATAAATTAAGGTAAAAGCTACCAGCCAACAACTGTATTTTCACCAACCTCCCCTTCTCCAAGAAAATTCACTGCTAGGATAATAAACTGCATCCTTTACCAGCAGCACAAAGGAAAGTCTTGTTACTCTCCTTACAGGCGAGTGGCTATTTGAAAGCCTGGCTACAATTTTTCTGTTTTACTAACACTTCCATTAAATCCGTCAACTCCCTCTAAGATTCTGTGTAAATACCAGATGCTCACTAAATTTTTTTTTCTCCTGGAGAATATGAAAAATCGTACACTGACAGCAGAGGAACTTCAGAGGGGACTCAAGCCTGGGTGACCAAGCCCCTGAACAGCCACTTGCCTCCCTGTGAATTTCTGGCACCTTCTTGCCATAGTGGTGGCTGTTAAGTTAACATCCAGGCCCTGGTTCAGGAGCAGATGGCTCAGCGTGGGGCGTGGAGGACAGAGAATCCGGCAGGGAGGTGTGTGAGGGAAGGAGGAGAGGGCCGCGCCTCCCTCTCCCTGCATGGCGGCAGCCTGCTTTGCTTTCCTTGCGCTGTTGATGCAGCCCCCACCAGCTGTCACTTGAATTCACACAGTTGATCATATGGGAATCAGAGGAGGAAGTTGGGGATGGCTCTGGGCAAATCCACCCTCTCTATGGGGGTGAGAAAATCCTCTTCCAGCACATGTACTCCTTGGGGGCATCAGACACATGCGATCTTTTTTTTTCATTTCTTCCTTATACAAAGAAGTGTAACTTTTTGTCCCAGAGGTGATGGTATTTCAGCAGTAGGCAAAGCAACGCCCCTTGGGTTTTCCAGAATTAGCTGTAGTTGCTTAGAGTTGTCATTACCTAAGGAGAGTGCTCAGGAAGTGTTAAGTGAATCATGTTAAGAGTATCAACATACCTGCTGGCATTTAAATTCTAGTGTAGGAGTGTGGGTTTCTTGGCATTTGTAATGCAAAAACTGGGAAAGGGTGCTTTACTGCTTCCACCAACTCTGTCCCAGCAGATTCACTGTTTTTTGTGAATTTAGTTAAAAAATATTTAACACTTCTAGGTTATTATCAAAGTATTTGTATCGTACGGGCAACACCCACACTGGCTGCAGTCTTTTCCTCACTAGTTTGGTTGAGCAGGTTGCCACACAGGGCATGCGTGCCAGAACCTAAGACAGAGCTGAGACTCTCCTGTGAGTGTGTGGACAGGGTATGGAATGCGTGAGTGTGTGGACGGAGTGAGGCTGGGAAGCAGAGCCTGTGGCTCACACCACCTCAGCTACTTTCAGTTTCTGTTTGAAACCGAAATCACAGAAGATCTGTCAGATGGCAGCTGTGCACTTGGTGGAAATGAGAATTCCAGATTTTATGCTAATTCAGTTTCAGGTTCCTTTGAACCTGCAGTTTCATGAGGCTGTGCTTAAAACTGCAATCTGTTTTAGATGAAAGAAGGGATTACTAGAGAATTTTTAGTTTTACAAATGTTCTCGGCCTCCAAAAGGAAAAAGGAAGATCAGATCTATTCTTTCATTAACATTGTCACGTTAAGTTTTCTTCTACTTTATCAAATAGAAAACTTTTCCTTATTTTGGCAAAGGTTTTTCTTATTTTAGGATTTTTTTGTTGCTAGTTATTTATCTTTCTTTCAGCAGTGTTCTTTCTCTAACTTGAGGTTCCTCATCATTCCCTTGCAGAGGCAAGAAAGCAAAGGTAATGCTCACGGATGTGTCTCATTCTGACATAAGTTGTCCTAGCTGGGGCTGACCTAGATGGTTATTTCAGTTACTTAGTGCTTTGGAAGAAACTACAGATTTAATAGCTTAAAACACAGCAATTATTTACTTGCTCACAATTTTGCAATTTGGGCAGGGTTCTGCACAAACAGCTTCTCTCTGTTCCCCATGGCATCAGCTATGGCAAGCTCAGCTGGGGCTGGGGGGGCCACACCCGGATGCTTATTCACATGGATAGCAAGTTGTTACTGGCTGTGGGCTGGGAACTCAGCTAGGTTTTCAGTTCCGAGGCCTTAATTCTCCTGCATGTGGGCCTGCTTGTGGGTTTCCTCACAACAAGGTGGCTGGGTTCCAAGAGGAAGGAAGCAGCAGCTGCCAGGCCTTCTTAACACTAAGCTCTGAAGTTCCAGAACATCACTTCCTCCATGTCCTATTGGTCAAAGTGGTGACAAGTCCAGCCCAGATTGCAGGGTAGAGGACATATGCTGTGTCTTCTCATGGGAGAATGGCATGCACATGTAGAATTACTGGAGGCCACATTTAGAGAGTAGCTACCATGGTGGTTGATGTGGTGTTTCAATTAGTTATCAATTTTCCAAAGAGTTTATGTGTGTTGTGTTGTTAGCTTATGATGATGGGTTTTGATATTATGTGAATTCTTAAACTGGTGGCAATTTGTGGAAAGGACTTTATAGTTTAGTTCATTTTTGAGATAATACTCATTCTCTTCCATTTTAGTTGGCAGAGATGTGGTCATTCATTCAACTCATTGATCTGACCAGTGTTTACTGAGCATCTGTTATGTGTAACAGGAGGGTGCTGAATGGCATGTTAAAGGCAAATGAGGGCGAGGGTGGGACAGGGTGGAAGTGCCCAGTCCTGGCCCTAGTGATTAAACTTTTGCTCTCCAAAGCAGCTTCTTGTTCTACTAAGGAAATTTATGGCCCTAAGGAATGACAGTGTCCAGAGGTGAGCCAAGTCACTGGTAATACATGTCTTAGATATATTTCCCTAAAGAAACTTTTAAGATAAGCCATAGTTTGGAGCAGAAGAAGGCAAAGAAGGTTTAATTAATTTGCACCAAAGGTCGACATTAAGTGGAGATTATATAGGACCATAGAGGAGTTAGCAGGTCTCTGTAGGTGTGCAGGCCTGTCCTCACCCATTGTAACAACAGCATATGATCATAGCAACTGGTATTTGCATGGCAATTGACCATTTGCACAGTATGCTCATTTGATTCTTAAAGCCACAGAGATGGAAGCTATTATAATGGCCATGGTAGTTTCCCACTCCATTCTGACAATGTGGAAGGGACAGGGAGGAAAAACTAAGCAGAATGAGGGTGAAAAATTAGAACCACTGGTCAATAAGAATGCTTTCAGGAAAGCTAAACCAAGACAATGCTTTGACATTCTAGCTTCCCACCTAGTACCCCAGCAACTATGTGATTCGCCAAACAGCTGGAGCAAATGTTTCATTCTTGCCCAACAAGAATTTCTGCAAGTAAATATTTGGATCATCAGAATACTATGAACATTTTGTTAGGTCCATATGTATCGGTATAGATGGAGGAATAAAATTTCTAGTACCATAAAGATTGTTTATGCTTTCAGATAACATGTTTCCAGGAAAATATAGCAAACCTTTTGAGAGATAGTTGTAGGGAAAGATGTGCTGACATGCAGATGGCCACCATTTCTCATGTTACTTTTTGTAAGTTATCTTAATACAGGATGTCAGTAATTTTTCAAACTATAAAACCTATGAAGGTAAACTACTCATATATCCTAGTAGTATTTGCATAGCTTAAAGACAGCTTCTCGATTTGAGATACCAGAGTTTATTTTGCCTGAGATCTAGAACTGACATACTTCAGCACTGAGAGTTTGGCCAAGGGAGTGAGAAATCGAGACTCACCCAGCTGTCAGGATGGTAGAACGTAGTATCAGGAAGAAGGTGTTGGACCTGTTTGCTAGAACAGTGCTTTTTCCTGACTCCTCCACTTCCAAAGGAAGAGCCTCATCTGAAATGTGGAGGAGAATACCAGTCATTCTGTTCCGTCACAGGGCTGCTATAAGAGCAGATGACATAATAGCTGTAAACATTTCTGAAAAAATGTGTTCCGATAGGCATGAAGGGCAGCAGCCTGGTGAGAGGCTGAATCTAGAACCAGGAAGGGGCATCATGGCATATCATTTGTGGCCTCTGCTCTTTCCCTGGTCTAGTCTGGTAGTTGGTTTCTTCCTCCCTCCATTTCAAGGCACTGAAAGAAACAAAGATTAGAATCAGATTCAGAACCTTACCCAGACCTAGAACAGCAACAGTCTTTCCATGAGACTAACTGAAGCTAGAAATGAGCATTCTCCAATCAGATACGGAAAGTTTTCCCTCAGTGCAAAACTTACCAAATTACAACAGTGCATCTGGTTTGACTTGGAGAAGCCAGATAAAGTATACTACTGTATTCATATGAATCATTCAAGCATCCACTTGAGGAAGATCTAGGGTGGCTTCAAGAGCCATTTTCTCTCCCCCAGTCTGTTGAAAATTTGAGGAGCTCACTCAGTCCAAAGTGGCTAAAATGCCTCTTCCTCAGAGAATTGGAAAACATGATCCGTCTGCAAGCAGCCCTTCATAACACGGCCACTTAGTGCATCTGCTGGCACATGAACAGGTGCAGTGACAGCCAGGACTGCCTTTCGTGTGGGGCCCCTTCTCCCGAGGACACACCCCTTCCTGGGAACCCCTGGCTACAGCTCTAAGTGTGCACATGGGTGCAGTGACGGCCCCTGCTGCCCAGCGAGCCCCAGCGCCGTCTCCCCAACTCAGGCCTCCTTCCCTGGCCTTGCAGCCCATCTGGCCCAGGAGGAAGGGCAAGGCTGCTCTTGTCATGCCACCATCAAGGACCCTTTTCACTTTCTCCTTGAAGAAGTGGACGCTTGACCACCTTCATTTATGAAACTGGGAATATCTACTCCAAGATGACTTGTAGCTAAAAAAGACAAGGTTCTGCTCCAGTGTTTTACATGTGTTAATTCAATTAACCCTTCACCAGCTGCTGTCATAAAAGAACCAGGTGCTATTGCCCTGTTTCAGATAAGGAAACTTAGACACAGAGATGTGACGCAATCTATCCACCATCTTGAAGCTAGTGGAGAACAAGCCACAAGTTGAACCCAGCCTGTCGTCAGTAGCTACGCTTTTGACCACTTGACCTACCACCTCTCAGTTGTCCCCCAGGCAGGAGAATGGTTGACACTGGTTGAGAGGCCCTCCTCCCCAACCATCCCTCAGAAACAGCCCCGCAGTGAGGTGCATCATATTGCATTATGTTCTGCAGTGTGCACAACAACAATCTTTGAGAATTAAATTCTGTTGCCCATTTTACAGATGAGGAAAATGAGGCTTAGGAAAAGGTAAGTAACTACTCAAGATGAACCAGCTATCTCGGTAGAGACTGGATTCAAACCATATGCCCTTCTGACTGCTAGCCCAAACTCTTAACCACCAGACTGAGGGCCGTAAAGCATAAAATCCGGTAGGACTGCTTATGAATCAGATCCTGGGATAATCTAGGCAAAGACAGCTGAAGGAAATATCTCACCAAAAGCATCTTTTTTTTTCAGTTTGACACTTTACTCTCCCTAATTTATCACCTTTATGCATTTATTTACACATTCTGTTCTGCCCCTCCTTTAAGCTCATGTAGGCATTTTGTACACATTTTTTCATTTAATTACTTCAAGTTCCCCATCTCACCCCCATTTCTATGTAGAAATAGCGAGATGAACCAGGTATGGGAGATTCGGGAAGGTAGCTAAAGCAGGGTGAGCACCTGTCCTCAAGGAGCAGGGGTTGGAACCAAATGCAGGTCTGCAGACCCCGAATTACAAATACACACCAGTACGAATGCCTGCAGGAGGAGTGGGGAAAGCGCAGGAGGGCGTCCAGAGGCTCCCACGGCAGCCTCATACTTCCAGGACAAGTAAGAAGCCACTGGGCCACGCGAGCAGAGACTGAATATATTTTTATTTTTGTTACCTTTGTGGGATTGTCAGATTCTGAAATTAATATTTTAGTGTAGATTTGGTGGTTAAGTAAGAGATATTTTGTTTTTTTACACTTTTTTTCCTCTGTAGTTTATAGTACACTGTGAAGTTTGAAAGTAAAATTCTTTTTCTTGACTTCTACACTTGGAAAATATTTATTCCCCCCTGTGTATGCATCATAAACTAACCTGGCTCAGTTTATTTACTTCCCTCTTGTTGCAGCCCCATGATCAATTGTCGCAACACAGGCATATAATGGCAGAGGCTTTTGCTTTACAACAGTAAGAGCTGAGCTTCTACAGTCTCCTTTCAGAGTGATAAGTAAAGATGCTTCTTTTTTAAAATCACCCACTCAAAAGGGGTGGGAGGCACAGAGCAGAGGGTTTTGGGGCCACCTGAGGTTTACTAGCTATGCGTCGCTAGAGGAGGAAGTCATGATCTATAGTTTAAAATGAACTGGCCTAACAGGAGAAATCCCTGGGACCCAGAAAGAGTTTTAATCTCCCGGGCTGGACAACACAGAAAGCACAAGAAGTGGGAAGCAAGATAGCCTTGGCAACAGAGGAATTTCCTGCCTTGTAATAGTGACCACCTGTTGACCCCAGTCCTCCACGCTAGGCCTGCCATGGGTAAGAGGCAGAGCGCACCGTAGTCAGGCTGCAGGTCCCTCTGGGCTTCTCAGCAGCTGTCTTCTGTCAAGAGCCTCCTTCCATTTACCAGTTAGTCAGCTATTTGTCAGGCACCCCCAGCCTTACTACAGGCTGGGAAATCTCAGCCATCTATTTATTATCTTTCAGCATGTAGGCCTCCGAGTACTGTGCTGGGTACTTGACATGTAAACACATTCCAAGATGTGAATTATATCCACAAGAAACCAGGTAGATTCAGAAGGCATATCACAGGCAATAAGCTAGCATTATATCCTCACAAATTGATTAAAATGCTGGGCAGTCACCAGGCACACATCTGTAGCTTGTGGTGTAAAGGAAGACACTCAAGATGTAGTCCTCATAGGGTCAGATTTAAGATCAAATTGAGGTGGTGGGTATCCTGAATGGAGAAAAGGGGCAAGAGAATAAAACATGCATTTGTACCGGTAAGAAACTATTTTAATAGTCACAGGCAAAACTATAGACCTGATTAAACTGGAAATTACAATTTAATGTGTCAAAATGACATAATTGGAATACGTGCTATTTTATGTTTTAAGAATTGAAGCCCTCACTATTAGGAGGTTGATTCTATCTTAAACCCTGGTGAACTCTTTAACATTTTGCTTGATTCAAGACTGGACTGTATAATCTGTCAAGAACAACCACAGTGCTCCCTTCCCTCCATCCTTAATGTGTGACCCACACTATCCAGTATCCAGGTTCTGACCCTGTCTGGAGGGAATGTCTGCAGTAGTGCTTGTATGAAGGTGGGGCGCTCTAGTACACATGGCGTGAACCACTGCCACCACTTTTGGGGATTGGTGCTGTGTTTGATGTTCACTTGGTTCTTCTCGTCGTCACTGGGGTGGTCTGCATTGTGAGAATTTGGTAGGAGTCATGGCCATGACATTGAAGCCATACCAGAATTTGCTTTTATGTTGTTGCCCTCCACAGTAATCCAAGGAAGAATGTCATCTTTCACCATAATAGTGAACACAGACATCTCACCGCATGCGGGGAGCTGTTACTGACAACAACCCTCTGAGGCATAGGTGTGTCCTCATCTCATTTTATAGATGAGGAAACTGAGATACGGAGATGGAAGAGATTTTCCCAAGGTCTTCTGACCTGACGGGGTCATGATGTCTACCAGATCTGGTTCTTCCCCTCCACCCAAAGAACAGATAAAACTCGTATATTTGCAAAACTTGAAGAGCTTTAGAATTTGAAAAGATGGAGACTCCTGAGACACAGAAACAAGCCGTGTCTCTCAAGGCTGGTTGGAGACAGAACTTACAGGTTATCGCTCTGCCTTACTGGTCTTTTCAAGCTACATAATGTAAAATATAAACATACGAGGCAATTTTTATAAAGACTTCCTCTCCCTTTAAACCACCCCTAGAATGACTTAGTACACATTCTGTTAGGAAGTGCCTAAAGTTCATTATGAGAGAGAACACCATGAAATTAATGGATTTTTCTATATAGTATGCTTGACAGAAGACCAGAATTTACAAGGATATTTTACCAGAAAATGTTTGATCTTAGTTTGGTCATTTGTGATACAAATTGAATCAAATCTCACATATTAAACTGCCATTTTGGATTGAGTTCTAAGAACTTCCTTTAGTTTTTAAACCTAGTTTATGTTTGTTTAGATATATTTTATGATTTGAGGAAGATTCATATTTTAATTTAGCCTGGGTTTGTTCATTTGCTTTTTAAAGTTTCAGCTGGTTAACCATAAACTTGTCTAATAAGGTCTTTGGTCATATATTAAAATTTGTTCTTGTTCTGAAATAAGTTCTCTAACAGCAGAAAGACCACCGAGTCCATATTCTTCTTATCCGCTTTGTGTAAGGCACGCCACTTACACATGTTAAAGAGTTCATCAGGGTAAGACTTGCTCTCCTTAGATCTGACTCAGAGGCTGAAGGTGATGCTAAGAGACCGTTATTGCTTAGTATGTGGAACCTGAATATAACAGACATAATGTATGCCAGACTTTAACTTTGTAATCTTTAGATTAAAATTCCAATAAAGGAAAGTTGGGTATCTCAAGGGCGAAAAAGAGCACATTATGAATCTTGACTCTTGAAAGTCAGATCTCTGACCGAGATCCAAACACCCAGTATGTGGATTATCCTGTGGATATATATTTTTTCTTTCTTCTTCGTACTTCTGATGCTGTCCTGTACCTCTTCCCTTCCAAGTTTGACATTGGAACCCTCCCTTCTAGAAAGGAAGCGGAATGGAGCAACTTGGAAAACAATCAGAATGGACTTATTCACGTGCCTGGTGAGAGGCTGAGAAATGAAGCAAAGCAGTGGACAGGGACAGGGCGAGGGGCACAGGCGGATCCAGGAGGACTGAACATGGATGCAGGAACGCAGAGACTGAGCTCTGATTACAGGCAATCAAAATACAGGGGCATATGCAGATCTATCCCAGGCTTTCATCTGAGGCCTTATCCCTGAAAATCAGAGATGACAATCTAATGCAAGGCATGTGTCAGAAATACTTCCTGATAAAAGCACTTTAGAGGGCTAAGTGGTTTTTTTAGTTGGTCAGCTAAGTTGCCCATGTTTTTGTGCATCTCAGTTTACCTTGTGGGGGACCTGGCAGGGACTCTGGCATCTCTTCCCTGTAATATTGATTTTATTAGAGCACAAGAAAACAGTCCCATTTTGATTGCTCCAAAAGAAACAACATTTTAACGTCTTTTCTTGAAAATTTAATGTTTACCTTTGAGCTATCTTGGTACTACAGAAACAGCTTCAGAATGAATGCCTCCTAGCTTGAAGGCCTCAGCTGTTTTTTGCGACATCTTATAAGCAATTGGAAAATCCAACTCCAAACTTACACTTTCCAAGGCATGCTTTCTTCTGACTTCTCTGCAGGTAGAGGTAGAGAAAAATCTATTAGAAAAATCTTGAAAAATCAAGATTCATTACCTCTTTAATACCTATCTTTTTAAAAAAATTTCATTTAGAAACAGCATGTACTGCTAGCTGTTCGGGAGGAGGTAAAGCTAGAGAGATCCCCTTATTTCCAAAATTAATTGTATTTGGAAGTTCAAGAAAAAAAATATGCCATACAGCAAGCACCCCCTTTTTTTCCCCTTGAGAGGTTTTTCAAGAGCTATGACATCAAACAGTGAAGGATGTTCAACTTCAAAGAGGTTAGGAATGGCCATTATTGCCTTAAACTAGTCTCCATGTCATTTGTATGTGGTGTACATTTGTCTCAAACCCATTCCTTTCCTCCCTTCTCAGCTGCACTCCAGGTGACAGTAGCAGTGGAGGGGAGGTCAGGAGCCACAAGTATCCCTCTCTCTCCAGCTTAGTGTGCCTGCTCTACTTTAGACCCTCCCAGCTGCACCCTAGGCCTCACTTGCCCTCTTTGCCTAGTGCCGGAAAAATCACAGCAGCGTTTCCTGTGCACCAAGAAGTGGGTGTGGAATATAGCTCCCCATGTTTGCAGAGGGCCTCCTCACCCCCAGGCATGGCGCAGGGCCTCCTCAGGGCCTCTGTGGTTGGGCCAGTGAGTGAGGAGGCCGGAACTCTGCAGAGGTGGGCTACCAGACTGGACGGAGGGAGGAGAGTACGCTCTGGCGGGGCTGCGCTGGGGAATCCAACAAGGGCCAAGTTTGTACAAGGTCACTGAGCAACCCCCACCCTGGGCCCTACACTGGGCACCAGAGAACCCAATGATAAACATGATGATAGGAATTACTGCCCATTTAGTTGGCTGCGGCACCACCCTAATCCATTCCCTTCATCTGGTGGAGGCCAGGAGAACCGACTGGCTCCTACTTTTGTGAATATGAAGTGTTCAAATAAATGTCAGTGGATTTGAAGAACAAGGGTGGGGGGCGTAGGGTGTAAATGGCCAGTCCATGCCCTCAGTTATCCTTAAGATCTAACAAATTGTACTAACTCTTTTATCCTAGTGGTTAAGACCTTTCTGTTTCATTAGACTCCGACACCCTCCATTTCCAGCAGTGTACTTACTATTATAGTGGATTGAGTGCCTACTGTGTGCGAGACGGTCTGCATACATGTTTCTCACTGAGCCCTCGCAACTGCCCAGAGAGCCTGCTCTTGATAGTTGAGACTGGCCTAACCGCGGTTCCACCCCAGGATGCGGGCCTAGTGGCTTTTCCCTGCCGCGGCGCAATACTGGAAGCGGCAACTGCGGAGAGGACGCCGAGCGTTGCAGTTCCCGCCGCGCCCGCCCGCGGGGAAGACAGCCGTGGGGACCAGGGGCCCAAGGCGCGGTGGGGCGGGGGCGACAGCTGTCGATGTCGCGCCCGGGGACTGCGCCCCCACGGGGCCGATCCGACGCCGGGGCCGAGAGGAGGGGCAGCGAGGGGCGGGGCGCGCGGGGCGGGCCGGAGGAGGGGCGGTGGCACCGGTGGCTCGGGCTCGGCGCGCTGAGGAAGTCCCGCGCCGAGAGCTGCGAGCGGCTGCAGGAGGCGTGCTCTGCGCGGTCGGGAGCGAAGTCCGGAACGAGGGGCCCCGGTGCCACCACACCCCTCCCGCCACCGTACAGCCTGGGAGCCCACGGCGGCGGCCGCCGATGGAGTTCACTTGAGCCGTGAGCGGGCGGGAGAAGCAGGCGCCCGCGAGCGGAGCGCTGGCCGGAGCCGAGCCGGCCCCGGGAGCTCCCCGCCTGCTCCGGCCGGAAGGCGCCGCCAGCCCCGCGCATCCCGCCCGACGCCCCGATCGCTGCAGCGCCTCCCGCGCGCCGGCGAGATCAGCGGGAGAGCAAGACTCGCAGAGCGTCTCCCTACAGCGCCGCGGCGGCGGCGGCGGGCCCAGGAGCGGTCGGGCCGCGCGGCGCTGCTGGATAGGCGGGACCGGCGGGTGGGGAGCCCGCGGCGGCCGCCGGGGAGAAGCCGCCGCCGCCGCGGTGCGCCCTCCTCCTCCTCCCTCTCCCTCCTCCCTCCCTCCGCACATGGTCTCCTTTGTCCTGTCGCTGCCGCCGCCGCCTCGCTCTTAGCTCCGCACGGCTCGGCCCTCTCCTCTCCGCCTCGTCCGCCCGCCGCCCGCCCGGGACGCTCCTCGAGGCCCCGCCGTACCGGGCCGGCCCTGCGCGCCGCGGGAGCGGCCCGGAGGCAGCGGGCGAGCGCGGCCGGGCGCCCTCGGAGGGCGCGATCCCGCCGCCCGCCTGGCCTCGGCCGAGCTGGATGTGTGCGCGGCCCGGGCTGCTGGCGTCCGCAGCCGCTGCCGTGGTTGGATCTGGTTCGGGTGCATCCGCGTTCAGACTTTGGCGAGGAAAGGAGAGTCTCTGGCGGACTGAGCCCGGTCGGAGTTGGGCGTTTGCTCTTCGCGTGTTTGGCTGGTTTTTCCCCTGGTCTCTGATGGTCCCCTATCGCGAGCCCTGCTGAGGAACCAAACCATGAACTTGGGGCTGACAGGACCGCTTAACCCTTCGCAACCAGGTAATGCAGCCCTGGGGGCGCGGCTCCTTCGCTCGCCGCCCGCGGTCGGAAGGGAGCGGCCGGGTCGGAGGTCTTTTGTTGCGGCGGCCGGGCCCGCGGGCCGGGGTGGCTGGGGCGGGCTCCTCGCGTCTGGCGCGCCCGACCCCCCGACCTCACCCCGCCTCTCGCCCGCCCCCGCGGTCCGGTCGCCCGCCTTTGTACTTTCCTCCCGCGGTTCCCTGCGGGGGAGCGGCGGTGCGGGCGGTCGGGGCTGCGCGCCGGTGCCGGGGACCGGAGCTGCCCGGCGCCTCCCCGCCCCAAGGGCTCGGCCTGGCTCGGGGCCGCGCCGGAGACCGTGGCGCGGCGCGGGGCGCTCCGAGGTCGGGATGCCGAGCCGCACGCGGAACGCAGGGACGCGAGGGGAGGTCGGGGCTCGGGTCCGTGGCAGTTGGTGAAGGAGCTCGCGCTTAAGTTTCGAGGAGGGTTTTCTTGCCCTGTAGCTGAGTCCCTGTACCCGCGGATGCGGAGGGCCGTCTCCGGGGTCTGCGGCCGAAGGGACTTAACGCGGCATCCCGGACAGGAGCGGCCGCGTTCCACCCCTTTCTGCACGGAAGGTTCTTACTCGTTTCCCTCATTCGCCGTGTGCCTTCCTCCAATCTGACTTATTTAACTTAACTTAAACACCAAGTACGGCCTGTACTCATTTTTTAGTATTAAGAAAAATCTGCTTCTACCTACCCCCATGTAAAAAGCCGTCAAAAGAGATCTTCGTTTTCCTGTCAATTTTAGATGTAGCCACTTCACGCCCTCACCCTCCAAAACCGAGCGAGGGGGAGGAAAGGAAATGGCGAGCAAAATCTAAAGGTCTCGAGCGTGTAAAAAGGGACCTCCGTGTTAAAAAAAGGAGAGAAGGACAAGGTAAACTTGCCTGCTAACTCTTCGGCTCACCACATTTCCATTAGTCGTTCTTGATTTAAAAACTAAATATAAAAATAAAAAGTCAGCGTGGAAAATATGGTCCAGGTAATATAAGGGATTGCAGGCGGAGCTTTTCTTAAAAACAATGAAAAAGGAAACGTCCCAAAGGTTAAGACCCAGAGAGCCAAATAAATTGCAAGAATGCTTTAAAAGCCCAAGTAGAATTCGGAAAGTTCATGGAGGGAAAGCAAATAATTTTCTTGCAGTTTCCACTTTAGACTTTGGATATGAAGCTTTTTTCTGACTTTTCAGGAGACTGTGGTCCGCCATCGCTTGAACCGCCTGGATAGGAGAAGGAAGGATCTACTATCATTTTATGAATAGCCAAAGTCCCATTACAATCATTTTCTTTTGGGTGTTCTCTGTAGAGGCCTTGTTTGTGATTCCCCCTTCCCGGTGACAAGAGGCAGCATTTCAGGGCTCGTGACGTGTATCAGAAAATTAAGGAGCTCAAAAAGGTTTTTTTAGAAGGCATATTCCTAAGCCTTTCTATCCTGTCATACTTATTTCTTTGATAACCGACTGTTGGCATCATAATAATAACGTCCTCTAATTTTGCCTCAGACAGAAGGATTGTTTAACTGCGTGAGAACGGGGTGTGTAGGCCAGTGTGCAACGAAGGAGGCTGCCCCAAGAAGGGGTGTGAAAGACGACCAAAAGGCCTGCTCCCCTACAGCTTCTGTTCTTTTTGATATCTCCCCCTCCCCCCGCCCTTCTCTCTGTCTCTGTCTCTCTATCTCTTACTCATACAAACGCACACACCCAAGTACAAATAAAAACTCAATCAGGAACCATTTTCTTTCCTTATCCATGCTTTTTGCGTGTGTGGTAATTTGTTTTTATGTTTCTTTGGGCCAATTAGATACATTTTAATAGGTGAGCCCCAAATCTACAAAGGTTACTTTAGTTTGGTAAAATGATTAACAGATTTTTTTTTCTTTTCCTTTAAAAATAACAGCTGGAGTTTATTTTTTGAGCCATGAATTTACCATAGCCATTCCAATTTGAACTGAACAAACTGTTTCATTGAAGAATGGTGAAATCTCTCAAGTTTTTAGCTGGCGAACTCACATTCCTAGAAATCTCACTTCATATTACAGTGTAACAACACTTCACTTAATTTTTGCTTCTATAACTCGATATACATTTATTGATCTGTTTCATGGATATTTTGTTTCCCCCTCTATGCAACACTTTTTTGGCAGTTTTTTTTTAAATGAAAAGCTACTTATAGTACACAATTTTATATAATTACGCCTGAGATATCAAGAAGGCCCTCGGGATATTTTTTATTCATGCAAAATAAAAGGAAAACTCTATCTAGAATTGATTTTACACTTAAGTATAAATGCACGCAGTTCAACACTTATTTTGCATGTACGTTCATTTTTTTAATCTATTAATCTTAGAAAGATTAGAATTAAAGGGAAAAGTAATCATAATGAAAATGTCTTTCTCTATCACTTGCATTGAGCACTAGAATGTGTTCCCCAGATAAACACAGGAATATCTCATCTTTGCCGACATAACATGGAAAGACTTAATTGAGTATCTTCTTTGTCCCCAAAACCCAGCTCCACAGTCAAAATGTATTGTACTTCGGTTTTCTCCCTCCGCTTATTTCTTAGATTTCTTGCTTTTGTATTTCTCAACATTCTATGCTTTGCTTTTTCAAAACATGCATCTCTATGTATGAAGTGTGAAAGACAAGTGATTTCTTACGTAAATTGTATGCTTTTGCATAGCCAAAACAGCATAAATATAATGTAGACATTATAACTTTAAATGCAGAAACCACCTTCAAATTATGTAAAAGGGAACGCTTGATTTTTAATTTAACTTAAAATTTTTTCAAGTTCTAGACATATTAGTGCTTCTGAAATACTACATTTTCTTCCAAACCAACTTCATGTTTATTTTTTAGAACGTTAGTATATAATTTAAATTTGGATTTTCTCTCGCTATTTTAACAGGCTTATTTCACTTTCCCCAAGCCAGTGTAATAATTAGCAGACTCGTGATTTCTAGGGAATGGAAAGGAAATAATGCTGATGGCATGTATAGTGTCAGGTCTGGGGGCAGATCAGCTTCCTTCCATTTCAATACAAAGGGTGTCCTGGTTACTATAAGGGACAGGAATCTTGGGGTCATCAGATGAATCTTTAAAAATTAATTTCTGGTAGTGTTGATTTACGCTTTTTAGTGAGAAAAAGCTTAGCGTTAAATAATAGGCATTTCTGGTTTTGTGAAACAAAATTGAAAAATAGCCAAATCTGCAAATATCATGAAAGAGTACCATTTCCAAAATAATGACCCGTCAACGAAATTGCAAAATCATTATGTGAATGAGCTGAATTGCTTTGTGTATCATCTCAGAAATATGTTTTGCACAGATAATCTGTCTAATAAGAACACGTTTTTAAAATCTGATTCCCCCCCAGCAAATAGCTGCACTGCAGGTCTGACTCATGCAATCAACGAGCACCACCTTGTGGACAATTGGGGAAAATAGCTGCTTTCCCCATTAGGCTTTTCTAAAATGCAGTAAATTGACTTAAAATACTAGTAATTATGATGGTAACAACAACATTTATGGCAATAACACTTTTTCTCCTATTTTTCAGGCATCAGATGCCAGCTCTGAAAAACTCTTCAATACTGTTATTGTAAACAAAGGTAAGACTTCTTAAATCTGAGCAATGGCTTACTTTTGTATTTGTTTCATTATCATTGCCTAGAAAGAATAAAAAACAATGGGCTGTTTCCATTCTGGAAGTCCTGTTCATATATTGTGTTTTTGCTTGAGAAAACCTGTATGCTTGTGTGATCCGTTGGAAAAAAAAAAAGCTTATTTTAAAAGAATACATAGACCCTTTATTTAAATTGATTTGACTAAGAAATCACTACTGTCTATATGACTTTAATGTAGGAATCGATAATAGAGAATAATAGTTCTCAAAATGCCTTAACTCTGTTGTTACTTATCAGCTCCTCAGCAGTCGGAGAACTATAAATAACTGATTTGTGCTGCAGACTCTAATAACCAGTGGATGTTTCGTATTCACAGTATTATGGTCATAAACCAAGCCTTACTCTGCTGTGGGCTTTTCATAAACTTAATAAACAAGCAAGAGAGCAAAATTTAAATATGCACTATCCCATTAATTTCTTCCAAACTGCACTATAGAGTACAAGAGGCTAATGATACAGCAGCACATTAGGGGAAAAGTTATCTTAAATCATTGCCAACAGATTTTGGGGTAGTTTCATTTGTAGCAGCATTGCTGGAAATCATGGAATTCAAGCGAGTCTCTAATCACTGTCTTTACAAAGGTGTACAATTTCAAAAGTTTAAGTTACATAAACTAGTTGATCTCCTCCTCCACTGTAGAACCCGATGTAGTTGTTTACAGGGTAAGTGCTAAGTAAAGAAGGTGTGCTCCTTTGGCGTCTGTGCTGTGTTTACGTGGAAGGTAACTTGGTAGCACTTGAAAAGAGCTGGGCCTCCATAAAGGGAAACTTGAACCCACTTCAGCATTCTGTAGTTGCCCTGGCTAGTATTTTTGCTAGCTTGTTAGTGAGATACATTCCCAAGCGCAGTTATTTTGAGCTTCCAGATTATTTTAGAATTTGAACCAACTGCAGTTTTAAATACTGCATTATGTTTAGAGTTCCCTTGAGGTGTATATGCTTATGTGAATGCTGTTACTCCCAGAATTATTGTCACATTGAATTTTATCTTTTTTATTGCATAATAGAGTATTCCAGTTTTATATTTCATCATATTTTTTGATGGACTGAAAGTTTGTATAAATTTGTTATCCATAATACTAAAAGCCCAATAAAAGAAATAAGTGCAGTTCAGAGCATACAGTGCTCATATGTAAAAATACGTAATTGTTTTTTGCTCATTTTGATGAGGGAAGAGGACTGGTGGACACTGGTCTGTCTTTATGAGGAAAGAGGGGAGGAGGAAGAAGACACTGAGGTAGGACAGGTCACCAAAGGGAGGGCTTCTGTGTTTCCATGACAATCACAGTCCCACCCCCAAGACCTCCAACCCCGTGTGACTCTGTAGCTTTGGAATGCGTTTTCCCTTCTTGGGATCAGCCCTAAAGAGAGCTGGCCCTGGGGCCCGAGTGTACGCCCCCGCCGCCCTCCCCAGGCTGAGAGGCTGTCGGGGAGCTTGCAGAGAGATTGATGAGGAGTTGCCCTTCTGTCCCTCCCCTCCTGCTTTTGCCCCTACTTCTTTCCCTTTTCCAAATGTTTCCCACATTCTTATTTTTGTTTACTTACAGAGTGTGATTTGTGGCATCTATTTGGTTGTGAATAGTTATCCCCCTGGACAGGGTGCCTTTCTTCTGAGCTGCTTTTCTGGGGTGATTTAGTTGCCCTGAAAGGATTAAGGTTTCTTTGTGTACACTAAAATCAACATAGGCTTTTTCTAAGCTTTGCTTGGGAAACCATACACAAATAAGCATTTTAGTTGATGGCAGATTATTCCTTTGCCCCTTATTTCCATCAAAATGGCCTTTCTCTTCTCCTCCAGTTTCCCCTTAATGCCTTATGCTAATTCCTGTTGGTAACATGAATGACAAGAGACGGAATCAATGCAAATCCAGGTGCTGCAAAGGAGACTGACTGGTATCCAGCACCCGCCCTCCTCCCTTGAGAGAAAGAGATTAAGGGGGGCAGGGGAGCAGGGAAAGCATGGGGACAGTTTTGTTAAGGGGATTAGTATTCAAACTGCTAAATATCAGGAAAACAACTTCAAAAAGAGATTCATTGTGTAGTGATAATGTCAGTAATTGCTTCAAGCCAGGTGCAGAGAGCCTTGATATGTGCTTGTGGATTTTGGTCTGTTTTTACTCTGGGTAGTGGCGGTGTTTACTGGATGGATGGTTGACAAGGCCTTCAAGGAACTGTCAGTTTTATGTACATCAAGTTCAAGTTCTCCTGCAAAGCAGCCTGCCTGCCCTGCCTGCAAGTCAGGTCTCTTGTCTCAGTCCAGTATCCTTAGCCAAGAGCAATAAAAAGCATTGTGAGAAAGGGCAAATTTACACCAGGTAACAGACACTACTGGGAAAATCTTCAAAGCTGCAGCTTATTGAGCAGTCTAACAAGAGCGCAGGGAGCCGATTCGTGTATTCCTCCACCTCCAGATGTTTAGAGCTACATATCACCTCTCCAACTCCAGAGTCCCACAGGGTTCTTACCTTAGAGAAACGTGGCTTTAAGCTGCTGGTGAGATTATGCTGAGGAGCCTGGTAGCAGGCCGATTTGGTCCATAAAATTTCACTGTGGGAGGGTAGTGCTAATCTCACAAGATGACTGGCGGGTGGGGGCGGGGGTCGCAGCTTTGATGTTGGGCTGTACAGTCTGGGGGGACGAAGCTCCAGCTGAAGCAGCAGAGGCCATGACCCAAGTCCCATCAGCCTGTTCGTAAGCCTCAGTAAGTCATCCAGCCTCTTTAGGTTAGAATTTTCTGTCAGAGCAAAAGCTTTAGTCTTGGGTTGGCATCTCTGGAGGGGATAAAACAATTAGTTGGAAAGGGGGAAGGGGCTGAAACACAGCAGGGACTATCTGAATATGTTTTATATCACTGTTTTATTTTGACTTTCCCTGTAGAGTCCATTAATTTAATAAGAGAACTAGTGAGAGTTCTGTGTATAGGTGCTCCAAATCATTCCTTTCTTCTGATGCTTTTATTTCCCATTTTAAAGCAAATTAATCAAACATCCTTGCATGTAAATATGCCATGCCTAGTGAGAATGGAGCCTGTCAAGGAGGTTGTGAGGATGAACCTCCAAATTGCAGGGCTAAGGGTTGTAGACAAAAAAAAAGAGATTTTAACTTTAATCAAGGTCATGGTTGCTTTATTTAATCTTTATGTGTTTAAATGTTTACAGGATGTTCATGTGAATTTTATGAATCCTTCTGTCTTTTGACTCAACCATCTGCCAAAGAAAAAATTAATTTTCCCAGTGAGACGGACACACACAGAGAGAGATTGAGTTCTTGTCTGTATTTAGTTGGTTGAACTGCCATAGAAGCAGCAAGATCTGTACCCCAAATTCTGGACTGTTCCTCCTTAACAGGAACTTGCCAGTCAATTTAAGATGCCCAACCAGTATTTATGACCGTTTCTTCTCTATTCTAGGTTTTCCTACTTCTTGGTGGTTTCTTCACTTTGTTATATATAGAAATGTAGAAAACTGGTCCTTGGCTGCTCATGACCATCCTGCCAAGATAGTCTCTTTTAAACTCTGAAACTGCTCCAGGGCAGAGCTACCTGAGGAGCAATGAAAAAGAAGGGACATCCCGTCTGGGGGAAAGGAGACCCCATACATAGTCAGGTGTTCTCTGGAGGGCTCATGGCCCAGCTGAGGGGAAGAGAAAAGGCCCTGGGTTTTGGCTCCTTCTGGCCTCAGAGCCCTCTTTTCCAGGATCTGTCCTGCAACAGAGGCAAGTCGGAGAAGATGAGAGGGGGCCAGGAGGTGTATTTGACCCCATGGCTCTCACGCCTTTGTCCTAAGCTGCAGGGCCAGGCCCTCCCGGGGAAAGGCCCTTGGGCTGGCTGTAGAAAGTTTGTGCCTAGTCCCTGGGCATCTCTGAAGGGCTGGTGGGGGTGGGGTGGTGGGGGAGGGATGACCCAGGTAGAGATGAGGCCCACATTTGTGCTCCTTCCTGCTGTGAGCACCCAGCATCTAACCAAATGTGAGGGCAGAGGAGCAGACACCCACCCTCTTACACAGGACCGTACCTGTCCTGCCGTAGGTCGGCCGTGGGGCATTCTTGGGGACCCTCACCCTGAGGAGCACCAGGTGGAGCTCTGGGGCCACCTGAGCTCTACGTGACCGGCTCTTTTCTTTTCCACGCCCTTTCAGACCTGCTAGTGGATACACACGGCCTCTTCTTGGGGTGGAATTTGTGCTGAGGGTTTCTATGGGACACAGGAGGTTGGAGCCTTTAGGTCACTGGTGTTAGCAGCAGCATAAAAAGAAAACCTAGCTAAAGAATTGGCTGAGATTTGAGGAGATGAGGTGAGAAGGTTACTAGAGATACTGTTTGGAGGGATGAAACTCCATAGCTGGGCACCTAATAAATTCTTTAAGGGTGACGAGCTCACCACTCTCATTAGGTTTAGACATGAAGGGGAAATTCCTTGGTTTTCCAAAATGGTAAGAGTTATATTACCACTAAGGCCCCCACTGACTTTTAAGAAAAATCCCTGCCCTAAAACAATTTGGTTTTTATGTAAGTGAAAGTGATACAGTTGACTGTGGGGTAGTTTTCTTAAAAAAAATTTTTTTTTAATTTAGAGTTAATATACAGTTACAAAGAACTTATGAAGACCATTTTACAATTCCTTGTCGTGTCTTGGTTTTATTTGGTTATTTGGAAGGAGGGTATGGTATAAAACACATTCAGAAGAGTGAACTGAGCCAGTTTCTGCCTCTGTAAATGAGTTGTATTTTATGATATCTTATATCCTAGATAAGGGAAAGTTGGACTGTCACTCATTCTTTATTTTTCTTTCTCCGGACTCTTTTTATGCTGTTTGAGGGCATTTCTTGGGTCTTTAGAAGATAGAGATGTCTAATGTGTGGGAAATTAAATACTATTGAAAGGTAATTGGTGCTTGATTGGAGACAAAGGCGCTAAGCCTAGTCGGGCCCCTCCCCTGCCTCACACTGCAAGTTCTGCGTAATCAGCTCCTTTTGTTATGGAAATTGACCTTCCTATAGGAGCCATACTCTTACATTTGTTGTATAGAATTATATTCCTTGAGAATTCTTGGAAACAGATGCCTCGCACTTAGTGTAGGACCAGCAGTAAAGGCCTAAATATATCCCATGTGGGGAGAAAGGGTTTTCTCTGGCTATTTTTCCATTAAGTACTACCTGGTCTTTCTCTAAGTGTGTAGGGGAGTGTGCTGGGGAAATCCTGGATCCGATCACTGGAGCTTTAGTAGAAGGGGTGCAAGATACCTGAAACATTCAAACTGATCTCGATGAGGTCTTTGGAGTAGAACTTTGATAATGATGCCACATTTCCAGATGGTACATAGGCCAGATCCTGAGCACCCTCCAACCCGTGAGCTACAGCAGAGCGCAGACAGCAGAACAGATGCCTCTCTTAGATGATCAGACACCACTGTTTACTGTCGAGCCCACTAAAAAGCTCTTCACTTTATCCGATGACGGCTGCCTGCTGCTGTTTTCTAAATTTTCTCCATACTTGGCAATATTGGCAAAAATGCTTGAATGACCGGCCTCTTTTCAATCCATTCATATTTAGTGTTTTGATGTCATATTTGGTTGTCTGAGAAAGGAATACACACGGTAGACAGAATAAAAAACACCGAATCCATCAGAACAGTTGAAGGACAGAGGGCCTCCTTACTGGTAACACTGTCAAGTAGAGGGGTCAGCTCCAGATAGGAAACTTTCTGCACCGGGGAGCCTGTGGCTATCCCATGGCTTCTGGATTATTTCTAGTTTCTGACAACTGCAGAAAAATGTTGTTTTCTCTGAAAATGTATGTTTATTTAACTAGGTTTCTTTTTGGCTTCACAATCTGGATTCTATTCAGTCAGTTACCACTCCAATTAACTAACAATTATTTAACATTAACAGTAATTACAGACGCCAGTTAAGCGCCTACAGATGTCAACTGTTAGCTTTGTACCTAATCACTCAATGAAATGGAGAAAGTTCAACAAACATCAATTAGCCAAGCAATTAGTATGAGTTAGGAAAGAGCATGTTATCATGTGTGAGCTGATTCCATTTATTTTATTTTGGCAGTAAAACACACACAAGCAGGCGGCAGTAAGTTCCTCAGATAAGATAAAACTCTATTGTTTTGCAGCTTACATAAGAATTCTTTCCTGTGCATAAGTCAAACATATTCTTGCCTGGAATTTATTTAACAAGCAAAATATGTCTCAATTACTCAGCAAGCCCAGCAATGCTCAGTCTCAGGAAGCAACTTTGGTGAATTATGAATCCAGTAAATACGCTGTATAAGGAAATGTCAAAATTTTTCAGTGGAGAAATGATTAATTCCCACTCAAGTATTATCTCCTCCATGCATTTCAGATTTTTACAGGTTTATTCCTAAACCTGTAGTGGAGAGAGTGCAACAGTGATTTTATTAATTCCATGGTGCCTGAACTTTTGCTCAGCTGTCTTTGATTTAGCCTGCAGCAACCATCAAAGTGTTTTCCCTACTTGCCCAGTCTATGGTTTTAAAAAGTGGAAACAGATCTCGATTGAAGATCCACTTCATAAATTCACCAAAGACATCCTGGGCCTACATTCAGAGGTCCTGTACCACTCCCGTACCTCCCGCACCCACCCCCTGCCCCTCAATAGACTTAACTTACGTCAGCTGGCTGAGCTTGCTGGACTTACTGGGAGAGGACGTTCTAGGGCCTGATTATATAAGGTGGCCCATAAATTGGTATTTGGAGGTTCATTTTACCTCCAAGCGGAAAGCTGGCCACAAATGGCTGTGCCTCTGGTTCCCCCCTCTAGAAATGTTTCTCACCAACTCTTGACACCTGTGGAAGGAGCAGAAGGAGCCAGTCCTCTGTGGTGTGCTCTCTCACATCACTGTGGGTATTAGGTGCAGTATTTTCCATTTGAGCAAGCCTCTCACCATTAACTGAATCCAAAAGTCAAAAAATAAGTACTCTACCAGTGGTGGCTTAGGGTAAAAACCCACCATGTCCTGTGTGCCTTTCTGCATAAACCTGTCACCAGTGTGTAGCAGCACAACAGATTGGACTGTCGTGGTTGGTTCCTCAGTGATGCCTTATCCTGCTACCTCAGTTACAGGGTCTCTGCTCATCCACTTTTGCATATTCAGCTGTCTCATGTTAAGTGTCAGCTGCTGGCCAGGTGCAGTTCTCCTTGTCTCTAGTCTGGGACCCAGGCTGGGGTAGCAGCCACCATTGCAGTAGTGATCTTGGTACGGAGGAAAGAGGAGGGACAGAGCTGTAGAATGCCCCAGAAAGTTTTGGCTTGGATGTGGTATGTGACATTTCCAGTCATCTCGTTGGCTAGAACAAGTCCCCAGGGCTTTTTCTACCACACTGTCCCATGATGTTTTGTGTTTCCCGGAGGTCAGTAGGAACTTTCTTTTGATGGTGGAAGTGCTCAACCAGGAGGACTTCCCAGCATCCCAGGAGGTCCAACAGCATCTGCGCAGGTGGGGCCAATATCACCACCGGAGGGCATTACAGCAGGGCTCAGCTTGAGGCATCTCTGATATCCTCTCCTTCGGATAAGACTGTGTTTCTCTGTGTCTACTTCTCACACCCATTCGTGTGCCAGTGAGTGGACTGATCTTTACTTTCAGCCAGATTTTATTCAAAGCAATGTGGGATTTTCAAGCAGGGGCATTTCCCTAGCAACCCATGACATCAGCATGAGGCCAGATCTGTGCTGAGTGGGAGGGGCTGTTAGTGAGGAGTAGTGCTTTCTGTGGTCACTCAAGTTTTGTTCTGACCCTTGTAAACCTCGTCTTATAAAGAAGGAGGTTGAGAGCACATCACTGCTTTTTCTGAGAGTCCTTTTGAAGAGGGAAACGTCTCAAGTGTCCCTGTTAATAGACTGATGTGGGAGGTGGTTATATTTGGATGCCTTTAAAAGCCTCTTGGAAAAACATTTTCCCCCTCTTATCTATCACCTTTAACATCTCTCATCAGAGTAACACTAAAACCTAATTTTAGCCCAGATTACATCATTTTCTCATTATCTGTTTATAGCTCAGAGAGGCTTTTCCATAGTAAAGCTCCTCTCGCCAAAAGTCCAATCATGTAATCCCTCTTGTATATCAATTCTTGATTTCCCAAGTGTGGACTGTCCTCTGCTGGACTTAGGCTGATCTCTTAAGGCTTCTTTATCCGCAAACTTTATCCATAAGCTTTGGCTTGCAAGGTGTCCTCTCCTGAAATCAGATTCGTCAGCCATCAAGTAAATGACATCAAAGCCTATTCTGTTTGTGGCCTTCACTTGGTTTAAGGTGGGCACCATGTTGAAATTAATTCTTCATTCAATAAGCATTGAGCACTGACTATATAATAGGCTTAGTATATAGTGAACAGATCACAGGAAACATAGGACCAGAAGTAAGAGTTTAAACGTATGTTAAAATTCGAAGAGACATTTTAAATGATCTGGGAAGGAAGGCTACTTACTAATTAAAAAACAAAACAAACAAACAAAATCCGTGGCCCTAAGACTTCTCTCAGGAGGAAAGACAGGTCGGCAAGCCCAGACCAGCCCTCCGTAGACAGCGGAAGATGTCATCCTTTGAGAGGGCATTCTGGGAGCACAGATCTGCCAACTTACGCCATTAGACTAAAAGCCTGTTGTGTTTTCCATTTTAAAAATCGATGCTGTTGTTAAATTAGTTAATAAAGCTACTGTTAAGGTTTGGGTTACTATCGTACGGTTCTAGGCATTGCCTGTCAATAGGGCCTCTTTTTCATGTTTCTTCACTTGGATTTTGTTGCTTACATTTTGGCCAGGTTGGTGTGCTGCAGGGAAGTCGTGGGATGGGATGTAGGCAGTAAGCGCTTACATAGAGGATCCAGGCTCAAGTCTGAGCTGGGCTGCTGGTAACCGTGAGCAACTCACTCCATCTGATTTGCTTTTCTCATTGGTAACATGAGAAAAGTTGAATGGACTCCAAGATCCCTTCTAGGTCTAAAGGTCAGTTTGCTTTGGAGTGTTCTAGGGCCTTTCAGAGCCTGAAGCCTGTACAGAGAGCATACCTTTGCCCAGGTAGCTGGGAATGAGACATTGTGAGCACTGGCATTTGAAAGGAGTGGTGCCTGGTGACCAAGGCCTTGACTTCAGTCCAGAACTTGTGAGCAAGTATAGGGATGTTTATCCACCTTTTTCTTCTCCATGTTGCAGCTCTTTAAGGAGGATCTGAGAGGTAAAGCAGTGGAGCCTCTGGGATGAGGAAGAGTGGATGGGGGAGAAGTGGGCTTGCTGTACAATTTGAGCACCAGCTGTTAGGTATTAACCTCCAGAATAAGACTAACAATGCAGAGTCTCCTCTGCTGGTCTGCATTTGCATGGTGTTAAAAGAGGTGTTTGATCTACCTAGTAAATGTTGGTAAAACCCTTATAAAGAATTTAGGTGCTGGATTCCTTTCTACTTGACTTCTCAAGTGGAATGACTGACATTTCTTAGGCAGAGATAGCTACAGGGTAGGTGAGGTAGGGGCCGGGGGTTAGATGCCAGGGGCAAGGCCCTGCCTTGGAGCACCTTAGGTTCTGAGTCTTTTATACGGAGTGACACATTTTACCAACAAGAATTGAAATGAGGCTTGGATGGACGTTCTAGATCACTGCAGGAATGTCTTCCCTTTGCCATTCATCTTAGCTGTCAGCAGGGTCTCGCACACCAAGCAATTGATCAGCTCACTGCTGCTTCTGAAGTTAATCTGGGCCTTCTTGACTAAAGCAATGTTCCTGGTTTTCCTTTGTTAGAAGGTGATGATACTCACTTCATTCTCTCTGTGCAACACTTCCTGGATTTTAGCTTTACCCACACCCTTTTGGTATCTACTGGGGAAAGGATTGTTTTCAAGTAAAGAAAAAGAAAGAATAATTTTTCATGTCTTGGTTCTTGGTGTTCCCCAAGAGGTGACACAAACTAAAACTAAACAGATTCAAGGAGGAGCTGTGTTAATTTTACTGTTACCAAACCCTCATGTGTTGTTCAGATAAGTTTTGTCTGGACTGTCTCCCTTACTTTGTGGATCAGTAGCTGTAGAAAGGAAGAACTCACTGATGAGACATTGCATTGAGAGTCTTGGAAACGAATTCCTGGGTTAGAAGCTGGTCAGTGCCTCTATGTGTGCTGGTTGGACATCAGATTTTAAACTAAATTTTGTGATGTTGTTTTTTTGCAGTTGGCTATAGGGGCCATATTGCCCTGTACAATGGCCTCTTCCCAAGATGTTAGACATCACGTGAGTGTGATTTCTACTTCCCTGGGAAGCAGGAACTCCTGACCTAAATAGGCAGCCTAGGGAGAACTGGGGAGAGGACGGCTCTTTCTGCTCTGGCCTCTCCAACCCTGGCTAACTGGTATTTGCACGAATGAATGTATGCCCCCTTGGCAGAGGCCTCAACGCCTGGAGAGTGCCTTCAGGGCAGGATGGTGCCTGGGTTCAGTGGCTTTCCCTCAGGGTCCTCCAGGTTGAGGAAAGACAGCTTTCGCCTCCTCCTTCTGTGTTAGCTGCAGGACAAACTTGAAAACTGCCTACTCCAAGGGTTTTTTGGCATTTTGAAAGTTCAGGCCGACTTTCTGAGCCTTCTCAGCATCTGCCACATATCTTATCTTATTCAAATATCCTAATTGTTACTCAGGCTTCTCAGCTGCACATCATCCCAGCACCAAACTGACAAAATAGACCTTCACCTGAGGGCCTCATTATGCTTTCTGCCTGTGCATCAGGCCAAAAATACCTCCACAATACCTGCTCGACATCTTGGGCTTCCAAGTGACAAACAAATAATTGGGTGCAACAAACCCTGGGCGCCGAGCAGCTGCCATCAGTGCTGGAGCACAGAGGAGTCTGCGTCAATAACCATCACGGCGCTGCCTGGTTCGTGTCAGAGCAAATCTTTGAACAGTAGGTTGTGCTGACACCAGAGAATGACAGCTTTGGAAATGGCGTGCTAGTTACTGCTGCAAGTGAGGCCGCTCGTGTAGACTGTGACAAGCAGCTGTCATTTTCATACAGGTGAGCAACGGACATCCCAGAACAGGGAGGGCTGGTGGCTGGTGAGCAGCTCTATTTGGCTGGCAGGTAAAGCTGGTCTGTGGAGAGGAGAGTCTTGAGTGCTGGTGGCCATTTGCATTCGTGGCAAAGCTGCCCTCAGAACTCCCCCCTACCACACCCCGGCCCACTGCTGCCCCAAGTCTTCTCTGTTATCTTTTTAGAACTCATCTGAGAAAGGGCTACAGAAATAGTGTCAGCTTTTCTGAGGATAGGGCCAAGGCCCTGCTGCCAGTCCAGCGCAGCCCCACGTGCTTAAGGGAGCCTCCCAGAGAATGTTTGCAGGTCTGCTCTGTGCCCTCTTCGTCTTCTCCATGTGTCATGGGCTGGGTTTCTGGGTCCAGTCCTTCATTTCATACAATAATGGAAAAGGCAGTCTCTTCTGATGAGGAACTCACCATTAAAAGGAATGGATCAGATGAAATTCAGGTGCAGGATCAGGTTTAGATCAGGGTTTCTCACAGTGTGGCCCTGGACCAGCAATATCAGCTTCCCCTTGAATAGTTACTAGATATGGAAATTCTAATACCTCCAGGAGGGTGACCCAGCAGTCTGTTTTGAACAAGCCTTCCAGGACCACAGGTCCAGGTGCAAGGAAGAACAGTTTGACAGTGAGGTTTGTGTTGAGGCTCAGATGATCCACAGAGTCCCTCAGTGAAATCTGTGCTCTTATTGAACAGGAACTACAACTCTTCATTGTTGGGCAGCCTTTTTGTTTGTTTATTTTTAATATCAGATGCACCAGATCTGTTGAAAAGTTAACATTGCACCCCTACTGTTGGACTTGGTTGACCTCTCACCATGGATTTCCAATCCTTCCGCACTAGCCAAGGGAACAGGCCTGCTTATGTATACAGGGTGGCTGGCAGATGCTAGGCCTATGGTCAGAGCTGTAAGTGAAGCTGTCTGATCTAAAGGGCTTTGGAACCATGACCTTGGGCCAATGTTACACTGTAACCAGCTGAGCTAACTTGCTCAACTGCTTCTCAAAGACAAACTGTTCTATCCTATTTCCTGGTTGGCAGATGCTGCTTACAAATGCCCACTTGCCATCTGTATGAAGGGTTATCACAACAGAAAACACACACGTACTGGGAAAATGCACCATGATTACCAGTAACTATTTTGTCGGCAAAGTGGTATGTCAATTGCTTATTACACTCCAATAGTGGATGGAGATGTTTTAAAATATTTTCCTCCTGTTGTGGGAAATACTATAAAGTCTTAAGGCTCTGACATTATGTCTGTAAAGTTGGGTGTTCCCAGAAAATGTAATACCCTAAGAAATTTGAGCAAATCACCTAAGTATGAAAACTCTTTTAAATGTCCTTCAAAAACAGGCATTTTCCAAGACTAGATGTATTCAGGTAGTGGTTCTCAAGTATTAGCCTGCTTCAGAATTATCTGGAGGGCTCTTTGAGATGGATTGTTGAGTCCCGTCACCAGAGGTTTTGATTTACTGGGTCTTGGGTGAAGCTCAAGAACGTGCCTTTCTGGCAAACCCCCAGGCGGTCCTGATGCTTGTGCTGTGGGAGCACACTCTGGGATCCATGGGTATTCACACTCTCCCAATTTAAATGCTTTCTCCAATAGTGAATATCTGAATTGAGTATCCCCTCAAAGCTATAAGAAAGTGAATTCAATTCTATTATAGATCTGTATCAGAAGCTTTTTGAAAAATGAAACTTCTCAAACTTAATTAAATATAGAGAACATTAAAATTAACCCCCCCAATCCCTCAATATATACCCATTTTCTAGATTCCTACTTATCAAGATCTTGCCACTGTTGTTTTTAGGTAACAAGGATAGATCAAGTGATATCTATCCTCCTGTCTTTTTCAGTGAAGTATTTTAAAGCAGTCAGGTATCATGTCATTTTACCCTTACATACTGTTTATGTAACCACATTGTTACCAGGTTAACAGAATGTTCTGTTCCTCAGTATCATCTAATATCCATAGCCATAATCCCATCTCTCTGCTTTTCTCACAAGTGTCATTTTATAAGATCTGGTCCTATCAGAATACATACTGGGGTCGTGTATCATTTGTCTGAGTCTAGAGCCATCCACCCTCTCCCCAGCCTCCCATTCTTTTCAAGTCAGTGACTTGTTGCAGAAACCAGATCAGCTGTTCTGTAAACTGTCCCACGTTCTGGAAGTCCTTGTGGCATCATTAGTTTATTCCTCTGTCCCTCATATTTTGTGTAAGTGAAAGTTGGCCCTAGAGCTTTGACTAGATTCAGGTTAGACTCTTTGGTAAGAAAACCCTGTAGACTTTGCAGTGAGCTCCACATTGCCTCACATACTGCTGTACCTGCAGTGTCTGGATGCCAAGGTTGTCCAGTGAAGTTCAGGTGGTGGCAGCCTCACACCCGCATTGTCAAGATCCCAGTCAACCTTTCATCTAATGATTTCATCCATTGATGACCCCTGCCCATCCAGCATTTCATTAGAGAAGACAAAAAGGTGCCGTTTCTGCCATTCCTCCACATGTATTGGCTGAAATGCTGTACAACAGTTTTCCTCATCAACTAGAACTCTTTGCTTACCCTCATATAGTCAAAGTAAAAGTGAGGTAAATGCTTAATTTTTCCTTTTAGTTGCAAGTATTCAGAGCAAGAGGTTGGTGCTCTTCCAGGGGTTTTATTTATGCATCTGTACCCTTCTCTGTTTGCATTTTTCTAACAATAGATTTAACCCATGTTTTCGATTTGTTGAACCTTTTTTTATGTGGCTTGTGCTTTTCAATGCAAGGGACAAAATGTCTAAAAATTAGAAAGTATCTGAAAGAGTGCAGCATCAAATGAGTTTTTACACACATATGTGTGTAAATTAAAAGTCAGACCTGTCCTTCACAACTGCTCAAATGCCACATCATCCAGGAAGCCCTCTCTCTTGCCACCCATGATTTGAACACATTGTGCATCCTGTCTTTCTTAACTGGAGCTGTAGATGCGGCTGTTCTCCCCTCTGAACTCTCTTCCCACCTTCCCCACAGTGACCAGCACTTTACTTTATATACATACAACAGGGGCTCAATTTCTGTGTGCTGAACCTAAAAGAATTAAAATGTAACATCCTAAGAGTGATTTCAAGCCTTGTTAAAACCAGAGAGACTGACTTTTGAAATAAAATAGGAAAAGTTAGAATTTTACTTGATCTAATCAACGCATTGGGCATTTACATAGCTGATCAAATGGTCCAAGTGGGTAGGAATGGGAGGCTGCCCACATATATCAAGCACTTACATTGTGCCAGCATTTTTCATATGTTGATTTTGTTTAATTCATACAGTAGCCCAGCCAGGAAGGTATTTTACATGTGAGAAAACTGTCCTGACTGGTAAGTGACAGAACCAGTTCTTTTGTTCCAGCCTTTTGTCTTCCCGTCTCCTGCTCTTTCCCTTTGCTGGCCTTGCTCAAATCCAGGGGCCTTTGGTTTGGTAAATTAAAAAATGTCTCTTGTTGACAACACAATTTCTCATTCAGCTTAAACTGTTCATAGTGTATTTGGGGCAAAAAATAATCAATTCAGTTCCAGCCTGGGGAAACTTGACGGGAAGTTCGAGATGGCGGAGCAGGGAACATCCTCGCATCCGTGCTGGTCAGCCGCATTTACCACTTACTTTTATGGAAGACATTGTGTGATATTTAAACTTAAGTTCTTTCAAAACTAGGTTCTATGTATTTATAGAATTGGAAAGTTATATTGCTGATTACTAGAAATTAAACTTGAAAAGTTACAAAGCTTTTCAGGTGAGGGGACAACAGTCATCACTGGAACTCTTAGTGCAGTTAGTAACACCGCTTGCTTTTTTGGCTGTTTGGAACTTGTCACTGTGTCCGATAAAGCAGCCTTTGACGAGAGTGTGTCTGTGGGGGTCACGGGGAGAAGGCAGGCTTCCCAGAGGCAGCACTCACGCTGCTGGAGCCTGTTGTGCTTGTGCGCTGTAAAGCCTGATAGCTCAGCCCTGTGGTGCTCCCTCGTGTCAGAAGTGCAAGAAATCCCTGCTGTTTGCCCACATTCTATGAACTTTCTTCTGGAAGAGCCTCAGACCCTCACCTGGCCCATCAGTGGTGCTGATCTTTGGTTCAGAGTGCCAATAGCCTCCTGCGCAGAGAAGCACTTTTATTCTTTGACAAACGCTACCCAGAGGTACTCAGATCCAAAAAGACAGTTCTTTTCAAGGTATTTCCCCCAGCACTGCCCCCCAGTCTCAGTACTGTTACATCCAGTTGCTAACTGCCAGTCAGATCATTTCCTCCATTCCTGCCCCTGGGCTGCTGACTGTTCTGGAAGAAGAGCAGATTATAGCTGATAGTTCTGTGTACATTTGTGCTCTCCAACCTTAGCTGAACTCTGAAAGCATCTAGATCATTCCCCTGGGCAACCATCTTCCTTCAGTCCTGGGCCCAGCAGGGCCGCCTGGAACTCCACAGCCTGTGCTGCCCCCACCCCAGCAGGGCCCGTGCGTGGAAGACTGCAGGCATCAGCTGGGGAGCAGCCTGTTGCCTTTTCCAGACTCAGAAGGGCTCCCTGCCTCCTGGCCCAGAAGGAGCTGCGTCTCTCGCCTCCTTCCCTGGCTGGCCTCCAAGGTTAGTCTGACTTTTCCGCTGCAGGTGCCCTCCTCAGTCTTTGCCCCTCAGGCAAGACTTGCCTATTCTACTGGCTTTTTATTTCCTTTTGTTTCTTAAGGGTATCCTTAGCTTAAGAAACAAACGACAAGAAAAATGCAAACAACAGATCTAGTGTCTTCTTTAGGTGCTTAAATAAACCTGTGGTATCAGTTCTCTCACCCTGCTCTCTCCAGAATACCTTTCATTTGCATATCTTTGGAGTGACCCTTGAGGTGACTGTATATTGTCCAGAGCAGGACTTACTTGAAAGTGAAACAGACTGCTGTTAACAATTACTTTGGGACAACAGGCCAAACCTTGGTCTATCAGCACAATCCTGAACTGTGATCCCCCTGGTGATAGATAATCCAGGTTCTTTCACAGTTTGTTAAAGGTGCCTTAACCCACTAGTGATGGTAGCTCACTTTCAGTGAATACTTATTCTGAGCCAGGCTTTGTTCTAATCACTTTACTCAGATGAACTCATGGGATTCCCCACAGTGCCCTTTCAGGTTTGTGAGTGTTATCAATGCCATTTTGACTGAGGAAACTGAGGCGCAGAGGCTGAGAAGACAGCCCTGTGGGATTCCCTGGCTCAGTGCCTTGTTGTCCCCCAGCTCTGTCAGCCCCCAGACAGCAGGCAGCCCTATAGCCTCAGGCATATTAGCCAAGTTTTCCAAAAGTCTGTCACATTATAAGGAATATATGAAGTGAACAAGAGTATCATTTTCTAAAGTAAGTATTTCGGGTCCAGAGCTCTACTGGGCTTCTTACCAGGAGTGACTAGTTAATTCCTTCCTCAGCCCAAGTGGCTTGGATTAGAGCAAGCAGGATTACTCTATCACTGTTACTGTCTAAAACACAAATTTTAAACACAAACCAGTGAAAAAGCCAGGTACACCACACAAAGTGAAATTCTGGGGGTTTTTCCTGCTGGTTTTTCTTACTTCACCATTTTCTCATCACTGAAGGTAATTTAGGATAGTGTTACTTAAGAGCAGGCATTACCTTGGTGACCAGATATTAAGCCATAAACTTTGTTACCTAGGAACAATTGGGAAATTGATTTTATAGAAGTGTAGGAAATTTAAGAGTCAGTCCTCTGCCAGGTATCTTGCCTGATGTCCCAACTCCACTTCTCTGTCTTTCTTTGCTGCTCTATGCCCCCCATTAAAAAGCTGCCTGAAAGCTTTTCCTGCCAGAATCTGAGTCATTACCCCATGGAGTTTATTATAGGCAGTTCCAAAGTTCAACATGAGGCTTTTTTTTAATGCCCTCAAGCTGACAGGGAGATTTATTGAAGCCTAAACTTATTTTGTTTGCTCTACTATTCACAAGATTCAAGAGTTTAAGGAAGTGTTAAGTACTGCTGCTGCTTTGGAGGATCCTGATGTGTGTCAACGCCAAGGCAGACACCCTGGCCTCAAAGCTACATGTCATTGGGTCAGTCTGTTGGGATTATTATGTAGGGGAGGGAGACAAGGCAGAAGGCAGCTGCTCCCAAGCTGTCAGCCTTCTTCCTACAGGCACATGCTATCTCTGCAAAGCCTTGTGAAGAGGAAAATGGTTGATATTGTCCATGTGTCTTCATACAAATGCACACGTGCGCACGCGCACACACACACACACACATACACACACACCTCCCTTCTCTCACCCTGTTTCCCCCAAGAAGGGTACTGTCCTTATTCTCACCACCAGACTTTTTCCATGAGGACTCCCTTCTGTCTTCCTATTTTTTTACCAACCCAAGTTTGTTAACCACTTCAGAATTGTTAGTGGGCTTTCTGAAGCTAAGAACTTCCTTTTAAAGTGATTTCCAACCCAGGATCTTTAGGAACCACAGCTCATTGCCCTACGTGGCTAAAAAAAGCTTCTTGTGAAGAGCTTTCTCATACCAGGAAAGTTGGTTCAGGCCCCCATTTCTGTGGATAGTAGAGATTCCCATGTCAGATGATGATGTGAATAAATAACTGTGCCGATAAAGCGAAGGAGTCTTAACTAGAGAGATCAGCAGAGCAGTGTTTTAAGGTTAACGTGCCCATGTGAGCAAGGGGAGCAGGCACTAGACCTCTCCACTCACTACATCCACAAGTCTGGATGATGCCAGATGAAAACTAAAACCACTTGTACTGCTCAATCTCAGGGCTTTTTAAAACATTGAGTTATCTGATAATAATAATGATAGTGCTAATTGCTGAGTCCCAAGTAAATGCCAGTGTGTATACTGATATGCCCTTGATACACATTCTCATGGGTACAGGGCCCTGCACAGCTGGTCCTGTCTCTGTTCTGCAGAGGCTCAGAGAGATGGCCTGCTGCAGGCTGCACGGTTGGCACAGGCAGAGCCAGAATTTCATTCAGGAATCCATTTGACTGTTAGGAGTAGATGTTTGAGTGCCTCTCTATGCTGGTCAGTGTGTGAGGGACAGGGGACACTGAAACGAACATGGCTTTGTTCCTCACAGCTAGTGGTCTCATGGGTGAGTGGTAAAACGCATCAGAATACTTCAGTGTTCATCTCCTGCACCTTCCTATGTAACTCAGTGCCATCATCACAGCAAAGAAAGTTAACTCTGAGTCCATAATTTGATGTAAAGTTCCTATTAAGCTTCTCTGGATTGTTTACAGCATGTCTGGGGGGTGTGTGTGTGTGTGTGTGTGTGTGTGTGTGTGTGTGTGTGTGTGTGTGTGTGTGTGTGTGTGTGTGTGTGTGTGTGTGTGTGTGTGTGTGTGTGTGTGTGTGTGTGTGTGTGTGTGTGTGTGTGTGTGTGTGTGTGTGTGTGTGTTTATTGTGTGTGTGTGTGTGTGTGTGTGTGTGTGTGTGTGTGTGTGTGTGTGTGTGTGTGTGTGTGTGTGTTTATTGTGGGCTTTTCTTTTTTGGATCCAAGAGCCAATCATAGTTGAATATTTAGTTGATACGACTCTGTAGTCTCTTTGATATTGAATACAGAATTCTGCCCCCCATTCTTTCCCACCCCCCAACACGCACCTTTTTAAATGTTTTAATGACATTGATTTTATGAGTAGTCCAGACTGGTTGTCTTGTAGGATATCCTATGTTGTGAATTTCCTCAGAGTAACAATGGACTTCTTACCCAGAAACTCTTTAATTGAAAAAGAATCCCATTTTCTGTCTGCTTCCATGCCACTTTAACTGACTATCTGGTTCACTTAGCTATTTCTTTTGGGTACTTGTAAGTCACTGCCTTGGAAGTCTGCATGTACAGAATAACAGGGAGAGGCCGAGGGCTTGGAGCACTCGTGTGCTGCGTTTCACTGTTTTTTCACTTCATTGTTTTTTATGTCCTATAAACAGTTATGATCTACATAGTCAGAGAGCTTTTGGATCTCTGGGTTCCACTGGAATTTCAGGACTCTCCTCCCCACCCATTTTTTACAGATTAGTTTGTAGTTGCCAACAGCCCTGGACCTAGTAGACTGCTGAACTCATAATCTTTTCATTAAAAAGGATTTAACAATTAGACTTGACTAATCAAGCTGATGGGTTAATTGATAAGGGAAGTGAGGTCAAGAACCCTTCAGGTGAGAGTGGGTGGCCATTAAGTTTTAATCATTATGTCTGCTGAAACATTATTTATTCTTAACAATGATTTGTTTAAGTTTTGTGTATGTGTACAGTCACCTTCATGCACCAGAAACCATATCCCTTGCAAATTCTTAAAAGATCTGTAATGTATTCATGTAGTTTAGATCCAAACTCTTGTGGATTTCAGAGAGATTTAAATTGTCAGGTCCTTAAATACTGTCTTATTTATATTTTTGAAGACCCAGTGGGCACGGACATGTTTTATGATGTAACTTACCTTTACAAACTAATGTTTCATTTCAGTTTATTATTTCAATTTAAGTTGTTCTAAAATAAATCTGAATGTTGATTAAAACCAATCTGGTTAAGTATCGGAATTAGAAGTAGGATGTCTCAAAGTGGGTAGCTGGAATTAGGAGTTGAGCTTTATAAGGCGATGTCCCCTCATGTACTCTTAGTCATGTTTACAGGGAAAACTTTGTTTTTGGAACTCTTGTCTGAGGTTTCTTAGTTCACACACATGCCTTCCCCAGGTTGAACACTGGAAAAAGCACATGGCAGCACCTTTGGGCTCTAAGGTTCCTGGTTAAACTGGGAGGCATCAAGTAGGCCCCTGCAAAGATCATGGAGGTGGGCGAGTTAACTCACCTGATCATAGGTCTCCAACACGGGAGGCTCACAGAGTCTAAGGAAGCTGCGCAGGGCCAGGGGACTGGCAAACGGCACACCTCAGTTTGGCAGAGGATCCCAGAGCCTGCACACCTAACAGCCTTTCTGTTGCAGGCAGGCTTCCCTCTGAGTCAGGCATAGACAGCAGGCATTTGAATGTATGCTGTATAGATTGACTGTACAAAGTGCTTCGGGGCATTTGAAGGAAATAAAAGGCTTGGATTTTTTTCCCCAGAGAAATTGTGTTTTAATTGATCTTTCTGAGTTGTAGAGAAAAAAACTCATGTAGCTCCACTTTGATTTGTGTCTTTAGTAAAAGAGGCTTCTCGTGTATATTTCAGTTGCGTTTACAGGTCATTGGCTGAACGTAAAATTGATGTGTAAGGAGACATTACCTAGAAAATAAAATTCAAAAATAAAGATCAGGTACCCCTGAAACTAATATTTTGTTTATAGTCCTTCTAAGTATATATCTAGACAACTATATATAGCTGTGATTTTGGAGGGGTATATGTCTGGGTATTCTCAGTTATTTTTCATGTGTGCTTGCTTATCAGTGATTTGATTCCACATGATTTACAACCTTGTAGGTATAGAAAGCTGATACCATAACTGGATTCTCTGTGCATAGTAAACTTAACAAAAAGCAGTGTATTATAAGAAGTAAAATGTCAGTCTGTTTTTAGGAGGAAGAATGGTTTCATTTCTATCCTGAAATTCCCTGTTAGGTACTAACGTGGTAGGATGCTTCTAAACCAGGGTGATAGGACTTAATCGACATGCATCATTTTCAGCAACCCTATGCATTAAACAAAGTACTGCCTCTATTAAGATGCACTGTTGAGTTATTACTCATTTTTTGGAGGGTAGGGGATGAGAAATACTACCATGTTAAACTGTGTTTGTGCAGGGCACATCACTATTTCAAAAACATTAAAATGGTGTGGGGGGAGGAGAGGCAATGGGCGAAGGACTGTCTTAGAAATACGGTACATATATGTAGCATATTATATCACTTTTTATAATTTGTCTACTCAAACATTTAGAGATCTTTTGAGAAAGCACCAAGTTGGGCATTTTAGTAAAACAACTGACTTTCCCTTCAAGAGTTAAATCAGATTAAACTGAACTTGGAAAATGGTTTACCCTCTTCCTCTAGGCTAAATCTTGGTGAGTGTCCTGACTGAACCTGAGGGGAGGTCCACTGTCAGGACCTTGAAATACCATTTGAAATGTCATCAGCTTGGAATATTCCACTGGTAATGACTGTCACACCCTATGTTAAAGGAATGCCTGGGTAGAATGGAAATTATAGTGGCAGGCACTTAATCCTTTTTAATAAAGACAACCATTTAAGAGAATTATATTGTAAAAATGGATGAGATTTGAGAGTGATTTCTGTACTCCCCATGTTCTATCATGACTGTCAACACCAAGTGCGTTTTCATTCTGCCAACTGCCTGAGGATTTTCCATTTAGCAAATTTACATGACGAAGGATAAAGCAGTGACATTACATGGGAGTCCTAAGCCTGTTGGTGGTGGAAATCGATGTCTCTGAGTTAAGAATTTTGAGCATTCGATTTAAGAATTTTGAGCATTCAGCCAAGGCTTAAGGTTAAGGTTCTTTTGTGCCCATTGTCAGTTGGTACAGATACATAGAAACATATAGTGCTGCTCTTAATTATGCTCAACTTTAATTAAAGCTCTGAGGAGAAGGAAGCAATATGGCCAGACTGTTTTTATTCGGAGTCAGGATTTGTAGTGTTCAATTTTAGGATGTGAATTTGAAAATATACATTTTAAGAAAAAAGTAGATAATGGAGATAATACCCAGAATGCCCCTTCTCAACATTTTGGAAGATTTTACATAGAGACAATTGTGTTTGTTAGAAAAGTTATTTTCTCGTAAGGGAAACATTTCAAGGAATATTTTGGTATCAAACTATACATATTTGAAATGAAAACTGGCATTTCTTTAAAAAACAGTTGACATGTTTCCCATTTAAATTAGTGAATTGCTATATGGAATATACTATGCTTTTAAACATTCTGTCACATATATATAATCAGTTTTTCAGTATATTGATGTTGCCTATCAAAATGGCATCTGATGTTGGTCCTCTTAAATATCTGTGGCTTAAGATACTAACAGGAGGAAGAAAATAGACAAAAATACAAACTCAGTGAGTAGAAATTCCACAGTACAAATGGAACCTTCTATAATACTGTATCCTAGAAGTTCTGAGAGGATAAAATCTGAAGCGTTAAGAAATCCTGAGGCACTGTCCAGGTTATTGCCGTTGGAGCACCCCAAGAACCTTTAATCCCCCAGTTTGGAGGATCATATTGTCAAGTCAGAGCAGCTTAAACACCAATAGCATCTTGTGGAACCCAAGTGACCTGTATTGAGAGAGGATCTTGTGCTTTTGTTCTTTTGAGAAGCACGTGTAAAGGATAACATGCTGGATTATCTTATTTTAAAGCATCTAAAACCTAAATACCCATCCTCATTCCCTTTCCTCTGAGCTTTCACAGTCTTTGATCAGGTAAATTCTAGGGAATGTACTTGTGAGGCCAAGGTAGATACGAGTTTTCAATTCTGCGGGCTAGCTTTCTGTCATTGCCCTCCTCATCAATTAGGACTGATGAATGTGCAGAATTTGTGCAGTCCTGAGTGTCAACCTGTTGCCCAGATGACTTTCCCTAACCCATGTGATGTTTAAGGGGAGAAAGGTTATTTCTTCCCCACCTGTGGGAGTCCAAAGGTAGTTTTCCAATTCTGAACAGATCCGACAGTTCCCTCCAGGCCAGCAAGCAGGAACCTGCACCACTTATACCACAGTAACAGTAATTGTATCCAAGTGTGTATTCGAGTTTCTGTTGTAGCAAGCAAAAAGAGGCCAGAGCCATGTGTGTTGTGGCCCAAAGAGCCTGTTTATCACAGGATGTTTGTAAAATTTAAGTTTCAGAGATGAACAGTTTGTGTCTCAAGACAAAACTGTCTTAATCATTTAATTTACCCTAAGACAAATTCCTTGGTTTCATGAGACACATTAGCATTAAATATCAGATCTGACCCAACAAGTTAAAATCCTCCACCTGGGCATGTGCTTGCTTCAGAAGTCTTTCCGTGGTAGTGGCAGCATGAAATTGAAGTAAGCAAGCCTCAGACATCAGACACTGGCTTTGTGGTGTTGAATAGCATAGGGTTATCTGGAATGATTCTGCCACAATTAAACTGTAAAATGAATGTCATTTGTAATCTGTAACTTGAGAAAGGCAAACTCTTAAAAGGAGTCATTTTCTTCAGAGAAGAGAAAGCTAGTCATTAAAAAAAAAACTTAATCATCAAAACTATATATGGGGCAAATACATGAAAAACGTGAATGGTTTTGTTTACTCACTTGCTTTCGCTGTGGGAAACTTGCCTCTCAGCCAGTGTGTGGTTCCCCTGAAGACAGCTTGATGCAGCCGGGAAGGAACTGACTGCACTGAGAACGTGTGGGGCCTGGCCTTTCCAAGTTTGCTCCTGATGACTCAGTTCATCTCCAAAGTGGGAAGATCAGCTGATGTAGTTGTTCGCAACTCTCACAGTCTTCATTTCCTTGAGCAAATCAGAAGTAGATGACAAAAATTGTATATGAATATTTCCTTTTAGCCACTGTATTTTAAAAAGCTGGTAATCAGATTCTGGTCTGTAAGAAAATTAAAACAAAATTGACTGCTGAGTTTTTAAATACTCTTCCCTCACACTTTAAAGATACTCTTTTTCTCATTTGCTTTCTTGAATCATCTCACAAACAGCACTTGTCCAAAATGGACACACAATTTGTGGGAGAGCTTACATAGAGAAGTAAAAAATTTTGTTTGCTTTGTGATGCTGTCCTGATACTTGGGTCTTAATTGCTATGTCTGAGATTTTGAAGAACAGTTACTTTTTTTTTAATGCTTTATGCCAGCCAAAGTTAGAAGGGAATGCTAAATTTCTCCTTAAAGTCAGGAGTACTGTGATTTTTGGAGTAGGCATCATCCTGTTGAAAAACCAGACTAGAAAGACCCTGAGAGGATCCTGCATGGTGAAACTGAGTTCATCCAGCCTTGTCGATGTCAAAGCCCATCGAGAAGTGGCTCTGTACAAGTTGTGTCTTTGACGATTTTCCCAATTGGTAATTTTATCAAAGGAGAGGAGTTCTTACCTTCTACACTTTTCTGTGTGTGACCCAAATAAGGAATACCAAGACATTTTACATTCTTAACTGACCCATTAACTTTCTTCCTCCACAGATTATTTTCTCAGCAGTTCTCCCCGATTAAAAGAAATTTCTCCTAGTTATTCCATGAACTCTTTCTCCCAAAGGGGCTGGCATGCAAGGGAAACCATGCAAGGGGAACCCGAGCACAACCTCAGGGCAGCTCAGCAGCCGGGAGGGAGCTGCTCCGTCTCTGTAGAGAGCTAAGGCTTGCTCTGCCCTTCAGAATAGGGGTTTCCAGAACAGGCTGCAAATGAGGGCCACACATTCTGTCTCTTTTTATTTCAGCTGGTACTTTGGAGCATCTTTACAGATCTCTGAGGTGGGCCTGGAGATCCTGTGCAGATGGTTAGGGGTACCATTAATGTTAAAACTAAAACATTCAGTTATTTTACCAGCGAAGGCAGGTTTATTCAGGAACAGCAGAGAATTGCAATCCAGAACAAGTCAACTACAGCAGAACCTAGGTATGTCTGGAGAACAAAGACAGGAACATTATTTTACAGTGGAAGGGGCTTAGTTGGGAAGGCTGTTCTAAGCAAAACAAGTCCACTGGAGTAAAATGGGAGGTCTATGAACCTGGCTTTTCATTAAAAGTGGTTGTGACCATAGCTCCATCAGTTGTGACATAGCTCCATTGGCTGGGCTGTAGCAAGAGGTGGAAGGCGATGGCTAAAGATATTGAGTATCTTTTTGTGTGGCTTGTTTTCTTCTTTGGAGGAAAGTGTCAAATCCTTTGCCCATTTTTAGTTGGGTAATCTGTCTTTTTATTGTTGAATGTAGTAGATATTTATACGTTCTGTATTTTAAACTTTGATCACACCTGTGATTGAAAAGGGTTTGCTGCCTTGCTGTGGGTTCTTTCACTTCTTGATAATGTCTGTTGAAGCCCTTTTTTTTGTTTGTTTTAAGTGAGACCAGCTGAAGACTCGTCACTCAGTTTGCCCTACCTTCTTGTGATTATTCAGTCCACGTATAAAGAAACATTCTACTCTCCTCCTCCTCCTTTTTTACTTTTTATTTGAAAATAATCTCAAAAAGAAAGCGTGCAAGAACAGAAACAGTACAAAACCCATATACCCTTTTCCCAGGTCCATCTCAGCTTTCTGCCTCATTTGATTTATCATTTCTGATCTTCTCTCTCGCTCTGTATGTATGTAGGTGTGTATGTATGTACACACACACACGAATAGGCAATTTTATTCAGAACCAGTTCAGGATAAGCTACATAAATTTTGGCCTTTTAATGCTACATAATTCCCTGAGTATTTCCTAAGAGTAGGGATAGTCTCTTAACAGAACCACAGTACAATTACCAACTTCAGCACATTTAACACTGACGTGATACTTTTGTCTAATCACCTCTCATATTCCAATTTTGTCAGTTGATATAATGTCCTCTATGACATTTCTGCCCGCCCCCCCAACCCCCCATATAGAGTCTAGTCTAGGATCAAGTGTTGCATCTGAGTAAGAAAATTAATGTCTGTAAGTGTATTTCCTAAACACATCTCTAAATAGGCCAAAGTCCCCCTTCACTTTCTGCATCAGAATTTGCAGCTAATCTCACCTATGCCACCAATACCTTAGGACTCGTCACATGGAGGGGGGTTTCCATTTCCTGAGCAACTGCCCAGAGAAAGTGGGTGGAGGAGGCTGGGGTAGACTACACTGCCCTTGAGAGAGTCAGAGACTCCTGGGTTGACCTCCAGACATCATGGACAAATAGCCAGGTCCATCTCCTGCCTGCAGTGTTCTCTGTTCATCCCCAGCCTCTCATAGTGGGATCTGCTTCTGTAAGGTCTGCTCTCTCTTGGCAGAAACATTTTGTATCCAGGTGGGTGAATGGGGGGTGTTCGGCTTAAATTCTCTTTATCCAGTGACCTTGGACTCACCCTATTCCTGGCTGCCTCTCATTTAACCCACTGAGCCTTATTCCTGATGTGGAGGACCAGGCAAGCCCAGCCTCCTCTTCAGTCCCCGCTTGTCATATTATACATCATTGCAAACTCTCTGAATTCTGGTAATTCTGTTTTAGGATGATACAGAAAAATAGGCACTGGTTTTGAAAACAGGTGCAAAACCCATTCAAAGTAAATTAGTAATCATACTCCTCAAGTGTATATTCTGCATGTTAATTTTCAAAGTGTTTTCTCTTTTCTTTATATTATTAAATTTATTTATAGTTATCTGTGCTCATAGCAAGCACTAGAAGTAGACATGACACCCATCATCTCTGTTTTGTCCACAGGGAAGCTGCTTTAGGGGGTGGGCACTGCCCGGAGCCAGGCTGTAGGGCAGTAGTGGAGGCAGGCCTCACACCTGGCTTCTGTGATGTTCCATTGCACACCATTTCCACAGGGCTGCACATCCTAATCACTTTGTTAATTAGAACTCAGTATTGCAGGTTTGGTAGAAATTGGTTTATGCGCCATTCAAGAATAATAAACATTTACACCCTAGATTTTTAATGATCTGAGACAGCAGAGTACATAAAAAGGTTAGCCTCCTGAGCATTTAATTCTGCAAGGGAGGGGATGAGGAGAAATCTGTGTCTGCAGAAGGAACAGCAGCTTAAGGGTACCTTCCAAGGGATGCTTCCCAGGACTCTTGGAGATGTAGAGCTAGTGGTGTTTAATAATCACAGTTTACATCTTTGCAAGTCACAGAATATTTCTGCGGCATAAATAGAACATTCTGCGGAACTAAGAAACCCTGGCTATTGCAGGACAAGTGTAGTACAATATTAAAGATACCAACTCTGTAGATGGTTTTCCCTGATAATTTAGAGTGGGAGTTTTCAAACATGAAAAGTTGAAAGCATTGTCTAGTAAACACCTGTCTCCTTCTCCCTCTCACCCCCACCCTTACCAACACACCCCTTCATCTAGATTTTGCAGTTGTTAACATTTTCCAACATTAGCTTTAGCACATATGTCCAGGCTGCTTTTAATGTACTTCGTTAATGTTGTCATTAAGCATCTTTTATATTTTTGATGGAAGAGACTCTATAGTCTTCTTTGGCTAAGTAGTTTTTTTCTTTCTCAGAATCCTTTTGAGCTTCAAGAACAGAGGGCTGAGCTGACAGCAAAGGCCTTGATTCCCATGCTCATGACATTTGAAATCCTGCTGCCTCTGCTGAATTTCACATTATTCTTGCCCATTCTGATTTCATGACAACCCTGAGAAGTATCAATATGGAGATACAGATATACACACACTGCCAAACATAAGAGAAATGTCACACAGTGCGATTTGGTGGGGTTATATAGCTGTTGGCATTGTTGGGGGCTTGGGGGCTGAATATGGAGGTACAGTAATCTACTACCTTTTCTGCTCACTGGAAATAATATTTTTCACAGTGGACCACTCAGTGGATTAGTCAGTTTCCAAGAATAGAAAATAAAGCATATAACAACTGTAAAAGTCCCCACATTAATTTTCAAGCTGTTGTGTGGTACCTCCCTGAGTGGTTTTATTACCTTTTCAGGATTCTTAAATTCTGTTCATCATTTCTCCCTCTTTTTAAAATGGAGGCAATGACTTATCAAAGAGGTGATTGTGAGAAATAAGAACTGCTTAAAGGCTTAATAATTATCTAAACTTAAATTCGGTGTAGCACTGCTGAAGGTTAAGGAAGAAGTGTGGTCTTTTAAGGTAGTAAGGGAGATAATTATCAGCTTTCAACACAAGGTCAAGATATTATATAAATCTGAAGAGGAATCAGTCTACAGTCCTTCCCTCAAGTGGAAGAGCACAGCTAATTCTTAGGGTAAGTGTCCTTTTCTCTAAGAATAAAACCTCCCCAAAGGAGAGCTGAAGTAGATTGCTGCTGAAATTAGGAGCCCGGGAGATGCGTTGGATTCTTCTTTTTTTTTTGCCTTTGCATTACTTATTTTTGTCTAAAATCCAAAAACAAACAAAATAGAATTGACTTTCAGAAGGGTGTGTGGGGCATGGCAAATCCACTTGGTTGAATCAGGACTTCTATGCTTCCTGTCTGGAACCTTCCCCAGTCACTGAGCAGCGTGTCCAGAGAAAAGAGAGACAGGGCAGGTGAGGGGGGCACCAGGAGATGTAGCTTCCAGGGGCAAGGCTAGGTTACCACCCCCAACCTTCTGGGGTGGTCTTGTTGGTTTCATAGGGATGCTGTAAAGGATGCTTCAGCCTTTGACACCAGAGCTCTAATGAGGGTTCACTGAGGATCCAGCTAACACCGTTAGCATCGGCCTGTCTTCATTTTCTGTGTCGGGGAACTTCAGTTATTTTCCCTGGAACTGAAGGCACGTATTGGCTTTATTCTGATGCTTCTGTGTTTTCCTGAAATCCTCCATTTGAAAAACAAGCCCTTGGGGGCAGGGAATAATACCTTATCAGAATGCCTGTTGAGAAGGGAGAAGAAAACGGAGCAGACAGGCCACATTCCATTCATGTTGAGGAAGACACATAGATGAAGACAGTTTACAGATCTTTTGAGAGACGTGAGACTTAGGAAAAGGCAAGTTCTTGATTTAGGCTAAAAGTAAAGTTTATCCCAGTTACTCTGGGAGTTCAGATATGTTACCATCAAAATTCTTATTTGTTGACAGTGGAGAGGGGCAAGTGAAGTTTAGATCTGAAGATCTGTAAAGGAGAAAGTGACCACTTCTATTTTATTTATTTGTGTGTGAGTGTGTGTGTATATATATACACATATAGCTATAATAATTAGGATATTATGGTACTATTAAATGACCATAAGTTTACAAAGAGATTATCCAAAAACATGTCCTATTTTCATATAAAAATTTAAGAGGATAAAAGAGCCTTTATAAATCAAAGAGGAATGGGAGGAAAGATTATTCCACAGATGGTTAGATCTTCTCACACCACAGTACATTTCAAATGAACTGAAGAGTTAAGTGTTACCAAAAAAAAAGCCAGCAATAAAAATCCATAGATCATACATATCATTCCTTTAGAAATGATCATTGTGAAGATCAGATATTAGTGTAGAAAAATATTTCTGCATGAATGAAGAAAAGATGAAATAACAGGTGTGCTTTATATATGTCATCAGGGCTTGGTATTAAGTATTTTTGTTTTCTGTTTTCCTAAATTAGTTATGCGGTTAGAGTGTATAAAGAAAAATGTACTTATAATATATATGGTTTAAGTTAAGTTCATCTTTATTTTTTTAAAATGTCAGGTCAGTGCTTTTTATGTACAGTTGTTAATCCACCCAAACAGTAGTGACTTAGAGAGGGACTTATTCTGATTGACAGGCTATTAGTTGAAAGCCTGTGTCCCTGGTGAAGAGAACACCAGCAGGTGGGCTACACCGAACTGTACAAGGAATGAGAAATATTTATGCTGTTTGTCACATCCCTAAAGCCGGCTTATCAGAGTTGTAGTTGCTATTTCTTACTCTTGGGAGGACATTGTTTCCACAAAGTGCATCTCTGACTGTTAGAAAGATCCAGACATAACCTAGATTGATTGTGCACAAGAGTCGTAAATAAGCCCCTCTGTTCCCTGTTCCCAACCTCCTCACCCCTTCACCTCCTTGTAAATCCTGGGTTTTCACCAGCCCTGCTTCTGTCACTCAGCTACATTACCAGTGAGAAGGGGTTCTTCCTGGTCATTGCAGTCTCCCCATTAGCCCACAATGTTACTCTCTCAGCTGATTAAAACAGTGACCATAACTGCTCACAAGGAGAACAATCATTCCTTTTACTTAATGCTTATCTGCTGGACACCTAGCAAGCAGTGATAAGTAAAAAATGCAGGGAGTTGGGGAAAAGTAACGAATTGGGGTAATCCATACAGGCTGATGATCCCACTAGGTTCTAGTTGCATTTTCCATGTGCTGGCAGAGCAGGGAGTTTTCCAGGTATCAGCCTACCCCTTGTTGTCTAGTGACTTTAAGTACCTGGATACAGAAAAGGCCTGGAAAATTAGATTTTGCCAATGTTGCATGTCCTAGAAACATCTACAGTGTAAATTGTGCATAGTTCCTAGAATCAAAATGGAATCAGAATGTCATGTTTCTGGTTTTGAGTCAGAAGGAAGCCCAGTTTGCTCTATTATTTGTAGCGTGGAATAGAAATACCTAACCTGTGGTATCCCGTTCTCATTTATGTGTGAGTTTTGGAGGTAGGGATAGTTGCCAGATTGAACTAAAATGCATTTTTCTTTACTACTTTATTACTACTGTATAGTTTCTTCATTATCAAGGAGTGCTCAGGATGTTGAAATGACCTAAAATCCAGAGAAAAGGATTAGCCAAGAAGGGTGACAAAGGGAAGGGCTTCCTCGTCTGTTTCAGAGCCCTGGAGCTTTATGGGTAACCTTGAAGAGGGGAAAAAGTCATCACCCATTTTATTGATGTTGTGATTAGCAGTAAAATATAATGTAGCAGATTATTATACTGCAGCTAATTAACAATAAAGAGAGGCATTTTAATATACAAATTAATTAGATTTTAACATTTAGGCAGTGGGGATTAACAAAGCCCTCTATTGAAGGCTTCTATTAAAGACATTCTTTAACCAGCTTTTAGTCAAAGGCCCTAAACTGAAAGCTGTAATTAAAGGCACAGCAGAGCTACCCCGAGACTCTTCGGTTGGGAGGCTTTGAAAGCTTGATGGGTCCCTCTACAAACCTAGTGAAGAACCAGGACACGCAGTCTTGCAGGCAACCCGAGTGTCTTGTCAGGCAGGCACACACTTCAAGCTGTGAAGGCACAAACATGCTGTGAGCAGCAGTTGTTTAGCTCTGTCCTTGAAACGTGTGGTGGGGGCGGACAAATGACTGTTCCCATGCCTTTTCTCGCGTGTGGGAACCTGGGACTCCAGGTGGGCTTCTCTTGGTGGTCTGAAAGACAGATGTTGCTGCTCGAGCAGATGAAAAGATTCCATCAAAATGCTTAGATAGATGAGCATTTTTTTATTCCTAGCATGTACTTAAGTTGTGTTTTTTTCCTTTAAGTGTTTGAACAAATGACAGACATAGGTATGTAGAGTGGTACAGCTGTGAGGTGCATGACAAAAATGAAGAGAACCAGTGTAGGATGAGCTGCACAGGCCATCCTGGCTGCTGGGATCTTTGATGCACGAGGTTCCAGGCTCAGTCCCAGGGGGGCAGTGACAGTCCAGGAAGGAGAGGTGGCCTGGTGTACCTTACAGGCTACTTTTATCGCACCTCCCACCACTGGAAAGGGAGGGTGTTAGAATTTTAATTGTGTGGATTTTTCCTATTCACTTAAGTCCTTAACACACTGGAATGCACTTGTTCAAAAAGAAGGAAATTAATCAGGTTTAAATGTCTTTCCGCATTTCTGTGGTGCATGGAATATAGAGCACATTCCGAGGCTCCCCTGTGTAGGGGCCACACTGACTGGGAACACTGTAATTTGTATTTTGTTACTCTGGTCACGACAAGGTTTTGAGGCCCTTCCCATGCTCCACTGGTGTCTGGTCCCAGAGACATCTCAGAGCAAGCTGTTACCTGGAAGGACACGGGGCACCATGGTACTGCTGGAACATGGCATGTTTCTGCAGATCTTTTTCTGTCTTCCATGCATATGAGCCATGGAAACATTTAACAGAAGGAAGTGGTTTGGTGCTCACAACAGAAAATCTTGATCCAGAAACAAATCTGGATCTGCTTTTTACCAGCTACTCACCTTGAGTGAAAATGAATTTTTCCTTCTGAATTGTCTCAGTCTCACTGGGGTAACTACTCTGCCCGGAGCAGCAGCTTAAATGTGTAGAGATGACAAAGGCACAACAGTTTATTCTTCCCCTTGCAGCCTCATCAGCCTCATGGAAGTGTTTACTGCAAAGATCCAGGGCAGAACACGGTAGAGGAAACTCTTGGATTTTTTTTTATTGAAGTATAATTGACATATAATATTATTGTAGTTTTGGGTGTACAATACAGTGATTCACCATTTGCAAACTGATCATCAATCATCACAGTAAGTCTGGTTACCATCTTTCACCATACAAAGCTAATACAGTTATTATTGACAGCATTCCCATGCTGTATATTTCCATGCTTATTTATAAGTGGAAGTTAGTACCATTCTCGATATCTTATGAGTTTGGTTTAGTTTTATTTGCTCATTTGTTTTGTTTTTTTAGATTCTACATATAAGTAAAATCACAGGGTATTTATCTTTCTCTCTGACTATTTCACTTAGTGCATTACCCTCACAGTTTGTCCAGGTTGTCACAAATGGCACGATTCCATTCTTTTTAAAGCTGAGTACTATTCCGCTGTAGATATGTACACCTTCTTTATCCATTCGTCTATCAATGGACATTCAAGTTGTTTCCATGTCTTGGCTGTTGTAAATAATGCTGCAGTGAATGCAGGGGTGTGAATATCTTTTTGTATTTGTTTTCTTCAGATATATATCCAGAAGTGGGGTTGCTGGATCGTATGGTATTTCTATTTCTAATTTTTTGAGGACCCTCCATACTGTTTTCCATAATGGCTGCACCAATTTACATTCCCACCAACAGTTTTCTCCACATCCTCACAACACTTACCGTATCTTGTCTTTTTGATGATAGCCAAGCTAATAGGTATGAGGTGATACCTCACTGTGGTTTTAATTGAAAGTCTTTGGTTGATGGGAGCATGATTGAGGTCTAGGTGATTGATGGCCTATGTGTGCTCTTGCTGACCTCTTTCTTATGCTTCTTGTTTTTCCTATATCATAGATTCGTTATCTGTACAAAAGTGCCAGACAGCATGATTTCAGTGTTATAGCTGGCTGTAAAGTTATGAGTTGGAGAAGAAATGTGACTTGCCTAAAGTCACAAAGCTTTTTAGTAACTGGAATCATAGAACCTTTTAGTTGGAGGAAGATCTGAAAGGTGTTCTAGACTCAGCCATTTGTCTGGTATGTTAATCTGCTGTCTGTAGCTTCCTTGCCAAATGGTCACAAAGCCTGTGCTTGAACATCCCTGAGATGCTGTTCCCAGGAGCTCTAGTCTATCTTGGGGCAGCTCTAACTGTTAGAAAACTCTCCTTTTTCTTGGGCTGATGTCTGTTCTCCTTTGGACCACAAATGACAAGTTTACTTCCTCTTCCGCAGGACAGCCCTTCCAATACTGAACGACAGAGTGTCCACATCCACCACCTCCTCCCTTCCCCCTTCCTGCAGCCACTAAGCCACCACCAGGGAGCTGTGGCCTTGATTCTGGTCACCATCCTTTGAACTTGTTCCAGCTTCCACAGGGCCTCTTGAGAGTGAGGGCAGCAGCACCGGACTCTCCAGGTGTGGTGTAACCAGTACACCTCATCCCCATTTTCTCAGTTGCACATTTTTATTGACAGTCGAAACTTGCATTAGGATTGCTCTTTACTGATTTGAGCTTACCTCAAAACAAATGCAAATACCAACTGTTTTCAAATAAGAGAAAGGAGATGCAAAGTTTAGTAGCAGCAGGTGTTGAAAGTTCTAAAGGTTTTTAAGGTATTTATTTAACAATTGATGATATTGTACTTTTTTTTTCTTCTTTTAACCTATCATTTCAGCTTAGTTTTGGGGGATTCATGTTTCTGTCATGGAGAGTTAATCGTTCCTTCCTTTGAGATTTCAAGAGGACTTTGTGATATCTGTATGAGAGCTTTCACTACATTGCATTATAGCTGTTTATGTCTCTCCTCCATTCAGTTATGATTTCTGCCAGGATACTAAACATCTCATCATCTTTCTCTTCTCTCTCCAGGACTGAGCTCATAGTAAGTGCTTATACATTTTGTGGAATGAACGAGTCAAAAATATTTATCAACTCTCTCAAATTTGGCCTACTAATAAATAAGTTATTTGATAAATAAGTTGAAGAAGACAATACCTAGATGCTCCTGCAGCCCCCTAGAAGCTGTGCCCTGGACTGATGGTTGATTGATTCTTAGACATTCTTTGTAAGAGAAGCTCATTGTATCACATATTTGCCAGATTTTATCGGTTTTGTTCTAGCATTGCATAAATGTTTCTAAAAAATCACTGTATTATGTACAATGGAACAATTAAAATTACAGGATTCAGGGAAGAAATGGGTTAGGTAGATAAATTTCATCACTGACAATTTTTTAAACAAATAGGAACCTTATACAAATAGTAACTTAGTACTACATATGTTAAATAGTCAAGGAATACGTGTCAGAATAAATTTGGCCTTTACCTTGAAAAAGGCCTAAGAGGTCGCTGTAGAAGTGGATGTTGGGAGGATAGCAGCTTATGAGTTTCTTGGGAGGTGGTGGAAGGAGGGTTATCTGTAATCAGAGGGGCAGTGTGACAGCCAGTGTGGATGGCAGACTTACAGTGCACACGGTGAACTGAGGCAGTCCGCAGGTGTCTGAGGTTTGGATGCTCGGTATATTCCCGTGGATTGGTTCTGCCTTTGTTGTTGTCAGCATTTACACTGGAACATATTCCCATTTTCAAAACAAGTATTATTGCAGCCCCTGTTTCTTCATCTATTTTTCACTTACTCAGTAAAACATCTTTTGTGTTCTTAAAGTATCCCAGGCATTAGGAATATAAAGATGCATAAGTTATAATACCTGCTCACTCTCAGGAAGCTCATAGTCTTGAAGACTAATTTATTTTTACTAGAAGGAATGACAATAAATGTTTAAGGAACAGATTTAGATTTAGCTCATGTAGCCATTTTCCAAAGGCTCCTCCAGCCTAAAGAATATTTTATAAGTCTAGTGACTTGTTATATTTAGCAGATTTCTCTAAAACCTAAAAGCTAGAGTTTAAATGGCTCTTACTTTTCAGTTAGTGTCTATTTAAGAGATAGTTTCTTTAGAAATAGCATAAAGGAAAAACTTGTATTTTACTGGTCTAATGTCTGATTTAAAAATAAAATTTCATCTCATTTACGTCTGTGATTTGTTGATGGCCTTAACTGAAAAGAAACTAATGTGCCAATACAGTCACAGACTCTTGGAACTAGAAGGAACCCCATAAATCAGGAGGCTCAGCCTTGATTCAGATAAGGAAACCGAGGCTCTGGAAAGTGAAGTTCATTTACTCAAAGGCACTTGGCTAATAAATGGCAAAGCCATATCTTGAAGCCAGCTAATTCTTAACATATTGCATCTAATATATTGTGTCTCAAATTTGTATCATAAGGGGGATATAATTTCTATTCGTTTGTGAGAAATCGAAGTGAACTTATACTATTTTAGCTTCTCCATTTAATTGTCGAGTTACATTAATCCAGCTACTCTTCAAATATGTTTCCCATTGTTTAATATTTGGGTTGCTTTATAAAATGGTACTACTCAAACTCACCAAAAATGGTACAAACTCACCAAGATGCATCTTATTCAGACTGCATGTTGTGTAATTATTTGCCCTTGTTAGGACAGACAGAAAATTGTGTTTCTTTGTACTCAAAAAGATTTAAGCATTTGCCGTGATTTGATCTGAGGTTTTAGGGGGAAAACACCCCTGCTTAAGTGTTTGTGACTCAGTGGTGAATTTCAGAGGATTAAGATTTCACTGCCTCTAGGCAGTACATGCTTTCTTTTGTAGTTGATGGGTTTTATTTTGTTTATTTTGTTCTCTCCAACACTGACTGATTTGAGAATTGTATCAGAAGTGCACCTTTGTGCCAAGTGTATAGTCTTGTCTGGGGCCCTCATGACCCATTTTGCCTCTGAGCAGTAATCAGCCCTAACATACAGGAATTTGAAGCAAGGAATGTGGGTGGCACTTCAAGAGCAGGAAGGGATGGTTAAAAGCATGGGGTGAATGATATTTTCCCCACCCCCTTTTTTTGTAAGGGAAGAAATAAACTAACATATTTTGAGTCCCTAGCATTTGCATTTTCAAATTGTTCTCTCTTTTTGGAGGTAAGTTTTATTCTAAACCTGGGAGATAGGTTTTATTTGTCCTCTGGGAATATTTAAACTCTAGGCTCAATGTTTTCAAAACACCAAATTTCAACTGGCATCCTTCCTAAGTGTGGTTACCGGGAAAAAGCAATTTATAGATCTGAATAAGTCAGGCTCTAAAGGAACATAAGCACATCAGTAATTAAAAATAGGTCCTCCAGGGGTGAATGACTTATGGCCATTTGTCTCTGATGGGCTGTAGGAGTTTCTTTGCACAGTGACCCTCGGAAGCCACTGAGGGTTGTGGACAAGCACATTTCTGATTTGGGGACCTTAGCCGGATTGCCTGCTGTTGAATCTTGAGCTCTAGGCCGCCTCCTCCAGAAGTGTTTAAGGTCAGGACTTAAATTCTGCTTTGGGATTAAAAACTCTCCTTGGCAATCTGAACAAGGAGGAAATTTAAGGAACAGGCACATTTAAATTCCATTAGCCAGTGTGGCCTGTGTGCACACAGGGAGGAGCACATCAAGTCCCATGTGGCCGCTGGGCGTGTGCCATTGTTGGGACTGGCGAGCATGGTCGAGTACGGTAGCCAAGCTGGAGAAAGATGGCATATGGGTGACAGCAGTGAGAATTTCAAGATCCTGTCATTTAGGCTCTGATGATTTCTTTGTGTCTTTGTTCCATTGAAGTGCTTGAGTGACACGTGTCACTTAGCAGTAGTCAGCAGCCTTCCAAGGGGTGGTTTTTCCTGCCGGAGGAGCTTCTACCTCTGACAGCATCAAACTGTCAAATGTAAATGGTGCTTCCAGTCAGGTCAAATTGCTGAGGACAAAAAGGATTTCTTTCAGGATTACCCTTCTCAGTGTTCCTGAGTTGATAAGGCATATCCTGTCTCTCTATCTTTTAGTCATCCTTCAAATTCCACTTGCAATGATGTATTTCCTCAGGGAAAAATTGTGATTTGACTATTAAATTTTCACTTCAACTTTTAACAAATTGAAAAGTTAATTTTTTCAGCTTGAATTAACTTTCACCCTCTGCTTTATTGGAGAAGTCCTTATTTTCTAAATATCTATTTTATGATTTCCCCATTTGATTCTGCTGTGTATGTGTGTTTGCCGATTGTATTTTACAATCATAGAGATTTCTGTCCTATCGGGCAAGCCCTGTCTCTCCCCTGGCACCGCGTGCCTTGCCATCGCTCAGGGACTCTGCCTCCCAGTGTTCACTGCTGTTCCATGTTTCACTGCTGTGTCATTTTTCTGTTCAGTTCTCAGCAGTTGTCTTTGGGCAACTTTTAAAAGATTTTCCTCTTTGGTTTTCTCATAATGAATGTATTAGGCTGATTTGCACAGTTTTTTGACTTTGAATCACGTTTCTGGGTTTAAACCCATGTTGAAAATTTAAATACTGTAGAAGTTGAAGAATAAAAATCCTCTTGACACTGCCCACAGCTCTTCCCCAGGTTAACAACTATTTACATTTTCTTATTTATTTTGGCAATACATCTAACATTGTATTTGTGCTCACAAGGCCTGTAGACTACTTTAGACCCAGCATGCAGGCCATAGGCATAGACAAAGAACCCCCTTACCCACCTTTGATCATTAATATAACTCTCCTTTAACATGATGTGCTTTCAATTGCCCTGCGGTTTTTTCTTTTTTGTTATACAAAAAAATACCCCAAAACTATTAGAATCTTTTATAATTCAAAATAGAACATTAGTCTCATTATATATCAAAAATGGATCTTTAAACTTCATAATGGCTTCCAATTATTTTACATTCGCCTGTGTTCTTACTGCAGTATAATGTTCAATTATGGGAACAACTCCAAGGAGGCATGATTTTTCTTGCTTCCTGTGTAATTGTTTATTGAGTATTTTGCTCATGGTGATTTTTTTTCCCTTTGAATTGCAGATATAAAGACACTTGCTTAGGTTTTGTAAGTTGATTATTATGTGGCTGAAGAAATCAAGTATTTATCAAGTGTTCACTCTGTGGAAGGCATTGTGTTTGGGACTGAAATAAATGCAAAGATTTTAAGAGATCCGTCTCTTAAAAAACTAGTTGTATGTATTAAAATACCAGTAAGAAAATGTAGTAAGTGCCTGGTAAGTCCCCCAGCATTAAGTATCTAGACTAGAAGTTCATTGGAGGGTTGGGGTGGTCACCAGAGGCTGCGGTGACTGGAGAAGCATTAGCAAGGGGGTTTGTCTAAATAGGATTTTGGAAGGTGGGATTTAAAAGCACTTGTTTGTGCACAGGGGAGTGAGCAGGAGAATGGAGCATTTGGATGGTGGTCTGGAGCAGAGCGAGAGTGGAGGAGCTGGCAGTTTACCTATGATGGGAAGCTAAGGTTTTAAATGGGGTTGACAGCACTTATATGATTTATATTTTAAAAGCTCACTCAGCCTCCTAGAAAGCAGCAGATTCTGTAACTGTTGCTTTATTTGTGTTAAATGGCATCATATAAGCAGTAATTCACATGGGAGCCACTGATTATTATAAGGGGAAATGAAATTAAATTGATGCTGTGTTTCTGACCTTTGATGCTGGGGTGGGGAAGGCAGAGCTGGAGTGGGGATGGGTTTGATTTCAGTCATGTTGAACTGGGGATGACGGTAGACGGGATCCTCAGGCAGCTGAAGACAAAACAAACGAATGCCATATTACCTACTGTCGTTCTAGGTTGAAAACGTCTCTGAAGATCAAGTTCAGGCATTCGCAGGGGGGTTTAAGTCATTGTGACAAGTCTGACAGCATTTCCCTTCCGGGATTACAGCTGTAAGTGGGAGGCAGCAGGACCGTTTTGATGACTTACTCTAGCTCCATCTCTATCCAAGGACAGTTACAATTACCCACTGTTCATTTCTAGAGGATGGTTGTTAACATTTCAGTTCTGAAAGGTGACTATAGCAGATTTGGAGTTTCAGAGTCCATGACACTACGGAACCCCCCTGGATATGTGGTTTCTGTTACACTGGCTTTGTCATCATCTTTACTGTTCCCCAAACGTTACATACATGTAGCTTCAAATGTTATATTGACCATGTTTCTTTTTTCTATGATAAATGGAGGATAATGAAAGGAAATGACAAGTGATGAAATAATTGCAGATTTTATTTTTCTACCAAGTATCTGTCATATGGATGATATCTAGAAAGTCATTTTAAAGATTGGTAGACTTGTCCTTTAAAGAAGATAAAATATTTGAAATAGAGGGAACTGCACTACACACCCCCTCACTCCATTTTTTAAAAATCTGAAGTTTATGAAATTCATGGCTGGGGATTAGCAGATTTACTTCTTCTGTTCCTAAAAAACGCTATGTCCGTAGTCATTTGGTTTAGGTATTAGTTTATAAGTATTGAACATGTTGCATTTATCAAAATCTGCAAATCAAGGAGATAGTTTTCTTTAACCTACAAGTGAGATACTTTAGAAGACTGAGTTCTGGAAAGATAAAGGAAAGAAATTATGTTCTTCCAAGGAGTGTGCTACTGGTGTCTTATTCAGGAACTCCTGGAATCTCCAAAGTCATCTAGTCCAATCTTTTCCCCATTTCATAACTGACTCTTCAAAATCCTTGTCATGGTTATTCAGCGTCCCCTTGGACACTCCTAGTGAAGAGCAAATTAAACATTTGCTTGTTCCCCTGTGCGGCCGCCAAGACCATTTCCAACTGGTTACTTCTACAATTATATTTCTTTGGTCCTACTTCTGCCTGTGGTGCCATTCACAATAAATCTAATTCCTCTTCTATGTGATAGCTGTCAGGTTCTTGAAGGTGGCTCATGGCTCTGCTTTTGGGCAAGACTCTGTAATGTTCTGCATGGCAAGTGAGCCAGTGAGTGTGCATGGAGCAGGGTGGGGAGTATCACCACGAATAAGATTGGCACTGTTGCCACTTTTCCTGACTCCATTCAGGATTGGGGGCGGCTCCTGATGTGCGAACGACACCACCAGCTGCCCACCACTGCACCCCAGCAGCAGCTAGCGTGCTCGTAGAGAATGCACCTGGGGAGGGATTGCTGGGAGTTATTCCGGGAGTGGGTCTTGGGAAATGAAGACCTGTGGATGGCAGCCTTCACAGTGGGGCTTGCTGAGGGACCCCCACGCTCCCAGCAATGCTTTACTCACACGAATGTGCATGTGGGTAGCAGCTGTGACTTTACCTTCCTAAGTAGGTCCCAGTGATGCTAGTATTGCTGGCCTGTGGACCACATTTGGAATATGGAGAATTGTAGAATACATTGAAATCAGAGTATGAGGTGATGCAAATTTGGGTCCCAAAATATCAAAATTTACGTAGAGAAACTGTCAAAAACCTCTTTTCCCTGCTTTTTTTTTTTTAGCTAAAGAATCAAAGGCTCCCTGATGTCAGAAAAAAAGCCACTCTCATGGATTCATTCTAGAAGCATCTGTGGTGCTCACACATAAGCTAGTCAGACAGATTGCAAGGCCTTGGCAGCACCCAGGTCCCATGGGTCATAGCAGGTTGTTTGAACAGACCTAGGGAGGAGTTTTGTCATCTGTCTTCGGGAATATAGATAGGCAACATCTGAATGCTGACAGCACTCATTGCCAAAGGATGGTATATTTCCCAAGGCAAAAAAAAGCCCACTTCTCACAGGGACCTGCTGAGAGGACTCTTAGAGTTTTCATTGGCTCTTGTAGTTTCCCCTCCATACATTGGGAAAATAGCCCCTGTAGGATATTTGATGATGTTCTTCTTCTCTGGGATGTGGTAGAAAACAACTGAGGGCACTAGTGTTGCTCGTGGCAGTTAACCACTGCTTTGTCCCCTGCACCTCTCTTGACTCACGTGAGCCCAGGGCCAGAGCAGTCCACATGTCCGGCTCTGTGGGATCCCTTCTTCCTTTCCCTCCTTCATACTAGGGCAACTTCAGACCTTCCTTTTGATACCTGGACCCCGAGGGAGGGTGACTTTGAGGGAAGAGGAGTAGGTCCAGGATGTTGCATGAAGCAGGTGACTCTCATTCTAGAGGGATGCAGTGTGTGTGCTCCTGCGGGCTCTGAGCGGTGAGAGAGTAAGCCAGTGCAGACTGGAACTTGTCACCTGGAAGTGCAGCTGGCACATCAGAGCCCTACATGCAGAGGCTTAAGAAGAAACTTGGAGTGGGGAGGACTTGTATGTAGGGCCAGGGAGCTAAGGAAAGCCCAAGATAGCCTGGAAGTTGGAAATTCTTCCATGCCATCACTGCGCACCCCACCCAGTTTCATTACTAAATGGGTCTCAGTGATTGTCTAAGCAGTGCCTGAAGTCAGACAAAACAGAGCCATAGTCCTGAAAGCAGGAAGGTAGGGTGACTCATAGTATTTCAGTAGGTCTTTGCTGCTGGTGGCTTTTACCTTCATCCTTAAGAAAATAATCTTTATTAAAGTTCAAAGCGGTGAAAGTAGGCTTTAACCTAGAGCCAATCATGTGCCAGCCTTAGTGGGCATACTGACCTGGTAGAGTGTAAACATTGCTAGCTAGATGCCTTATGCCATAGCTCCATAATGTCATAAACATCCTGATACAAGAGACATGTACAGATCCGAGAAAGACTGCTTATTACGTTAAGAGGTGAAATGACAAGGACACATTAGACCAAAGAATTTTTGCTTCAGAAGGTGACCGGGGCCAGATTAGTCTCACAATTATTGCCCCTTCTGGCTATGGACATGAAACCCTCAGTCAGTGACGTGAGAAGTGAGCCCCAGGCAGCAGTATAGTGAGGAAGGTGTCAGGTTTATAAGCAGATCTGCGAATTTGACAGCTTTTGAGTCCTCATTTATACTTGGTAATGATAATGCTGGAGGGAGGGCTGCCTTGAGAAAGGTGACATTCTTTTCCCCTCCCTCATATCCTCACTTGTTTGTTCTTCATGTGGAAGGTAAGATAATTAGGTTCTAGGAAGACTTTTTTTTTAACCAAACATCTAAAGTTATAATTCATTGTCAGTGCCTTGGTACCACCTCTTGGAAAATTTCCAAGAGAAGCAGATGGGCACCTTGTTGTCTTCCAGGCAAAGGCATGTGCGCTGTACCTTTTATTATGGCGATTGCCTTGTCCTGCGAAGTGCTCCTTCCTCAGAGGAGGCATGCCGGGTTACATGAGTACAGGCATGGTGTTGAAAATCCTTTCAGACACCTGCCTTGAAAGGAGCCCCTGTGCTGATGTACAGACACAAATGTGTGTTGTTAAGAGCTGAGCGTGCCCTGGGTTTAAGGATAGCTGTGCGTGGGGGTGTGCGTGCAGCGCTCGTCCTGTGCGCGGAGCAGACAGGCCAGGAAGCTGAACTCATGGGAGGGGCTGCGGGGGGCGGGGACGGAGGCAGAGGTGGTAGGGCTGGAACCAAGCAGGAGCTGACATCCTCCAGAGAGGCCAGCTGATGAATAAGGGGCTGGCAGGAGGACGTGGGCAAAAATAATGGAGGTGTGTCTTTGAGGCAAAACATGAAAGCTTGGGTATTTCTCTGAAACTGGTATCTGGAGTTATTCCAATGTTCTCTGAAGGTGTTGGAAATTTCATCCTTCATTTTCATCCTTCAACCTTGTTTCTCACATCAGGTCTCTCCATAGCCTGGAATACGATTCAGTTGATTTGAGCCTAAGACTTATCCTTGAGGTCAGTGTGCAAGGATTATCTTGCTCTAGATAATCATCCATAACTCAGAATAATCTCTTACCATCCATAACTTAGAATCAATAAAATAAGAGTAGATATCTTCATGAGCTCTGATGATCGAAGTCTATCTCTGAACATTACAGATACAAACACTGAAGTTTAAGGCCGCGGTTTTCCTGACTGCTATTTTCAGGTTGTTTCCTCTGTGTTGTGTTCTCTGTTCTCAACCTGCCACTAGAATATGGGGGCTGTTCCGTGTTCATCCTTGTATCCTCAGGCCCTGTCACAGTGCCGGGCAGGTGAAGTGACACTAATTAGTCTTTTCCTTGTATGAAGTAAAAAACCACGAAGATCATATGTGATCTTGAAACTCCTGGATTTTCTTAAAGACTTTTATTGTGCCCCCATCTCTGTCCCCAGTAGAGCACAGCCTGTTTTTTTAACTTCTTATAGCTAGAAGCAAATAAGTTAAAAAAGAAGTAAAACGTTTGCAAGCCCAAGCTGACCTTTAAGGGCACTCCATTCTCTAAGCAGAAGCCATTCTGATGGGCTCCAATCGGCATTGTCAAAGTTGATGCTCCCCTTGAAGGCAGATTTTTGGTCTTCGGCATCAGAAACACAGACATAAGGATTGATGCTTTCTGGTGGGAGGTTTATGAGGAATAAACTTGAAACACGTTTTACACTCAACTGCAGTCTGTTGATTTTTCTTTAAGCTCTGTGAGATTAACCCCACCCTCGGTTAATCTGGTAAACTAGATGATATCCAAACTAGCTTCTCCAGTAGCAGCAACCTCTAATCTGCAGGTCTCTCTGCACAGCTTTCCCAGTGGGCGGCTGGTGCTGTGGCAGATGCAATGGATGCTTTTCCCTCTTTAGGATTTTGCTTTTACTAGGAACCCTGGGGGCCCTCAGAGGTTTGCAATACAATACAGACTTGAGCCCAAGCTTAGCTTCCCAGCTGGTAATTAATGTTTACACAAAATGACAAGCACAAAATGGAGTCTCTTTCAGCCCTGCCAAGCACCCACCATTTCCCTGATCGCCCACTCTGGCAGTGTTTGAAAATTAATTTGCCTTGAACAAACAGTGGGCTTGCCTCAATTTATTTGTACAGTTTCAGTGACCGAGAAGAAGAGTTCCAAGACTGAAGTCATCCTTCCATTCGTTCAAGTAATTGAATCTGCTAATGGAACAAACTGGTCTCTGTTTAATGATGTGAAGAAAAGAGGGAAAGGAGGAAAATAAAGAGAAGTGTTAGGGAAGGTGGCCCTTTTCTACAAAATACCAGGGGCACAGAGAGCTTAGGAGACAGAACCTAAAACTTGGGGAGAGTTGTCAACTTTTGTCAGTAGTGCAATTTTTAATACATGTCTACAAAATATGAAGCATTTGCTAAAAACGATAGTATTTTGAGGTAACAGAATAGACAAGGGAAAGTGTTTAAAGACTGGGTATTGCTAGCAGCTGGAAATAATGGCGTGTGATTCAGAAACATGCTTCTGTGTGTTTCTGGGCTTTTTATTGTTGAAAGTTTCAACATTTATTAATGTTCACCCTTTAATTGGAAGTCTTGAGTTCTTTTTCTTATTTGGCTGCAATCTTCATTCCTTCCATGTAGAGAGGTCTTTATAGCTCCATCACTTGGGCAAATATGTAGAGACGTTAACTAGAAGATAGACTAGCGTAACAATCGGACATGTCCATTTCTAGACAATGGGGATCAGACATTCAGAAAGATACAGATGGCTGGCTGGACATACTGCCTATGGCCAGTGCCCTACATGGTTTTTTTGATGTCTTTAAGGCTTGTTCGTATCTTCTGTGGTAATGACCTGTAGGGACTAAGTCCTATTAGGACTGCCTAATCAAATATAAAGATGTGTAAAGAGCAGAAGCACAGAAATGTACCCTGGGAGAGTTTTCCTGCTTTTCCTCCTCTTCCTTCTTCATCATCAATATTCACCATTTCCTTCCTGCCTAAATATACCCAGTTAGAACCAGTTAGAAACGTTAGGGTAGCTGGGAGGCTAACGCACACAAACTCTTACCATTTTTGAGAGACAAAAATTGATCTGTCCTCTGGGTGAAGAGCTTTTTGAAATAGTCCATCCAGTAGGTAAGGCAGTTTAGAAGGACTTGAACAATCACTTTTCTCAGTTGATGTCTTTTGATGGGGGAAGTATGTTTGTTATCCATGAAGGACTCATTTAAAAATGTCATACCCTTTTTTTTCTTTTATAGTAATTATTTTCACTATAGAAAATATGCAAATTTATGTTAACAAAAATTTCAAGTAAAAGTCAATGGTTATTTCTAGATAATGGGATTGGAATTAATATTCTGATACATATCTTTTTTCTGTGCATTCATATATACATTTACACAAATAATCTTGAGTATTGACTGTACTGGTGACAGAGTATTTTACTCATCAGCAATTTTGTCATGAAGTATTTTCCATGAAATTAAATATTTTCCTACAACAATTTTGGAAATGATCACTTATTTTGTGCTATATGTTGTGTAAAGCACTTAACATGACTTAATTTAATGTCCACAGCAACCCTATGAGGTAATTACTGTATTTTTGCAGTAACTTACTGGACTTCTAGACACACAGTAGTCCTCATAAGGACATAATGCATCAAATCTCAACCCTATCACACCCAATGCCCTCTTTGTGAAATATAAGGAATATTTTCTAACACACTCTTATTCTTTACTTTCTGAAACAAAATATATACTTCATATACCTATCTATACATGTAATTTAAAATTTATATAAAGCCTGAGTGAAATGCAAAGGAGAAACAAGTAGGAAGTAATTTGTAGTAACATAATATGTTTTAAGTTATATAAATGCTTATTTACATTAGAAGACACTGAAATGGTCAGATGCTTGAATCTCTGCATAGAATGGCATATAAATATGGCTGCTACCAGTGCAGATTCATGCAGGCATGTGAGTTGTGGTAACTCAAATACCAGGCTCAGCCTTACCGTCCATGTCCTGACTATCCCAAATGATAAACAAACAGCTCTTGGTTGTTCATAACAAGACATAACAATGTAACAGACATAACAGCGTACAATAATTACATTTCTGAAAAATCCCATGTGTATTAAAACCACACAAAAAAATATTTTGTGCTTACATTAAAAAATAATTTCTAGGTTTTTCTAAAGCTGCACAGAAGTCCTAGGGATTTCAGCAAGTGACCCAGGATTTGTGTGGGCCTATCCTTCCCATCGCAGTGCTTCTAATGTCCCTGAGAGCCCCAGGGCCATACAGGGCTTGTGACAGCCAAGACACACTCCCACAGATTTTGAAAACTCCCCCTACAGGTGGTATCCTCTGAGGAGAACCACCTATTAACATGGCTTTGACTTGTTTCCCTCTCTCTCTCTCTCTCTCTCTCTCTCTCTCTCTCTCTCTCTCTCATAAAACACCCTTGAACATTGTTCTCAAAGCATTTTGGGGAATACATTTCTGAAAGTTTATAGGCCTTGTAATTTTCCTGTTAGGTTCGTTCCCAACTATTATTACATGATTTTTGTTATTGTAAAGGAGGTCCTTTTTTTATTTTCTGTTTACTATTGCTGGTGTGTAGAAAAGCTACTGATATCTGTGGCGTTTCTTTATTTGGGTATCTTACGAGGTACTCTTATTCTAATATATTTCCAGCTGGGTGCTGTGTTAATCTACTTAGATAATTATACTTTAAGTAAATACTACTTTTGCCTCTTCCTTTTATTATGTTTGCAGTTGATTTTCGATTTAATTGGCAGGAATACTCGTTTCATACAGGTTTAGTCCTCAGTGTCTCTAACAATATATGCACTTGGTAACTTTTTTGGATTTTTTGGGTAGGGAGTAGATTATTGAGCAGATTTTCAGTTTACTTTCATGATCAGGTTTGTTTGTTTTTGAGTCTATCTTAGTAAGTTCTGTTTTTTCACAAAATCCATTTGTTTTCAAATTTATTACAAATTTGTGCATTATATTTTCTTATTTTATATAAAATACACTCTCCATGCCTGTAATCATGCCACTCTTCATATTCCCAGTTTTGTTTGCTTTTCTTTCTTTGCTTTAAATATAAGACCAGTTTTTCTTTTTAAAATTTTTATAGGTAACATGATCACCCGATTCCAAAATGTAAATATATCGGTGTGCAGACAGCACTATCTACCTCCTCCCGCATCCTGTCTAGTACTCACTCCTCCCCAAGCCCTCAAAAGGTGGCCACTGCTGCTGATTTCTTAGGTATTCTCCCAGCGCTCCTTTATACATGAAAATGAATATATATTATCTTCCATTTTTCACAAAAGTTAGCATATACTGTACATTGTACACACAGAGCTCCTCATTCATTTTTACAGCTGCAATATTTTCCATTGTAGGAATGTACCAAATTTATATATAACCATGATTACATTGTTGTTTGCAAACTTGCAATTTAAACCATTGTGTTATTGTGTCTATAGACCAAATCCTGACACAGTAGGTGGCGGGAACTCCCTTTTTTGGCTACATGTTGTTAAATTGCCTTCCATAGAGGTTGTAGGGTTTACCTTCTGCTAGTAAAGTGCAAAAGGGCCCATTTTTCCTAGGGAATTTTTGTCAAATTAGTATGAAAGTCAAACATATTTGTTCTCATCTACCCTTAAGTCTTTAAAAATTTATGGTGTTTGAGTCAAGTTTATTGAGGTATAATCTCCATGCAGTATATTCACCCTTTTTACTGTGTAGTATGCAGTGTAATTTTAATTTACATGTCTTTTATTATAAGCACAATGTGTTATTTTTATAATTATAAGGAGAGATTTTAAAACCCCAAAATATAATGAATGAAACTTCTAAATAACGGTCAGTTTGCACATTCTTCTTTCAACCTCAGCAAATTTTGTCCATTGGCAAGTTCAGGGCACACAGAGCAAGACAAAGTGGTTGTGCATAATGTGTTCTTGCCAACTTCGGAGCAGCACAGGAAGACAAATGGACTGTCAAGATGGAAAAGCTTAACTGGGAAGATACATTTATTGACTAATTGAAGGAAAAGGAAATGCATTACTGATCAGCCACAAACAAGTATGACGCCTAATCTGCTCCTCAAGGGACTCCTGTGAATGGGGAGCCCCAAAGTTCCTACCAGACTTCAAACCTGCCAGTTGCCTTGCTTCCAGGCTGCAGCACCAGGGCAGTGATGGATGGATGATAGCCTTCAGGTTCAGTGAGCCCTTCCAGCAACTCTTTGTAGCTTTCCTGACGTTTTGCACTGTTTATATACACTTAAATATTTCATCTGGATCCTGGATTTGCCATTACCTGCTTTGCTTTAGGACTTTTGCATCTTAGGGGACAGCACAGTGTAAATTAGAGAAAAAGCACTTAGTGGTGGCAGAGTTAGGACTACAACTCAAGTCATCAGATTTACTTAGCAGCCAAATGACCTCCAGCAAGTAAGTACCCTGCCTTCTGTGTACTGACTCCTGAACTGTCCAAGCAGTGGATGAGATCCTTGCTCCTAATAGGTGGTCCAAGCATCAGCATTCAGAGAAAGTCAGACTCTGGAGCCCCACCCCAGGCGTGCTGAACTAAAAATCTGCCTTTTAATCAGATCGGCAGTGACTTGTAGGCTCAGGAGAGTTTGAGGAGTGCTAGGATGGTTTTCCAGCCTCTGGTCTTGTTCCAGAATTCTACCCTTCTAGGTTCCTAGTCCTTCATCACAGACTGGTCCATAAAAATATGCAGGGTTTACCGGAGAGGTTCTGGCCTGCCTGTACCTCACCAATCGTCACTGATGGCCATGCCTCCCAAGTCTCTAGCTGTGTTTTGCTTGGTTCTGAGACAGTGGGCAGTAGAAAAGGCATGAAAGCCAAGTCCATTTGCTTGTACAGAGTCTTGGGAAACTAGTCCAACACTACATAATGCCTCCTGCAAACTGGGCTGTTCATCCAAATTCTAGAGGCTCATTAAAGAACAAGAAGATAAATATAGTCAAGCTAGATATATGAAGCACTTACCTATGTATCTCTAATGTGCTTCCTTATCAGCATAAGTAAATATAAATGATATCCTTGGGTGATATCTCTTGGGAGAGGAAACATTCTCTTTATGTCAGAGAGAAACTTTGTCTAGATATTGATTTCTGCAGGGCAATCATGAATTTGAATTTAAGCTTTAACAAGATAGAAAATGTTTATGTAGTTATTTTTCACCATCTCATTAAGGAGAGAACTAAGCCATACAAAAGGAGAGAAGTGTGTTCCTGCCATGTAGGAAGCCTGATATAATAATCCCAAATTAGACGTCAGAGTGAGAGGAGTCCCTGCATATGCACACAGAACCTTCCATCGAGGAAGTCTCTCTTACTTTGTGCTGTTAGAGCATTTCTGGGGTGTCAGTGCTTTCTGCCCCAGACCTAGCTAACCAGCCTGCCTTGTGGGAAGCCTGAATTTTGCAACGAGGTCAGGTCATGTAATTAACTTGCTGTGGAAAATCTCGTGAAAATGGGGGATGAAGCATTGAAAGAGAAGCAGAGCCAGAACCCCTAGATGCGGATGTCTGCAGATAGTTTTCCCTCTTGAGTTAGGCACTTTTCTGGCAGAATGGGGCCTGTCCACAGCAAACATCGTGTTCTCTCTCAACCCTCAAGTTAGAAACTAAGGCTTTGGGGATTCATAACATTTCAGCTTATCATAAGCAAATCTCTTCCTAAAAAGGTTTTGAAGAGAGCACAGGATAGAAATATTTGTGAGTGAGATGTCGGAAACCTAGAATCAGCCTCACTGGTGCCTGATTGGATGTTTTATCCTTTCACACCTGAAACATGTGAAAAGGGGCCTCTCCTTGCAGCATGTTCATGTACTTGTTGAGGATGGCCTGTGGGACTGAAGATAGCCATGGCAGTATTAGCCAAAAATGGGCTTTGTTGATAAACCAGCTTGTTGTTGCTTTTGTGCATCTTACACACTTGGTGTGTTAAACCAAAAGAACATTGAAAATAATGAGCTGCTTTGATGCAAAATCCAAGGAAGAAAAATGACAAGGGTGCATATCCAGGAGTACATCCACAGAAATAAGTAGGACCAGTGAGAATATCACATACTTTTCACACTTGATCCGGTGAGATTGTCAAGTTCATGCCCAATGTAGCTCATTTAGGAAACGCCTAGAAACACACCCCTTTTTCAGAGAACAGTGTCATCAGCTCTCTTCCTATCACTAAACTGTGTGATGATAAAAGAATGGGTTTTTTAGCACAGAAATGGGGGAAAGGTAGTTTTCCCCAAGACATACACAAAAGGACTTACTCGTAAATTGGGCCATTTCCTTATACTTAGTGCCATATTTGTCTTTCATCCTTCTGTTAGAGGACTTTATGGAATTTGATTTGTACCGGAAAACCACTCTAAAAGATGTCATAGAAATGGTCTGACCTTTGCAGGGAAACATATCTTTTAAGTTCATACCAGGATCATGTATTTTCTATATTTCTTACATGATTGTAGAATTCTACTTAAATTTTACATACAGTCTTTGTCTCTACAACCAGCATCTCACCCCTGTCCTCAGTTGGGTGTGGGCCCTTCCCTCTAGTGGTCCAGGAGGCATCCTTTGAAAGCTGTAGCATGTGTGGTTGACAGTAAATTTGATTGACATTCCTGTTTGTACCTTCAGTGTCAGATGTAGCTAGAGTCATTCTTGAGCATCAGGGTGCCCAGGGTGCCCAGTTTAGCATTTGCTAAACAAAGAATTTTTCTCTAAATGTCCAGTGCACCTCATCAGTCAGAAGGGAAAGGCGGGATAAGGCAAGGCCAAGAAGAAACCTCTGAGTGTGGTTAAATCATGCTTGCTTCACTTGCTATTGAAAATACTTCTCTTTTGTTATTCAAGAACTGTATTTGTTTTAAAAGAGAAAAATCAACTTTCGGCTATTGTTTCTTAATTATGCTCCATGAAAGGCTTGGTCAAGATTAAGGAAAACATTCATTTTCAGATTCTGGCAGCCTAGGCTGCTTTCTGGAATGGAGCCTGCTTTGGCTGCATCACCTTCCTTTGCACCCCACATTGCCTAGGGGGCAAAGGCTACTCCCCCATTTCTCCCCATAGCCCACTGGCTGGTTCACAGTGTGCTCATGCCCCAAACGTGGAAAGTCAGGATATGGTGATGTCCTTGGGACTGCGTGGCCTGGCGTGGCAGGTGGCTTTGGGCTCTGTATGTCACACTCACGTGTTACCACCTGTGGTTTTGTCTTTGCTCTCCCCCATGCAGATCCGGAGTTAGGTGTTGGCACGCTACCCGAACATGACAGCCAGGATGCGGGGCCGATTGTCCCCAAGATATCGGGTCTAGAGAGAAGCCAGGAGAAGAGCCAGGACTGTTGCAAAGAGCCGATCTTTGAGTCCGTGGTGCTTAAAGACCCCTGCCCTCAGGCCCCACAGCTGCTGCCCCAGCCCCAGGTGGAGCCCCAGCCCCGAGCTCCTTCTCCAGGCCCTGACTTGGTGCCACGCACGGAGGCCCCACCTCAGCCCCCAAGGCCAAGCACACAGCCGCCCCAGGCACCCCCAGAGGCCCAGCTGCCACCCCCGCCCCCGGCGCAGAGGCCACCCCGGCCGCAGTCGCCCAGCCAGCTGCTCCACCAGAGCCTGCCTCCCGCGCAGGCCCACCCCTCGTCCCAGAGCCTCCCCCAGCCTTTGTCAGCCTACAACAGCAGTAGCTTAAGCCTCAACAGTTTAAGGTGAGCCAACCTGCCCTTTTTGCCTGACTTTGGTTGTCATCTTCGGGATAGGCAGGTATTAGGGTAACAGCAAGGAGACTGGAGTTTCCCTGGTGGCAGAGCCTGGAAGGCAGGGCAAGGGCCCTTTGTGAGGCTCGGGTTTCAGGGAGAGGATGGGTGGGTTGGGCCTGGGTAGTGAGGACATTGTGCTGAACTGGAATATGAGAGACTCCTGCATGAGCCAAGGCAGGCGGGGATGTGCTTCAGAAACAGCATGGAGGGTGCTGTGCCTGGGAGTGCCGCCGTTCCCTGGGGTCAGGCAGGGAGTGGAGACCAAGGCTCATCAGAGATCATCATGTTAAGATTCTTAGAAGAGAGGCCACTGGCCTCTGAGGACAGCTCCCTGCAGATGCAAAGGCAGGAAGATTGGGAGCAGTTGTGTTCTGGTTTGAGGTGGTTTTCCTTGTAATTTACTACAAGTAGAAACGAAACAAGCTGGGTTTAGAGAGAAGCTCCTGCATGGAGACCTAGGCTCTGGCCTGTCTTATCTTTGCCAAATGACTAAGGAAAGTTTAAGAAATAGCATGAAGGAGAAATGCCGAGATTAGGGAGACAGACCTGGGGCACATGGCCAGTGCCCCCCTGCTTGTCCCGGGATGGGAATCCCACCCCCTCACAGCTCTGTGTCTCTAGTGTTGTTTTTCCTAGTGACAGTCTGGTAACTGGTGGTTCTGGGCTAGCTTTTTCCTGTCTTTGACAGGGCAAGGAACCTGCCTTATTGGGAGCCAATGTCCTGCCCCCTAGGCCTTCTCTGTCGCCTCCAGACATAGAGGTCTGGGGCACTGAGCTCCCTGGTTCCCCTCGTATCTGGGATTCTTCACAGAATAGTAGTAGACAAATGGGACTAGTCAGGCCATTGTTCTTACTCCTTTTTGTTCATCTCATTGCTTCATAGTATGTGGCTAGTAGAGGGTGGGAAGGCAGGGGGCCTTCTCGGGGCCAGGATGAGGCTCTGGCCATAGAGGGGGAGCAGGCTTGAGTTTCCCACAGAATCAGCTCTCCGAGCCCCAAGATGCCAGTAGCTCCAGAGCAGCTGTTTCTGTTTGGCTGAGTCCATGGTAGTTAGAGGAGCTGTGATTCCAGCAGAGGCCTCTGGTGGGTGCAGGAGGGTCTGTGAAGAGAAGGGACGAGAGCAAGAGCGTGGAAAGGCTGGGCGGGGAGATGGGACTGTTTCGCAGAAACTAAGCCACTGACCTCTTCTCTCTTCCCTTTATTTCATCTGGTTGCCGCAGCAGAGGTAGCCCGCCCGCGAAGACTCAGCCGGCCGCTCCGCACGCCTCCCACCACCCCTCGGCCTCCCCATTCGCCCTCTCGCTGCCCAGCCACAGCCCCCTGCACAGCTTCACTCCCACCCTCCAACCCCCCGCACACCCCCACCACCCCAATATGTTTGCCCCTCCCACTGCCCTGCCTCCTCCACCGCCTCTGACATCAGGGAGCCTGCAGGTGCCCGGACACCCAGCCGGGAGCACTTACTCAGGTAGGACGGAGGGGCTGGCCCACCTGGCTGCCCGCTCACTCCCGCCCCTGCTGGCTGTGCGGGCCCTGAACCGCAGCCTGCGGTGCGCGTCCTCGTGCTCTCCCTCCAATCCCTTGTGGGCCGAGGTGCAGCAAAAATTGTACCCGTACCCATACAACCTGGCTGACTCAGACACGCGCAAGAGTTCCATGTGCTTGAAGTCCTGAGGCTTGTCAAGCCGAGGTCACCCACTGAGCAGGAAAGCGCGACCTTCGTTTGGGCTCCTCATAGTAATGGAAGCTCTCCCAGGCCCGGGTCTGTTTCATTACGTATTTTCAGTTGCATCCTGTTTTAAGGGTTCTGTTTTGGTTGAATAGGGCCTTTTACCTTCTTGGAAAGGGAAGGGGAACTTTTTGTGACAAGGCATCCCAGAATTTTAAGGACAGACCTAGCGTTAGGTATTGGGTCCTTTCCTCCACACCTGTATTGATCGTGCCAAGTGTCCCACTTTGGGGTCCACTGTAGCCATACTGTGTTTAAACCACTGAAATAGCTGTAAAACAGTGATTTACCCTTGATAGGGCGTGAATGCCATGTGAACAGCAGCGTCTATCCAGTGTGCCATCAGTCCTCCTAAGTTCTGAAATATGTTAATTATTTTAACCCACAAAACAAACCCATAGCATGGGCCGTATTACCATCCCCATGTGATAAATGAGGAAACTGAGGCACGGGCGGGCCATGTGCCAAGGACAGGCTTGCTCTGCAGGCAGGAACGGCTGCACCGACTCCGGCTATTTGGGCTGGAGCCTGTCAGCAGCGCACTGACATCGCCCCAGGCAGACAGAACAGTGGCGGCGGGCCTTGGTGTCCGCTGTGTGTGGCCCCTCTGCCTGCGCCTGCTACCCAAGAGCCATGTGCTCTTGGCTGGCGCCCCTCTGCCGCCGGGCCCTGCTGTGCTGAGGACATCGCTGGTGCGGGAGGATGTCATCCTCTCCCTCCTTTCTTGCAGAGCAAGACATCTTGCGGCAGGAACTGAACACGCGCTTCCTGGCATCGCAGAGCGCAGACCGCGGGGCGTCCCTGGGGCCCCCGCCCTACCTGCGCACCGAGTTCCACCAGCACCAGCATCAGCACCAGCACACGCACCAGCACACGCACCAGCACACCTTCACGCCATTCCCACACGCGCTCCCGCCCGCCGCCATCATGCCCACGCCGGCACCGCCCATGGTGCGTACCGCGGGCAGAAACGTGAGGATGAGCGCGTCGCGGGCAGGGCATGGGGTGGACGGGGCTCCGGGGGCTGGGCGGGGCCCCCGGGTGACAGGACAGGGCTCCTGGGGCGCAGCAGCTGGTCAGGGGCCCCTGGGGCTCTGTGTGCCCTGGAGGGAAGGGCATGTGCCCGAAGAAGGCCCCTTCCCAGGACAGTCATCTCCAGCACTGTGGGTGGGTTTTATTCAAGATGCCCTCAAACGGTCACATCCAGTGTGGGTAGTTAACATCCTAAAGGGTAATTTTCTTCTCTTGAGCATCTTGGGGAGTTGCCACCAAATATAAAAATGTATCCGTCAGTGCCTTGCACCAAGTATGAGCCAACAAATGCTCATCAGTCCTGGGAGCCAGGGGGAGGGCTGAGTGTTGGAGTACAGACTACAGTGCCACCCCCGCCCCCCACCCAGCCACCCTTTCAGATGGCGTTTCTCGTATGTCATCAGACAGCGCCCCAGTCTGGCATTGTGCTCTGTCCCCAGGTGGTCAGAGGGGGCCGCGCTGTGCAGGGTCACAGCCCGCCTGGCGGTACAGGCTCCCCTGGCAGTGAAATGGTCTTGCTTGGGACATAGCCCATGCCTGGCGAACCAGTTGGGATTTTCTTTTTAACTTAACTGTGAGGAATAGTGGCATATTAGGGTACTAAATATTCCGAGGTAAAGCCCTGTCTGAAACAGTATTAGAGGGTTTTACTCATTTAATTTTTGATGCCTCATTAAGAAGGCAGCTAATCTGGGCATTGTGAGAATAGATTTGAATCCCATGGTTTTAGGAGGTTATTCCCTTCAAACTTTGCATCCTCTCCCCCCTCACACTTCCCCATTTTGTTCAACTTAATTTTTTAAAGTAAATATATTTTAAGGTTTACTTTATACATTTGATTTAGAAGAATATTCAAGATGAGGTCTTGGGACCAAAAACAATTTTGACTAAATCTTGTATCTTTTTTCTCTGATCTACATATACTTCTCCATAGTTATATTTTTAAGGGCGTATTGTTTTGGGAGAGTTTGTGCTAGCCTGAGTGAACTATTGCACAAGTAAATTAAATCTAAGGGAGTGGAGTCACAGCACCAGGGTGGTGATGTTAATTAGGGGAAACAATGGTGTGCTCCTTTCTGCTCAAGAGAAAGGTACTAAGACTTAGCCCCGATTGCCTTGTATTAGGGGTGTGAGTCATGTCAGTAAATAACTGAACATCCAGTTCTTCTGCCAGAGTGAAGATGAAAAAGGAGGGAATTTTCTGGATATATCAGACCAGAGATTCACTTCTCTCTTATTTATTTGAATAATTGCCTATTTTCTCTATTAGGTATTTTGTGCCTATCCCTAGATATAGACTAGAAAGAAAGACACTACAGTGTGGCCAGGCCGTAAATGCACCATATGGGTTTTCACCTTGTTTCTCCATTTCTTGTCCGAGTGACTCAGGAGTATCAGAATGGTTTCATATCCAATGAGGTCATGGAGTCTGATGACAGAGACACTTACTTAGGGCTACTACGTCAGTTGATGCAGCAAACAGAAATGTAGATTCTTTAAGTAACTAGCTTTTGCTTTGATCCCTTTACAGTTTGACAAATACCCTACAAAAGTTGACCCATTCTACCGGCACAGTGTGAGTCTTATACTGCCATGCTACATATTGAATGTAACTGCTTTCCTTAATCATCCTCGCCAGAATTCCCATTGCTCCTCGTCACTTGGGTTGCTTGCTTTCGTGACGTTTGCTTTTGGTAAAGATGCAGTATCAGCTTCTGAATCAAAAGATCATAAACACACCTGAGACTTTAAAGCAAAGGTCAGCTTCACTGGAAGCCAGGCATCTGTCCTGCAAAGTGGGATGTCTGCAGTTGAGTCATTATAGTCTCAGGAGACTCTGAAATCACAGGATTTCAGGAATCTGTTGAAATGTCATTAATGCAGAATTCTTGGACTTCAATTTGAATTATTTCCTCCCTATAGAAAGTTCCTCATGTTTTTGACTCATAACTCTTCAAAAAGCCGATTTTCACTTCCTCTAGACTGAATGTAGAACTCTCTTCCACATGGCTGGTATGTTCTCCTGAGCTTCTTGTAACTGAAAATAAAAGTATCATTTAAATAAAAGGTCTTAAAATTGAAATGTATGAATTTTTTCCCTTTAAACTCCTTCTTTATTTAAAGAAAGATTACATTTTGCTTGTAATTCAAAGGCTACTTTCTGGAGCTTAAATTGGTACCAACCTAAGTTATATGTTCAGTTACTTATAAGACAAGGGCTTCTTTTTATCCAAAGACCTTGAACATCTTAGCATGATATTTTGATTATGGAGTGAATACTGCATCATTTTTACCTGAAATTTTGCAAGTTTCTTTGCTCAGTGATTTGTTTATATTTTTTAAATGAAACCAAAAAGAAGAAAAATTAATAATTGCTTGTAGCCATGTTGATTCACTATATTCAACTATTCTTGTTTTGATTTTCAGATAGTGTTAACTTACCATTGGAACAGAAGTGCCACTTAATAGATCAGCAAAGCCTGTGATTACATTCATACTTTGAACCAGATAATTAGACATTGTATTAGTCCTGTGTGTAGCTGAGAATTCAAGACTAGAAAATTTCAGAAATCAATTAAGAATTACTTCCTCTGGAGATGTTAAGAAATAACATGAGGGAGCCTCTTTAGAGAAGAATGAGGAAAGTGCGTTTGAGTGCCCTGGGCCCCACATCTTTCCATACTGCTCTGCTCAGTGCTGTGATGAAATGCATTTTTCATCTGGACACACAAAATACAGTAGACCCTTGAGTTTCCTCTTTTGATCCATCCCATGAGTGGTGCCATCCTTAATAACCAACAGATTTCTGCTCTTTGTTTATGTTGGCTGATTTAAATTAAGGACCAGCTAACAAAATCATTCTTAGAGGAAGTTCACCATGCTCAACATCACTCAGATTTACTTCCTAGGACCAAAAGCAGCACCTTTTATATGCATATCCTACAGACAGTCTGAGGTTTAAGATGGAGCATAAAGCCTGGAGGCCTGAATTTCTGGAAAGTTAATGTTTTATTACTTAGGTACTGCAGAGTTTTAGTCGAGAAGGGAATAGTCTGCTATATTCCAAGGGGGTCGGTAATGGGCTAAAGCAAAAGGAAAATGGTGAGAAACTCCAATTTTTTATTAAAAATATTAAAGGAAAAAAACCCATCTGGAGTCAGTAATAGAAATTTGAGTGTGTTTTAGTGTGGCATGTATTTAATTACTTTGCTTCAAACAGTGTACTGTGGGAGAGTTATTTTGTATTAATATATGAAATACTTAGTTTCCCCTGCTTTGGGGATTAGGATGTTACAAGGGGAATTAAGATGCAATGCACTCAAGTATCTAAAACACAATTTTAGACTTAAAAGTAGTTTTAAATGAGGGTACTTGGCCTGCAATCACTATTTAAGTGGATTTAGTTCAATATCAATTAGTCTGAAAAACTTTGCTGCATCATTGAAGGGAGCAAAATGAAATAAAGACCAGCAGAAAAAAATATGTGCTCTGAAAACAGGATTGTGAACTATGGATTTGAGTCATACATAGAAGTAGCTAACATAAATGCATTTTTAGGAAAATGTTGAATTACTTAGCATATGCAACCATAAGGGTGCAACGGTACTTCAATTCTGTGTGGTGGTTGAATTCCAGGTAAATGGAGCCAGAGCAAAAGGATCTCAGAAATTTTTAGAAGGCGGAAAAGATGTATTTGCAATGTTCTTAGTATTAATATTCTGTGTATTTCTTTCCCCCATTATGTCCTTTATAAACTATTAATTCAAGAAAATTCACATTCTTAATTCAGAATCACTCTTCTCCCCTCCTTGAGTGGTCAGACTGGTGCATTAAGGGATGGGCTTGAATTGCCTCCAATGAGTTTGTCCATCTTAATAGAAAAGTGGGTAGGTAGCTCCATCGAAAGTATATACTGCGGCACTTTATTTTATCCTTCCACAAATATTTGTCCTCATTTTAGATGAGACAGTTAAATTGTCCTCTGAAACTGCCACTTCTAGAACCACCTAATGAAGCAAGGAGTGTGAATATTTTCTCATTTTCTCAAACTATTAAAAATCTAAAAGTACTAATTGAGTTTTAATGGTATAAAATCCTGGAACTCATAAAGACTTGCTTCTTTTTCTTCCCCTTTTTTCCCCCCTTTTTCTTTTTTCCTTTTTCTAATTAACTTGTAATTTTCTGGGCATCTTATTTGGCTCAGCATCCCTCCTATTTTTGATATGCATTAAAATCTCCAGCCATTTAGGACTTATATCCAATTTCACAATTAATAATTAGCAAAGCTCCCTTTCTAATGATGCCCTCATCTGGGACATCATTTGTTGGCTGATTGATTCTGAACTACTTTTAACTTTTTAAGTTAAGCATTCGTGGCACATCTGTGTGATCATTTCATCATGGCCTCTTGACTAATAGCATCAAACTGAGATTACTTGGCTTGCTAATGATGTCTTTCTATGGGAAGGGAATTTGAATATATCACTTGCCTCCTGCTAAAATCGTGTTTTCCCTCTCCATCTTTGGCCACAGCTCTTCCATTCCTACCCTCCTGCGGTATCGGGCATTCCCCCTATGATTCCGCCCACTGGTCCTTTCGGTTCACTACAAGGAGCATTTCAGCCCAAGGTAAGAAAACAGGCATATCTGTCAGGCTAGTGGTAAGGATGGGTTGGCATTGCAAACAGAGGTGTATCTGTCAGGCTAGTGGTGAGGATGGGTTGGCATCCTTTCTCCTGCCAGTGACTTAATTTTTCCAATCCAGGTGACCATTGGGACTAGTGAGATTATTTTGTCTAGTCCATCGAGTTTTAAGCCTCACCCAAAATTTAATTTTCAGTATGTACTACCTATGTAATCTCAGTTGCACTAGGATTTTCTGTGCTCTTTAAAATATGCAGAATATGTAGGGGTATTTTTTTCCACCAGTATTGTAGACATAAGCTTCCAGCCAGGAATTCTGTAAAATGTCAGATACATGTGCACCAAGATGTTCTTGAAGTATGGTATTAGCAAAGTTGCAAAGCTGAGCCATTAGTGGTTTTAATAGAAGGGAGGAAAAAGTTTCCAAACTAAACTTGTATCCTTTGAATTGTGTGAAGGGAAGATCCTCCTGCTCATTCTCCCCTGTTTGACTCCTCAGGCCTCTCAGTCACACACCTCAGCCATGGTCACACTGCCAGGGTCACAACTAATATCCTAGTGTGAAATTAACCTTTTTCCCTTTATAATAACTAAGTTCTTTTCTACTCACCTTGGGCAAGAGTTCTCTCTGAAGGTCAGTATTGAGGAGTAATTCTCAGTACACTACCTTTTTGTGACTATAAATTGACAGCCCCTCCTTTACTTTCATTCAAAAAAAAAGCAAAATGTACTTTTCATGTTAGTCACTATTCTCAGATTTTATACTAGGAAATGTTGTTGTGTGTGATTTTGGTCCTTTTTTCCCCCATCTTCTTATTCCTAAGGTAAAATGCCAGTTTTGGGCCAGAGTCTCCAGGTTGAGCACATACTACACTTCCAAAGGCCGTTGCCTTAAAACTTGGGATAGGAAAAGAAATTGAAAAGCACCAAAAGTGGGATTGAACACCCTAGACATCACGTTTACTCGCATGGATGCAGCTTGTGTGCTGGGTTGTATGTACATGGGGCTTTTGTGAGTCCGCGCTAGACACCTCCTGTCTTGGGGTAAATGATGGTGGTCTTTAAGCTCCCTCCCCCATCTGCTCTTCAGTACTCCCTCAGACCCTGGTCTGTCCCCTGTAGGTTTTAACAAATCTCCAGAGCATCCCCAAACAGACTGGTAGGTCATTTAATAAATTAGACTATTTCCCTTACTCACAATTATACAATCACACAGAAAACTACATCTGGGCAAGAAAGTGTCTCTCCTGGTGTTGAAATAGGCCTTTCCAGGCTATCTTACTGATTGAATATGTAGATTGCAGTTCATTAGTGGAGTTCTTCATATGTATGCAAATCAGGCTGTTAACAACTCCAGCTTAATTGTTAGCTGTACAGCCACTGATTGCTTTTCTTTCTTTCATTTTTTTCTTCTCCTCGTCAGCAAGCTTTGTGCCTAAACTTGAGCCCCTTTTCCACAGGAGTTAACTTCCTGACGTGAAGGGGTTGGGTCATAGAAGTTGTGGTATCTTAAATAAAGTACCTGGTAAAAATTTTTCTAAATCTTTTATCCACTAGAAGGTAGTGACTGCCTGTGCCTGAAGTAGGCCTTTTGTTATTAATTCAAAGGACAGAAGCCTATAGATAAGGTTATTATTAATGACATTTAAGAATGGTGGTAGGAATGGAAACAGCAGAATTACTTCAGATACCATTTAATAGTAGATCTGTGTGGTCCCTAAGTTAGCTTCTCTTGTCCCATTTCCACCACTGCTAATGAGTCATTACTAAATATAATTCCTTGTTATTGTCTGCCAGTTAAAATTTAGATTTTAATTATTTAAGGCTTAATACCTATAGAACACTTTCAGTTCTATGAGTAGCTCCTAATACAGCAAACTTAATGACATTCACGTAAGCATTTCTTGAAATGTTTAGTGATAAAGCAAAAAACACAATGACAGGGCTGTCAGTAACACAGAAGAAGATGGATTTAGGGGCCACACCTGCACAGGCGGCCTCTCATTTTGGTCCTGTACTTTCTATTGCAGTGAGATGGGGTGCGGCCTGCCCCTCTGCTTTTAGATGCTGCTGCTGGAGAGGGCCCTCTCTGGCGAGGGTCCCTTAAGGATATAGGGAGCAGGTCTTCATGAAGAACATGTGTGATCACTAAGAAAAAGGAATCCGTTAACTCTTGTATTCCATAATTTGGAATGAAAGAAAGATCTTGCTTTCATGTGCATGTTATATACCTCCTAAGCTGTGATCTGATTTCTTTGTAGACGTCCAATCCTATCGATGTGGCTGCTCGACCTGGGACAGTCCCACACACACTACTCCAGAAGGACCCAAGGGTGCGTACAAAGTCAGGCTCGGTCTCAGGTAACGCCAGAGGGTGCTTGTTTCTAGACCAGGGCTCACACCTTCCATAGCCTGTCTGAGCGAGCTGCTGCTCTGTAGCTGCTCTTCTAGTTTCTGGAAGAAAATGCTAGTTACTGCCGCAGCCCTAGAACCAGGGGAGTGACCTGCCGATGGGGAAAGAGGAGTGGCTTGTGGTCTAAACCCAGGAACTGGACACTATTACCTTGCATAGTTTCTGCTCCACCAATCTTGTCTGTCCTCATCATAAATCTCTCTCACACCAAAAAATGGGTTAAAAGGTTTTGAATGGAAAAGCACTAGCACTTTTCTTCCTGGAAACCACTGTACCACACAGCTATTCTAGCCCAGTACTTTTAACGTGGTAAGGATCCTTTTATGGTCTAGAGCTTAATAAAATATCCATTATGCTTCAGTTATGTTATTTATTCATAATGTATACCTCTATCAATGCTCAAAAGAATTTATAGTTACACAGTAGATGAAGTCTAGTCCCGTTGATTGTTATTTACATTCATTTTTGCAGTAAATTTGAAAAAAATGATTACTTTTTAGAACATTGACATTTTCCCTGGGTAAGGGCAGTCAGAAATGGATGGCCAGAGTGAGGTGGAAGTTTAAAATGCCTCAACAGTGTAAATATTTTTATGATGTTTAGTGAACTTCTTTATAATGTCTGATACTCTGTGTCATGTTTAGTCATGATATTGAGGATACTGGTAGCGATAGCCTTGTCCTCCTGCATGTCTGGAAAGGAAGCTCTCCCCACATACCCATCAGTAGCCAGTGTCACGAGTCTCCGGTCTGAAGGCCATTCTCCCTTAGAGTTCAGTGTGGTTTGGAAGGACTGCTCAAGACAGTGAAACTCCTCAGATGTGTAATGTGAACAAATCATATTGCCAGAGGGCAAATTGTTATTGATTAAACTTGTTCAGGGGGCTTGTCAGTGTAGATGTACTGAGGCTTGTGAAGTGGGGGAGGGGACACTTGGCACTTTTGATAGTGTGAAAATGGGTTAATTATTCTCTAAAAGGGCTTCATTTAAAAGTAAAATTCTAACATTTTAATTTCCCCTCCTAATGAAGCACTACAAATTTGTTAATTAGAGCAATTGTTTGAGTGACAGGCATGTAACCAAGTTGTCATTTTCTCTTCACAGTTGACAGATCCTTTCAGACCTATGTTAAGGGTAAGAAAGCTTCTTCTAGAACTGTTTTGCAACCTCTGTTTGACTCCCTGTGGGTTAAAAATACAAATCCATTACAAGGAAACAAGTCATAGAGATGTTGGAGTGAAGTGTTGGGAAGACGGTGGTTGAGGTTTTTCAGGTCGTGTGGCTGAAAGTGGCCTGAATAGTTTTGCTTTGAGTGTTGGAAGAAGCCGGGCCATTGAAGTAAAGTGAGCCAATGAAATTCAACTGAGTCAGATTCTCTTATTAGAAGTTCTGGTAAAAGGTTTGACTAGTGGGAACTTAAGGGAAGAGACTTAAGCTGTAGACTGCGTCCTACTGTGTCTCTTGAACCTGGAAAGCATATGTCTGGTCGGTCTGTTTGTTGTGTCTGGTGGCTGCCTCTTCCTGCATGTGTGATGGGCACTGTCACAGCCATCCGACCTGTTCCTTTGGCGCCAAAAAGTGCTACTGAAAGCGCTGGCTTGTCCCTATCCTGCGCAGTCTCTAGAGTGGCCAGCAGATGGCCTCTGAATAAATGCTGACTTGCTTGGGGCTGTGGAGGGAGGAAGTGTTGGCTGGGAGTAGACTTCCTGCTATACTTACCCATTTGTGGTTCATATAATCAGATAATTCAATTTCTCCAAAGGGAAAAATAGGGGGATTGTGTCATCACTTAGGTGACTTCAAACAACCTGTAATTTCATTCCAAGTGAAGAGAACTAACCCGACTTGGATTTAAGTGTATATTTCAGAAAGGGCTCTTACTATAGAAACCGTAAGTGTCTGTCCTCTGCCAGTGTAGGAAGGGGACTTTGTTTCTTCTCATCCATCCTGTGGTCATTGAATGTACATTCGGGGCTTATGGGTAGATTATATAGCAACAAATGAGGTGGAAAGAGGTGGCCCCTGCCTCCAGGTGGCAAGCAGCATACACTCAGAGGTGCACCAGCGCTTATAAAGCAGGACATGGGAGGGCAGAAGAAGGGAACTTGGTATCTGCAGAGGCCTAGAGCATAGGAAGGAAGCAGTTCTCTTCTCCGTTTCTGTTCCTTTTTTTACTTAGATATGAACAATGCCCACCAGCATGAATAGGAAACACTTGTGAGAACTGGGCTTTGATAAAAATGTAGTGCATTTCTTTGTTCCGCTTTGGGGTTTTAAAAAGCCAGTGTTGAGGGAGGCTAGGCAGGTTCTGTACCCTCTTGTTTTAAACTGATTCACACATTTAGTAATTAGCTCTTCTGAATGGCCAATTTGCATTATAGCATGGCCACATTTGTTAAGTAGAGCTTCCCACTCTACCAGATCTGCCAGCTGGCACCAGAAAAGAAAGAGAGAAGAGACACAAAGTGGGATTCTGGCTTTTGCCACCTTATCCTTGGTAACCAGGCAGTCCTCGTCAAGTATGGTTTTCTGATTGGTAGCTGCCAGCCTGGTCTCCGTGGGAGGAGAGGAGGGCCTGCTGCGGCTCCCTCAGGCCCGGGCACCGGCAAGCTATAGAGAGAAGGCACTTGGAGGACACTAAGCACTCTGGTTTCATAGAACAGCCTTTGCAGCTAAAATCTGCTGAAAGCTTTGGGGAAACTCAAAACAGCTTTCTCTGAAACATCTTCCTGACCACACTGCTCTTTTTTGTTCCAGAAACCAGGGAAGTGGTGTGCTATGCATGTTCACATTGCCTGGCAGATCTACCACCATCAACAGAAAGTCAAGGTCAGTCTTGTGGAGGGGATGGGGATGGGGACATGTGGGTGTATGAGCTCCCGATCAAGGGACATTTAAACAGATTCTAAAGACCCGCAGGCAGCAAGGATCAAGTCTCTCTTGCAAAATCTATTTGGAAATCTTACTATTGATTAGGGAAACCACCAGCAAAATGACGAAACCCAGAAGCAAACTGATAACCCTGATGGTTTATTTTTTAATGGTTTTGTCATCTTATTGATCCAAAGAAGTTAAATATAGATTAAAACCTAAAATAAAGGCTTGGGATTCTAATTACAGCAACCAAGTATTAGTATGGAAAATACTTAGTGTCTGGAAAGAGCTATACATGAAAGTTTTCTTTTCTGTAAGAATTGGTGCCTTCTTAAATCTATAGGGAATACTGTCTGGCAAATACTTAAGTGTCTGGAAAGAGCTATACATGAAAGTTTTCTTTTCTGTAAGAATTGGTGCATTCTTAAATCTATAGGGAATTCATAAAAGGCTTTGGGAAAATGAGAGTAATTTAAGCCCTATATGATGCTACTGATCTTCCACTAACAATGCATAGTATTAAAAATCAGTTTTCTAGAAGTAGAATTTGGTGGGCAGTGACCTTTCTACAGTCTGATTAGTCCTGATAACCAGTGCTAGCGGCAGCATATGATTAGTACCTGTCAGAACCACCATCTGGCCAGTTACCTTACCTGCCCACAGATGATCTTTCTTTTTTTGTCTGTATTTTCGTCATACAGATGGATACATTCCATGCTTTACCAGGCCTTTATGACATAATAGGGAAGAGATCAAGAACTTCTGCAGGTGACCAGATATGGCATCACTGAGTGGCTTGGGAGGTGACAAGTCCAGATTTTATAGTCTGGGTATTGACAGTGTGTATAACCATGTCTAGAATAATGGGAGAAAATAACCAGTCAAGTAATTCCAATGAGCTTCTGTTAATCTACTTTTTCATGCACAAGCATTTAGTCCTAGCAGCATTTGGGAACTGTTGTCAAGAAGCCAGTCAACAAGGAGGGAGAGACAGGCATCACAGAAATGCTTTTTCTTTAATGGCTAAATGATTAAAAAATAAAAAACCTAGTTAAAGCTAAAAAGCCAACCTCGACTGATGAGGTCACTAAGACATTCTGCTTTAGTTCCAAATACCCGATCTTTCTCAGAACAACCCATCAGTGAGTTTGTTTCGCTCACTTTTAACTTCATTGTTACGCAAAGTTTAATTAGAAGCCTTACGGTTCAGCTTCGTTAGAAAATGTGTGTGCTTTGAAGAGCTGACTAGATTCAGATGCTTACTTCAATTCACTTTTCGTTCTGGATGATGTGGTTAGCGGAACGGTAGGTAAGACACGTTCTCCATGTAACTCATTTGGTTAAAAGCGATGAAGGATGTTGTATGTGCCATTTTGCAACTTATTTTCCGTGAACGTGTCCCCAGCGACTAAGACTTTCATTATCCCATTTCAATTAGGAAGACCTTGCACGTGAGATAACTGTTGATCTTCCCTTTGCAGCAAACTCTTTGTACTCCCCCAGCTACATTTTGCTTCATGGACCTAAGTTGTGGTTTATGAAACTGTGCTGTGTACCATGCAATATCAGCACTAAATAATTTGGCAATCAAATTAAAGGAAGTACTCAAAAGATTTTTATAGATTTATATATAGTGAATTAGAAGCTTCATTTGGGGGGTTTGGCTATTACTTGATGGTGGGACTTCCATGACAGTATTCCCTATAGATTTAAGTAGAAATTGCATTGTCTCCTTTCTCTTTCATGTTCATTTACTTATTCTTCTTGCCACTCACCAAATATTTCTTGAGAGCCTATCCCCTACACATTACTTACTGTCCCAGGCTCAGAGGGTACTCACCTGTCCTGGTGTCTGGGTGCTTAGAGTTCAGTAGGGAGGATCAGTGTGTGCATAAAAAATGATGAACGTGTTGTCTGCTTCCAGCTCAAGGTGCTTGGGTAGGTCTCACTGTGAATGGGCATGACGTGACCTGCAGCTGAGAGAATGGCAGTTGTCTCTTGTGATTCTTGCTCATGCTAGCTCAGATGCCTCCTTGCTCGCTTTATTGTGCAGTGGGATAAGAATTTGTTTATGGCAGAGCATGATAAGAGTTTGAGGTAGCGTGGGGCCAGATAGACTGAGAGCATCAGATGAGTTTAAGAGATTGGAAGAGTGAGAGTCGGAGTAGAGGGGCTGTCAAGGGGCAGGAGCCCAGAAGGTGGACAGGTAGTCGCAGCAGAAGGGAAACACCAAGCTTCAGCCCCCAGGCCGGACCGCAGCTGGTGCTTGTCCTTGTGCAGACATGTGAAGCCAGTTCAGAGAAAGCTGTTGGGAATCCTGGATGGGGCAGCTTTGAAACCATGATACTTGAGAGGGCTGCCAGCTTCAAGAATGATACCAAAGAAAGGAATCAGGAGGAAGATTATGAACCAGTTTCTAGAGCTTTAGAGGAAGGTGAGGGCAGATATACAAATAAAAGGAACTAGAATGATGGCAGTTGGTGGCAAGAACTTCACAAGAGGGGTTCCCAGTGACTCACTGGTCTGGACTGATCTGCTCTTCCTAGGGTAATTGGGAGTGGTAAGCAAAGAAAAGAGCCCCATTAGTGAAATGAATATCCCTACTGTGTTCCTGGGTTGGTTTTTTTAAAATGTAACAATGATTATTTGAAAATTAGCTTGGAGGCACGCAAATATTTCTTCATAATTCTCAGTTACTAATGTACTGTGATCTATGAGAGCATGGCAAAGAGTCATTAAACAATTTACACAGCAGATTATTCATGCAGAATTCCTAATAAAATGAGCTTTAAAATGCAATATTTTAAAAACTTGTTAAAATGGGTCTTTATAGCAAATAATAAACTACATCAGAGTAATGGCAGTTTGAATAAATAGGATATGGTTCTATTTCTCCATATAACCCCAAAGACCAAAAGAACATGTACCATCCAGTAGCAGGCACTACTGATCCCTCCTAGGTTAACCTGCCTGTCTGGCACCTGAGGGTGAAATGGTTTGTGGGTTACTGTTCTCACAGCAGGTGTCCTTGAGCTTGATGGGAGCTCAGGGCCTGAGTGCACCATTCTGTGGACTTTCCTCTTTCCTCTGGTGAGTTTAGCCTCCTCATTAATATCTTTCTCCCCTGCTGTTCTTCTTGCGGTTTCATCTTTTATTCCCTTGCTGCCTTAGAAACAGATGCAGTCAGATCCACATAAGCTGGACTTTGGACTGAAACCCGAGTTCCTGAGCCGCCCTCCAGGTCCCAGTCTCTTTGGAGCCATTCACCACCCCCATGACCTGGCACGGCCTTCAACTTTGTTCTCTGCCGCTGGTGAGTTCAGAGGGGGCAAGAAGGACTGAGAAATGTAGTTTGCAGGTAGCTAAATAAATTAAGTTTGTGCTGTGAACTGCCTCTTGGTCACTCCTTAAAAAAATACAGTTTACGCTAGCCTGTAAGGCAGCATCACAGCACATCTAGGGAGATGGCCCCTTCTCCTCTGATATGCTCTCTTTCCTTAAAGAAGGGAACAAAGATCCACTTTCCCTTAGGGGACTCATATTGCTTCAGCTCACATTTGCTTCCATATTAAAACAGTATAACTCACAAGCATGTCAATTGCTATTGAAAAAGATCAGAAAGATTGCAAGGGCGAATCTGAAGGAAACAGTGCTAGGAATTGTGTCACAATGTGGTTGCCCTTACTGTTGGTGTTCATAGAACACTTGGTAATTTTGCACTGTGATCTTTAGTCACGCTGAAGGCTCAAAGGTTAAAAGAAGTGCGATGAAGACAGTTACCAGTGGTACGGTCTGTGATAAGGAGGGAGAGTCAGTTGGTTACTGGCTTTTTCTGCTGCAGAACTTAATGTCATTTCTTAGGGGGTGTAGTGATGCAGGAAATATAGGGGACAGGGAATTAAACACCCAAGAGATCTGTTCCTTAACCTCTGAGTATACACACACATGCCAAATCAGATATGCCAAAGCTGGGCCCCAGGGGATCTCTACATCAGATAACCACCCCTTCTGGTCCACGTACATACAAACAGGAGGCAGTGGCTACAAGGAGTATTAAGTAAAGGAGAACAGTACCCTTGATATCATAGTTTCCTTATCGTCCAGTCTTTTCGGAAGCTGTATTCTGTGCATGGTTCCTGGCACAAAGCTCCACGCATTAACACTTGTAAGTGACGACACTGGGCCCGTCCTGGGGACAGGCTCCGTAACTTCATCCCCATTGTGCTAAGTACAGTTTATACTTCGGCACATAAATATTCAAGGGGCTTCCTGTTTCTAGCCCTTGGGGAACAAATTTCACATCCATCCTGTCTGCTGCCTTTCCAGGCTTTTATCCAAGACTCATTTCTGGTTGACCTAAGGCTCTTCCATTCAGAAAGAAACTCCCACATTGCAAGAAATCATCATTGTAATGAGCCTCATTGCCAAAGCACGTGAATCGCCCCTGAGGGTAGATGGGATTTGCTAAGGTCTCAGATTTTTCGCTGTCAGTTCTGTCTAGGGACATATTTGAAGGCTTTGTTACCATGGCACCTAGGCTCTGAGACAGGGCTACATTAAGAGCAATTTTTGGAGAGAAATAGATTTCTCCCTGGCTTCCGTTTGAGTCAGGCGGATGAACTGGCTTCTTTCGCTTCAATAATTCTGGAACTGCAAGGCACCCCTGGGGGCCCTGGGCTGAGCAAAGCTCCAGTCTTTATCGAAGCATTAATTAGCTTGTACTACAGGCAGTATGCAGCCAAATTTTTATTTAGCTGGCAATGCTGTTAACGCCTAACGCCTAGTAAATATGCCAGCCTGTATTTGCTTTGAGGACAGGGTATCATTTTGCACTTCCTGGGTGGAGAAAAGTCACTGTCTAGGGTGAAACAGATGATTCCTCCAGTGCCTTCCAGTTCTGTGGTACCTTGACAAAGCAGCAGTCCTTACGCACTGCGTGGCTTCCCACTCACCTAGGCCCACAGTCTCTTACCGTCCAGGGAACCGAAACCCCAAACGTAAATTAATAGGGTATGGGGAGGGACAACGTTCCTCCATTTAATCTATATTCCTGAGGGAATTTATACTTGTTCATAGGAACTTAGACAAAATGCAAGGGATTATGAGATAGTTATTAGCAAATTCATTCAGGCCCTGTTTATACTTCCATTCTGGGAGGTCATCTTCTTCAGTGTATGCTGCATTGCATTTTGCCCAGAACAGTGGAAACTTTTAACTGATAAGTATGATTGACACTTATGTGTTACATTTAGCCACTTACATTTGTGTTGGGCACTAATGCCCTAAATAAACTAAACGGGCTTCCTTGGAAGACTAGAGCCAAGCCTGCCTGCCAGAGAGCTCACCACCTCAGCTCTCAGCTGCATATTAACAAGCTATTCTGATGCCATCATTTTTTAGAAATAGTGTCCTTCCATAACTCACATGCACACAACTCTATGTCCCTTCTTCCCTCTTTCCTTTCGCAGCTTCCTTCGAGAATAGGATTTGCAGCATCTGAAAGAAATGCATACTGTTTAAGGCAAATTGTAAAGTAAAGGAGGAAATGTGCACAAAGGGAAAACCAAGGGAAGTAAGGCCACTTATTAGAACTGAGTCCCTGGCAGGCAAATAAGAGTCAGTTGTAAAAGATTGTTGGTGTCCAAAAACATGTGAATAAACTACGTCCTCCTGGCATGGAAGACTGGGCGATATTGGAAGATTTATCTCCCATAAACTACTGTAACTCAATAGTGGTGAGAGTCAGGATCAGGCCTTAAACGGTCCTTAAGTGCTGTCATGCCTACTGACACGTTCTTCAGGAAAAGGGATTCTACAGGGACCCAAAACAGTACAGGCCCAGATAGGCCACTTCATGACAGCCGCTCCAAATCCAGGGACCCTAAGATGTAGTTTCCGGATTGGTGCTGCTCAAAGTGAAAGACTTGCCCCTTGAGATGCTCTGTGATAACAGTATTCCATGACCAAGTGTTCCCCTGCTAGAGAATCAATGAGCCCAGGAACATATACCAGTGGCTCCAGGTAGTCCATCTGTAAAGAATCCTTTAACTTGGCATTTTTCCAAGTTTATTTGGTTATAGACTCTCCCACCACCCCATGGTATTTTTCATTGTTTATTACACTGTATGTCAGAGTCAGTAAAATGAAATGTCTTTTTTTGGTGGTGGCCAGCCCAACTTGGAAGAAGGAAAGAGCGTGATTTATTTTCTACTTCTTAACAACATTTTGTTTCCTGGGATGTTGCCTGGGTGGACTTTATCTGCATCCTTACTTTAGCATATGGTCTCATTTTCTCAGCGGCCCTTAGGCAACTAGGAGCCTGCTGCATGCCAGAGATTGGCTTCCGGTGCAATCTAATTCCCTCATGTTTGACTACTAGGTGCTGCACACCCAACTGGAACCCCTTTTGGGCCGCCTCCTCATCACAGCAACTTCCTTAACCCTGCTGCTCACCTGGGTGAGTTGCCCCTCAGGACAAGAAATGATGTGCGTTTCAGAAAACCTTTGTTTCCTGTGCTCTGGTCTTCCCAGCAAGTTGGCCATGGTCCTAGACATCTTACAGATGACTTAGGGAGACGGTGTCCTTGTAGAAGTTCGAGTGCCTGCCATCCGATTTTGGCTCCTCTTATACCACATTCTTAAAGTAGTAGGTCTATGTGCTCAGGAGTGGCTCTGTCCGAAGTGCTCTGATGCAGTAGGTGAAGCCATGCCTTGTACTCAGGGAATCCATGTTTACCCCAGCTTGTCCCTGCCACGGGAAGAAGATGCTGAAGTCTTGCCCCATGTTTAAGGGCACCTCTGGGAAGTGGAAAGAAAGACAAGATGATGTTACGAAGAGACAGTCCCTGTTATTTTTTAATCACTTCACATTTCACTTCCCTGTTAATATGTTTCTTCCTAGTGAGGGTGCATGCTTTATCAGTAACCTTCAGTTTTTGGATATTTCCTGCAAGTGTACAAGCAGATGCAGGTGATGGTGCACACAGGGCAGGGTGTGTAACACTTGTGCCTTCAGAATTTCATCACGGGGAGACAGTGCAGGGAGGCATCTTAGAGAACATCATGGCTTGAGTGATGTGCCCCACCCAGCAGAAGAGGAATGGGCAAAATGCAGTTGTGGAAAAATATCTCTTGTAAATACTGTCCTAACCCAATACCCAGATGCAAGTTCAGTGAACACTTTTTGTGTGATCTGGTAGAAGTGGGTCAGATCAGGTCTGAGCATAGAGAGGGCCAGCTTCCCACATCACTTACTCCACCTCCAGGAAACGCTCACGTTCCTCACTTGACAGAGCCCGCCTTCCCCATATTGTTTGCAGAGCCTTTTAATCGTCCATCTACATTCACCGGCCTGGCAGCAGTTGGTGGCAATGCCTTCGGGGGACTTGGGAATCCTTCAGTTAGTGAGTACCTCTTAACTTCTTAAAATCTGCCTTGGACCGTTTATTTCCTCTTATCTGTCTATGGCTCAAGATCTTTTTAGACGAAAGGAAATTAGGCTCTTGGGGGGCAAATTTGGGTCCTATCATTGCAAAAGCAGACCTCAGCAATGGAGTTAGGTACAAGCGTGTGTTTGCGTCAAAGCCAGTGTTTTAAGAGCTAGCCCACTGTTAGTGTGTGTCACCGGGTGCCAGGGAAGGAAATGTCATTGATTGAACTCCAGGAAGTTGTTTACGTTCGTGGTTCATCCATATTCCATCTCTATATCCAAAGCTTTATCTGCAGCACCCATGAGAAGTGACATGAACTTTTAAATCTCATCTTGCCTTTGGTATTAGTGGGAATGAAAAAACTCGATGAAGAATATCAGGGAGACAGTAGCATTCCATATCCATAATCTGGAAGGACCGCGTCATTTTCTTCTACTAAAAAGTATCTGAATAGGAGAAGCATTGCCCACTGGGCTCATGTTCCAGTCATTATTTAGTCACCAAATGTTCCTTTTCTTCCATGCCATCAATATAGCTTCTCCTCTGGATATAGGAGACCGAAAATGCAGCTCTGAGCGTACCATCCCAGTTCCACCTAGTATCTGTTTAGGGCAAGGCCCTGTCTGGTCTCTAATGACACCTGTCGCAGCTTGCTGAAGCTATGGGAAGAGTAGCAGTCATAGCAGCACGGCTGTGGGTGGGGATGACCAGGAGTTCCACCTGGAATTAACATCATCAGGCTGGGTCACACCATCAGGCTATATACCCTCTGCACATTCGCTCGGGACTTCCGCATGCACCAGAAAGGTGTCATTAGGTTATCCTTTTTAACCCACCCCCTTTCACCCCTTTGCCTTTGGTTAAAGAAAAGAGAAAAAAAAAAAACAGCTGTGAGCTGCTTCTCCGTGTAGGACAAGAGTTCCTCTAATGAATCTGTTGATCTCCTTTCCTTTTCCAGCTCCCAATAATATGTATTCATTTTAACTCTGAATGCTGTTAGAAGTTTTTTGGTAAGTACCTTCATTACGGCAGATTATATAATTTCTCTTAAACCTTTTTGTTCTCCACTTCACCATTTCAGCACCCAACTCAATGTTCGGCCACAAGGATGGCCCCAGTGTGCAGAACTTTAGCAACCCTCACGAACCCTGGAACCGGCTGCACCGAACACCTCCGTCGTTCCCGACCCCTCCGCCCTGGCTGAAGCCAGGCGAGCTGGAGCGTAGCGCGTCCGCTGCAGCTCATGACAGAGATAGAGATGTAGATAAACGAGACGCCTCTGTTAGTAAAGATGACAAAGAAAGGTACGGAAAGAACCTGCTCTCGAGTCCCACCCGGGGAGCCCGCTCTGTGCCGACTTTGGCCATCACCCTCCCTGTCCCAGCCTCGAGCTCCAGCTGGCACGTACCCGCTGCTCACAGGCAGCCAGCGCCCAGGCCCGACAGGGCACTGTGACCGTAGGGTCCACTCGTAGCATAGCGAGAGATTCCTGACCCAGAAGCACCTCCACACTGAGAACCTCCACAGTCCCTGTGAGCGTTAGTTTCTCCAGATACACATCTTCCTCTGAGTGGCAGGGAGTCGGAGCTTTGGACCGAACACACACAGCATGAATCAACACCATATTTGCTTTCAAGTTCGTGCAGTCCATGAAACCATCCATAGGTTTTTCTCTCTCTTTTTGTTTTCTTTTAGAAAGCCATGTTTGCATTGTCTCACCATATTTTTCTCAAATTTTGTTCAAACTCAAATCCTGGGCTCACAGATGACTAATAAAATTTTGCTAACTTAGATGGAGAGAAATGTCAAGTATTTTTGGGTTGGGTTTTGTTTTGCCAGAGGACAATTAAAATTTTACTAACCATTTTTATCTCTGTACTTGGTAATCCATGCCTCAAGCAGAAGTAGCCTTAAAGAGGAAAGTGTCACAGTATTTTTTCTGGAGAATGTTGTAAGCATTCTTGACAAAGGATCCCTTTTTATTTCATTCTTTAGACTATTTTCATTGTGAACGAACTGATAAGTACACAAGATGAGCTTCATAGAAAATACTGAGTAACACTTTCTTTTTGGTACTTAAGTCTCAAATATGATCCAGATTTCTAGTTTTCTTTACTGTGTATATTGTATGGATGTCTGTGTATATGTGTGCATTTCCTAGTGATTAAAAAGATTCGCAGAACTCTAAATGTAGCAGATTAGGAGATGTTCATTGCAGGCCATCATGCCAACTGACTTCTTTCTTACAAAAGAAAAAGACAGTTTCCTTCAGGACAGTATGATAAAAGTCATACGCAGCTGGAGGGCCGTTGCTGACACTGAGCTCCAAGCTGTAAGTCGCCCCAGTGAGCTGCCCCCGAAGCGGGCATATCCTCGCCAGGAGCTCTCTTTGGACAGCCAGTCAAGGCAAATAGGCTGTGGCAGCTAACCTTTGCACATTTTTCTTGGTGGAGTCAAATGGCCTTTTGGACGAAAGCCAGGAAACTTAATACAATACACTCTTCTTCATCCCTGCCTTTCCAAGATGCACTTCTTCATAGACTCCGTGTTGGCTAGAAACCAAGTTTGTAGAGGAAACCTCTGTAGTCCTCTCACCGTGGCCACCCTTGCCCCTGTCCTGCTTCTCTCCACCCTGTCACCAAGTCTGCCTCAGGGCTGCCCCAGACTCCCCGGCTCTCAGTGTGACCTCCGGTTTTACCCTGCTGTCATTCCTGCTGCTTTGCATTTGCTCTGCTCCTCTGCCCCATCCAATGCAGGTCCCTCCATTTCTTCTTTCATATTTCCATTCACATATGCTCTTTAAATTGTTCCCAATTTGCCCCATGAGGTTTTGTGTCTCCAGACCGCCTTTCCTACTGGCTTCCTCCATTTGTCTTCTCGTCAGAGTTTGGACTCCTTGTCCTTCCTAATGCAAAAGAGCATTCCTCACGGCCCAGAGTCCTGAGGTTGTGGCTTCCTCCACACCCCCTCATGTCCGGTGTCTTGGAAATGCTCTGTGTCTGTGTCCCTTCATTCTGATGTCAGGAGAGGGAAGCCCCCATAACCTTCTCGCTAGTCTTCCTCCCCCTGGCTGTGTGCTGCAGTGTTGGGAGGAAGGTTGTATTTGCATCTGGGCTCTTAAAACTATTCATAACCGTAAGAGATCCTGAGAACCTAGATGGGGCTGTGTGGGGTGTCACTTGACTCTCCGGCCACAGTGGCCCATGTCAGCTGTGGGAAGCTCTTCCTCTGTGGTCTCGACTCTCATGTGCAGAGAGGATTGTTCCCGGCAGGGTCTCCCACTCACTCTCATCCCTAGCACTTCACCCCGTAAAGATTCCTCTAAGATCTACGGAAGGTCAGAGCGGCTGGTTTTGCCGTAGGAAGGGCACATCTGACTGCCTCCCCAGCCGTGGGATCCATGCCCAAGCCTGTCCTTTTCACACTGCCATTTCATCGGCAGCCCCCCACCAGGCCGACAAGCCCGCTTCATTGGCCTCCCTGTTCCCCTCTTCCTTCCTTAGGGAAAGCGTTGAGAAAAGACACTCCAGCCACCCTTCACCAGCACCCGCACTCCCAGTGAGCGCCCTGGGACATAACCGCAGCTCCGCCGAACAGATCAGGGGTCATTTGAACACTGAGGCTCGCGAGAAAGACAAACCCAAAGAGAGGGAGAGAGACCACTCGGAATCCCGGAAGGACCTGACCGCCGACGAGCACAAGGCAAAGGAGAGCCACCCGCCCGAGAAGGATGGCCACGGCCACGAGGGGCGAGCCGTGGGCGAGGAGGCCAAGCAGCTGGCCCGGGGACCATCACCGTACGTGCGTACACCCGTTGTGGAGAGCGCCAGGCCCAACAGCACCTCCAGCCGCGAGGCTGAGCCGCGCAAGGGCGAGCCGGCCTACGAGAACCCCAAGAAGAGCTCAGAGGTCAAGGTGAAGGAGGAGCGCAAGGAAGACCACGACCTGCCCCCGGAGGCCGCCCAGAGCCACCGGCCTTCGGAGCCACCGCCCCCGAGCTCCTCGTCCAGCGTGCACCCCGGGCCCCTGGCCTCGATGCCCATGACGGTGGGGGTGACGGGCATTCACCCCATGAACAGCATCAGCGGCCTGGACAGGACTCGCATGATGACGCCTTTCATGGGCATCAGCCCCATCCCGGGCGGAGAGCGGTTCCCGTACCCTTCTTTCCACTGGGACCCCATCCGGGACCCTCTGAGGGATCCCTACCGAGAACTTGACATTCACAGGAGAGACCCGCTGGGCAGGGACTTTCTGCTCAGGAACGACCCTCTCCACCGTCTCTCGACCCCCCGGCTGTATGAAGCTGAGCGCTCCTTCCGGGACCGGGAGCCTCACGATTACCACCACCACCACCACCACCCACTGTCCGTGGACCCGCGGCGGGAGCACGAGCGAGGGGCGCACCTGGACGAGAGGGAGCGCCTGCACATGCTCCGGGAGGACTACGAGCACACGCGGCTCCACTCTGTGCACCCCGCCTCCCTCGACGGACACCTGCCCCACCCCAGCCTCCTTGCCCCCGGCCTGCCCAGCATGCACTACCCCAGAATCAGCCCCCCCTCGGGGCACCAGAATGGGCTCCTCAACAAGACCCCGCCCACAGCGGCGCTGAGCGCGCCCCCGCCGCTCATCTCTACGCTGGGGGGGCGCCCCGTCTCCCCCCGCAGGACTACTCCTCTGTCTGCAGAGATGCGGGAGAGGCCCCCTTCCCACACGCTGAAGGATATTGAAGCCCGGTAAGGAGACCAGGACACAGAGGAGGAAGAAACCCCACAGCAAACAGCCGGTGTGCTTTGGAGCGTGGGGGAGAGAAAGGACCGTTCTCCCGGACCGGGGGCAGAAGCCCCATGCCTCCCCTTGTAAAAAATGTACAGACTCAGTGCAGATTTTGAAATGTTTTGTATATTATATGTTGAAATTTTTCAGATCTTTTAGGCAAGTCATATGTTCTCATGTCTCCGACTCTTTTGGTTTCACATATAAAACTTTTGATTTGAACCAAAACAGTGAAGATGACAGCACACACCAGTATGGTGATAATCGGGGAAAGCAGAACCCAAACACCCGTCCCCACAGCCCACTGGGCAAACCTCTGTCAGGTGAGGAGGGAAGGCCATGTACATAGTTATGTAAAAAAAAAAGATTGCTTCATGAGCTAATGGTTCATATATGCAAAAGGGTAAGATGAAAGCTTTACTTTGTACAAATGTAAATAGATAAAGATTAAGTAACATAATACATTAATACTTCTTAAAATGTGCTATTTGCAAACTTAATCTCAGTGAACACAGTCGGCTGTGGCTGTGTTCCCATATATTGTTATAGACAGCTAAACCCTTCAACTATGCAATGAATGTTCGGGCTTTTCACAAAAGCCCACCTAATTCAAAGGAGCCTTTTCAAACCCATTTACAACATACTTAAGGTCATATTTTCCCTGAACAAGCGCTTATGTGATAGGACTCTCTTTTCCTTGCTTGTTTTTTTCAAACGGAGAAACATCCTATTTTGCAAAGTGGACCCCAGGCTGAAACTGCATCTGAAGTTGCCGCTGTGAGCTCTGGGGGGAGTGCAGCCCCATCAAGGGAATGAGGATGCAGGCAGCCAGTGCCAGGGAGGAGGGGTGTTGTCAGATGCCAAAATCAGGGGACACAAACAGGTTGCCAGCATCTTGTCACCATAACGTGATTTCACACACACCTCATTGTGGGAGCCATACGTTTTTTAGTGTGTCCTATTTCATATCTTTACACACCTCCTCACTTTGTAATGAGGTTTAATTACACCCAAACAGATCCTGAAAGAAAGCTTCAAGTTTTCTCAGATGATGGATATGTTTTCACCGTATTCAATAGCTGATGAAGTTAAGGTGCACTTTTCCTAATGTGACTCGTGTTCCAGTTGGTAATAAAGTCTGGGAATAGCTTAACAGGCCTACATGGTGGAGCCATGGAGAGTTGCAGAGGGTGAAAGGTGGCAGAGACAAAGTCTTGTGTGTGCGTGTGTTTTTAAGTTTGCATCAATCTTAAATGTTTCTTCATAATACTTTTATAATACATTAAGCCTCTTGTCTACATATTTGGAGAGAATATGACTTTACTAGCAGAGAACTACAATATATCTTGTCTACTGGACTGTAAAATATATGTATGAAATAAAATTAGTTCCATTTGGTCTTCTAGTATATTAAAGTGCTATCTGATGTTGTTATCCTGTTTTTGCAAAAAAAAAAAGTTAACTACAGGCCATTGTTTCTAATAAGCAGAGAGATCTATTTTAGTAGTAAACTGAAGGTTTAGTTGTGAGCTTCAGATTTTTGTGAACTCCAAATGTTGTGCAGTGCTTTTTCTTTTTTTTAAGACAACTAAAAAGAAAAAAAAATCCAAGGAATATGTACACTGGAACGGTAGTGGTAGATTTTAGTATTGTAAAGAGATTGTTCTATACAGACCTTTTTGCTGTTTATCCTGTATGTAATAAAGTCCTTTCTAGGTCCTGTGTGAGAAGAAAGTGCAGCGACTGACTCTCCAGCATGTTCTCATCGGCGGAGCCTTCTTGTGTAATGTAAACTGTGCCATGTTATTAAAAAATGTGAACTAAGCTTCTAGCTGCTTGTTTGTGTGAGATGGCCATCCTTACCTTAGGGAAGAAGCCATATTTGCGAAACCGGGCTTTTGTAAAGGACCACCTTGAACCCAGCCCAGGTGAGAACAGAAGACTGACCCACCGTGGCTGGCCACCCCACCTCAGTTAGTGACCTACCAAGTAGTTTCTGGAAGCATTTGCACGTAGTCAGTTGTGGATTTTTTTTGGTAATGTCTAAGCAAAATTTTGCAAGTCATGGGCAGGTACTTCTGGATTTCATAGATGATGTACATGTGGGCCAAGTTAGCAAAAGCCCTTGGTGTCTCAGGCCTACTTCAAAACTCAGCATTTGCTTTATCTGCATTAATGACATCTGACCTAGGGCCTTTGACAATAGTCTGCTGTTTGTTCCTTTGCATTTCAGTCTGTGGACTCAGTCGTATGTCACATAAGACCCTCCAGATACTTGCTCGTGTCTCGGCTTTGTGTCTCCTTGGATTATATGGCAGAGCCCTCATCAACTTGCAGACTGCTCCTTCATTTGCTAAGACCTGTTATGTTTTTTCAAAGTGTAAAACATTGTTAAATTTTTTTGTGTCAAACTGATGAACTGCTGTTTGGATTGGTGTGTGTATCTTTACTGGAAAAAGCAAAAGCAGTCCAGGTTAGCAGGATGCAGGTGGCTGCCGACTTGGAATTAGAAAGGGAAGTGAACAGAAATGGGGGCTTTGTGTTGTGCCGGGAGGGTACGTACTGTGGACTCCGCAGCTCCACGGTGGGGTGCAGAAGTGGGGCACAGAAGACTCCCGGTTTGGGGGAACCAGCTTGTAGTCTCGGAAAGCTCATGATGGGCAGAGCAGGGACCTCCTGAATAAAGGCCCACTCTCTGAATGTTAATACCTGTGTCCCAGACTGGGAAAAATAATTTGAAGAAAAGCCAGTGGACTGAAAAAAATGGTAAATAACTGTTTTGAAGTCAAGCAATTCTCAGGCTCAGTATCAGTGGTGACGGTTTGCTGTCCCTGGCAGGCCTCACTGCATTCTGTTGTCACCTATTTTCCCACTGCCATCTGCAATGTCAGCGGAGAAGAGTCAGACTCCCAGATCAGTCGTGGTATTTAATCCCTGGGGCTTTATTCATCCCAGCCTTTGCATATTTTCCCTCTAATTATGTTCAGCTCCTCTGCATTGATGGGTACCAGCACCAATTTGATTTCCTGCTACCCTATAGATGCTCTAATTATCTCCACAATCTTTGACTGACAATGATCTTGTTACCTTCTAATGGTACATGACAAGTAAAACAGCGAATATAATGATGCCATAATTACCATTTTGGATGGATATTCACAGCAGCATTTGCTGTTTACCCTTTTGCTGCCTCAGTCAAGGTGGATGAGAGGAAATAAGATGTGATAGTTAGTGTTACATACAAACGTAGCATAAGAAGACGTTTAAGAACAGAATCTTGCTGTGCAATTGGCCATGCAGTTGTGGGCTGCTGAAGCCCTCTTGTGTGTTTGTATCTATAATGAAAAACAAATTAGGCCCCAGGGGCATTAAATCAGCTGAAGGAAAGAGGACAGTGAAAAGGACAGGGGCTTTTTCAGTTTGCCACCATTTTTTTCCCTACAGATTTCTGAGCAGTTTCTTAGACATGGGAGTTTCCTCACAGTCAACTAGGGTTATTTGTCACACAGAGGATTACATCATCAAAGACAATCCCACACTACAAAATTGCTGGTTGTCCTTTGGCACCATCACATGTACAAAGCAAGCTTTGAGTTATCTCACCTCTCAATGCTAGAAGCCTCTGATGAGCTGGGGTCAGCAGGCAAGGGGGCCTGTGACCACCCTGTGCCTTCCATTCTCAGTGGCCTTGAGTGATCACAGAACCTGTCTGGAGCTGTGAATGTGTAAAATGAGACATCTGAACATAACAGGCCTAAAATAGGCAGGTGGTAAACCCCGTGTACACGGGTTTGGAGAGCTTGGGTGTGTGCATCCCAGGGCCAGTGGGAATTACAGACCGGGAGAGGATGGCCCACAGAGAGTTAAGTGAGGGTTGTTGAGTTTTGTTTTATTTTTTAAAATCACAGCTTTATAAAATTCTTGCTGCGGATTTGCTGGCACACTTGTCAGACCAAAGTGGGTAAGAGGGTGAGTTTGCAGGGTTTCTAACTCCCCAGCTCCAGTGTTTCTTACCTGGTCAGGGGAGGGGGAGCAGCAGGGTCTGGCTAGAGCACCCAGAGCATTGTCCTTGGGGTCTGGACTCCATCCTACCCTAACTGCTTCCTGACTCTGTGATGGACACAATGTGGAGTGTAGCTTCTGAGCCCATGTGTGGAAACAGCCCACATGTGGCCTGGAAGAGCGAGCACTGGACCAGAAGGCTTCAAAGCCCAGGTTTGTGTCCTTGGCAGGTACTGGGCAGATCGGCCTCAGTTTCTTCAGCTGCAGCTTGAGTTTGTTGCAGGTACTTAAGGCTTCTTCAAGCTCTGTTCAGGTTTTGTACCTTTGTTGGTCTTGGGTTACCTTTCAAGACCTTACTTCCTCATGCTCTGTACCATTCATTCCTCTGCTACTTGACAACTTTCTATCTCTGTATCTGCAGCATGAAAAGACCCTAGTGTCCAAGTCAGCCACCTTACAAGGTCAGGCTCAAAGCCTTCCCCATAAAGCCTCCCTGAGTGCCTATTTCCTGCTGATCTCTCCCTCTTTGGAAGCCTCCTGGGATTCAGCTTCCTCTCCATGCTCCCTGCTCCCCTCCACTCAGCCCTTGCTCTTCTGGGGTTCCACAGGGTCCCTTCTCACAGGATCATCGGCCCCTCAGGGTAGGGTGTGACCAGCATATGTCCCAGGCAAAGCCCTGAGCTTGATGCTCCAGGCAGGTAGAGGCCATTCCTGAGTTGGTTTGGGGAGTAGAAGACTGCCTTGAGCCCTGGCTCCAAAACCTTTCTGACTGTTACCCACTTACGTCACAACACAGCACATGCACACACACACAAACCTAAGATAGGTTTGATGAAACAGTACCCTTGTTATGTGCAATGAACTGTAATTTGTTTATTCCAGTCTTTTACTCATTTTTTTAATCAAGGTATCATTGATATACAATTTTATAAAGGTTTCACATGAGCAACACCATGGTTAGTACATTCACCTGTATTATCAAGTAACCCCACACGCACCATTGCAGTCACTGTTCATCAACGCAGTAAGATGCTAAAGAGTCAATACTTCTGAATGCTATGCTGTCTTCCCTGTGACCTGTACATTACATGTGCTAATCATAATGCTTCTCAATCCCCTTCTCCCTCCCTCCACAGCCCCTTCTCTTTGGTAACCGCCAGTCCTTAGTCTGTGAGTCTGCTCCTGTTTTGTTCCTTCAGTTTTGCTTTGCTGTTATACTCCACAAATGAGAGAAGTCACTTGGTACTTGTCTTTCTCTGCCTGGCTTATTTCACTGAGCATAATACCCTCTAGCTCCAACCATGTTGTTGCAAATGGATATACGTGAATAATATTCCTTGTGTATATATACCACTTCTTTATCCATTCATCTACTGATGGACACTTAGGTTGCTTCTGTATCTTGGCTACTGTAAATAATGCTACAATACACATAGGAGTGTACATGTCTTTTTGAATCTGGGATCCTGTTTTCTTTGGATAAATTGCTAGGACTGGAATTGCTAGAAAAAATGGTATTTCAATTTTTGGTTTTTTGAGGAACCTCCATAGTACTTTCCACAATGGTCGAACTAATTTACATTCCCACCAACAGTGTAGGAAGGTTCCCCTTTCTCCTCATCTTCACCAGCATTTGTTGTTCTTAGTCTTTACAATGTTGGCCATCCTAACTGGTGTAAGTAATATCTCATTGTGGTTTTAATTTGCATTTCTCTGATGATTAGTGATGTGGAGCATCTTTTCATGTGCCTGTTGGCCATCTGAATTTCTTCTTTGGTGAAGTATCTGTTTAGATCCGCTGCCCATTTTTTAATCAGGTTATTTGTTTTTTGGGTGTTGAGGCCTGTGAATTCATTATGTATTTTGGATGTTAACCCCTTATCAGATATGTCATTTAGGAATATATTCTCCCATACTGTAGGATACCTTTTTGTTCTGCTGATGGTGTCCTTTGCTATACAAAAGCTTTTTAATTTGATCTAGTCCCATTTGTTCATTGTTGGTTTTGTTTCCCTTGCCTGAGGAGATGTGTTCAGGAAAACGTTGTTCATGTTTATATTCACGAGATTTTTGCCTATGTTTTCCTCTAAGAGTTTTATGATTTCGTGACTTACACTCAGGTCTTTGATCCATTTTGAGTTTACTTTTGTGTATGGAGTTAGACAATATTCCATTTTCATTCTCTAACATGTAGCTGTCCAGTTTTGCCAACATCAGTTGTTGAAGAGGCTGTCATTTCCCCATTGTATGTCCATGGCTCTTTTATCATCTTAATTGGCTGTATATGTCTGGGTTTATATCAGGGTTCTCTATTCTGTTCCATTGATATATGGGTCTGTTCTTGTGTGCCAGTACCAAATTGTTTTGATTACTATGGCTTTGTAGTAGAGCTTGAAGATGGGAAGCAAGATCCCCCAGCTTTATTCTTCTGTCTGAGGATTGCTTTGGCTATTCAGGGTCTTTTGTGGTTCCATATGAATTTTAAAACTATTTGCTTTAGTTCATAGAAGAATTGCATTGGAATTTTGATAGGGATTGCATTGAATCTGTAGATTGCTTTAGGCAGGATGGTCATTTTGACAATATTAATTCTTCCTCTCCATGAGCATGGGATGTATTTCCATTTATTGCTGTTTTTAATTTCTCTCATGAGTGTCTTGTAGTTTTCAGGGTATAGGTCTTTTACCTCCTTGGTTAGGTTTATTCCTAGGTATTTTATTCATTTTGATGCAGTTATAAATGGAATTATTTTCTTGATTTCTCTTTTGCCAGTTCATTGTTAGTATATGGGTATGTCACAGATTTCTGTGTATTAGTTTTGTATCCTGCAACTTTGCTGAATTCAGTTATTAGTTCTAGTAGTTTTGGGGTGGATTCTTTAGGGTTTTTTATGTACAACATCATGTCATATGTAAACAGTGAGAGTTTAACATCTTCCTTACCAATCTGGATGCCTTTTATTTCTTTGTGTTGTCTGACTGCCATGGATAGGACCTCCAGTACTGTGTTGAATAAAAGTGAGGAGAGTGGGCATCCTTGTCCTGTTCCTGATCTTAGAGGAAAAGCTTTCAGCTTCTTGCTGTTAAGTATGATGTTGGCTGTGGGTTTGTCGTATATGGCCTTTATTATGTTGAGGTACTTGCCCTCTATACCCATTTTGTTGAGAGTTTTTATTATGAATGGATGTTGAATTTTGTCAAATGCTTCTTCAGCATCTATTGTGCTGATCATGTGATTTTTGTTCTTTTTATTGATGTGGTGTATGATGTTGATGGATTTTTGAATATTGTACCATCCTTGCATCACTGGAATAAATTCCACTTGATCATGATGAATGATATTTTTCATGTATTTTTTAATTCAGTTTGCTAATGTTTTGTTGAGCATATTTGCATCTATGTTCATCAGGGATATTGGTCTGTAATTTTCTTTTTTTGTGGTATCTTTGCCTGGTTTTGGTATTGGAGTGATGCTGGCCTCAGAATGAGTCTGGAAGTATTTCCTTCTCTTCTACTTTTTGTAAAACTTTAAGGATGGGTATTAGGTCTTCTCTAAATGTTTGATAAAATTCAGCAGTGAAGCCATCTGGTTCTGGGATTTTGTTCTTAGGTAAGTTTTTTTTAATTGAAGGGTAGTTGACAACAGTACTGCATTACATTAGTTTCAGGTGTACAACACAGTGATTCAACATTTATATACATGATAATTCTAGGTACCAGCTATCACCATACCAAGTTGTTACAATATTCTGACTATATTCCTTATGCTATACATTACATCCCAGTTACTTATTTATTTTACAATTGGAAGTGTGTTTAAATATATATATATATATATACCTCATATATATATATATATATATATATATATATATATTTTGTGAGGGCATCTCTCATATTTATTGATCAAATAGTTGTTAACCACAATAAATTTCTGTATAGGGGGGTCAATACTCAATGCACAATCATTAATCCACCCCAAGCCTAATTTTCGTCAGTCTCCAATCTTGATGCATAACGAACAAATTCTTACATAGTGAATAAGTTACATGGTGAACAGTGCAAGGGCAGTCATCACAGAAGCTTTCGGTTTTGTTCATGCATTATGAACTATACACGGTCAGTTCAAATATGAATATTCATTTGATTTTTAAACTTGATTTATATGTGGATACCACATTTCTCTATTATTATTATTTTTAATAAAATGCTGAAGTGGTAGGCAAGTTTTTGATTACCAGTTCAACTTTGTTGCTGGGAATTGGTCTGTTCAGATTTTCTGTTTCTTCCTGGGTCAGTCTTGGAAAGTTGTATTTTTCATGAAAGTTGTCCATTTCTTCTAGGTTATCCAGTTTGTTAGCATGTAGTTTTTCATAGTGTTGTCTAATAATTCTTTGTATTTCTGTAGTGTCCATAGTGATTTTTACTTTCTCATTTCTGATTCTGTTTATGTGTGTAGACTCTCTTTTTTTCTTGATAAGGCCAGCTAGGGGTTTATCTATTTTGTTTATTTTCTCAAAGAACAAGCTCCTGGTTTCATTGATTCTTTCTATTGTTCTATTCTTCTCAATTTTATTTATTTCTGCTCTGATTTTTATTATGTCCTTCTTTCTACTGACTTTGAACCTCATTTGTTCTTCTTTTTCTAGTTTCAATAATTGTGGGTTTAGAGTGTTCATCTGGGATTGTTCTTTCTTGAGATAAGCCTATATTGCTATATACTTTCTCTTAGAACTGCTTTCGTGGCATCCCATGGATTTTGGGGTGTTGAGTTGTTTTTTCATTTGTCTCCATATACTGCTTGATTTCTTTTTTTATTTGGTCATTGGCCCATTGATTATTTAGGAGCATGTTGTGAAGCCTCCATGTGTTTGTGGGCTTTTTTTTTTCTTTCATAATTTATTTCTAGTTTCATACCTTTGTGATCTGAGAAGTTGGTTGGAACAATTTCAATATTTTTGACTGAGGCTCTTTTTGTGGCCTAGTATGTGATATATTCTGGAAAATGTTCCATGTGCACTTGAGAAGAATGTGTATCCTGCTGCTTTTGGGTGGACTGTTCTGTAGATGTGTGTTAGGTCCATCTGTTCTAATGTGTTGTTCAGTGCCTCTGTGTCCTTACTTATTTTCTATCTTCTTGATCTGTCCTTTGGAGTGAGTGCTGTGTTGAAGTCTCCTAAAATGAATGCATTGCATTCTATTTACCTATAATTCTGTTAGTATTTGTTTAACATATTTAGGTGCTTCTATGTTGGGTGCATAGATATTTATAATAGTTTTATCCTCTTGTTGGACTGACCCCTTTATCATTATATAATGTCCTTCTTTGTTTCTTTTTATTTTCTTTTTTTTAAGTCTATTTTGTCTGATACAAGTACTGCAACTCCTGCTTTTTTCTTGTTTGCATGAAATATCTTTTTCCATCCCTTCACTTTTAGTCTGTGTATTATCTTTGGGTTTGAATTGTATGTCTGTAAGCAGCATATAGATGGGTCTTGTTTTTTTATCCATTCTGTAACTGTATGTCTTTTGATTGGTGCATTCAGCCCATTTACATTTAGGGTGATTATCAATAGATATGTACTTATTGCCATTGCTAGCTTTAGATTTGTGGTTACCAAAAGTTCAAGGGTAGCTTCTTTACTAATTAACTGTCTAACTTAACTAGCTTAGTATTTCATTTCAAACACAATCTAAAGTTTCTTTTTACTTTCCTCCTTTCTTTTTCTTCCTCCTCCACTATTAATATATTAGGTGTCATATTCTGTACTCTTTGTTTATCCCTTGACTGACTGTGTGGGTAGCTGATTTAATTTTGCATTTGGTTAGTATTTAGTTGGTCTACTTCCTTTACAGTGGTTTTATTTCCTCTGGTGATAGCTATTTAGCCTTAGGAGCACTTCCATCTAGATCAGTCCCTCCAATATACACTTTCGAGATGGTTTGTGGGAGGTAAATTCCCTCAATTTTGCTTATCTGTAAATTGTTAAATTCCTGCTTTAAACTTAAATGACAATCTTGCCAGGTAGCATATTCTTGGTTGGAGGCCCTTCTGCTTCATTACATTAAATATATCATGCCACTCCCTTCTGGCCTTTAAGGTTTCTGCTGTGAATTCTGATGATAGTCTGATGGATTTTCCTTTGTGATTCTTTTTCTCTCTCTGGCTGCTTTTAATATTCTGTCCTTATCCTTGATCTTTACCATTTTAATTTTTATATGTCTTATTGTTGTCTTCCTTGGGTTCCTTGTGTTGGGAGATCTGTGCACTTCCATGGCCTGAGAGACTATCTCCTTCCCCAGATTGGGGAAGTTTTCAGCAACTACCTCCTCAAAGACATTTTCTATCCCTTTTTCTCTCTTCTTTTTCTTCTGGTACCCCTATAATGCACATAATGTTCCATTTGGATTGTGGCACTATTCTCTTAATATTCTTTAATTCCTGAAGATCTTTTTTTCTCTCTGTGCCTCAGCTTCTTTGTATTGCTGTTCTCTAATTTCTGTTTCATTTACCTTCTCCTCTACCTCATCTAATCTGCTTTTAAATCCCCCCATTGTATGTTTCATTTCAGATACTGTATTTTTCAAAGTTTCCATCTCTTTTTTGAAGTCCTCTCTGAGGTCTTCAATATTTTTCTGTAGCTCCATGAGCATGTTTATGATTTTTATTTTGAAGTCTTTGTCAGGAAGATTTGTAATTTCAGTTTCACTTAGCCCTCTTTCTGGTGTTTGAGGGATTTTGGTGTGTACCAGATTAGTTTGCCATTCTGTATTTCTGATTCATATGGAATAATAACTGTGTACATGGTGCCCTCTAGTGCCGAGAAGCTCTTCTCCCTGGAGCTGCCCAGCCCCTGGAGCAATAGCAGAGGTCACAGGTGTGGAACACCAGTGCCTGCCAGGAGGAAAGAGCTCTTTTCTGCTTCCTGGCTGCAGGGCAATGGGCCAGGTACACAGGGAGGAACCTCTGCATTATGCTCCTGTAGCTGTCATAGGCAGGACTGCCCTTCAGCTGTACTGTCACAATGGTGGGGGCAATAGGTTTGCAAGCAGGTGCTGGTGTCCAGGAAGGAGTGACAGGCAGCTTATCACAGTGGTGGGCCTCAATGCTGTGTTGCTGTGGAGCACCACCTGAAGCTCCTGAAGCTTCCCAACCTCCTGGGCTTAGTGTTCCAGGATGAGTTTGTCCTCCTGTCCTTTCTCATGAGCAGCAAGCTCTGTGCAATCCTTTCCCTGTAACAGCCCTCTTGCTGTTGGGAGGTTTTCAAAATACCTGACTTTCTTTTGACCTGGAGCAGCCGTTTTTGGGTACCTGTTATCCAAAAGCAGCTGGAATCTCCATTTCTCCAAGTATTCCACCTGTATTTGCTTTCCAACCCCTCTAATCTTCAGAGCACCATGTAATGGGGGTTCATGCACCTGAAGTAGATCTCCAGGGGTGGGTATTTAGCAGTCCTGCATTTCTTCTCCCTCCCCATTCCGTTTCTCTTCCTCCTGCTGGTGAGCTGGGGTGGGGGAGGGGCTTAGGTCCAGCCAGATTGCGGCTTTGCTACTTTACCCTTTTCCATGAGGTCTTCTCTTTTCTCCAGATGTAAGCTATCTGCTGCAGTCTTCTCTCTGGTTGCTCTTTCAGGATTAGTTGTATTTGCTGTATTTTCATGTTATATGTGGTTTTAGAAGGAGGTTTCTCCTTCACTTCTCATGCCCACACCTTCTTTAATCTATCTCTTACTTATTTTTTTTAAATGTTGGTTGGAATCCTCTACCTCATCCTACACCTTTAGGAATCATGGATCTCATTTCCTAGTTTGAAAACAATATCATGGAAAAAAACCTCCAAATTTTAAGGAGGGTATTACACCTGCCCTCTTCCCTGATCTCTTTTCCTAAACTGCCCTTCATGCTGCTGCCATATCTTCCCATGTCTCTACCAGGTCCCAAAACCATCCTCTACTTAACCAGAGGTTGCTAGAGTGGAGCCTGGACTTCTCACCTGGCCTTGGTGGTCTTGCACCTCTGGGGCCTGGGGGCGTGTCAACTTCATATCCCGCACTCACTGACCACTCATACAGAACCAGGTCTTTGTTCCCTCTTCTACCTCTTCTTCATCTGGCAAACTGAGGTTCACCTCTGAGGCCTTAACCTCCAGGAGACTGTCCCTTGTCCCCCATAAGAGTTAATTGCTTAGACCAGTGGTTCTCAGTGTCTTCCCCAGACCAGCAGCAGTCCTGCCTGGGAATCTGTTAGAAATACAAATTTGCCTAAATCTGCAACTTAGGGGAGCCAAGTGATCTGTCTTAACAAGCTCTACAGGTGATTTTGATGCAGTCAAGTTTGAGAAACACGGGATCAAACTGTGTCAAAAAATGAAGGGGGAATTTCTGGCCAAAGATGCAAAAAGTATGACCAGGACACAGAAAATGATTCTGGAAGAGAAGCTGTGTGTTCTTTGACTTTCCAGCTTGATCCAGGATCCTGCTGGATCGTAAAGAGGTTATAACCTTGTTTGAGCCAGAAAGACCTTCTCTCCTTCCTGGTCTACCCTGATTCCTTGCTGGTGTGTTACTGCTAATTCATGCATCACTAACAGTATTACATGTGCAGAGAGGGTTGCAGGTTCTTAGCAATAAGGATAGTAGCCGATGTTAACTGAGTGCTTTTTTCTTTGGTATCATTAATCTACAATTACATGAGGAAAATTATGTTTATTAGACTCCCCACTTCACCAAGTCCCCACCACATACCCCATTAGTCACTGTCCATCTGTGTAGTAAGATGCTGTAAAATCACTACTTGTCTTCTCTGTGTTGCACAGCCCTCCCCGTGCCACTCCCCCATATTATACATGCTAATCATAAGACCCCCTTTCTTCTTCCTGCCCTTCTCCCTCTTTTCCCACTCATCCTCCCCAGTCACTTTCCCTTTGGTAACTGTTAGTCCATTCTCGGGTTCTGTGATTCTGCTGCTGTTTTGTTCCTTCAGTTTCTCCTTTGTTCTTATATTCCACATATGAGTGAAATCATTTGGTACTTGTCTTTCTCCGCCTGGCTTACATCACTGAGCATAATACCCTCTAGCTCCATCCATGTTGTTGCAAATGGTAGGATTTGTTTTCTTCTTATGGCTGAATAATATTCCATTGTGTATATGTACCACATCTTCTTTATCCATTTATCTACTGATGGGCACTTAGGTTGCGTCCATTTCTTGGCTAGTGCTGCAATAAACTTGGGGTGTATCAGTCTTTTTCAAACTGAGCTGCTGCATTCTTAGGGTAAATTCCTAGAAGTGGGATCCCTGGGTCAAATGGTATTTCTATTTTGAGCTTTTTGAGGAACCTCCATAGTGCTTTCCACAATGGTTGAACTAATTTACATTCCCACCAGCAATGTAGGAGGGTTCCCCTTTCTCCACAACCTCGCCAACATTTATTATTGTTTGTCTTTTGGATGGCAGCAATCCTTACTAGTGGGAGGTGATAGCTCATTGTGGTTTTAATTTTCATTTCTCTTATGACTAGCAATGTGGAGCATCTTTTCATGTGTCTGTTGGCCATCTGAATTTCTTCTTCAGAGAACTGTTCAGCTCCTCTGCCCATTTTTTAATTGGGTTATTCACTTTTTGTTTGTTGAGGTGCATGAGCTCTCTATCTATTTTGGCTGTCAACCCTTTATCAGATCTGTCATTTATGAATATATTCTCCCATTCTGTAGGATGCCTTTTTGGTCTATTGATGGCATCCTTTGCTGTACAGAAGCTTTTCAGCTTGATATAGTCCCACTTGTTCATTTTTGCTTTTTTTTCTTGCCCGGGGAGGTATCTTCATGAAGAAGTCACTCATATTTATGTCCAAGAGATTTTTGCCTATGTTTTTTTCTAAGAGTTTTATGGTTTCCTGGCTTACATTCAGGTCTCTGATCCATTCTGAACTTACTCTTGCCTATGGGGTTAGACAGTGATCCAGTTTCATTCTCTTACATGTAGCTGTCCAGTTTTGCCAACACCAGCTGTTGAAGAGGCTGTAATTTCCCCATTCTATGTCCATGGCCCCTTCATCATATATTTATTGACCATATATGTTTGGGTTAATTTCTGGAGACTCTATTATGTTCCAATGGTCTGTGGGTCTGTTCTTGTGCCAGTACCAAATTGTCTTGATTACTATGGCTTTATAATAGAGCTTGAAGTTGGGGAGTGAGATCCCCCCCACTTTATTCTTCCTTCTCAGGATTGCTTTGGCTATTTGGGGTCTTTGGTGGCTCCATATGAATTTTTGAACTATTTGTTCCAGTTCATTGAAGAATGCTGTTGGTAATTTGATAGGGATTGCATCGAATCTGTATATTGCTTTGGGCAGGATGGCCATTTCAATGATATTAATTCTTCCTAGCCAGGAGCATGGGATGAGTTTCCATTTGTTAGTGTCCTCTTTAATTTCTCTTAAGAGTGTCTTACAGTTTTCAGGGTATAGGTCTTTCACTTCCTTGGTTAGGTTTATTCCTAGGTATTTTATTCTTTTTGATGCAATTGTGAATGGAATTGTCTTCCTGATTTCTTTTTCTATTAGTTCATTGTTAGTGTATAGGAGAGCCTCATATTTCTGTGTATTAATTTTGTATCCTGCAACTTTGCTGTATTCCGATATTAGCTCCAGTAGTTTTGGAGTGGAGTCTTTAGGGTTTTTTATGTACAATATCATGTCATCTGCAGATAGTGACAGTTTGGCTTCTTCTTTACTGATCTGGATTCCTTGTATTTCTGTTTTGTCTAATTGCCATGGATAGGACCTCCAGTACTACGTTGAATAACAGTGGGGAGAGTGGGCATCCCTGTCTTGTTCCTGATCTTAGAGGAAAAGCTTTTGGCTTCTCGCTGTTCAGTATGATGTTGGCTGTGGGTTTTTCATATATGGCCTTTATTATGTTGATGTACTTGCCCTCTATACCCATTTTGTTGAGAGTTTTTATCATGAATGGATGTTGAATTTTGTCAAATGCTTTTTCAGCATATATGGAGATGATCATGTGATGTTTGTCCTTTTTATTTATGTGATGGATGATGCTGATGAATTTTTTAATGTTGTATCATCCTTGCATCCCTGGAATGAATCCCACTTGGCCATGGTGTATGATCCTCTTGATGTATTTTTGAATATGGTTTGCTAATATTTTGTTGAGTATTTTTGCATGTATGTTCATCAGGGATATTGGTCTGTAATTTTCTTTTTTGGTGGGTCTTTGCCTGGTTTTGGTATTAGGGTGATGCTAGCTTCATGGAATGAGTTTGGGAGTATTCCCTCCTCTTCTATTTTTTGGAAAACTTTAAGGAGAATGGGTATTATGTCTTCTCTGTATGTCTGATAAAATTCCAAGGTAAATCCATCTGGCCCGGGGGTTTTGTTCTTGGGTAGTTTTATGATTACCGCTTCAATTCCTTTACTGGCAATTGGTTTGTTTAGATTTTCTGTTTCTTCCTTGGTCAGTCTTGGAAGGTTGTATTTTTCTAGGAAGTTGTCCATTTCTTCTAGGTTTTCCAGCTTGTTAGCATATAATTTTTTTGTAGTATTCTCTAATAATTCCTTGTATTTCTGTGGGGCCCATCAGGATTTTTCCTTTCTCATTTCTGATTCTGTTGATGTGTGTAGATTCTCTTTTTCTCTTAGTAAGTCTGTCTAGGGGCTTATCAATTTTGTTTATTTTCTCAAAGAACCAGCTCTTGGTTTCATTGATTTTTCTATTGTTTCATTCTTCTCAATTTTATTTATTCCTTCTCTGATCTTTATTATGTCCCTCCTTCTGCTGACTTTAGGCCTCATTTGTTCTTCTTTTTCCAATTTCAATAATTGTGTCTTTAGACTATTCATTTGGGATTGTTCTTCCTTCTTTAAATATGCCAGGATTGCTATATACTTTCCTCTTAAGACTGCTTTCGCTGTGTCCCACAGAAGTTGGGGCTTTGTGTTGTTGTTGTCATCTGTTTCCATATGTTGCTTGATCTCTATTTTGGTTTGGTCGTTGACCCATTGATTATTTAGGAGCATGTTGTTAATTCTCCATGTGTTTGTGAGCCTTTTTTCTTTCTTTGTACAATTTATTTCTAGTGTTATACCTTTGTGGTCTGAGAAGTTGGTTGGTAGAATTTTAATCTTTTTGTATTTACTGAGGCTTTTTTTGTGGCCTAGTATGTTGTCTATTCTGGAGAATGTTCCATGTGCACTTGAGAAGAATGTGTATCCTGTTGCTTTTGGGTGTAGAATTCTATGGATATCTATTAGGTCCATCTGTTCTAGTGTGTTGTTCAGTGCCTCTGTGTCCTTACTTATTTTCTGTCTGGTGGATCTGTCCTTTGGAGTGAGTGGTGTGTTGAAGTCTCCTAATATAAATGCATTGCATTCTATTTCCTCCTTCAATTTCGTTAGTATTTGTTTCACACATGTTGTTGCTCCTGTATTGGGTGCATATATATTGATAATGGTTATATCCTCTTGTTGGATTGACCCCTTTATCATTATGTAATGTCCTTCTTTATCTCTTGTTACTTTCTTTGTTTTGAAGTCTATTTTGTCTGATACTAGTACTGCAATACCTGCTTTTTTCTCCCTCTTGTTTGCATGAAATATCTTTTTCCATCCCTTGACTTTTAGTCTGTGCATGTCTTTGGGTTTGAGGTGAGTCTCTTGTAAGCAGCATATACATGGGTCTTGCTTTTTTATCCATTCTGTTACTCTATGTCTTTTGATTGGTGCATTCATTCCATTTACATTTAGGGTGATTATTGAAAGATATGTACTTATTGCCATTGCAGGCTTTAGGTGTGTGGTTACCAAAGGTTCAAGGTTACCTTCTTTACTGTCTTACTGTCTAATTTAACTCGCTTTTTGAGCTATTGTAAACACTGTTTGGTGATTCTTTATTTCTCTCCCTTCTTATTCCTCCTCTTCCATTCTTTATGTGTTAGGTGTTTTATTTTGTGCTCTTTTGTGTTTCCTTTGACTGCTTTTGTGGGTAGTTGATTTTAGTTTTTGCCTTTAGTTAGTATTTGATTGTTCTCCTTTCTTTGCTGTGATTTTATTTTTTTCTGGTGACATCTATTTGGCCTTAGGAGTGCTTCCATCTAGAGCAGTGCCTCTAAAATACTCTGTAAAGATGGTTTGTGGGAGGCAAATTCCCTCAACTTTTGCTTGTCTGGGAATTGTTTAATACCTCCTTCATATTTAAATGATAATCATGCTGGATACAGTACTCTTGGTTCAAGGCCCTTCTGTTTCACTGCATTAAATACATCATGCCATTCTCTTCTGGCCTGTAAGGTTTTTGTTGAGAAGTCTGATGATAGCCTGATGGGTTTTCCTTTGTAGGTGAACTTTTTCTCTCTCTGGCTGTCTTTAATACTCTGTCCTTGTCCTTGAGTTTTGCCATTTTAATTATTATGTGTCTTGGTGTTGTCCTCCTTGGGTCCCTTCTGTTGGGTGATCTGTGTGCTTCTGTGGTTTGAGTGAATATTTCCTCCCCCAGTTTGGGGAAGTTTTCAGCATTTATTTCTTCAAATACACTTTCTATCCCCTTTTCTCTCTTCTTCTTCTTCTTCTGGTACCCCTATAATGTGAATATTGTTCCGTTGGGATTGGTCACACAGTTCTCTTAATATTCTTTCATTCCTGGAGATCCTTTTATCTCTCTCTGCATCAGCTTCTCTGCGTTCCTGTTCTCTGGTTTCTATTCCATTAATGGCCTCTTGCATCTCATCCATTCTTCTTTTAAGTCCTTCCAGATATTGTTTTATTTCTGTATTCCCCCTCCTTAGCTCTTGCATATTTCTCTGTAAGTCCATCAGTATGGTATGACCTTTATTTTGAATTATTTTCAGGAAGTTTGGTTAAGTCTATCTGCCCAGGTTCCCTCTCAGGGGAGGATGTCTGTGTGATTCTGGTCTGGATCAAATTATTCTGCCTTTTTATGGTGATAGAGTTAGTTGTGGGCAGTTGGCGCGTGTGTCAGTTGGGAGAACAGAGTCCCTTTCCTCTTGCTCCTCATCTTCCTCTCCTGGGAGAATGGCGACCCCTAGCAGTTTGTGCTGGACAGCTGCACGCAGATGGGGTATCTGTGTCTTGCCCGGGTCGCTGTGGAGGAAGCTCTGTGTGGCTGCTGTGGGCGTGGCTGCTCTTAGACTGCTGCACTGCTATGGCCGGGCCGCACTGGTGGGGGAATGGGCAGGAGGCTGTTTATTGCTGTGAGGGGCCTCAGAGCTGCGCTGCCGCCCAGGGGGTTAGCGCACCCAGAGTTCCCTGGGATTCCCAGCTGCTTGGCTGAGTGTGCCGGGATGCTTCCATCCAGCTGTGAGGCTCCTGTCCCTTTAAGACTTTCAAAAAGCACTCATTTTTCTTTTTTCCCACGGGTGCTGGCTATGGGGACCCACTCGCAGGTTTTACTGTTCTATTTCCCTAGTATCCAGCACACCATGCACTGTGTGTCTATGCTCCTGGTGTGGATGACTGGGGCTGGGTATTTATCAGTTCTAGGCTCCCACTCCCTCCCTGCTCTGACTCATCTACTCCTGCTGGGGAGCTAGGGTAGGGGTGGCATTCGGATCCCGCAGGGCCGCAGCTTGTATCTTATCCCCTTTGTGAGGCGCTGGGTTCTCGCAGGTGTAGATGTAGCCTGGCTATTGTCCTGAATCTCCTGGTCTCTCTTTTAAGAGTAGTTGTATTTGTTATATTTTCAAAAATATATATGGTTTTGGGAGGAGATTTCTGCTGCCCTACTCATGCCACCATCTTGGCTCCTCCAACTGAGTGCTTTTTGTGTGCATTGTTCTAAGTGCTTTTAACATATTAACAGATTAACTCCTTTAAAGTTCTCAACAAGCTTGTGAGGTACAACAAGTGAGTGAGAAAAATGAAGCCTAGAGCGATGAAGTAGTTTGCCCATGTTTAAATGCATGACCTAGGTACAAACTGAGGCAGGTGCCTTCTAAAGCCTGCACAATTACACAGCCTTGTGTCATCATCAAGAGAAGGCTTGCTGAGCTAATTAGCCATATAAACAGCAATTGAAGGGACATTGTGTTCCCACTTAACACTCACTTGTAATTAGCACCATATACATTCCAGAGGCTGCAAACTGGTGGCTTGGACTGAATGAACGAATGAATGAATGAACAAAACAAGAGGATTTTGCATGACTCAGTGATGAGAATATGCCACTAATGAGGCAAAAATTCTGAAATGTCCTAAGCTAAATGGCATGAGGGCCAGAGAATGAGGGAGAGAGACAAGGGAGGGTCAGCAGTTGATAGCTGCAGGCTGTAGCTGACCAGGAACTCCACAATCACCTAGAAGGTCTCCAAGACCTTCTTATCCCCCTTGTGTGACCAGTGTCTGAGCATCATCAATGACCAATCTATGAGCCTTGTCTATGGACTAACCACTTATTCCAGGACTTCCCCACTTCAATTTATCCCACCTTCCTTATCTATAGGCAATGTGAGTTTAAAGAACTTTCCTTAAGACCCCTCATAAATGTGCCCTGTTTCTTGAGTCTGGTGGATGAATTGTTTCTGGTGGTGGTGAAGTAGAAACTTCCTGTCCCAGGACTCAGTCCTTATCAGGTAGCATCTGTAAGGCTCAATAAACCTTTTTATTTCAGAGGTCTCTCAGTCTCTAGAGCTTTTGATTTGTTACTATGAACCAAGGGTTATAATTAATCCAAGTCTGTTCATCTAAGCTTTATTTTTAAAAAATTAGTGGCTTGTGTGGTCCAAAGAGCGTTCAACATGTATTAAGCCCAGAATGCTTTTTGAATACAGAAATTTTGTCCAATAGTCAACCCCTACTGACCCCATGTTCCTGAGAGGGCCACATGCCTGAGCAACCCACAGCCCCATCGCCCCCAGCAGGACCACTGTTTCCTCATGTTAGGCAGGTCTTGGTGAGCAGTTTGAAACTGTGGATACATGCAAATGTTTAATATGAAAGTTCTGGAAAATAAAGTTTCTCCTCTTGAATTATTAAAGTAGATTGAAAGTTGCGGGCAATAAAGTGACAGTCCTTAGAAATAATAAACCAGCATTCCTCTGTAACTTGGAATTTTCATCCATTCAGATGGATCTTCACCCCAGAGGGTCTGTAATAATGCGACAAAGGATGCCATCTGTGTGGGTTACACACCCCTAACAGCAGCCGAAGTTCATGAATACATTAGTGCATGTAGGATACATGAACATTCTTCTACTTGGCAAACAGTGAGTTTGTTCTGCTGGCTGGGCTCTGTGAGGTGCAGGGGCTCCTGCAGGACCCAAAGGGACAAGGCCCCTCCTGGGAACTTAACCCAGCGGGGATGGCAGTCAAGTGACAAGTTCAGCAAGACAATTACAGGGTAACTGCTCTGCAATCTGAGGACGGTGGCTGGGCGTCTGAGAGTCAGTGAGGCATTTTCAAGAGCGATGTTGAGTTAATGAAACAAAGCCTTCCACATCAGGCATTTTGGTTCTCCTTCTCTCAGGGTCTCAAATGCCCTGCAGCTCTGGGTCGGGTCTCAAATGCCCTGCAGCTCTGGGAAGCCTGGGAAACATGGCCTCTCCCTCTGAGCGTCCTGAGTGAGTGAGATGTGGCACTGTCTGCTCACTTCGCTGCAGCCCTGCTAGGGCCCAACTGATGGCACTACCCAGCCTCTTCTGGCCTGAGTCTGGGGACAGGGGTGCTTACAGGGACACATGATGGATGGGATCTGGGCCACTCACTGCATCTACACAGGCCTCAGATTCCCCACCTTGAAAATGGAAAGAGGCAGGAGATTGGATCTTACCAGCTAATTTCCAATTTATCTTTTTGTTCAAACAGGTTATGTTTATGTGGCCAGGTAGGACTTTGTTTGCTAATATTCAAGGAACAAAAGAAATGCCACAATAAGAAGAGAAAAGTGCAAATGATATTTGAGAGGTGGAGAAAAAGGAGCAGTCATGTGAAGGGTCACAGAAAGCTGAATTCAGAAAGGTCTCTGGGGACCAGTACCAAGGGTCTTGCTTGCTAGGACTTCAAACATCATCCTGTATTGGGAACTATGGACATTTCTGTAAATAAAGTTCCAGGGAGGGTAGATGTCACTAATGAATGAAGCCAGCCTCTGCCAGAGTCACAGCCCTGTGTCCATAGGCTTTTTATGTTCAGCTGCAGCCTCACTTAGCCATCCGGGCACTTGGAATAAGTCACCTAACCCTCCATCCTCCATTCACCTGATGTGAAGCGCAAGGGGGTCCAGGCCCTCCCCTCCGAACTTCCCACCCCCTTTGTGTACTGCGGGCCCCTCTGAGGGGTCCAGCCCTGAGAGGTGCTCATGTGTTTATTCACCCCCAGCCTGCTTGCCTGCACCTGCAGGAGTCAGGGGGCAGCCCCAGACTCAGTGGCCCCCAGCCTCCCCACCTGCCCTCTGTCTGGGCCTCAACACAAGTTTCATCCCCTTCAGGGATCTTCTCAGGTCAGTGTCCCCTCCGTTCCCTTCCATCCCCGTCCTCCTCCGATCCCAGGCCCTGCCCTGGCCTCTGGGCAGCTGTCAGCACAAATCCCCTTTCCACCTGTCATTCTGTGGACCATCCTGCCCTCCCTACACACAGGACCACCGCCGCTTTCTGAAATAGGGGCATTTTCTGCCCCTCATCCTTCTCCCTGTGGCCTGAGCTGCAAGGCTCATCCTGCTCCCAGAACTCTCCTGCTCCTCCCCAAGCCCCCAACTCCTGGGTGCAGCTGCCTACACCCCACTCCCGACCCATCCCTGATGATATCCTCTGGGCCCTTCCAGTTTCTCCAATGAACCCTGGTCATAATTCTCTCTCCAAGGTCCCACCCCAGCTCCCTCCAGTCTCATGTCAAACACCTCCCCTTCTGCCCCTGTATCCTGCTGTTCATTCCCTGGACACCGCACCCCACCCCACAACAGTCTTCTGCTGCCCTCTCTGCCACTGTCCCTGATTTCCTCTTTCCCCACTCCCCTCCTGCACCCCCAGGTGAGTGATTATAATCTCCCAGACATTTTCGCTCCCCTGCCGATTTGTGGAGCCACATGCCACTCTGCCTAAACCCCATATTTGGTTAAATATGGTTCTGGCCACCCCATGCTTGGGCCTCTGTGGCCAAATGTAGGAGAGAGAATCACAAAATTATGCTGCTGTCAGTAACCCCAAGTGGACCTCTGAAGGGTCTGGAAATCATGTTTCCCCACTCTCCTGGGTGGCTGCCATTCCTGAGGGGTCAGGGTTAATGGGTCTTAAGACTGATTCCCTTCAGGCTGGCATTCCAGAAAAGGAGCTGGCCTCTTGTGGAGCTCCTGGGAAATGGGCTGTGGCCCAGTGCTGCAAGCTGTCAGTCCTACAGACTGCGAGGCGCAGACCCCCAGCCTCCATCCCACCTGGGCTAGTACTGAACTCCCCTCCCCAAGTATGGAAATCTCAGTGGGCAGAAAAGGGCTGGAGCTGGGGTTCTGCCACATTGCAGTGCTATATTTGGAAGGAGAAGGGCTTTCTAATTGTGCAATTTAAAAGCCCCACTGTCTCAGGTCAGGGGCTCTCCCAGAGTCAGACCCTGCCTGTATCGCTGCTAGACTCAGACAAGAGGCGCCTTCTACCTAGACACACACACAGTTATTAAAGAGCCCAGGGGCACCTCTGCCACTCAGGAGTTGGTGGGCTGCATAGCCCAAAGAAACAGCTCCCTGCCCTCAGCGTCCTCTCATGACTCACAGCAGCCCCACCCCAGGTGAGTCCTCTCCCTGTCTCTTGCCCTGTGTCTACAAGACAAAGGCCTCCTGCTTCTGAGAGCCATAGGGCTATGGGTGACTGTGAGTTGCACTGAGATGGCACTGGGGCCAGATTCTGCCCCACAGAGCAAGGAGGGTCTGAGTGGTGGGACACTTGGAGAAAAGAAATTTCTGTTTGTCAAATCCTTCCTTTCCAGAGAACATTGATACCATCAGCACAATGGATTCTTGCACAATACAGTCTTGTTTAAAAGTGTTGTCCTTCCAGTTTCTCACTTTTCTTCTTAATTTAATTCATGGTTGTTCATGCACTTGTGAATTAATGAAGTATGTTCACAACAGTTGCATCTGGCAACTGAGGAACACTTCATAATAATAAAGTTATTATTACTCTTAAATTTCTATCTATGGAGGACCAGAGGTAACAAGGATGAAACATAATACTGATTCTTTACCCAGATAACAAACACTAGAATGGCTACCATATTTCTATATAGTATTTAATAATACTTAAATTTCAAAATAACATTTGTGAATACAACAGCATTATTTGAGTAATTTGTGTATCTTTTCAATATATAAATTCAATAATTATTATATTGAATAATTTGTATGTGAAAACTTTGGTGTTCATTATTATTTGTAATTTGACTTATATAAAAAGTAATTGAAAATATGGAAAATAAATTTTAATTTTTAAATATTTTCTTTAATTTATCCTCTTGATGGAAACATTCAAATTTTGTACACTTTAAATAAAATCATATTTTGTTTTTTAATCCTTTAGACCAAGGGCCAGTGTACTTTTCCTGTAGAAGACCAGATAAGAATTTTAGACTTCTTGGGCTCTCAGGTCTTTGCTGCAACTACTCAATTCAGCAATTGTAGTATGAAAGCAACTGTGGACAGCATGTAAGCAAATGGACTGTCTAAATTATGGTGAAACTTCACAAAAGCAGATGGGGGGTCATGTTTGCTGACCACTGCATTCAACCACTGACAATGAGTCCAACATCTTGATGTAAACAGAGAATGCAAAAGCAAAATGCATAAAAAAAACCAACAACCTGGGAAAGAAAGAAATAGAAAAATATTCAAAGAATGTTTGATTAACTTTTAAAACCTGGGGAAGTATGAAAGAGAGCTTAATTCTGTCAAGCATAATCCCTATAACATTTGCAAGCTAAACATATTTTTTAAATTGAAATGTTTAGTGAGGTAATTGTAAGTTAGCATGTAGTTGCAAGAAAGAATATGGAGAGATCACATATATACTCTGCTTAGTTTCCCCCAGTGGTAATGTTTTGCAAAACTGTACAATATCACAACCAGGATATTGACACTGATACAATCTACCCGTCTTATTACATTTTCCCAATTTAGTTATAGTCATTTGTGTGTGTGTGTTAAGTACTGTACAGTGAGTCTCAGATGGTGGCTGCATTTAAGTTTTTAAAGAAAATACCAGTCTCTTTTCCAGAGTACCTATCATCACTTTACATTCCTACCACTACTCCTAATATTTATTGTCCAAATGATCCAGTTTTTTTGCATCTTCACCAGCATTTGGCGTTTTTTTTTTTTTTTTTTAGCCATTCTTCTGTATGTACTGACATTTCCTTCCTGTTTTAATTTGCATTTCTCTAATAGTTAATGGCATTGAACATAATTTTTTTCAGCTCGATTGAGGTACTGAGGCAGATAATAGTAGGACACAGGTAGATAAAGTTTAGGAGTCTTGTAAGTTTCAAAAAGCCCCAATCTAACTCAGCCACTTAGATAGACCTCAGCTGCTCTGATTTACTGCCCTATGCAGATAAAACTCAGCCATTCAAAAGTTCACTTAGGTAGACCTCAGCTGCTCTGACTGGTTGTGCAAATAAAGCATCATACTTTCAGCCAATCAGGAGTGAGTTGTGATGTCATTAGTTCAGTTTTCTATTAGGTCTTGGATGGGAGGGTGGAACTTCTTCCTCTCAGGAGGCAGTATAAACCCCAGATACCACAGCTCTGACAACATCCTTACTTGGAGACCCTCCTGGCTAGCAGGAGTAATTGCTTTCTCCACTCATTAGAAGAGCTTTGCTCTGTACTCTTGTCTGCTGGCTTCATTCTTTGTCACCTCAGAGATACAATCCTGGGAAAAAACAGCATTCCATCTGGTAACAGTATTATTGAGAACATCAGGTGGTACAATGTGATAGTTTTTTAGAAGGCATAAAACATGATGATTTAACACATTGTAAAGTGATTAACACAATCAAGTTAATTAACACATCCATCACCTCTTCTATCTGTGTGAGAAGAACACTTAAGATCTACTCTTAGAAAATTTCAAATATGCAATATATTATTAAATTTAATTGTTAGTATGTAGAAATCATGCTGTGGATTTGTAGTTTTATGTTCTCCATTTAAGTCTATGATCTATTTTGAGTAAGTTTTTATATAAGGTGTGAGTTTTAGATTGGGACTTGATTCAGTACCACTTGTCGAAAAAGCTGTCCTTCCTCCATTGAATTGGTTTCGTATCTTTGTCAAAAATCAGTTAAGCATATTAGTTCGGGACTATCGGGTCTTCTGTTCTATTCCTTTGATCCATGTGTCTATCCCTCTACCAATACCACACTTTCTTGATTATTGTAACTATTAGTAAACTTAACATGTTGTAGAGTAATTCTTCTACTTTATTATTTTTTGTTAAGATTGTTTTAGCTATTCTAGGACCTGTGCTTTTTCATCTAAGTTTTATAATAAGTCTATGTCTATGAAACCTTGCTGGGATTTTGGTAGAAATTTTATTAAGTCTGTAGAGCAATTTGGGGGACATTGACATCTTTAATATGTTGAGCCTTTCAATCCATGAAGATGGTATGTCTCTCCATTTATTTAGGCCTTTTTTTATTTCTTTCATCAGCATTCTGTAATTATCAATGTATGGATTCTATACATTTTTGTTCAATGTGTTCTAAATATGTTGTTTTCATTCAAATGATTGTAAATGATGTGTTTAAACTTTTGGTTTATGCGTTTTCATTGTTAGTATGTGGAAATATTTTGTATAGACTTTCTATGTAGACATTCATGTCATCTGTAAACAGGGACAGCTTTATTTTTGCCTTTCTGTACCCCTTTTACATCTTCTTCTTATCTTAGTCGTTGGTTAGAACTTCTGTACTATGTTGAATAAGAAGGATAAGAGCCTTGTTGTCAATCTTAGTGAGAAAGTACTCAGGCTTTCAGCATTAAGTATGCTGATAGCTATTGCTATTTATCAAGTTAAGGTAATTCCCCCTATTGCTACCTTGCTGAGAGCTTTTGACACACATTCTTGTGTGCGTTTTAAAATATACATAGCATGAAATTTACCATTTTAACCATTTTAAAGTAAGCAATTCAGTGACATTAAGTACATTCACAGTGTTGTGAGACCATCACCATCTGTTTCCAGAACATTATCATCACCCCAAATGGAAACCCCATACTAATTAAACTGTCACTCCCCATTCTTCCCTCTCTTCAGTCCCTGGTAACCACAAATCTTTCTGTTTCTATGGATTTGCTTATTATATTGATTTTATATCAACATAATAATATATGTATTTTTTGTGTCTGGCATTTTTCATTCAGTATATTTTCAAGGCTCAATCATGTTGGAGCATGTTTCTGTACTTCTATTCCTTTTCCAGCTCAATTAGATTTCATTGTGTGGATATAACACATTTTGTTGATCCATTCATCCACTGATGGACATTTGGGTTGTTTCCACGTTTTGAATAGTTTTTATTTGAACACCTGTTTTCAGTTCTTTTGAGTATATATGCAGAAGTGGAATTGCTATGTCACATGATAATTCCATGCTTAATTTTTTAAGGAACCACCAAACTGTTTTCCAAAGCAGCTGCACCAATTTATATTCCCACCAGCAATGCACATGGTTACCATATCTCCACATACTTGTTATGTTCCTTGTAAGAACTATTATAATGGCCATGCTGGTGGGATTAAAGTGGTATTTCATTGTGGTTTTGATTTGCATTTCCCTAATGACCAAAGATGTTGAATATATTTTCATGTATTTATTGGCTCTTTGTATATCCCTTTTTAGAAATGTCTATTCAAGTCCTTAGCAAATTTTAAAATTGGGCTGTCTTTTGGTTTTTGAATTGCAAGAGTTCTTTATATGTTGTAGATACAAGACCCTTACAAAATACATGATTTGCAAATATTTTCTCCCATTTTATAGGTTGTCTTCTCATTTTCCTGATAGTACCCTTTCATTATTAATTTTGGGAAAGTCCAGTTTAATCTATTTTTTATTTTATTGCTCATGTTTTTGCTGTTTTAAATAAGAAATTGTTGCAAAATCCAAGGTCATGAAAATTTACACATATGTTTACCTTTAAGAGTTTTTTAGTTTTAGATCTTATGTTTAGGTCTTTCATCCATTTTGAGCTAATTTTGTATATGGTGTGAGGTAAAGGTCCAACTTCATTATTTTGCTTATGGATATCCAGTTGCCCAAGCATCATTTGCTGAAGAAACTATTTTTCCCTATTCTACGGGCTTGGCACCCTTGTTTAAAATCAGTTCACTGTGGACATATGAGTTTATTTCTAGACTCTCAATTCTATTCCATAGATCTATGTCTATCATTATGCCACACTGTTTTGATTACTGTAGCTTTGAAGAAAAATTGGGAAGTGTGAATTCCCACTTTTGTTCCTTCTTCTCAAAGTTTTTTTGCATATTTGGAACTCCTTGAAATTCACATTAAATTTAGGAACAGCTCTTTCATTTCTGCAAAAGAAACTGTTAGGATTTTTTATAGGGATTTTGTTGAATCTGTAGAATATTTTGTAAAGTATTGCCATCTTGACATTATTAAGTTTTCCAATCCATGAACACTAGATGTCATTGCATTTATTTAGGTTTTCTTAATGACTTTCATCAATATTTGTAGTTTTCAGGGTATAAGTATTGCACTCTCTTGATTAAACTTATCCAAAAGTATTTTATTCTTCTTGATGATTCTGAAAATGAAATTCCTTTTTGATTTCTGTTATGGAGTGTTCATTGCTAGTGTGTAGAAATACAACTGATTTTGTCACAGATTATTATTGTGTATTTTTTTATTAAGGTATCATTGATATACAATCTTACGCTCAGGTTTCACATGAGCAACGTTGTGGTTACTACATTCCCTCTATTATCAAGTTCCCACCACATACCCTATTACAGTCACTGTCCATCAGCATAGTAAGAAGCTATTGAGTCACTGTTTGTCTTCTCTGTGTTATACTTCCTTCCCCATGACCCACCTATATTATGTGGGCTAATCATAATGACCATAATCCCCTTATCGCTCCCTTCCCATCCACCCTCCCCAGTCCCTTTCCCTTTGGTAACTGTTAGTCCATTCTTGGGTTCTGTGAGTCTGCTGCTGTTTGGTTCCTTCAGTTTTTGCTTTGTTGTTATACTCCAAAGATGAGGGAAATCATTTGGTACTTGTCCAGCTCTGCCTGGCTTATTTCACTGGGCATAATACCCTCTAGCTCTATCTATGTTGTTGCAAATGGTAGGATTTGTTTTCTTCTTATGGCTGAATAATATTCCATTGTGTGTATTTACCACATCTTCTTTATCCATTCATCTACTGATGGACACTTAGGTTGCTTCCATATCTTGGCTATTGTAAATAGTGCTGTGATAAACATAAGGGTGTATATGTCTTTTTGAATTTGGGATCCTGTATTCTGAGGGTACATTCCTAGGAGTGGAATTCTTGGGTCAAATGGTATTTCTATTTTTAGTTTTTTGAGGGACCTCCATAGTGCTTTCCAAAATGGTTGAACTAATTTACATTCCCACCAACAGTGTAGGAGGGTTCCCCTTTCTCCACATCCTCACCAGCATTTGTTGTTGTTTGTCTTTTGGATGTTGACCATCCTATCTGATGTGAGGTGATATCTCATTGTGGTTTTAATTTGCATTTCTCTGATGATTAGTGATGTGGAGCATCTTTTCATGTGCCTGTTGGCCATCTGAATTTCTTCTTTGGAGAAGTGTCTGTTCAGATCCTCTCCCCATTTTTTAATTGGGTTATTTGCCTTTTGGTTGTTGAGGCATGTGATCTCTTTATATATTTTGGATGTCAATCACTTATTGGATATGTCATTTATAGATATATTCTCCCATACTGTAGGATGACTTTTTGTTCTACTGATCATGTTCATTGCTGTACAGAAGCTTTTTAGTTTGATATACTCCCACTTGTTCATTTTTGCTTTTGTTTCCCTTGCTTGAGGAGATATGTTCACAAAAAAGTTGCTCATGTTTATATTCCATAGTTCTGCCTATGTTTCTTTCTAAGAGTTTTATGGTTTCATGACTTACATTCAGGTCTTTGATCCATTTGGAGTTTACTTTTGTGTATGGAGTTAGACAGTAATCCAGTTTCATTCTCTAACATGTAGCTGTCCAGTTTTGCTAACAACAGCTATTGAAGAGGCTGTAATTTCCCCATTGTATGTCCATGGCTCCTTTATCATACATGAATTGGCCATAAATGTGTGGGTTTATATCTGGGATCTCTATTCTATTCCATTGATCTATTGGTCTGTTCTTGTGCCTGTACCAAATTGCCGTGATTACTGTGACATTGTAGTAGAGCCTGAAGTCAGGGAGTATAATCCTCCCTGCTTTATTTTTCCTCCTCATGATTGCTTTGCCTATTCAGGGTCTTTTGTGGTTCCATATGAATTTTAAAACTATTTGCTCTAGTTCACTGAAGAATGTTGCAGGTATTTTGATAGGGATTGCATTGAAGCTCAATTACTTTAGGCAGGATGACCATTTTGACAATATTGATTCTTCCTACCCAAGAGCATGGGATGAATTTCCATTTATTAGTGTCTTCTTTAATTTCTCTTAAGAGTGTCTTGTAGTTTTTGGGGTATAGGTCTGTCATTTCCTTGGTTAGGTTTATTCCTAGGTGTTTTATTGTTTTTGATGCAATTGTGAATGGAATAGTTTTCCTGATTTCTCTTTCTGCTAGTTCACCTTTAGTGTATAGGAATGCAAAAGATTTCTGTGTTTTAATTTTGTATCCTGCAACTTTTCTGAATTCAGATATTAGTTCTAGTTAGTTTGGAATAGATTCTTTAGGTTTATTTATGTACAATATCATGTCATCTGCAGTGACAGTTTGACTTCTTCCTTACCAGTCTGGATGCCTTTTATTTCTTTGTGTTGTCTGATCACTGTGGCCAGGACCTCCCATACTGTGGTGAAGAAAAGTGGGGAGAGTGGGCATCATTGTCTTGTTACTGATCTTAGAGGAAAAACTTTCAGTTTTTCACTGTTAAGTAATCATACTTATGCCCGTAGGTTTGTCATATATGGCCTTTATTATGTTGAGGTACTTGCCCTCTATTTTGTTGAGAGTTTTTATCATGAATGGGTGTTGAACTTTGTCAAATGGTTTTTCAGCATCTATGGAGATGATCATGTGATTTTTGTCCTTTTTATTCATATAATGGATGAAGTTGATGGATTTTCGAATGTTGCACCATCCTTTCATCCCTGGGATGAATCCCACTTGATCATGGTGTATGATCCTCTTGAAATATTTTTGAATTTGGTTTGCTAATATTTTGTTGAGTATTTTTGGATCTATGTTCATCAGGCATATTGCTCAGTAGTTTTTTTTTTTTGTGGTGTCTTTGCCTGGTTTTGGTATTAGAGTGAAGCTGGCTTTATAGAGTGAGTTTGGAAGTATTCCCTCCTCTTCTATTTTTTGGAAAACTTTAAGAAGAATGGGTATTAGGTCTTCTCTAAATGTCTGATAAAATTCAGCAGTGAAGCTGTCTGGTGTGGGGAGTTTGTTCTTGGGTAGTTTTTGGTTACCAATTCAATTTCATTGCTGATAATTGGTCTGTTCAATTTTCTGTTTCTTCCTGGGTCAGTCTTGGAAGGCTGTACTTTTCTAGAAAGTTGTTTATTTCTTCTAGGTTATCCAGTTTGTTAGCATGTAATTTTTCATAGCATTCTTTAATAATTCTTTGTATTTCAGTGGTGTCTGTAGTGATTTTTCTTTTCTCATTTCTTATTCTGTTTTTATGTGTAGATTCCCTTTTTTCTTGATAAGTCTGGATAGGGGTTTATATATTTTGTTCATTTTCTCAAAGAACCAGCTCTTGGTTTCATTAATTTTTCTATTGTTTTATTGTTCTCAATTTTATTTATTTCTTCTGTGATCTTTATTATGTCCCTCTTTTTACTGACTTTGGGTCTCATTTTTTCTTCTTTTTCCAGTTTCAATAGTTGTGAATTTAGACTCTTCATTTGAGATTGTTCTTCCTTCTTTAAAAAGGCCTGTATTGATACATACTTTCCTCTTAGAAGTGCCTTTGCTGCACCCCTCAGAAGTTGGGGCATTGAGCTGTTGTTTTTATTTGTCTCCATATGTTGCTTGATGTCTGTTTTAATATGGTCATTGATCCATTGATTCATTAGGTGTATTTTTGTGAAGTCTCATGCATTCATAAGCCTTTTTGTTTTCTTCATACAATTTATTTCTAGTTTCATACCTTTGTGATCTGAGAAGTTGTTTGGTATAATTTCAATCTTTCTGAATTTGCTGAGGCTCTTTTTGTTGCCTAGTATGTGGTCTATTCTGGAAAATATTCCATGCGCACTGGAGAAGAATGTGTATCCTGCTGCTTTTGAGTGGTGTGTTCTAAAGATGTGTGTTAGGTCCATCTGTTCTAATGTACTGTTCAGTGTCTCTGTCTCCTTACTTACTTTCTGTCTGGTTGCTCTGTCCTTTGGAGTGAGTGCTGTGTTGAAGTCTCCTAAAATGAATGCACTGCATTCTATTTCCCCCTGTAATTCTGTTAGTATTTGTTTAACATATATAGGTGCTCCGGTGTTGGGTGCATAGATATTTATGTTTATATCCTCTTTTTGGACTGACCCCTTTATCATTATGTAATGTCTTTCTTTGTTTCTTGTTATTTTCTTTGTTTTGAAGTCTATTTTGTCTGATACAAGTACTACAACACCTGCTTTTTTCTCCCTATTGTTTACATGAAATATCTTTTTCCATCCCTTCACTTTTAGTCTGTGTATGTCTTTGGGTTTGAGTGAGTCTCTTGTAGGCAGCATATAGATGGGTCTGGCTTTTTGATCCATTCTGTAACTCATGTCTTTTGATTGGTGCATTCAGTCCATTTACATTTAGGGTGATTATTGATAGATATGTACTTAGTACTGTAGCAGGCTTTGGATTCATGGTTACCAAAGGTTTAAGGGCAGCTTCTTTACTGTCTAGCAGTCCACCTTAACTCACTTATCATGCTATTATAAACACAGTCTGATGATTCTTTTTTCTCTCCCTTCTTTTTCTTCCTCCTCCACTCTTTATGTGTTAGATGTCACATTCTCTACTCTTTGTATATCACTTGACTGACTTTGTGGGTAGCTGATTTAATTTTGCATTTGGTTAGTATTTAGTTGGTCTACTTCCTTTGCTGTGGTTTTATATTCTCTGGTGACAGTTATTTAGCCTTAGGCACACTTCCATCTAGAGCAGTCCCTTTAAAATACACTGTAGAGATGGTTTATGGGAGGTAAATTCCCTGAACTTTTGCTTATCTGGGAATTGTTTAATACCTTCTTCAAATTTAAAGGATAATCTTGCTGGGTAGATTGGTTTGAGGCCCCTCTGTTTCACTGCATTGAATATATCATGCCAGTCCCTTCGGACCTGTATGGTTTCTGCTGAGAAGTCTGATGATAGTCTAATGGGTTTTCATTGGTATGTGATCTTTTTTCTCTCTCTGGCTGCTTTAATACTCTGTCCTTGTCCTTGATCTTTGCCATTTTAATTATTACATGTCTTGGTGTTGTCGTCCTTGAGTCCCTTTTGTTGGGAGATCTGTGGATCTCCATGGCCTGACAAACTATTTCCTTCCCCAGATTGGGGAAATTTTCAGCAAGTATTTCTTCTAAGACACTTTCTATCCCTTTTTCTCTCTCTTCTTCTTCTGGTACACCTATAATGTGAATATTGTTCCATTTGGATTGGTCACAGAGTTCTTTTAATATTCTTTCATTCCTAGAGATCCTTTTTTTCTGTCTTTGCCTCAGCTTCTCTGTATTCCTGTTCTCTAATTTCTATTCCATTTACTGTCTCCTCTACCTAATTGAATCTGTTTTTACATCCCTCTATTGTTTGTTTCATTTCAGTTATTTTCCTCCTGAATTCATACCTTAGCTCTTGAATATTTTTCTTTAGTTCCATTAGCATGCTTATGACTTTTATTTTGAATTCTTTTTTTCACAAGATTGGTGATTTCAGTCTCACTGAGCCCTCTTTGCAGTGTTTGAGGGATTTTTGGATTGAACAAGGTTCTGCTTTTCATAGTCCTGGAGAGATGGGAATGGTCACAGGCAAGTGGCACACATCAACTGGGAGGACAAATTCCCTTTCTGCTTACTGGTTGCAGTGCCTGTCTCTGCTGTCTGTGCCAGTTAATGGTGTGCAGGGAGTGCCTCTGGGTTAATCCCCTAAGCTGCTGTGTGTGGGGTGGCCCTCAGGATAGCTTAGGGTGATGTCGGGGGTTGCTGGCAAGTGATGCCAGTATTTGCAAGGAGGCCAAAGCCCTTTTGTGCTTCCCAGTCACCGTGCCTGTCTCTGCCATCTAGGCTGGTTAGCTGCATGCAGGGAGAAGCCTCTCTGTTAAGCTGTGTATTGCTATAGGCAGGGCTGCCCTCATGCTGGTCTGCAACAATGGTGGGGACAGCGGGTTTGCATGCAGGTGCCAGTGGGGAGGAAGGAGCAGCAGGCTGCTTATCGCAGTGAGGGGCCTCAGGGCTGTGTTGCTAACCAGGGAGATAGGGTGCCCAAAGCTCCTGAAAGTTCCCAACCTGAAGGACTGAGTGTGCTGGGACGATTTTGTCCACTTGTTCCTTCCCCTAAACCCTTGCCCGTTTAACAGCTTTCTGACTGTTGAGAAGTCATTTAAAGTGCCTGCTTTTCTTTTTTTCTTTTTTTTGCTTTAATTTATTTTTATTTTTTTGAAGAACATTATTTTACTAGGCTCTCCCCTACCCCGACTCCCCCCCACAAACCTCTTTACAGTCACTGTCCATCAGCATAGTAAGATGTTGTAGAATCACTACTTGTCTTCTCTGTGTTGCACAGCCCTCCCCTTTCCCCCACCCCCCACATTATAAATGCTAATCATAATACCCCCTTTCTTCTTCCCCACCCTTATCCCTCCCTACCCTCCCATTCTCCCCAGTCTGTTTCCCTTTGGTAACTGTTAGTCCATTCTTGGGTTCTGTGATTCTGATGCTGTTTTGTTCCTTCAGTTTTTCTTTTGTTCTTATACTCCACAGATGAGTGAAATCATTTGGTATTTGTCTTTCTCCGCTTGGCTTATTTCACTGAGCATAATACCCTCTAGCTCCATCCATGTTGTTGCACATGGTAGGATTTGTTTTCTTTTTATGGCTGAATAATATTCCATTGTGTATATGTACCACGTCTTCTTTATCCATTCATCTACTGATGGACACTTAGGTTGCTTCCATTTCTTGGCTATTGTAAATAGTGCTGCGATAAACATAGGGGTGTATCTGTCTTTTTCAAACTGGAGTGCTGCATCCTTAGGGTAAATTCCTAAAAGTGGAATTCCTGGGTAAAATGGTAAGTCTATTTTGAGCATTTTGAGAAACCTCCATATTGCTTTCCACAATGGTTGAACTAATTTACATTCCCACCAGCAGTGTAGGAGGGTTCCCCTTTCTCCACAACCTCGCCATTTGTTGTTGTTTGTCTTTTGGATGGTGGCCATCCTTACTGGTGTGAGGAGATATCTCATTGTGGTTTTAATTTGCATTTCTCTGATAACTAGCGATGTGAAGCATCTTTTCATGTGTCTGTTGGCCATCTGAATTTCTTCCCTGGAGAACTGTCTGTTTAGCTCCTCTGCCCATTTTTTAATTGGGTTATTTGCTTTTTGTTTGTTGAGGAGCATGAGCTCTTTATATATTTTGGATGTCAAGCCTTTATCAGATCTGTCTTAATGAATATGTTCTCCCATACTGTAGGGTGCCTTTTTGTTCTATTGATGGTGTCCTTTGCTGTACAGAAGCTTTACATCTTGATATAGTCCCACTTGTTCATTTTTGCTTTTGTTTTCCTTGCCCAGGGAGATATATTCATGAAGAAGTCACTAATGTTCACATCCAAGAGATTTTTGCCTATGTTTTTTTCTAAGAGTTTTATGGTTTCATGACTTACATTCAGGTCTTTGATCCATTTTGAAATTACTTTTGTGTATGGGGTTAGACAGTGATCCAGTTTCATTCTCTTACATGTAGCTGTCCAGTTCTGCCAGCACCATCTGTTGAAGAGACTGTCATTTCCCCATTGTATGTCCATGGCCCCTTTATCAAATATTAGTTGACCATATATGTTTGGATTAATGTCTGGAGTCTCTAATCTGTTCCACTGGTCTGTGGGTCTGTTCTTGTGCCAGTACCAAATTGTCTTGATTACTATGGCTTTGTAGTAGAGCTTGAAGTTGGGGAGTGAGATCCCTCCCACTTTATTCTTCTTTCTCAGGATTGATTTGGCTATTCGGGGTCTTTGGTGTTTCCATATGAATTTTTGAACTATTTGTTCCAGTTCGTTGAAGAATGTTATTGGTACTTTGATAGGGATTGCATCGAATCTGTATATTGCTTTGTGCAGGATGGCCATTTTGATGATATTAATTCTTCCTAGCCAAGAGCATGGGATGAGTTTCCATTTGTTAGTGTCCTCTTTAACTTCTCTTAAGAGTGTCTTATAGTTTTCAGGGTATAGGTCTTTCACTTCCTTGGTTAGGTTTTTTCCTAGGTATTTTATTTTTTTTTGATGCAATTGTGAATGGAATTGTTTTCCTGATTTCTCTTTTTATTGGCTCATTGTTAGTGTATAGGAAAGCCACAGATTTCTGTGTGTTGATTTTTTATCCTGCAACTTTGCTGTATTCCAATATCAGTTCTAGTAGTTTTGGAGTGGAGTCTTTAGGGTTTTTTATGTACAATATCATGTCATCTGCAAATAGTGACAGTTTAACTTCTTCTTTACCAATCTGGATTCCTTGTATTTCTTTGTTTTGTCTAATTGCCATGGCTAGGACCTCCAGTACCATGTTAAATAACAGTGGGGAGAGTGGGCATCCCTGTCTTGTTCCCTATCTTAGAGGAAAAGCTTTCAGCTTCTCACTGTTAAGTATGATGTTGGCTGTGGGTTTATCATAGATGGCCTTTATTATGTTGAGGTACGTACTCTCTATACCCATTTTGTTGAGAGTTTTTATCATGAATGGATGTTGAATTTTGTCGAATGCTTTTTTGCCATCTATGGAGATGATCATGTGGTTTTTGTCTTTCTTTTTGTTGATGTGGTGGATGCTGTTGATGGATTTTTGAGTGTTGTACCATCCTTGCATCCCTGGGATGAATTCCACTTGGTTGTGGTGTATGATCCTTTTGATATATTTTTGAATTCGGTTTGCTAATATTTTGTTGAGTATTTTTGCATCTATGTTCATCAGGGATATTGGTCTGTAGTTTTCTTTTTTGGTGGGGTCTTTGCCTGGTTTTGGTATTAGGGTGATGTTGGCTTCATAAAATGAGTTTGGGAGTATTCCCTCCTCTTCTATTTTTTGGAAAACTTTAAGGAGAATGGGTATTATATCTTCTCTGTATGTCTGATAAAACTCTGAGGTAAATCCATCTGGCCATGGGGTTTTTTTTGGGTAGTTTTTTGATTACCGCTTCAATTTCTTTTCTGTTCATTGGTTTGTTTAGATTTTGTACCCTGCTTTTCTTTTGTCCTAGGGCAGCCGATTGTGGGAACCTGTTTGCAATCTTAGTCTCTGACTTTGGTTTACAGCCTCTTTAATCTCCAGAGCACCAGGCAATGTGGGTCTGTGGTCCTGGGGTAGATTTCTAGGACCGGGTATTTAGCAGTTCTGTGCTTCCACTCCCTCCCCGCTCTGATTCTCTTCCTCCTGCCGGTGAGCTGGGGTAGGGGGACTGCTCGGATTCCACCGAGTTGTGGCTTTTTACTTTACCCTTTTCCGTGAGATGTTCTCTTCTCCCAAATGTGACTGGCTGGTGTACTCTTAGTTCTGGTCACCCCTTTAGGAATAGTTGTATTTAGGAATAGTTGTATCAGCTGCCATCTTTTCTCCATCTCCTCTGTCACACATTATTTTTAAGTAAAGATTTATCTACTAATCATAAACATGGAAATAGGAAATAATTTTGTTTCATCCAATCTTTAACTTGAAGAGGTCAGATCAATTCCCTGCAATTTCACATTTTTTTACTAAGTCAAGATAATTTTTAATCAAAACAATGAATATATGGGGCCCACATTTTACTCTTGCTCTACAAGTTTCAGGGACAGAACCGTTCTAACATGTGGACTACTCAATCTCTGTGCTCTCCTAGGTTGACTGGCACAGGTACCCATGCACCTGCTCTTTATTCTGTCTTACTGAGTAAGTTTTGCAGTGAATGTTGCTCTAGCAAGATGGGTATAGGGCATTTAACACATTCAGAAAACATGTTATTGTCAAGCATATATTGAACATTTACATTAATTGACCATAGATTTGGACCATTAGGCAAATGACAACACATTCTGAAGAATTGAAAACAGAGCAGGTTCTGTGATGACAATGCATTTAAGTTTGTAATATTAGAATATAACTAGAAAACTCCCAAGCATCTGGAAATTGAGACATACACTTTTAAATAACATATGGGTCAAAGAAAAAAATCATAAAATAAATTAGAACTTATTTTGAATTAAAGGATAACAATATTAATGCATACCAAAACTTATGGCCATCCTAAAATTGATACGGAATTTTATGTGACCCCCAAAAAGCCAAAACAATCTTGTAAAAAGAAAGTTAGAGGTCTCAGACTTCTTGATTTCAAAGCTTACTACAAAGCTACAACAATAAAACAGTATGCTACTGGACTAGAAATGGACACATAGACCAATAGAATAGAATAGAGAGCCCAGAAATAAACCTTAACAAATATGGTCAAATGATTTTTGACAAGAGTGCCAAAACCATTTATTGGGAAAAGGATAGTCCACAACAGTGTTGAGAAAACTGGATATCCATATGTAAAAGAATGAAGTTGGGTCCTTACCTTACACCATATATAATAATTAACTGAAAGTGGATCACAGATGTAACCATAAGAGCTGAAGCTATAAAACTCTTAGAAGAATGCATAAGTGAAAAGCTTTGGATTTGACAATTATTTCTTGGTTAAGAAACCAAAGGCACAGGTAATGACACTAAAAATAGATTAAATTGGACTATACCAAAATGAAAAGAAAAACTTCTGTGCATCAGTGAGACACTACCAACAGAGTGAAAAGACAATGTACACAGTGGGAGAAAATGTTTACAAATCATATATCTGAATTCAGAATATAAAGAACTCCTACAACCCAACAAAAAATCAAACAACCTAATTAAAAAATGAGCAAAGGCCTTGAGTAATCATTTCTTCAAAGAAGATATATGAATGGTCAGCAAGCACATGAAAAGATGCTCATTATCACTAATCATCAGGGAAGTACAAATCAAAACCACAGTGAGTTATTACCTCACTCCTGTTAAGATGACTACTATAAAAAAGAAGACAGAAAATAACAAGTGCTGGTGATGATGTTGAGAGATTGGAACCCCTCTGCACAGTTGGTGGGATTGTAAAATGGTGTAGCCACCATGAAAAACAGTATGGCAGTTCCGCAAAAAAATTAAAAATAGAATTGCCATATTACTCAACACCACTTTCTGGATATATAACAAAAGAACTGAAAGCAGAGTCTTGAAGATAAATTTGCATACCCATGTTCAAAGCAGCATCATTCACAGTAGCCTAAAGATAAAAACAGTCCAGAAGTCCATCAGCAGACGAATGGATAAACAGTGTGATACATACATACAATGGAATATTATTCAGCATTAAAAGGACAGAAATTTTGATGCATGCTACAACATGGATGAACCTGGAGAACATTATACTATGTGAAATAAACGAGTCTCAAAAAGATAAATACTGTGTGATTCCATTTATATGACATATCTAGAGTAGTCACATTCACAAACAGAAGGTAGAATGGTGTTTGCTAGGGGCCGGGGTAGGGGAAGGGGAGAATGGGTGTTGTTGTTTGATGGATATAGAACTATTGAAGGAATTCAGGAAGTTAATTGCACAACATGAAAATATTCAATACTGCTGAAGTGGTTAAAATGGTAAACCTTATATATATTTTAGTATAATTTAGAAAAAAACTTAAGGGATACAACTGCAAGCAGTGTCCTGTTTTGGTGTCCCAGGAAGCAGATGCTGAAACTGACTTTGGAGAGCAACATATTGATTGGGGATTAATTAACACCTATGGAAGGCAAGAGGCAAAAGCAGAATTGGGCAGACAGAGAAGTGGACCACCATGCAAACCCAATACAACTTTGGTCATCCCTATGGGAGTCTTTAGCATATATGGACCTCTAGCAGATGTGAATGTATCGGTCAGAATTATCTTGGGTTGATCTGAAATGGCCCTGCCTTCAAGAGCCATGGAAGCAGGCTGCCCCAGGCAGGGTGGGTCACTGGGTGAGGCACCGCTACACAGCTGAGGCAACCCCTGGAGCAGCTCATAGCGCGGGGCCCATTTGCTGATGGTGGGATTGTAAATCCTTCCTTGAAGGATCTTAGCAGAGAATCTCGATATCTATCTTCTACCACTTGCCCTGTTTGGATCCAAGGGCTACTCATTGTCTCTTTTTTCCTTTACCCATTCTACATCCTTTCGTCCACAGCTCTTACCTGTGGGCCTTGTGATGAAACGACCAGACCATGACCCCCAGTAACCACACCTGTCTTAGGTCGGGGGTGCATCACTTGTTCATCTACTGTCACAAGAGAGCCCAGCCAAGAGCACCAGAAGGTAGACGAGAGCATCACCTGGGTGCCACACATATTGTTTCCTGTCCCCATTGGATAACAGAATCCATATTTTCTATAGATAATCAGGGGCATGCCCAGATTCTATTCCCTTGATGTAAGGAGCCTGTAGTGCTCAGGCAGCAGCCATTGTTTACACTTCAGTGGGGTGCCCACTGTATCCCTTTTAAGAACATGCTTCCTTTGGAAACTAGAGTTTCTAAACTTGCAGAGTCTGAAGTCATGGAGAAGAGAAGCACTGACTTCCAGAGAGATTCACTGGGAGTGATAGTTTTTGGGGCCACTCATACTTCAACCATTGGATTCCCAGATCCATGTATTCTTTCTACTGGGGACACAGCACCTCATTATAAAGGGCTTGGATTCTGTGTGTATATAGGGGTCTGGAGGATGGTACCCCATCACATAGAGCATCACCTCTGAGCTGACACATGAACTGTGCCATTCTAGACTGTTCTAGGACTTTCAAGTAGCAGCCTCCAAGGGCTTGGTCCATGATATAACAGTGGATCCCATGATGAGCAGGACCCCTTGGCTATAAAGTGGCTCCCCTGTCTGCTGTGATGTGGGATCTCATGTGGGCTAATCAAAAACCCCATAAATCTTCAGATAGTGGTGCTGACTGAGGCCCCGCAGGTAGGAAGAATGAAGGCACATTCAGAATATGGGTGTTTTCTTGTTAGAATAAGCTCTGGTCCCCCAGGATGGAAGAGGGCAATGAAGTCAACTTGCATCTAGTGGCCAGTTGGTCTCCAGGAGGAACAGTGTCCCTGGGGGTGGCTTTGATCTCTGTTGTGGACAGTGGATCTTCAGTCTTGGGGAGTGGTGTCTGTGGATAACCTGTTTCTCCTCTGTGGCCACCCTGGCCATGTACCTTTGGTGCCAGGCCTGGGGTCATCAATGATCCAGATCAGCTGATCAGTTTGTCTCCTTGGTTGTTCAGTGCTTCTTCCATGGTAACTACTCTCTGGTGGGCATTGACACGAGTTGTAAAGACCTTCACATCTCACGCCTACTCCCACAGGACCCTAGAGTTCCTCTTCCTCTGTCTTTTCCTTTCATGCCCCTGACCAGCCAGCCTGGCCGCTTGCCACCATCCTGTAAGCCAGGTGTATTCTAGCCTTGAGCCACTTCTTCTGTCTGAAGGGGATGATGCAGTATATGTCCCAGAGCTCTGCCCACCAAGAGGGTTCTCCCTCTGATCTGTCTCAGAGCCATTCCTGAGTGAGGCCACAGTGCCACTGCCATCCATTCTTAGCTTTGTCCCACATGCCAAGCTGACCCACCTGTAATTCAAGCTCAGGCTTTTTTATCCTCTGCCAGTTGGTCTTCAGGAAGCCTGCCTATGGCCATAAGTATGAGCTGATGGAGGGGCTCTGGCGCACTCTCTTGCACTTTCTGGGCTTGCTTGCGTGTCATCCTGCACGTACCATTTGCATATTAAAATTATTTCTGTCCGGCCCACCCAGTCTACGGCTTGTTGGGTGCAACAGAACCCAACTTACAATTAGAATCTCTGAATCCTGGCCTTTTGTGCCCCGTGGCCAGAAGCTCCAGTTCTACCAGGGCCCAGCAGCTTCAGATGGCATGGCTTTGCTTCAACACTAGGGTCACATTGTGGTCCCCTCCCTGGGGTTTGCCTTAAGCTTCACATAGCATATTTTCCTAACACCAGTGTCTCTAATACCATAGTCTCCCAAGCTATATGGTCCAAATGGCAGGGCTCTTTGTGCCAGTCTGGACTTCCTACAGAGTGCTTTTCTGCTCTGGGCCCTGCTTGAAGCTGGAAGTCATTGGAACACCCTGTATATGGGCTAGTGTAGTACTTCTGGGTATGGAACGTGTTGCCTCTATACCTAAAGAATCCTACTAGGCATGTGGTTGGGAGACGCAAGATGCAATGACTTGGTTCTACTTGGGCAGTGGCATGAGGCTGTTTTAGTATGCTCTGACCATTGGACCTTAAAAAATTTTACTGATGTGGCAGACCTTTAAATCTTTGTAGGACTTATCTCCCATCCACCAGACCACATATTTTACTAAGAGCTTCTTATTCAGCTAGATTAACATAATATAATTATCAGTGAGGTATATCAACATAAAGTTTATCTGGACATCCAGAATGTCCAGATCTCTTTGATGGACAGGAGAATTAACACAGCACCGTGGCAACACTATAAATGTAGGTCTTTGCCTGGTTCATGTGACTCTGAACTGCTTCTGATCATCCTTTCTAACTGGAATAGAAAAGAAATGCATTTGTCAAGTCAGTGTCAATGGCTGTGTGTCACGAGCCTGACACTGATTTACTCTGCTCTAGTAACAGTTATGTTTGGCCCGGCAGCTGCCCACTGGGGACCACCTAGGGAGTTGGTGGTAGGATGATATCCTTCACATCCCTCTGGTTTCTGCAGGGACCAGCCTGGTGAATTAAATCAGCCCTGCAGCCTTTCGACTGTGATGTGGGGTCCTCATTTCTGTCATTCCCGTGGGATGCTCTATTGCTTTCCATTTCTGTCTTGGCTGGGTTAGCATGGGAGGCTTCCCCATTTGATCTTCCTCACGTGAGTGTTACCCCAAATAGAAAATACATCAATCCCAACGATGCATTTGAGAGCTGGAGAAAACCACCAAGAGGATCTGTGGACCAGTGGACCCACTGTAAGTCGCCTTGGCCAGGACACCATTTACTCTCTGACCCCTGTACCCCCCACCTTACCAGAAGCTGTGATGCAGTGCTTCAGGACTGTGGGTGTCCGTGTTGCCTCGAATCCTATGTCCAATGGTTCTTTAAACATTGGAGTCTTCCCCTGATCCCAGCGCACAGTTCCCCAAGTAAATGGCCATCGGCCCCCTTGGGGAAGGACTGGAAGCGCCACCAGGTACACTTGCTGTGGAGATATAGGGTCCTTCCTACTAGGGACTCAGCATCCTCCTCGTCATTGGGTTCCAGCCCTGAAAACTAACTCAGCTCTGGAAACCTGGCAAGGGGTCACAGCTTTTCCTAGGGTGACTGCCTTCAGCTTCCCAGTTGTCTATCCTTTCTTCTGATGGTACAAGCTGAGATGTGCTCTTGCTAGTGTCAGCTGCCCATCTATTTTGCCTCTAGGGTTGCTGTGTTTTATTTACCAACTCCGTAACTCTCTGTGGGGCAGGGCTCCTTAGCTACCACTGCAGCCCTGCTGCTTATTGTGATCACTGTGCCCACCTGGCTTCTGGCAGTTAAGTGCAGCCACCTGGTCATCAGTGTCACAAGGTCCTACCATGCCCACAGTTACCAACAAGCCCAGTTCATTAATGTCCTTTTCCATTGGACTGGCCTCACTTTTCCAGGAGAGCCACCCCTGAACTTTATAGTAATAATGGTTCCCATCTCATTAGCATACCCCTTCTGGCCTTGGAAAATTCTGTATCTTCTGGATTATGTGGATTCTTGTGGAACACAATCATTGGGTGGCTCTTCTGGCTGTACATAGTCCTTTAATCCCCTCCTCCACCATCTGCTCCAGCAATTCTGGCATTCCAACTTTACTTAGCTTAGGGGTCACCATCTCTGGGGGTCTTTGCCACGGTGTTAAGTCTTACCTCTCAAAAGCATGCTCCTAATTCAATAAGCTCTACCCGATGCAATCTTATGTTCTGGCTCCCACGATTGATTGCCCATGCCTCCTGCACATACACACAAGCCAGGTCTTGCAGCATCTTTGTGGAATAGCCCCTTTCCTCCATGATTAGGGGCAGCATGTCCTTGCCAGGGTTATGCAGCAACCAGCTATAGGCCTAGTTGGCAAAACAGGCTGTTGGGACAAATCCTGAGGGAGGCGGCAAGTGTTGTTTTGTGGGGGACAGACCTTTGTATCATCTTCAAATAAGAAGGGAGTGGCTTTTCTTACTGAGGAGGATTGGGCACTTTTGCAGGCTCAGAAGGTTTAGCAGGACCAGATGTTCTAAGTATTTGGGGCATCTGTATCAGGGTCCCACCTTTTCCCCCTCCAGGATGCTGACCTTGATGTAACAGCCCTGGGGGTGGGGAGGGCTAACCTCCTCTGGCACTCAGCCCTGACATCAAGCCCTGAGCCAGTCCTGGGCTTTCTGTGCACTCTGGCCATGGAAATGAGAACTGCTTTATAAACGACTTCCACATATGGCTTTTGATTGTCTGTTAATCGCCCATAGCCTTTTGGTATCTTTTCCTAGGATATCAATGAAACTTAGCAATAATTTCTAATATGCTTCCTTTTCCCTTCCACATATAAGATCTATAAGTTCTTGGGCACTGTAGAATGAACTACAGAGGGCACATTCCAGAAGGAGTCTATCTTGCCTGGGGGTTTCAGCTCTAGGCAAATTCAGTATGGATTTGGTGAGACGGAGAAATGACAACAGAATGTACTTGGGGTGAAAGGGTTTATACCCGGCTTTATTCTCATGGTGATAGGTTGAGCAGTAGAATCATGTCTGCATCCACCAGTCTGCAGGTCTGTAATCCACCTCTGTCTCTGCCTCTACCCAGAGCACTGGGCAGAATTCTTTATATAGTGACTCTGTCAATAATAGCTCACTGCTAAAAGGTGTGGAAACAGTAGCCTAGCAATAGGCCAATTACATCATCAAGTGGTTTAGGGTCAGGTGAGAATCCTGGCCATAGGAACTTCCATTTCCCCCACAGAGTCAAACTTGGAATGAGGGTGGATTGGGCTTCTTGTTGTATGGCTTTTAGTTCACATGTGTTTTATGCATGTGATTAAAAAATGTCAGGTCATGTCCCATTGCTCAAAACCTTCCAGAGCTCCCATCTCAGTTGGAATGAAAAGCCTTTAAGGCTTTGGTGACCTGCACATCACCCCTCACTTTTCTCACTCACACTGATGCAGCTGCATTGGCCTCCAGCTGTCTCCTGCCTCAGGGCCTTTGCACTTGCTGTTCCCTTTGCCTGAATCACTTTCTTTCTGATATTTCCATGGCTCTCACTACCTGGGGACTTCATTAGCCTGTTCCCCACCCTCAACACATACCCACTCTTTTTGCCTTTCCTGATTGTCTTCCCCTTAGCACTAATCACACTTAATATACAACATATTTTGTCTGACAGCATCTCGTCGTCATCAGACTTTCCTCTTTGAAAATAACCTCTACAGAGGTTTTTGCTCCCTGCCCCCATTACTTGGTCCTTAACACCTACAACAGGTAAGTGGAACCCTTTCTCTCATTCTTTTTTTTAAACAAGAATTTTTTTTTGAGATGAAATTCACATAACATAAATTACCCATTTTAAAGTGTACAATTCAGTGGCATTTAGGACATGTGCAAGGTTGTGCAGCCTTCACCTCTCTGTATTTACAAAACATTTCATTGCTCCAAAAGGGATCTCTGTCTATGTAATCACAGTTCTTTTGTGTCTGGATTATTTAATTAGCAATGTTTTCGAGGTTCATCCACACTGTAACATGTATCAATACTTCACCTCTTTTTTATACTGAATAATACTCCATGGTAGGCATATAGCACACTTTGGTCATCCACTCACCAGCTGATAGGCAGTTGGGTTGTTTCCACTTTTTCACTATTATGAATAATATTGCTATGAACATTCATGTACAGTATTTCATTGAACACCTGTTTTCAGTTCTTTTGGGAAATTCCTTCTGCGTATTGATGTCATGAACCCACACCAGCTGTTTACCAACACTTCATTGGGAGTTAGCATTATGTGTTGAAGAATGTGGGAGAAAGTTAGCACTGGGCTCAAATTCCAGCTTTGCCACTTACAACCTGCTATCCGAGCCCCTGCTCTCATGTGTACAGTGGAAACGTGAAAACCCAAAGCATTAAGCCTTCTGTATATAAGGTGTCCGTACCAGGTGCCCTTACTGGGTTTTCCATTCTGGGATTATGATTTGAAGGATGATAAGATAACAAAAATACTTCCTGATCTGGTGGTTAAGTAGTGCCTTGTCCCTGGGCAAAACACCCTAAGACTAGAACTCAGAAAGGAAACCCGAGCCCCACATCCTCATCTCAGGACAGTTGGGAGCTGAGAAAGCGCCGAGGAACGCAGCGAGCATGCGCATAAGTAAGGGGCTAGTGTGGCCGAGGCACCAAGGGCATAGGTGGTGGTCGTCCTGCCTGGAGGCCAAGACCCAGTTTCCAGAGGAACCGTCAGGCTTCCTGTTATTTCACGGCCTGGACACCAGAGGGCGCCATGAGAACACAGATGTCAGCAGTGCCCGCCCGCGCGCGCTCCAGCCAAAGCGTGTTTGGGTGGGACTGTAGTCTCGGGAAACCACTGGCGCAAACTGCAGCCTCTGTTCCGGGTGCGCCGGGTGGGCGCGGATTATAGGGCTCTTCCTCCAGCGTGGTGTCGTCCAGATCAGGGTTGGTCCCTGGTCTCAGATCTTCACCCCACCTTGGCTCTGATGTGTTGAGGTTCTAGGTGGTGCCAGGCAACCCATCAGTCCCACCCAGCACCGCGAGCTCCTGGCCAGTCCACTGGCTCACCTCCTGCTGATTCCCCGTCCCGTCCCCTGGCAGCTGTTCCCAAGCGCAGATTTCCCAAATTCTGGGTTTTGCTTCCCAGAGGTGAAGGCCGCAGAAGCTTTACCATGTTCCCCTCCACTTCTGTGTCCTGCTCCCTGAACTCTGGGAAGGGGGTGGAAACTGTGGGCAGAAGTTATTTTGCCCACGTTATGTGAAAGATGATTTTTAAGAAACAAACCCAACAGATTCAACAACGAGACCTGCATTTCGACTTACCGAGTGGGCAGAGCCAGAATCTAGGTCCCCTTCAGAAACGTGTGTGCAGGAGCCCCTGGAGAACAACTCTTCATTCAAATTTGATGTTGGATGGGGCCCAGGATTTTATTCTATGAGTGTTATTTCATTCTATGGGGATTAATTCTGTGATTCTAAAATATGATAGATAATAGGTTATTACGTACACATCTCCATATTTTCTAGAGGAGAAAATGGAGGCCCCGAGGGGGCAGGACTGGCTTTGTCACACATGGGTGGTGGGCTGGGGGTGGGACCCTGTATCCAGCGGTGCTCCCAGCCTTGCCCCACCTGGTCTCTCATGCTTGTGAGCTGGGGGACCTGTGCCAACGGTGAGGGGTGGGTGGGGACCAAGGCTGGGTGGACCTGGGCCAGCTTTCCTTATGCCTGGGAGGCCATCGTTTGCAGGCCGGGACAGCTGGGCTCTCAGGGGATGCAAAGTTGACTTGCATCATTCCTCATTCCTTTATACATTTCTTTGCTGCCCTGGGAGCAAAACAGTCACTTTGATGCTTCTGCCAGTGACAGCTTAGCAAAGATGTATAAAGGAAAGTGTGTAACAAGGCGTTAAATGGCTCTTTCTGTCTCAGCCTGGGCTGATGGAATAAGGCCACAGCTGGCAAGAACCACCACATTGCAAAGCAAGGTGCTACCCCTTTTATGGGTTAAATTGTGTCCCTGCCTAAATGCGTATGTTGAAATCCTAACCCCCAGTACTTCAGAATGTGACGGTATTTGGAGACAGAGTTTTTAAAGTGGTAATTAGATTAAAATGAGGTCATTCAGGGGCCCTAATCCAGTCTGATTGGTGTCCTTATAAGAAGAGGAAATTAGGACACAGACATCACATGTTGAGGACCAGCCAAAGGGACAGGCCTCAGAAAGGACCCACCCTGCTCACACCTTGGTCTTAGACCCTAGCCTCCAGAACTGTGAGAACAGAAATTCTGTCCCTGTGGATTTGCCTATTCTGGACATTTCATACAAATGTAATCATGCAATATCTGTCCTTGTGTTTCTGACTCACTCCACTTAGCATGTTTCTGAGGTTGTCTGTGTTGTAGCATGTATCGTACCTCATTCCTTCTGATGGCTGAAAAATATTCCACTGTATGGACAGACCACCTCTTGAGATCCATTCATCTGTTGAGGGACATGTGGGCTATTTCCACCTTTCGGCTACTGTGACTAGTGCTGCTATGAACATTCATGCACAGAATCTGTACCTAGGAGTGGGCTTGCTGGGCTAGATGGTCAGTTTAAGTTTAACTTTTTGAGGAAACTGCTACACCCAACCATTTGTTTCAGTGAGCCCCACACTGCCTTCTAGCAATTCTGAATTATTCTCATTTTACAGACTGGGCACAGCCAGGGTTCAGAAATGTGCCTGAAACCAAACAACGCATGAGGGACCAGCAGGACTCCGACTGGATCTGCCTTAGGCCCATGCCTGTGGTCACTGTCCCCTCCCCCAGCCTCTGGGAGCCTTGTTCCCTGGGCTGGACTGGGCGTCACCCTGGGGCGGGGGTCTCTGCACTCCAGGGACAGTCTGTGCCCAGTCCTGGGTGATCCTGGGCTCCTCTTGCTGCATGACCCCTCCTTGAAGGAGAGAGCAGGGCCCTCATCTCTGGCATCCCCTCCTCACGGCAGAGCCCAGAGAAGCACACAGGTGATCCCAGGACAGCCTGGGTCCTGGCTGACCCCCGGGCCAGGAGGGGGTCCTTGGGGTCTCACTCTGTTCTGATGCCACTTCCCAGGAACATCCCTGGCCTGTGCCCAGCCTGTGGCCCTCAGAGTGCACTGCAGCCTCCCCTCCCAGGCCCCTCTCTGGGGGCACGAGCTTCCCACTTGGTGCTTCAAGTGGGTGGACACAGGACCTGGGCCTGGAGCTGTTGAAAGCCGTATGGAAGTGACGTGAACGGAGAGCCTGAGACACAACTGCGACGGTTGATGAAAGCAGGATTGGTAAAAGGAGCTTCCCTGACTGTTTGGTGTTCTATTTGTAAACATCTCCTGACTGTTGGACAACAATTTTTGGTTTCTTTTTTTTGCTTTGTAAAAACTTCTTGCTGTGCACAGTGGTACTGAGGAGAAATCCTGGCTTTCAAACATTTACAGTAAAAATGACGCATGGTGCTGGATGTGGGTGCCTTTGAATGTAAGTGTGTTGGCTGATGGGACCTGCAGGGGCCCAAGCGCTGAGGGTCACAGCTTGCCCAAGCCAGGCCACACCTGGGCGAGCCCCCAACTGCCCCAGGACACAGCTGCCAGGCCTCCGTTTCTCGAACAGGAGGGAGCACGATATCTGGGAACCAGGATGCTGGAGAGTGACTGTCCTTCCCCAGAGCCTGTAGCTGTAGGCACAGGCGGCTCTGAGGTGGCCCAGGTCCCATAGTTAGTATCTCTGGTGGCCACAACAGAAAGGCTGGGGCTCAGGCCTCACACTTTTCCAGTGTCTAGGTCAGGCCCACAAAGGTGGACAGAGAACCTACATGGTGCCCAGCTTTATGGCAGGGACTGGGGATCAGAGTGCCCAGACAGGGCTCTCTGCAAGGTGAGGATAATGGGGAGTGCTGGGGTGGGGCATGCCCTACAGGAGCTGGGGATCCCCAGTGCAGGCTTACCCCCCTTGCGGGATGGAATTGGCCACTGGAGGGCACTGCAGGCTCAGTCCACAGTGTCAGCACGGGAAGGTGCCGGGTAGGTGGCAGCCTCAGGGCGTGTCTGCATTCTGGACGGGTCATTCTGTCATGTGGAAGGTGCTTTGACAAGCCTGGTGGCTGGCTGGCCAGTTAAGAAGGCCGATGTCACAGTCCACGTGGACGGCCAAACCAGGCAGGCTGAAGCATGGATGGCGGACTCGCTTCCTGGAGGCCTATAACAGTGCCTAAAAACTGGGTGGCTTTACACACTTCCCACAGTGCTGGAGGCTGGGAGTCCAAAATCCAGGTGCTGGCAAGGCCGGGGGCTCTCTCCAGGGCTCTAGGTAGACTCCTTGCTCCACGTCCAGCTTCTGGCGGTGACTGGCCATCGTTGTCATTCCTTGGCTGGTAGCTGTGAGTTTCTTGGCCTGCGTGTTCCTCCTTTCCTCTCTTGTCAAGACACCAGTCATACTGGAATAAGGGCCTGGCCCTGTATGACCACACCTTCATTTACATATCATCATGCCTGCAAAAGAACTGTTTCCAAATCATGTCACATTCACAGGTAGCAGGGGTTAGGATTTCATCTCTTTCTGGTGGACACAATTCAACCTACAGCAGAGAGTGAGGAGAAAGGGGAAATCAAGGGTGGCTGGATGGTAGGATGGGGGGTGCTGGCTAACAAGATGGGGGTACACAATGCAGCGGGCTGGGGAACATGATGCCTTCCATTTGGGGGTGCTGGGTCTGAGTGGATGGGCTGTGCGACATTTGGGAGAAGAAGTCCAGGAAGCAGATAGATACACAGTCCGGAAGGTCAGGTTTGGAAAGGTGTGTCCTGGGTCATGTGCATCCCTGTAGGTGCGATAACCCAGCGGTTGAGAAAAGCAGAGCAAGGGAAAGCCTGGGGGGAGTATAAACATTTAGGATGGGCAGAAAAAGAAGATCACACAAGGAGCAAGGATGAGGGAGGCAGGAGGAAAGCCAGGGGGCCACAGGTCCTGCAAGCCAAGGAGGGGACGTTTCAAACATGATGAGAGAGACGGCTAAATGCCGCAGCAGAAATGTTCACTCAGGGAGGTTGAAAGGCCCAGACTTCTGGACTGTGGATCCAGTGGCTACTTTCACCTGAGCAACGTCAGTGTGTGGCGGCAGAAGCCGACAGCTGGGTGGGAGGACGGGAACGAGGGTGAGGGACTGCAGACCCTGTGCGGTAACAGAGGCAGCAGTGTGGTTGGAAGAGCGCCGGGCGGTCACCCGTCACCGAGGGCCGGAGGGCTCCCTCAAGACGTACCGGCGGCAGCCGGGCAGCCCGGGGAGACAAGGGCCAGCCCGCCACCAGGGGGCGATCAGTGCCAGAATATCAGAGAGACTCAGAGAAGGGGAGCGGACGAACTGCTGATCAATACATTTAAATTTCTCTTTGTAGCTTTCCTGCAGCAACAGAGGCCCACGTACAATAAATAAATCTGTGTGTTTGAGTTATAGGCTCAAATGTATTACACAGAGAGTTTAGTATAGAAAACCTGCTCAAAGCTCTTTGTGTGTGTGTGTGTGGAGATTCAGTGGTTTCAAGATGAGGACACTTAAGATATGTTGGTGGGGAGGTCGAGAAAAGGAAAGAAATTTAGGCTAATGCAGGAAGCAACTCAAAGAGGGGCAGACGTGCCGACGGAGCATTGCCCCCTTCTCTGGTGAAATGTGTTTTTTATTCTTAACAAGATGATAAGCCAACATACACTGCTGCCTTCCTCCAGCCCTTGGGAAGTCACAGAAGGAAGATGGAAGTTTACAGATCCCAGAATCTAACCTATGAATGACAAGAAACACTGTGGGAGTCAAACGGCAGTGGGGGAGCAGCCGCAGAGGTCGGGTTAGGGAAGGGCCTTTTGCTTGTGTCCCTTCCTTCTCCCATGTTGCTCGGGGAGTACTGCTCACCTCCCAGTAGCCACCACAGGGCAGGGAAACAGCAAGGCCAGCCGTCTCTTTAATACAACTGGAAAGACCCCCCCGGCATGAAAACGACAGGGCTGCCATCAGCTGGTGGCCCCAGATGACCTTTTGGAGCAAAAACTCCCAACTTTATCTACCTTTGCTGGCATGGAACCATCTTGGACTGTTGCTGAGAGAAAGAAACTTCTGTTGTGTTAAGTCATTTATTCTGTGTCTGAGTCTTATACGAGACTCATATAAGACTCAAAGTCATTAAGCAAAACTAAGAATTTCTTAGGTCCTTTCTTCAAAGGACCTATAGACAGAGTTAGCAGGTGGGTGACATGTTGGAAAAAGACATCTGTAATATCCCATGCTGACAAGGATTAACAGCTATTCTCAATAAGAGAGTCCTATAAAATAACCAGATTCATCCCCCCAACTAGAACTCCACCTGTGAAGTGGCAAATGATAAGAATTCATTGAGGTAGAAATCTGAATGGCTAATACGAGCATGAAGAGGTGCTCAGCATTATTGGTAATCAGAGACATTCAAACTGTAACATGAATACGAGGCACCACGTTCCCCAGCCAGATCTGGCAAACTCAGAAGTGCAGACAAGACAAAGTGTTGGTGAGGATGGAGGAAAGGGAAGCGCTGGGTGTCCACTGCAGTGGGGAGCAGTTACACCCTGGTGCACCCCTCCAAGGGAGCGTCCTGGCAGGGTCTGACGGAACTGAGAAAGCACAGACTCCTTGCCCAGCGATCCCTTTGCCACTCTGTCATGGGACTAAAAAAGCCATAACAGCATCAGCAGAGGTGACAGGGCACTGGAGTGGACCCACTGCCCCTGCCAGGGGATCAGCTGCACAGCGAGAAGCACTAAACCCCACGAAAGTCAGCCTCCAGGGAAAGCAGTGAGATAACCGCAAGCACAAATTAGCACTCCCCTCCCCCAACACACACACACACACACACACACACACACACACACACACACACACACACACAAGGGTGTATTAAACCCATCAGAATGGTGTTTCTGGTGTGGGGGCTTGAGGGGTAGGAGGGGCTGGGAGAAGAGAGGTTTGGGGGCTTGAATCATCATTCAAAATGGTTGAAAGCTGTCAGTTGAACATTAAGATTAATTCAATTTTTTGCACCCAATGTCCAAAGGAGAAAAAGCCGTCTCTGGGGGAGTACTATCTGCAGGGCCTGACCCCTGGCCCTGATCTTTCACCCAGTGCCGCTGAGTGAATGGAGAGTTCATTTCATCCTTCTGATTTGGCGATTCAACAGAGATTTCGACGATCAAAGCTTAATTAACTCCTATTTAATTGAAGTAATCTTTGCGGTAATGGTGCTTGCATGCAGGACGATTCTGCTTGGCCTCCACTTCTTCACTACAAGGCTTAATTTCCGATTCAGCCATTAACATCTCCAAGTCAAGGGAGTCAGACAAGTCTTCAGGTTTTAGGGGCTTATGGCTGGAGCAGGGACTCCCCACCTCCAGAAGATAGACCCCTGGGAGGAAGGATATTGAGAGATTGCACAGGGAAGGGGGTCCCACAGAGCAGGGGGTATTTGGGGCAGCGACTAGGACTCCTTTGGGGTGAAGGTGACAAGCACCAGGAGCCGCTAGCGTCACAGTCTGCTGTCTGCCTTTCCTGGGCAGGTAATTGTCCCTTGATGGGAAGTGGTTCTTTTCCTTTCTTCCAAAGCTAAGATACCCCACTTGGTAAACTTTACCTTCAGACCAATACTGACTTCAAAAAGAGAAGTCCTGGGGAAGGCAAGTAGGTATCTGTAACTCAGGATAAGTTCAAGGATGCCAAGTCATCCGACATGAGTATAACTCAGGGAGGTACTTGGAGATGAGGGTGTCAAATAGGCTGGGGCCAGATTAGTCAAGATCTTGGTTTGTTATTTTCTAGCAATAGACAGCCAAGCCACTGAAGTCTCTTTGAGAGAGGGTCAAGGTTAGCAGATAGATGTTTTAGGAGGATCACTGGCTACTCCACTGGCTTCATTCTGTTGTCAGAGACTGCAAATAAGAAGTCTGGTTAGGGGGCCTGGCCGACTGTGTTCTCCCAAAATTGCTCCATCCCACATGCTTTTCTTACAGCATGACTTTGACGTCCTTCTTGTCAAGGCTGGAGGGCTGTGCACCCCCTTGACCCTGCGAACTCTCATGACTATGGCAGAAGTGACACTATATGGCTTCCAAAGAGAGGTCATAAAGTGATACAATTTCTGCCAGGCTCTCTTGGGGTGCTTGCTCCTAGCACCCAGCCGCCATGCTGCCAGGAAGCCCGAGCAGTACGGGGAGAGGCCACATAGGGTTGTTGTGTCCGATAGCCCAGCTGAGGTCCCAGCTGACTGCGAGCCTCCCCTCCTACATTAGACCCTGAGTGCACAAGCCCTCAGATGATTCTAGTCCCCAACCTCTGCGTCACCCCCAGACCTCAACTCTTCCAGCTGAGGACCCTCGAAGCAGAGACAAGTCAGCCCCACTGTTTCCTGTCCATATTCCTCACCCACAGAATCCGGAAGCTTAACAACATGGTGCCTGTTTAATGCCAGTGAATTTGGAATTGATTGTTATGCAGAAATGGATAACCAGCAGGGGAGGGTTTGGGGAGAGCATGGGAGAAACAGGACCTGTTCTAGTTGATCGAAACTCGGCCTGGGGAGCAGGAAAGTCCTTTTGGTTTTGAGCACGTTGACTGTGAGGTGGTGGCTAGATATTTCCAGGAACAGACACGCAGGTGTGGGAAACAGTACTGTTTGGAAAGTCTTGAGCCTATGGATAAGCTTCAGAGGAGGTAGCTTACCCAGGAGAGGAACATCGAAGTTTAGAAAAAGAGAATTTGTAACAGCCTTTGTGGGTGTGGGAGCACATACACCAAGGGAGCAGGGAGAAGGGAAGTGGATGGAGGCCGAGAGAGAGGGGCCAACAACATCTGTGGTGCAGAGACAGGGGAGGGCAGAAGCCATGGGGGGAGAAGCAGGCCTTGGATTTGACAACGAGGAGCATCAGGTTGGCTTCAAGTTATTTATCATTATCTTAGATTTAAATCATGAAGGTGGATTTCTTGTGATTACCATTGTTTAGTACCATCTAATGTTGCCACCTCAGAGACTAGGCAAGATATGCTACATGTGTTACTCAGCACTTTAAATTTTTCTAGCATTTTTGCATAGTTTATTTTATCCCAACAACAGTCCTCTGAAGTTGGGTGTTCTTCCTGGTGAGGAATCAAAAGCCCCGAGATTATGCACCAAGCCAGGGTTTGAACCCAGCTCTCTCTGGCACCAAAGCTCTCCTATTTCTCCCTTCTACCTGCATTTATCCTCTCCGTTCCTGAACGTGTAATGTCTGGCACACACACATTACCCAGAATACTGGGCAATAAATGGGAAAAAGTGGATTTTGTTGTGAGATACAAGAAAGGAAAAGCTCCTGCTTCTTAGTGCAGGTGAGATCATGATGGATTTGGTGTGGAGGCTGGTCTTGTGGGACAGCCTGTTGGCTTCTGGTCTTGCTTGTACTTAGTAGCTAGAGGAGAGGGAGCATTAATTAGATTTACCTCCAGGTTGTGCAGGGAAAGAGCTGTAGATGGCGTGTCCTGGACTTAACATCACAAAACCCAGAAGGTAAGAGCCCAGAAGAAGCCCTCCATCCACACCTGCCACCGAGGCAGCAGATGGGAGACTGAGTAGCTGCAGCAACTGAGAATCCCTTTTATTGTCTCTGCTGAGGCAGGATGGGGCCTGGAATCCCAGAAGTGCCTTGCCTACAAAAAGACCCCAGACTTGAAGAAGGAACACAGCCCAAAGAATGACTGTGCAGTCTGCACTTTACATGTACTTACATGTTTTAACATTTCTTTTCATGTAACAGCATGTTGTGACGTAATTCACATACTTCACTTAAAGGGCACAAGTCAGTGTTTTTCAAACACCCGCAGAGCTGTGCAGCCATCACCAATATGAATTTCTAGGACATTTTCATCACTCCTAGAAGGAACCCATTACCAGATGGCAATCACTCTCCCCACCTCCAACTTGTAGCAACTATTCATTTATTCTCTGTCTGTACAGATTTGCCTATTCTGGACATTTCCTGTGGATGGGATCATTCAATATGCAGTCCTGTGTGACTGACTTTCACTCAGGGGAACGTTTTTGAGATTCATCCATGATGCAGCATGTATCAGTAGTCCATTCTCAAATTCTTGAATAGTATTCCATTGTACGGATAGGGTGCATTTTGTTTATTATTCATCAGCTGATGAATATTTGGACTGTTTCTGCTTTTGGGCTGTTATGAATAATGCTCCTATGAACATTTGCATACAAGTTTTTGTGCAAACACCTGTTTTTAATGTCCTTGGGTATATACCTAGGAGTGAGATTTCTGGGCCGTATTATAACTCCAAGGTTAGCTGTTTGAGGGACTGCTGGCCTCTTTTCCAGAGTGACTGTGCCATTCAACATCCTTCTAGGAGTATATGAGGTTTCTAATTCCTTCATATCTTTGCCAACTTGGTATTGTTATTTATTTGCCCATCTTTTTCTTACAGCCATTCTAGTGGCAGTGGAGTGGCATCCCACGTGGTTTTGATTTGCAGTTCCCTCATGACTAATGGTGTTGGGCACGTGCATATTGGCCATTGGCCATTTGTAGATCTTCCCTGGAGAAATGTCTATTCAAATTCTTCGTCCACTTTTTAATTCAGTTATTTGTCTTTTTATCATTGAGCTGTAAGAGGTCTTTATGTATCCTGGATACTAATCCCTTATCAGATAAAAGATTTGCAATTATTTTCTCCCATCCTGTGGATTGTCTTTATACTTACTTGATAGTAACCTTTGAAACACAGATATTTTTAATTTTCATGAAGTCCAATTTGTTTTCTTTTGTCACTGTGTTTTCTGGGTCATATCCAAGAAGGCTTTGGTGAAACCAAGGTGATGAAGATTTGCTTCTAAATTCTAAGAGTTACATAGTTTTCTCTCAAGTTTAGGCCTCACCATTTCGAGCTACTTTTTTTGTGTGTGTACATATGCTGTGAGGGAGTCAGCCAGCTTCCTTTTGCTTGTGGATGTCCAGTTGTCTCAGCACTGTTTGTTTGCATTAACACTTATAATTTTCACATCTACCTTATGATAGGGGTGTACTATTATCCCCATTGTACAGATGGGTAAACTGAGGTGCAGAAGGTTTAAATAACTTGCCTGAAGTCAGCTAGTCAGTTGCAGGGGCTGGAGTTGATTGTGAGGGTTTAGATCTGGAGCTGATTGCTATCACATGGCCTCACAACCTGCCTCCTTAAATGTGGGACCAGTGGGTAGGTGAAGATCTGGTGCACATCCCTAGGGCCTTGAAAACACTGGCTGCAGCTCATCCTGTGAGGCTCAAAGTGCTGGGCCAGCCAGGCTCCCTGCAGCCACATGGCCCACACTTGGCAGGGGCCCAACCACCGGAGTCTCTGGTGTGGGGATGTGTGTCCACTGGAATGTCTCCAGCTGGCTCTGCCCAGGGACTGCTCTGTGGCCCGAGGGATGGGGGGGCAAAATAGCTGTAGCAGAGGCTGGGGTAGCCGAGGCAGCCCAGGGCCCCACAGAGCACCTTCCTATATGTGGTCCTCAGAAAAGACATGCCACCATGACAAGGGGCGTCAGAGGTGGATGAACGAGGGGCAGGGTCCTTTTGGAGCCATGGAGGAAATCAAATAAATGACTGAGAGTCAGAGACAAAGACCCAGACTGTGCCCTGGGTGGGTACCCATGGGTACCCACCCCCAGCTCTGCTGTCCCCAACAGGCTGTTACGGAGCTGTTGCCAGGAAGCAGGAGAGAGAAGACTTGTCCAGGTCAGCCTTCTGTGAGCCTGCAATGGGCTCCCTCTCTTTGTCATCAATAACCGGCCATGGCTGCTTGTGGGCTGGAAGCTAACAGGGATCGACTGCCCATGACCTGGCTCCTGGTGCAGCCCATGCCCTGGGCAGCCCGTGGTTAGTGTGGGGCATGCTCACTTGTCCTGACATCAACCTTTCATCCTTGGTGCTCCGACTAGCCAGGTTCCTTTCAGGTGGAGTCTCCCAAGCACAAAGGCAGTGTTAGGGTGGGTGGTCCTGGCGGTCTCACCCCTCCTGGTGTGGGTTCAGTGCTGCAGCTTCCCGGAAACGCTCAGCTCTGTTCACCTGCTCCACCACTTCCTAACTTTGTGACCCTCTCTATGCTTCAGTTTAAGTTCCTCATCTGCTAACTGGGGAGCATAACAGTATATACCAGATAGGGCTGCTGTTTGCATTAAGTTAGGAATTAGCATAATGTGCTCGACAGTGCCTAACATGGGGTATGTGTTCAGTGCATGTTAGCTACCATTACTGCTGTTATAATTTATAATAATGGGCTTCCTATTCTGGGCACGAGGGGTCTGGGGACAGCCAGCTCACACTCCTGCAGTGAACCTCTATCTCCCTGCCCACCTGTGTCCCTGCAGTGTCCGCCAAGCTCTCCCTCCATGGCAAATAGTCCTGTTATTTCCCAATGTCACCTGTAGGATTGTTTTACAGAGTTCCTGGATAGGTTTGGCATCTTTCACGAGGCACTGAACTGCAGCTGCCCAGGAGGCTCCACAGTCCGGAGGCCGAGCAGGGTGGCTGTGGAAGTTGGTGATGTGAACTCTCAGGTATTTACCCATCCCTGTGGAGGGAGCACTCTCCCATTTCTACAGCTCTGACAAGACAGGAGAAATTTGTATGAAAATGTATTGTTTGCTCAGTCCTTAGGAGCAGCCTACTGGCTCCCCAGATGTCCCTGTCCAGCCCCTAGCCAGGCCACGCAAGGCCCCTCACTGGGACCTGCTCCCTCTATTCCTTCTCAGAGGCATGCCACTGAGAGTCAAGCACTCTGCAATTTCCACCTGTTTGGGGTCCATTCTACTAAATGCATGTTATTTGTTTCTAAGTTTTTCTTGCATTGCCATCAGAGGGAAGAGGCTGCACCATCGATTCTTAAATGTATTGAGATCATCACTGAGAAGCCATGCTGTCTGGCTCATCCCCACAACCTCTTCCCAGTCATGACAGCTGTCTGCCACCCTTCTCCCTCTCCCTCCCCACAGTCCCTCCCTGAGGTCATGTAGATACTGAGAAGTAGATCAGGTATGGGGATGGCTGACCAGGAGGCAGGACTGAGCTTTCCAGCTGCAAAATTCTGGGTGCAAGTCCTGGGTCTGCCCCACTGGCTGTGCGAGCCTGGGCAATTTTCTCTCCTCCCCTGTGCTGTTTCCCTCCATCTTTGTAAGGAAGATAATCAAGTTCATGTGGGAACAGGACACAGGGCTGGCACAGTGGCTGAAACATAGCTGCCAGGCAACTGGACACTACTATTTGTTTTTAAAAAGAAATAATGATTAAAAATAGCCCATGGAAAACCTATGGTTCCTCAGTAACTTACACACAGAATGACCACATGACCCAGCAATTGTACTCCAGGGTATATAAACCTGAAGAACTGGAAACAGGTGTTCAAACAGTCTTGTATACAAATGTGCATATAGCATGATTCACAAGAAACCAAAAATAGAAAAACCCAAGTGCTCAGCAACTAATGACTTAATGAATTAAAGGTGGTATATCCAGGCAATGGAATATTATTCAGCCGTAAGAAGGAATGAGGTACCGATACATGCTACAATCTGGGTGAACCTGGAAAAGAAGCCAGTCCCAGGAACCATGCTGTATGATTTCAATTATATGTAATGTCCAGAAAAACCAATGCACAGATAGAAAGCAGATCAGTGGCTGCCTGGGCTAGGGGAGAGAAAATGGGGATTTAATGGGTATGGGTATTTGATGGGTATGGGGTTTCTTCTTGGAGTGATAGAAATGTTCTGGAACTGGATGGTGGTGATGGCTTTATGTTATATGTATGTTACCACAATTAAAAAAATGAATAAACTAACAGAAGGCACCAACCGCCCTACCTCTCAGGCCATCTGCTCCCACTCCCTTTGGGCTGTCTGCAGGACTAGGGGATGGGCAGGGGTGAACCTCAAAGAAAATCAGAAGTGGGGGCTCAGAACATGTCCCTTCAAAGCAAGGATTTCCCAGGGAGCTGCCCCTGCCCCGTGGATCTGGCTTGTGGCCCCCAGCCTCCTCTTATCAGGGGAGACAGATGCACCCCCCCACTGCTCTCTCTAATAAGAGCACTTTTCAGTGTGTTGGGGGCCTTGTGCCTGAACCACTACAAGCTCTGATAGAGAGGGCGCGGGAAGCTGGGCTTCTCACGAAGTCCTACCCTCCTTCCCCTAGTGGGAGTCTACAAAGTCAAGTTCCCAGTGAAATAATGACAATGATGAAAAGCAGTTCATGTCTTCTGTGCCCCTGGCACTACCCTTCAGGGGTAGTCTAGGGCACTAGATTTTACCCCCTCCCCAACACTCAGAAATTATATGTCCAGGATCTCCCAAAACTGTCTTATCATAAAAAAACCTTGTAGAACTTTTTCACCAAAAAGAAAAAATATTTAAGTTGAGATGTCATCTGAATCTTGTATTTTAGAGCTGGAAAAAGTTTTGACCCAGGCATTCTGAGTGCTTTGGGATGACACTACAAGGACGGTTGCCCAAAGTAACTCATGTTGGTTAATTTAATACCCTAACAACTCTTTGACATTTGTACTAATTTTCACCCTAATTGATAGATGAGAAACTGAGTTCCAGAGCTTTGCATCACCTTCCCTGAGTTCACGTGGAGCGGGGAGTGCTCGCTGCAGGAAGCTCCAGGATCTCACCTGCTGTCTGGGACCATCCCCCACGCAGGGGCGTCTAGCCCTTTCCAGGGGCCGCAGGGCCATCTTAACACCAGGGGGCCAGCCTTGCAGGGCTCATTTGCTCAGACAGTATTTGAGGACATTTGCTGACATTCCTCCAAGCACCTCACCTGTTGTTCCCTCTGGTATCCACCAACTCGTTCCAGGAGGCTCCTCACAATCTTTGTGGGTTGTAGACATGGAAAAGGGTTTCTGAGAAAAAGCCTAATTACTACTTCACACTCAATTCCTTGCAGTAACCCCAGCTTGGTTTCCATGTCATCTTGTAATCTTGGACAAGTGTATTGGTAAACCTGGCAAAGGACCTCAAAGCAATTTCATGCAAGCTCAGATGCCCTCCAACTGCTGGGGAAGCCACCATCCCTTCTATGTTATGAGAGTCTCCTTGGGGTCTGCATTTATACCCTGAGGTGGGGATAATGACCCACACTCTTGGGAGTTCAACCATAAGTTGTGTTTCATCTGAGCAGGAGCCTGCTAGCTCTGGGTTGCCAGGTTTGTGTCCCTCAATCCCTCCAACAATCAGAAACACTGGGAAGCACTTGGCTGAGAGAACTCACATGCTTGTCACCTCTGCTGCCTCTGACCCCAGTGCTTTCACATGTCCGGATGCTTTGCAGAAGCTCAGAGGGATGTTGGCGGTCACTATTCCTGTCACACACCTGTGTTTCTCTTCATTGGCCATAGTTTTTACTTTTCAAAGCCCAGAACCAGCCTTGGGATGTGAGGACACTGGTAGGAACATGAAGTCATTTTGGGTTGAATTAGAGTTACTTTGGGCAACTGTCCTTGTAGTGTCAACCCTAAGCACTCAGATTGCCTGGATCAAAACTTCTTTCTAGCTCTAAAATGTGAGATTCAGATGACATCTCAACTTAAATATACATACATATTTTTTGGTGAAAAAGTTCTACAAAGTTCTTTTATGATAAGACAGATTTAGGAGATCCTGGACATATAATTTCTGAGTGTTGGGAGGGGGTAAAATCTGTTGCCCTAGGCCACCCCTGAAGGGTAGTGGTGGGATCTCATGACAGGCAGAGTCATTAGGACTGGGGAACTTTCCAGTGAAGTTGCTCTAGGTTAGTGCTTCTCAAACTTTAAGGTGTATGTGAATCTCCCGGAAACGTTAAAAATGCAGATTCTGACTCTACAGCTCTAGGTGGGGCCTGGAGTTCTGCATTTTTATTCAACTCCTATGTGGTGCTGATGCTGGGAGTTTACAGACCACACTCCGAGTAGCAAGAATATCGAGGAATTGCTGGTGCTAGAAAATTTAAAGTGTTGTTCAGTATTGTGAAAACTGTGTGTGTGCTGAGGTTGGGACTGGCCGAAATGTTAAAGCAATTCTTCTGGCTGAATTACACCCAAGAGACACATTCAGGGAGGGGTCACAGGGAAAGCAAGAAGCTCACGTGGAAACCACAGAAGGCTTATCAGCTGATGGCTGTCTGTCCAGGCATGTGAACAGCTGAATGAACTTTTCCTGCTTAGGAGCTGGGCATACAGGTAGATGCAGTGGAGGAGGGCTGGTTTCATTAGGAAAGGCAGACAACCGGTGGGTGACACGTCCCCAGCATCATGCTCAGACCTCCCCACTCAGCCTTCTCCCCCATTGTGCCTTTGTGTGAGGTTGACCCTTGAATAATGCAAGGCTTAGGAGCACTGACCACCCCACCCCGTGCAGTTGGAAATCCATGTATAAGCATTGACCCCTCCAAAACTTAATTACTAATAATCCTACAACTGACCAGATGGAAGCCTTATCAAGAACATAAGCAGTCAATTAACACGTATTTTATATGTCATATGGATTATTTACTGTAATCTTACAATAAAGTAAGTGAGTGAAAAGAAGATGGTTTTTCAAATTGTCACAAATCTCCAAAGGTTTTTCCAATGTATTTATTGAAAAATATCCACACATAGGTGGACCCACGAAGTTCAAACCTGTGTTCTTCAAAGGTCTACTGTAATTTTCGCTCCCACCCCAGCCGCAGTCTCAGACTGTGTCCTTTGATGTTTTGCCTCTAACATTGAATTATGGAGTCATTGATCCTGTGCTCTCTGTCCTCCCAAGTTATCTATCACTTAGGCATTTGTCAGGGATAGAAGGTGGGGCTGAATGGATGCTGGGCCTGCTGAGTTTTTGGAAAATTACACTGGATTATTTTTTTAAAAAATTCCTTTTGTGGTTTTATTTGCATCTAACCCAAATGTTGCCGAGATGGATTGCCTGGCTTCTTTTAACAAATGAATAAGCATTGATAAATTAGTTCCAAAAGTATTTATTGAGTACCTACTATGTGCCAGGCACTCTGGCGGGTGCTAGAAGCACAGCAGAGAACAAAGCAGCCGTGACTGCTGCTGAAGTTTGTCATCTCATGCAAGAGGCAGACAATAAATGACCCCTCACACACGTAAATGCAGACTGTAATTATGCTAAGTGCTAGGAAGGGAAAGGACAGGAAGCTCTCAGGAGAGGCAGAGGCAGGCCTGGTTAACGCAGGCACCAGCATGAAGGGACATTCAGGTGGGCCTACGGGGCTGGGTGGGGGTGGCCAGGGGAGTTTGAGCCCAGCCTTTATTTCTTCAGCCACTATTACGGACTGAACTGAGTCTCTTCCAAAATTCTAAGGTGGAAGCCCTCACTCCCAGTGTGATTGTATTTGGAGACAGGGCCTCTAAAAAGCTAATTAAGGTTAAATGAAATCATAGGGTGGGTCCCTGATCTGATAGGAGTGGTGTTCTTCCAAGAAGAGGCAGAGACAGCAGGGCTGTGCACGCACAGAGGCAAGGCCACGGAGGACACAGGGTGCATGCCAAGGAGGAAGCCTCAGGAAACGCTGCTCCTGCTGACACCTTGCTCTTGGACTTCGGGCATGCAGACAGTGAGAGAATACATTTCTGTTTTTAAGCCGCTATGATGCTTCGTGATGATGGCTGAGCTAACAGAGCCCCTCTTAACCTTGGGTAAATGCAGGGCTGTGCGAGTTTATCAGCACAAAACATACCGAGTCAGAAATGGCTTCTTTGCTGGCATTTCATTGTAAACCACCAAATTTGTGCACCCACAGTGTTTCATGTTAGGAAAGTTTAGAAACAGGCTTGTTTTGTTTTCTCTTAAGAAAATAATTTCATGGTGTGGTGCAGAGGGCTCTAGAAATCCCAGGGGATCCCAGGTTCCTCAATTGCTAAACTCTGGCCCAGAGGCCTTGGATGAGTCACTTACACTCTGGCTGTTCCTTTCCTTTCCCCACAAGGTGACTTTAAAGCCAATGATGTCCTGGTTCACATGATTAATTTCCATCAAACCAACATTTCTTTCTTTCTTTTTGAAAATAACATGTGAACATCTAACATCTGAGCCTAGCCAGGGTAAAAGCCCCCCCAGTTTTCTTCAGGGAACCTCTCTTAGACTGAGTGGTCCAGGCCATATCCTTCAGAGCCAGTGGGGGTGCGGGGGCCTGCGCTGATGCTCTGCTTGGTGAACATGAATAATGTGTTGTGATACTGTGACAAGAAATAGATATTTTGGTCTTCACCCCTAGCTCCTGGCCAGAACTCCTAAAACCCTTGTAATTTCCTAAGTGATAAGAGGGATGGGAGCATCTTTTGTTATAAAATATTATAACAAAATTTGTTTTTTATCCCTGCTTCTGAAACAGCTCTGGAGTGATAAAAATGAGAATTTAAAACAAACACCTTTCAGCCACATCTGAGTTTGTTATAATGAGGAGGATTTTGGAAAGCCCCTGGGGGCAGGGCCTGGTTGCCAGGGTAACTAACGCTGTGACTAGAGGGTTGGAAGTTTTAGCCCCAGGTACTGGGCTCTACCTCTGCGGAAAGTTGAGATTGATTTAATTGCCAATGGCCAACAATTCACTCAATCATGCCTATCTAAAAAAACTTCCAGGAAAAACACAACCAAAGAGGTTCAGAGAACTTCTGGACTGGTGAACAAGAACTCATGCATGTGTCAGGCAGGTGGTGCATCCCAAAGCCACGGGGATAGAAGCTTTTAACTGGGGACCCCTCTGGACCACTCCCTAAGTATCCTTTGCACTAAATTGGTATTAGCAAATTAACTGTTTTCCTGAGTTCTGTGAGCTGCTCTAGCAAATTATCAGACCTGAGGAGGAAGTCATGCGGACTCTCAATTTATTGGTCAAAAGTGCAGGTCTCTGGAACTTGGGATGGTGTCTGAAGTGGGGGGCAGTCTTGTGGGGCTGAGCCCTTAACCTGTGGAGTCTGTGCTGACTCCACGCAGTTAGTGTCAGAATTGAGTTACATTGTAGGACACTCAGTTGGCATCTTTCAAGAACTGGGGAATTGTTTAGTGTGGAAAACCCACACATCTGGTGTCAGAAGCGTTGAGAGCAGAGGGAAACAGTTTTCCTTCATGTTGTGTCCAGAGCAGACGTGCCCTTGCACTTTGATAGTAGCTCCACTAGAGGACACTAGAGCTCACCAACTGCACCCTTGTAGACATGGTTTTGAACAAGCGGCTGTAGGAGCTTAGAACTGTCACTTCAACTGCTTAAAAACTGAGATCTAAGGAAGCTGAACCTATAGGCTCGAGGTATGACAGAAAAAACAAAGGATGATACTTTGCACCAGGAGGAAATGGGTCTCACTCCCCAGCTCCCATCAGAATTTAACTGGACAGCTTGTTAAAACACAGATGGCCTGGGCCCCACTCTTTGAGTTTCTGACTCAATAAATTGGGCTGGGGCCTGAAAATTGGCATTTCTATCAGGTTCCCAGGTGATGCTGCGGTTGTTGGTCCTGGGCCACACTTTGAGAGCTACTGTGCTGGCACTGATTCACAAGCACCCTGAGGGTCCATTGAGAGGCCCCAGACCCAGGATGGAGAGGCATGGGAATGGTGGAGGGCTCCTCCTGCACAGAGTGGTGAGAGCGGAGGCCCAGTGCTGCTGGGGAAGGAGTGACTCTATCATCCTGGACAAAGTCAGGGAAGGATGGGGTCCATCCTTACCCCTCCCTTTTCTGTGGAGGAATGCGGGAGTCATCTCAGGCTGGTTATAAGACTGGGGGAATCTGAATCTCCTGCCCGTGACTCCACTAGGGTCTCTCTTCTGAAAGCTGTTGGTTGCTGGGGCAGAGAGACAGAGTTACAGAGAGAGGGGCAGAGCTGAGGACAGGCCAAGTGGGCAGCCACCTGCATTGCCAGCATTCGGCAGGGTGGGAGTTCACGTTGGTAGAAGGGACACCTGGGGAGGTTTTATGAGTGATCACCCTCCCCAGCACACCACCACCACCCTAAGTGCGGGCTGCAGGGAGAGGGGAACATGTAGTGGGAGGCTGTGAGGTGGGTCCTGGAAGACAGGCGAGGCAGAGGGACACAGAGGGAGGAGAGGGGAGGGGGAAGGAAGTGGGGGTTGACACGCAGTTGCTGGAGTCTGTGCAGGGTGAGGAGGGGGTGGAGAGCAGATCTTTAAGGCTTTTGAATAGGATATGAAATTGCAGTCTTAAAATGAACAAGATCAAGTTCTAAAAATCCAAAATGAAGCTCTTTCAGTAACTCAAATATCTTACAGAATCACATTATTATTATGGGGATCTAGAAGATAAGGAGGCTCCAGAGCACAGGTTTTTAGAAAATGAAACTTTTCCATGTTTATCTCCCAAAGACTTGAGACTTAATAAACTACCTAGCTAGTATTGGTCACATTACCTGGGGTCTTATTTTTGTTGGAGGATCATCGGCTGGCTCCCTGCTGAAGCAGGAGTGTGGTCAGGTTGGAAGATTCCCATGCCCTGCAGGCTGCACCACTAATCCTTTAATTTTCTTTCTGTCCTGGACTCTGGTGCTTTTGGTTGTCTCATATTATCCTGTCCACTGTATTGTTTCCTTCTAGAATCCTGTCCACTTTTGCCCCAGGTTCCTTTACATTAAAATAAGATATATTGTAAATACAGTATTAAAATGCAGGAACTCACGTTTTCATAAGAAAATAAAAAATGTATAGTACCAATGGGAATGATTATCATCAAATATTTAATGGCTTTATAAAAATAAAATGTAACCAAATGCTTATAGAAGAAGAAGGCACAACATCAAATGAGCTAACAAGTGAGCTGTAGCTCTTGAGTATGTCCAGCTAGACTTTCATTAAGCAGCAGCACTAAATTAGAAGCCTTAGTTCAGCCCTTGACTTTTTGGAAAAAGGAAAAATAATAAGAAATTAAATTCTAATAAAAATTTATTCTGGAAAGCAATTTTCAGGAGCTGTTTTTGAATGCAAACCAGTCTCTTTCCTGTTTTACTTCTGCAAATAAAAAGTAGTGAGGGAAGGGAGGTGGGTGGTAAAAAGATGGTGGCGTGAGAAGTGGGGCAGAAATCTCCTCCCAAAATCACATATAATATGAAAATACAGCAAATACAACTAATCCTAAATGAGTGACCAGAAATAATATTGCATGACCCAATCTTCATCTGGGAAAAGAGAACATCTCATGGAAAAGGGTAAAGTAACAGAGCCATAATCTGGCAGGACCCGAGCTCTCCCCTAACCCCAGCTCACCAGTGGGAGGAAGAAAAACAGAGCAGGGAGGGAGTAGAAGCCAAGGACTGCTAAATATCCAGCCCTGGAGATCTACTCTGGGAGTACAAACCCACACTGCATGGTGCTCTGGAGATTTTAGGGGTTGGAAAGCAAAGTCAGGTAGGATATTTGGAGAGACTGAGATTCCAGCTGCTTGGGGAGAATAGGTTCCCACAACTGGCTGCTCTGGGACAAAAGAACAGCAGGTGCTTTGAAAGACTTCCCAACAGTGAAAGACCAACTAAAGGGGCAAGGAACACACAGAGCTTGCTGCTCAGGAGAAGGAACAGGTGGACAAAATCATCCTGGTGCACTCAGCCCAGCAGGCTGGGAACTTTCAGGAGCTTTACTCACTCCATCCTCCTGGCTAGCAACGTAGCCCCAGGACTCCCCACTGTGATAAGCAGCCTGCTGCTCCTTCCTCCCAGCTGGCACCTGCAGACAAACACACTGCCCCTGTCATTGCTCCAGCCCAGCAGAAGGCAGCCCTGCCTATAGCAACTACACAGGCTTAATGAAGAGGCTGCTCCCTGTGCATAGCTCATTGGCCCTGACACTGTGGCCAGGAAGCAGGAAAGAGCTCTCTCCTTAGGGTATGCACTGGCACTATTTACCTGCAATCGCTGCCATCGTTCCAGGTGCTGGACAGCTCTGAAGAGCAGAGCTTCAGGGTACTAGAGAGTGCCACCTACACAAACCTAATATTTCTCATTACCCAGTAGGAATATGAAAATGCAGAAGAAACTTGTTCAATCCCAAATCCCTCAAACAGCAGAAAGAGGGCTCATTGAAACTGAAATCACCAATCTTCCTGAAAAAGAATTGAAAATAAAAGTCATAAGCAAGCTAATGGAGCTACAGAAAAATAATCAAGAGCTAAGGAATGAATTCAAGAGAGAGATAGGCACTTTGAAAAATAAGTTAAGCTGAAATGAAACATACAATGGAGGGATTTAAAAGCAGATTAGATAAGGTAGAGGAGACGGTAGGTGGAATAGAAATTAGAGAACAGGAATACCAAGAAGCTGAGACACAGAGAGACAAAAGGATCTCTAGGAATGAAAGAATATTAAGAGAACTATGTGACCAGTCCAATATTTGCATTATAGAGGTACCAGAAGAAGAAGAGAGAAAAAGGGATAGAAAGTGTCTTTGAAGAAATAATTGCTGAAAACTCCCCCAATCTGGGGAAGGAAATAGTCCCTCAGGCCATGAAAGTGCACAGATCTCCCAACACAAGGTACCCAAGGAAGACAACACCAAGATGTATAATAATTAAAATGGCAAAGATCAAGGACAAGGACAGAGTATTAAAAGCAGTCAGAGAGAAAGAAAAGATTACCTAAAAATGAAAACCCATAAAGCTATCATCAGACTTCTCAGCAGAAACCTTATAGGCCAGAAGGGAGTGGCATGATATATTCAATGCAATGAAACAGAGGGGCCTCAAACCAATCTACCCAGCAAGATTATCCTGTAAGTTTTAAGGAGGGATTACACAATTTCCAGATAAGTAAAAGTTGAGGGAATTTACCTCCCACAAACCATCTCTACAGTGTATTTTAAATGGACTGCTTTACATGGAAGTGCTCCTAAGGCTAAATAGCTGTTACAAGAGAAAATAAAACTACAGTAAAGGAAGCAGACAAATTAATTACTAAGCAAATGCAAAATTAAATCAGCTACCCACAAAGTCAGTCAAGGGATCCACAAAGAGTACAGAATATGACACCTAACATATAAAGAGTGGAGGAGGAAGAAAAACAAGGGAGACAGAAAAGAATATTTAGATTGTGTTTATACTTGCATAATAAGCAAGTTAAGTTAGACTGTTAAGTAGTAAAGAAGCTGTCCTTGAACCTTTGGTAACAATGAATCCAAAGCCTGCAATGGTAATAAGTACATGTCTATTGATAATCACCCTAAATGTAAATGGACTGAATGTACCAGTCAAAAGACATAGAGTCACCAAATGGATAGAAAAGCAAGACCCATCTATATGCTGCACTTCAAACCCAAAGATGTACACAGACTAAAAGTGAAGGGATGGAAGAAGATATTACATGCAAACAAGAGGGAGAAAAAAAGCAGTAGTTGCAATAGATATCAGATAAAATAGACTTCAAAACAAAGAAAGTAACAAGAGACAAAGAAGGACATATAATGATAAAGGGGTCAGTCCAACAAGAGGATATAACCATTATAAATATATATGCACCCAACATAGGAGTACCTACATATGAGAAACAAATACTATCAGGATTACAGGGGGAAATAGAAAGCAATGCATTAATTTTAGGACACTTCAACATACCACTTACTCCAAAGGACAGATCAAACACACAGAAAATAAGTAAGGAGACAGAGGCAGTAAACAATACATTAGAATGGATGGACCTAATAGACACCTACAGAACAGTCCACCCAAAAGCAGCAGGATACACATTCTTCTCAAGTGCACATGGAACATTTTCCAGAGTATATCACATACTAGGCCACAAAAAGAGCCTCAGTCAAAAAGATTGAAATTGTACCAACCAACTTTTCAGATCGCAAAGGTATGAAACTAGAAATAAATTATGAAAGGAAAACAAAAAAATCCTACAAACACATGGAAGCTTAAGAACATGCTCCTAAATAATCAATGGGTCAATGACCAAAAAAAAAAAAGAGGAAGGGGCGGAAGATGGCGGCGTGAGTAGAGCAGCGGAAATCTCCTCCCAAAACCAAATATATCTATGAAATTATAACAAAGACAACCCTTCCTAGAATAAAGACCAGAGGACACAGGACAATATCCAGACCACATCCGCACCTGAGAGAACCCAGTGCCTCGCGAAGGGGGTAAGATACAAGCCCCGGCCCCGCGGGAGCCGAGCGCCCCTCCCCCCAGCTCCCGGCGGGAGAAGAGCAGGCAGAGCGGGAGGGAGACGGAGCCCAGGACTGCCGAACACCCAGCCCCAGCCATCCGGGCCAGAGTGCAGGGCCCTGGATACTAGGAAAAAAGGGCAGCAAGAACAGTGAGCGGGCACTTGAGGCTGGGCGCCGGAGGACATAAGGAAAGCGAGCGACCAATTTTTTTTTTTCTGTTTTGTTTTGGCGAGCGCTTTTTGGAAGTCTTAAAGGGATGGGGCCCCAATATTAGGGAAACAGGGTAGCAAGACCAGTGAGCAGATGCCTGAGGCTGGCGCCGGAGAATAAAGAAAAACGACTGACCATCTTTTTTTTTTTTCAATTAAAAAAAAATTTTTTTTTTTTAATTTAATTTTTTTTTTTTTTTTTTGTGGTCGTTGTTTTGTTTTGGCAGGTGCTTTTTGGAAGTCTTAAAGGGGCAGGGTGGGACACTTAATAAAGAAGTAAGGAATCCGGGGATCTCTGGGCACCCTAACCCCTGGACTGCAGGGAGCAGGAAGGCCCCTTACGGAGATAAATAGCATCCAGACCGTTCCCCCTCCAACATCACTCCACCACTTTGGAGCAGAGGCCCAAACCAGGCCACGCCCACAGCAACAGCAGAGATAAACTCCATAGCAGCCGGGCAGGAAGCAGAAACCCTGTCTGCGCGCAGCCGCCCAGCACAAGCCACTAGAGGTCACTGTTCTCCCAGAAGAGGAGGGCCACAAACCAACAAGAAGGGAAGTTCTTCCAGCCGTCACTCATCCCAGCTCTGCAAACTATTCCTATCACCATGAAAAGGCAAAGCTACAGGCAGACAAAGATCACAGAGACAACACCAGAGAAGGAGACAGACCAAACCAGTCTTCCTGAAAAAGAATTCAAAATAAGAATCATAAACAATACTAAAAGATACTAAAGAGGCTAACCTTGAACCTTTGGTAACCACGAATTTAAAGCCTGCAATGGCAATAAGTACATATCTTTCAATAGTCACTCTAAATGTTAATGGACTGAATGCACCAATCAAAAGACATAGAGTAATGGAATGGATAAAAAAGCAAGACCCATCTATATGCTGCTTACAAGAAACTCACCTCAAACCCAAAGACATGTACAGACTAAAAGTCAAGGGATGGAAAAACATATTTCAAGCAAACAACAGCGAGAAGAAAGCAGGGGTTGCAGTACTAATATCAGACAAAATAGACTTCAAAACAAAGAAAGTAACAAGAGATAAAGAAGGACACTACATAATGATAAAGGGCTCAGTCCAACAAGAGGATATAACCATTCTAAACATATATGCACCCAACACAGGAGCACCAGCATATGTGAAACAAATACTAACAGAACTAAAGGGGGAAATAGACTGCAATGCATTCATTCTAGGAGACTTCAACACACCACTCACCCCAAAGGATAGATCCACTGGGCAGAAAATAAGGACACGGAAGCACTGAACAACACAGTAGAGCAGATGGACCTAATAGACATCTATAGAACTCTACATCCAAAAGCAACAGGATATACATTCTTCTCAAGTGCACATGGAACATTCTCCAGAATAGACCACATACTAGGCCACAAAAAGAGCCTCAGAAAATTCCAAAAGATTGAAATCCTACCAACCAACTTTTCATACCGCAAAGGTATAAAACTAGAAATAAGCTGTACAAAGAAAGCAAAGAGCCTCACAAACACATGGAGGCTTAACAACACGCTCCTAAATAATCAATGGATCAATGACCAAATCAAAATGGAGATCCAGCAATATATGGAAACAAATGACAACAACAACACTAAGCCCAAACTTCTGCGGGACACAGCAAAAGCAGTCTTAAGAGGAAAGTATATAGCAATCCAAGCATATTTAAAAAAGGAAGAGCAATCCCAAATGAATGGTCTAATGTCACAATTGTCGAAATTGGAAAAAGAAGAACAGATGAGGCCTAAGGTCAGCAGAAGGAGGGACATAATAAAGATCAGAGAAGAAATAAATAAAATTGAGAAGAATAAAACAATAGCACAAATCAGTGAAACCAAGAGCTGGTTCTTCAAGAAAATAAGCAAAATAGATAAGCCTCTAGCCAGACTTACAAGAAGAAAAGAGAGTCAACACAAATCAACAGTATCAGAAACGAGAAAGGAAAAATCACGATGGACCCTACAGAAATACAAAGAATTATTAGGGAATACTATGAAAATCTATATGCTAACAAGCTGGGAAACCTAGGAGAAATGGACAACTTCCTAGAAAAATACAACCTTCCATGATTGACCCAGAAAGAAACAGAAAATCTAAACAGACCAATTCCCAACAATGAAATTGAAGCGGTAATCAAAAAACTACCAAAGAACAAAACCCCTGGGGCAGATGGATTTACCTCGGAATTTTATCAGACATACAGGGAAGACATAATACCCATTCTCCTTAGAGTTTTCCAAAAAATAGAGGAGGAGGGGATACTCCCAAACTCATTCTATGAAGCTAACATCACCCTAATACCAAAACCAGGCAAAGACCCCACCAAAAAAGAAAACAACAGACCAATATCCCTGATGAACGTAGATGCAAAAATACTCAACAAAATATTAGCAAACCGAATTCAAAAATACATCAAAAGGATCGTACACCATGACCAAGTGGGATTCATCCCAGGGATGCAAGGATGGTACAACATTCGAACGTCCATCAACATCATCCACCACATCAACAAAAAGAGAGACAAAAACCACATGATCATCTCCATAGATGCTGAAAAAGCATTTGACAAAGTTCAACATCCATTCTTGATAAAAAGTCTCGGCAAAATGGGAATAGAGGGCAAGTACCTCAACATAATAAAGGCCATCTATGATAAACCCACAGCCAACATTATATAGAACAGCGAGAAGCTGAAAGCATTTCCTCTGAGATCGGGAACTAGACAGGGATGCCCACTCTCTCCACTGTTATTTAACATAGTACTGGAGGTCCTAGCCACGGCAATCAGACAAAACAAAGAAATACAAGGAATCCAGATTGGTAAAGAAGAAGTCAAACTGTCACTATCTGCAGATGACATGATACTGTACATAAAAAACCCTAAAGACTCCACCCCAAAACTACTAGAACTGATGTCAGAATACAGCAAAGTTGCAGGATAAAAAATCAACACACAGAAATCTGTGGCTTTCCTATACACTAACAATGAACCAACAGAAAGGGAAATCAGGAAAACAACTCCATTCACAATTGCATCAAAAAAAATAAAATACCTAGGAATAAACCTAACCAAGGAAGTGAAAGACTTATACTCTGAAAACTACAATTCACTCTTAAGAGAAATTAAAGGGGACACTAACAGATGGAAACTCATCCCATGCTCGTGGCTAGGAAGAATTAATATCGTCAAAATGGCCATCCTGCCCAAAGAAATATACAGATTTGATGCAATTCCTATGAAACTACCAGCAACATTCTTCCATGAACTGGAACAAGTAATTCAAAAATTCATATGGAAACACCAAAGACCCCGAATAGCCAAAGCAATCCTGAGAAAGAAGAATAAAGTAGGGGGGATCTCACTCCCCAACTTCAAGCTCTACTATAAAGCCATAGTAATCAAGACAATTTGGTACTGGCACAAGAGCAGAGCCACAGACCAATGGAACAGACTAGAGAATCCAGACATTAACCCAGACATATATGGTCAATTAATATTTGATAAAGGAGCCATGGACATACAATGGTGAAATGACAGTCTCTTCAGCAGATGGTGCTGGCAAAACTGGACAGCTACATGTAGGAGAATGAAACTGGACCATTGTCTAACCCCATATACAAAAGTAAACTCAAAATGGATCAAAGACCTGAATGTAAGTCATGAAACCATTAAACTCTTGGAAGAAAACATAGGCAAAAACCTCTTAGACATAAACATGAGTGATCTCTTCTTGAACATATCTCCCCGGGCAAGGAAAACAACAGCAAAAATGAATAAGTGGGACTATATTAAGCTGAAAAGCTTCTGTACAGCAAAAGACACCATCAATAGAACAAAAAGGAACCCTACAGTATGGGAGAATATATTTGAAAATGACACATCCGATAAAGGCTTGACATCCAGAATATATAAAGAGCTCACACACCTCAACAAACAAAAAACAAATAACCCAATTAAAAAGTGGGCAGAAGAACTGAACAGACAGTTCTCCAAAAAAGAAATACAGATGGCCAACAGACACATGAAAAGATGCTCCACCTCGCTAATTATCAGAGAAATGCAAATTAAAACTACAATCAGGTATCACCTCACACCAGTAAGGATGGCTGCCATCCAAAAGACAAACAACAGCAAATGTTGGCGAGGCTGTGGAGAAAGGGGAACCCTCCTACACTGCTGGAGGGAATGTAAGTTAGTTCAACCATTGAGGAAAGCAGTATGGAGGTACATCAAAATGCTCAAAGCAGACTTACCATTTGACCCAGGAATTGCACTCCTAGGAATTTACCCTAAGAGTGCAGCAATCAAGTATGAGAAAGATCAGTGCACCCCTATGTTTATTGCAGCACTATTTACAATAGCCAAGAATTGGAAGCAACCTAAATGTCCATCGATAGATGAATGGATAAAGAAGATGTGGTACATATGCACAATGGAATTCTACTCAGCCATAAGAAAAGGGCAAATCTAACCATTTGCAGCAACATGGATGGAGCTAGAGGGTATTATGCTCAGTGAAACAAGCCAAGCGGAGAAAGAGAAATACCAAATGATTTCACTTATCTGTGGAATATAAGAACAAAGGAAAAACTGAAGGAACAAAACAGCAGCAGAATCACAGAACTCAAGAATGGACTAACAGGTACCAAAGGGAAAGGGACTGGGGAGGATGGGTGGGTAGGGAGGGATAAGGAGGGGGAGAAGTAGGGGGGTATTTAGATTAGCATGCATGGGGGGGTAGGAGAAAAGGGAGGGCTATACAACAGAGAGAAGGCATGTAAGAACATTTTGCCATGCTGATGGACAGTGACTGTAAAGGGATTTATAGGGGGGACCTGGTATAAGGGAGAGCCTAGTAAACATAATATTCGTCATGTAAGTGTAGATTAGTGAGACCAAAAAAAAAAAAAAGCAGTTCCTGTGTGGTGACCTCCAATGAGTTCTACAGAAGTGTATAAAGGGCATATAAAAGTGTAGGCAAAGGGTCTGTTTGTGTTTATACAGAGGATCAAAGCCTAATTGGGCTACCCCGATAATGAACTAAGATACGATATGAAAAAGAACTTCCAACATCAGCACTCTCTGGAAGACTCATGCCAGAAGATGATCATCAAAAAACCCCAACAAAATCCACGCACTGCTACAGGTGTAGATGCACTCATCCCACCAGCTCCTGGACTTGCCATGGGAATGAAGAAGATATCTAAGCTGGCCTGGGCATACAGTAAAACAACAAATTTGACTGGATCTATACTGTTGGAACTCAATCAAGAATTTGGAGAAGTGCAAATTGTAGCGCTCCAAAATCTTACAACTACAGACTATTTACTGTTAAAAGAACATAAGGGATGTGAACATTCCCCAGGAATGGGTTGTTTTAATTTGTCTGATTTCTCTCAGACTGTTCAAGTTCAGTTGGACAATATCCACCATATCATAGATAAGTTTTCACAAATGCCTAAGGTGCCTAACTGGTTTTCTTGGCTTCACTGGAGATGGCTGGTAATTACAGGTATGCTTTGGTTACGTAACTGTACTCCTATTATGTTAATGTGTGTGCGCAATTTAAGTAGTAGTTTAAAACCTATACATGCCGAAGTTACTCTACAAGAAGATATGTCAAAGAAATAATCAATTTTCCCACGTTTTCTTCCGCCTGCTACTTCTATAGCTTTTCTTCTTCCTTCCTAATTACAACCCTTAAATAGAATTCGTGCCTCATATCAAATTTACCGAGTATCATAATTCTTCCAAGTGGTAAAGACACCTCAAGACAAATGCTGGGCATAGAAGCCACAGGGCATAAATATGCAAAGAAGTAAAAAGCTAACCATTTCAAACAATAAGGCTTCTCTCTCACTTACCAACTTTACATTTCCCTGTATGGCCCCGGAAGATGACTGGTTAGCCAGAGACGGGTAAGATTCCTCAAGGGAGGAACAACCTAAGACAGGCACAGTCGCAGGGGGGCCATCAGGTGAGAAATTGGGGATCAACAGAGGTGAGGCTTAGAACCTCATCCCACCTGTTCTGAGAGAAATCTTCTGCATATGTGGATGTTTTATTGCCCTTGTCTAGCTTGGATTAACACATAGTCTGCAGGCACACACCTGACCATCTACATTTGCTCTCTTACAACACTAAACTATGTTTTCTACCTTTATCTTGTATCTACCTACCACTTCAGCATTTTATTAAAAACAATAATAATAAAGAGAGAAATGTGGTATCCACATATAAATCAAGTACAAAAATCAAATGAGTATTCATATTTGAACTGACTGTTTATAGTTCATAATGCATGAGCAAAACCGAAGGTTTCAGTGATGGCTGCCCTTGTACTGTTCACCATGTAAGAACTTATTCACTATGTAACAATTTGTTCTCCATGTAAGAACTTGTTTGTTATGCCTCAGAAGATTGGAGACTGACGAAAATTAGGCTTGGGGTGGATTAATGATTGTGCATTGAGCATTGACTCCCCTATACAGAATTTTATTGTTGTTAACAACCATTTGATCAATAAATATGAGAGATGCCCTCACAAAAAAAAAAAAAGTACACACTTCCAATGGTAAAATAATAAGTAACCGGGAGGTAATGAATATAGTCAAGATATTGTAACAGCCTGGTATGGTGATAGCTGGTACCTAGAATTGTCATGTACATAAATGTTGAATCACTATGTTGTACACCTGAAACTAATGTAATGTAATACTGTGTATCAACTACCGTTCAATAAAAAGAAATAATAATTATCTACAAAAATAAATAAATAAATAAAAAAGAGACATCAAGCAATATATGGAGACAAATGAAAAATCAACTCAACAGCCCAAAAGCTGTGGGACACAGCAAAGGCAGTTCTAAGAGGCAAGTGTATAGCCATATAAGCTTACCTCAAGAAAGAAGAACAATCCCAAATGAACAGTCTAAACACCCAATTAATGAAATTAGAAAAAGAAGAACAAATGAGGCCCAAAGTCAGTAGGAGGAGGGACATAATAAAGATCAGAACATAAATAAATAAAATTGAGAAGAATAAAAAATAGAAACAATCAATGAAATCAAGAGCTGCTTCTTCAAGAAAATAAGCAAAATAGATAAACCCCTAGCCAGACTTATAAAAAAAAAAAGAGTCCGCTCACATAAACAGAATCAGAAATGTGATCACTACAGACACCACAGAAATACTTAGAATTATTAGAGAATACTATGAAAAATTATATGCTAACAAACTGGATAACTGAGAAGAAATGGACAACTTTGTAGAAAAACAAAACCTTCCAAGATTGACCCAGGAAGAAGAAAAGTTTGAACAGGCCCATTACCAGCAGCAAAATTGCCTTGGTAATCAAAGGACTACCTAAGAACAAAATTCCTGAACCAGATGGCTTCACTGCTGAATTTTTTCAATCATTTAAAGTTTTCCAAAAAGTAGAAGAGGAGGGAACACTTGCAGACTCATTCTATGAGGCCACTGTCACCGTAATACCAAAACCAGGCAAAGACACCACAAGAAAAAGAATGTTACAGACCAATATCCCTGATGAACAAAGATTTAAAAATACTCAACAAAATATTAGCAAACTGAATTCAAAAATACAGCAGAGATCATCCATCATAATCAAATGGGATGTACTCCAGTGATGCAAGGATGGTACAATATTTGAAAATCTATCAACATCATCCACCACATCAACAAAAGGAAGGACAAAAACCGTATGATCATCTCCATGGATGCTGAAAAAGTATTTGACAAAATTCAACATCCATTCATGATAAAAAATCTCAACAAAATGGGTATAGAGGGCAAGTACCTCAACATAATAAAGGCCATATATGTCAAACCCACAGCCAACATCATACTTAACAGTGAAAAACTGAAAGCTTTTCCTTTAAGATCAGAAACAAGACAAGGATGCCCACTCTCCCACTTTTATTCAACATAGTACTTGGAGGTCCTAGCCATGGCAATTAGACAACACAAAGAAATAAAAGGCATCCAGATTGGAAGTAAGAAGTTAAAGTGTCACTGTTTGCAGATGTCATGATGTTGTACAGAAAAACCTAAAGAATGCACCCCAAAACTACTAGAACTAATAACTGAATTCAGCAAAGCTGCAAGACACAAAACGAATACACAGAAATCTGTTGTATTCCTATATACTCACGATGAACTAGCAGAAAGAAAAATCAGGAAAACAATTGTATTTACAGTTACATCAAAATAATAAAATACCTAGGAATAAGCCTAACCAAGGAGGTGAAAGACCTATACCCTGAGAACTACAAGACACTCTTAAGAGAAATTAAAGAAGACACCAACAAATGGAAATACATCCCGTGTTCATTGATAGGAAGAAATAATATTGTCAAAATGGCCATCCTGCTAAAAGCAATCTACAGATTCAATGCAATCCCTATCAAAATACCAACAGCATTCTTCAACGAACTTGAACAAATACTTCTAAAATTCATATGGAACCACAAAAGACCTTGAATAGCCAAAGCAATCCTCAGAAGGAAGAATAAAGCTGGGGAGATTACGCTCCCTGACTTCAAGCTCTACTACAAAGCCAGAGTAATCAAGACAATTTGGTGCTGGCACAAGAACAGACCTGTAGAACAATGGAACAGAACAAAGTCCAGATACAAATGTACCCATATATGGCCAATTAATATATGATAAAGGAGCCATGGACATACAATGGGGAAATGACAGCCTCTTCAACAGCTGGTGTTGGCAAAACTGGTCAGCTACATGTAAGAGAATGAAACTAGATTATTGTCCAACTTCATACACAAAAGTAAACTCCAAATGGATCAAAGACCTGAATGTAAGTCATGAACCATAAAACTCTTAGAAGAAAACATAGACCAAACTCTCTTGAATATAAAGATGAGCAAGTTTTTCATGAATATATTTCCTTGGGCAACAGAAACAAAAGCAAAAATGAACAAATGGGAGTACATCAAATTAAAAAGCTTCTGTACAGCAAAGGATATGATCAGTAGAATAAAAAGGCATCCTACAGTATAGGAGAATATATTTGTAAATGACATATCCAATAAGAGGTTAACATCCAAAATACATAAGGAGCTCACATGCCTCAACACCCAAAAGCAAATAACCTGATTAAAAAATGGGCAGAGGATCTGAACAGACACTTCTCCAAAGAAGAAATTCAGATGGCCAACAGGCACATGAAAAGATGCTCCACATCGCTAATTATGAGGGAAATTAAAATCAAAACCACAATGAGATGTCACCTCACACCAGTTAGGATGGCCTACATCCAAAAGAAAAGGAACATCAAATGCTGGCAAAGATGCAGAGAATGGAGAACCCCCCCTACACTGCTGTTGGGAATGTAAATTAGTTCCACCATTGTGGAAAGCAATATGGAGGTTGCTCATGAAGCTAAAAATAGATTTCCATTACAGATGAAAAAAAAAATAGGGTTTAATTAGTCAGAAAAATACTATTTTCCCTGAGCTTTCCAGCAGATGGAGTCATAGCACATACGCAAAAAAGGGTTAATTCAGTAGGCCCACATTGTCCAAACCCTATACACTCCTGGTCTTCAGGACTGATTCTCCATTTGCTCCTGGGAGAAAACCTGTCAGCCATTGGAATATTCTGCCTGATGAGAGTGTCTTTGCATGCCTGGGGTCTGGGGCCATACTCAGTAGTTTATGGTAATAATGTGATTGATTGTGAATGCTTATTGTTTGTCTGGGGTCCTGGGCTGCATTGTATCAAATTTGACCTCTGGGGAAAGGGAGGCTGGAGACTGAATAGCCTAAGTCAGTCATGTGGGTGCTTCATGTCTACAGGACCCTCAGTACAAACACTGGACACTAAGTATTGAATGAGCAGAGCTGATTGGAAACACTTCACATGTGTTGTCACAAGTGGTTGCTGGGAGAATTAAACAGTGTCTGTTTACCTCTACTGGGAGAGGAAACTGCAAGCCAAGCCTGGCCTTGGCCCTGTGACCTCGTTTCCTTTGCTGATTTTAATCTTTATCCTTTCAGTGTAATAAACTGTAACCAAGAGTATAATGGCTTCAGAAAGCTGTTCTGTGAGCCTTTCTAGATAATCATCAAACCTGAGGGGTGATTTTGAGGATCGCTGATGCAGCATGGCATACAGACCAGCGTCTCTAGCCTTCTACATTTTGGCAGATCTAATAAGGGAATAGGCTGTATGCAGCTGGGGGTACACTTCACCTGGTGATTGTTTGAGAATATAAATTACCTGATCAATTAGCTAATAATCCATTTCCTTCCATTAGCCCACAGTCAATACCTCAGAACATAGAAAAGAACATATTCAATTTCCTCTTCCTGCCAACTCCTGAAAGCCATTATAATTTGGAGGTGATTTTGCCCAGTTTTAAAAGACACACACAAAAGAATTCAATCATCTTTCTTCCTGATAAATGTCTACTCTCCCTGAGGACATGAATTCCGCTCCTCTCACCCCAACCCCTCCCAGGCGTGGCTCTTTGCTGAAGCTGAGACAGTGCCTGTCTGGGTGGATGTCCTGGGCTTACCGAGGTCAGGCTCCAGTCTGGGGTGTCGGGGAGTGAAGAGAAGATTGAAACTCTGAGACTGAGAGATACTGCAAAGGAGCTGATGCGTTTATTGGCGGCCTGCAGTAAATGTTTTGGTCACTGTCTCCCAAACTTACGTGAGAGGGAAGCTGCTGGAGCCACCCTGAGCTCCATCCAGCTGAGAAAGCCAAGCCCCCAAGTGGCTGGGAAGTCTGGGGTCCTGTGAGGAAGCCGAGTTTGGGGCTGGGAAGAGTGTCTGGGCCCTTCTGGGTGTGCTGGAGGTCTTGGCCGGTGCTGATGTTGCCCTGGTGTAGCCCAGGCTGCCAGCCGCTGGGAAGGGCAGCCCCAGCTCCCAGTAGCCAACTGGAGGCTCTAGTTGGAAGGACCTAAGCCCCAAATCCTAGACATGTCTTGGAGATAAAAATAGGATGCCACCAGGCATGGTGGCCACTGGTCCACGGGGAGGCAGAGGGTGGTCTTGTACTCAGCTGCTTCTAAGGCTGGCCTTGTCCCTGTAAGCCAAGATGTCACAAATTGGCCTTCTCTTTGGTTTGGTCCATTGGTCCAGAGGTGATTAAGCAGATATCTGGGGACTTTAGGTGGCTGCAGAGAAGAGTTCTCAGATTCAGGAAGGAAGACCTTTGGGGCAGGGCCATCAGGTGGCCTTGCTGGAACCTGACTTTGCTGAGACATACCATGGAGACTTGTAGCTTCTCAGCCTATGGAGGCTAGGACTACTTGGGGATTTCCAATTCCAGCTTCTGCCTTGGGAATGAAGAGGAACATTTCCAGGTGTATTTAAACACATTAATTCCCTAATAGAGTTGGGCTCTTTTGCTATTAAAAACCCTATTTGGTAAGCACTTCACAGAGCAATAGCTCTGAAAAAGAAAGATTACTTTCCCATTAGCCTGGCTTAGTACAATGCATTGTTATTCAAATGACCATCAGAGGGAAATTAAGAAGTGGAATGTGGATTTCAAAGTTCAGGTGAGAACCAACGTGGTGCACATCTGGACTCCTCACTACCAGGGAAATGAAGACGGGGTGGGCACTTCAACAATGCTCCTCAAACCATTCCCACCCTCAAGGCCTGCTGGGCAGCAGGCAAGCGGGCAACTGACATGGAAAGAAGCCATTCCCAGGCTGCCTGCTCCTGCTTTGGTACCAGAACAAGGCAGAAAGTCAAACACTAGAGCTGCAGCCTTCTGCCCACTGAACAGAGGGAGTTGGAACCAGCAGAGGCTGACCCACCTGAGGGGTGCTCAGGCCACAGGCCTTGGAGCCCTCTGTGGGCTGCCCCTGCCCCTAGCCCATCAGGCCAGCTCATGCCTCTGCCACACTTCAAGGACCATTTAAGAATTTTCTGGATGATTCAGCTGTGAAACTGCCCCATTGCTACAACTTCTGGGGACAATCCTCCCTCCCCCCACTGCACCCACCCTGGCATTAGGCCAAATTTGCCACAGTTCTGCTTGGATGGGCCTGAGCCCCAGTGTAGAGTGTGAGGGCTTTTTGTTTTGTCTTCAGTCGGGGGATGGTAGAGGGTGATAGAAAAAGGGTAGATTGACCCACTAGTGACAAGTTTTAATATTCCATCTTTTGAAAAATAGAGTTTTTTAAATACTGACATAGAGCAAATAGAACTGTGACATGTTTCATAATTTATGTGGAGGCTATATCATGAGCTTTTGGCTTTTCTAATGTATTCACAGGGATTACAGGTTTTTCTGTCTGAAGGAAAGCCTCCTCTCCCACCACTCCAGTAATGCTGGTTTCTGACCATCAGCTCACCCATGTTCTTCATGTCTCAGGTGGTTCAAGGTTGCCCATTCACCCAGTCTAATCCTTGCCCTGTCCCCTTTGCTCCAGATAGAAAGACTGCTCATTTCTGTCTGATAATCTCTTCCTGGGAAAGTTGACTTTTCCTCCCTTCCTTCCCCTTTACCTAACCTGTATTGAGCCTCCAGCCCTGTTAGATAGTGTGGCTCCAGGAGGAAGGAGGTCCCCTGCCAGGGGCAAGTTCCTTCTGAATCTAGTGAGACTAAAGACTATGTGGGTGAGAGTTTGGGGGAAGGGTGTTTATTTATCAGGACTCAGTCTCCCTCTCCTGTGGTGCTCTCTGCTTCCCTCTCCCTTGGCTCTACTAGCAAGCCCATTCCAACTGTCCCTATGGCCACAGTACATGTTCATTTCTTCCACCCACCCTTCTGGGAGGAACCCCATGGGTGGGTGCCTGGTGACTGGCAGGCACCTGATCAATTACACAACAGGAATGGAGGGGAGAAGAGAATGGCTCCACTAAACATCCATTGATATACAAAGAGGCCCTTATTCATATACCACCATCAAGGCCAGATGGGAGATTCTGGGTGAAAACTTCCAGTTACCCCACAGATAGGATTTCTGTCCTCAAGACTTGGAGCCCAGTTGACATAGCGGAAGAACTTGGGAATGGACCAAATCCAGCCTGGGGAAAGGACTGGTCAGGGAAGCTTTCTTGAGGACACAGCCTCCAACCAGTGTCTTGAAGCATGAGGAGACTTGAGCTGGGTGGAGGGAATGTGTAAGCAGTGGGAGGTGTCAGAGGGAAGGGGGATGAAGGGGGGTTATAGTGGACATTGGCATTGTTCAGGGCCACCCAGCATCTGACTATGTCTTCCATCCTGTGAATATTAGTCAGTGGCAAGACCACCACTGTGGAAGCCAGAAATGGAAAAGAACCTCATTTTCAGCCTCCTTTTCGGCTCAAACAGGTATGTGATGCAGGTTCTACTAGTTTGTGCACTTGCACCATCTTTGACTTGGGAGCTGGTAATTCAAAGAAGCAGGACTGTGCAAGGCTGGTTCATTCTGCAAGCAGGGGCAGTGGTGTTGAGGTGTTATTAGCAGTCTAGGGTTTGGCCTTAGCAGCATCAGAAGTGCCAGCTCAGGGCTCTGGGCCCAGAAGTGGCAGCAGTGATGTCTTCTCAGTGGCCTTAATGTTAGACCTCATCCTGATCCTGGGACCTTTAGGTGTGGTTCTGCAATACTGCACAGCCTGTGAGCTCTCTGTTACCTTTTATTTCTAATTAGCCTTTTTTGGGGGGATAATCGTTGACTCAGATGCAGTTGTAACAAAATACAGAGTAAAGCAGAGGATTTTTAGGGCAGTGACAATACTCTGTATGATACCATAATAGATCCTTGTCACTATACATTTGTCCAAACCCATAAAATGTACAACATCAGAAAGGACCCATAACATAACCTGTGGACTTAAGTGATGAAGATATGTCAGTGTAGTGAGCCTACAGTTGTATCAAATGTACCACTCTGGTGGGGATGTTGATAATAGGGGAGGCTATGTGCATACTGGGAGCAAAGGATATATGGAAACTCTGTACTTTCCTGTCAATTTTGCTGCAAATCTAAAAGAGCTCTAAAACACAAGTCTTAAAAAATATTGCCTCCCCCCTAAAATAGAAACAAATTGATAGTCTGTATTGAAGATGCTATTTTTTAAATGTATATGTGTATATGTGTGATATATATATATATATATATATATATATTACAGATATATCTTTTATACCCTTTATGCAGTTTCCCCCAATGGCAATATCATACAAGCTATGCTACAACATCATAACCAGGATACTGATGCCAAAACAAGATAAGAACATTTCCATCACCACAAGGTTCCCTTATGTTGCCTTTTACAAAATTTTTTATTTATTTTATTTATTTTATTTTTTGTAGATAATTATTTTTTATTGAAGGGTAGTTGACACGAAGTATTACATTACATTAGTTTCAGGTGTACAACACAGTGATTCAATACTTATATACATGATAATTCTAAGTACCAGCCATCACCATACCAAGTTGTTACAATATTTTGACTATATTCCTTATGCTATACATTACATCCTGGTTACTTATTTATTTTACAATTGGAAGTGTGTACTTTTTTTTTTTGTGTGAGGGCATCTCTCATATTTATTGATCAAATGGTTGTTAACAACAATAAAATTCTGTATAGGGGAGTCAATGCTCAATGCACAATCATTAATCCACCCCAAGCCTAATTTTCGTCAGTCTCCAATCTTCTGAGGCATAACAAACAAGTTCTTACATGGAGAACAAATTGTTACATAGTGAATAAGTTCTTACATGGTGAACAGTACAAGGGCAGCCATCACTGAAACCTTCGGTTTTGCTCATGCATTATGAACTATAAACAGTCAGTTCAAATATGAATACTCATTTGATTTTTGTACTTGATTTATATGTGGATACCACATTTCTCTCTTTATTATTATTGTTTTTAATAAAATGCTGAAGTGGTAGGTAGATACAAGATAAAGGTAGAAAACATAGTTTAGTGTTGTAAGAGAGCAAATGTAGATGATCAGGTGTGTGCCTGCAGACTATGTGTTAATCCAAGCTAGACAAGGGCAATAAAACATCCATGTATGCAGAAGATTTCTCTCAGAACAGGTGGGATGAGGTTCTAAGCCTCACCTCTGTTGATCCCCAATTTCTCACCTGATGGCCCCCCTGCGACTGTGCCTGTCTTAGGTTGTTCCTCCCTTGAGGAATCTTACCCGTCTCTGGCTAACCAGTCATCTTCCGGGGCCATACAGGGAAATGTAAAGTTGGTAAGTGAGAGAGAAGCCTTATTGTTTGAAATGGTTAGCTTTTTACTTCTTTGCATATTTATGCCCTGTGGCTTCTATGCCCAGCATTTGTCTTGAGGTGTCTTTACCACTTGGAAGAATTATGATACTCGGTAAATTTGATATGAGGCACGAATTCTATTTAAGGGTTGTAATTAGGAAGGAAGAAGAAAAGCTATAGAAGTAGCAGGCGGAAGAAAACGTGGGAAAATTGATTATTTCTTTGACATATCTTCTTGTAGAGTAACTTCGGCATGTATAGGTTTTAAACTACTACTTAAATTGCGCACACACATTAACATAATAGGAGTACAGTTACGTAACCAAAGCATACCTGTAATTACCAGCCATCTCCAGTGAAGCCAAGAAAACCAGTTAGGCACCTTAGGCATTTGTGAAAACTTATCTATGATATGGTGGATATTGTCCAACTGAACTTGAACAGTCTGAGAGAAATCAGACAAATTAAAACAACCCATTCCTGGGGAATGTTCACATCCCTTATGTTCTTTTAACAGTAAATAGTCTGTAGTTGTAAGATTTTGGAGCGCTACAATTTGCACTTCTCCAAATTCTTGATTGAGTTCCAACAGTATAGATCCAGTCAAATTTGTTGTTTTACTGTATGCCCAGGCCAGCTTAGATATCTTCTTCATTCCCATGGCAAGTCCAGGAGCTGGTGGGATGAGTGCATCTACACCTGTAGCAGTGCGTGGATTTTGTTGGGGTTTTTTGATGATCATCTTCTGGCATGAGTCTTCCAGAGAGTGCTGATGTTGGAAGTTCTTTTTCATATCGTATCTTAGTTCATTATCGGGGTAGCCCAATTAGGCTTTGATCCTCTGTATAAACACAAACAGACCCTTTGCCTACACTTTAATATGCCCTTTGTACCATTGTGTAGAACTCATTGGAGGTCACCACACAGGAACTGCTTTTTTTTTTTTGCTATCATTAATCTACACTTACATGACGAATATTATGTTTACTAGGCTCTCCCCTATACCACGTCCCCCCTATAAACCCCTTTACAGTCACTGTCCATCAGCATAGCAAAATGTTGCAGAATCACTACTTGCCTTCTCTGTGTTGTACAGCCTCCCCTTTCTCCCACACCCCCCATGCATGCTAATCTTAATATCTCCCTTCTTCTCCCCCCTTATCCCTCCCTACCTACCCATCCTCCCCAGTCCCTTTCCCTTTGGTACCTGTTAGTCCATTCTTGGGTTCTGTGATTCTGCTGCTGTTTTGTTCCTTCAGTTTTTCCTTTGTTCTTATATTCCACAGATGAGTGAAATCATTTGGTATTTCTCTTTCTCCACTTGGCTTGTTTCACTGAGCATAATACCCTCCAGCTCCATCCATGTTGCTGCAAATGGTAGGATTTGCCCTTTTCTTATGGCTGAGTAGTAGTCCATTGTGTATATGTACCACATCTTCTTTATCCATTCATCTATCGATGGACATTTAAGTTGCTTCCAATTCTTGGCTATTGTAAATAGTGCTGCGATAAACATAGGGGTGCATTGGTCTTTCTCAAACTTGATTGCTGCATTCTTAGGGTAAATTCCTAGGAGTGCAATTCCTGGGTCAAATGGTAAGTCTGTTTTGAGCATTTTGATGTACTTCCATACAGCTTTCCACAATGGTTGAACTAATTTACATTCCCACCAGCAGTGTAGGAGGGTTCCCCTTTCTCCACAGCCTCGCCAACATTTGTTGTTGTCTGTCTTTTGGATGGCAGCCATCCTTACTGGTGTGAGGTGATACCTCCTTGTAGTTTTAATTTGCATTACTCTGATAATTAGCAATGTGGAGCACCTTTTCATGTGTCTGTTGGCCATCTGTATTTCTTTTTTGGAGAACTGTTCAGTTCCTCTGCCCATTTTTTAATTGGGTTATTTGTTTTTTGTTTGTTGAGGCATGTGAGCTCTTTATATATTCTGGACGTCAAACCTTTATCTGATCTGTCATTTTCAAATATATTCTCCCATACTATAGGGTTCCTTTTTGTTCTATTGATGGTGTCTTTTGCTGTACAGAAGCTTTTCAGCATAATATAGTCCCACTTGTTCATTTTTGCTGTTGTTTTCCTTGCCCGGGGAGATATGTTCAAGAAGAGGTCACTCATGTTTATGTCTAAGAGGTTTTTGCCTATGTTTTCCTCTAAGAGTTTAATGATTTCATAACTTACATTCAGGTCTTTGATCCATTTTGAGTTTACTTTTGAATATGGGGTTAGAGAATGGTCCAGTTTCATTCTCCTACATGTAGCTGTCCAGTTTTGCCACACCATCTGTTGAAGAGACTGTCATTTCGCCATTGTATGTCCATGGCTCCTTTATCAAATATTAATTGACCATATATGTCTGGGTTAATGTCTGGATTCTCTAGTCTGTTCCATTGGTCTGTGGCTCTGTTCTTGTGCCAGTACTAAATTGTCTTGATTACTATGGCTTTATAGTAGAGCTTGAAGTTGGGGAGTGATATCTCCCCTACTTTATTCTTCTTTCTCAGGACTGCTTTGGCTATTCGGGGTCTTTGGTGTTTCCATATGAATTTTTGAATTACTTGTTCCATTTCATTGAAGAATGTTGCTGGTAGTTTCATACGGATTGCATCAAATCTGTATATTGCTTTGGGCAGAATGGCCATTTTGATGATATTAATTCTTCCTAGCAATGAGCATGGGATGAGTTTCCATCTGTTAGTGTCCCCTTTAATTTCTCTTAAGAGTGACTTGTAGTTTTCAGAGTATAAGTCTTTCACTTCTTTGGTTAGGTTTATTCCTAGGTATTTTATTTTTTTTGATGCAATTGTGAATGGAGTTGTTTTCCTGATTTCCCTTTCTGTTGGTTCATTGTTAGTGTATAGGAAAGCCACAGATTTCTGTGTGTTGATTTTTTATCCTGCAACTTTGCTGTATTCTGACATCAGTTCTAGTAGTTTTGGGGTGGAGTCTTTAGGGTTTTTTATGTACAGTATCATGTCATCTGCAGATAGTGACAGTTTGACTTCTTCTTTACCAATCTGGATTCCTTGTATTTCTTTGTTTTGTCTGATTGCCGTGGCTAGGACCTCCAGTACTATGTTAAATAACAGTGGAGAGAGTGGGCATCCCTGTCTAGTTCCCGATCTCAGAGGAAATGCTTTCAGCTTCTCGCTGTTCTATATAATGTTGGCTGTGGGTTTATCATAGATGGCCTTTATTATGTTGAGGTACTTGCCCTCTATTCCCATTTTGCCGAGACTTTTTATCAAGAATGGATGTTGAACTTTGTCAAATGCTTTTTCAGCATCTATGGAGATGATCATGTGGTTTTTGTCTCTCTTTTTGTTGATGTGGTGGATGATGTTGATGGACGTTCGAATGTTGTACCATCCTTGCATCCCTGGGATGAATCCCACTTGGTCATGGTGTACGATCCTTTTGATGTATTTTTGAATTCGGTTTGCTAATATTTTGTTGAGTATTTTTGCATCTACGTTCATCAGGGATATTGGTCTGTTGTTTTCTTTTTTGGTGGGGTCTTTGCCTGGTTTTGGTATTAGGGTGATGTTAGCTTCATAGAATGAGTTTGGGAGTATCCCCTCCTCCTCTATTTTTTGGAAAACTCTAAGGAGAATGGGTATTATGTCTTCCCTGTATGTCTGATAAAATTCCGAGGTAAATCCATCTGCCCCAGGGGTTTTGTTCTTTGGTAGTTTTTTGATTACCGCTTCAATTTCATTGTTGGGAATTGGTCTGTTTAGATTTTCTGTTTCTTTCTGGGTCAATCGTGGAAGGTTGTATTTTTCTAGGAAGTTGTCCATTTCTCCTAGGTTTCCCAGCTTGTTAGCATATAGGTTTTCATAGTATTCTCTAATAATTCTTTGTATTTCTGTGGGGTCCGTCGTGATTTTTCCTTTCTCGTTTCTGATACTGTTGATTTGTGTTGACTCTCTTTTCTTCTTATAAGTCTGGCTAGAGGCTTATCTATTTTGTTTATTTTCTCGAAGAACCAGCTCTTGGTTTCATTGATTTTTGCTATTGTTTTATTCTTCTCAATTTTATTTATTTCTTCTCTGATCTTTATTATGTCCCTCCTTCTGCTGACCTTAGGCCTCATCTGTTCTTCTTTTTCCAATTTCGACAATTGTGACATTAGACCATTCATTTGGGATTGCTCTTCCTTTTTTAAATATGCTTGGATTGCTATATACTTTCCTCTTAAGACTGCTTTTGCTGTGTCCCGCAGAAGTTTGGGCTTAGTGTTGTTGTTGTCATTTGTTTCCATATATTGCTGGATCTCCATTTTGATTTGGTCATTGATCCATTGATTATTTAGGAGCGTGTTGTTAAGCCTCCATGTGTTTGTGAGGCTCTTTGCTTTCTTTGTACAGTTTATTTCTAGTTTTATACCTTTGCGGTATGAAAAGTTGGTTGGTAGGATTTCAATCTTTTGGAATTTTCTGAGGCTCTTTTTGTGGCCTAGTATGTGGTCTATTCTGGAGAATGTTCCATGTGCACTTGAGAAGAATGTATATCCTGTTGCTTTTGGATGTAGAGTTCTATAGATATCTATTAGGTCCATCTGCTCTACTGTGTTGTTCAGTGCTTCCGTGTCCTTATTTTCTGCCCAGTGGATCTATCCTTTGGGGTGAGTGGTGTGTTGAAGTCTCCTAGAATGAATGCATTGCAGTCTATTTCCCCCTTTAGTTCTGTTAGTATTTGTTTCACATATGCTGGTGCTCCTGTGTTGGGTGCATATATGTTTAGAATGGTTATATCCTCTTGTTGGACTGAGCCCTTTATCATTATGTAGTGTCCTTCTTTATCTCTTGTTACTTTCTTTGTTTTGAAGTCTATTTTGTCTGATATTAGTACTGCAACCCCTGCTTTCTTCTCGCTGTTGTTTGCTTGAAATATGTTTTTCCATCCCTTGACTTTTAGTCTGTACATGTCTTTGGGTTTGAGGTGAGTTTCTTGTAAGCAGCATATAGATGGGTCTTGCTTTTTTATCCATTCCATTACTCTATGTCTTTTGATTGGTGCATTCAGTCCATTAACATTTAGGGTGACTACTGAAAGATATGTACTTATTGCCATTGCAGGCTTTAAATTCGTGGTTACCAAAGGTTCAAGGTTTGCCTCTTTAGTGTCTTACTGCCTAAGTTAGCTCGCTTATGGAGCTGTTATATACACTGTCTGGAGATTCTTTTCTTCTCTCCCTTCTTATTCCTCCTCCTTCATTCTTGATATGTTGGGTGTTTTGTGCTGTGCTCTTTCTAGGAGTGCTCCCATCTAGAGAAGTCCCTGTAAGATGTCCTGTAGAGGCGGTTTGTGAGAAGCAAATTCCCTCAGCTTTTGTTTGTGTGGGAATTGTTTAATCCCACCATCATATTTGAATGATAGTCTTGCTGGATACTGTATCCTTGGTTCAAGGCCCTTCTGTTTCATTGCATTAAATATATCATGCCATTCTCTTCTGGCCTGTAGGGTTTCTGTTGAGAAGTCTGATGTTAGCCTGATGGGTTTTCCTTTATAGGTGACCTTTTTCTCTCTAGCTGCCTTTAAAACTCTTTCGTTGTCCTTGATCTTTGCCATTTTAATAATTATGTGTCTTGGTGTTGTCCTCCTTGTATCCTTTCTGTTGGGGGTTCTGTTTATTTCTGTGGTCTGTTCGATTATTTCCTCCCCCAGTTTGGGGAAGTTTTCAGCAATTATTTCTTCCAAGATACTTTCCATCTCTTTTCCTCTCTCTTCTTCTTCTGGTACCCCTATAATGCGGATATTGTTCCTTTTGAATTGGTCACACAGTTCTCTTAACATTGTTTCATTCCTGTAGATCCTTTTATCTCTCTCTCTGTCAGCTTCTATGCGTTCCTGTTCTCTGGTTTCAATTCCATCAATGGCCTCTTGCATCCTATCCATTCTCCTTATAAACCCTTCCAGAGTTTGTTTCATTTCTGTGATCTCCTTTCTGGCATCTGTGATCTCCCTCCGGACTTCATTCCATATCTCTTGCGTATTTCTCTGCATCTCTGTCAGCATGTTTATGATTCTTATTTTGAAATCTTTGTCAGGAAGACTGGTTAGGTCTGTCTCCTTCTCTGGTGTTGCCTCTGTGATCTTGGTTTTCCTGTAATTTTGTCTTTACATGGTGATAGGAATAGTTTGCAGAGCTGGGACGAGTGACGGCTGGAAGAACTTCCCTTCTTGTTGGTTTGTGGCCCTCCTCTCCTGGGAGAACAGCGGCCTCTAGTGGCTTGTGCTGGGCAGCTGCGGCGCAGACAGGTCTTCTGTTTCCTGCACGGCTGCTATGGAGTTTATCTCCGCTGTTGCTGTGGGCGTGGCCTGGCTCGGGCTGCTGCTCCAAAGCGGTGAATTCGCGTTGGAGGGTGAGCGGCCGGGAGGCTTTTTATCTCTGTAAGGTGCATCCGTGCTCCGTGCAGCCCAGGGGATTAGGGTGCCCAGAGATCCCCGGATTCCCTACCTCTGAATTAAGTGTCCCGCCATGCCCCTTTAAGACTTCCAAAAAGCACCCGCCAAAACAAAATAAGGACCAAAAAAAAAAAAAAATTTTTTTAAATTAAAAAGATAAAAAAAAAGATAAAAAATGGCCATTCGTTTTTCTTTATTCTCCTGCACCAGCCTCAGGCATCTGCTCACCGGTCTTGCTGCCCTGTTTCCCTAGTATTGGGGTCCCTATCCCTTTAAAACTTCCAAAAAGCGCTCGCCAAAACAAAACAGAAAAAAAAAAATGGCCGCTCGCTTTTTTTTTGTCCTCCAGCGCCAGGCCTCCAGTACCCTCTCACCATTCTTGCTGCCCTGTTTCCCTAGTATCCAGGGCCCCGTGCACGCACTGTGTCTGCACTCTGGCCCGGATGGCTGGGGCTGGGTGTTCGGCAGCCCTGGGCTCCGTCTCCCTCCCGCTCTGCCTACTCTTCTCCCGCCGGGCTGGGGGGAGGGACGCTCGGGTCCCACCGGGCCGGAGCTTGTATCTTACCCCCTTTACGAGGCACTGGGTTCTTGCAGGTGTGGATGTGGTCTGGATGCTGTCCTGTGTCCTCTGGTCTCTATTCTAGGAAGAGTTGTCTTTGTTATATTTTCATAGATATATTTGGTTTAGGGAAGAGATTTCCGCTGCTCTACTCACGCCGCCATCTTGGCTCCTCCTCCTTATGTTTCCTTTTTATAGCCACATCCACTTTGGGTCCTTGCCCCCAGCCCATTTTTAACCCCTTGAAACCACTTATCTGTCCCTCATTTCTGTTATTTTGTCATTTCAAGTACCTTATATAAATGGAGTCATGTGGAATGAAACTGGGACTGGCTTTTTTTCACTCAGTGTAATTCCCTGAAGATTCATAGAGGTTGTTGTGTGTATGAATGGTTTGTTCCTCGTTATTGATGAGTAGAATTCTCTGATATGGATGTACCACTGTCTGTCCATTCACCTATTGAAGGACCTCTGGGTTGTTTCTAGTTTTGGGCGTTATGAATAAGGCTATTATAAATATTTGTATATAGGTTTTTATGTGGACATAACTCTCTATAGCTCTGGGATAAATGCCCCGAAGTGCAATTGCTGGGTCATATGGTATATTTGTGTGTATGGTTTTCAAGAAAGTGCAAACTGTTTTCCAGGGTGTCTGTACCAGTTTGAATTCTCATCAGCAATGTATGAGTGATCAATTTCTCCTCTTCCATACCACTGGATGTTGTCACTAGTTTTTATTTTAGCCATTTTGATATGTGTGTAGTGATATATCATTGGGATTTTCAAGTTTATTTCCCTGTTGCTAATGATGATGAATATCTTTTCATGTGATTATTTGCCATCTGTAAATCCTTTATGGTGAAATGGCTGTTCATGTCTTTTGCCCATTTTATAATTGGATCGTTTCATTTATTTACTGTTGAGGGTTGGGAGCTCTTATATATTCTGGATACTAGTTCTTCAACAGACATGTGGTTTGGAAATATTTGATACAGATGATAGCTTGTCTTTTTGTCTTAATATGATCTTTCACTGAGCAAAAGCTTTCAATTTTGTTTAGGTCCAATTTATCAATTTTTCCTCTTATGGACTGTACCTTTTGTATCAAGTCTAAGAATTTTCTGCCAAGCCCTGGATCCTAAAGACTTCCTCTGTGTTTTTCTAAAACTTTTATAGTTTTAAGTTTTCCATTGAGTTTGTGATCCATTCTGAGTTAACTTTTGTACAAGGTGTGAGACTCAGGTTTTTTCACTATAGATGTCTAATTGCTCCATTGAGCATACCTGTGTAGGTCTATTTCTAAGTTCTCTCTTCTGTTCCATGAATCTATGTCTACCCTTTTGCCACTGTCACAGTTTTGATTGCTGTAGCTGTACAATAAGTCTTAAGATCTCATAGACTGATCCCTCTCAACTTATTCTTTTTCAAAATTGCTTTAGCTGTTTTGGTTCCTTTGTTTATCTATATACATTTTACTTTACTTTTAAAAACTAAATTTCATATTATTTTTGTATCATATAAGCTTTTTATATAATTGTCCCATTGTCAGGTGAATATTGATGTAAACATTTGTCCATTTGGCATCCAGCTGGAATCTGTATCCAGTATATCTCTAGCTTTTTTCTGGAAAAAGAAAGAAAAATCTTCTATGTAATATTACTGAGGTTTCGAGAGTTAATGAAATTATATGCATGTGTTCCATCTCTCTGCCATCTTTTCTAGTGATTTACACTTACATGTTTTTTTTCTCCATCCCTCATTCAATTTTAATTTCTTTCTTTTCTTTTTTCCTAGCTTTAATGAGATATAACTGACATAACATTGTGTAAATTTAAGATGTACATCTGCTGGTGGATATGTAAATTAGTTTAACTATTATGGAAAGCAGTATGGAAGTTCCTCAAAAAACTAAAAATAGAAATACCATTTGACCCAGGAATTCCACTCCTAGGAATTTACCCTAAGAATGCAGGATCCCAGGTTCAAAAAGACATATGCACCACTATGTTTATCACAGTGCTATTTACAATAGCTAGGATTCAGAAGCAACCTAAGTGTCCATCAGTAGATGAGTGGATAAAGAAGATGTGGTACATATACACAATGGAATATTATTCAGCCATAAGAAGAAAACAAATTCTACCATTTGCAACAACATGGATGGAACTAGAGGGTATTATTCTTAGTGAAATAAGCCAGGCGGAGAAAGACAAGTACCAAATGATTTCACTCATCTGTGGAGCATAAGAACAAAGCAAAAACTGAAGGAACAAAACATCAGCAGACTCACAGAACCTAAGAATGGACTAACAGCTACCAATGGGAAAGGGACTGAGGAGGGTGGGAGGGAAGGGAGGGAGAAGGGGAATAAGGGGGCATTACAATCAGCATCCATAATGTAGGAGGGGGCACGGGGAAGGCAGTATAGCACAGAGAAGACAAGTAGTGACTCTATAGCATCTTACTATGCTGATGGACAGTGACTGTAATGGGGTATGTGGTGGGGACTTGATAATGGGGGGAATCCAGTCACCATAATGTTGCTCATGTGATTGTATATTAATGATACCATAATAAAAATAAATAAATAAAAAGCAAACAAAATAAAAAAAATTAAGGTGTATGTGATTTGATACCTGTAGTATTGAAAAATAATTACTACAATAAGGTTAGTTAACATATCTTCTTCCCACATAATTATGAGGTTTTTTTGTGTGCAATAATAACATTTAAGATCTATTCTCTTAACAACTTTTGAAGTATATAATTTAGTATTATTAATTATAATCAAGATGATGTACATTAGAGCCCGAGATTTTATCTAATAATTGGGAGTTTTTATTCTTTGACCAACATCTCATTTCCCCACGTCCCTCTCCCAGGAAACCACTATTCTACTCTGTTTCCATGAGTAGAGCATTTTTAAATTGCACATATACATGACATCGTTCTGTATTTGTCTTTCTCTGACTTATTTTACTTAGCACAATGCCCTCACAGTCAATTTATATTGTTGCAAATGGCAAGAATTCCTACCTTTCTACAGATAATATTCCATTGTTTGTGAGTGTGTGTGTTTGTGTATATATATGTACATATATCACATTTTCCTTATTCACTCATCCGTTGGTGGACATTTAGGTTGCTTCCGCATCTTATGAATAATGCTGAAATGAGCATAGGGGTGCAGATATCTCTTCAAGATAGCAATATCATCTCCTTTGGATATATACCCAGAAGTGGGATTGCTTCATGATATGATAGTTCTATTTTTAATTTTTGAGGAATCTCCATGCTGTTTTCCATAGTGGATAAATTTACATTTCCACCAATAGTGCACAAGGGTTCCCTTACCAGCACTTACCATTTATTTTTCTTCTTTTAATGATAACCATGCAAATAGGTGTGAAGTGATATCTCAATGTGGTTTTGGTCCACATTTCCCCGATGATTAGTGACATCGAGCATCTTTTTATGTACCTGTCAGCCAATTGTATGTCTTCTTTGGAAAAATGTATATTCAAGTCCTCTATCCATTTTTTAGTTGGATGATGATGTTATAATGATGATTTGACTAGTGACTTATATAAGTCCCTTATATATTTTGGATATCCCTTATCAAATATATGATTTGCAAATATCTTCTGCCATTCCACAGGTTACCTTTTCACTTTGTTGATTGTTTCTTTAATTGTGCAGAAGCTTTTTAGCTTGATGTAGTTCTTCTTGTTTAAGTTTTCTTGATTGTGTTTTTAGTGTCATAACCAAAAAATTGGTGCTAAAACCACTGTCAAGGAGGTTTTACCTGTTTTCTTCTAGGATTTTTATGTTTTTGGGTCTTACATTTAAGTCTTTAATTCATCTCATGTTAATTTTTGTGAGTGGTGTAAGGGGGGTACAATTCATTCTTTTGCATGTGAATATTGAGGTTTCTCAGCACTATTTATGGAAGAAACTATCTTTTTGTTATAGGTACTCTTGGCTCCCTTGTTAAATATTAGTTGACCGTGTATGCATGGGTTTATTTCTGGACTCTCAATTCTGTTCCACTGGTCTATATATCTGTTTTTATGCCAGTGTCATACTGCTTTGATTACTGAATCTTTGTAATATAGTTTAAAGTCAGGTAGTGTGATACCTTGCGCTTTGTTATTCTTTCTCAGGTTGCCTTGGCTAGTTGAGGTCTTTTTTGGTCCCGTGGAAATTTTGGATAATTTTTTTCTATTTCTGTGAAAAATGTCATTGGAATTTTGATAGGGATTGCATTCAATTTATAGATGGCCTATAACCATATTATTTCTTCTGACCCATAAACATAGGATATCTTTCCGTTTATTTGTGTCTTCTTCAATTTCTTTCACCGGTGTCTCATAATTGCCAGTGTGCAGATCTTTTGTTAAATTTATTCCTAAATTTTTTATTGTTTTTGATACTACTGTAAGTGGAATTGTTTTCTTTATTTCTTTTTTAGATAGTTCATTGTTAATGTACAGAAATGCAACAGATCTTTGAATAAATGATAATGATAATTATTTTTTTATCCTGCAGCCAAATTTATAAGTTCTAACAGTTTTTTTGTGTGGAGTCTTTAGGATTTTTTACATGTGAGATCATATCGCTTCATCTGAGAGAACTGTACTTCTTCCTTTCTAATTTGGATTACTTTTATTTTCTTTTTCTTGCCTACTTGCTCTGGCTAAGACTTCCTGTACTACATCAAATAGTAGTAGTGAGAGTAAATACCCTATGTGTGCCATCAAAGCTGAAGTGAGACTCTTAGTTGGTTCTCCTCCTTATATTTTAGTCCATTAAGCCTCTCTATGGAGAATTTAACTGATTTATATATGTATATATATTTATATATTTTTTTATTAAGGTATCATTGATATACAATCTTATGAAAATTTTACACGAGCAACATTGTGGTCACAACATAGTCATTGTCCATTAGCATAGAAAGATACCACAGAATCGCTACTTGTCTTCTCCGTGCTACACTGTCTTCCCTGTGACCCTCCCCACACCATATGTGACAATCATAATGCTCCTCAATCCCCTTTTCCCTCTCTCCACATCCACTCTCCTCAATCCCTCCCTTTTAGTAACCGCTAGTCCCTTCTTGGAGTCTGTGAGTCTGCTGCTGTTTTGTTTCTTCAGTTTTACTTTGTAGTTATACTCCACAAATGAATGAAGTCGTTTGGTACTTTACTTTCTCCACCTGGCTTATTTCACTGAGCATGATACCCTCCAGCTCCATCCATGTTGTTGTGAATGGAAGGATTTGTTTTCTTCTTATGGCTGAATAATATTCCATTGTGTATATGTACCACATAGTCTTTATCCATTCATCTACTTATGGACAGTTAGGTTGCTTCCATATCTTTGCTATTGTAAATAGTGCTGTGATAAACAGGGGTGCATATGTCTTTTTGAAGCAGGAATCTTGTTTTCTTTGGATAAATTCCTAGGAGTGAAATTCCTGGGTCAAATGGTATTTCTATTTTCAGTTTTTTGAGGAACCTCCATATTGATTTCCGCAATGGTTAAACTAATTTACATTCCCACCAGCAGTGTAGGAGGGTTCCCCTTTCTCCGTATCCTGGCCAACATTTGTTGTTGTTTGTCTTCTGGATGTTGGCCATCCCACCTTGTGTGAGGTGATATCTCATTGTGGTTTTAATTTGCATTTCCCTAATAATTAGAATTGTGGAGCATCTTTTCATGCACGTGTTGACCATCTGAATTTCTTCTTTGAATAAGTATCTGTTGAGATCATCTGCTTGTGTTTTAATCAGGTTATTTGCCTTTTGGGTGTTGAGGTGTGTGAGTTCTTTATATATTTTTGATGTTAACCTCTTACCAGATATGTTGTTTATGAATATTTTCTCCCATACTGGAGGATGACTTTTTGTTCTACTGATTGTGTCCTTTGCTGTATAGAAGGTTTTTAGTTTAATGTAGCCCCATTTGTTCTTTTTTGCTTTTGTTTCCCTTGCCCAAGGAGATGTGTTCAGGAGAAAAATGCTCATGTTTATATTTGAGATTTTTGCCTATGCTTTCTTCTAAGAATTTTATGGTTTCATGACTTACATTCAGGGCTTTGATCCATTTTGAGTTTACTTTTGTGTATGGAGTTAGACAATAATCTCGTTTCATTCTCTTGCATGTAGCTGTCCAGTTTTGCCAACACCAGTTGTTGAAGAGGCTGTCATTTCCCCACTGTATATCCATGGCTCCTTTATCGTATATTAATTGGCTGTATATATTTCAGTTTATAACAGGGATCTCTATTTTGTTCCATTGATCTATGGATCTGTTTTTGCACCACTACCAAATTGTTCTGATTACTGTGGCTTTGTAGTAGAGCTTAAAGTTGGGGAATGTAATCCCTCCAGCTTTATTCTTCCTTCTCAGAATCGCTTTGGCTATTTGGGGTATTTTGTGGTTCCATATGAATTATAGAACCATTTGTTCTAGTTTGTTGAAGAATGCTGTTGGAATTTTGACAGGGATTGCATTGAATCTGTAGATTGCTTTTAGCAGGATGGCCGTTTTGACAATATTATTTCTTTGTATCAATGAGCACGGGATGTATTTCCATTTATTGGTGTCTTCTTTAATTTCTCTCATGTGTGTCTTGTACTTCTCAGGGTATAGGTCTTTCACCTCCTTGGTTAGGTTTATTCCTAGGTATTTTATTATTTTTGATTTAATTGTAAATGCAATGGTTTTCCTGATTTCTCTTTCTGCTAGTTCATCATGAGTATATAGGAATGGAACAAATATTTGTGTATTAGTTTTGTATCGTGAAATTTTGCTGAATTCAATTATTAGTTCTAGTAGTTTTGGCATGGATTCTTTAGGGTTTATTTTATTATTTTTATTTTGGTATCATTAATCTACTATTACATGAGCAACATTATGTTTACTAGACTCTCCCCCATCATCAAGTCCCTCCCACATATGTTTAGGTTTTTTTATGTGCAACATCATGTTGTCTGCAAACAGTGACAGTTTAACTTCTTACTTCCAATTTGGATGCCTTCTATTTCTTCATGTTGTCTGATTGCCGTGGCTAGGACCTCCATGTACTGTGTTGAATAAAAGTGGGGAGAATGGGAATCCTTATCTTCTTTCTGATTTTAAAGGAAAAGCTTTCAGCTTTTTGCTCCTAAGTATATGCTGGCTCTGGGTTTGTTGTATATGGCCTTATTATGTTGAGGTATTTACCCTCTATACCCATTTTGTTGAGAGTTTTTGTCATGAATGAATGTTGAATTTTGTCAAATGTTTTTTCAGCATCTATTTTGATAATCATGTGGCTTTTGTCCTTTTTGTTGATGTGGTGGATGATGTTGATGGATTTTCGAACATTGTACTATCCTTGCATCACTGGAATAAATCCCACTTGATCATGATGGATGATCTGTTTGATGTATCTTTGAACTCAGTTTGCTAATGTTTTGTTGAGTATTTTTGCATCTATGTTCATCAGGGATATTAGTCTCTAATTTTCTTTTTTTGTGGTGTCTTTGCCTGGTTTTGATATTATAGTGATGCTGGCCTCATAGAATGAGTCTGGAAGTGTTCCCTCCTCTGTTACTTTTTGGAAATCTTTAAGGAGGATGGGTATTAGGTCTTCACTAAATGTTTGTTAAAATTCGGTGGTGAAGCCATCTGGTTCAGAGGTTTTGTTCTTAGGTAGTTTTTTGATTACCAATGCAATTTTATTGCTGGTAATTGGCCTGTTCTTATTTTCTGTTTCTTTTTGGGTCAGTCTTGGAAGGTTGTATTTTCCTAGAACATTGTCCATTTCTTCTCAGTTATCCAGTTTGTTAGTATATAATTTTTCATAGTACTCTCTAATAATTCTTTGTATTTCTGTGTTGTCCGTAGTGATTTTTCCTTTCTCATTTCTAATTCTAATTTTAATTCTATTTAATTCTAATATTAATTTAATTCTAATTTAAATTTTTCCTTTCTCATTATGTGTGTAGACTCTCTTTTTTTCCTGATAAATCTAGCCAAGAGTTTATCTATATTGATTTTCTTGAAGAACCAGCTCCTGCTTTCATTGATTCTTTTTATTGTTTTATTCTTCTCAATTTTGTTTATTTCTGTTCTGATCTTTATTATGCTCCTCCTTCTACTGACTTTGGGCCTCATTTGTTCTTCTTTTCCTAATTTCATTTATTGTGAGTTTACATTGTTCATTTGGGATTGTTCATCTTTCTTGGGGTAGGCCTGTATTGCTATATAATTTCCTCTTATCACTGCCTTTGCTCTGTCAGACAGATTTTGGGGTGTTTAGTTATTGTTGTCATTTGTTTCCACACATTGCTTGATCTTTGTTTTAATTTGGTCATTGGTCCATTGTTATTTAAGATCATGTTGTTAAGCTTCCATGTATTTTGGGGATTTGTTTGCTTTCTCTGCACAATTTATTTCTAGTTTCATACCTTTATGTTCTGAGAAGTCGGTTGGTACAATTTCAATCCTTCTGAATTTTCTGATCTTCTTTTTGTGGCCTAGTGTATGATCTATTCTTGAAAATGTTCCATGTGCAGAAGAATGCATATCCTGCTGCTTTTGGGTGGAGTGTTCTGTAGATGTGTGTTAGGTCCATCTGTTCTAATGTGTTGTTTGGTGCCTCTGTCTCCTTACTTATTTCCTGTCTGGTTGATCAGTCCTTTGGAGTGAGTGGTGTGTTGAAGTCTCCTAAAATGAATGCATTGCATTCTATTTCCCTATAATTCTCTTAGTATTTGTTTAACATATTTGGGTGCTCCTATATTGGGTACATAGATATTTGTAATGGTTATATCCTCTTATTGGACTTACCCCTTTATCATTATGTAATATCTTTATTTGTCTCTTGCTACTTTCTTTGTTTTGAAGTCTATTTTGTCTGATACAATTACTGCAACTCCCGCTTTTTTCTCCCCATTAGTTGCATGAAATACTTTTTCCATCCCTTCATTTTTAGTCTCTGTATGTCTTTGGGTTTGAAGTGCATCTCTTGTAGGCAGCATATAGATGGGTCTTGCTTTTTTTTATCCATTCTCTAACTCTATGTCTTTTGATTGGTGCATTTAGACCATTTATATTTAGGGTGATTATTGATAGATATGTACTTTTTGCCACTGCAGGCTTTAGATTCATGGTTACTAAAAATTCAAGTGCAGCTTCTTTACTATCTAGCTGTCTAACTTAACTCACTTAGTATACTGTTTCAAACAAAATCTAAAGGTTGTTTTTTTGACTCCCTTCTTTTTCTTCCTTCTCCACTCTTTATATATTAGAGGTCATATTCTATACTCTTTGTGTATCCCTTGAGTGATTTTGTGAATGGTTGATTTAATTTTGTATTTGCTTAGTAATTAATTGGTCTACTTCCTTTACTGTGGTGTTATTTTTTTCTGGTGACAGCTATTTAGTCTTAAGAGCACTTACATCTACATCAGTCCTTTTAAAATACACTGTAGAGATGGTGTGTGGGAGGTAAATTCTATCAACTTTTGCTTATCTGTAAATTGTTAAATCCCTGCTTCAAATTTAAATGATAATCTTGCCAGATGGAGTATTCTTGGTTTAAGGCTCTTCTTTTTCATTGCATTAAATGTATCATGGCACTCCCTTCTGGCCTGTAAGATTTCTGCTGAGAAGTTTGATGATAGCCTGATGGGTTTTCCTTTGTGATCCTTTTTCACTCTCTGGCTACTTTTAATACTCTGTCCTTGTCCTTGTTCTTCCCCAATCTTTACCCAGATTGGGGAAGTTTTCAGCTATTATTTCTTCAAAGGCACTTTCTATCCCTTTTTCTCTGTCTTCTTCTTCTGTTACCCCTATAATGCTCATATTGTTCCGTTTGGATTGGTCACACAGTTCTCTTAATATTCTTTCATTCCTAGAGATCGTTTTTTCTCTCTCTGCCTCAACTTCTTTGTATTCCTGTTATTTAACTTCTATTCCATTTACCACCTCCTCTACCTCATGTAATCTGCTTTCAAATCCTTCCATTGTATGTTTCATTTCAGATACTGTATTTTTCAAAGTTTCTTTCTCTTTCTTGAAGCCCTCCCTGAGGTCTTGAATGTTTTTCTGTAGTTCTGTGAGCATGATTATGATTTTTATTTTGAAATCTTTATCAGGAAGATTGGTGATTTCAGTTTCACTTAGCCCTCTTTCTGGTGTTTGTGGGATTTTGGTTTGTACCAAGTTCTCTTGCTATTTCATATTTGTATTGATTACTGTGGAATAAAAACTTTGTATAGGCGGTACCCTGTTGTGCCCAGAAGCTCTACTCTCTCAAGATGCCCAGCCCCTTGAGTGATGGCGAGCATTGCAGGTGAGTGGTGCTGGTTCCTGTTGGGAGGAAAGAGCTCTTTCCTGCTTCCTGGCTGCAGTGCCTGCCTCCACTGCCAGGGCCGGTGTGCCAGGCACACATGGAGGAGCCTCTGCGTTATGCCCCTTAAGCTGGCATCAGCGGAGCCAACCTCTGCCTGGCTTTGCACGATGGCAGAGGTAGCAGATTTTCAAACTGGTACCTGCTGGCAGAAGGAGTGGAAGGCTGCATATGGCAGTGGCTTGCCTCAATGTGTCACCAGCCAGGGGGTGGAGTGCCTGAAGCTCCTTAGTGTTATGAACCTGCTGTGCTGAGTGTGCCAGTACGATTTTGTCCATCTGTCCTTTCTGCTGAACAGCAAGCTCTGTGTAATCCTTACCCCTTTAGCAGCCCTCTCACTGTTGGGAAGTCTTTCAAAGTACCTGCCTTTCTTTTGTCTTGGAGTGACCATGTGGGTACCTGTTGTTTACAAGTGGCTGGAATCTTAGTCTTTCTGAGTACTCCCCCTGTCTTTGCTTTCCAACCCCACTTATCTCCAGAGGACTATGTAACGTGGGTTCATGCTTCTTGAGCCTATCTCCAGGGCTGAGTTCTCAGCAGTCCTAAGCCTATATTCCCTTCCTGCTTTGTTCCTCTTCCTCCTGCCAGTGAGTTGGGGTGGAGAGAGGACTTGGGTCCTGCTGGATAATGTCTTTGCTACTTTACCCTTTTCAGTGAGGTGTTCTTTTTCCCCCAGATATAAGCATTTTGTCAGTCTTCTTTCTAGTTTCTCTTTCAGGATTCATTGTATTTGCTATATTTTCTTATTATATGTGGTTTTGGGAGGAGGTTTCTCTCTCACTTCTCATGCTGTCATCATTAAGCTATTCCTCCTAACCAGTTTATATTTAAGGTAATTATTAATAGGTAAGGATTTACTAATGCCATTTTATTGTTTTATTGGTGTTTTGTAGAGCCCCTGTTCCTTTTTTCCTCTCTTGCTCTTTCTTTATGAATTGATGATTTTGCATAGTGGTATGCTTTGATTCCCTTCTCTTATCTTTTGTGTATCAACTGTAGGTTTTCGCTATATGAATACCATGAGGCTTACATATAGATATAACGGTCTTTTTTATGCTGACAGCAACTTAACTATAAACACATACAAAACCATTTACTCTTTTATCCCATCATTTTATGCTTTTGATGTCACAATTTGCCTCTTTTTATATTGTGTATCTATTAAAAAATTTTTATAGCTACAGTTATTTTTAATACTTTTATCCTTTAGCCTTTATACTAGTGCTAAGAGAGTAACACATTGCTATATTCTACTATTAGAATATTTTGAATTTCACTATATGCTTACTTTACTATTGTGTTTTATATTTTCATGTTACTAATTAGCACCCTTTAATTTCAATTTGAAGAACTTGTGTCAGTATTTCTTGTAAGGCAGGTCCAGTGATGATGAGCTCCCTCACCTTTCGTTTGTCTGGGAATGTCTTCATCTTTTTTTTGTTTCTGAAGGACAGTGTTACTGGATAAAGTGTTCTTGGTTGGCAGGTTTTATTTTTCTTACTTGACTTGAATGTACCATTCCTGCCTCTCCTGGCTTCCAGGGTTTCTGCTGAGAAATCTGCTTACAAGATCATGGGAATCCCCTTGGAGGTGAGGAATTTTTTTCTCTTGTTGCTTTAAAAATTCCCATTTTCTTGGATTTTAGAAAGTTATAAGGTGTTTTGGCAAAAAAATATTTTTGAGTTGAAATTTTTTTGGTATCTATAAGCTTCATTTTCTTGGATATGCAAATCACTACACAGATTTGGGAAGTTCTCAACCATTCTTTCTTTACAAAAGCTTTCTTACTTATTCTCCTCTGCTCCTTCTGGGACCTTTAAATTTAGATGATATCTGTTAATGGTATCTTATAGTTCACATAAGCTTTGTTCACTATTTTAAATTCTTTTTTTCTCCTTGTTTTCCCTGACTGGATAATTTCAAAGGATCTTTTTCTTCACAAACCCTTTCTTCTGTTTGTTCACGTCTGTTGATGCTCTTGTTGAATTTTTCATTTCATTAATTATATTCTTCAGTTCAGAGTTTGTCTTTGGTTCTTTTTTATGATTTCTGTATCTTTTAACCACACTTTGTTCATGTATTTTCATGATTGTGTTGTATTATCTTTCTGTGTTTCCTTGTAGCTCACTGTGCTTCCTTGAAATAACTATTTTGGGTTCTTTGTAGGCCAAATCACAGATCTACATTTCTTCAGGGTAAGTTACTGGAACAATATTGTGTTCTACCGGTGGTATTATGTTTCCTTGATTTTTCATGTTCTTTGAAGTTTTGTGTTGCTTTCTTCACATTTAAAGAAGCAGTCTCCTCCCCCCATGTTTATTCACTGGCTTCAGGAGAGAAATACCTTCCTTAAGCCCTGCTAGAGATTCTGAGTTTTTTTTCCAGACATTTGCTTCATACATCTTGTTTCCTTTTGGGAGAGAATTCTTAAGATTGTATGCCTGCTTTTGATTCTGCAAAGCCAGGCTGGGTGCTGATAGCCTCCTGTTTGTTTTCCCTAGGGCAGAGCCAAATATTCAAGTGTATGTGCTTTCTTCCTTTCCTGCAGATTTGGGGTGGCTTTCTGCATATGCCCAGTAGCCATTCACAAAGGCTTGTGCTCACTTCCCTTAGGGATGCTCACAGGGAGAGACCATGGAGTGGGTATATGTGTGAGTGGGACACTTGAAGTGTTGGGGGTGCCTATGGGACAGCTAGGGAATCCACAGGTGAGACATCCCCAGTGGCTCATGAGTGGGCTTCCTGATGGAGTCTGTGATGCAGTTAGTAGGATCCACATAATTTTGACGTCTTCCAAGAGCCCTGGCTCCTGTTCTCCCAGCCACTTCCTAACTCTTAGCTGTGAAGTTCACCTCATTTTTTTCTGGATGGGGCAAGGAAGAATGGTTTCTTTGCAGCATTTTACACCACTGGGGATACTGAGTACTCACTTACATGCTTTCACTTTCCCCCATAGGAGATCACAGGCCAAGAAGCTGTGCCACCTTGGGGGAGGGGGAGGTGGGTAAAGTGAAAACTGTTTCTGTTAACCTTCTTCAAAGTGTATAAACATGAACTGTTTTGCTCCATTTGTGTGTCTGATCTTCTCTATTAGATTCCAGATCTTCACCAAAAGCATGTTGTCCATGGGCAAATATCAAAATCAGTGCTCTTTTAGGGGAAGATGGTAGAACACCACCAATTCACCATTTTGCTGATGTCATTAAAAAAAAATTTAGAGTAATCTTCTTTATAACTATAAAGCATCTTGTTGGAATGTTCTGTTATGTGTATGTACATGTGCAAAATCCTTGGGATTTTTCTCCATAGATAACCTTGTCGTCTCTAAATAGGGACACTTTAGCTTTCTAATCAGTATGCCTTTAAATCCCTCTTCTTGCTTTTTGCACTGTCTAGAAAGCCCAGCACCATGTTGAATAAGAATGGTGAACATGGACACACTTACCTTGTCTTCCATCTTAAGGGGAAAGCATTCAGGCTTTCACTATTAGGAATAATGTTAGCTGTAAGTTTTTTGTAGGTGATTATTATGGACGGGATCATGTTTGTTCCAAATGAGGTTCAAGTTCTAACCCTCATGTGACTGTATTTGGAGACAAGATCTTTGAAGTGATAAAAGTTTAAATGAGTTCATAAGTAGGCCCTAATTCAACCTGACTGGTATCCTTGTAAGAAGATGAGAGGAGACATCAGGCACCCATAAGGAAAGAGAAAAGTCCATGTGAGGATATGGCAAGGAGGTGGCCAACTGTAAGCCAGGGAGAGAGGCCGCAGGAGAAATTAAACCTGCCTGATTTTGGACTTCCAGCTTCAGTAACTGTAAGAAAGAAATTTCTGTGACTTAAGCCACACAGTCTGCAGTACTTTGTTATGGCAGCCTTAGTAGACTATGACAATACTCTGTCCAAATTAAGGTAAATTCCTTCTATTCCTATTTTTCTGAGGATTTCCCTTATGAATGATTGTTAGATTTTTGTCAAATGCTTTTTTCTGCATTGATTGATATGATCATGTGATTTTTATTTCTTAATGTGTTAAAATTTCATTGGATTTCACTGATGGATTTCAAATAGTGACTCTATTTGCATCTCTGGAATAAATTTCACTTGGTCATCATGTACCATTCTTTTTATATGTTGTTGAGACCTATTAGCTAATGTAATAATAATGATTTTTGATATTCAAGATGAATATGGATATATAATACTCTTTTTCATACTTCATTTGTCTGAGTTTGGTATCAGGTTTAAAATTTCCTAAAATTAATTGGGAAGTTTTCTCACCTTTTCTATTTTCTGGAGGTTATTGTGTAGAATTGGTGTTAATTATTCTTTGGTTGAATTATCCAGTGAAACCATATGGGCCTACATATTTATTTTTCATAGATTTTTCAACTATGAATTAGATTTCCTTAATTTTTCTATGATTATTCAAATAATCTATTTCACATCAGGCAAATTGTGATCATTTTTGTTCTTTGAGAAGTGGTTCATTTAATTTGTCAATTTTTTGCATGTAGATTGTTTGTAGTATTCTCTTATCCTCTTGGGTCCACAAGCTTGCTAGCTATTCTCTCATTTCATCCTGATATTAATAATATTTGCCTTTACTCTTTTTCTCTTTGTCAGCCTTACTAGCATTTTGTTAATTTTATTGAGGTTTACTAAAGGACCAGCTCTTTATTTCATTGATTTTTTTATTGCTTTTCTATTTTTAATTTCATTGGTGTCTGCTATTATCTTGATTATTTCCTTTCTTATGATTGCTTTGAGTTTTTTTCTTCTTTTTCTAGGTTCTTGAGGTATGAGCTTAGATTACTGATTTTAGACTTTTCCTCTTTTCTAATATGTGCATTTAGTGCTATGAACTTCCCTCTCAGTACTGCTTTAGCTGTGCCCCACAATGTTGCATTTTAATTTGCATTTAGTTCAATGTATTTTTAGAATTTCCCTTGAGACGTCCTCTTTGACCCATAGATTATTTATTAGTGTGTTGGTTAGTTTCCAAATGTTCAAAAATTTTATTTTCTTTCCTTTATTTATTTCTAGTTTGATTCCATTATTGTCAGAGAATATACTCTATATGATTTTGATTCTTTTACATCTGTTGAAGTTTTTAATTGATTGATTTTTTTTGTACTGACATGCTTTGATTCCTTTTTCTTTTTCTTTTGTGTACTGATGATGAACTCCTTCAGCTCTTGTTTATCTTAGAAAGTCTTTGTGTCTCCTTCCTTTTTTTGAAACACAGTTTTTCTGGATGTAGTATTCTTTGTTGGAAGACTTTGTTCTTTTGGCACTCTGACTATATCATACCATTTCCTCTGGCCTGTAATGTTTCTGCTGAAAAATCTACTGGTAATCTTATGGGGGCTCTCTTACACTTGAATCACTTTTCTCTTGCTGCTTTCAGTATTCTCTGTCTTTGAGTTTTGTCAGTTTGATTATGTATCTCCTTATGGGCTTCTTTGAGTTCACTGTTGGAATCCTTTGACCTTCTCAAATTTGTATGTCTATTTCCTTCCTCAGATTTAGGAAAATTTTAGCCATTTTTTTTCTTTAAATAAGCTCTCTGTCCCTTTCCCTCTTCTCCTTTCAGAATTCCTCTAATGAGTTTATTGGTCTGCTTGATGGTATCCTATAGTCCCTTTGACTTTCTTCACTTTTCTTCATTCTTTTTTCTTTGTATTCCTCTGACTCAATAATTTCAAATGACTTATCTTCGAGTTTACTGATTGTATATTTTGCCTGGGCAAGTCTGCTGTTGAACCCCTCCAGTGTATTTTTCAAATCAACATTCTTCAGCTCCAGAATTTGTTTTTTTTAAAAATAGTTTCTATATCTTTATTGATATTTGTGCATTGTTTTCCTGATTTCATTTTGTTGTCTATCTTTTGTAGAGTATTGAGTCTCTTTATATAAATGATTATTTTGAATTATTTGTCAGGTAATTCATAGATCTTCCTTTCTTTTGGTTAATTTCTTGAGATTTACTTTTTGCTCCTTTGATTGGGGCATGTTTCTCATGTGCCTTAAGATTTCTTTGTTGTTGTTGAGTTTTATATGTTTGAAAAACAGCGACCTCTCCCAGTCTTTAAGAACAGGCTTTGTACAGGGAAGACCTTCATCTTTCTGCCTGGCTAGAGATTCTAGGAATCTGTGAAACCACCTTGTAGGAATGCAACTTCTTTGAGTCTGTGCACTTAATTTCCCAACTTGAGAGTTTTGCTTGGATTTTTTTGCAGGAGATCATAATCTCTTCCTCCCTCCGGTATCTGTGTGGTACTATAGGTTCTCTGGTCTAGCATCAAGACTTCCTGGTTTCCTTTGCTCTCAATGACCTCCGGCACCCATAGTGTGTTGGGTTTCATCAGTGCTTCAAGTTAGGTGAGGCAGATAAAAGTCTCTCGGGCAGCCCTTCAAAAAGCTAGAATGCTGGGCACCCTCTCCCATCTTATCCCTCCCTCCTAAGGGAGAATCCACAAATTAGGTGCCACTGAGCCATGTTGGCCTCTTCCTGTGGCACTGTAGTAAGCTTCATGTGCTTTAGTAAGTGTCCCCTGCTTTCTTTGCTTTCAGCAGCCTGCAGGTATCCAACATATGCCAGTTTCATCAGAGTTCCAGGTGAGGCAAATTAGAGTCCCTCAGGCAGCTAGAGTTTGTTTCAGCCAGTTTATTTCTGTGACTTGACCTCTGGTCCCTGTCCCCCTTTGGGGGACAAGACATTCCAGGCAGAGGAGAAATCCATAGAGGAGAAAGAGTTTGGCTTATTTGGGAACTGTACATAATTACTGGGTATCCTGAAATACTCACATAATCCTGGCTAAGAGAACCTTTGCAGGTTGGTGCTTTGCCTCCCTAGAATGTTGCTGGAAGTTCTGGGGACAGACCTGATAGCTGAGCATGATCTGACATGGTGTGCTATAGACCTTTGCTACTCAAAGTGTGGTCCATCACTTGGAAGCTTGTCAGAAACGCAGGATCTCTGGTGCCTCCCTAGATTTACCACATTACAATCTGTTTTTAACAAGATTCCAGGTCATTCTTCACACTGAATACTGGGAAGCACTGATAGAGCTGATATAGGCCCACTGACCTTTAGGAGCCCTGGAATTGGCTGAATAGCACAAAAGGAAGAAAATCCCAGTTGGGGCCTAGGCTAGTAACCCACCTACCACTTACACTTAAATATTCCACAAATACTCAGTTTGCATTTTTCTTCAATCCAAATCCTCAGTTATTTAGTAAAGCTTCCCCAGAGCTGCCAGATTAGATGGTTCTCTTTTGAGAAAGGTTCAATATTTGCCCATTCAAATGAATGTCGCTATAGCCTTCCATCAAGCATCTGCCCAAAGGTAATGCCACCAGTACCATTTGTTTAAAAACCGACTGTAAACAGATCCTTTTTCCTGGAGAGCCAAACAGGAGAATTTATCCTTCTTTACCTGAGAAAGTTTTAGTTACTTGCATTTGAGATTCCAAGGCCGTCTCAGCAATACAATTAATTTTAATCAGGACTCTAAGTTTGTCATCCAATCCAATTATTCTAAATTAAGTGATTGTGTATTTCACTTCCTTATCAATTGATTGTAGTTACTTATTATCAAGTAAACTCAATATGTTTGTGATGATTTCATTAATAAGACAATGCCTGATGTTCAGAAGCCATGGTTTTATTCAGGGGCCCATCTCCTAGGCGCCTTTAAATGCTGTGAAATCAAAGCAAAACAAAGATATTTATCAAATTTCTGCATGACAGGTACTGTACTGGGAATGTTAGGACAAAGGAAAATATATAAGGCAAATGCTGTCTTCAAAACCCTTATATGTATCTGAGATAGGCAGCATGTGTAACTGGGTATGAAAACCATTTAGTTAAATGCTGGAGGGTGGAGGAGGACTGGGCTGGAAGGTTTTGTGGTGGAAGCAGGATTTGTGTCTTTGGAATTCTGTCAAGCACAGAGCTAATTAGGTGAAGCCTCATAACCACTGACATTAGGAACATCTGGGATCCTTATTAGAGGCATGCCTCCTTGGACCCCAGCCCAGCCTACTGAGTCAGGATCTCTGGGGCATGGGTCCAGGAATCTTATTTTTAATAAGATGAATAATATACACAGGAAGTATGAGATTAACTGATATAGGGCTAAGAGAAAGGTGTCTGACTCTAAAGCCCAAAATGACATTTCCAGTTTCTACTCACTAGCTTTATAACCTTAGGGAAATTACCAGTTTCTGAGTCTCAGTTTTCCCATCTTTAAAATGGGGATAAAATGCCCACATTTCACAAGGTTGTTATAAGAACTGAATCTGATAGCTTAGGCCTGGGCACAGTAGCCCTTCACAAATGGTAGCTTAAGGAATGCAAAGCAAGGAAGTGCAAAGGGAAGAACATTCTACATGGGACATAGTTTACTCAGATTAGGAAGTGGAGGAACTCTCAGAAGACCAGAACTATCCCACTTTGCCCAGGACTGGAGAGTTCCCTGGCCTGTGTAGAGAGGGAGCAGAACTTACCCCAGGAAGCAGTGTGACTATGGAGGATGGCTTGGGCCAGGGTGTACAGGGCTGCTCTGACAGCTCAGCAAGGCTGTCTTTGTTATGTGTGAGGCTTGGCTTCACATTTTATCTGCAATTGCAAGCTTGTTCTACTGCAAGCTCATGAGAAGGTACTGTTGTTTACTTGGAGTTTCTAGTTTTTTCTCAGCCCTGTACCAGGTGGGGCTTAGCTCAGGTTGAAATCATATCATGCACTCAACCCAGAGCACTGTGGGAAGGGGCAGAAAACTACTGCTTTTAATTGTAGTGGTCACTGTGGGTGCTTATCTGACAGCCATTCCCAGCTCCTTGTTTGCTTGCTTCCCACTATCAAGTTTCCCTTGCAGCTTATGCAGTGCAGTATGATATCTGTCAGTGGCCTTGCAGGTAGGAGAGCTTCCCTTTTCAGGAAGACAGACATGTGAGCAGAGCTTTTTTCTTTTCTTACCTCCCTGGCTTTTCCCTACTTCCAGTATTTGGATGTTGTTATATGAGGATATAATGCCTGGAGCTGTGGCAGCTATCTTGCAACCATAAGGAGATAGTCTAGAGAATGACAGAGATGCTGCCCCAAAACTGTGACATTGCAAAGCTATTCAATCATCCCTGAAAGTGCCTCCTTGAAGGCTTCATGTGAAGTAAACAACTGCACAGTGGTTTCCATCTCTGTTATCCTTGTATTCTGTTACTAGCAGCTGGAGGCATTCCTAACTGACTCATTAACTAATGCATGCGGGGTCCTGCTCTCCATGGACTGCTCCAGGCTGCTGTGGTCTGCCTGGCTCATTCTAAGCCTGACCATTGGACTCTAAAGCCCAGCCCTGGAGCAGGGGAGACTAAGCCTGGGAAAGGACCTCCTATCTACACTTGGTGGATTCTGACCTCTGCTCGGTTCCTGCCAGCCCTTCCCTGAGGCTGGCTGCAACTCAGATTCCCCCTTATGTGGTCTCATTCAGACATCCTGGATTGGAAACCAATACCACAAGACTTCTTGCTGTTGTGCCTCACCCATTCCTTAGACCTGATAATTCCCGTGTTCACACCTGCAGGACACACCCTTAGTGCAGCCTTGACTTCTGCCCCAGCAGAGGTGTCTGCCCATTGCCCAACACCTCTTAATTTGAGCCATACTGACCTGCTTCCTAATTCTCAACAACCAGCTGCTTCTCCCCTTCCCTCCTCCCTCCCTGTCCTCACCCCCACTGCATATAGATAAACATACCTGACACACTCATCCTTCAAGACACAGTGTGAACATCACCTACCCCCAAATCTTCCCTGTGTTCCAAGGACTGGTTTGGACCCCTCCCATGTGCTTCCATTCTAGGGCAGGATGTCTGTTGTTTTTGGCTGCCCAGCCCCCTTTTAACTCTTCCTTTTGCCCAGAGTCTCATGTTTCCTACTGTAAAAGCCACTGCATTCCCCTCCTTTCCAGTCATGTGATTCGGGAAGGAACATCCCAGGTTTGGAGCTCTCCTGCACCGAGAGCCCTCTCAGGTATTTTATCCCGATGTGAGGAGGGAGAGGGTAACCATATTCCTGCAGAGGAAAACGAGGCAGACACCAGTGGAGAAGCAGAGTTGGAGATGGAATGAGAGAGCCCCAAGGACACCATTGACATTCTTGTATCCTGTCTTGCCTGCTGTTGGCATCATTCTGCCCTGCCAAGTATGTGAACCAATAAATTCTTCTTTTTGCTTAAACTGGGTTGAGTTGTGTTCTGCTCACTTCCAACAGGAAAAGTTATGACTAATACTTCCCCATCATAGTGTACCTCACTCTTTTCCTTGTTTGTCCTTCCATCCAGACTGGGAATTCCTGGAGATCAGGGGCTGGTGCACAAAGACACTCAGTAAGTGTTTGTTGAATGAATGAATGAATGAATGAATGAGAAAATAAGGAAAAGAACTAGACTTAAAGTTGCCTCACCCTCCTTGGACTTGTGCTATTGGGATGAACTGACTGATTTTCCTCCCAGGACCAGCCTGGCCCTATTGTCTTTGCTAGTTTTCTACAGACCCTTAATTATCCCTAGTAGGCTCTGAAGCCATGGCTCACCTATTTATAATATGTCATCTTGTGCTATTTATGCTTCTAAGCTCTGGGAAAAAGCCTTAAAAATCAAAATTAAAAAATTCAGTCACATGGCAAATGCTGTGGCTTCTCCACTATAGCTTTGGTTTGCATACTTTTAGTGATGGGGAGCTCAAAACTTTATAAGGCAATACTTCCCATTTTAGGAAAGTTCCTTGCTATTAAAAAGTTCACCCTTATACCAAGCTGAAAACTGTCTCCTGGTCACTAATTTCCCCTCGTTGTTTCTCTCCTCTGGTTTCTTCATATTTAAAAGACTGTGCCCTTCTGCCCTAAACATATCCAAGGGGTTTGAGATCTTTCTAATCCTGGATGTGCTTTTCTTTGTCTATATCCCTCTTATAATGAGGCCCACTTGTAGCCCAACACCATCATTGATGCTGAGGTTTCTTCCCTGGTATTTCCTTTAATCCTATACCCCTTTCATAGTGACACAGCTAGAATTGAGGCCTCCATTACCTCAAGGGAAGATTGTCACAGGTAACAGAATTTAGTATAATCCTCCATGACAGGAAAAATAGGTGCAGACAGCAGTAGGACATTTACCTCCTTCACTGTGGAATCTATGCTTCTGTTAATGTAGCCCTAGATAAGTCGATTTTTTTGTTTTTATATCTTCATTTATGGAAACCTCATTCTACGTGAAGGAACACATGGAGGACAAGAAGGAGATGGAGGAGAAAGAAGAAGAGAAGCATTTGCCATGGGAAGAGAGGAGATGGAGGGAAGCGTGTCATGGATGAATCTTTAAAGTGAGCACAAGGTGGGGTAGGGTTTTTGCAGGGTTTCTAGGCTCCTGACACACAGGTCTTCACAGGCGACGCTTCTGAATGTTTTCTTCACATGAGCCCAGATTTTCTGAAACATCCTGACAGGCTTCCTGATGGCAGCTCATGGCAATGACTTGGGTCATGGGACTTGGACAGCAAGCAGATGACCCTGACTGGAACTTGATTTCTAGTGACAGAGTAATCAGCAAGAAACTTTAGTGGGGAAACACATTCAGGAGAAAGATGTCCGTCTGCCTTCCAATGAGGCTCCTGGGGACCGGCGGAGCCACACAGTTGCAGGCAGACTCCCGGGTCTCTCTCTGCTTTCTTCTGCCTCTCCATTTACTGCTTTTTCCCACATGAAGCCACCACCATCCTGCAGTGGGGACTTGGTTTGCTGAAGGTATTTCCTGTTATCCTGTGACCTGCACTATTTAGGGAAGCTAAACAAGAGACCTCCATTGCCCCAACAGAAGAGAACAAACAAGTTAAGACCTTGGCTTAGGGCTGGTGTGAGACACAGAGATTTAGACTCAGTGTTCAGACACAGCACATCACCTGTGGACAGTCAGCACAGCTCTTCTTCCAGCCGGCCAACCATCTCCTGTGAACCTGGAGGCGGGAGGTAGGCTTGCAGACATTTAGGGCAGTCGGGGTTGGGGAAAGAATGTGTGGAGAGGAAGACAGTTTATCTCAACCCAAGATTTTCTCCCTGGATGTTGAAAAGATTTACTCTCTCTTATGTGAAGGAAGACTAGTCGTCTAGTTCTGGCTATTGACATACATCCACTGTTTTTGTCTCTTGTCCACTCTTTTGTGAGGCTACCATCCAAGTGATCTTTGAAAAGCACACTTCTAGTTGTATCAAGGCCATGCTTGAAAATCTTCAGCTATTCCCATTTCCTGGAGGCCATGGTCTCAACTTCTGTATGGGGAGGAGGAAGGCTGGGCTGCTGTGAGCCGCTGTAGCTTATGATCTTTCCACTCTCCAGGCTGATGACGAGCTGGCCACCTTGGTCTTTGGATGCTGGACATTTGCACATGCTTCTCTTGGTGCCTGGAGCTCTCTCTCCCCCTGTTCTGATAATCTACACAGCACAGCAACCATTCCAGTGCCAAGTGGCTTAAAACAACAGCAGTTACTTATTTTGCTCAGGCACCTGCAGTTTGCGGGGAATTGGTGGGTATGGTTTGTCTTTGCTCCCTGATCTGCTGCGCCAGCTCAAATGGGGCTGAAGGATCCCTCCCCAGATGGCACACCCATGAGGCTGGCTGTCAGTGGGCATTCAGCCAGGGCTAATGGCCAGGCCTCAGTTCTTGGTGGGCTGCTCAGGCATGGTGGCTGGGTTCTGAAAGCAATAGTTCAAGAGCACCAGGGAGAAGCAGCTTCATGTCTCATGACTAGCCTTTGAAGTAGCATAGTGTTACCTTAAGTACATTTACAAGTCCACCAGATTGAGGGGGAGGGGACATAGACCCCATCCCTGGAGGGGAGGAATGTCAGAGCTGCAGTGCAAAAAATGCACGTGGGATTGGAGACAATGTAATCATCTTGGGAAAATAAGATCTCCTCTCTAGTGTTACTCACACTAGCCTTCAGATTTCAGCTGACATTCTCTCAGGAAGGCCTGGTTGTCTGACAGCTGGTTATTTTCAATCTGATATCTGGACACCTTGTACTTGCCCTGTTGGGATACTGGTCCCACTCTCTGAATGGTCCCTTAATGTCCACTTTCCCCACTAGGCTGTCCATACACGCTGGCTCTATTCTCTCCCTTTCCCCTCACTGTTTGAAAAAGGAAACCCGTTTATTAGACATCTGCATGTGCTAGGCCTTGTGTATTATTGAATACACTATATCTAATCCTTAGAACAACCCTGCAAGGTATTAACATTATTCCCTTTATTTTATATGTGTGTGTGAAGATTCAGAAAGTTTAAAGATAAATGCCAAAGGATATACAGCTAGTAAATTGGCAGAGCTAGAGTTCACATCCAGGTTATTTAGTGAAAGCCTGTGACAGTTCTGCTGTATCTCCTTGCCTCTCTTGTGGCTTCTTGTACATTTTGGGAGGGATTACTAATTGAGGTTGAATATTTTCCCATACGTTTTTAGACAATTGTATTTCCTTTCATGTGAATTCTTTGCTCATGTCTTTTATCCATGTTCCTTTTTTGGAATTTAATGGCAAGAGTTCCATACAGAGTGAATTACTGTCATTGTCAAATGGATTTACTCCCTGATTTTATTCAGCTTTAAACATGTGGTAGTTTTATATTTTTACGTGGTCAAACCCAAATCTTTTCTTTTGTGGTTTCTTTCATCACTTCTCAAAGTTTTTCTTTTCTGATGATAAGGTGATACATGAATATCATCGGAAATTCAAAAATGTAACAAAATATAAAGATGAAAATACAATCACCCATCACTTTTCCACTCATTCTGCGACCACTTTCTAACATTATGTTGCATTTTCTTCTTTTTTCTGTTTTGAAATGTCATATAAAAAGAGTATGTGTGAAGTGTACACATACAGTTTAAAGAACATCAGTAAAACAAACACCCATTCATTATGAACAACACTGCCATGAGCTTTCTGATGCATGTGTATGGAATTATTCCTTAGGTGTGTATATCATCACCCAGGTTAACAAATGGAACCTTGCCGATTCCTTAGAAGCCTCCAGGTTGCTTCTCCAATAACATCCTCCATTCCAACCCCTGTTGCTTGGTGGCAACCGTGATCCTAAATTTGTGTGAATCATTCCCTTGGTTTTCTTATAGTTTTGTTATCTCACTATCTACCATTGAACAATACATTGTTTGGCTTTGGCCATTTTTGAACTTTGCTTCTGACATTTGTTTCTTTCACTTGACATTATGTTTTCGAGATTGGCTTTGTATAAGCTGAGAAGGAAGTGTAGTCTGTTCATTTCAGGCTTGTGGAGTGTTGCAGCTCGTGCCGATCCATTTGTGGCTGATGGACGTTTGGGCGGTCTCCAACAACTCTGGGCAGAATGCTGCTGTGGACTTTCTCACACACGTCCCCTGAGGCACATGTGCAGAAGTGTCTGTAATGTGTACATACCTGGGCGTGGTACTGCTGGATCACATACAGTATGCACACGGCCAGCTTTTTTCCAAAGTGGTTGCAGCAGGTGACACTCACCAGCAGCCATTGCTGCACACACTATTTCCGACCCTGGATATTGTTATAGGTAAATTTTTTGTAATCTGATTGGTTTCATACACATGAAATATTTTATCTTGTTAATATGTTAAATTGTTCAAATTTTCTATATACTGCTGATGTTTTATCGACTGACAGAATTGTGTTAAAATACTCCATAATTGAGGGTTTGTCAATTTCTCCTTAGCTATTTTTTTAATTTTCTTTACTTTTTAAGTATCTTGAGGTTGTTAGGTACATTCAAATTAAAAAAGCCATATCTTGTAGGTAAATTGAATCTTTTATCATTATGTGATGACCCCTCTATCTCTATTGATGATTATGGCTCAAATCCTGTCTTAAATGGTATTAATACGGCTACTTGACCTTTCCTTGGCTTAGTATTTGCTTAACATATCTTTTAATTCAATCGTTTGAATTTGACTGTATCCTTATATTTTAAGTATGCTTATTGTAATCAGTATTGTCATAGCCAACCTCCTCTCTCAGTTCACACCCTGTACAGTCCCTTCCCATGTTGCCCACTTCTGGGTCCCCCGTACCGAACATGCACTCAGGGCTCAAGGATATCTGACCAATGAATGAGTGAATGTCCAGGCATATGCACAGTGTAGATTAAGTGCAAGATGGAAAAGTATTCTCTCTCTGACAAAAGGGTTCTGTTGTAACAAAAGTTATTTTTATCCCCAAAACAAAGTGATATACAGGATTTTCTCTAAATATATTTTTATGAACTACCTCCAGCTTCAAATAGAAGCAGGACACCTGCTTTTCTCTGATGGTCCCAAATGACAGGATGGGTTCTGGCTCTCACAGGGCAATGGCACCCACACCCCCCTCTCCTATGGCAGTCAGCATCTGTGCTGGCCAGTGGTCGAAGCCTTTTGTCTGCGTGCGTTTGAGCTTGAGGACTTCAGTACCTCTGCAGGGGCACAGGGCTGAGGGGAGAGGACTGGGGCTTCTGCAGCGTGCTGCTGCCCTGTGGCTTTGCTCACATGCAGCCTCGCCCATCAGCTCCGAGAACTGACGAGAGCTGGGGCAGCCTGGTCAGGACTCAGGCCCCACACTCCGGCATCCACTCTAGGGTGGGTCTACCTGTCTCTGGCCCCAGTGAAAATCATTGACCTTCTCTGGGCCTCTGGAAAATAAGGAGGTAAGATGTGGAACTTTTCTTTTGCACTGTTTCTGACAGGCTACTCTTTCTAGGCACTCAGTGTTTTCAGAGTGTGGCTGGGCTGACAAGGGTAGAGAAAGTGTTAGTGGTACCCGACCAATCGTTGCTGAGAGTTTCCTGCAGCAGGATGGACAAAGCCCTCTGAAGGGAGGCCAGGCCACCAGCCTGAGGGAGGGCTTCATTCAACCCTGTTATTGTGTCATTGGCTGCGATGGCCCTGCTTTCACTCTTCTCTCTGCCCCCATGGGAAGGTCAAGGACTCCTGTGACAGCTGATTTTTACGAGAGTTATTTCTCCTTCCAACGGGCAAGGGCTCCCCATCCTCCAGTGGTAGAGTCCAGCTGCTGCTGAATTTTATAAATAGAAAGGAAATATGCTCTGCCTTTCTGGTTTCTCTTATGTTAAAGCACTTTTTCTCTTAAAATTTAAAATTAAGCTACAAGAGCAACTCTGAGGGTCAGCCAAGACAAGATGCTATTACTTGGCCCCAATTTCCTGTTGAATGTCCAGAGCAGTTTGACTGCTGAGATGAGCATATTCCCTGAGCCACTGACCATCTGGACCTTCTTCCTTCAGGGCTTTACAGCTGACCTGGCCTGCATGTCATGCGCAGGCTCAGTACAGTGAGGTGGCTCCACTGTGCTGTTGGATCTATAGCTTGAGTGTCCCTGAAGGATGCTGCTGAGCACAGGGACCCTAAGGGGAGAAAGTAATTGCAAAACAGGCTCAACAGTCTAGCCTCAAATTCCTCTTTCTTTTCTCAGTTGCTAAGTGTTGACTGGGGAGGTGAGGAGCTCTTTCTTCAGTGGTCTCCAAGGTTTTATTCTCTCTCCACTGAGAGGCTGGGCAGGTGGGAAAAGGCCAGCAGGAGGCGCAAGTCTAGGGGTGCTTCTCCAGAGGGAGCTGATGCGGAGAGCTGACAGAGGAGAGGTGAAGACCTCTGAGATACCAGCAGAATCGGCATCAGCAAAGGTGCCCTCCTCCCAGCTGCCAGACCCTGCACTCGTGGCTTCTCTGTCTGCTCCCTGGCTTCTCCTCCTGGGCCTGACTGACGGCTCCTCCTGCGCCAAGGGGCCTCCAGATGCCGGAGCCCTCAGAGCTCAGGACAGCCACTCTTGTCCTCTTGTTCTCACCTCTCCCCTAGAGATCCCATCCTTTCCTGGGGCTAAATACCATTCATAGGCTGGTGACTTCCTTCTTTCTATAAGAAAGGAGAACTCTTTCCCAGAAGCCCCCTGGCTTATTTCCACATTGGCTAGAGCTGTCTTTGTGTGGCCACCTTTAGCTCCCAGAGCAGGTGGAAATGCAGGTAAGTCAACGCTATCTCCAAGACCATCTAGGCCCATCGAGATTCCTCCTGAGACTGGCTCACAATGCTGCACAAATCAATCATGGGTAGTGTAGGGGGGGAGGGGGACCGGCTGCTGGCTGGGCCACTCACTGTGTCTATCACAGTGGCCATATCAGATTCTCAACTTCATTGCCAAGCAGTAGATGAACAGCTATTTCTGGACCAGACCCAGACCTCTGGGCTTCCTACTTGACCTGTTCCCTGGAAAAGGCATCTAAGTCTAATATGTGTGAAGAGAGATCTTGACCTTTGCCTAGACTCATTCCCTCTGTCCTCTGCTCTCCCTTCTCCACAATGGCACCATTATTCCCCAGATGCTCATGTCAGAACTCTGGTTCCTTCTCCATCTATCGGAAATCGAAGCTGCCCTTTTCTCCATGCTCATCACCATCTTCCTCCCTCGCCTGGTCCTTGCGTCCATCTCCCAGCTGGTCTTCCTGGACTCTCTCTTAACTGTTCACTCCTTGCTCTGCACAGAAGCAGGGTGATTTCAAAGCATAGATTGGAATATATGGTCCCCTGTTTAAAACCTTCAGCAGTTTTCCCATTGCATCCATCTGTTATCTCCAGTTGGAGGAATAAGGAGATGGAGGGGGCAAGGTCCAGCCCTTTGGGTTCAGGTTCTGACCAGGACTAATGAGGATGCAGTCAAGTGGTCCTGGGGTCACAACCATGCCCACCATTTTAGGGAGGACAGTTCTGCTGCAAATGATTGCTTTTCTTGGCCAGCACCTCTTCCTCCTGGAGGCAGTCTCTACTCCTGGGGATCCCGTGACCCATCCCTGTTTAGCGTTAGGCAGTGAGTGAAGCTTCACCAACAAACCATCTCAGCTTTTGGCCACGTGGAATTTTCCAAGAGGGACATACCCTGCCAAGCTTCCCTAGCTGGATTTTCTCTCTTTTGAGAATTTGAAACCTGAGCAGAGATGCAAACTGATGGGAAAAGGTAGTAGGAGACATTTGATGACAGCGTCTTACAGAGAAGATGCGTAGAGGCTGCTGAAGTCCCCAGAGCTGTTCTGCCTCATGTGTTCGCCAAGAATTTGTTGTTCTGCACATCCTTTAATGGTATGAGCTTCCCTGGCATCCTTCCAAAAGAGCTCTAGTTTTGCTCGGCTTAGCCAGGGTTGAGTTCTGCTGCAACAGGGGTCACTAAATGGGAGCCTGTAGACTGCACGGGCTGTGCTCAGCTCTGAAGCACACACTGCGCACGTAGGGCATAAACAGGCTGGACTTGAACCTTGTCACCTTCTTCATTCCTGGAGCACCCAAGAGCAGAGGTGCTAGTTCCCCCAGGCACCTTAAATTGTTACCTTGTCCTGTGAGAAGGGCCCAAACAAATGACTGTTTTGTATCAGTTAGGAACCTCCTCACCCAAAAGTAATGTAAGACAGACTCAGGGTGGTTAAATGACAACGGCATTTAAAATGATCTCACACAACACTAGTCTAAAGTAGGCAGTTGTGCTACATCAGCCTCTCAAACACGTCAGGGTGCTGAATCTGAATATCTGTGATTCTCACAGATTTCCATAATTGCATAATGGCGGTGGCAGCTGAGAGAGTCAGTTACCAAAGACAGGAAGAAAGTGGTGATAGCCAAGATGTCAAAAAGAAACACTATTCTCATGAGCTTCCTCCTTTTTATCAGAAGGGAGGTGTCTGCCTGAGAAGCCTCCTGGCTTATTTCTACTTCTGCATTGGCAAGAGCTGAATTTACCTCTAGCTCCCAGGGCAGGTGGATATGGAGGTAATTCAACACAATCTCCACAACTGTCATACACCGTTTGAGATTCAGCTCCTGAGACTGACACAGTGTTGCCCAAACCAATCATGGTTAGTGAAAGAGAAGGGGACTGGCTGTACCTGGGCTATTAACTCTGTCTACCACAGCTGCCAAATCAGATTCTCAACTTTACTACCAGAAAATAGATGAATAACAATGGTCTCCTTTTAAAATGTTATCAAAAGCAAGCAGGTGGTGTATTAGTATTTTCCAGACAAACAGAGCCAACAAGATATGTATATATGTACACGTATGTGTATATGTACGTGTATACACACATATACAGGTCTCACCTGCTTTTCAAAAGTTTGTGTTAGGGCAGTTCCCTCTTATGAAAGACCTACATTTGTCCTATTTTTGCTAAATGAAAGAAATCCCAAGAGGATTTTCCCTTTTACGAATAACAACAAAAAAGTGAAAGTAGCGTTCTGTATTTGTTTTGCACTGAGCCTTTATTATAGGCAGCACGCACCCCAAGCCGTGAGAGCGGCCCCGTCAAGCTCCTTCCCTGGGAACCGTGCTCAGCATCTCAGTAACAGGCTTTACCTTGAATGCCACCATGGCTTTGAGTGGCGTCTGTGAGCATCTGGGCTTTACCTTGATTTATTGTGTGCATCTTTTAGCAAGATGTGTCCTAAGGTATCGGAAAAGCCTAAGAAAGGTTATTTTTTGGGCCTGGGAATGCTCAAAAGTTTTCCATATAAATTAATGGTAATTGTTTTTTGCTTTATGCTATTTTGACTTACAAAATGTTTCGTAAGAATGCTCTGCTTTTGGATAACAAGGGAAACTTGTATACATAGATATTTATTATGAGAAGTTGGCTGGAGGCTGACAGCTCCCATGATTTTCCTATAGGCTGGAAACCTAAGAAAGCTGGTGGTGTAGTTTTTAGTCCAAGTCCTAAGGCCTGAGAACCAGAGGGCCTATGATGTAAGTCAGCCCAAGGGCAGGAGAAGGCCACTGGGCCAGCACAATAGGCAGGCAGGAAGCAATTTCACCCTTCCTATGCCTTTTTGTTCTATTTAGCTCCCCAATGGATTGGATGATGCCCACCCACACTGGGGAGGGCCATCTGCTTTACTCAGTCTGCTGATTCAAATGCTAATCTCATACAGAAACACTCTCATGGACACACTCAGAATAATGTTTAGACAAATATCTTGGGACCCTATGATCCAATCAAGTTGGCACATAAAATTAACCATTACAGGTGGAGTCTTTCCAAAGCTGGCAGTGTGAGTGACTAACTGTAACTATGTGAGAGAGGCAAATCTGCTTACATCCTTTCCTAGATTGATCCAAGGTTGGATAAACTTTCTCAAAACTTCTGGCTTCCAGTAGTGACACCATGGAGGAGCTGGACTCCCAGCTGCTATACAAGAGTGTGACTTTGTTTACACCACCACCCCGGGTAGGCACTTTAAGCAGAGAAATTAGTATAAAGCTCATTCTGAGAACCTGGCTAGAATAAACATGAAATTGCTCCTTATGGACTCAGCCACAGTCCAAAGGGCATGAATCCCAGGAGAAGACACTCCCCACTGCCATCGAAGATGAAATGATAGCGCAATGTAGAGCTCACATGAGGGAGAATGACAGACAGGAATGCATCAGCTTTCCTAGAATGAGAAATAAAAAAACTACCTGGAAAATACCACTTGATAGTTACATTAAAGTGGGTAAAGAGAACTGGAGATGGAAACACAATGAGAGCAGGCATATAGACAGAAGGGTTCAATAGGCCCTGTGGGGAACTTACTTACTGGAATTGCATATTGCTTTTACACTGTGCCCTTCACATGTGAGACGATGCTCAGATCTGTCAAACTTGAACACGAGCCAGAGTGAGGCTACTGTCAGGGCCCCCTTTTAATCAACAAAGTATATTTTTCAGAGGAGGATGCAGAAGAGATGCCTACCCTGTGTGTAGGGAGAGAATTATTTTCTGTGCAGGAATCACATTCTCAACCTTGGACTCAAGACTTTGGATTATAGTTAGTTCTTGATGGGGTAAGCAATTATTAATATTTCAATGTTCTCAGCCTTTATGCTTTCTCCCTACTTTGCCTTATAAAGAGAATATAGTCTTTGACCTGCTCAACTTCCCAACCTGCTAAGTGATCTGGGCTTCATCAGATGATTTCCCACAATTAAAAATCCTGCTGAATTGTGGAATTTTCTGACAAGTGAGCAAGAGAAGGACCTGCTGGAAAGATAAGGGCTGGAGGGCACCGACTTGGTGAGAAAGGCTAGGCTGACCTGCATAAGAAGGAGCTGAGAGAGAGCATGGTGGGGAACCTGTGACCCCGGAGGAGACAGGCTTGTCTGAGTGTGGGAAGGATAGCAAGGTTGACAAAGGCTTTGGAGCCCTACAGAGTATGAGGGAACTCTCTAGAAAAGAAGAAAGAGTGTGTACAAAGTGTCATTGGGGTTATGTTGGCATCTTCTTCATGAAAAGAGATGTTAAGGAGTGATGGGAATTGCTTGCTATTAATTTATTTTGAGGAGATCTGCTGTTTTGTTAATATTCTGGGGCACTTGCACGATGCTCTGAATGCAATTCCATACAAACTGGTGTCCTGAGGTTTCCATGGCTAGCTTTGCAGAGCACTCCAAGTCTGGGAAGTTGAGGCATCAGTGTGGAGGTACATAGTAATTGGGGAATTACGTCAACAAGGAGCACCCCATCTGCTCCTTTCCATTGGCTTGGGCTAGTGAGGGCCTGATGCTGTTTGATCGTCATTACCTCCTCTCCCTACCCAATCCTTGAACCACTGATCTAGTCTCCATCATTATAGTTTTGTCTTTTTAAGAATGGTATATAAATGGGATCACATAGTATATATTCTTTTAACTTCTTTCACTCAGTGTGTAAATGAACCTTAAGACTGGCCTCTTTTACTCAGCCCTTGAGATTTATCCAATTTGTTGCAGGTAGCAACACAAGGTGCTCGTTTCTTTTTATTCCGTGTAGTATTTCTGTGTATGAAAGAGCCATAGTTCACTTGCCCATTTGCCTCTTGCTCACCTGTTGAAGGACATTTGGGTAATTTCCAGTTTTTGGTGGTAAGGAATAGAGCTGCTATAAGCATTCACATACAGGTATTTGTATGAACATAAGTTTTAACTTCATTAGGGTACATTCTCAGAAGTGGTATGATTTCTTAATAAGAAACTGCCAAACTAATTTCCAGAGTGGCTGTACCATTTTCTATCCTCATGAGCAATACCTAAGAGTCTAGTTGGTCTTTTTTTTTTAAAGCCATTCTAATTAACCTTGAACCTTTGGTAACCATGAATCTAAAGCCTGTGATGGCAATAAGTACATACCTATTGAAAATCACCCTAAATGTAAATGGACTGAATGCACCAATCAAGACATAGAGTCACTGAATGGATAAAAAAACAAGACCCATCTATATGCTGCCTACAAGAAACTCACTTTAAACCCAAAGACATATGCAGACTAAAAGTGACAGGATGGAAAAAGATATTTCATGCAACTAACAGAGAGAAAAAAGCAGTAGTTGCAGTACTTGTATCAGACAGCATAGACTTCAAAACACAGAAAGTAACAAGAGACAAAGAAGGACATTGCATAATGATAAAGGGGTCAATCCAACAAGAAGATATAACCATTATAAATACCTATGCTCCCAACACAGGGGCACCCACATAGTGAAACAAATACTAACAGAATTAAAAGGGGAAATAGAATGCAATGCATTCATTCTTGGAGACTTCAACACTCCACTCACTCTGAAGGACAGATCAACCAGACAGAAGATAAGTAAGGAGACAGAGGAACTGAACAACACAATAGAACAGATGGACCTAACAGACATCTACAGAACTCTAAACCCAAAAGCAACAGAATACACATTCTTCTCAAGTGCACATGGAACACTTTCAAGAATAGATCATATACTAGGCCACAAAAAGAGCCTCAGTAAATTCAAGAAGATTGAAATTGTACCAACCAGTTTCTCAGATCACAAAGGTAAGAAACTAGAAATAAATTAAGCAAAGAAAATGAAAATTCCCACAAACATATGGAGGCTTCACAACATGCTCCTAAATAACCAATGGATCAGTGACCAAATAAAAACAGAGATCAAGCAATATATGGAGACAAATGACAACAATAATTCAACAACACAAAAATCTGTGGGATGCAGCCAAGGCTGTGCTAAGAGGAAAGTATACTGCAACACAGGCCTACCTCAGGAAAGAAGAACAATCCCATATAAGCAGTCTAAACTCACAATTAATGAAACTAGAAAAAGAACAACAAATGAGGCCTAAAGTCAGTAGAAAGAGGGACATAATAAAGATTATAGCAGAAATGAATAAAATTGAGAAGAATGAAACAATAAAAAGAATCAATGAAAGCCAGAGCTGCTTCTTCAAGAAAATAAACAAAATAGATAAACCCCTAGCCAGACTTGTCAAAAAAAAAAAAAGAGTCTACTCACATAAGCAGAATCAGAAATGAGAAAGGAAAAATCACTATGGACACCATAGAAATACAAAGAATGATTAGAGAATACTATGAAAAATTATATGCTAACAAACTGGATAACCTAGAATAAATGGACAACTTTCTAAAAAAATACAACCTTCCAAGACAGACCAACGAAGAAACAGAAAATCTGAACAAATTACCAGCAATGAAATTGAACTGGTAATCAAAAACCTACCTAAGAACAAAATTCCTGGACCAGATGGCTTCACCACTGAATTTTATCAAACTTTTAGTGAAGACCTAATACCCATTCTCCTTAAAGCTTTCCAAAAAATAGAAGAGGATGGAATACTTCTAAACTCATTCTATGAGGCTAGCATCACTCTAATACCAAAACCAGGCAAAGACACCACAAAAAAAGTAAATTACCGACCGATATCCCTGATGAACATAGATGCAAAAATACTCAACAAAATATTAGCAAACTGAATTCAAAAATACATCAAAAAGATCATCCATCATGATCAAGTAGGATTTATTCCAGGAATGCGAGGATGGTACAACATTCAAAAAAATCCATCAACATCATCCACCACATCAACAAAAAGAAGGACAAAAACCACATGATCATCTCCATAGATGCTGAAAAAGCATTTGACAAAATTCAACATCCATTCATGATAAAAACTCTTAATAAAATGGGTATAGAGGGCAAGTACCTCAACATAATAAAGGCCATATGTGACAAACCCACAGCCAACGTTATACTTAACAGCGAGAAGCTGAAAGCTTTTCCTTTCAGATAGGGAACAAGACAAGGATGCCCACTGTCCCCACTTCTATTCAACATAGTACTGGAGGTCCTAGCCACAGCAATCAGACAACACAAAGAAATAAAAGTCATCCAGATTGGCAAGGAAGAAGTTAAACTGTCTTTGCTTGCAGATGACATGACCTTGTATGTAAAAAACCCTGAAGACTCCACTCCAAACTACTAGATCTAATATCTGAATTCAGCAAAGTTGCAGGACACAAAATGAATACACAGAAATCTGTGACATTCCTATACACTAACAATGAACTAGCAGAGAGAGAAATCAGGAAAACAATTCCATTCACAATTGCACCAAAAAGAATAAAATACCTAGGAATAAACGTAACCAAGGAAGTGAAAGACCTATACCCTGAAAACTACAAGACACTCATGAGAGAAATTTAAGAAGATACGAATAAATGGAAACACATTCCGTGCTCTTGGATAGGAAGAATTAATATTGTCAAAATGGCCATCCTGCCTAAAGCAATCTATAGATTCAATGCAATTCCTATCAAGATACCAACAGCATTCTTCAATGAACTAGAGAAAATCATCCTAAAATCATATGGAACCACAAAAGACCTCGAATAGCCAAAGCAATCCTGAGAAGGAAGAGTAAAGCAGGGGGAATTATGCTCCCCAACTTCAAGCTCTACTACAAAGCCACAGTAATCAAGACAATTTGGTACTGGCACAAGAACAGACCCATAGACCAATGGAACAGACTAGAGAGCCCTGATATAAACCCAACCATATATGTCAATTAATGTATGATAAAGGAGTCATGGACATACAATGGGGAAATGACAGCCTCTTCAACAGCTGGTGTTGGCAAAACTGGACAGCTACATGCAAGAGAATGAAACTGGATTATATTTTAACTCCATACACAAAAGTAAACTCAAAATGGATTAAAGACTTGAATGTAAGTCATGAAACCATAAAACTCTTAGAAGACAACATAGGCAAACATCTCCTGAATATATGCATGAGCAACTTCTTCCTGAACCCATCTCCTTGATAAAGGGAAACAAAAGCAAAAATGAACTCATGGGACTACATCAAACTAAAAAGTTTTGTATGGCAAAGGATATCATCAACAAAACATAAAGGCATCCTACAGTATGGGAGAATATATTTGTAAATGACATATCTGACAAGGGGTTAACATCCAAAATATGTAAAGAACTTACACACCTCAACACCGAAAAAGCAAATAACCTGATTAACAAATGGGCAGAGGATATGAAGAGACAAGTCTCCAAAGAAGAAATTCAGATGGCCAACAGACACATGAAAAGATGCTCCACATCATTAATCATCAGGGAAATGCAAATTAAAACCACAATGAGGTATCACCTCACAGCAGTAAGGATGGCCAGCATCGAAAAGACTTAAGAACAACAAATGCTGGTGAGGATGCGGAGAAAGGGGAATCCTCCTACACTGCTTCTGGGAATGTAAGCTAGTTCAACCATTGTGGAAACCAATATGGATGTTCCTCAAAAATTTAAAAATAGAAATACCATTTGATCCTGGAATCCCACTCCTTGTAATATACCCAAAGAATACAACTTCTCAGATTCAAAAAGACATATGTACCCCTATGTTTATTGTGGCACTTTTTACAATAGCCAAGATATGGAAGCAACCTAAGTGTCCATCTGTAGATGAATGGATAAAGAAGAGGTGGTACCTATATACAATGGAATACTATTCAGCCATAAGAAAGAAACAAATCCTACCATTTGAAACAACATGGATGGAGCTGGAGGACATTATGCTCAGTGAAATAGCCAGGCAGAGAAAGACAAATACCAAATGATTTCCCTCATTTGTGGAGTATATCAATGAAACAAAACTGAAGGAACATAATGGCAGCAGACTCACAGACTCTAAGAAGGAACTAGTGGTTACCAAAGGGGAGGGGTGTGGGAGGGCCAGTGGGGAGGGAGGGAGAAGTGGACTGGGGGGTATTACATTTCGTACACATGGTGTGGGGGATACACATGGGGAGAACAGTGTATCACAGAGAAGAGACGTAGTGGATCTCTGGTAACTTGCTGCACTGATGGACAGTGACTGCATTGGGGTATGCGTGGGGACGTGATAGTATGGGTAAATGTAGTAACCACATTGTTTTTTCATGTGAAACCTTCATAAGAGTGTATATCAATCATACTGTAATAATAATAAAAAAAGATTGTACATCAATGACACTTCAATTAAAAAAAAGCCATTCTAGTCAGTGTAGTATCTCCTCATGGTTTGAACGTGCATTTCCCTAAAAGTAATGAGCATCTTTTCATGTGTTTATTTGGCTTCTTTATGTCCTCTTTGATGAAGAGTCTTTTCAAATCCTTTTGCCCATTTTTAAATGGGCTGGGTTTTCATGGTTGAGTTTCCAGAGTTCTTTATGTCATTTGTATACACGTCATTTGTTGGATATGTGACTTGCAAACATTTATTCCAGTCTGTAGCTTGTCATTTAATTCTTTTGATATCTTTTGCAGGTAGAAAATGTAACATTTTGTTGAAGTTTAATTTATCCCTTTTTTCTTTAATGGATCATGTTTTTGGTTATCATGTCTAAGAATTCCTTGCCTTACCCCAGATCATGAAAAATTTCTCTTGTGTTTCTTTCTAAAAGTTTTCAGATTTCTATTTCATATTTGTATCTGATCCATTTTGAATTAATTTTTATACAAGATATGAGGATTTGGTTGATGTTTATTTTTGCATATAGATGTCTAATTGTTCAATACTATTTCTTCAAAAAGCTATCGTTTCTCCATTGAATTGCCTTTGCATCTTTGATAAAATCAACCATTTATATTTATGTATGTCTATTTCTGGGCTTTATTCTATTCTATTGATCTATGTGTTGGCCACTTCACAAATATTACACTGTCTTGATTACTGTAGCAATACCTAAGAGTCTAGTTGGTCTTTTTTTTATAGTAAATCTTAAAAGTGGGTAGTGAGATCCTGCCATCATTACTCCTCATTTTCAAAATAGTTTTGGTTATTCTAGTTACTTAACTTTCACACCACATAAATATGTACATAAATTGATGTGGTTTTGACTGATTGGACTTCCACTAAATAGAATAATTTGGGGACAATTAGCATGTTTACTATGTCGAGTCTTCCAATCCATGAACATTTCATGGCTTTCCACTTATTTAGGTCTTTGTTAATTTCTTTCATCAATGTTTCATAATCTTCAGGAATAGGTTCTGTATATATTTTGCCAGATTTGTACCTAAGCATTTCATTTTTTAGAGTTATTGTAAATATTGATTTTTAGATTTTGATTTTCAATTGTTCATTGCTTGTATACACAACTGTAATTGATGCTTGTGATTCATCTTTTATCCTATGATCTTACTAAACTCACTCATTAGTTCTAAGAGTTGTTTTTATGGATTCTTTGGGATTTTCTGTGTAAGTCACCAAGTCATTTTTGAATAGGGAAAGTTTTATCTCTTCCTTTCCAAAATGTATGTCTTTTATTTCTTTTTCTTGCTTTATTTCACTGGCTATGATTTTCAGTACAATGTTTAATAAAAGTGGTAAGAGTGGACATCTTTGCCCTGTTCCTGATTTTAGGGGGTGAAAGCATTCAATCTTTTCTCATTCAGTGTGATATTAATTACAGATTTTCTTCTTCTTTTTTTACAGATAGCCTTTCTCAGCTTGAGGAATTTCTATTCCTAGTCTCCTAAGAATTTTTAAAATCATGAATGGATATGAAATTTTGTCAAATGTCTTTTCTACATCAATTAATATGACCATGTGCTTTTTATTTTTTCAGCAGTACTCTGACCCATGTTTGGGTGGGTGTAGATGGACAAAAGGCAGAATGAAGGATGACAAGAAGGAGATAAAGAGTTCAGCAGAAATATTGAGTTGGAGCACAAAGTGACTAGGGGAAATGTAAACTTGCTTCTGTCACCAAAGAATTCTGACATATTGGGAAGATGTGGCATTGACCTGTATATAGGATGAGGCTCAACTCTTCTTATTGAAATCCTAAACAACAAGGTGATTGCAGAAGTCTGGATGTTTGAGACAGATGACATCTGGGATGAATGTGTCTCTCTACTCTTGCTTTGGCCTCTTATGTGCAAATTCACCAATGTGCTCAATGAGACTTGTAAGAGTCATTACCCAGCACAGGGCATGGCATATGGCAGGGGCTGTATGCACTCTTCCTATGAATGACTGAGTGAATGAAATTTTGTAGACTATATAGTATGACACTGTGATTATAAGCAAGAGTTGGGGAGCCAGAATACCTGGGTTGAAACCATAGTTTTACCTTGTAGAGGCAAAACTTGTAGCAAGTTATTAAAGCTTGTCGTGCCTCTATTTCTTTATCTTTAAAATGGGCGCAACAAAGGCGTCTGTCCTGCAGGGCTTATAAAAGTGTCTGGCCCATAGTGACTGCAGTGTGTCTTTACTATTATTCATATTTTTACTTGGAATTGGACACCTACCTTTACTTTTTCATTGTATCTCCACTACTTATTTGCCTGCCTTCCTTGCTTTCTTCTTTCATTTCTTCCTTTGGTAAAGCATAAGCTAGTTTCTCTTACTAGATTCATAGAATTGGAAACAGCTTCACAGATGATCTAATTCAAACTCTTTGTTTTCTGTGTGAGGAAAGGGAGGCTCAGAGAATCATGTGACCTCCCAACAGTCATCTGGGCCATTGTTGCTGAGCTTGGGCTTGAACACATTCTCTACTGGCCACAAATCAGTTGCAGTTTTCAAGACCCTCAAAACAACCCAAATGTGTACATTTGTTGTGAGCTACAGTGCAGGGGCACCCTCAGGACTAGGGGGCTAGTCGCTGGGCACACTGCAGTGTCCTTGCATGTCATCAGTGTGTAAGCAAGTGGAAGGGCAGATAAAAGGGCATGGAGAACTGTAGCAGCAAACACTGGCCATGCCCCTGAGGAGAGATGCCTGTTCTGGTTGCTGGAGGAAGCCCTTGGTTCCCGGGCTCCCAGACAGATCACACACACCTTCAAGCTGCCTTTGTTACACTGGCCCCTCCTGGCCACCAAATCTATTTAGTTGCCTCCTTCTGCAAAGGGCCAAGACAGCAGCCATGCAAATCACTGTGATTTGCTTAGTCCTGCCCAGAACAAGCTCATGTGCTCATTCCCATAAATATTTCAGGCCGTGCTGCTTAGCTATTAATGGAGTGAAATGAAAGCGATTCTTCAGCCTCTCCCCTTCTCCACAGATTGAAAACAAGAGCCAGTATTTGAGAGGCTGGAGTGACAGGTGTTGGGAGACTTTGGATGCTAGTGAGAGTTGCAGATGGATTTGCTTTGTCCTGTTATTATTGTGAAAAAGAAGACACTGGCCCCTTGTTCCAAAAGAGCCCCAGAGCTACCTCCTTTTCCCTGCTTCCTTCAGACTGCGTGCCCCTGTGGGGGGAAAGGGGATGATGGCCTGTGCTGTCTGTTCCAGCTCCTCTGTGGAGTGGATGCCCAGCATGCCCATGGGGGTGGGCCCACTGTAATGACCGCCTTCTGCAGAGTGAGCCTGTGGAGTTCCCTAGAGACCCTCACTCAGGGTAGGGGCTGGCGTCCCATCAGATCCTCAGACCACATCACTGATAGCCTGCAGGGCTGGCTGCCTTGTAGATGTTCGGCTTCCCGCCCTGCCCCCTCTTCTTTTCTCAGAGGTAAAGCAGAGGCATTTTACAGAGGGGCCCTGGGTAAACAGATTCTCCATCATTCAAACTCCTATGGGTTGGCTGGAGCCAGGAAGAATCTGCTTTTTCTGGGAGAGGAAGTGGGGGCGATGGTTTATCTTGCTGTTCCTTTTCGTTTGGAACATAATACACCCAGAAAGCTTAGCCCCCACGCTGAAGAAACCAATTACATCTCACAGCATTTTCAGTGCTCTGAGTCTCTGAGCAAAGGAAATAGGTGAGACATTGTCGTCACGGTAGCTAGGCGCAAATTGTCACTTAAAATAGTATCCATGCTTGGTAGGAAGGGGCTTAAGGCTTCCAGACTGGTAGTAAAGACATGCACTCACCGGTCAGGCTCACTTGCTCTCAGAGGTGGGCCGCTGCTCCACCCAGCTCTGCAGGGACTTCCTCTGGGGATGGAGAGAACCAGAAGCCCCCAGCAACAGGCGATGACTGAGGGGATTTAGGCTCAGGGATTCCTGCTCTTTTCTCCTGAAATCGTTAAAAAGTCCTTGTTGAGCACCTATGTGCCAGGCACTGTCTAGGCACTGGTGTTGCTGTAGTGCACAGGACAGCAGGCTGTGTCCTAGTGGCGATGACAGATCTTCCACAGGATGCAAAGAAATAACTTTGGGTACTGAAGATGAAGTAGAGACTGTGCACATGCATGTGTGTGTGTGTGTGTGTGTTGGGGGCCTCTCTGAGACCTGAGATGTGAGCATGAAGTAGGCATCTGGAGAGCTTGACTACTGTGGGTGCATTTTTCTACTCCTGATGTGCATCCCACCCTGGATTCTCTCCCCACTTCCCTCACTGCATCTGGGGCAGGTGGAAGGGCGCATCTGACTTTAGATGGCACCCCTTCTTCTCCCCTCTCTGCTTTCTGCTTATTCTCCTCCCTTTTCTACTGTGAGAGAGATGCCCATAGGCTCAGGGCTTTGTGTCTGTTCCTCCATGCTCTGAGTCTAACCTGGGTGGGAGCTGGCTGTGTGGCAAGGTTTGGATCTGTGTAGAGAGAGGTTGTGCCAGTTGTAGGATACAGTTTTCAGGCCATTCAGCTTTCACATTAAGCTATGCCCTCTCTCCTGACCTCTCTTATTCATAAAAGGAACATTTAGATCTTCTTCTGTCATTGCTTTGTTTATTTCTCTGTTTTTAAGACTCAAGTTGAGAAAAGGAATGCTTTTACTGAGTCCCCTCCCAAACCTCAACTCTGGGGAAGGAGGCTCCAGGTGAAGAAAAGAGAATGTGCAAAAGTCCTGGGGCAGAAGGAAGCATGGCACATGTGAAGACCAAACAGAGGGCAAGTGGGGCTGGAATAGAATGGTCAGCTAGGAGGGTGTCAAAGAAGAGTCAGAGAGATGGGGCTAGAAGAATGGCCCCTAAGGCCTTGGGGTATAGTTTGGCTTTTATTTTAAGCACAATGGGAAGCCAAAGGGAGGCTTTTAAGCATGAGGGTGATGTGATCTGGTTTCTATTAAGCAAAACAGAACAAAAGAAAAGCAAGGAGACCAGTTAGGAGAATGCGGCAGTTTTCTAGATAAGATATGAATGCGGCAGTTTTCTAGATAAGATATGATTGACAGTGGCTTGGGAAAAGGCCTTAGAGGAGATGGAGTGAGTATCATTATAATCTGGAGGTAGAGCTATAAGGACTTGCTGATAGGCGGGAAGCATTTGGGGAAGGAAGATTGCAGAGAAAAATCAGGTAGCCAAAGTGGGCCACCTGCTCTGGCTCAGTGCGGCTGAGTGGCAGAGCCAGGGTATCTGATCAAGTCTCCCTGGAGAGGCACGGGACTTTGGTGGGGTGGCTGTGCTCCTAGGGGGTGGGAGTGGGGGTGCAAGGTGAAGAGGCAAGAGGAAACCCAGTCAGCCCTAGGAAGAAGCCAGGGTATGAGCCTGGCTTTTGTTAAATGAACAAACACTTGTATCTTACCCCATTAATGATAGCACTGTCCTTCTGGTCTACCGAGCTAGAACCTTCGCAACCACTATCAACACCATCCTTCTTTCACCTTTTTCTTTCTTCCCACACTCTCAGTCATCCATCAGTCTACTGACCTCTCAACCCTCAGTGCCTTTGCTCTTTTCCAGTCTAGTGTAAACCTTCATCTCCTTTCCAGATTCTTACAACAGTTTCATTGTCCTCACTGGCTGCCACTTTCCATCTTCCTTCTCTTCTTTCCATTCCAGCTTTCAAATTGTCAGAATAGTCTTTCTAAGACATATAGCTGAATCACACAACTCTCCACCCAGAAAATAATAGTAGCATTCAATTTTGTAAAAAAATAAATAAATAAAACAAACTCCTTAGCAGGACATTCAGTGTCTAAATTCTTCCAGGCTGTTCCAGTTACTATGGCTGCAAAACAAACCACCCCAAAACTCAGGGGCTTAAAACAATGGTATTTATTATGCTCACGGATTATGTGTCAGGAATTTAGAAAAAGCTTGGCAGAGTAATTCTTGCTTGGGGTCCCTCGTGTTGCAGTCAGAGGTCTACTGCAGTCAGATGACTGTCAGAATCTTCTGTAAGCTTGACCGAGGCTGGAATACGCATTTTCAAGGCGACTATTCATATGATTGATGAGTCAGTCCTGGCTGTTGGGCCCCAGAAAACTAGAGGCCTCAGTTTCTATCCACAGGGCTGCTAGAGTGTCCTTATAACGTGGTGGTGGGCTTCCCCCAGAATGAACAAGTCAAGAGGCCAAGTAGATGGTGCAATGCCTTCCATGATTTAGCCTTGGAAGCCACACACCACTACTTCTGCCATATTCTGATGGTCAAGGCGGTTCTAAAGGTCCAGCCAGGTTCAAGGAGAGGGAACAAAGACTCCCATCTCATGACAAAGGAGTGTTGATGTCATATTGTGAGAAGAGCAGTTAGAATGGGATGCACATTGGTGCAGCCATCCATGGAAAATGCAATCTGCCACTGAGGTTCATCACATTTCTCCAAGCTTCCTGGGCTTTACCTCTTGGCCACATGTTTTTACAACCTTGTTTCTTTTTTCTGCTGTTCCTTTGAACAGAAATACCCTTACCCACTTCATCATCCTTCAAGGCCAGTTCAAATAATACTTCCTGCATGAAGCTTCTCTGATCTTGCCAGGCAGAATGAGTTCACCCTGTATGTTCCTACTGCATCCTCCTTATATACCTCTAGATAAGTTAGCATGTTTTCCTCTCAGTTATATGTGAAATCACTTATTTAAGAGTCTGTCACCTCTATGAGACTGTTTATCAGTACCCAAGCCAGTGCTGGTGACCCTTGCCCCAAGATTGAAGTGGGGATGCAGAGCCCTGCCTTGGGAGTAGCAATGGCCCTGGCCAGCTCTGAAGTGCAGCAGCCACAGGGGACAGTGTTCTTAGTCACAACCACACTCAACCCAGCCTCTACTCCAGACTGGCATGATGCATGATCTCAAAACTAACACATTCCTCTCCCAGTTTTCCTATCTTGGGAAATGGTCCCCTTCACTCAGGCTGAAAAGCCCTGCAACTGCTCTTCAAATTCTTTTTTGTTTCATCCTCAGGCTGTCCATCTGCAAGTGCCAGAAGCCCTACCTTTGGAATAAACCCTTCCTCTGACACCTTCTCATCCTCAGTCACCAGCACCTTGCCTCTTATGCCTTCTCATCTTCGGCCACCAGTACCTGACACAATACCATTGTCTCATCTAGACCAACGCAGAGGCTCCTGACTGTTTTCTCTGCTTCCACAGTTGCCTTCTCCCATCCTGACCATTTGCATAGAAACTTGGAAACCTTTTGAAAAATACATTGGATTGCATCATCCCTGTGTTCAAACCCCTCCAAGGCCCACCCATAATTCTGGGCATGAGATCCAAGCCTTGTGTTTGGCCTGGAAGATCCCACATGCTATGCCTCCTGGCTACCTCTCCAATCCCAACTTCACCTCCTGCATCCCTCCAGGTTCCAGCCACACTGACCTTCACCTTCACCCTGCCTTTTGAGTGGGCCAGCCTCATTCCCAGCACCAGGTCCTTGCACTGGCCATTCCCTCTCCTGGATGCTCTTCTTCCAGATCTCACAATCGGCTCCTTCTCATCATTCGGGTCTCTGCTCAAAGGTCTCCTCCTCACAGAGGCTTCCCCCTCCCTGCCCTCCAGCCACGCTCTTCTGCTGTCCTGCCTGCCTTCCTTCACAGCCCTTATCCCTACTGGAATTTTGGTTATTATTGGTTTACTTGTTCATTGCATGTCTCCCCCAATAGAGCGTCAAGTCCAGGAGCTCAGGGCCAGTGCCCATCCACCCATGGTTTTGTGGGTACCTGTCCTGTCTGCAGGTGTTGCAGATGGTGTTACCTTGGGGAAGGCAGGTTGCAGAAAGGCCCTAACCCACCTATGGCAGGAAAGCAAAAAGGGAGTGCCAGAACAAAGAGTAAACAGAAACAGCCCCAGAGTAGGATGCCTGGTCTCCCCACTGGGCTCCCTTGAGGAGACTCGTGTCCCCTCTGGAGTTCTGGCATTCCTGCTTCAGAAATAAGAGCCTCACCCCTCAGGGGTCATTCCTTGAGAGCCTGTCTGTGGTCCTTTCTCCTCATTCCACTCTCCTTGCTCCCTGGAGCCCTCAGTGCGTGGTGGCTGGGCAGCCTCAGCAGGGGCCGAAAGTCGGGGAAGCTCCCTGGGAAGTGCTGAACCATCCCCGTGCACCCTGCAGCCTTTCACTGTCTGTTCCTTTCCCATGGGGCCCTGGGACTGCATCTCACCTAGACATAGCTGCACCTCTGTGTTTCTCTTCACCTTTGGGCAGGGGGATTATTTGCAGCACGCTGAGCAACCAGTGACCTCCTTCAGAATTTACTGGGGAAGAAATAATTAAAAACAAACACAGGAAGGCTCCAGTTTGCAGGCATTGTTGGGCCATTGTCAGCTTTTGGAAATGAGTGTGTTTTGCACATGTTTGTGGGCTGTAGGTCTTTGGAAGAAGGCAGCAAAGAATTCTGTCTTCAAGCATAGGAAGCTCTGCCTCTTTAGGTGGTATGACCCTGAAACTCAGTTTTCTTCTGTGAAATGGGGTGGCAGTACCCACCTGCCCACTGACAAGGCTGACAGGATCACTAAACAAGGTAATGGACAGCCACTGCTTTATAAACTGCTCCTCTCCACTCTAGCTTGGATGGACATAATTGGCGAATCCCCTTTTACAATGGAAAGAGCCTGCCTCGGCTCTACTTCTCCTGAGGCTGGGTATCATGATCTGCTTAAAGGAGGCCAGGGCTCACATAAAGGCCTCACTTACCTCTTGGACTTGGAGCCGAAGTTCAAGAGGAATATCAGGAAGACCCCCTAGCCGTCCCGAGTGACTCTGGAACCCTCCTTGTCCCTCCTTTCCCTTTGAACCTCCAGGTCAGAGGGACATGGTTAGATCCTGCTCCATTCAAGTGAGTGGTTGGGGCAGAGGAACCAGGAGGGGCCTGCAGGTAGATAGCTGGTGGCCCAGGACAGGTTAGAGGGCACAGAGGCAGGCAGAAGAGGGTCCTTTCGCCTGGTGGATCAAAGGGCATTTATGTGACAGTCTTTTGCTCAGAAAGGCCACAAGAGAAAGTAGGTGTTCCTGCCCTAGAGCTGACCTTGGGGAACCATCTTCACCAGTTCGCCTGCAGAGACTCTGAAACTTTCTGGGAGTCCCTGGGCTCTGGCCTATTCCTGGGGCCTGGAACCCTTGAGCAGAGAAGGCTGACCTGCAAGGTAGGAGGTATGGGTTTGCCAGTCTTAGTACCCTGAAGATGTGTGTGTGTGTGTGTGTGTGTGTGTGTGTGTGTGCACATGCACACATGCATGTATGTATGTGAGGATGAGCTACTGCCTCAAAATCCTTGCTCATTCATTCATTCATTCAACAAACTAATACTGGACTTTTACTATGTTTCTGCTAGCATGAGAAGTTCCCACACTTGTTACTCACTGACCTTTTCAACCTTGTGTGATCTTTTCAACCTTCAACCGAGTCTTACAGAAGCTGAGCACTTTCCCAGGTTCACACAGCCAAGTGATGTTAGTGTCAGGATGACAGCCTAGCTCTTCTGGCTCAAAGTCAACTAACATAACCATCATTATGTGGGGACCCTGCCTATATGAGAGCCCGGCCTAGGGACTTTACACATATCATCTTATTTAATCCCACTTTTTGAGGTGGACAGTATTCACCTGACTTTACAGATGAGGCACCTGAGCCAGAGGAGTTCATGATTTGCTCCAGGTCACTCAGTGTGTATGTGGTGAGCTGAGGTTTGCGTTCTCATCCTTCCAAATTGAAGCTCATCTCTGCTATAACCCCTAGCCCCCTCCCCTTGTTACAATGTGTTTTTAATGTGTTTTTAGAAAAACAGCTTTATCAAGATATAATTTACATATACAATTCACCCATTCAAGTGCAAATTCAGTGTTTTTTTTTGTATATATTCACAGAGTAATACAATTATCACCATAATAAATTTTAGAACATGTTCATCACTCCAAAAGAAAGCCTCATAGCTCTTAATTGTTACCCCTCAATCCCTACCCTTGGGCCCAGGATGAGCACAAATCGCCTCCTTATCTCTATCAGTTTGCCTACTCTGGAAATTTCATATGAATGGCATTATATAGTATGTGGTCTTTTGTGACTGGCTGCTTTCACTTAGCATAATGTGTTCGATATTTTTCTACACTGTAAAATGTATCTGAATTTGATTCCTTTTTATGGCTAAGTAATATTCCATTGTATGGACAGACACATTTATTTATCCATTCTTCAGATAGTGGACTTTTGGGTTGTTTCTACTTTTGTTGATTATGAATAGTGTCACAGTGCTGTTTTTTTTTTTTTTTGAGAGGGCATCTCTCATATTTATTGATCAAATGGTTGTTAACAACAATAAAATTCTGTATAGGGGAGTCAATGCTCAATGCACAATCATTAATCAACCCCAAGCCTAATTCTCAACAGCCTCCAATCTTCTGAAGCATAATGAACAAGTTCTTACATGGTGAACAAGTTCTTACATAGTGAATAGGTTCTTACATGGTAAACAGTACAAGGGCAGCCATCACAGAAACTTTCAGTTTTGATCACTCATCATGAACTATAAACAATCAAGTCAGATATGATTATTCATTTGATTTTTTTTTTGCCTTCAGAATAATTTCTTTTCTTCAAGTAAATGTTTTAATCAAAGTATAGCATGCATATAAAAAGTGCACAGTTGTAAGTGTACAGCTCTGTGAATTGTCACAAGGTGGGCACCTGTGGAACAGACTTCAGAGGGAGAACAATTAGCATGTTGTTGGTGTGTGTTGGTACATAATTCTTTGGTCATTTTATCCAGAATTTGCTGGATCAGCAACATCTTTTTAAAAAGAATTTAAAAATTCTTACTTTTGTGATTCTTCTCTGGAGGGACTAGGTCTTGGACTTCATTCCTGTATTGCAGTTTGCATTTAGCTTTCCTACTTGCTTTTTTTTTTTTGAGAGGGCATTTCTCAATTTATTGATCAAATGGTTGTTAACAACAATAAAATTCTGTATAGGGGACTCAATGCACAATCATTAATCCACCCCAAGCCTAATTCTCATCAGTCTCCAATCTTCTGAAGCATAACGAACAAGTTCTTACATGGTGAACAAATTCTTACATAGTGAATAAGTTCTTACATGGTGAACAGTACAAGGGCATGTCACAGTGTGTTTTTAAAAGAAAATAGCAAACTCAGAAGATAGACAAGACCCAAGGCCCAGCTGCCTATACTGCTTTCCGGGAAAGCAAGGCGTGACTGGCCTGAGTCAGCCACAGTGGGGAACGGGCTGGCCAAGCCCCTGCTAGACCTGAGGCTGCCCCTGGGCTTGCAGGACCTCCACTAAGGGCAGCTTCTCTAGGCTCCCCCTTCCTCAGGTCACCTCAGGCTGGCTGGGCCTCTGGGTGCCTGAGGACGCTCCCACCCCTCCTGCGCTCCAAGGGAATGCTCCCCCCTCCCAGGCTGAAGACTTCGCAGGGGCTGGCACTGTGGGCATTTTCTCTGCAAACTCCTGCAGACCCCCAGCCCCACCTCCCACCCTTCCTGACATGCCTCCTCTCCCCCCAAGCCTTTGAATCAATTTAACACTGGCCAGGGAGCAATTCAGCAGGTTCCTTAGGTCTTGATTGCTTTGCTGGAGAGGAAAGTCATTTGCAGGGTAATTTTAAAAGGCTTTTACGTAAATCTGATTCCAGAAATGAACCTTTTGATTCTTTAAAGAAGAAAAGGTAAAACTTGAAAGGTGTTAATTACCTTGCCTATGAAATGGGCAAAATGTGAATTCTGGCTCCAAGGGAAAAGGAGCAGGGGAGAGTGAGCACATCAGGGCCTCCCCCCTCCCCCCTCCTGGGGGCTGAGGTGGGGCACGAGTTGGTAGAAGTGTGGTGGACCTTGACCCCAAATCAGGCATATTGCCCACATATGGTTGGTCCCCACATTTGTCCTTTAAGCCCAAATCCTTCCAGGGAAGGGTCCCTCAACCTGGCCCCATCAGCAGAAAAGAGCCTGACTGTGGCCCTGGCACTTGGCTGTGCCTGTCCTGGTGCAGGGCAGGGCTGCCAGGCCACTTGGAGGGGTGCTGAGACACTACATGCAGACCCATGGGTGCTGGGCCACTGGTGGGAGCCTGTGGGGTTGACAGTGGTGAACCCGTGCTTGCTCCCTTTGGTGGCAGCCTCGGGTTGAGCCTCAGGGGTTTGAAGAAAGAACAGGCTCTGATGGGAGCTGGGGCAGTGGGTATCTGTGGGAGAAAGTGCCAGGATGGAAGTGTGGCACATCAGAGCCAGAAGCCATCTTAATATGGGGTCTTGGAGCTTTAAATAGATCCTAAAAGAACGTTAAGGATTACTCAAAAGGAGTGTCTGGGGACCTACAGGGAAAGAGGGGGTATGGAGTTGGCCTCCAGCTAGCCTATGTGGAGCAGAGCTTTTGTGCAAATTATTAAAAGCAACCCCCTTTGGGCACATACCTGGCATCAGACATGGTCTTTTTGCAAAGGAAAAGTCATGGGATTTGGCAAATAAACCACAGGCTGTATTTTTGGTGCCTTTTGTGCAGTCTACAACCTGCTTACTGGTGGCCTGTGGTATGTTGAATAATGTCCCCTCCAAAAAATAGCCACACCTTAACCCCCAGAACCTGCAAATCTTATCTTCGCAGCAAAGGGGACTTGCAGAGAGGATTAAACTAAAGATCTTGAGATGGGGAGATTATCCTGGGTTATACCGGTGGGCCCTAAATGTGCTCACAAGGATGCTTGTAAAGCGAGGCAAGGAAGTCTGAGGAGGAAGTAGGAGGTGTGACAACCAAACCAGGAGGCTGGGGTGATTTAGGAAGGGCTCACGAGCCACAAGATGCAGCAGCTTCCAGAAATGGAAGAGGCAAGGAAATGAATTCCCCCAGTCTACGAAAAGAATCAGCCCTGTGACACCTTGACTTTAACCCATTGAGACTGATTGTGGACTTCTGACTCCCAGTTATAAAATAATAAATTTGTGCTGTTTGAAGCCACCAAGCCCATGATCTGTCACGGAGGCAGAAGGAAATGGATACATAGACCTTCTGTCACCTCCTTCCTTCAAGTGCGCTGTCTGTTTTCAACTATGATGTACATGGGGATTCCAGTGACATTTCACTTGAAGGGGAACTGCTGCTGAATATGTTTTAAAAATACGGGGCTGGATGGGAGATGAGATAAAAGTATTGTTTTCAGTGTTAAATTTACTGAAGTTGATGGCTGCACTGTAGTCGTTCTTTTTTCTCAGAAGCATTTAGTATGCAATGTATTCTCAAATGATACAGAAAAAAATGTATGTGTGTTTATGAAAGAGAGCAAACGACAAAGCAGGTGGGGAAATGGGCACAATATAGGTAAATCTCAGTAGAAGTCTATAATCTTTGCTCTTCTTGCAACTCTTCAATGAATTTTGAAATTACTCCCAAATAGCAAGGTTAAAAAACCCTTCTGAGAACCAGCTCCTTGCAGGGTATGAACATGGCCTCAAGAACAGTTAGAAGCTGAGGTGGAACTAGAACTCCTGGCTCCTGATCACAGTGACGTATTTTGAGGCAAATGCCCACAAGAAGTGGTAGTAGACTAAACTAGTTCACGTTCACATGAAGGTCTTAATTACTTTCCGGGCTATTTTCCTGATCCTGGGGCGTAGGTGACCTGAAAGCATTGTGATTCTAGGCGGACACAGGGGAATGCTCTGGAAAGGAGGGAGAAGGCCCAAAACTTACTAACTTTTCTGAGGAGTCTTGTCCTGCAGGCGCCCCATTCTGACATTGTTTGCCATTATTCTGAGTGTGGAGATGTACTGGGATTAGGAAGACATCCCTCCACAAAATCCTGGGCGAGAGTCTGTGTACACATTTATTCAATCAGTCAACGAATATTCATTGAACACTTGCTATGTGGTCAACTTTTTATAAGTGCTGGTCACACAGATAACACAGTGCAAACAAGGGAGACAGGTCTCGCGTAGAGCTTACATTCCAGGGGAGAGGGTGTGATAATAAAAAAAAACAAAAGAAATGTTTTGTTGAGTGGTAAGGGACAGGAAAGCAAAAAATAGGGTGTTATAGTAGGGCAGTAGTTTCCAACTTTTTTCATTGCACATCTATAAAAATATTTTGAACACTTGCCATGTACACACACAAACACACATACACACACTTAGGCATACGCATATATAATTGTTTATAAATAACTTGCATGTGCCACTGTACTAATGTATTATAAAGCATGCACAAGATAAGAGTGTTATTAAAGTGGAGTAAACAATATTAGAAATGGAAATTCTATCAGTCCTTGTACCTTGCTGTTCATCTTTGACATCCCAAAGTATGTGTCCCAATCTGGGGACCACTGAGACAGTGGGAAAGGGAGAGGGCTTTCTGTAGACAGAATGGACAAGGAAGTTTCTTGGAGGAGGTACCATTGGCCTCAAGACCTGCCCCATGAGAAGGAGCTGCCAAGAGATCTGGGCAAGAACTTCTAGAAGAGGAGTCAAGCAGCTACCAGGCCCAGAGGAGGGAGCTGGCTTGGTGTTTCTGAGAAAGAGACAGAGGGTCATGGTGTCTGGAGCAGAGGGAATGGAGGAGAGATTGGCCAGAGGGTGATCTGAGGGGAAAGGGAAAGACAGGTCCTGGAGGAAGTGTGAATTTTACTCTAATACCACAGAAAGCCACTTAGAAGTTTTCCAGCAGGATCAAGGTGTGATCACAGGTATACTTCCAATAATTCCACTGGCTACTCCATGAGAAAGGACTGTTGGTGAAGGATCAGAAGCAGTGAGACCAGGTGGGAGTTTCCTGCAATAGCCCAGGCGAGCGTGATGATGGCTTGAAATCAGCTGGTGGCTGAGGCGTGCTCAGGAAGCTGATGAACTGGGATGTGTTTTGGGGGAAGAGTTTGCAGGATTGGGTCGGGGGATGTGGGGAGCAGACTGGAGAGAGGTGGAGAATCAAGGCTGACTCCTGGGCCTCTGGCCTGAGAAACCAGGTGAAGGGGAGTCGGAGGGGAGAAGCAGATTCAGTTCTGCTCAAGACCTGGGGACCACAAGCAGGCATTTGCGTATACCTGTCTGCATACGCCCTGTCTGTACATGCACGGTGGGCAAGGCCAGAGCTGTACGGGTAAACTTGAGAGTCCTGGGGGAGAGAAGTGAGGCATCTGGGAGGCTGGCCTGCGGGTGCTATCAGAGGGCAGCTTCTGGGCAGCAGGGGGCAGCTCAAGAGCCCAAGATAGGAAAAAGTTGCAGAAAGGAAGCAGGGTGTCAGCAGCGAGAAACAACACCAAGTTCCACCCATCTTCAGTGGTGGTGTCACACTGCAAAGTGAGGCAGTTTTGCTGGAGGCCTGGACACTTGGTGGCTGGAAGGCTCTGAGCCCCTTTGCTGCAGAAGGATGTCAGGTCCAGACCCCAGCAGCAGGTGGCCTGGTTGGAAGCCTCTGCATGCAGGAGCCCAGTGGCCCGTGAGGAGAATCCAAGGAGGCTGGCACAGAGGCACATGGCCCCGCCTCCCTCCCTCCCTCCATTGCACTGCAGCTGCTTCCCAGGGCTTGAGCACATGACATTTTGACAAACGATGCAGCCAGCAGAGCAGACTGCTGCTGCAGCCAGGGTGTTGCAGGCTTCTCAGGGTCTGGATGCATTTCCATGAGTTTGCCCCCTAAACAGGTGTGAATCCCAGCCACAGACACCCTCTGTAAGAAATTGTCCTTTATTTTCTGATAATTGAACTTAATTTCTTTGTCAGGTTCCCATCAAGTGGCAGAAGTCATGGCCTCTGTCAAGTCTGAGTCCCCCATTTCCTTGAGTCCAACGCCATGGTCCTCACAGGCCGGAGGTGTTGGGCCCAGGTGGGAAGCTTGGCTTTATCATCTGTCAGGCTGCGTGTGCCAAGCCATCCCTGTGTCCCTCTGATCTGTGGTCATCAGGCCCCTCTGCCTGCAAGGCTCCCTCAGGCTCCCCACTCTCACTGTTGCTTCTGGGCCCTCCTTGGGAGGCGTTCCTCTGTGTCGCACTTTCTGGGTCCTAGCAACCTCTGCTCAGGCTTCTTCTGAAACATGGATTCACTGAAACTTGTGTGATACGAGGTGGCATCCCCCTGCAGACGTAGCTTCTTTCCCCCACACTGGGCTGACAGTCATGAGTTTGGGCCACCCCTTTGGGTTCTGCCCTGGGAAGAGGTCAGAGGCTGCTTTTCCTCTTGAAGTCCCAGCTTACCTAGACGTCTTTTTACTCCTGTGGGTGAGCCCAGGGAACAGGATGGCTGGGCCCCTTTGGCCTTTGCTTGCCCTGGACTCTGCCGGCAGTGGATGCTCCTCCAGGCACAGGGTGGTCCTCTCAGCCATTCTCTCCCTGTGTTCCCTGGCTTCACCTTAGGCCCAGCTATAGGTTCTCGAAGTGCAAACCCCCCACTTCTGCCCCACTATCTTCTGCCCTCCCTGGGGCAGTGTAGGCAGGATGCTTAAAAACCTCAAGGCCTAGAAAATCAGGTAACAGGGAACAGTGGAGGGAAAACCCTCACATCATTATTTCAAAATACCCTCTCAGCATCTGAAGAATGGAAACCCAACCCAGCACTTGTCCCTGGGAGCCGGGCACAGCCTTCATTTCCCTTTGGGTAGAAACAGCCCACCAGGAGAGCTTCCTGGGCACATACCACAGCACCCTGGAGGCGCAGTGCTGTACAGGACCTTCACGGGATGCCATCTCCCCAGTCCCAGGCCTGTATCCCCTCTGCACACCCCAGTGAACCCCTTCCGTAACAGGGAGCTCTCCACCATAATATTCAGACATTTCTCACTAGTAGAAAATTCTTCCTTAATTCAAGGCAAAAAACCTGACTCTTGTAATTTCCACATATAGATTCTGGTTCTGTCCCCTGAATGGAAAACAGACAAATGAAGATCTTCCCCATGAGAGCTCAGATGAGGGCAAGACAGAAGGCATTCTTCACGGTCTCCAAGCTAAACATTCTTAAGAAAACATCCCCAGTCTATCTACAGGCTTCCCTAATGATGGGGACTCCTGTCCTCTGGGGCAAGGCTGGCCTTTGATCGTTGCATAAAGCTGGAATGGAGAGCAAGAGGGGCCAGGCCTTGGGCCAGATCTGCCTCAGGGGGATCCAGTCGCTGGGATGGACAGAGAGGGTCCTATCTATTGGGCAGAACACAGGCTGTGAGATAATAATAGCAGACACTGATTGGCATCTACTATATGCCAGGATTTAACTCATTTTATCATCACAGCAAGCCTGTAAATGAGTGCTATCATTACTCCCATTTAGCAGATGATAAGACAGAGGCATAAAGAGCTTAAGTAACTTGCCCCAGGTCATACAGCCAGGAAGTGGCTGGGCCAGGTTCAAACCCTGCAGTTTGCTCCAGAGTCCACTTGGCTAATTACTGTGGGGTATATAGCAATGTATTACTCAAAAATGGAGGGGGTGTGGTGGGGGATTCTATGTGGCCCCCACTTTCTCACTGCTTGTTTATAAACTTAGGCTTGGCTCAAGATCCCCAGGGACTCAGAGGAACCCCAGAGAAGACTCAGCCACTGCTGGATAAATGCTCAAGGCAGACAGGGAGAGAGGGAGGGCAGGAAATATGCCCTGGTTACTCTGATTCCCCATCGTCCAATCTCCTGTCCTCTCCCTGGCTGAAGGCCAATTGGCAATGGAGCCTGAGAAGCATAGTTTATAGCGGTTGGACTCTGTGGTGGGAGCAAAGCAGAGGAAAGTGGAACTGGCATATTTGAAAATAAGTGACCTCCAGAGATGAGATCTCAGAGGCAGACTGAGGAGTGACCACCCCGTTGGGCTAAGGGAGCCACAAACCAGATGCCATGTTCATTGTACCTTCTGTCTTGAGCTGGAGCCTGGTGTCCTCTGGGCAGTCATAGATGAGAAATAATGCTTCTCAGACCTGGGGAGGGCCCTGCTCTGTTGGGGAGGGAAGCAGACCAGGGAAATCCAGCTGGACCATGAGCGCCACGAAGTTCTAAGAGGAAGTCCTAGCTGACTGACGGGACCTGCTCTGGGGTCTCAGTATTCACAGAGCTATGCCTCTGAGTGGCCAGTATCAAGAGATTGGTTCCTTGTTCCCTCAGAAAGTATTTATTAATAAGCAGAAGGCCCCACTTTGTATTGGGCATAGAACTATTGCGATGGTTAATTTTATGTGTCACCTTGGCTGGACCAAGGTGTCCAGATGTTTGGTAAAACATTATTCTGGGCATTTCTGCAAAGGTGTTTGTTGGATGAGTTAATATTAAAATTCATGGACTTTGACTAAAGCAGATAGCCCTCTCTATTGTGGGCTATCTATCATCCAATCAGTTGAAGGCTTTAATAGAACAAAGATGGACCTCCTCCAAGCAAGAGAGGATTCAGCCAGCAAATAGCTTTTGGAATCATACTGCAACTCTTCCCTGGGTCTCCATCTACCAGTCTACCTGCAGATTTTGGATTTGTAACCTCCTCAGTCATGTGAGACAGTTCTTTAAAATAACTCTCTCTCTCTACTTTCTCTCTTTCTCTCTATGTATATATGTATATGTATATCATTGGTTCTGTTTCTCTGGACAACTGTGACTAATATACCTCTGAGATTTGGTTTAATATACCCTTTTGGAGCCTGCTACATGGGTGGTTCTTGGAAAGTTGCTTCACCTTAGGTCACCCCAAACATTTTGTAGGATGAGTGATGCTGCCAGGACTCTTCATGGAAACAGCTCTTGGAGAAATCTGTCTTGTAGATGGAATATGGCATTCCCTCCAAGCATGCATGGCTTATCTAAGTGGAGCCTCAAGCTGCACGAGTCCATTCTAAGCTCCAGACCTCATCCCCCAGGACCTTAGGTGGCTCTAGCATTTGGCACCACATCTTGCAGGGGGTGCTGAGACTGGCCACTTGTGCTTGCTGGGGGACTGCTGGACCTCCGGTGTGCACCTCTGCTGTCCTCTGGGGAAGTCCTCATTGGAGTTCAAGTCTGCCTTTGCATTCTTCACTTGTGTCCGCTTCATTCTTGTGGACATGCTGGCCAGGAGGATCCACTTTACTCAAGACTCAGGGGCACTATCAATTCGAGACACTACATGCAAGCAATGTGCAGGATTTCTGGGCTCTCCAGCCTGCTTGGCATCAACCATCCCTTTCTCTTGGAAGCTTCTTAAATCTTCCTCTTGAGAACAGAGAGTGTTCTTTTTAACTTTCTCTTTCCAAGCTCCAGCACAAGGCTGAGATGTTAATACATAATGCATGTTTGTTAAATAAATGAATGAGTGACTATTTCTGGTCCCATAATATGGTCAACAAAGCAAGTTTACCACAAGCTGTAAGATTTCTACCTTATGCTAAGACATCTTTTGGGGAGAAGGCAAAAATTTTGGTGGATAAACTGACTACTCCTTCAGTACTCATCATCCTGGCCCACATTCCTCATGACCCGTGCACAGACCCTGCCAGGAATGGTGGCTTTCTCTGGACCTGTCTGAGATGAGGTGTCATGAAGTTGGCACAAATACCCTGAGGGAATTTCCAGATCCAAAAAGTGCACCACCTTTCCCTTCTCTGTCTAACAATACCAGACCCTCTTGAGAAATTGGTTCTTCATGTGTCTGTGAACACTTAGCAATGCATAAATATGCTGACTATTTTCATAGATTTCTCTTCAGTTCTATAGGTATTGGGCATATAAAGTTTAAAAGGAACTGTAAAAGCCACCCCATTGCCAATGAAAATCAGTCAAAAGGAGCATATTATTTTCTGCCACATCTTCTCCCCTATGCAAACTACACAAATTGTGCAGGAAGACAGGAGAGATTATGAAGTTGCAGCAAGAAGCACAGGCTTACTGGTTCTTGGCAAAATGTCTAAACTCTTTTTCACAAGAACGAAAGAGGACTCAGTCTAAGACCCTGGCCAGGGGTCAGTGTGAAGGTGGGACTTCTACCCTATGATGTGCAAGTGTGGAGTAAGTCTGAAAATGGGTAAGGCCACACAGCAAGGTGAGTGACCAGAACCAACAGTCAAATCCACAGGCCAGGACACCAGCACGAGCAGCCAAATCACAATGGAGTGAACGTTAAGCAGAGGGGTATGTGGAGCAATTGTAAAAAATGGGGTGTTTAGGGGCTGATTTGTTCCCCCAAAATTCACATTTTGGGTTCCTAACCCTGGGTACCTCAGAGTTGTACTTGGAAGTAGGGCTTTTAAAGAGGTGATTAAATTAAATAAAGCCTTTAGGGTGGGCTGTAATCCAAATAGACAGGTGCCCTTATAAGAAAAGGAGATTAGGACCCAACAGGCCCAGGAGAAGACCCTGTGGGGACAGCCAAGGAAGAGAGGAGACCATGAAGGAACCAGCCCTGTGACCTCTTGGTCTTGAACTTCTAGACCCTAGAACCCTGGGAACATAAATTTCTATGGTCTCAGGCACCCCAAGCAGACTGGGGGCTAACGTCCTCAGTGTTGCTGGTCATGAGTCAGGTGAGTCAGAGCTGGGCAGGGCTGAGTAAAGGATGCAAAGTTGGGACTGGGTAACTTTCATGTGGTTTCCTTAATCTAGGAACCAGGGAGAGAAGGTGGCCCTGAATGTTGTCCAAGACTGAGTCCCTGACCCCTTGGTTGAAGTGAAAATCAGTGTTGGCCTCGTAGGGAGAGGGCTCCTCCTCTGCTGACCCCACCTGGAGCTCTGAGCCTTTGCACTTCTCCAGCTGCTGGTATTCTAAGAGGCTCAAGACTGCCAGCCTTCCCTGCTCCGACTCAGCCTCTGTGCCTGCTTTTCCTTCACACTTGGCTCTTCACAGAGGCAATAAGATTGATGGAATGGAGACCTACTGTTCAAGCAAACATTGGTAGAGAACCTGCCCTGCCACCAGGTGTTACATTTGCCTTTTTGGTTCAAGTTTGGCTTGGTTAAGGCAAAATTCTCACTTTCATTTAATAGTGGCTGCTTGGGGTTAAGTGAAATAGTTGTGCGGGTGTGGGCACTTTGCAATGGGGCTGGGCTGCAGTGCTTTTAGTGTGTCTGTAGGCTGAGTCCACTGATGTCCACATAGCCAGTTTCTAGGTGACAATTAGTCTAACAAGGGGAATTTTCTCTCACAGCTTTTTGTTTTTATGTTGAATGTATTTTATGTCCGCAAAACCAGCAGAGCAGTGACAACTTTAATCCAAGAAAATAATTCATCAGTGGACAAAGTCTCATAAGTTGCAATGCATTTTACTATCTGCATCCTCCTTTGGGAGTCATAAATACCCTGAGAGACAAGCAGGATGTATCAGATTAATAACTCAGATTAGTTATCCCTGTTTTACCAATATGGGAAAATAGGGACAGGGTCTAGGATCGGCTCTACCACCTCTGTTCTGACACCCTTTCAATTTCTTGGAGTCTGATTTTAATGGATAATACTTTCCCAGTGAACTGCTTGGTTTTGCAATATGTATTCTTGCAGAAACAGCCATCTTGACCCACTCTTTGACTAGCTATAGGATGCATGGTGATTCACCAATGTTCTGCAGCTGCAGAAAAAATCTTTGTTGTGCCTCTGCTTCCAGCTCATGGGGGTGAAGAAAGGATTCCAATAATCAAAAGTGAGTGTCAGTGTCACATTATATCACTCCTGGGGACTTGAAAAAACAATGTTTCGAAAAAACAATGTGTCTGGGCCCCATGGCAGAGGTTTGGTTTTGATTGGCTACTGCTATTGCTATTTTTAAGCTCTCCAGTTGATTCTCACAGGTGGATAGGGTTGAATACCATGGGGCTAAGGTAGGACCCACTCTGTGTTTGCTCAGCAGATAAGGAAGCATCCCCCTACCAGGCAATAGACATTAGGGGCATCATTTTTCCTCGACTATAGCATTGGTTGCTTCTTATCGCTGAACTTCTCCTCTGTCGTTCTCTGGTAGAGCTCCTGGTTCCCTGTGGGTGAAATGAGAGAGGAGGCTACTTGTTCCTGTCTGAGGAGAACTGGCATCAGTCCATATACAAGAGGGGGCCCTTAGTTGGCAGAAAGTTTGTATCTGTGTTAGGGCAACAAAGAGAGACTTGGCTGATGGCTGCCGCAAGCATGCCTGTAAAGCCCCCTTTCAGTGACCCACCTGAGGTCTCAGGAGTTGGCCTTGTGTGTGTGAGGCTGAAGAGGTGAGTCCAGTGTTGCTGACAGATGCCCTGAGGCTCAGTGCAGGGGGAGTGGAGAAATGGCTGGTTCAGGCCCATGGAAATCTCAGCAGGAGTTTGTGCTTCCTTAGATGCCCTGAGCAGCAGTGGCTGAAGACACAGGGGAACTCTGAGCAGGTGCAGATACTACAGTTAGGACTTGGGGCACCAACAGGAACTTGGGAGGTCACTCAGAGACCTGTGGGATCCCTGGACCTCCTTCATCATCATCAATATCACATAACAAGGACTTACTATTGCTGAGCTTCCAATGGCACTACTGTCCCACAATCCTGTGAAGCAAGGGCTCACCATCCCCATTTGATAGATACAGAAACTGAGGCTCGGAGGGGTCAAGTGACATGGCTAATGAATAACAGGGCAATGGGAAACATGATTCTGGGCTCTGGACATGAGGGCTTGTGGGTTCTTTTCCAGCCAAACCTAAACTGAGGGGAGGCTGGTGGGGGGCCTCCTGGGTCCACCAAGGTGATCACACTCTTGCAAAAGCTGCTCCCTTGGCAGAGTTGAATGTCTAACTGGGACTGGAAATGTGGCATTAAAAATTTGCCACAGCAGAACCAGCAGCAGTTGGGAATCCGGGCAGAAATAAATTACATGATGCTCCCAGCTTATATGGCTTCACTGTGGCCTCCCAGGAGCACATTTCAATATAAATAACTTACCAGGTAAAGGGATATTGAACCTGCCACCAGGAGCTGCAGGGATAATAATAAATTCTGTTTTTGTGAATCAAAGGGAGGCATCCCCTTGTAAAGCATGGGTACTGGACCTGGTGTTTGAAGTTCTGGGCCCCTGTGCTGGGCTGGCCACTGAGCAGCAAGCCCACTGGGTGGCTCTGGGCAAACCCCTCCCATGTCTGGGTCTCCTTGTCCTCCCTGCATGGTGGCCTGCTCAGCCACACAATCTGGGAAGTACTTTCCTAGTCCTTCTCTTGCCTCCTGCTGGCTGCTGCGCAAACACTGAGCACTTGGCAAGTTAGAAACACTGCGGATTGTGGAAGAGACATTTCACACGCACACACACACACAGACACACACACATGTATGTCACAGAAAGACCAAGTCCTTCTCCTGAGTGTTACTTTGAACAGATAAGAAATAATTCAAGTGATTTTTTCAGTCCAACAGGAGCCAGAAGGTAAGTGGACAGGAGGGCAAAGTGGAAATTAGAATTACTAGAGCCCCTGTATTGGAAACATTAATTCTGTCCTGGGGAGAGCTGGAGAGGGGAGGCAGCTACTAAATCATGTGCCCCTGCGAGTATGGTCTGAGGCTCCCTCCTTTTGTCTCAGGCTGGGCTGGCTTCCTGGACCTGAAGCTCATCTCCTCCTCTCAGCTGGACCATTATGTTCTCCCTGAGCAGCAGCCCTGCTGCGGCACCAGGTCCAGACCCAGCGACGTCTTTCCCTGGCTTGCCCTGCTTTCCGCTTCCACGTCGCCTTGCATTTGGCTTACCTTCTGCTCTTTAGAAGTCATTCTCATTGCCGCCACTTCACAGAGCTGAGCCTTGGTCAGGAGCTCAGTGCTGGAGCCCACAGAGCTCGCCAGGTCATCCATCTCAGCCAGGAAATAAACAACCAGAGAAGTGAAAAGCTATCCAGCTTCAGATTAGAACCAAAAAGGACTTTACATCCTAACCATACCCTGTTTCCAGAAGAGAATATATTCCACAATACACTTTGGGGTCAGAAATGTGTACTGGATACATTGAAAGTCACCTCAGACCATGAGAATTTTCTTTCCTCCCCTCCCTTCCTTCCTCATGAAAATATTTTTCAAGCACATATTAAAAGAAAGAAACATAGACAAAGAGGGTGGGGAGAGAAGGCAGAGCCCATGTTCCCCAACGGGAAATGCAGAAATTATAGCTGACAGTTTGAAAGCAGTGCATTAAGTGATGTAATAGAAGAAACACAGGATGCTGGGGGATGTAAAGTAAGGGCACCTTATCCAATTGTGAAATAAATAAGAGACCAGTGTCTTCAAAGCTTCCTAGAGTAGGAGATGTTCCAGATGAGCTGCAAGTCCAGGCAGAGCATAAATCAAGTCCAGGTGGGGCATAGAGTAGCATCGTGGCCAGACTGTGCACAAAGCAATGAACCAGAGAGAGCATTTGCCTACAGCCAAATGCAGCAAGACAGTGAGGCTGGAGTTCAGCTTGCAACCTGGACTCCAAAAGTAGCCAGAGGCATGGGCTGGGGCCTGGTGAGCACCATGCTAAGAGGTGAGAGCTTTGTCTTAAAGGCTCTCTGGAGCTGCAGCAGAGTCCAGTCAGGAAGACAAATCCACTAGGTATTCCGAAGGAGGGGATTTCATACAGGGAGTCAGCTGCATTGACACTGGAGGGAACCCAAAGACAACTGCAGACAATGGCTACCACCTGTTGGGCTTGGAAAAGGAAGCTGAAATTCGTGGAACCTAAAAGCTCAGAGGAGGGATGCTGCCGTGCTGGGGCTGGGGTCTCAGAAGGTGTGTGTCAGGCCGGCTCTGGGAGCATCCAGAGAAGCCAGGGACTCTATCCAACTGCTTCCCAGGGCATGAAGCCAGTGCTTATGTAACCAGGGGGGGGTTCCCTACAACCAAGCAATTCTTCAGCACCAGCTGTGTGTCCCACAATTCAACTCAGTTTTGACAGTATGTGCCTGGAGACAGCATCTGATCCCAGAGGTTAAAGGCTCAGTCCCACAACACCGACCACCCCCCAAGCCCTCCCAAGCTTCAGAAGCCAGTCACAAGTCCTGGGCTTCTGACCGACCTGTTTTACATTGGAGGTTCCCATGACCCCTTCTTTGGGTTTGATTAATTTGCTTGAGTGGCTCACAGAACTCAGAAACATTTAACTAGATACCAATTTGTTATGAAAGGATATAACTCAGAAATATTATGCCAGACACAAGAGATGCTTAGGGCAAGGTGTGGGGAAAGGGCACAGGGCCTCCGCGTCCTCCCTGGGTGTACCACTCTATTCACCCACAAATCTCCACGTGTTCACCAACCCGGAAGCTCTCTGAACATCATCTTTCTGGGTTTTATGGAGGTCTCATTACTCAGGCATGATGGGTTACATCATTGGCCACTGGCGACTGACTGACTCTCCAGACCTCTCCCCTCCCTGGAAGTGGGAGGTGAGGCAGGGGGCAGGACTGAAAGTTCCAACTCTCTAATCACATAGTTGGTGCCCCTGGCAACCAGCTCCCATTTCTCCGGTGTGGTCCAAATGTCACCTCATTAATAGGACAAAAAAACACCTTTATAGTTCTTACCACCACAGGAAATTCCAAGGGTTTAAGAGCTTTGTGACAGAAAATACGTGCTAAGACCAAATATATATTTAACATAAAGCACAACCTCACAGGAGCAATGCACTGCCTGGGTGCAGCTGACACACTGGAGAGAGGCCTCCTCCTCTGATGGAGCCTAATGGGACCAGCTGGCAATGCAGCTGGCAGAGCCCCCAGCTCAGGCATCACAAAGCAGAGTGTGGAAGGTGGGCGCACAGCCTAGAGAAATTAGCTAAAGAATCAGCACAAGAAGAGTCTGCAGTGGATTTGGGTTTCAGAAAGGCCAGTCTGGGTGCAATGTGGGAAAGAATTGGATGGGCAGGGGATTCTGTGAGGAGGAAGATGTCTTTGTCCAGGGAGGACAGGGTAGGTGCCAAAATCAGGCATGGGAGACTTGGGAATCAAGGGTGAGCCCCAGAGCCCTACTTGGGCAGGAGAGGCATGGAGGGTGCTGCTCCCAGTAAAAGGCACCTGGAGGAAGATCAGGAGAAAGAAGAGGAGGCAAAGAAACAGCCATTCTACCTCTGCATGCCGACTTCTGTGAAGGGGAGGGTCACTCCTCTGCAGGACATCATTTTAGTGTTCGTCATAACTGCTAACAACCTTGCCCTTTTATGGAAGAAATATTGCCTTCCTACAGTTTCTATGTGTTAGGTCCTAAAGCTGCTCTCTAGAGCAACAAAGAAAGCTTATCTTCTACAGACAAATATTTGAAGACAATAGTTAGCTGAAAGAATGAATAAGAGGTGTGGAAGGGGCTGTAACTCAACATAAGATGCTCAGCATGTTTGTTTTTTGGCCAAGCAGCACTAGCCAAGCTTGTATTTTAATAGCAGGCTGTGGCTGGAAGCCGAGGGGAGGTGACAGATGCTTTGGCCTCCAGACGGGGGCTCTTTGGGGAGGGCCGTGAGCCCCCAGACAGAAGGGAGGAAGTGCTGCATAGGAGGAAGAGTGAGGATGGCTTTGGCTCCTGCAGCAATTGGATGCCAGCCTCTCGGCAGCCATCCAACAGGCCAGCCAATACATGCTGTTGAGAGAATGAGGATGGGATGGGCACCGTGTGGCCTTGGTCCTGGAGACTCTCTGGTCAAGAACAGGCCTGATAGGGCTGTGGGGAAACACACTCCCCACTGCAGAAGTGACGGAGACGGAAGGAGGCATAAGTCCTACCATGCAGGGACAGGAGAGGGGGCCAGAGGAGACCTTGGGAAGAGCCCACATACCTGCGGACACAGAGCGTGCAATACCTGAGACTGTGGAAGGCCACAAGGGTGTGGAGTGATGGTGATGAGAATCAGCCACTCTCTGAGAGCCCCCTACACCAAGGTGCTGGGGCTGCCACGACACAGTGCCGCCTGTCACACTGGATTAGGGCCCGTCCTCATTGATGTCACTGTAACTTAATTATACCCACTTAAAAGACCTATCTCTAAATACAATCACACTCTGAGATACTGGGGCTTAGATCTTCAACATATGGATTTGGAGGGTGTCACAATTCAGCTCACAACCTCCCCGGAAGCCAGGGACCGTGTCTTATATTTTTAATGCTCTTTTTATACAACTCATTCTCAAACTTCGAACACAATCGATCCATGTTAACTTACTAGAAAACATGGTCTGAACCCAGCCCCCAAGCATCCCTTATTTGTTCTGTTGGTTTCTGATCATTTTCTCAGGGCTTAGGCAAGACACACAGAATCTTTCCAGGCTCTGCCTAAAAATGCAGCCTGAGTTAACAACTCTGAGTAAACCAAAAGTACTCATGAATGAAATCCATCAAAATGTCACAAGTTAATTATTCATGCAGTTTCCCTCTATAGAATGGTAACCTGTTGGTTTTTTCCAGGAAGCTTAGATTTTTTTTCCATTTTGTTCCCCAGTGGGAGGTGTAGATATTAATGGTCTTTAGCAGAGAAAGTTAATAATTCAATCTGATGCATATGGGCACATCTGTACAAATGTGTATCTGTCATTATTTCAAAGGTTTAGAGAAGGAAGTGATATGACATGTTCTTTTGCCTCTAGGTCCTCTGGAAAAGTCAAAGGGACCCTTCTCCATCAAGAAAACTGCTGGAGTTCTTTCTAAACTTTCGAAGCATGAATACTCAATATAGATATCTTTACATTTTCCTTGCTGGATTTCTCATCTTAAATAGGCATGAAGACTTGTTTCTTATTTCACTGGACATATAAAATATACCTGGAAGCTTGCTGTTATACTCAAACATAAAATGGCATATATTTTTTATCTCCTATCCCTTTAAAAACCAAATTCATCAGAAACTTATTAATTCAAACTTGCCTTAGAGCTTCTGATTGCCAAGGGTTTTAAAAAGATTTACTCTACATGCCTACAGAGGAGCCTTTATATTATTAATAATAATGACTAACATTTATAGAGTTCTTACTCTGAGCCAGGCACTCTACTAGGTATTTTATATTGCATCATTTCATTGAATACTCAAAGTAGCTCTGTGAGGTTAGGGTGATTGTATCTCCATATCCTGAAAGCTTGGAGAACTCATGTAACTTGCCCAAGGTCACATATCTAGAAAATATGGGAGTTGGGTGTCAAATCCAAGTCTGCTGGTCTCCCTCCCATGGCCACACAGCCTCCCATGGTCTGGGAACAGTGGGATCCCATGTGGTAGTCAGGAATCCCTATTGTCTCAACAGGTGTGACAAGGTGGAGACACTGTGCTAAGCAGTATTTATACAAAAATGGAAGAGAAAATTTTCCAGAAGCCCTGAGCCTAAAAGAGGAAGGCAGCCATGTACAGGGTAGATGGACATATGACATGTTAAGTGCTGTGGTAGGAAGGGCACAAAACGTCGTGTGAGCACAGAAGAAAATGCAACTAACTCCAGCAGGGAATAGGGCAGAGGCTTGTAAGAGGTCACTGATATTTGCCCTGAGTTTACAGGTAGGAGTGGGAATTTGCCAGCAAAGGAGGGTGGCTAATGGCATGAAAGGTAGAGAGACTAGCTGTGAAGGGGCCTGGCTGAGGAGGAGTGAGAGGTTCAGTAGGGGAGGTCAAGAAAGACTCTGAGGTTACCAGCTCAGGAGGCGAGGTGGATGGTGATGTCATTAACTGAGATCAGCCCTTAGAGGGAAGAAGACAAGTCTAGGCATGGAGTGTGGAAGTTCTGGGGCCTGTGGTACTTTCTAGGAAGAGATCGAGAATCAGGATGATGGAGGCATGGACCTGGGCATCATCAATAGTCAAAAAGTAGTCGGTAAGGTCACCCAGGAGGACATGTAGAGCAGCAAGATGAAGGCAGCAAGAGGAGAGCCCTGGACAATAGCAAAATCTAGGGGAAGGTTGACAGGTGAACTGGACGGGAAGATGGGGGAGACCGTTGCCAAAGAAGTAGGGGGGAAGCTCAAAAGACTTTGAGACTTAGGAATGGAGATGCTTCATAGACCACTGAGTGGGAAGTTTGGACAGTCTGATTATTAGTGTCCAGAGTTTCAGCAAAGTGGACCGAGTTGAAGAGAGTGAGAATGGGGAGCCTGGACTATGGGGGCTGCTGAGGGGATAGAATTGGAGAGGCTCCTCAGAGTTTGAACTTAAAGCTGAGATGGGTTAACAAGCAAAGTAAGGTGAGGAGGGGGTGGACAGGGCTGACGCCCAGGGCCTACATACAGGGCGGTGCCTTTGAGGAGGAGAGAAATGTGTTTCTCAAAGGCAGGTGAGAAGGGCAGCTGTCTCCACAGACATGGAAAGGCAGGAAGGAAGTCAAAGGCATTTCTGGGTTGTGACCTCTGTTTACACGGGGAAGACTACCTGCCCCACCTTCACTCGCCTGTAAGGAGTTGGATGAAGGTAGGGCAGGTAGATTTTAATGAGATGACACTGGGATAGTGACGATAAACGAAAGCCATTGAGCATGGTGGGTCAGGTCTGATTAGGGACTGGCAAGGGTGTCAGCTTCCAACCACAGATTTGTGGTCTATGACCTGGATATTTATGTAATTTTCTTCAGTAGCATTTAGTCATTTTGGAAAAAGATAAAGGACAATGGACAGTTACATTAATCCTGACCTGGGGGTTTCCCAGCGGGGATGGAGGGATGATGGGGAAACAAGAACCAAGGAAATACTGGCAGCAGTGTCGCCAAAGTATTTGCCTGGAGGGTCAGGCTGGGCAGGAGAGCCAACGAGGCCAGAGGAGGGCTGAGGCTGGGAGAGTAAGGGATAGAACTCTAGGTGAGATCACAAAACAGTTAAAAGGCAGGCAAGAGGACAAGAGAGCTGGAGCTAGTGTGGTGCATTATAACACTTGTGAGACTGCACATTCTGGGCGATGTTGGGGTCCAGAGTGGGACCCAGGGGTGAGGTCAGGCGTAGAGGAGCCATTTCCCTGAGCTCATCCTGTCCCTATTTACACATTTCCCCCAAGCTTGCATCTAGCTCAGCTTCCAGGCTTTTCTGTGGAAGACTGAGGTGGTGACCAAGAGGTGGCAAGCCGAGTCTGTGCAGCCTCCTGGCTCTGTACAGTGTGGCCCACGCCCCTGCCCCACGCAGGCCTCCACGCGTCAACCCTGAAGTCAGCCTGGCTGACCGCAGGAGCTGCTAACCCCATCTCCTCCAGCCCCAGACGTTTGGGAGTGTACCTAGTTAAATGTTAGATGGACACACTGTTTTTCTCTCTTTTTATTTATTTTTCAACTGGAGGATGACTAGCTGAGCCACAGAAGGAAAGTTAGTGCTGCCTTCCTCTGAGGTCACTCAGTGGACAGCAGGGAGTATAACTCTGGCAAAGATGGGAGCACAGAACCACACTGTCCCAACCGTGTGCTGGGCCGCGCCGACCACCTGCACCGACCACTCAGGGGCTCTCAGGGGTGCAGCTGGCCGTCTCGCGGCCTGATGGAAGGGAAGCCTCGCCTCATCCAGCTGCAACATCGACGAGCCCCTCTCAGGGGCCACAGACGCCTGCCAGCTGCGCATGTCTCTGGGTCCTGGACTGTCAGCGACATCATCCCTGCCATCCCAGGACTGAATCGGTGCAGATCAGTTAAGGTCACCTACAGAATGCTGAGTGACGGAGGTTAGAGGTCAGAGGACATGGGGTAATTGCTTGTGGCTAGACAAAGGCCCTGGCTGTGAGAATTAAGGGGATTTTTTTTCTCTCCAAAGATTCTCTCTGTGAAAGATAGAGAAAGCAGACCCTGGAGAGGCATGTCCAGCTTCTCTGCTTAATGGGGGTGGATGTCTTTGCTCCATCAGAGTGGCCTGTGTTGCTAGGACTGATTAAAGATGCAAACGAATCTCCCACTCCCACACTCCAAACTCTGGATCACGGGGAAGTCAGGCTGGTTTACATCTGCACTGAGGCATCCAGACCAGACCTTTCTGGTTTCTTCCCGCTCTGTGATTCTGTCTAAAAGGTGACATCTTAGACTCAACTGAGCATGCAGTATTGGAATTTTTCCTCCTCTGTGCACAGGGAAGTGCAATGGAAATAGCAAGTGTCGTGAGCAAGCTCAACTACAGCCTTCTTTCCAAAAAATGACTTTGCTTCTTGGCAAGAGGGTCCAAAAATAAAGTTGTTAAAAGTGATGCCTTCAGGGACTTTAAGGATAGCAGAGTGTCTCTAGACTGTAACTATTCTAAATACCATTGCTTTTAAAAAAAATCACTTACCAAAAAAAGCAAAGGCTCTTGGGTTTTTGACATTTCTTTAGTGACTCAAAAAAGCAGGCTTGCCAGCGGAAGGAGAGATAATGTGGCCAGTTGCTGATGAGTTTCTCTTTCAAGGACACACAGATTCCAGTGGCTTTGGCCTCCATCCTAGCCAGTTTGACTCAGCTCAGCTGAGGTTGTGTTACTAAAGAATTCTCAAGACTTTGCCTATGTTCCTGCAGACAGAGTGATGTCCTCTATTGTAGAAGAAGTTGTATTTCTTACAAAGCTTCATCACAGGCTGACCATCAACCATGCCACATACACACATACAACCAACCCTCGCACTTTCTGGCACCTCAGAAGACAGAAGAGCTCTCCCCCAAATCTGCAACTACAAGAGACATTAAGGCATTTTGTGGAGTGCCCAGGAAGCAGCAATAATTGGCTAAAAGCAATTTGAAGATCTCTCTTAGTGTTATGTCTTAAACATAAAAGTGATCTTTTTTTCCAATCTGTATTTGTTATTAACGCAATACTATAACAACACTAAGGTTATGAAAAACAGAAATAGTCAACTTAAAATAGCTTCATCTGAACACAACTGCTATAAATAATACTGCAAGTATATTTTAGTAATAAGTCTTTGTCGACTTCTCTAAAATATGTTTCTGGAATATATTCTTAGAAGAGGCATTATTGGCTATAACAACATGAGCATTTTGAAAGATTATTGATACATTTTGCCAGTAGCTTTCCAGAAATAGTGTTTTACTGCCTCATTACTGTTTTACATTTCTTTGAATATTAATGAGCTTGGGAAATACTTAAAATATTTATTGGCCATTTATGTATCTTCCTATGAATTATTTGTTTACTTCCTTTGTCCTCTTTATTTGTTAAGGGTATCATATTTGTTGCCAAAATTTTCCCATTTTTCTCTTAATTTTATTGATGCTTTGACATAAAGAACTTTAATATTTTTATGTATCCAAATTTGTCCAAATTGTCTCTTACAATTTCCTGATGATATATACCATTTATTGAGCACCTATTACATGCTAGGCAATCTGTGAGTGGCTTTATGATCATGTTCTATTTGATCCTTATATCAAGCCCAGAGGCAGGTGATAGTATGCTCATTTATACAGATGAGACTGTAATAATAATGGAAAAAAAAACCCCAATGATTATGGCAACCACTGAGCAATTACCATGCTTCAGGTATTGTAATAAGCACTTTAAATGTATTATTAATTCATTTAATACTCAAAACAAACCTACAAGGTAAGTATGATTATCATTCTCATTTTATAGAGGAGAAAACTGAGGACAAGGAAGTTTAATCACTTGTATAAGGTTACATAGTTGGCAAGTGGCCGAGGTCAGACCAGGGGAGGTGAAGGAACTTGCCCCATGTCACAGAGTTAGATAATAGTGGCATGAGTCACGTTCTGTCTGAATAAACCTGAAGCTCAGGGTCATGCTAATACACTATAATCCTTCCTTACTCAACCATAACCCCTGGCCTAGCTTCTGCCATCCTATTTAAGATCTACATTTACATGACTTTTGCTGTTTCCTTTCTCTTATGTCTTTTGTTGCATAATTTTTCATTTGTTACATAGCTTTGGAAACAAAGCTTATACTATATTCTATGGAAACTCGTAGTATCTGGATTTTTGCCACCTAATGCCATATAATATCCCAAACACGGTACAAATAAAAGTAATATGTAAAACCATCAGGACTATGCTTTAAAGGGAGGTATTAATAACACTAATGTGAAATACATACATCTATGTTTTATTCTTTTGTGATGAGGCCCATGGCTCTTTACAGAAGTCATGTTTCACATAATTAAAGTGAGTAGCTGGGTCATTTTGACTTCTGTGGTTTTCATTTAGCAAAAGCCCACAACCATGAAGAAAGGTGTGGGTGGAAAGAGTGCCTGTGTGCCAGGGAAGAGCACACGTATCAAGTAGGTTTCAAAGGGAAGGGCCAGTGTGAGAGCAGGCGCTTACGCAGCGGAGCAAGGCTGCGTTCACATTTAGTTCACACAAATTCCACCAAACATACTTCAGAGTGATCTGGGAGCACGTTTTCTTGCTTCTTGTACTGTCCTAGTGCTTTCTTATTTTTTTTTTCATGTTCAGCTTTTGGCAGGCAGTTACTTGATGGATTGTTTTGATCCCTTTGAGCTTCACTAGGGTGGGTATAGATTAGCTTTCTCTTCAGGGACAGTTGAACCCTACCACTAAAGCAGGGGATCCCTGGGGTCTCCACTGGTTGATCAATAAGCACCCTGTTGGAGCTGATTGAAGCTCAAGTGTCTCCCAATTCTGTGTGAGCTCCAGGAATTATTTAGCTTAAATTCTCATTTCACTCTTTGCTTGGTGTAGTGGAGTTTTACTCCATGCACATACAGTCTCATGCTCAGTGAAGAAGCACTGGAGCCCCATGTAGATTTGTGAAGCACTTTTCTTGCATAGCTCCCTCCTTTCTAGAGCTCTGCCCTGAATTCCTAGCTGCCTGAGACCCCCCAAGCTTCAAGCTCTGTCTCAACTCAGAGAGACCCTGCTGTGTTCCTTCCTTACTCCTATGCTCTGGAAGGAAAGCTGAGTGATTGTAGGGCCCACCTCATTTGTTCTTCTTTTCCCACGGTTCATGGTTTTATGCCTATTAGCTTTCTTTAATGGAAGAATCTGACTATTGTACATCTGGGCAGGCTTGGTATTAAATTTTACTCTTCCTCCTGCAATGTAAAAACAAAGGCACATCCTTCACAACTCCACTCCTTGATCTCCTCATTTGTAAATGATGGTAGTAATTCCCACCTTGCAGAGAAGTTGGAGAAATTAAAAAAGCTCAAGCCCATTTATTTTTCAATTTTCTGGTATGGCTTCCAGACTCACCTCTGCATGTAAACTGCTCTTGACATCACCAATGTTGACCACGTTGCCCCATCCAGAAGACTCTTCTCTGTTCCTCATTTTACTAGACAACGCAGCAATATTTCATATGATAATAACCACCTACTTTTTTTTTGAAACACTATTTTTTAAATTTTGGTATCATTAATCTACAATTACATGAGGAACATTATGTTTACTAGGCTCCCTCCTTCACCAAGTCCCCACCAAAAACCCCATTACAGTCACTGTCCGTCAGCATAGTAAGATGTTGTAGAATCACTACTTGTCTTCTCTGTGTTGTACAGCCCTCCCTGTGCACATTACACATGCTAATCGTAATGCCCCCTTTCTTCCTCCCCCACCCCTTATCCCTCCCGTTCCTCCCATGCTCCCCAGTCCCTTTCCCTTTGGTAACTGTTAGTCCATTCTTGGGTTCTGTGACTCTGCTGCTGTTTTGTTCTTTCAGTTTTTCTTTGTTCTTATACTCCACATATGAGTGAAATCATTTGGTACTTGTCTTTCTCTGCCTGGCTTATTTCACTGAGCATAATACTCTCTAGCTCCATCCAAGTTGTTGCAAATGGTAGGATTTGTTTTATTCTTATGGCTGAATAATATTCCATTGTGTATATGTGCCACATCTTCTTTATCCATTCATCTACTGATGGACACTTAGGTTGCTTCCATTTCTTGGCTATTGTAAATTGTGCTGCAATAAACATAGGGGTGCACCTGTCTTTTTCAAACTGGGCTGCTGCATTCTTAGGGTAAATTCCTAGAAGTGGAATTCCTGGGTCAAATAGTATTTCTATTTTGAGCTTTTTGAGGAACCTTCATACTGCTTTCCACAATGGTTGAACTAATTTACATTCCCACCAGCAGTGTAGGAGGGTTCCCCTTTCTCCACAACCTCACCAACATTTGTTGTTGTTTTTCTTTTGGATGGTAGTGATCCTTACTGGTGTGAGGTGATACCTCATTGTGGTTTTAATTTGCATTTCTCTGATGACTAGCCATGTGGAGCATCTTTCCATGTGTCTGTTAGCCATCTAAATTTCTTCTTTGGAGAAATGTCTGTTCAGCTCCTCTGACCATTTTTTAATTGGATTATTTGCTTTTTGTTTGTTGAGGTGTGTGAGTTCTTTATATATTTTGGATATCAACCCTTTATTGGATCTGTCATTTATGAATATATTCTCCCATACTGTAGGATAGCTTTTTGTTCTATTGATGGTGTCCTTTGCTGTACAGAAGCTTTTCAGCTTGATATAGTCCCACTTGCTCATTTTTGCTTTTGTTTCCCTTGCTCAAGGAGATATGTTCATGAAGAAGTCGCTCATGTTTATGTCCAAGACATTTCTGCCTATGTTTTTATCTAAAGTTTTATGGTTTCTTGGCTTGCATTCAGGTCTTTAATCCATTTCGAATTTACTTTTGTTTATGGGGTTAGACAATGATCTAGTTTCATTCTCTTACATGTAGCTGTCCAGTTTTGCCAACACCAACTGTTGAAGAGGCTGTCATTTCCCCATTGCATGCCCATGGCTCCTTTATCATATATTAATTGACCATATATGTTTGGGTTAATGTCTGGAGTCTCTATTCTGTTCCACTGGTCTGTAGGTCTGTTCTTGTGCCAGTACCAAATTGTCTTGATTACTGTGGCTTTGTAGTAGAGCTTGTAGTTGGGGAGCAAGATCCCCACCCCCACTTTACTCTTCCTTCTGAGGATTGTTTTGGCTATTTGAGGTCTTTGGTGGTTCCATATGAATTTTAGAACTATTTGTTCCAGTTTGTTGAAGAATGCTGTTGGTAATTTGGTAGGGATTGTATTGAATCTGTAGATTGCTTTGGGCAGGATGGCCATTGTGACGATATTAATTCTACCTAGCCAAGAGCATGGGATGAGTTTCCATTTGTTAGTGTCCTCTTTAATTTCTCTTAAGAGTGTCTTATAGTTTTCAGTGTATAGGTCTTTCACTTCCTTGGTTAGGTTTATTCCTAGGTATTTTATTCTTTTTGATGCAGTTATGAATGGAATTGTTTTCCTGATTTCACTTTCTGTGAGTTCATTGTTAGTGTATAAGAAAGTGACAGATTTCTGTGTATTAATTTTGTACCCTGCAACTTTGTTGAATTTCGATATTAGTTCTAGTAGTTTTGGAGTGGAATCTTTAGGGTTTTTTATGTACAATATCATGTCATCTGCAAATAGTGACAGTTTGACTTCTTCTTTACCAAACTGGATGCCTTGTATTTCTTTGTTTTGTCTGATTGCCATAGCTAGGACCTCCCATACTATGTTGAATAACTGTGGGGAGAGTGGGCATCCCTGTCTTGTTCCCAATCTTAGAGGCAAAGCTTTCAGCTTCTCGCTGTTCAGTATGATGTTGGCTGTGGATTTATCATATATGGCCTTTATTATGTTGAAGTACTTACCCTCTATACCCATTTTGTTGAGAGTTTTTTATCATGAATGGGTGTTGAATTTTGTTGAATGCTTTTTCAGTGTCTATGGAGATGATCATGTGATGTTTGTCCTTCTTTTTGTTTATGTGGTGGATAATGTTGATGGATTTTCGAATGTTGTACCATTCTTGCATCCCTGAGATGAATCCCACTTGGTCATGGTGTATGATCTTTTTGATGTATTTTTGAATTCGGCTTGCTAATATTTTGTTGAGTATTTTTGCATCTATGTTCATCAGGGATATTGGCCTGTAATTTTCCTTATTGGTGGGGTCTTTGCCTGGTTTTGGTATTAGGGTGATGCTGGCTTCATAGAATGAGTTTGGGAGTATTCCCTCCTCTTCTGTTTTTTGGAAAACTTTAAGGGAATGGATATTATGTCTTCTCTGTATGTCTGATAAAATTCCACTGTAAATCCATCTGGCCTGGGAGTTTTGCTCTTGGATAGTTTTTTGATTACCACTTCAATTTCATTTCTGGTAATTGGGCTGTTTAGGTTTTGTGTTTCTTCCTTGGTCAGTCTTGGAAGGTGTATTTTTCTAAGAAGTTGTTCATTTCTTCTAGGTTTTCCAGCTTGTTAGCATATAGGTTTTCATAGTAGTCTTTAATAATTCTTTGTATTTCTGTTGAGTCCATCGTGACGTTCCCTTTCTTGTTTCTGATTCTGTTGATGTGTGTTGATTTTCTCTTTCTCTTAATAAGTCTGGCTAGAGGCTTACCTATTTTGTTTATTTTCTCAAAGAACCACCTCTTGGTTTCATTGATTTTTTCTATTGTTTTATTCTTCTCAATTTTATTTATTTCTTCTCTGATCTTTATTATGTCCCTCCTTCTGCTGACTTTAGGCCTCATTTGTTCTTCTTTTTCCAATTTCGATAATTGTGCCTTTAGACTATTCATTTGGAATTGTTCTTCCTTCTTTAAATATGCCTGGATTGCTATACACTTTCCTCTTAAGATTGCTTTCGCTGCATCCCACAGAAGTTGGGGCTTTGTGTTGTTGTTGTCATTTTTTTCCATATATTGCTTGACTCCATTTTAATTTGGTCATTGATCCATTGATTATTTAGGAGCATGTTGTTAAGCCTCCATGTGTTTGTGAGCCTTTTTGCTTTCTTTGTACAATTTATTTCTAGTTTTATACCTTTGTGGTCTGAGAATTTGGTTGGTAGAATTTCAATCTTTTTGAATTAACTGAGTCTCTTTTTGTGGCCTAGTATGTGGTCTATTCTGGAGAATGTTCCATGTGCACTTGAGAAGAATGTGTATCTTGCTGCTTTTAGGTGTAGAGTTCTGTTGATATCTTTTAGGTCCATCTGTTCTAGTGTATTGTTCAGTGCCTCTGTGTCCTTACTTATTTTCTGTCTGGTGGATCTGTCCTTTGGAGTGAATGGTGTGTTGAAGTCTCCTAACATGAATGCACTGCATTCCATCTCCTCCTTTAATTCTGTTAGTATTTGTTTCACATATGCTGGTGCTCCTGTATTGGGTGCATATATATTGATAATGGTTATATCCTCTTGTTGGATTGACCCCTTTATCATTATGTAATGTCCTTCTTTATCTCTTGTTACTTTCTTTGTTTTGAAGTCTATTTTGTCTGTTACTCGTACTGCAACACCTGCTTTTTTCTCCTTGTTGTTTGCATGAAATATCTTTTTCCATCCCTTGACTTTTAGTCTGTGCATGTCTTTGGGTTTTAGGTGAGTCTCTTATAAACAGCATATAGATGGGTCTTGCTTTTTTATCCATTCTGTTACTCTGTGTCTTTTGATTGGTGCATTCAGTCCATTTACATTTAGGGTGATTATTGAAAGATATGTACTTATTGCCATTGCAGGCTTTAGATCTGTGGTTACCAAAGGTTCAAGGTTAGCTTCTTTACTATCTTACCATCTAACTTAACTCACTTATTGAGCTATTATAAACACTGTCTGATGATTCTTTATTTCTCTTCCTTCTTATTCCTCCTCCTCCATTCTTTACATGTTAAGTGTTGTGTTCTTTTGTGTTTCCTTTAACTGCTTTTGTGGGCAGTTGGTTTTATTTTTTGCCTTTAGTTAGTATTTGGTTGGTCTGCTTTCTTTCCTGTGGTTTTATTTTCTCTGGTGACATCTATTTAGCCTTAGAAGTGCTTCCATCTAGAGCAGTCCCTCTTGAATACCCTGTAGAGGTGGTTTGTGGGAGGCAAATTCCCTCAACTTTTGCTTGTCTGGGAATTGTTTAATCCCTCCTTCATATTTAATGATAATTGCGCTGGATACAGTATTCTTGGTTCAAGCCCCTTCTGTTTCATTGCATTAAATATATCATGCCATTCTCTTCTGGCCTGCAAGGTTTCTGTTGAGAAGTCTGATGACAGCCTGATGGGTTTTCCTTTGTAGGTGACCTTTTTTCTCTCTCTGGCTGCCTTTAATACTCTGTCCTTGTCCTTGATCTTTGCCATTTTAATTATTATGTGTCTTGGTGTTGTCCTCCTTGGATCCCTTATTTTGGGAGTTCTGTGTGCTTCTGTGGTCCAAGCAACTATTTCCTCCCCCAGTTTGGGGAAGTTTTCAGCAATTATTTCTTCAAATACACTTTCTATCCCTTTTTCTCTCTCTTCTTCTTCTGGTACCCCTATAATGCGGATATTGTTCCATTTGGATTGGTCACACAGTTCTCTTAATAATCTTTCATTCCTGGTGATCCTTTTAACTCTCTCTGCGTCAGCTTCTCTGTGTTCCTGTTCTCTGATTTCTATTCCATTAATGGCCTCTTGCATCTCATCCATTCTGCTTTAAACTCCTTCCAGACATTGTTTTATTTCTGTATTCTCCCTCCCAACTTTATCCGTTAGCTCTTGCATTTTTCTCTGCAGCTCCATCAGCATGGTTATAATGTTTATTTTGAATTTTTCTTCAGGAAGATTGGTTAAATCTATCTCCCCAGGTTCCCTCTCAGAGGATGTCTGTGTGATTCTGGCTGGATCAAAATCTTCTGCCTTTTCATGACAGTAAAGGTAGTCATGGCAGTTGGAGCATGTGTCAGCTCAGAGAACAAAGTCCCTTCCTGTTTTCCTGTTGCCTTCCTTTCCTGTGAGAACAGTGACCCCTAGTGGCTTGTGCTGGGCAGCTGCACGCCGATGGGTCTGAGACTGGCCGGGATGGCTGTGGAGGAGGTTTTGCGCGGCTGCTGTGGATGTGGCTGGTCTCAGGCTGCTGCTGTGCTATGGTGGGTCTGTGCCAGAGGGGGAACTGGCGGGAGGCTGTTTATTTCTGTGAGGGGTCTCAGAACTGTGGTGCTGCCCAGGGGGTTAGGGTGCCCCAAGTTCCCCGGGATTCCCAGCTGCTGGGTTGAGTGTGCTGGGACACTTCTGTCCAGGTGTGAGGTTCCTGTCCCTTTAAGACTTTCAAAAGGCACTCGCTTTTCTTTAGTCCCACAGGTGCTGGCTGTGGGAACCCGCTCACAGGTTTTACTGTTTTGTTTCCCTATTATCCAGCACACCACACACTGTGTGTCTGCGCTCTGGGTGCAGATGACTAGCACTGGCTATTTAGCAGTCCTGGGATCCCTCTCCCTCCCTGCTCTGACTCCTCTCCTCTCACTGGGGAGCTGGGATGAGAGGCACTTGGGTCCCACCGAGCCGCTGCTTGTATCTTACCCCCTTTGTGAGGCACTGGGTTGTTGCAGGTGTGGATGTAGCCTGGTGTTGTACTGTATCTTCTGGTCTCTCTTTTAGCAATAGTTGTATTGTATTTTCAAAAATATGTATGGTTTTGGAAAGAGATTTCTGCTGTGCTACTCATGCTGCCATCTTGGCTCCTCCCCTCGAAACACTTCTTTAAAAACTTCACGACATCCTGTTCTTCTAATTTTCCCTCTTCCTCTCTGGCCTTTCTTTGGCTGGCTCATATTCTCCTACCCCAACCTCCACATCAGTGGTATTCCAATTTAATTTTTATTTGACTCCATTTTAATTTTGAAAATCCAATCTGTGTGTATGTTTACAGCATACAAAGTGTTTGAGTGCAGTGGAACATGTTACAATTTTAAGTAAATGTGCACATTGGGAGTATAGGCTAAAATGTTTATTTACGGAGGTGAAGTCAGAATGCTTTGGAGGCACCACTGCTCGAAATGTTGGAAATCCTCAGGGCCTGACCGTGGAACCTCTTCTCTTTCCTTGTATTGTCTTCCTAAATGATCACATCCATTGCCATCAGTAGGTCAGTAATTCCTCAGTTTCCACGTTTATCCAGACTTCTATTCAAAACTGTCATTCATGCATCCAACATCATATTTAGTATTTTCCTAAATTGTTTACAGACTTCTCAAACCAAAGAGCTCCCAAACTAAACTCTTAATCTTCTTACTAAATCTGCTCTTTTCCATTACAAAATCTTTCCATTAAAGGCCAGAGAGGAAGAGGGAAAACTAGAAGAAAAGGATGTCATGAAGTTTTTAAAAAAGTGTTTAAAAATAAAATAGGTGGTGATTATCATATGAAATATTGCTGAGTTGTCTAGTAAAATGAGGCTTTTCCCTCACAGTTAATGTTATATCCATCTATGTTTGCTGATTCCTTCAGCACACCAGCATGCTTTTACTGGCCTTGCCTTCATCTCTGTTGTCGTCCAGGGCTCCTTTCTGGCCTACTTCCTAATCACCCTTTAAGAGTCAGCTGAAAGGTCAGTCCCCTAGAGAATCAGTTGATCTGTTGCCTTTTTCCTTCCCAGCACCTCTGCCCCTTCTTACTTGTATTCTGATTTTCCTCTACGAAGCAGTGGTCTTGATGGGCAGGGTGTCGAGGTGTCCAATTTCCCTGAGTCATTCCCATCAGCCCTCCAAGGAACTGTCACATGGCCCAGGCTAAGCCGGTGATTTGAATTTTGGTCAGATTGACCCCAGGGAGTAAAATAGTGGGAGCACGTTTCTTCTGAGGGTGGCCAGAAAATCCTGCCTGCTGGTTCCTGTTCCCAGATCCCAGAACTTCCATGGTTTCTGTCCTTCCCAAGACTAGCCTGTAGTATTTACTTTGATTCTCTGGGCTACTTTTGTTCCCTTGAGTAAATTCCTTATTTTTATGTAAGTTACCACCTCTTTCTGCGCTTTACTCTTAGAGAAGCCAAACTGATATGCATCCTAATCTAAATTAGGTCCCACCTGTTATTCTATCTTATATGTACTCTATTAGCCTCCTAGGGCTGCTGTAGAAGGTGCCATAAACTGGGGTAAAACCATAGAGATTTATTCTCTCACATTCCTGGAAGACAGAAGCCCCAAATCAGGTTTTGGGTGGGCCCATGCTCCCTCTGAAGTCTTTAGTGCATACTCCTTACTTCTTTCTAGCTTCTGGTGGCCCCAGATGTTCCCCAGCTTGTGGGTGCATGACTCCAAGCTCTGTCTCCACCTTCCCGTGGCCACCTTCCCTCTGCATCTCTGTCTTCATATGGCAGTCTCCTCTCTGTATCTCTCTTTTTCTTAGAAGGATACCAGTCATATTGACTTAAGAGCCAACCCTGCTCCCTCTTAACTTAGCTAACTACATTTACAATGACCCTATTTCCAAATAAAGTCCCATTCTGAGGTACTGGGGGTTAGGACTTCAACATACCTTTTTGTGGGGCACAATTCAATCCATAAAAGCACCCTACTTTTGTTTTGTAACATTTTCACTGTTTACAATAATATTTTTATTTGTGAGTTTACTTGTTTAAAGCTTCCCTCCCTTATTAGTCCATGAAGGCAAAAACTATGTCCATTTTCTCAATGCTGTCTACCCAGTGCCTCACACAGTCCTTGGCATGCCTATGATGCCACATAGAGCAACTAGCTAATATCTGGCACATCAAAGACCAAGAAATGATCATTCTTTTTGATTCCTTACAGAATCGTTGGAATGTTTTACATTGTAACTATCTGTCCAGAATCTATTGCATCTGTACATGTCCAAGGGCAGGGAAAGAGGGTGGGGCTAAAATATGCAAGGGGCATATATGGTCTTCCCTAAATATTAAAAGTCATGTGTGGCTGAGGAATAGAATGGCCCTGGACAGCTCTGAGTGTCTCCGAGGGACCATGAGTTGCCTTGTGAGGATGAGGCCCCCATCACGATGCTGCAGGGTACAGGCAGCCCTGAGCTGGCATCTGATTCCCTGCCAATGTTCATCCTTTACCTCTGTCAGCCATTTCCCACTGGCAGGGCTTTCTCTGGCTCAGGGATGGAATATGAATCAGGCCATCCCTGGTATCCAGAATTAATATTTTCTCCTTCAAATTGATTTTGTATCCCCAGGGCTTTGAGTTGGGCCAGAAGCTCTGGCATCTGTTTTCTAAAAAGATTTTCCAAGTCAGCAAAAATGTTTCAGCTGGTGAGCGGGGAGAGGTGAGTTAGGGAGGACATTGTTAAAGCTTTGGAACAAGGGGGATCACTGTGGAGCGTTGAGGTGAGGTCTGGCTGCTAATCAAGAGAGGAAGGCCAGGGAGTTGTGGGAGGGGCAGCCAGAGCAGTTGGGTTCAGGAATCGTGAATTTTCAGGGGCATCTGTCTGGGAGGTGGTCTAAGTTTCCCTAGCAGGGCTCTGTCACTTGAGAACTAGAATGTGGACTTCCTATAGGGGTGGGTTTGGGGAGGTTGTGGTGGATGGGAGAGCAAGGACTTTTGTCTTGGCAGGGAAGAAACAGAAGAAAGAAAGAGAGAGAAATGGGGGAATCAAGGAACCAGAAGTCTCCAGAGAGCGATAAAAAGGGAATAGTGGGTTAAGGGGTGGGGTGCTGAAAGGTAATGAGGTTATAACATGGAGCATTTAGTTTAAGATTACAGAAGGGCAGGTATTCAGAGTGAAAGGAGAGAAGATCCATTAGTGGGTAGCTGAAGAGTGGTGGTGAAAGTCACTGGAATTAAAGAGGTCAAAGAACTGGGAGACGAAGGCGGCAGCGAATTCATCTCTTTCCTCCACACCTAGATCTCCCAAGCGTCCCAGGCAGGCTTGGAGCCCTCCACTCGATGGAAGCTCCTCTTGTCAAGGGCTGCAACAGTGACCTCTTGCCAAATGTCTAATCCTCATCATGTTCCATCTGTTGGCAGCATTTGACAAGTCGACCACTCCTCTTCCTTGAAATGCTTCCTTACCACAGAATCCTGCTGTCCATCTCTCCTGGCCACTCCTTGTCATCTTTGCTGGCCTCTCTTTCTGACTTCCTAATGTGGATGTGTCTAGACTCCATCCTCAGACCTCTTCCCTACACTTTTGCCCTAGACATTCCCTTCCAGTACCATGGTTTAAGTGACTCCAGATTCACATCCCTGGTCTCTACCTTGCTCTTGAACTCCAGGCACCTGGATCCAAACACTTTCATGATCTTTCCAATTAGTTGTCTAATTGGCACCTCAACTTTAATATGGCAAAAATAGAAGTCATGTTTTCCCCTGCCTAAACTTTCACCCCTACTGGTCCTCATCTTAGGAACTGGTGATTCCATCCTTCTAGTTTCTCAGATTTGGGGCAAGATCCTTAGCTTCTTTGTGTTTCCATTTTCTCATCTATAAAACAGAATGAATGGTGGTACTATATAGGGTACCTATAAGGACTAAATTATTTATTGCATTAAAGCCCTTAACATTGTGTCCCAACTCATAGAAAAAGCTCAATAATTGTTACTTGTTGTTACTACTAATATATATGTGCAAAATCCTGACTGCACTGCCTGCAGCTACCTGATAATGAGCCCTTAATAATGTAACTGCCTTAAAATGGAACGGTTCTTGCTTAAAAACTATTAAGTCTGGCTTAGAAGGAGTTCCAGATCATTGGAGGCATGTAAGATTGGGGAGATAAAAAAATTCCTATTGCTGTTCTTGATTTTGCCTTGGTAGCCAAAATGTCTGGATAAATATGAGCATTACATCTGGATGAAAATGAGCATTTCTACTTTCAGAAATTCTGAATCCATGAGGCCATTTGTCTGGTCTTTAGCAACCTTGTAAGAGCCCATTCTCCAGGTATCCAGTGCATTGCTGAGGCCCTAGCAGGGTTTTGTGGCCAGCAGCCCTGGCTGCAGGGTAAGGGTGGATGGTGGGGAGAGATCCCTGGCAAAGTTTTGTTCCAGGGCCTGGAATTTAAACAAATCCTGTTTTCAATTATCCAAATATTTCCTAACAAACAGATGTTAAACATCACATAGTTGGAATATGACAATAGTCAGCTAAATTTTCCACACAGCCAAGGAAAAAGTGAAAAAGGACCATTACCTCTCCTGAAATGACTAAAAGGTTTTACTCCTGGGATCCTGCACCTCCTTTTTCCCCTTCAGACTTCTGTGGCATATTCTGCTGGGAGAGGAGGTGCTGCTTCAAGCTCCTAATAGTTCCTCTTTCACACTTACCATGTTGGTCACCCAGACCTCCTGCACGTGGATCTGGAGTCGGGGAAAGTAGTCTTCTTAATGCTGTGCGCAGAGGATGCCCTCCTTCATGTGGGAAGGCCATCCTCTTCCATCAAGATGCAGCACTGGGTGGGGAGCCTTTAAAGGAATGAGAAAAACTGGAAACGGTGCTCCTTGGGCGATCTGATCAGTCGCTTCATCCCTCGGGGCCAGTAGGGTGATGGAGGTTCCAGCCAGTTCCCCTCACCTCCAGGATGGCATTTATGGCAACTCTGAGGAGTAGGATTTGCATTTTGAAAAAGAAGTCTATAAAGCAAAGTTGCTAAATTTAAACTGTTCAGAGGAAGTCAAATACAGAATTTTGGGAGAGAATAAAAACAAACAAATGAAGAAATGAACCTCCCTGGAGACTCTATGATTGGTTTCTGAGGGTCTTAGATTACAGTTTTTATGGTCCTGAGTATTCTTGTCCCTAAAGCTCTTGTCATCTAAGTGGAAAGGGAATAGAGAGAGTTGGAGAATGGGAAGAGAAGGGTGGTTGTGTCTATGCATGTGCCTACAAATCCCCACATGAAGTGAGCCACACGTCAAGTGTGCAGGCCTTTTGTGGACACCACGTCTGAGAACATACTGATTTCACCTTCGACTGAATCTATGATTAAATCTATGGTATTAAATCTATGGTAATCTATGATTAAATATTTGGTATTTATGCCCCCGACCTGACAGGAGGCCGGGACTTCAGTTCTCCATATTCCATCAATCCAGCCAAGACTTAGTGAGAAGTAAATGTGAGTGAGGGCACGTCTACAGCAAAACCAGCGACAAGTCTGTCACCGGCCCCTGCTGGCCAGCAAAAGCTATAGGAAGATTCTGTTAACAAGAAGTAAAGAGAGTAAAAAGAGAAAGAACAACAAGAGGGGGAAGAAACAGAAAAAGAGAGAAGGAATACCATACCCTAAAAGAAGAAAAGAAGCGCCTGGAGCGCGAGGGGCTTGTGCGCCCAATGTCAGGGGACGGCTTGAGAGAGGACTGAACGTGCACATTCAAAGGAGTCGCCCCCTTGCAGCGTAGCTCCTTGGAAACTGAAGTTGCTGCATCCTTTTCTTGAAAATATCTTGACATGAACCCAAAATATCGTGAACCTAAAAAATGTCCATATCATTTGAACAGTCCTGCTTTTTCTAGGAACCAAGTGTCATAATCTCAAATGTGAAATTGTTTTGCATGCAAAGACATGCATCTCAACCAGTGGTTCTCAACCCTCTCTGTACTTTAGAATTACCTGAGGAATTTCAAAGACTACTGGTGCCTGGGCCTCAACCCAAATCCTGGGGTGGAGCCAAAGGGCAGCTGCTGGTGATTGGGATTTATTTTGATACTGTGTTTTTTTCACGAAGCTCATGGAGATGAAGTGAAGAGACTCAAACCAGGAAACAGAAAGAAACACCCATCTGGGCATCTCTCCCACTCTCTCCTTATTTGCCCATCTCTTTGCCCCTGCATGTCTTTGTCTCTCTCAAGCCTGTCTCCTGCATGTCTCTTGTAGTCTCTCTGCTTGCTCTCCAGCATTCAGGATCTCAAAACGGTGCCCCCAAATCCACGTCCATGTGATCTCTGTGGTCCGTGTGCCCACTGACTGGCTCTGTCTCAGCAGGACTGCTATATATGGCTGGGCAGCCTGGGCCCACAAGGGTACCCTGCCAAGGGGGTGAGTAGCATCTGAAATCCAGTGTGATTCCCTCACTAACATTTCACTGGCCAAAGGCAGGCCCATGAACAAATTTCAAAGGGTACGGGGACATGTGTTCCTACTGTGGGTCCATAAGGAGGAAATACCTGAGTATTTGCTAACGGGTCAAAAGTTTATCACATGGTACAAATTTAAATTGTACAAAGTGCTTTACAATGAGAATAAATTTCTGTATCAATCAGTGCTTCCTTTTAATTGCTGCATAATATTCCATCTCATTCATTTAAACTATGGCTCATTGCTATTAAGCTATGATGCAAAGTATTCTATTGTATGGCTGTATCATGATTTGTTGATACTTTCTTATAAGGGACTTTTAGGTTGTTTTCAGCCACCCTTTCTAGATAAATGATGAGGCAACAAATTTCCTTATACATATGTATATGCTTTTACATTCAAAAGTTCATCTCTAGGAGATGTGGAGAACCAGAAAAGATCAGCCCCTGTTCTTACAACAGCACAAAAGCCAGGCAGGCACCACATCAGTCACTTTCTATGAACCCATCAGAGAACTGAGGTCACAGGACAAACCACCATCCTAAAGAGGGAGGCATGCCTGCAGGCAACACAGGACCTGGGCACCTGCTGACCTGGGGGCAGAGGCCCTGGGTGCCTGGTAGACACTGGTAGACACACTAAGCTAGAAATTTTTGTGATTTTCTGGGAGCCAGGTGTGGACTAGTTTGAGTGTGAAGCTCCTGGTGACTTGGGGGAAGCTGCTGGTCACAGGGGAGGAGATTCTTACCATTTTCCAGCTTTTCCTACAAGAACCTCACTGGGCTCTCACAGGAAGGATGGGAAAAATCCAAAAACATTGGCTATGGGAGGGGAGTGGCAGCCACTGCTGAAACTCCACAGAGATCTTCCATCCTTACGTAATAAAGGGGGTTGTATTGCCAGAGGCCACCCTACTGGCCTCAGCCTCTGTGTCTTACCTAGGAGGAAAAAAGCCATAATTTACAGGGAGGTTCTCTTCAAGGACCTAAACTGGAAATACTGAAGGCTATTCAATGTTGCAAGGGAGAGGAATAGGAGAGGAAGGATAAAAGTTTTACCCTTGGAGGAGGGGCAGAAACAATGGCAAAGACAGTATCTGGGGAGACACTGGCAGTGCATCTCCAAGAAACTGAGACTTAATCAGAAAATTAGGAAATTTCCCCATCTTCCACACCCTACCACCATGCTAGCAAGCTTCCAGTAACAATAATAGTAAATAAGGAATAGTAAGAATACAGATGGAGAGCTCAAGAGGCAGAAAGACAAAGACAAAGAGAAAATCTTGAAATCAGCTTCAGAGGTGGGGGAACCCTTATCTAGAGAGGAACAAGGATAAGAATATGGCAGAGTTCTCATCAGAAACAATGCTAACAAGAAGAAGCTAGAAAAAATGGGGTAACACCTTTAAAGTGGTGATTGAAAGAGAAAACCTGTCAACTGAGAATTCTATATCCAGTGAAAATATGTTTCAAAAGTGAAGTAGTGTAGACTTTCTTAAACAAAAATTGAGGGAATTCATTGCCAGTAGGCCACTATACAAAATATGTTAAAAGAGGTTCCTCAGGCAGAAGGAATATTATTAAGGTAAGAAACAGATCCACACACAAAAAATGAAATGTATTAGAAACGGAATAAAGGTAAAATACAATATTTTCTTATGACTAGTTGCTCTCAAAAATAGCTGTATAAAGCAATAACAGCAATGACATACTGGTATTTATATCATATGTAAGTATGAAATATATGATCACAGTGACTCAAGGGATGGAAGGGAGGAACTGGGAGTACTCTGCTATGAGATCCTCTCACTGCACATGAGATGATATAATATTATGACATAATGTTATGATAAAAGATAGACTCAGGTTATTAAATATGTGTATTATAAACCCTAGGGAAGCCATTAGAAAAAAGGTAGTAGAAGTAATTAAAAAATAAGCTAGTAGAGAAGATAAAATGTAATCATAAGCATGCTCAATTAAAACCAAAGAAGGCAAAAAGAGAGGAAACAAGAAACAAAAAATATGGCAAAAAGAAAAGAGCTAGCAAAAGTGATAGATTTTAGTTCAAATATATCAGTAAACAACAGTCAAAAGACAGATATTGTCAGATAGGATTTTAAAAAAAATCAAGCCTCAATTATATTCTGTTAATAATTAAACCCTCTTCACATATAAAGACATGGATAGGTTAAAAGAAAAGTGATGGAGAAAAATATACCATGAAAACATGACCCCCAAAAAGCAGGAGTAATTATATTAATTTTGGATAAAGTGGACTTTAGAATAAAGAAGATGATCATGGATAAAAAGGGATATTACATAATAATAAAGTTGTCAGTTCTCCAAGAAGACATAGCACTCCTAAACCTACATGAACCTAAAAACAGACATTCAAGATATTTAAAGCAAAAATTGATAAATCTGAAATATGTAGCAAATTTACAGTTATAGTTGGGAACTTTAATGATCCTCTCTCAATAATTGATTGAACAAGTAGGCCAGAAGTAGGTGACTTGAAGAACAGTATCAACCAAGTTGACCTATTGACATTCATTGAACACTTTACAACAAAAGCTTTAACAAAAACACATTCTTCTCAAGTGCACATGGAACATTTATCAGGGTAGACCATATTCTGGGCATAAAATAAACCTTAACACATTTAAAAGAACAGAAATCATAGAATGTATATTCTTGTAGCATATAAAAATTAAACCAGAAATTGATAACAGAAGGATATTGGGAAAAGTCCAAATATTAGGAAATTAAACAATGTACTTTTAAATAGCCCATGGATCAAAGAGGAAGTCTCAAGGGAAATTAAAACGTATTTCGAAGTAAATGAAAATACAAGTTACCCAAAACAGGATGCAGCAAAAGCAATGTTTAGAGGGAAATGTATAGCACAAAATATTTATATTAGAAAAGAAGAAAAATTATCTAACTTTCTGCTTTAGGAATCACTATAGCCTGGATGTTTGTGTCTCTCCAAAATACTTATGTTGAAACCTAATCTCCAATGTGATGGTTTTAGGAGGTGGAACCTCTGGGAGATAATTAAGTCATGAGGTCAGCCTTCATCAGTGATATTAGTTTCCTTATAAAAGAGACCCCAGGGAGCTCATATAGCCCCTTCTGCTATGTTAGGACACAGCAGGAAAGCTGTTTAGAACTCAGAGTGGGCCCCTCACCAGACACTGAATCTGCCAGCATCTTGAATTTGGACTTCCCAGCCTCCAAGAACTGTGAGAAAAAAATGTTTGGTTTAAGCCACCCCATCTATGGTACTTTGCTATAGAAGCCTGAGTGGACTAAGATGGGAACCTAGTGAAAAAAAGCAAATTAAACCTAAAGAAAGAAACAGAAGAAAATAATAAAAATTAAAACAGAAATTAAAAACAGGAATGCACTAGAGAGAATCGAAGAAATCAAAAGCTGGTTTTTTGAAAGTGTGTCTGTAGAATAAATTCCTAGGCATGAATGTGATGTCTCAAAAGGCATATGAATTTTGAATTTGGAAAGATATCACCACATTGATCTCAGCAAAGGCAGGATCAATTTAAACTCCCAGCAAATGCATGGAAATCTGTTTCTGCATATTAATTGTCTCTATTGTACCTGATCAATATATTTATCCTTTGCCAGTCCGATAGGTAGAAAATGGTGTCTTCTCTTTAAAAGTTTTGTACCCTTTTTCATGTGTTTCTAAGTTAATTGTGTATCTTTATCTATGAAGTGTTTCTCCAGGTCCTTTTCTGTTGATTAATTGATATTATTGACTTAAACGTGCCATTTATAGTTTATGGAAACTAACCAATACTCACGTGGAAATAATTTCCTCCTCTCTGTCCTCTGTATTTTGATTTGTTTATTGCATTTGATGCCATCAAATTTATTCATCTGCTCTTCCATGGCTTGCGGCTTTAATGAGTTGCTCAGAAAAGTCTCAACTACTCTCTGATTATGAGAAAAATAATTTCTAATTTTTTATATTTATATTCATAATTTCTTTCCATATTTTCTTCTATTTCTTTTATTGTTCCACTTTCTACTTCTAACTCTTTGATCCACCTGTGAACTATTGAGTATAAGGAGTGATGTTGGCCACGGTATAAGTGATGTAACTGGTGAAATTTAAGGTTATTATTGGACATTTGAAAAGCAGTTTGTTGCCTTTTTCCTTCTACAGCTTACAACTTTTTCACAAGTAATTCACATTCACTGAGAAAAATGTAAATGAAGATGAAAAAGAATTAGAAAATCACCATAACTGCATTACTCAGAGATAGCTGCTATTATTTTATTATATACCATCCACAGACAAGATATGTAAATATAATACTTAAAATTTTTTTAATAAAAATATGGAATTGTAGCATGCATCCTGTTTTATCATCTGCATTTTCCATCTCACAGTATGCTGTGACCATCTGTCCAGGTGCATATTTTGAGTAGAGCTCTGGGTTGAGTCCACAAGTGGCAGGGTTGAGGAATGGGAGGCAGGGGAGGGACTGGAGGCACCTGGAGTCCCTCCTTCACAAACCTCAGCAGAGACAGGAAGGAGAAACACAGGGCAGCAGCCTGAGGATAGCTGGGTTGAGGAACCATATTTTAAGGATGGAATCTAAAGGCGTTTACTCTGTGTGGTTCCAATCTCCCTGAAGATGAGGTCATCGCTGAGTGCAGTTGGGATGGGTGTGTGTTTGGGGCCTCCGAGAGGTGGGAACATTTGGACCAGAGGCCCTGGGAAACCTAGCAGGGTGCCAGCAAGAGCAGCAGGAAGCAGCCAAGTACAGCCACACGGCTCTCCAGCACCGCTCGGGTCTCCAAGTGTGGAAGAGGCAGGAAGGAAGCTTGGGCATGGCCCATGTGCAGCTGGGAAGATGGGCATGCAGAACCTTCTGGCTGGGAGGAAGCATGGTCAGGTGTCTGGAGCTGGAGGACAAAAGCAGGGCAAAGTTAGTTTTTGTAAGCCCCCTGTCCTGCCTCTGTGCAGGGGGTCTGCCCTCTGTCTTCCTACTTCTGGGTTTCCATCTATGGCCCCCCACGCATCTGTCTGGCTGCACTTGGCTGCCAGCCTCAGCATCCTTTTCTCCTCACAGCTGCGGCCTCCTGTGTGAGGAGACCCCTCTCTTCCCCAGATCCCAGGAAGCAGGGGAAATCGAGCAGCAGCCACCCTGCATTCTTGAACTCATCAGCAGGGTTCTCCCCATATCCTGCCCAAGAATGTCCAGGGAGCTTCCTAATGCCACCGGGTCCCATCTGAACAACTGTTCAAATGGGCAGTGCCTGGAGCATCTTGTTGATATCAGGCCCTTTGCTGGGCACAAAGATATGCAGATGGATCAGAGCAAGCTGTCTGAAGGGAGGTCAGAGAAGGGACAAGAGGAGTAAGTGACACCTCATCCAGGCAGATGATTCCAAGAGCAGGGCTCTAACACGAGGGAGGTCTGCAGAGGGCATCCCTAGAGATGAGTCCTTTGGACAGCAGGAGAGACACTCAGGAGCAAAGGCTCGGAGTCAAGATAAGCCTGCAGTGTGGGGTCACCCAGGTCAGAGTGCCCACAGCCCTCAGCCCCGCAGGCCCCAGTCCCGGGCAGGGAGGCTCACATGTGCTTTGCTCTGGGCTGGGCCCAGCTGCTGCGTTGGGACAGATTGTGGGCTCCACCTGGGCTCAGACATGGCCCTGCTCTTGGGGCTGCCCAGCCATGCAGGTCCTAAGCCTTCGGAGCGGGCATTTTTCTCTCTGTCCGGTGAGCTGGATCTCTGCCTGGGGAAACATCTCTCCTCTTTTCCCAACACTGTTGGGAATTCCTGCCAAAGCCTATTAAACGTGGTGCAACACTGGTCCCCCTTGATCTGTGTTCAATGGAGTGAGTTTCCAAGTGAGTCATCCCCTTTCTCTGGTCTCATTTCTTCACCTGTGGGGGTACCGGGAGGCCCAGAAGACGTCTAGATTTCCTTGAGCACTGCAGATATGTCCCTGCAAGTCCAGCTTGCTCGCTTGCCTTTTCTCCTTTCCCTCTGCTGAAGCCGCGATTTAATCTAAGCCTCTCCAGCAGGACACACTGTGCAATGTGCTTCATCATATGCTAATAACGTCATTATGTGGTTATAGGATCAGGTCAGCAGAACACTGGCCAGGATGGGAAATAAATCGAAGCTGGGTGCTCTGGGGAGAAGGTCCAAAAGTCTCTTCAGCAAGGCCTTCTCTGCGCTTCCAGCCCAGGTGTGAGGCCTCATAGCCGGGCTAGAAGGAACGTGCTGCAGCTGTTAAAGCCGGGGAAGGACAGGCATGGAGAGGGCCAGCCCACCCAGGCCGGCAGCCCTTGCATCCAGTTACCAACCTGCTCGGAAAAACAGGGTGGCCTCTAAATGGCACTTAACAGCTTTCCAGGACCTTCTCCTGTCAGAAGGAGCTCTGGGTCTTCGTTGGATGAGGTCCTTGCCCCATAGTGAAGAGAGCAGCTGAGAGCCAGTTAGCACATTGCCTTGCTAGTTAGGTGCACTGACTGGCCCCGGGGTGCTTGGTGAAACTTGAATCTGGTATTCCGACACTGGAGAGAGGTGCTGTCCACACAGTTGCTGCCTCCTCAGGAACCTGCCCCTTCCTGTGGCTCCTTTGGAGCTGGAGGATCATTGGGGAGGGATGACGGGAATGCATCGTTGGGCAGCTGCCAGCTGTTCACTTTAAGTCCACAGACTCCCTCAGTTAGTGCTTTTGATACAGTGAGTAACTAACTTCTCACAACATTTGTAAGTAGGTACAGGTTGCCCCCTATCCAAAGCAGAGCGTTTCTATGAAACCCATCAACAGCTGAAATAGCGTAAAACAAAGAAGCAATTACCATTAATTGATACAGAAAAACGTTTGAGCATTCCCAGATGCAAACAAGAACTTCTCTTAGCCTTGTCTGATACCTTAGGGCACATCTTGCTAACAGGTGCACGAAAAACGTCGAGATAAAGCCCAGATGCTTACAGATCCAGTTCAAAGCTTGGGTGGCTTGATGCTGACAGTCTGAGTGTGGTTCCCAGGGAGGGAGTTTGGTGGTGTCCCTCATGCTGTTCTCTGTACCAGCTCACTGCAAGCAAACACTGGATGCTCTTTTTGCACTGACTGGCTACCCCCACTGGGGACAGACCCTGCATTCTAACCTGTCAGAGGCCCTTTACCATCCTTCCCTTGTACCTATTGAGCTGCAGGGAACTGAACACATCCATCTCCACACTGATAGGGAGGGAAGATTTTGAACTGCAGGATTCATCATCATTGCAGGAGGGTGGCTAAGTGCCTCTTCCCTTTGCTTCCCACCTCAGACTTGCATAAATGCATGGGGAACCTCTCTCCTGACCCTGTGGGGAAGATTTGCTTATGGAAAAAATTAACAGCTCTGTGTCCACAGCTTTCCAAAGTGAGATGCTGGCTTTGAAGGAGGAGTTCTCTTGGGGATGTCTTAGGACTGCTAAGAAGATTGAAAGTTGGTTGTAAGCACAAAAGGGAAAGAATTCTACATATTGAGGAGGAAAAAGGAAGCAGGTTCAGGGAAGCCCCCTCCTGCACCTTCCTGGAGGCGGCTGCTAGCCAGTCCACTGAAGGGCCTCTCTCCTCAGTCCCCAGTGATGCTGAGACACCTACTGTTGGGGGTCAGCTGAAGGACCCCTGCTCCCATGAGCCCCAGGGGGTGCCAAGCCTCCAGTTTTCAGCCACAAGCTCTTGGGCTGAAAAAGAGGGAGAAAGAAGATGAGGGAGTCAAGAGGGTAGGAAGCAGCCAGGACTGTGGAGAGCTGAGTGATATGTACTGTACCCGATTGACGAGGCCCCCACTTTCCTCTCTCTGCTGGCAGAAAGGCTTCCCAAGGTGGGGTCTGTGAGTGAAGGATTTGTTTATGGAAATGATTTGTGCTAGAAGAGTTAATGAGGCTGGTCAGAGGCCCCCTCCCGTCTCTTTCTGGAAAGCTTTTACTCCCAGGAGCCCCTTCCACTCCCAGAACCTCCCAGGACCTGGATTTCATTAAATACCAGGGAGATAAAACACTTCATCATCTGCAGGATTTGAACTCTTAAAGGCCCACCTCAGTGGTTCTCAAAGTGCGACCCCTGGCCTAGCAGCAGGGCCAGCACCCGGGGACAGTTAGAGATGTGGAGGCAGCTAGATTTGGCATCAGTGACAAGGACTGGAAAGCATCTCTCTGGCAGTTACCCTCAGCATGCTTGTCCTGGAGAAGGGCCCATGTGCTGGAGAAGCAGAGACAGACCAATACCCACCAAGCCCATCAGCAGTGCCAGGCAGTAAGCACCTCATTACGATGCCTCCCTCCACAGAAGAAGAAACAGAAGGCCAGAGAAGTTCAGTGACTTACTCAGGACTGCACCACTAGGAGGTAGTGCAGCTGGCTTTTGAGCCCAGAGATGACTTGCTCTCCTCTGACTCAGTGCCCCTGAAGAAGCTGTTTTGCCTGGAGGAATCCACCCAGCTGGGAAATTACGTCCAGGAGGACAGCAGGCAGAGGCGGCACAGAAGTCTGTCCTTTCCCACTGAGCTCAGCGGCAGTTTTCAAGTCATTTGGTCACAAGACCTCTTTGCACTCTGAAAAATTGTTGAGGGCCCCATAAAGTCTTTGTTTATGAGTATTATATCCAGTAATATTTACCATATCAGAAACCAAAGCTGAGAAACTCTTAAATGACTAGTTAATTCTTTCTAAACAATAAACCCATTACACATTAACATAATGTACCTCAAAAAGAAAAAGCAACCCAGATTTTCCAAAAGAAATAATGAAAAGAAAGGCCTTGTTTTACATTTTTGCAAATCTCTTTAATATCTGACTTAAAAGATGACATCTGGATTCTCATAGCTGCATTTAATCTGTTACAATATCACACGTCATGCAGCCTCTGGAAAATTTCACTATGCTAGTGAGAGAACAAGAATGAAGAGACAAATAATATGTTAGCATTATTATAAAGTAGTTTTGATTTTGCAGATCTGCTGAAAGGTTTTCAGAAACCCACAGGTCCCCGGACCATACTTTGAGAACTTCTGGACTAGAATATAGCTGAAGAATCATCTTACATGCCATTAGGTGCTCATTTTTGGGATCCATCTTTCATAAATAAATACTGAATTATGGTCCCCAGTTTCTGGCTTCTGGCAGATTTTCATTTGGAGACTGAGAGGTGGGTGAGAGGGAGGGGAGGCAAGGTATGGAAACCATGTGCTGTTGGGATTCTGAGCCAGGCCCTTCTGGTCACCACTGAGAAATAGTGGGTTGCTGGCAACTTGCTGGGATTGCTGCAGGCTTCCTTGGGGATGCTGTCCACGGAGGCAGGATGGGTAGCCAAGCCCTGCTGCCCATGAGCTGCACACGACTCAGCTCAGCCTAAAGTCCCCCTGACATAAGAGTGTGTGGTGAAATCACAGCCTCTAGAATATACAAGCTGGATGGGGCCCACAAGCAGGGAAACTGAGGCCCAGAGAGCATGACTTGCCCAAGATCACATAGCGCTGTTTCTAGGAGAGCTGAACAGGTAACCCAGGTGCTGCCTCTTCCTGCTTACCTGCTGGGCTCAAGTTCCCAGCTGGGCAAATCCCACAGGAAGACTGCTTCTCCAGGGGAAACTGAGTCAGAGGAGAGGAAGTCACTGGCCAGGGCCTATAGTGAACGTGTTATATATTGAGGTGACCTGTTCCTTAGATGCTGTTTTCCCTTCTTTATATTTTGATAGAATTTCTTGGGACAAAATATCATTTCTACACCCTAGCTTATCTGCCATCACTGTGGAGGTCATACTGGATGTCAACAGGGCAGTAAACAGGGAGAAGCCTGCAGGCCACCCACGTTGGGGGTCCTGACTTGGGTGCTCCATCCTCCCTGCACTCTCAGGCCCCCCATAACCAGGCTGGCCCCAGGCCCTTTCCTTCATACCTTGCTTCCACTGACCATTTGCAATGTCCCTTCTGTCATTGCTGGGGACACATGAACAGCTCGTAGTCCTTGCCCTCGAAAAGCCCATTATGCTACTGGAGAGAGGAATTTCAGGGGACCCCGTTTGCAGGATGTGATAAATCTCAGCCATGGATGAGCATTGTGGAAGAGGAAGCAGACAAGGCCAGGTGCTTAACCACTAGAAGAACTGGGGACACACAGTGCACTGTGAGCCTGCAGCCTAGGAGGGGAATGGGGGGTGAGAACCTGAGGGGAGAGGGTGTCATACTCACTCTCAAAGCTTCTGGGGGTGGCTCGCCCAGGGATGTACCTCATGCAGAAGAATTATGTATGGCATCCACAGATTTTGAGCAGCCACAGAGATCTGTGTCGCCCATCCGTGAGCAGGAACCTGCCTGCCTCTTGCTCCCAGAGAAGCAGGGATTCTTCTGGGACTACGGGGAGCTGATGGTGAGCCCTGTTCCAAGTAAGAGGAGACAAGGGGAGAGGCAAGCTGGAGGGGGAGCAGCCTGGGTCTGCAGGGGAAGGCTGAGCTTGTCTCCCCGTTAATTAGCACCTTGGGACTCATTACTGCATCTGACAGTGCCCCCGCTCTCTGGGGAACTGGATGTAGGCCTCCCTTGCAGGGTTTCAGAACCAGGGCAGGGTAGCGATCCCTATCTGGGTGCACCCCCCACAGCTCTGCATTCTTTGCCCCAAGGCCTCTCCTCTCCCTTTAGGCAAGATGGAGGATCACCTGACCATCGTCATGGGACTGAGCCCTTTCAGTTGAAAGCTTTTTGTTCAGTGGTTTTTAGATTTCAGCCTCTTTGTTTCTAGAAAATTTCGATTAAAAAAGATGTTATAAAGCTGTAAGTTAAACATGCTTAGGTTTACCCTGCTTTGCAAATCCTCCCTGTGTTCGATGATCACAGATAAAGTGTGTTTAGAGAATAAAGGCCTTAAAATCCCTGCCATCACATCAACCCTGATATTCAAGGGCAGGCTGAGGCTGTAGCTGAGAGGTTGGGCATATTTGAGCATGGTTTGTAGCACATCGACAGAGCTAGAAGGCAAGTGGGAGATTGGGTGTAGCATCCCTGTCTTCCACGTTTCATAGGTGAACCTGGGGTCCAGGAAGGCTAACTGAGAAGCCGGAGATCTTTCTGAAAGGGGGTGACAGGATTTGCAGTGGGTCCTGTGGGTGGCTGCTGAGAACTGAGGGGTCTCCGAGGAATATCAGTGCTCCTGTGGCCTCCCAAGTCTCCATGCATTTGCTGGGGGTTGGGACTCCCCGGGGACCTGCTGGCTGATGCTCTGGGCAAGTTTGGGCTTCAGAGCGATTCCGATTCTACAGAAAGGTAAGCCCAGCCTGAGGACTCTGTCTGCTAGTCTTAAATGTCTATGGATGAGCCCTTATTAGAAAGAAAATAGCTTGGGCAGTCTGAGCAAACTCAGTTTTCATTCACTGACCATGGGCTATTCCAGACTCTTGCTATCTACTGTCCCTAAACACTGGGCACACATTGTCACATTGAATTCTCACAAACACCTCATTCAGCAACTTTGGAAACCGAGGCATGAAGTGGCTACAAGACTCTCTGAGGATCTGATGTCTGCTCAGGGGTTTGATCCATGTTCATCTGACCCTGAAGCCCTGCCTTTACTGACTCTGACAGGTGGCTCTCCCCTGAAGTCCAACAAGTGAAGGTGGCTCCTGACCAGCCCCTCTGGGTGCCCACGCCTTCCCCACATGCTACTGGGGCCTTGGGACCATTGAAGACTTTCACACCATAGCAATCTTGTAAATTGGGATCCTCCATGAAGCAGACACCAGGATAGGATTAGATGTGCAGATTATGGAGGAAATGCCCATAAGGATAAGTAGGAAGGAAGCAGGAACAGGCTGGGAGAGGCATTAGACTAAGACACAAGTCTGCCCACATGAAGGAGAGAGAAGGTAGGAAGGAGAAAGGTCAAGACTGTGCTTCAAAGTCTGCCAGGAATGGGCCTCCTTATATCCACGAATGCTCTGTTACTGGGAAGCATGGCCTCTGGGCAGATGTGACGGTGATGTGGCAGCACTCCAGCTGTGGCTGCAGTGGGAGATCTGGGGGCTGCATCTGCAGGGCTGCCACATATCAATGCCTTAATTGGTCAGCACCAAAAACCTTCTGGCTTCTGGATTTGACTCACAAGGATGCAAAACCATTGGGCTGATGCCCATGGGCAGGCGCAGTGAGACTGCAGAGGAAACCAGGCTCCAGTCTGACTCCCTCCATGGGCTCTGCAGAAAGCTGCCCTCCGCAGCTGCTCAGGAGAGGAGAGCAGTCCTCTGGGAAGGGTGTTGGGAGCTGTCACACTGCCACAGGCAGGTGAGGAGGAGCGAGAGGCACAGGGTCCAGCGCAATGCATGGAGAAACCCCAAGTCATCTGAGAAAAGAAGGAGCCATGCACAGGGCCCGGGCCCAGAGGAGGCAGAAGGAAGGCCAGGAACGTAGGTGAGCTGAGCCAGTCCCCTGGATTGAGGGGATTAAGTGCCCAGGAACAGGCTGCACAATAGCAGGGCTGAGAAACCAAGACAAAGCAGGAGTGACAGGCCAAAATGGGGCTTAGTGAGGAGACACCCCAGGACCCCCATTCCAACACATAAACTAGAGGGGAACTGTGCTGTAAGGCCTAGAATTCTGGCCAGTACCATGTACTCCCTTGACATGGCATTCCTGGTGAAACCAGGAGGGCTTCGAATGGCCTACCTGCAGTTTCCCTCCCTACTCTGCTCCATGGATAAGGTCTCCCAGCTAAAGGACCCTTCTTACCCAGAGCAGCAGGTACTGTTCCTGCCTATCCCTGAGGACTGGGCCTCAGTTCCCAGGACTCACACAATTATTCAAGAAAGCCAATTGCATCTTTCCATGGGAGCCAGGGGTTATCCCTACCCTCTTGATGCCACAAAGCCTTCCCCCACAGCCCCTCCTTGTTCACTCTGGTCCTGAATGTAACTTCCAGGTGGTCCTGTGTGGTGTGCAATATCCTCGTCCCCCAAGCTATGTGATCAACAAATGACTGCTGGTCTCATCTGTCCAGTACTGGGTGTTGTGTATTGGCCTTCTCCACAGTCCTAAAGCAGGAATCCGCCCTCACAAATAGGTGAATAAGAGGCAATGAAAACAGGAACAGATCCCATGTAGACCTCAAGGAGTCCTGTGGGGAAGACCAAATATGAAAGATAATAAAGCGTTAGTGACAGGCATAGCCAGACAAGAAATGCAATCATACTCATTCAACAAACAGGAAGTGAGCTGCCACTACATGTCAAGCATTTGCTCAGGCCCTGGAAACACAACTATGAAGAAAGCAGACAAGTACCCTGTCCCCATAGAGCTTATACCCTGTGAGCTCCATGTGATGGGGAGACAGACAATAGGGGTTGGGGAAAAAAATAAGCAGAGTACAAGAGATAGAGGGGCGAGGGTAGGGAGGTAGGGATTGTCATCTGGCTTACAAAGCATGGCCATGGATGAGCTCTCAAATAAGGAGATGTTTGAACAGGAACTTCAAGAACGCGAGGCAGCAAGCTACAAGAAAACCTGGGGGAAAAGTGCTCCTGGGAGACAGAACAGCCAGAACAAAGTCACTGAGGTAGGAGCAGGAGAGGATGGAGGGCTTCTTGTGGACTACAAGCTTCTGGAAACGGAGGGACTGAGTAGACTTGAAGAATGGGCAGGTTTTGACCAAAGGAAGCTGATGAGATCCTAGACTGGCCTCTTCTGTTCAGCCTTCTGCGTGGTGCCCAGGACTCAGAGGCCTGCAGGCAGAGCCTGGCAGCACCAGGACTTAGACCCCAGGTTGGTGTCTGAGAACTGCTCGTTATACTTTGTAACCCCATTCCTACCCCTACTTCACAAGACATGGACTCTTACAACTTGTACTAGTTAAACACCTGACTCCAGGTTTCTCCAGCAACAGCACAAATTGCTGTTGAGGCTACGTTAGAGGCACAGATGTTTGCCTCAGTATCCTTACCCGCTTCTGTAGGGAACCAGCTGCCTCCTTCCCACCAGCAGTATGGGGTTGCCGCTATTTCCCGGAGAAGCTCACAACCTCCTCCCTCTCTCCAAGAGCAAGGCAGTTTGCTTAAAGTCATGAGAAAAATACCTAAGCATCCCCCAAACTATGGGGTTCTTTAGAGACAACCTCTTCTATAGTCATGTAGTTACATAACAGTTATTGAGGTCTTACTCTGGGCAGCTCACTGTGCTGGGTGCTGGGCAGATGGAAATGAAAAGACAGACATGAAGCTTGTACTAGATTTATCTAGCCCTACAACACCCCTTGAAATCTGAAGGGCCACAGTTCTTCTAGGTTCCTGGAGCTAATTGTGCTCGTTTATGTGTCCAGCTCCATCACTGGGAGCCAGGACCATGACCCCAAGCTGAGCCACTGGCATAGCTGCTTCTCAACCCAAAGCAGACATCTTGCTGTGACACATGGCCTCCCCATAAACAAACACAGACACACATGCACACACATGTGCACATACCATGCACACACAAATGCATACAGATGCATGCACACACACATGCACACACATGCTCACAAGCATACACACATATTCATGCATGGGCACACACACACACACACACACACACACTCATTCACACACACAGCTCTTTCCCTGCTTAGAATTTCTGTCTTTTATATATACATACATAAAATGTATATATTCATAATATATATACATATGCATCTAGCATACTAAAACTTTTGTGGGTGAAACACTGGGAGTGGCTTTAAAATCTTTCTGTTCCCCAAAATTAGGAGGCATGCCTATGTGCAACAAAAATAGAAAAATGTGGATAATTGTTGAAGTTGAGGTTTATTATACTATTGTATCTACTTTGTGTATCAACATTTGCGAATGTTGAAAAATAAATGTTCCAAAATAGAAAGTTAAATAAAAATAAATAAGTAAAGCACATATGTACAAACTGACAAGTAGGTATAAAGGAAAGGCCCCTGTATCCACCACCCAGATTAAGAAATAGAAAATTCTCTGCTCCCCAAATCCTCTCTGTCCTCCCAACCCCACCAGACATAATCATCATCGTATCCTAGGTTTTTGTGATCATCATTTCTTAGGTTCCTTTATAGTTTGACCACCTATGTAAGCATTCCTGAACGATACAAGTCACTGTGCCCTCTTACTGAGCCATGTGAATGGAATCACACAGAAAGTGTTCTTTTGTGACAAGAAGGAGAGAGCACAGTTGAGCTGGGAAGAGTTTATTCTGTCCTTCTTCTCTGAATGAGGAAACTCAGGCCCAGAGAGGTGGATTTCTCATCCGTGGTCACCAGACCTGGACACCAGGCCTCCTGCTCATGTAGCAGTTTTGTTCAAGGTCAGCAGCAGTGGCACCAGGAAGAGGACCATCATAACAGCTTGAGTGAACTTTACAAGGACTTCTGGCCACCAGGTAGATTTGCACCCAAGGTGGGTTCAGCTCAAGGAGGGGTAGTTTGTGAAGGACGAAAATCCTCTCACATGGGAGCAACTTTGAGGACAGTGTGACAGGAAAGCAAGGAGACTAGTGCTTTACTTTATGGAAATTTATACAGTCCATGACCAATAAGGTAGGTAGGCTGAATAGTGGCCCCCCAAGATGTCTAGGCCCTAACCTAGAACTCATGGGTGTTACCTTATATGGCAAGGGCTTTGCGGATGTCGTTATGTTAAGGGTCTTGAGATGGGGAGAGTATACTGGATTGTCCGGTGGGCCCTACATGCAATCACAAATGTCCTTGTCAGAAGGAGGCAGAGGGAGAGCACAGACAGAAGAAAAGGTAAAATGACCACAGAGGCAGAGCGTCGAGCAACGCATCCCCAAGCCAAGGAGTTCCAGCCACCAGAAGCTGGGAGAGGCCGGGAACAGCTTCTCCTCAGAGCCTGCTGAGGGGGCACAGCCCTGCCCACATTGTGATTTTGGCCCAGTGGAACTGATTTCAGACTTCCGGCCTCCAGAACTGTTGAGAGAAGAAATCTGTGTTGTTTTTTAAGTTAACAAATCTGTGATAATTAGTTATGTTAGTCATAGGACAGTCATACAGGTGTATTTATTGAATATCTACAGTTCTGGGCACTTGTCTTAAAAAAAATAAATTAGACCTAGTCCCTGATGTGGAGAAGTCTAAATAGTCTGAAGGGAGGAGAGACACGTCAAGAGGGTTTCTACGAGGAGATGATGCTTAAGCACAATCTAAAAGAATGAGCAGGAGTTAGCATGAGATGGAAGAATATGCTAACATGAGGAGGAACATCAGCTTCACAGTTAGGACTTCTAGAAGGACTTGGGGAGGCCTGAGAACCACCCTCGTGGTTGTGCACATAGGAATCATGCTCACGGTTGTGCCATGCAATGACTCCAAGGAGGCTCAGCTGCCACCGTGTGTTGTTTTTCTTACCCACCACCGGGGGCTGCCTGAGAAGGATCCCCTGTGGCAGGATTCAAAACTTGAAATGCAGCTGCCCCTCGAGCTGCAGCAACACCCCAGGTGGCCCCTGCTTGTTTGCTTTTCTCACACCTCACTCAGAGTCCAGGCAGGGCAGGCAGGCAGCTGGGCCAGGCATGCCTCGCTGCAAGAGAGGCTGGGAAAACAAGTGTCTTGCACTTTTAGCTTCTATTTTAAAGGTGGGCTATATAGTAAAGAGATTCAGATGCTAGGCAGCCTGAAAGAATGACAATTATCACTCTAGTAGGAATGGACATGAGGGTGTGGATCCAAAGGACTTTGTAGACTTCCTAAGAGACAAAGTGCCTCAAATACAGAAGGAATGTAAGAATCTTAATTTCCTGGCCATTATGATTTTATTAACTCCTAAGGAGAGTGCTTCACTGCCTAAATGGAAGCTTTGGTGCTGCGAGTTAAATGCAGCTCTCCATAGCTGCGCAATGTTTTATGATGAGCATATGTGATGCTGTCCTTTACGAACCACTGTCCATTACTGAAACAGCAGGTGTTTCCATTGCTACTTCTCTGATCAGTCCAATCTGACATTTCAAGTATTTTATATTTCAACCCAAAAGGCAATTGTTAATGTCTTCATCCTGAACATTTCAGAAGCCTGAAGAGGTGATTCTGGGGACTGCTTCATGCTTAGCAGGGACTTGCGAGCCCCTAGGGCATCTTAGGTTACTTGGTCTTTGTTAGAAGGCCTGGCTTCTCCTAAAAGTAGTGGTCTCCCAGGAGTTGAAGCTTTTCTTGCTTCTCCTTCTGCTGGGATTTCCTCAAATTCAGACATTTTGGAATGATTTCCATTTTTGCAGAAACCCTGGACTCACTCATAATTGTCATCATTGTTATAATAACTAACATTTTTTTGCTGAACAAAGATCATAGTTCCCTTCACTTAATGCCCCAACAACCTTTGTAGGTATTTACATATAATTCACCTTGTCTGGTGGGAAAACTGAGACGACGAGAGGGCCAGTGATTAAGGAAGCAAGGGAGCTGGAAGGAGAACCAAGGCCATCTGATACAGAGTGGGCTCCTGCCTCTCTGCAGGTACATCTCATATTCAACCTTAGCTTTGGTTACTCACAAGAGAGGTAGCAGGGCATCACACTTAGCTCCTGCCACGGTGGCATAAAGAAAGCCTCTAGGAAGTGGTGAAGAAATGCAAGGGTTTGAAGCGACAGGAGATTCTGGCTAGGCCCTAACACCCACCTGAGAAATATGAACATTTTTCCTCAGGTGGTGGGACAATTAAGCAAAAGCCTGTTGCACGTTTGAGACTTGGGACAAAATGGCAGCATCCTCTGGGCCCTGAGTGGCAGAGGTGGAAGAAGCCGGCATCTGGACAGCAGGGCTTGGTCAGCAGACATGGGAACAAGCACAGGAGCCAAGAGCTGGGAGCCTGTGGGTGTGCCTGCAGCCCTGGAGCCTCGCCTCAGTCAAGCTGGATGGCTGCAGTGCCATGACCCCTGGAAGAAGGCATTGCAACCCCTCTTGCCCCTCCACGTTGGCAGTGGCTGGGGGGCATTTGAGCTGCAGTTGTTCTTTCCTCCCTACTTTGTGCCTACTTGGGCTGCTTTTCTGCTGTATTTCACTTGCATTTAGTTTGGCTACTGTCCCTCCGCAGTGATCACTGCTTGACCTCTCTCCAACATAAACACGAATGCTGTGGGTTATTAACAGCTCAGAGTTGTCACATGGCTAATTTAGGGGAGATAAATGGCTTTGCAGCTTTCATCCTCCCCAAAGGAGAGAGAAAGGAAAAAAAAATTTTGGGTACCAAAATAGATATTTTCTGAATAACAGTTTCTACGTGAGAATGATGCTGAGATTTCCCGTTTACTTTATGTGCTCTGAAGTCAAATCGTTTACACGCAAAAACAAACACATTACTGAATTTATAAAAAGCAGATTATTTTAGAATGCTAACTCTCTATCTGGTAAAACTAATTGAGCTGAAAGAATGTGGGGGAGACACATGATGGCTTCTGCATCTCAGAGGAGGCTGGGCTTCAGGGAAACGGGCTCCCCAGCATCTGGGCTGTGTCCATCCCACTAGCATTTTTCCTTCTATTCTACTCTTGCACTGGTCAACTTACCAAGTTAGGTACTAAAGAATATGACAGGCTCTGAGCCTTGGCATGTAGAAGCAATCCTGACCCCTTAGCTGCTACTATAATCTCTAGGCTCAGTCTTTGAACCCACGTGCTTTAGTTGCCAATGGAAAGAATATTTCCCTTGTAGAGATAAATCAACATGCAGATGCTACATAAGCTCATAAACAACTTACCTAAATTCATTATGTCTCTTTAGAGTGGTGGCCTTCTTGTTCTTTCTGTTTACAGTTGGCTGCCGTAGGCACTGTGGACCACTTAAACCTCCTGCTCCCATTTGCTTCCCTAGGAAAAAAAAACTACTCATCAAAATTGCAGAAAGGGTTGCTATGTCCAGTGAGAAACCAGTAGGAAACAGTGTCGAATTGCTGATTCATTTCTGAAAGTAAAGATGAACATAGCCAAATTCTAGACATAAGCAATGGTGCTGGGTCAGGAAGCAAAAATAAAGCTACCTCATTATTTCAAGCTTTTTCTGTAGGAGTGCAATGTGTTTCAGGGGACTCAATTTAGAGAACAGTCAGAGGAGCCCTTGCAAGAATTTTATGGAAAACTGGTTCTGTGGGCATCCTGTGATCTGTGCAATGTGCAAAGGCCGTGGCAGTTTACATTGCTGCAGGCTGAGTAATCACTTCTCTAGGGTCTTAGCTGAAAGTTTTAGCTGAGATGTGAATTCCTGTTTTAGATGTGCCCACTGTGGGAGCCACTTCTGCCAGAGCAGATTAAAGGTGTGAGTGGTAGAACAAATCTCTTCCTCTATTAAAGCCATCTTTGCCTTGTGAGGATGAGACTCCTAAGCCACAGTCATTGCATGTAAACCAGGAGCTGTTTTCCCAGGAGTGGAGAGGGATTTATTCTGTTCCAGTCGCATGTTCTGGCCTGCTGCTTCTGCAAAAACTGGCAGGCACCTGGCCAAGGTCAAGAGGATTGACTGTGCTCCAGAGATGGATTCAACAAACTGGCTGAGAAAGGAAGTGATGCTGTGAACCCTGTGACCAGTCAGGCTCACCAAACCCCAGAGGTGGAGGCAAGGATGGGGAAGGGAGAAGACCCTTGGTGGAAATACCATCTAGACTTGCTGCATTTGTAAAGCTCTCAAAACCATTCATTTTCATTACAGCAATTCTCCATGCAGCTTTTAATGAATGACCCTTCCTTCCATTCAGTAACCTCCTTGGTGCTTCTTTGGTGAAAAAGCAAAAGGATTTGAGGAACAGAGAGAGGCCCCGGAATGCTGCTGTTTGCACAAGATCGTCAGCACCAAAGAAATTCAAACAGGTAGATAAGTAAATGAACTTACATATATACTTGCACTCACACATCATTTCTCATTCTACAAAGGCTTTGGGGTAGCTTATAAGAATATAAACAATATGATAAATAGGAGACAAAATTTTGAATTATGGCATAGGAAAATATGGACATAATAGAGGGATATGTCTGGTAGAAACTCAAGAGTTATATATGGTCAATAGGCAAAAGGAGAGCTGTTAAAATTGGGGAGAATATCCTGTCCACCAAAACAAAATCAGAAATATGATTATTGTATATACTCATTGCTTTAGATCTCCTTCCCTCAAGTTATATTAACTCAAGGATAAAACAAAATTTTCTGGGCCAGAGGGTCTAAAATAATTGTTTTTCTAATGGAGTGTCATAGAAAGGACAAAGCAACAGCTTTAACATCATGTCTGCAGTAATTCAGGAGTGAGTTTACACAGAAGTTTCTTGTAGCATTCCTCAGTGTGAGCAGCGGGGCCCTTTAGGAAAAGCTAAACAGTAGTTTCGCCAATGGTTGGGTTTAATGTCCTCAAACTTAGTAGAGAACAGAATTATCTGTAGAACTTGTTAAAAAGTAGAGATGCTCAGGCCCCTTGCCATACATTCAGATTCAGTGAGTTGGAGAGGGCATCTATATTTTTAATAATCTCTTCAGGGGACACTTGGATCTGCTGAAACTGAAAAACATTGGTCTTTTCTGGTCCTGGAACTTCATGAGCCTTGCCAGGCCACTGGTTCCACCAGCCAGAGTCTTTCTCTGGGGCTTCTTTTTAGATTTGTTTAACATGTTGAGACACTTAAGTAATTGCTTTAAAGGACACCCCACTATACTTCCCCAAGTAAAGAACCAAATCAATAATCTCCAGGCATTTAAAGCTTTACTTTTATATACCAGATCAGCAAGTGCAAGGAAATCTCCCCCATGTCTAGAATTCTCACAGATTTAAATCGTGAAGCATGAATTAAAGTTGTATTCATTAAACACCGGGAAGGTAATTATGTTTGGGAAGATATAAGTGCTTTCCCCTGTGACTGGGAAGAAAGGAATATTAGAATCTCTACTGGATTCAGTTCATTTTCTCCTTGTGACTTTTGCCTTTCCAGGACGCTTTCTTTATGTGTACATGGGGCTCCCAGTTCAGCAGTTTGGCTGAAATGGCCAGTTGAAAATGAGTCAACTTGATTAACAAAGAGTTAATTAAATGACTTGCTGATTAATTAAATAAGTAAGAAGCACATATGTTTAACAAAAACTGGCTTTTAAAAACCTACAAAATCATTTGTACATATGCACAAAAATTGCTCAATGAATCATTAAATATGTCAACAAAAAACATTCAAATATCCATGAATGGAGGTAGCTAATTATGTTCACAGGATGAACTAATATGCAGTCATTAAAAGTAATTAATTTACTATAAGAAGGAGCAATACATGCCACATTGTATCAGTGAGGTGGATGAACCTCAAAAATATTTGGCTGAGAGGGGAATGATGTCAGCAAAATAGCAGAATAGGAGATTCCCCTTGCACAAATAAAAATCGGCCAGTCATTCATGGACAAAAATGCCTTTGTGGGAGTTTTGGGAACCAGCTAGAAGGTTGTAATACCCTAGTGAAGTACTAGACCAAAGCGAGCTGCTTTGAGGAGTCATGCCCACATTCCAGTGAGACTTGTTGAATGTCGTCCAGCTGCAGACTGAAAGCAGCCCCATCTCCATGTAGACTCAGTCCTAGTCTCTCTTGGCATGGTCCTGCACCAGCCTCCGCTGCCAAGGGACCTGGGATGAGCTACACCTTATCCATGCCACTAGTTAGAGGCTCACCAACCTTGGTTGTAACTGCAAATCCTGGAACCCAGCTCCAGGCCCACTCTACTATGGCCCAGAGTGAGCCCCACCTGTCCTGGGACCCAGCGACACCAGTCTGTGCAGGATCACTGGTCTCGGTCCTGACTGTGGACCCTGAAGCAGCCCTGTGACTGGCTCCAGTCCTGCTGTACTGCAGTCTCAGAGGCAGATCTGCTGCCCAAGGACACACTCAGGTGCCTGGTGTGAGAATGCTTAAGAACCTGGCAGTAGCTGTATCCACCTGCATGCCTGACAACAGGCCTGCTATCTGCAGCTCTAGAAGCAGCTCTGACACCTGGCTCCTGCCCTATTTGACTGTGGCCCAGGAGGTAGTGCCTTGCACCTGGGGATCCAGCAGGAATCACACTCACCCATGCTCCCAGGAACAGGCTGCCAACCACGTACCCAACACATGGACCTGGTTGCAGCCCTGCTCCACTGTGACCCCAGAGGCAGTCCCAGCAGGGGAAACCTAAAACCAGATATAAAGGGGTGCTTCCTCCCTCAAATTCACAGACATCCATGTAGGGCTACATGGATCATGAGAAAGTCAGGCAAACATGACATCACCAGATGAAACTAATCTCTGGAAACTAGCCCCAAAGAAATAGAGATCTAACAAAGAATTCAAGACAATTGCCTTATGGAAACTTAGCAAACTATGAGAAAACATAGACAACTCAGCGAAATCAGGAAAACAACATCTGAACAAAATGAGAAGCTCCTCAAAGAGAGAAAAATCATAAAAACGAATCAAATGGGAATTCTGGAGCTGAAGAATACAGTGAATAAATGGAAAATGCAATAGAGAGCTTCAACAGGATAGAAGAAAGAATCTGTGAAGAAAGTAGAAGAAAAAAATCAATGAATTCAGATAAGTCATTTGAAATTATACAGTCAGAAGAGAAAAAGAAAAAAGAATAAAACAGGATCAAAGATTATACTGAGACACATGATAATTAAATTGTTCAAAGTCAAAGATGAAGTGAATTTTGAAAACAAGAGAAAAGTGACTTGTCACATACAAGGGAATCCCCATAAGTCCATCAGTGAATTTCTCAGCAAAAACCTTGCTACCAGGAGGAAGTGGGATAATACATTTGAGTGTTGAAAGATAAACTGCCATACAGAATTATGATACCCAGAAAAGCTGTCCTTCAGAAATGAGGGAGAGATAAAGACTTCTCAGATGAACAAAATCTGAGGGAGTTCATCACCATCAGACTTGCCTTACAAAAAAATGCTAAAGTGAGTTCTTCAGTTTGAAACAAAAGGATGCTGATTAGTAACATGAAAACATACAAAATATAAAACTCACTGGAAAAAGTATGTATATAGTCGAATTTAGAATGCTCTAATACTGTAATGGTGGCATGTAAATCTCTTAAAACTCTAGTACACAAATTAAAAGATGAAAGTATAAAAATATCTATACAATAATGTGTTCATGGATATTATAAAAAGTTGCAAATTGTAACATCGACAACATAAAATGTTGGGTGGGGGAGAAGTAAAAGTGTAGAGTGTTTGTGTGTTATCAGATTATAACAGACTGTTATAACTATTAGATGTTTTATGTAAGCCTCATGGTAACCACAAGGAAAAAAATCTCAAGTAGGTACACAAAGATAAAGAGAAAAGAATCAAAGCTTGCCACTATAAACAAACAAACATAAAAACACAAACCATCAAATCATGAAGTAAGACAGAGGAAGAAAGGAACAAAAGAACTGCAGAACATTCAGAAAACAATTAAGGAAATGGTAATAGTAAGTTCTTGCCTATCAATAATTACTCTAAAGATAAATGGATTTAAATTCTCCAATCAGCACAGAGTGACTGAATGGATTTAAAAATAAAAACAAAGACTAGATCTAACTATACACTGCCTTCAAGATACTTTTGCTTTAAGGAAATACATAGGGTAAAAGTGGAGGGATGGAAAAAAAGATGTTCCATATAGGACAGTCTATATATATAGGATATTCTGTATATCTATGTATATATAATTTATTTTAGGAATTGGCTCATGTGATTATGGAGGCTGAGAAGTTTGCCGTTTGCAAGCTGGAGACCCAGGAGAGTGAGTGGTGTAATTCAGAATCTGAGAGTATAAGAACCAGAAGCACTGATGCCAGAGGGCAGGAGAAGGATGGCCCAGCTCAAGCAATGAGAACAAATTTACCCTTCTTTTTACTATTCAGGCCCTCAGTGGATTGGATGTTGCCCACCCACACTGAGGAGGATGATCTCCTTTACTCAGTCTACCGATTCAAATGTAATCTTTTAGACATAGCCAGAAATAATATACTTACACCAGCTATCTGGGCATCCCTAGCACAGTAAAGTTGACACATAAAATTAACCTTCACAGTCTCCTTTCTTATAAAATGATAAAGCTGGATAAAATGATCTGTATAATTTGCTCTTCCCAGGGCCAGTATTCTGTGATTCTATTTTTAACTCCGTTGCTCAGAGTGCCCTGTGGACCCTGACCCTGACCCTGACTTCCTGTCTGCTTCCTGTGCTGTGCATATTTGCAATAACAGTTGCCATGCTGTTGCCTGAGCCTGCTTCATCTGCTCACTCTTGCACATATTGACTTTTTGTTCTTTATGGGTGTCTGTGAGAGGAGATGGGCCCATGGTTTGATCAGACAGCCCTTGCTCTGCCAACCCCAAACCTGCTGCTTGGAAAATCACAGGTAAAGCCTCTGACAGCATCATCAGTGTTGTGCAGGTCCAGCAGAATTGGGGCAGTGAGGCATATAATTTGCTTGAACATACACACTCTCCTACAAAATAATTACTTTGCAACCCACACACTTTTGGGGGGCCAGAATTCCTCTTGAACCAGACACAGACTTCTTTGTCATCTTCTGTCTGAAGGAAGACAGCTGCTTCATAGTCAGAAGCAGAAGGGTGAAAAACAAATAATGCAGGGAGGAATGATGTTTTTGCATCATTTACTGCTCAAAAGCTTTCTTTGACATTGAGATGAGAAGACACCCACGTTTCATTGTTTTGGACTTTGACAAAAGCCTAAATGGCTTCCAAGCAGTCAGTTTGGCAGAAGGACAGTGCTGGTAATGGAACATGAGACTTTCACCTGTACTTGTATCTCCCAACCTACTGGACAATGCCTGAGTCCTCCCTGACCCTAGTCTGTTACCACCTTTGCTCTGCATTATGAATCTTGACTTGAAAAACATGTAAGGAGCTGAACTTACCATAGAGGAAAGAGCACTGCATGGGGAGTCAGGGGCCTGGGCCTGTGCTGTGTGGGTTTATGTTAGAAAAGCAATTAGCCACTCTAGAACTTGGTTTCCTTTCTTGTACAATGATAAGGTGGGAATAAACAACCTTTCCATTTTTCTCTTTCAGGGTCCACATTCTGTGATTCTATTTCTAACTCCACAGGGTCCTGTTAAGCCTGACTTGACTCTACCGCCTTGTTTCTTACCTATGTCCACTGTAGTTGAGAGGGCTGGATATTTGAAGATGTACCAATGAGGCTTCTGTGATTTAACATAACCCAACATGTAAGTACAAAAAAATACCAGTCCAGTGAAATTACAGCCGTTATGTGTTCTTTACTATTCATGTAGTAATAAATATTGAGAGCCTACTTTGGGCCTCACTTGGCACTAGACACTGTGGGATATATTTAAGGAGAATGTGGCATGGCCCCTGAGAACACAGAATTGAAGGTTCACTTGAAAATATTCAATCCTCATAAAATAAGGAAGGACTAATTGAACATTAGTATGTGGGCTGACACAGGATAAAAGAAGGTCAAAGAAGAGGGGAGAAGTATTTTGGAGCAGGGTGTGGGCAAGGCTAGGCCTTCAAAGATGGGTGAATCTGGGGAGGCAAAAAGAAGTGCAGAAAGAGGGAGCAAAGGAGAAGCCCCCAGTGTTGAGGGGCGGCGAAAATCGCTGTGCTGTCTCAAGCAGAGATTACATGTTGGAAATGAGATAAAGTAATATAGAGGTGGTTTTAATCATACAAATGTAGCACTTTGCTCACCAAATAACTCTTTTATCTGAGTTAGCTCATTTAATTCTTATTATAACATCTCTCTGAGTTGATCTTATCTGTTTTTTACAGATGAAGAAACTGTGACTCAGGGAAATTAATAACTTGCCGACAGTTACAGAGCTAATAAAAGTGGTAGAAGCAGAAACCCATGGTTTCTTACTTTAAGTCAATGTTCCTTTTACTCTGCATTACACTGAGAGCCCGATTATAGTGACAGATAGATAGGGACTGAAATGATAGACAGATAACTAGGCCAGACATCAGGGACAGATGTCTGAGACTTTAGACTCACAAAGGTTATCATACTAACTTCCAGCTCCTTAAGTTATCCTAACAATTTCTACCTGGTGCCTGACTCAGAATAGATCTCTTGGTTTCTGTGAGGGCAGACAGTGCAGAGCATACTTCAAAAGCATATCAATCTGGCTAAAAACTTTGAGGTAGGTTGTAGCAATAGTGGAGGAGGAAAACTCAGTTGGAGGAAGTTAATTCCAGTAGAACTTACCACTTCAAAACTCTTTTTGCATATTACATCTTTTATTGGGCTTCTACTAATGCTAGGCACTAAGCCAGGTATTTGTTTTTCTTCTTCAATTCCACGGTCAGCCATCCCAACATGATATAAGCCAGTTCTCCATCTTACAACATTTTCACTCTGTGTCATCCACCTTTCAGACTTTCTTTTATAAATTCATCCAGAAAATATTTGTTGAGCCCCTTTAATTTAATAGGGTTAGAGGAAGCACACATGCAAAAGATATGCTTCCAAATTTGGTTACAGGAGTAAGAAAACTAAATAATGGGATAGAATTAAAATCAAGGCACTGAAATAGACATAAAGTAGATATTAGAATTTGGTAGATTATTGGAATGGCATTTCAAAATCATTGGATAACCCTGAGATAGTTAGTAAACAACTGGAAGGCCTTAGACCTGAATCCTTACCTGTATAATAAATAGATAGATTCTGGATGGACTAGAGAGATAAATACAAGAAGAAAATAAACCATAAGAAGAAATTGTAAGATCATCTTTCTCTCTTCTTTAGATGGGGGAGACCTTTCTAAGCACAAAAGCAAGGGAAGAAATCATATAAAAATATAGATAGATTTTGCTTCACAATTTAAATAAATGTACACACAAATACTATAAACAATATTGGTGGAGGTCTTCAGGGCCATCTGATGTTGTGAGTTCTCAGGTGAGTAATGCACTTTGCTAGAAACTCAGCAATGATGGATAAAACACAAAAGGGAAAACTAAGAGATAGATTGAGACTCTACTACAAGATAAACATTTTCATGGACTGGATACAGAAATATACAAGCTGAAGCCATGATCTTGCTGGACCCTGGGTCCAGAATCAGGCTGAGTGTGGGGTATCTAAGCTAAAATCACTGCATTGTGTGAATACAGGAGTCTAAGACAGGCTTACTGTCTACAAAATGCTACGAAATGCTGCTGAAGGAACATAATTTTAGATCACACATCTTTCTGATAAGGGACTTGTATCTACATCACAGAAGGAATTCATACAACTCAACAATTAAAAGAAAAATAACCCAATTAAGCATGGGCAAAGGATTTGAATAGACATTTCTTCAAAGAAGTTGCTCAAGTAGCCAATAAACTTGGAAAGGTGCTCAATGTCATTAATCATTAGGGACATGAAAATCAAACTACAGTGAGATACCACTTCACACCCACTAAAATGGCTCTAATAAAAAAGATGGATAATAATGTGTCAACAGGATGTGAAGAAAATGGAATCCTCATACACTGCATGTGTGAATATAAAATGGTGCAAACATTTTATGTGAAAAACAGTTTAGTAGTTTCTCAAAAAGTTAAACCTGGAATTACTATATGACCAAGTAATTCCATTCTTAGGTATATATACAAGAAAATTGGCAACATATCCATACAAAAACTTGTACAGAAATGCTTATAGTAGGTGTCATGGACTGAATTGTGTTCCCCTCAAATTCACATATTGAAACCCTAACCCTTAGTGTGATAGTATTTTGAGGTGGAGTCTTTGGGAGATAATCAGGTGTAGATGAGGCTGTGAGGGCAGGGCCCCCAGTGGAATCAGTGCCTTTGTAATCAGAGACAGCAGAAAGCTTGCTCTCTCTAACATGTGAGGGCACAGCAAGATGGCAGCCATGTACAAGCCAGGAAGAGAGTCCTTACTAGAAACCAACCATGTTGGCATCTTGATCTCAAACTTCTAGCCTCTAGAAGTGTGAAAAATAAATTTCTGCTGTTTAAGCCACCTAGTCTATAGTAGTGTGTTATGGCAGCCTGAAATGACTAATACAGCAAGATTATTCATAAGTCAAAAAGTGGAAACAACCCATTCATCAGTTGATGACTAGATAAATAAAATGTGGTACATCATTATAATGGAATATTATTGAGCCATAAGAAGGAATGAAATACTGATACACAATACTACATGGATGAACCTGGAAAATACATGTTAAGTGAAAGAAGCCAGACACAGGAAGCCACATATTGTAGGACTCCACTTATACGAAACATCCATAATTAAATCCATAGAAATGGTAAGACTAGTTGTTTCCAGGGGCTGGAGGGAGGGAGGATGAGGAATGACTACTAGTGGATACAGGGTTTCTTTTTGAGTTGATAAGAATGTTCTAGAGTTAGTGGTGATGGTGTACAACTTTGTGACTCTGCTAAAAACTTCTGAATTGTACACTTTATGAGTATGAATTTTATGGTATGTGAACTGTATCTCAATAGAGCCATTATTTCAAAAATGCTCTGTAGAACTATAGCTCCTTGCAAGCTGTAGTAGGCCTAAGGAGGAATGAGAACACAGGCTTCACCTCCAGCCTAGGAGGCTAGCCAAACCTGGAGCCAACTTTATGACTGGGTGTGTGATGGTCTCAGTATCAATACTAGGTCTGGTTCTGGATAGGGATCCTGAAGGACAAGGTGGAGGTAAAAGCAAATCACAAGACGGAGAGGAATAAATAAATAAAATGCAGACAAACAAAATACATACAAAATTACACTGTAAACCAAAATATCAAAATACAAGAAAATAAATCTGTGGAAGACAACTAATAAAATCAATATTCAGAACAGAACATAAATCCATTCACATGAAATTAAATTTATACAACAGTGGCAAAGACTTTAAAATAGATATAATTAGGATGTCAGAGAAAAATGAAGACTTTTTTTTTGCTTGAAAAACCAACAAATTATAAAATAAAACAAGCAAAGCTGAAAAAGAATATGTAGTATGTTAAAACAATTCCATTCCAGAAAAAGAAAAATCATGATCACTAGAATTTTACAAAATGGAAACAAATGGAGATTAATTAATTAGAAGACAGTACTGAGAAATTCACACAAAATTCATCATAAAACAGCAAAGAGATGCCAAATAGAAAAGCAGTTAAGAGACATGGAAGATAAATTAAGATACCTAAACATAGTACTGGAGGCCTAGCCACAGCAGTCAGACAAAACAAAGAAATACAAGGCATTGAGATTGGTAAAGAAGAAGTCAAACCATCACTATTTGCAGATGACATGATATTGTACATAAAAAACCCTAAAGACTCCACTGCAAAACTACTAGAACTAATATTGGAATTCAGCAAAGTTGCAGGATACAAAATTAATACACAGAAATGTGTGGCTTTCCTATACACTAAAGATGAGCTAGCAGAAATAGAAATCAGGGAAACAATTCCATTCACAATTGCATCAAAAAGAATAAAATACCTGGGAATAAACCTAAACAAGGAAGTGAAAGACCTATACCCTGCAAACTACAAGACACTCTTAAGAGAAATTAAAGAGGACACTAACAAATGGAAACTCATCCCGTGCTCTTGGCTAGGAAGAATTAATATTGTCAAAATGGTCATCTTGCCTAAAGCAATCTACAGATTGAATGCAATCCCTATCAAAATACCAACAGCATTCTTCAATGAACTGGAACAAATAGTTTTAAAATTCATATGGAACCACAAAAGACCCTGAATATCCAAAGCAATCCTCAGAAGGAAGAATAAAGCTGGGGGGATCTTGCTTCCCAACTTCAAGCTCTACTACAAAGTCACAGTAATCAAAAGAATTTGGTACTAGCACAAGAACAGACCTACAGACCAGTGGAACAGAATAGAGACTCCAGACATTAACCCAAACATATATGGTCAATTAATATATGATAAAGGAGCCATGGATATACAATGGGGAAATGACAGCCTCTTCAACAGCTGGTGTTGGCAAAACTGGACAGCTACATGTAAAAGAATGAAACTGGATCATTGTGTAACCCCGTACACAAAAGTATATTTGAAATGGATCAAAGACCTGAATGTAAGTCATGAAACCATAAAACTCTTAGGAAAAAACATAAGCAAAAATCTCTTGGACATAGACACGAGCAACTTCTTCATGAATATACTTCCCTGGGCAAGGGAAACAAAAGCAAAATTGAACAAGTGGGACTACATCAAGCTGAAAAGCTTCTGTACATCAAAGGACACCATCAATAGAACAAAAAGACATTCTACAGTATGGGAGAATATATTCATAAATGACATATCTGATAAAGGGTTGACATCCAAAATATATAAAGAGCTCAAGCACCTCAACAAACAAAAATCAAATAATCCAACTAAAAAATTGGCAGAGGATATGAACAGACACTTCTCCAAGAAGAAATTCAGATGGCCACCAGGCACATGAAAAGATGCTCCACATCGCTAATCATCAGAGAAATGCAAATTAAAACCACAATGAGATATCACGTCACACCAGTAAGGATGGCCAGCATCCAAAAGACAGACAGCAACAAATGTTGGCGAGGATGTGGAGAAAGGGGAACCCTCCTACACTGTTGGTGGGAATGTAAATTAATTCAACCATTGTGGAAAGCAGTATGGAGGTTCCTCAAAAAACTAAAATAGAAATACCATTTGACCCAGGAATTCCACTCCTAGGAATTTACCCTAAGAATGCAGCAACCCAGTTTGAAAAAGACAGATGCACCCCTATGTTTATTGCAGCACTATTTACAATAGCCAAGATATGGAAGCAACCTAAGTGTCCATCAGTAGATGAATGGATAAAGAAGATATGGTACATATACATGATGGAATATTATTCAGCCATAAGAAAAAAACAAATCTACCATTTGCAACAACATGTATGGAGCTAGAGGGTATTATGCTCAGTGAAATAAGCTGGGCAGGAAAAGACAAATATCAAATGATTTCACTCATATGTGGAGTATGAGGACAAATAAAAAAAAACTGAAGGAACAAAACAGCAGCAGACTCATAGAACCCAAGAATGGACTAACAGTTACCAAAGGGAAAGAGACTGGGGAGAATGGGAGGGAAGGGAGGGATAAGGGGGAAAAAGGCATTACGATTAGCACACATAATGTAGGAGGGGCCACGGGGAGGGCCGTACAACACAGAGAAGACAAGTAGTGATTGTATAGCATCTTACTATGCTGATGGACAGTGACGGTAATGGGATATGTGGTGGGGACTTGATGATGGGGGGAGTCTAGTAACCATAATGTTGCTCATGTAATTGTAGATTAATATTACCAAAAAAAAATTATGATACCTAGCATTCAACTGGTAGGAATTCTAGAAGTTTCAGAACTAAAGAACAGTGGGAGTGATGGAAAATCCATTTTTTAAAGAAATACTCTAGGGGGCAGAGAAAAAGATGGTGGATTAGGAAGGCAAGGTGGGAACCTCCTCCCAAAACCACATAAAAGAAGAAAATACAGCAAATACAGCAAATACAGCTAAACCTGAAAATGACTCAAAAACTGCAGAACAGACCATCTATACCTGAGGAAGAAGAAAAGACCACACAGAAAAGGGTAAATGGGCAGAGCTGTGGTTGAGCAGGACCCAAGCCCTCCCTTCATACCAGCTCACAGGTGGGAGAAAGAGGAATGGAACAGAGAGGGGACAGCAGCCCAGGAAGGCTGCACAATTTGCTCTGGAGATCTGCTCTAGGAGCACAAGTCCACATTACACTGGGTTCTGATGATTAGCAGGGCTAGACCTGAGGGAAATTGGAATACTCCAGGACACTGAGACTCCAGCCAGTGTGGAGGGCAAGCACGCTATGCTGGTCCTGAGACTCAAAGCAGAGTAGCAGTTTGAAAGACTTGCCAGCAGTGGGAGGAGTGCCAGAGGGGCAGGGGTTGGATGGAGCTCTCTTCTCAGGAGAAAGGACAGGTTGATGATACCTCTCCAGCTTTCCCTTGGCCCAACAGGTCGAGAACTCTTGGGAGCCCCAAATGCTCCATGCTCTTGGTTGGAAACTCAGTCCAAAGCTGTCTCCCTGCATGCACTGTCAGTAAGCCAATCCATTTGGACAAGCAGCAGTATCACACTTTGCTGCCTGGCAGGCAGAGGGAGACTGTCCCAGCTTTCTTCATCCAAGTTCAGCCCAACCAGGGAGGTGCCTGCAGGAGCCAGCTCTGAGAGCTCCTTCCTCCCAGCAGGTGTCCAAGCCCAGTGTTGTGCATCTCACTCTGCCCCAGAGCTGCACAACTGCTCCACCCACACTATTAACCCTGCAACCCCACTAACACTGTAGGGCAGGCAGAAGATTCTGCTCTGGTCACAGAGGTGGCTGAAGCAAACTGCCTGTGGTGCTGCAGCCTCAGACCATTACCAGAAGAAAGGTGGCCCTGGCCACTGCACACTAACAGCAGCTGGGGCTACTGCAAGGTAGAACCAGGTACTGGAGAGTAAAGAGTCTGGAGTTTCTGGGCACCATAGGATGCCTCCTGCATAAAGCTATTACTCTATAGGCCAGGAGGCATAGCAGATCCATCTAATACAGAGGAAGAAACACAGAGACCCTGACAAAATGAGGAGGTGAAAGAATATGTTCCAAACAAAACTACAGGACAAGACACCAGAAAGAAGGCTAGATGAAATGTCGATCACCATTCTTCTTGATAGAGATTTAAAATAAAAGTCATAAACATGCTTACTGATTTACAGAAAAACATTTAAGATGTCAGGGAGGACTTAAACGAAAAGAAAGAAGAGCTGAGAAAGAACCACTCAGAGCTGAAGAATACAGAAACTGAAAGGAAACATACAATGGAGGGATTTAAGAGTAGATTACTGCAAGTAGAGGAGACACTCAGCGAGATGGAAATTAGAGAACAGCAACACAATAAAGCTGAGGAGCAGAGACAAAAGGGTTTCTGTGAATGAATGAATGGCAAGAGAGCTGTGTGACCAACCCAAACAAAACAATATTCACATAGGCATACTAGAAGAGAGAGACAAAGGGATAGAAAGTCTCTGAGGAAATAATTGTTGAAAACCTCCCCAATATTGGGAAGGAAATAGACACTCAGGTAATGGAAGCACAGAGATCCCCTAGAAAAGGAACCCTAGGAAGACACATCAAGATATATAATAATTAAAATGGCAAAGATCAAGGATAAGGAGAGAGTATTGAAAGCAGCCAGAGAGAGAAAAAGGATTACTTATAAAGAAAACCCCATCTATCAACAGACTTCTCAGCAGAAAGTTCACAGGCCAGAAGGGAGTGGCATGAAGTATTTAATGTACTGAAATGGAAAGACCTTCAAAGAATCCTCTACCTGGCAAGATTATCATTTAAATTTGATGTAGGGATTAGACAATTTCCAGATAAACAAAAGTTGAAGGAATTCATCACCCCTAAGCCAGCCTTACAGGATATGTTAAAAGGACTGCTGTAAATGGAAACTTTCCAAGGCTAAGTAGCTTTCACCAGTGAAAATAAACCCAGAGTAAAGGTAGTTGTCCAATTAATCATCAAGCAAGTATGAAATTAAAACAAGACAAAAGAAGCAAAATCAACAAAACACAAAATCATTCAAGAGATACACAAAAAGTACAGAGTATGACATCTAACACATGAAGTGTGGAGGAGGAAGAAGAAGAAAAAAGTACCTTTAAATTATGTTGGAAATAGAGCAATCAGCAACTTAACATAGACTGTTATATAGTAAGGAAGCTATCCTTGAAATTTTGGTAAACACAAACCTAAAGCCTATAATAGATACACAAAAAATTAAAAAAGAGGAATCTAATCACAACACTAAAGATAACCATCAAATAACAAGTGAAGAGTATGAGAGAGGAAGAAAGGAACTGAGGGGAGCTATAAAAACAACCAGAAAACAATTAATAAAATGGCAATAAGTATATACCTATCAATAATTACATACCTATCAATAATTACCTGATCAAAAGACATGCACCAATCAAAAGATATTGAGTGGCAGAATGAGTAAAGAAACAATACCCATCTATGTGCTGCCTACAAGAGACTCATTTCAGATCCAAAGACATAAACAGACTAAAAGTGAAGGGATAGAAAAGATATTTCATGAAAATAATAGGGAGAAAAAAGCAGGAGTAGCAGTACTTATATCAGACAAAATAGATTTCAAAACAAAGAAAGTAACAAGAGACAAAGACGGATGTTACATATTGATAAAAACATCAGTCCAACAAGAGGACATAGGCATTATAAATATCTATGCATCCAACATAGGAGCACCTAAATATGTAAAACAAATACCAATAGAATTAAAAGGGGAAATAGATTACAAAACATTCATTTTAGACTTTAACACACCACTCACATCAAGAGGCACATCAACCAGGCAGAAAATAAATAAGGAAACAGAGGCACTGAACAATACATCAGATCAGGTGGACTTAACAGGTATCTACAGAACATTCCACCCAAAAGCAGCAGGATATACATTTTCTTCAAGTGTACATGGAATGTTCTCCAGTATAGGTCACATACTAGGCCACAAAAAAGAGCCTCAATAAATTGTAATTGTATTGAGCAGCTACTTAGACCACAATGGTATGAAACGAGAAATAAATTACACAAAGAAAACCAAAAAGCCTACAAACACATGGAAGTTAAACAACATGCTTCCAAATAATCAATGGATCAGTGAACAAGTTAAAACAGAAACAAATGAAAATAAAAAATCAACAGCCCAGAGTCTGTGGGAGACTGCAAACGCAGTTCTAAGAGGAAGGTACACAGCAATACAGGCCTACCTTTAGAAACAAAAATAATCCAAAATAAACAGTCTAAGCTCACAATTAAAGAAACTAGAAAAAGAAGAACAAATGAAGCCCAAAGTTAGTGGAAGGAGGGACAAAATAAAGATCAGAGCAGAAATAAATAAAATAGAAAAGAATAAAACAATAGAAAAAAACAATGAAACCAGGACTTGGTTCTTAGAGAAAATAAAATAGATAAACCCTGAGACAAACTTGTCATGAAGAAAGGAGAGAGTACACACATAAACAAAATAAAAAATGAAGAAGGAGTGATCATAATGGCTACCACACAAATACAAAGAATTATTAGAGAATACTATGAAAAATTACATGCCAATAAATTGGACAACCTAGAAGAAATAGACAACTTCCTAGAAAAATAGAACTTTCCAAGACTGACCCAGAAAGAAACAGAAAATATGAACAGAACAATCACCAGCAATGAAATAAAATTGTTAATCAAAAACTCCCAAAAATCTCCCCCAAAACAAAATTTCATGTCCAGATGCCTTCACAGCCGAATTCTATGAAACATTTAAAGAAGAGTTAATAACTATCCTTCTTAAAGTATTCCAAAAAATAGAAGAGGAGGGAATATATCCAAACTCATACTATGAGGCCAGCATCACTCTAATACCAAAACCAAGGGCACTCCAAAAAAGAAAATTACAGACCAATATCCCTGATGAACATAGATACAAAAATCCTGAACAAAATATTAGCAAACCTTAGTAAATTACTAGCAAATTCAAAAATACATAAAAAAATCATCCATCATGACCAATTGGGATTTACTCCAGGGATACCAGGATGGTACAATATTCGTAAATCAACCAAAATCATTCACCACATTAACAAAAAGGAGGATAAAAACCACATGATCATCTCAATAGATGCTGAAAAAGCATTTAACAAAATTCAACATCCATAAATGATAAAAACTCTCAACAAAATAGTTTTCAAGGGTATGTACCTCAACATAATAAAGGCCATAAATGACATAAATTCACAGCCAACAGGATACTTAATAGCAAAAAACAGAAAGTTTTTCCTCTAAGATCAGGAACAAGACAAGGATGTTTGCTTTTATTTATCATAGTATTGGAGGTCCTAGCCATGGCAATCAAATAAAACAAAGGGGTAAAAGGCATCCAAATTGGTAAGGAAGAAGTTTAAACTGTCACTATTTTTAGATGATAGGATACTATACATAGAAAACGCTGAAGACTCCACCAAAAAACTATTAGAACTAATAACTGAATTCAGCAAAGTTGCAGGATACAAAATTAACACACAGAAATTTGTTGTATTCCTATATAATAACAATGAACTAAGAACAAGAAATCTGGAAAAAAGCTCCATTTACATTTGCATCAAAATACCTAGGAATAAACTTAACCAAGGAGGTGAAAGACCAATACTCTGAACACTATAAGACACTCATGAGAGAAATTAAAGAAGACACCAATAAATGGAAATCTATCTCGTGCTCATGGCTAGGAAGAATTAATATTGTCAAAATGGCCAACCTGCCCAAAACAATTTACAGATTCAATGCAATCCCTATCAAAATACCAAAGGGCATTTTTAACCAAACTAGAAGAAACAGTTCTAAAATTCATATGGAACCACAAAAAGACCCCGAGCCAAAGCCATCCTGAGAACCAAGAACAAAGCTGGGGGTATCATGATCCCTGACTTTATGCTCCACCTACAGTAATCAAAACAGTTGGTACTGACACAAGAACAGACCCATAGATCAATGGAACAGAATAAAGAACCCAGATATAAATGCATGTATATATGGTAAATTAATATACAGTAAAGGAACTATGAATATACAATGGGGAAATGACAACCACTTCACCAACCGGTGTTGGGAAAACTGGACGCCTACATGTAAGAGAATGAAATTGGATTATTGTTTAACTCCATATACAAAAGTAACCTTGAAATGGATCAAAGACTTGAATGTAAGACATGAAACCATAAAATTTTTAGAAGAAAGTGTAGGTAAAAATTTCTTGTATGAGAAATTTTTTTTCTGGACATATCTCCTTAGGCATGGGAAACAAAATAAAAGATGAACAAGTGGGACTACATCAAACTAAAATGCTTCTGCACCGAAAAGGACACCATCAGCAGAACAAAAAGCATCCTACAGATCTCTGATAAGATCTACTCATCTGATAAGAGATTAACATCCAAAACATATAAAGAACTCATACACCTCAACACCCAAAAAACAAATAAGCTGATTAAAAAATGGGCAGAAGTCCTGAACAGACATTTCTCCAAAGAAATACAAATGGCCAACAAGCACATGAAAAGATGCTCCACATCACTAATCATCAGGAAAATGCAGGTCAAAACCATATTGAGATTTCACTTCACACTGGTTAGAATGACCACTATCCAAAAAACAAGAAAAAGCAAATGTTGGTGAGGAAGTGGAGAAATGGGAACCCTCCTACACTGTTGGTGGAAATGTAAATTGGTGCAACCACTGTGGAAAACAGTCTGGAGGTTTCTCAAAAAACTAAAAATAGAAATACCATTCAACCCAGCAATTCCACTTCTAGAAGTTTACCTGAAGAAAACAAAATCCCTGATCCAAAAAGATATATGTACCCTTATGTTTATCGCCACAATATTTACAATAGCTAAGATATGGAAGCAACCTAAGTGTCCATCAGTAGATGATAAAGAAGATGTGGTACAGACACTCAATGGAATATTATTCATCTATAAAAAGAAAAGAAATCCTGCCATTTGCAACAATATGGATGGATCTAGAGGGTATTATAAGTGAAATATATAATATTCACTCAGTGAAATAAGCCAGGTGGAGAAAGAGAAATACCATATAATTTCACTTATTTGTGGAATCTAAAGATAAATCCTTGTTGTAAGAACAAGACAACAGGAGAGTGGTACATATACACAATGGAATATTATTCAGCCATAAGAAGAAAACAAATCCTACCATTTGCAACAACATGGATGGAGCTAGAGGGTATTATGTTCAGTGAAATAAGCCAGGTGGAGAAAGGCAAGTTATCAAATGATTTCACACATCTGTGGAGTATAAGAACAAAGAAAAAACTGAAGGAACAAAACAGCAGCAGAATCACAGAACCCAAGAATGGACTAACAGTTACCAAAGGGAAAGGGACTGGGGAGGATGGGTGGGAAGGGAGAGATAAGGGGGAAAAAGGGGCATTACATTTAGCACACGTAATGTAGTGGTGGGGGGACACGGGAAAGGCAGTATATACAGAGAAGACAAGTAATGATTCTATAGCATCTTACTACGCTGATGGACAGTGACTGTAATGGGGTATGTCGGGGGGGACTTGATAATAGGGGGAGTCTAGTAACCACAATGTTGTTTAAGTAATTGTACATTAATGATATAAAAAAAAAAGACAGCAGGAGATTCACAGACATTGAGAAGTGACTAGTGGTTACCAAGGGGTAAGGGCTGGGGCAGGTCAGTAGGGAGGGTGAGGGGGATAAAGAGGCACAATAATTTGCAATCTCAGTATAAGTTGGTCACGGGGATGGTAGTACAGCATGGAGAATATTGTCAATGATTCTGTAACATTGTTCTACATTGATAGATAGTAGCCACACTAGAGGGGGTGAGGATTTAATAATATGGGTAACCGTTGAGCCACTGTGTTGTACATTTAAAACCAATATGTGATTGTATATCAATGATACTTCAATAAAAAAGGAAGTACTTCATAGAAATGTGCTAGAATTTAATAAAAATAGTTGTCTATTCAGTTGTCAGTAGTGCATTCCAAGGGTTGAACAAGATGAAACTGCCCAGAAAGCTCAGGAATATACTCTTGGGTATATGGAAACTGAGCATATGAAGGAGATAGAATCATAAATTAATGGGGAAAGAATTATTGCTGAAGAAATGTGGATGGTATTATGTTCTTACTGCATACTGTAAACCGAATACATCTTGAAGAGACTAAAAGCCTAATTTTCAGAGGCAAAGCTTTAAAACTTTTAGGAGAAAATATAAAAGAATATCTTTGTAATCTTTTGATAAGGAGAATCTATTTAAAAGAAACATAAAAGAGAAGGAAAAGGTTGATAAATTAATTATGTTAAAGTATAAAATGTGTTCACAATCAAAAAGGGAAAAAGAAAGTAAAACACAGGCTAAACATTGAGAAAAGATAGCTATAACATATGAAACGGTCAATTATTTGCAGGACATTAAAGGAAAGTCTACTACCAATGCAAAAAAGACAATCCAATAGAAAAATGGACAAATAATTTGAACAGGCAATTCATAGAAGAGGAAACTTGAATAATGACTGGACATATGAAACAATTCTCAGTCTCACAAGTAGTCATGAAAATATAAATTAAAATAGCAATGAATGTCGATTAACACCTATCTGATTGGCAAAAAATTAAGTTTGACAACATCAGGTGTGGATAGGAATATGGAGAAACAAATTGTATTATACTACTAGTGGGAGTAAAAATTGATAGAACAACTTTGGAGGAGAATTTGATTGTATCTAGTAAAACAGAAGATTCTTATACTCTACAACTCAAAAAATCTCACACAGGGCTAAAGGAGATATATTTATGAATACTCTTTGCAAAATTGTTTGCAATAGCAATAAAAGGGAGGGCAGTATGATGATTCAACCCATTCAGAGGAGAATGGGTAAATCATTTGTAGCATGTTGATATAATAATATGTACTGCAACTAAAATGAATGAACTACAGCTACATGTATTAATATTGAAAACTGTTGGAAAAATTTGACTGTAAAGAATGAGATGCAAAGGGGTATTATGCCAAATACACATTACAGTTGACCCTTGAATAAGTGGTATTGGGGTACTGAACCCCTGTGCAGTCAAAAATCCACATATAACTTTTGACCCCCCTGAAAACTTAACCACTAATAGTCTACTGTTGATCAGAAGCCTTACCAATAACATAATAACAGAAACCAACAAAAGTTGTTTAACACATATTTTGTATATTATATGTATTATCTACTGTCTTTTTACAACAAAATAAGCTGGAGAAAGAATATTTTTTTAGGTTGTTGCAAATCTCAAAAATGTTCCAATATATTTATTGAAAAAATTCATGTATAAGTGGACCTGTATAGTTTAAACCTGTGTTGTTCAAGAGTCAACTGTATAAACATATGATCTAAATTTAAAACATGGAAAACAATATCATAGAAAATCAGCAGATACCTAAATTTGTAGCAAATGTACAGAATGAAATTACTGAATTAATGATAGTGGTTAACTACATGGGGAACTAGGGCAGGGTTTGAGATTGGGGGGTGGGGACATTGGAGACCTCAATTTTTTCTGTGTAATTTTATTTCTTTAAAACAAATCTGAACTAAATATAGAATAATGCAAGGATTTATAAAGCAAAGTAGTGGGTGTTTATTTTATTGCTTTTAATTTTTGCTATTTTTTAGATGTTTTATAATAAACTATTAAAAATCCAAACACTTCAGTACTAATAGATAAAATGTAAATTGGGAAAGAATAATTGCAACATGTATCAGACAGATGATTGATGTTATTATATAAACTACCCCTATTAAGCAATGACAGTGAGATGTGGACAGGAGAGGAAGTTTGAGTAACAGCATTGACAGACAATTTGCAAGAAGAGAAATACAAATGACTTGTGATCTTATGAAAGAGAGTTCGGTATCACTGCAAAAATGCAGATTGAAACAGTAGTGAAATACAGTTATTTAATTTGCCAAATTTTAGGAATTTGCCCTTAAGAAGTAGCCAGGAATTCTCATAAAACGTCATTTTCAGGCACATTATTCATGGCTAATTATAGTAGTGAAAAATATATGACAAATAGAGTGTGTACATCTGTCTAAGCTAGAAATCTAGGAGAAATTCTTGATTTATTTTATTCTTTTCCTCTCCACCAACAAATACTGTCAGTTCTGCTTACTAAACTCAACATCACACATTTTTTTCTTCACATTTTAGCATCTGGGAAATAGGGATGTTGTACAGTCACTGCGGGCCAGAGGGCAGTCATGATATAGTTGACATTGTCTAAACATGCTCATCAAAACTTGCAAAATAAACAGGCGTCACATTTTTCTCAAAAGCTTCCTAAATGCTACATAAACTTTATACATTCAAACAAGACCAGAAATGAACTTTCATTTCAAAAGCATCAATTTAGTGCAAGTTAGAGCAAATTAAAATGAATCCAGGCAGGTTAAGAGAAAACAATGTCAAAATTGCACATGGTATCTAAGGTAACTTCCTAAAGTGACACAGAGCAAATCTCAGTGAAAAACTAAGCAGACTCTTTAAAACAAGCAGGAAATGACACATATAATTTAAGTGAAATGTGAATTAGAATAAGTTTAGACAAAACTAAGCAGTTTATGTCAAACTGTTGGAATCTATCATTCTTTTTAGGCATTAGAGTAAATTCTGGTTGATACTGAACAGTTTATGTGAAACTAAGCTTAAAATCACTTGTTCACATTAAGACTTCTTACTGTTCATTAGAACTAATTAATATGTAGCTAGTTTACAAAAAAAACAAGCACAGACTCAAACACTATTCTCAAAAGTAACGTCTTAGGATGAATTACAGTGTGTGTAGTTGAAGCTAAGTAGAATATGAGAACTCAAGCTCAAAATCGCTCATTTTTTTCAAACAAAACTCCTAAGCTTCATAAACTCTTTATGCACAAACTTAAACAGAAGAAATGTTCCTTGCCTTGGTTATCAAGAGGTCACTGGATTCAGTGGCCATTTGTTGCCCATCCCTCTAAAGTCAGATTTGGGTTGCTTTGGGTAAAAAGGAAAATCTTAGCTGCTCCTGGGGAAAGCACTTGAGGGACATGCTAAGGAGGATTTTTAGGTGCTCTGAAGGATGTACAAGCAATGATGGAGGACAAAGAGTTAATGTTCTCATTGTGTAAAGGACCTATGAAAATCTATAAGAAAAACCATAAATCTCCAATAGTTGAATGGGCCAAGAACAGAGAGCTTGCAAAGGAGGAAATACAATCAGTCAGGAAACATTTGAAACATATATTTATGTATTTCATATACTGTATCTATATATACATATATGGAAATCAGAGAAATGAAGACTAGGAAAATAAGTTAATTTTGCCCATCAAGTTACCAAAGATTTCAATGATAAACTACCCATTGTTGTTCAAATTACAGTAAAACAGGAACTATTACATCATCCTTGTGGGAGGGTTCACGGAAGCAACCTTCTGGAAAACAATTTGCCAGTATATTAAGAAAGCCTTAAAAACATCCATGCCTTGCTCATCTAAAAAAAAAAAAACTATAGGAAGGATAAATGGAATGAACAAATTAGCTATCTGTGAAGGGTGGGGGTATAAAAAGGGGATAGGGGAAGAAGGAAATAATTGGAATAGGGAGGGAATGAAACTTATTTGAGAATATATTCGTTTTATATAGCTCTGAGTTATAGAAACCGTAATGTTTTATATACCACCTCCACCCAAATAAATGAACAATTTAAATTAATCAGGATCTGGAGAAACCCAAAATAGAATACAGATAGCAACCAAGAACCTAATTGTATTACAAATGACTAACCACACTGAAGGTGGTTGGGAAGAAAAAATTGACCTTAGTACCTTTGGAAAATAGGATTTTGATGAGACATTGAGGACCAAAGACAAAATAACAGGATGCCAACACTATGCTCAAGTCAGTGTGTTTCTCACTGGGGTATGGGCTAACAATCCTGAAGCTACTTTATGCGATACTAGAATTGAATAAATAAATAAATAATTCGTAGATAATATTTGCAGGTTTCTCGCTGTCAGAGAAAGAAGTTATAAATAAGATAAAGGGGAAGGTAGAATTAATCCTGTGGCTTTGGATTGTAATCAGAAATATCAGTAGGAACTCACAGTTTTTAGATAGACAAATGTAGACATTAGTTTAAAGGTGTTTGCATTTGTGGACCATTATACATACATACATTTCCTAGCTGTCTAGAAGCAATGACATCTTAGTAGCAATAAGAACACTTAGTAAAAAGAGCTTTATTTTGAAACACTGATCCCAATAAAAGGAACCAGGATGACTTGGGGGAGTGCATCCACCCCATAGCTGGGAGAGCAAAAATGTAAGCTGAGCCTGGAGCACCTTGTGTCATCAGAAATTAAGGAAGTGATCAGTAAAGAAAATGTTGGAAGGGCATAGGAGATAATACTGAAGATGCTTTTAATTGAAGAAGCCAAAGTTAGAAAAAATGGAGTAGCAAAATAATTATTATTGGATTTTAACCCATAGACTGAAAAACAAATAACCAAACTGAGAAAATCCATGAGTTTATGTTGATATACCAAAAAATAAAATTAATTAATTAATAGGAACAAAGGGATAACTCTTCTTCACAGAATGCCAAGTAATAAATGTAAAAGGAATGAAGGAAATAAAAATTATTAGGCAAACACCACAGTGATAATTGTTGTAAACAAGTTCCATTAGCAGATGCCAAAATTAGTAGTTTAAAATTTTACATCAGTTATGTTTCTGCACACTAACAGTGAACAATCTGAAAAGGAAATTTAAAATACAATTCTATTTGTGACACCATCAAAAAAGAATAAAATGCTTCCTAATAAACTAAGTCAAGCAGGTGAAAGATTTGTACATTGAACACTGTAAGACATTGCTGAAATAAATTAAAGAAGACACAAATAAACGGAAAGACATCCCATGTTTATGGATTGAAAGAGTTAATATTGTTAAGCTGCCCATACAACCCAAAACAATGTACAGATTCAACACAATCCCTAACGAAATTCCAATGTCATTTTCTTTTACTTTTTTGGTGGCAGAAATAGAAAAATTTATCCTAAAAGTTATATGGAATCTCAAGGGACCCAGAATAGCCAAAATAATTTTGAAAAAGAATAAAATTGGAGGACTCATGCTTCCTAATTTCATTGATCAAAATAGTACAGTATTGGCATAAAGACAGACATATAAACCAATAAAATAGAATAGAGTCTAGAAATAAGCCCTGGCATATATGGTCAGATGATCTTCAACAAAGGTGCCAAGACCATTCAGGGAAAGGGCAGTGTTTTCAACAAATGATATTGGGAAAACTGGATATCCACATGCAAAAGAATGAAATTAGGCCCTTATCTTACACCATAAACAAAAATTAACTCCAAAATGGATTAAAGACCTAAATGTAAAATTTTAAACTGTAAAACTCTAAAAGAAAACATAGGGAAAAATCTTCATGATGTTGAATTTGGCAATGATTTCTTGGCTATGACACTAAAAGCATAGTCAATAAGAGCAAAAATAGACACATGGGACTATATTAAACTTAAAATTTTATGCTTCAAAGGACACAATCAATAGAATGAAAAGGCAACCTACAAAATGGAAGAACATATTTGCAAATTATATATCTGATAAAGGGTTAATATCCAGAATATAAAGAACTTCTAAAACTAACAACAACAAAAAATCAAATAACCCAATTAAAAAATGGGCAAAAGATTTGAATAGACATTTTTCCAAAGATTATATACAAATGACCAACAAGCACATGACAAGATGCTCAATGTTACTAATCATCAGATAAATAAAAATCAAATCACAAGGAGCTATCATCTCACACCCCTTAGGATGGTTATTAAAAAAAAAAGGAAAATGAAAGTGTTGCCAAGGATGTGGAGAAATAGGAAACCTTGTGCACTGCTGGTAGGATTGCAAAATGGTGCAACTGCTATGGAAAACAGTACAAAGTTTCCTAAAAAAATTAAAAATGAAAGGACCATATTATTCAGTAATTCCACTTCCAAATATATTTATCCAAAAGAATTTAAAGGCAAGGTCTCAACAGATATGCACAGTCATGTTCAAAGCAGTATTATTCACAATAGTCAAGAGATGGAAGCAATCCAAGTATCCATCAACAGATAAGTGGATAAACAAAATGTGGTATATACATGCAATGGAATATTATTCAGTCTTTTCATAAAACAGGAAACCCTGTCTCATGCCACAACATGGGTGAACCTTGAGGACATTATGCTAAGTGAAATAACTCCACCTACATGAGATATCTTAGGTAGCCAAATTCATAGAAACAGAGAGTAGACTGGTGGTTACTAGTAGCTGGGGAAAGAAGGTGAAAGGGAAGGTGTTGCTTAACAGGTAGAGTTTCAGATTTGCGGGAAGAAAAAATTCTGATAACTGTTTCACAGTAACATGAGTACGCTTAACACTACTGAACTATACACTTAAAATGTTTAAAATGGTAACTTTTATATTATCTTTTTTTACCACAATAAAAATAAATAAATACAAATTTGAGAAGAAACAGGATATTTGCATAGTCCTAAAGAATCTCTCATCATCCAAATCCTTATTAATTAGAAAGGGAAAAACAGTAACTTTACAGTGGAGAAACTCAGCCAGGACCAAAGTGATTAAAGTCAATATCACCCTAAATAACACTTACCAGCCTTATGAACCCTTCATCTGATGCACAGAGAAGGGCACATCACTTCTGTGGCTTCTCTTGCCCCAAACGCATGACCTCAATCTAATCATGAGGCCAGCAGACAAACTCACATTTAAGGATTTTCTACAAAATGCCTGACCAGAGCTTTTCAAAAGGTTGTGAAAGACAAAGTAAGACCAGAGAATGGTCAGAGATTGGAGGAAACAGGAAAAAATGATAACTAATTACATTGCATGATCCTAGATTGGATCCTGGACTAGAATAAGGGCATTAAGGGAAAAAAAAATTGGTGAAATTTGAACAGTGTATAATTTACTTAACAGTATTCTTCCAATTTCTAAATTTCAATAACTGTCCTTTGGTTATGCAAGATATTAGCAATAGGGGAAGCTAGATGAAAGGTTTATAGGAACCCTGTACTATTTTTGAAATTTTTCTGTAAGTCTAAAATCACTTTAAGTTAAAATAAAAAAATATCCATGCACTAGGGGGAAAACCCCAGGAGTTCCTTTTCTGGCAATCTTTTCTAAAGAAAAAATGTGATGGAAAAGTGTTTATATGAGAAGATGTTCATCATAGCATTATTTGAATAATCTTAAAAATCAAAAATAATCTAAATGTTTATAAATAGGGTGATGGTCTGTAAATCATGACCTCTTTTGGGCTCGTGGCTTTAAATACAAATTGTACATGGATGACACCTAGATACACCTTTGTGTTCATAGAGATGACTTGTTTACTTCACATCTCCACTTAGAAGAATGTCTAAGAGGCACATCAAAGTAATAACCCCCACCCCAACCTCAGACTTCTCTGCAGCTTGGGTGGACACCTCCAAGTCATCCTTGATTCCTTTCCCTTCCTCGTCTTCCATACTTGCTCCATAAGCAGATCCTTTCGCTGTCTCTCCAAAACACACCTTTGGTCCATTTATGTCTCTCCAGCACCATTGTTCCTCTCAATTTAAGCCACCATAATCTCCTGGAACATTGTACAGGCTGCAAGTGGTCTCCATGTTTCCTCTGTGGTCCTCTGTCATCATTCTCCATGCAGCAGTCGACTGTCGGTGAAAAACATCCGTCAACCTGTTCCTCCTCTGCCAAAAGCCCTCCAGTGGTTCCCTTCCTTACCATCCTCTGCTGGGTCCTACAAGAGCTGGCCAGGCTCTCAGCTCAGGCCCCACCCCTCATCCTCTCCCCTCCTCTCCTCTGTGTTCTGGCCACAGTGGCCTCATTCAGTTTCCTGCTTTCCTTCTCAGGGCCTCTGCTGTTCCCTCTGTCCACAAGGTTCTGTGCCCAGATCTTCCCATGGCTGTTTCCTTGTCACTCAGGGCCTGAACTAAGTGTCACCCCTTTGAGAGGCCTGCTTTGGCCAGATAACAAAGCATTCCTCAGCCCCCTAGCCATCATTCTCTAGGCCAACAATGTCTTTTAATGACTTCTGAGAACTAGTAATCATCTTAAATTATTTTGTTCATGCATTTGGCCAGTTGGTCAACTATCTGCCTCTCTTCTCTAAAATGTAATCTTTATGAGAAGAGTTTAATTGTATTTTGAAAAATTTCAGACCTACCAAAAAGTTGAAAGAATAGTACATATACTTTACCTAATTTCATCAAATGTTAACATTAGACCACGTTATCTTTTCTTACACACACACACACACACACACACACACACACACACACACACACACAGACATCTTCTTCCTTAACCATTTGAAATAAATTGCAGACATCATAGCAGTTCACCCCTTAAGACTTGCCCACACATTTCCTAAGAATAATGACATTTCTTTACATAGTATCAATGCCAACATCACATTTAAGAAAATTAATTATTCTGTAATGTCATCTAATATGCAGTCCAAATTTCTCCAACTGTCCTAAAGATGTCTTTTAGGTCAGTTTTATTTTTTTCCCTGATTCAGGATCCGATCTAGTGTCAAGCGTTGCATTTGGTTATTAATGTCTCTTCAGTTATTTACCTTGCCTCTTAATTGTTCCTATTGCTGTCATTTTTGAAGAGAACTGGGTTCTGTCTCTGCACCTGTCATGTAGAACGCATTGCGCTCTGAGTCTGCCTGATGGTTTCCTCATGGTGTTGACTGACTACATTGCCTGTGTTTTCTTTCAGCTAGACTCTAGCTCCAGAGCTGCACTGTCCAACATGGTGGCCACTGGCCACATGGGAGCCTTGAAACGTGGCTAGTGTGCTGAGGAATGAAATGTTCACTTTTATTTATTTTTTTCACTTTTATTTGTTTTAAATTAGTTTATGTTTAAATTAAAGAACTGATACTCTTCAGTGTGGGGGAACTTTCAAAGTATGCATGGAATAACTTGATACATGATTCTGCTTCTTAAACTGTATATTATGAACTCTGTCTGATTTGAGATTTGCTTTAAGTATAAAACACAAACTGAATTTTGAAGACTCAGACATAGAAAAAAGAATCCATCCATCCATTCACAAAATCAGAATTCAAGTCATGGTTTAATAAGTCTACCCACACACATTTAAAAAGTGAGAGAGAAGTGGGAAGGCCAGCACTTGCTGAAAATGTCCCACCAGATTGTAAGTTGTACGAGGTGAGCACCATGTGTCTCTTGCTCACCGATGAATCTGTAGTGTCTACACAATACCTGGCACAGACTTGATCCTTAATGGATGTTTTTGAGTGAATGAGAGTGAGTGAGTGACTGAATGGTCAGGCCTTCGAGGAAGGAAGAATGGCTTTTCTCAGGGAGATGAGTGGCCCATCCCAGCAGACCTGCAAGCAGGAATGAGCAAATGGTGGTGTCCTAATATTAAAAAACAGTTAGAGAGAATAGAGTCAGGGAGGGCTGGGAAGACCTAGCAAACCTCAGTGCAGCCTTCAGCATTCCTGGAACTGGCGCTGCAGGTGCAGCAGGGGCGCCAAGGTGGGCAGAGCGGGTGACGGAACGAAATGGAGCTTGGACCTTGTCCTTCTTTGGGTATTTTCCATTTGGGCCTGTTTGGGTTAAAGCACCCACTGAGGGTGGCAGCCTGGCATGGTCTCCATTCTGGGACATGGCTCCTGGTCCCTGGTGGCAGGAACTGCAGGGCGATACCTGTGTTGGTAATGGGACTGGTACAGGCAGAAGTCCTGGCAGCTGCATCTGGCCTCCCTGTGCCCTGAACACTCACACGTGCAAGGATCACAGCACAGACACTCCTGTCTTTCCTAGACACGGTATTGGTCTTTCTTTTGTAATAGAAGAATTGGCAATTTGGAGACCAATGCACTTAATTGTGAGAGTTTATTGTGCCAAGTGCTTAACTACTTTCCAGACACTATTCTAATTCTGATAACCCTTTGCAAGGTAGGTATCATTATTTTCAGTTTAGATAAGAAGACAAGTTGATTTTCAGATAAGCTGAATGATTTAGCTAATGTCATGCAACTAGTCAGCATCTGTGCTGGCTTCTGAGGGCAGCTGCGCCCCAAGGGGATGCTCTTTTCATGGCCCCACCCTTTCCATGGGTATAGAAGACTATGTATTCACAACTCCTCTCTGGGGGTGTCCTTACACACAAAACTCTTGCAATCTGTGCCCTACAGTAACTCTATCTTACTAAGTTGTGCTGTCCAAGAGGTATATATGCCACTGTGCATTTACGTATAAGCATAAATGCTATGTATACATGTTTGTATATAGTCCATGTTTATATCACACATATACACACACACATACATATATGTAAGTTGCACTTTTTCTAATTATATTATAGGGAGAAAGTCTTGCCATCCAAATTTCTGAATCATATTATTAAAGACTTGAGGAAAAAATTATTAAATTATAATTCAGCTGGCACAAATGTATCCTCATAAACAGTTTTCCACATTCAAATCGGATCCAGTCCCTGGAACAGCAAGGGAACTGTCTTCTTACAAGACTGGCACCCCCAACCAGTGTCAGAGCTTATTGTTCAAAATTGTAGCCGAGGCTAAAGATGCCAAATTCTGGGAAGGCAACCCTATGTCTGCCTAAAGTGCTTTTATCCAAACATTCTTCCACTGAAAGTTTGGATATTTCCATTAGAGAGGTCTCCAATTTTGTGATGATCAGAAAGTGAGGAAGGTTGACACTCTGGAGAGCATTTAAGAGATTCTGAACAACAAGAGCCACTTTAGAACTACAAATAAACCTCATGCAATGAGGTCTAGGAAAACTCTTCAAGATTCTTCGGTTAAAATGTGGACTGACCATGTACATTTATTTTCACTTCCTTCCTAAATCCAACTTAGGCTATTAAAAAAAAGGTTTTTAAGAAAATATGCAGAAAACAATTGCACAGGGAAAACAATAGAGGAGAAGATTCCAATACAGATTTGGAAGATGGATGGAAACAGATGTATGTGTGCTGACTGACTGAGGAGATCCACTAAAACTAAACCTTAAACCCCCAGTGAGGAGAGCTGCGAATCCTGAAGAGCCTCAGGAAGATCCCTCAGAAAGTGGTATCTAGAGCGAAGGCAGCTGCTAGAATGAAAGAATTGGGTAAGAACTGAAAAGATCTGAAGGGAGGGAAGTAGAAAGGATGTAGCTCTGTGATCTGCTTCCATGTATGCGGGATGGAGGGCCGTCTTGAGAAAGCTTCGCTGGACGAAGCCTTCTGTGTGTTTTTCTCCACATCTGCCTAAAATGAAACATTTCAAGTTAAAATTGTTGAAAGAAATGTCAAAAAGCAACTTTAAAATAAAAAAAGGCAACAGCTTGAGGATGTAAACAGAGGGAAAATTAATGGATTAATTATACATGAACAAGAATTACTGTGTTTTTGCCTCATCAAACTAAGTCCTCTTTTTCACTCACCTTGTGTACCCTCTGATAGTAGGTGGTGGGAACTTTCTAAAGTAGAATGCCTTGGGTAATAACTCTCATTTCTTAGAGCTGAAAGATGGGTTTACCCAAAGGCCCACACAGCCTCTGATAGAAAAACTGTCAACTGCCTAGAATTTCTTTCTCACCACCAACTGCTATAAACACCTTTGAGTCACACATTTCTGAAATTCATCGCAAATAATCTTTTAGAAATATACTGAAATGTCTTTGGGATTGAAAGTTTTATTTTTCAGCTATCTGAATTCAGCACTCGGTCAGATGTAGTAACCTGCATATAGTGCCAGCACCAATGTGATTATAAAATGGCACTGAAATAATTTTTGTGACAGGTTTGAGTAGTAAATAGAGAGACAGCTTAGTGTCGCATAGCATTTTTCAATTTTAAGTAAAAGATTCCCTTTAAAGGAAGGGGAAAAAAAGCCTCTGATGTAACTGACATACTCAAATACCTCTGACACACTCAAATTATTTTTTATTTCTTACTGAAACATATACAAACATTAACAAGGCATACATTCCTTATGCTTATAGCTCTTAAACTATAAAGCCAAAACAGATATTCAAATGAAATTTAAATGAAATACTACAGAGAAATAATACTTTCAAACTGATAACGTTGAGTTTCCCTATTGTTAGATAATGGGAAGTCACAGTAGATTATCACTCCTATGATAATGACAAAAACATAACTGGATAAAGTGAAATTTCCCCTATTTGTTAAGATAACAGAGAGCTGTGGGTGAAACTAAATTTATATGAATAAATTCCAGAGAGGAGAAAATCCTTGCTAGGTGAGCAGAGATCAGCAAGCTTCCTCCTAGGGACACTTGCCAAGTTCAGGCAGAGGAGAGGTTCAGGCTTACCACAAGGAGCTCTACGAGGGAAAGAGAAGCCATTGTAATTTTCAATGACCTTGTGTGCTGGCAGGATGGAATGGAAGGTTTTTCCTACCTGCCTGTCTGCTATCACCTACCTTTTCCTGGATGCTGGGGTTGCGATGAAGATTCGGGCTTGACTAGAAAGGCAGAGAAACAGTCCCTGCAAACTTCCATTTCTTGGGAAGGATAACCACTGGAGGGGAGCCCTGAAATAAGCACAGACAACTCTAATGTTCCATGTACTTGAAAACAGAGGAGAACTAAAACTAAGTGGGACTGAAACCCAGCCCCAAGGCAGCTCAGTTCCTTAACAGAAAAAAAAACCCCACATTTTTTGGGGCAAAAATAGCATTAGCCTCAGTTTCTGTGGCTCTTCTATACAGAATATCTGGCATATAGCAAAGGATGAAGAGATTTGCGAGAAAGCAGGAAAATATGATTTAAGATCAAGCAAAATAACACTCTATTGAGCAGACCTATAGACAATCCAGGTTTTAGAATTAACAGAGAAACTTAAAATAATTGTTATAGATATATTTTTTAAAATTAAAATCTAGACAACAGTGGATGAAAAGATAATTTCAACAAATAAACAGAGTCTATATCAATATCAAATAACCAAATGCCATCCTGGAACCTAAAAATACAGTATTTGAAAGGAAAAATGGAAGGAAGGGGAGGACATTTCACTTCCACATTGATGGAGTGAAAAATATCAACAAGTCCTCTCCCCCAAAGCAACTATAAAACTGGGCAAAATTGTCAAAAATAACAATTTCATGACTAGAAATCAGCCAGCAGTGTACAAAAAAGCAGTTGTATTTTATTTGAGAAAAACTACTGGACCTCAGGTAAGAAAAGTAGTAAGAGCTAGGGTATGTTAGTGGGAGCTTCTCTATTCACTATAATAACTCTCCCCAGCTCTGATGGGGCAGCACAAATCTGGACGCTTTCTGCTGAAGGGGGCTAACTTAATTTGTTGCTGAATGCAGAAAAACCCACACTCATTGTCGAATAGGGCATTATTGAAAACTATAATGATTTTGTAGCAAACGACCAGAGAAGGCCAATATCACAGCTATCCTGTTGTTACAGTGAGCAACAGATTAGGCATATTAATTAGTTCAGTTCAGTCTGGACCCTCTTCTCTATTGCAATAGTGTATTACTGGTTAAAATCCATCCTTAGCATGTCAGCAAGTGTTCAGCTTTGTTTACCTTTGACACCATAAAATTGGGGAGGGATAGTCACAGAGAGAGAGCAAAGGGAGCCTCTGGGTGCTGAAGTTCTATTTCCTGACCAGGGTATTTGTTAAACAAGTGGCTGCTTTGTGTTGAATCTTTGAGCTGTCCATTTTTGATTTGTGAACGTTTCTGTAGGTGTGTTTATTTCAGCAATTTTTAAAAGGAAAAAAAAGGAACAATTGGCTTTGCTCCTCACCAGAGGCTAGTGCTCTAACATTTGCTTTCCAAGAATGTGAATGCAAATGCGTCTCCTTATTAGCTTCAGGAGAAAAACTGTGCAGACCTGGGGTATTGCTATATGATTCACTGTAGGAAGAATGTAGATTTTTATGTATTAGTAGCTTTACAAGAAGCCACTTACATTAGATTTTAAACTTTTGATATTGAATCTTTCCACATACCTAATGGTTTCTTTACATTTTTTGAAGTGTGTACATAGGGAACTCCTAGGACTAGTATCCTGGCAAATCTTGGACATTGAAGGATGTTGCATCTTGTTTTTTGTCTTTTCCTTAATTTTTAAGAGAAGCAAACATTTGTATAGTGCTTACTCTGCAGCCAGGCCTGGTAATTGACATGTATATTAGCCCATTTAATCCTCTATGAGGTAGGTAGTATATTTATCTCTATTTTATAGACAGTGAAATTGAGGACCAGAGAACTTAAGCTACTAGTCTAAGATCACACAGCCAGTAAGTGGTAGAGCTGGGCTTTGAACCATGTAGTCAGACCTCAGAATCTATCTTCTTAACCAATATGCTACATTGTCTCATCAACAGTTAAGTGAATAATTTGACTGCATATGACAACAATAATGATGTGTTGTGCCATCTAAAACATATATAGAATTAAAATAAGTGTGTGAGTCTGAGTATACAAATGGACAATGACCAGATCTTATATAAAGGTAGAACGATGGCCCACAATCTGTAGCAACCAGCCCAGGAAACCAGCCCGTTATCTAAGTAACCAGCTGAGAATCAAGCCTGCTGTATCTTAGGTTTGTAGGAAGTCAGGCAGCTAACTTATAGAAACTGGTCCAGAAAGCCAAACGCCTGTCCCCAAATGATAATGACCTGATTAATGACAGACAGCTTCCCTAGTGTTGTTCCCTACTTCAACTTAGGACCAATCAGAGAAAGCTAACCAATCATACAGAATGCCCCCCAAGGATTACCCCACTTGCAGCCTTCCAGGCCAACAGCCTCCATTCAGGGCATACCCGAAGCTCTTTGTTTTTCCCACTCTGAAGTTCTCCTTCTCTGCCTCCCTTTATGTCTCTGTCAAGCATCATCAATGGTGGCTGACTTCCTCGCAATAGCAAGTTCTGAATAAACAGACTTTGCTTTTTTCTCATTTGACTGGTCTTCCTTTATTTACACAAGTGACAAAAACGGCATAATATTTGAAAGGGAGTGGTTGTGTAACTCAAAGGAAATAGACCTCCAGCAACATAATTAAAATGTATTTCTGAGTCAACAACTATATTGATCATGCTTTCACCTCTGTGGGCATATGATCACAGCCATTACTTAATTACTTTCACCATTCTGCCCTAGTTTAACTAGTGTCATACATGGAATATGTTGTAAGAATTCTTGGGAACCAAAGCAAAGGCTTTTTTTTTCACTCACCCTCCTTTACCTGGACCCACCACCCTCTCTCTCTTTCATGATTCATTTTCTTGCTAGTTCCTGCTTACATCCTCCTCTCTGCACGCCACTCTTGCCAAGCTTCCAGCCAGCATTCATTTCCATCTTTTATGTCCAAGGCCAGTCTTCGTCCCAGCCTCAAACAACGAATAAACTTTGGAATAAGTTTCTAAAAACAGCTTTGGAATTTCCTTCAGGAGCACAGTATGCCTCAGGCCATTAAAAGGGAGGCCTAGTTAGGATTTGTCCAGAAAAGACAAAAGAAGAAGGACTATTTGACTTTCAAAATCCCATTCTAACTGTGAGATTCTGCCATTTCCTGATTAGACAGAATGAATGATGCAGCCCTGGCATTTATCCATTAAAGCAATGACAAGTAGGTCTAATTTGTGGTATCTCTAACTGATAGTTTGCATTTTAAGGTTAAGATATTTTATTGCTTCCAGATGGTCAGCTAACTTCCAGCCAGAGGAACATTACTGTAGAGTTTAAGAACAGCTATGATGCAAAGAGAGATTTTAATTATCATGTAAAGGATCTAATTAAAAAGACATACAGTAGTCGGCTTTTCACATGCTCAAGCCCATTAAAATCAGCAGTTTAAAAAATTACCGTAAGGAGGAAATTGGAAAATTATTCAATTTGAAGCAGGCACTTGAAGAATTTCTCAAATTAGGGAACTAGAATTAGGTTAACTGCTTGTTCCTAGATGCCCTGATTTCCATGTTGTTCCTTCTACTCTGTTTTATGGTACAAAAACTTTTATAGTTTCTTTCAGTCTTTTTGTTTCTTTGTCAGTTTATTTCTGGAATAAGGCAGATTCTCTTTAATCAGTTAAGAGGGCAAGCAAGTAATCAATTTTGTGATTTCTGAACTAGAGACCCTGGGTTCAAATCCAGACTGTTTTACTTACTTGATGACCTTGGGCAAACTTGTGAACCTTTCTGGGCCTCAGCTTCCTAGTCTGTGAAATGATAGCTCTCTCCTGAGGGTTTCTGGAGTGTATTAGGAGATGGTGAACATTGGCCCTTGTAATCTGCAGTTTTAGAATGTGTACCTGTGGGTAAAATTGCAATGTTTGCAGAATATCTCACTTGGCTTTAGTGCATCTGCATATCAGCAGTTGTTCCTCAGGGGTGGAGAATAGTTCATCTCCATATCAATGGGTAATTACCTAGGCAACAGAGGACTTATCTGAACCTGAGAGGTTAGGGGGTGGTGTTGCTTGCTTCTGTAGCAGGAAAAACTTCAGTTTGTAAGCAATAAACGGGTTTTAAACTTTACTTCTCCCTTTGACTGATTCCGAGTTTAGAGATATTTTGCCCCGGGATTTCCTCTCCCTGGAGTTACAGTACCTGTTCACAGATGAGGTCAAGGACCAGAAGACTGGTCTAGTGGGGAGAATCCTACAGAGAGAGATTCTCCCATGGAGTGTCTTCTCTGTGACCTACTCTCCCTGACTCCTGAGCTCTGCAGCCCAGGGATATTTAGCAGGAGGAACAATGGTTTTCCTAGGAGGGATGGTCAAAGAGTCCTGCTCTGACAGACTGAGTTCTTTGTGACTTAATGACGTGAAACCAGGCAGTCACTGGTAATGTGATAGTGATCTCGAATAGACACTGTCTTCCCTGCATGGTGACTTCCAGACTTCCCCATCCATCCCTCACATTGTCTCCATTTGGTACTTGGGGACAGTGCTGGAACAAAAGTGAAAAATGGCCAACCAAACTCAGTTTAAAACATGCTCCACCCTACTCTTGCCTGTCACGGCCTCCGGTCAGCATCCTAAAGTCTCCATACCTTCCCCACACTCTCTTTCCTCCCCTTTCCTGAACTCGATCCAGGGGATTAATTTAATTTGAATAAACCTGAGGTCTCCAAATATGTTACTCCTGTTCTTGGAGCCTAAGGTTTCTACAGCCCAGTCTTTGTAGGTCTGCTGAGTACAGTGAGTCTCGGCCAGATGCTGTGAAAGAGGAAAAACATCCACACTCCTGCTGCTTCAATTTAGAAACCCTAATTTATTTGGCACCAAGGCTGCTCTCCTTGGTAAGCATAAGGCAACTGGACAGCTGACCCACAACCTGTGGAATCTTTAAATTTGTTTCCTGCCTTCAACTGTTGACCCATTATCTGGTTAAGAGGGGGTAGATAAAACCTGGAGGGATAATTATGAAAGAATGAGATTTGATCTCCTTTCCTACAAATCAGCAGATAATAGGACAGACATTCATTTTCTGGACTCAGTAGAACTCATAAGGCAGAAAGTTGGCCCAGGCAAAGGATGTTTAATTTGTTACTTAAGTGACTGTAATAGCCTTGCCCAAGTCCTGGTGGGATTGTAGGTGGCTAATAACTTTATTAGCCTAGAATTTTATTCCCACCCTTTTCTTTATTCCCACCCTTCCTTCTTTTCTTCCTTCCTTCCTTCCTGCTATGTTCAGAAGTTATATTTAAGAGAATGAGAAGAAGGTTCTAGATCATACCTCTTTTCTTCCAGAAACAAAGCACAGATCACTAACTGAATGCAGCAGATGGCACATCCAATATCGCAGTCTGGTTCACATAATTATTGTGGACAAGAAGATTCTGATAATTAGGCTAACTTATTCTGATAACCAGGATAGGCCAATTCATTCCCTACTGCTGATTACACAGAAGAGCGGGACTCGTGTCTAGAATATATACAGAACCTTTACAACTCAACGATGTAAGAACAACCTATTAAACAACAGGCCAAAGATTTGAACAAAGATTTCATGAAAAAGGATCCATGAATGACCTACAAGCATACAAAAAGGTATTTGTCATCATTCATCACAAGGCAAAATGCAAATTAAAATCACAGTAAGATACTATTCCATACCTACTAAAATGGCAGGATGAAAAGACTTACCATACTGAGTATTGGTGAACTGCATCTCATATTTTGATGGGAATACTGGAATACTGGAAGACAGGTTGGCAGTTTCCAATGACGTTAAGCATACACTTGCCATATCTTCCAGTGATTCTACTATTAGGTATTTACCTAAGAGAAATAAACACATGTCTGCACAAAGATTTGTTTATGAATGGTCAAAATGGTTTTATTTACACTAGCAGATACTGGAAACAACCTGATTTCCATCAACAAATGAATAGATAATCAAATGACATAATAGCCATACAACGGAGTATTACACACCAAGAAAAAGAATGAATGATTGATTCATGCTACAGTGTGAATGAATCTCAAAATAATTATTCTCAGTGAAAGAAGCCAGACCAAAGAGAGTACTTGAGATACAATTTCACATATAACATATGTAGAAAGGAAATCAGTGTTTTCCTGGGCTGGAGAGATTGATCACTGAGAGGTATTCAGGAACTTCTGGGGGATGTGAAAATATTCTCTTTCATGTAAGGAGATCCTGCCATTTGCAACAAAATGGATGAACCTGGAGAACATTATGAGAACTTAAATAAGCCAGACCCAGGAGTTTAAGTAAGTGCATGATCTCATTCATACGTGAAATCTAAAAACATCAAATACACAGAAGCTGAGAGTTATCATGGGAGGGAAATGGAGAGATGCTGATCAAAGGGCACAAAGTTACAGTGATGTAGGACAAATAAGTCTAGAGAGTTAATGTACAGCATGATAACTATAGTTAATAATGCCATATTGAATACTGAAACATTGCTAAAATAATAGATTTCAGGAGCTTTCATCACAAAAAAAAGTAACTATGAGCAGAAAATATGTTAGCTTAACTGTAGGAATCATTTCACTATGTATATGTTAAATGATCATGATATACACCTTAAACATATAAAAGTTTTATTTGAAAATAATATATAAGTAAATAAATTAAAGGAAATATTTTCCACTGTGCAAGTGTTGGTTGTTAGATATGAATCAATGTATTTGTTAAAATTCATTGAGATATACACTTTAAACAGGTCCCTTTTATTGTATATAATTTACACCTCAATAAAATTGACTTAAAAAAGAATGGGAAAGCACAACTCTAAGCTCAAACAAATAAACTCAACCAAAATATTGCCGAGACTTCTGAGTGGGCTGAGGAATTACCACAGGGAAGCCATAAACAAACGCAGAGCGGGAAGGCAATCAGCTATGCCAAATCAGAAATTTTTGGTGTTTCTTTAGGAAGACTGAAGGACAGTCAGTGGTTAGACAGCTATATAAAATCACATCTATCATGTTAAGAGTAAAACCAAGTTACTTGTAAGTGGCAGACAATAATGGGAAATAAGGGGTTTCTGAATCAGAAAATGTCAGCTAAGGTGCTTCCAAAGGTCTCCATTGAGACATGAATATTCTAAGCTGTGGGATGCTATTGTGGGTCTGGAAGTCATAGGGAAGATGTTCTGATGTTGGCTTTATGGATTCTCATAAAGAAATTCTCCTGTGTATTGAACATAAATAGGCTTTCATCTACTATCAGATCCAAATATCTCCTTTATTTCTTCTTGTAAGAATAAAAGTCTGTATATACAACACAAACACAAATCAAATTCCAGTGGCAATGCTCTGTATTTCAGGCCAAAGAACATAAACAAGGGCCACTGTGGGCCACACTCAAGACCCATTCAGACCAGAGGATGTTCATTTTATTTTTTCAGTCCCCTAAATGACTCATTCAGCCAATATTCATTGCAAAGCTTCTGCATACAAAGTGTCACAGAGACAGAACAGGGTTCTGACTTTAAGTCTCTTATTGTACACGTGGTGACAGAAATGTGAACAAATAATTATGATGCAATATGGTCATTGAGGTGAGTGTTTACAAAGCTGTGATAACACAGACAAAGCAGTTACTAACCCTCTAGGGAATGACGGACGATTTTGCACATGCACACTGGTACACCCGTGCTGGCACATGCACATGCACGCAGCTACTTACCTGTTCAACCTTTTCTTGAACAGCCTATGCTGAATATATCGTCTGTGGATTTCTGTAAATCCATAGAAAGTTGAAAATTTCAGAAAATGGACTAGGGGAGGAAAATTGATCAAAGTGTCTCCAGGGCTAGGATGAAGAAGATGAGCAATCCAATGTCCTTCATTCCCCTGAAGCATAAACTATATTCTGGGTATGAGGAAAATAGCACTTTGGTATAATTTACTATTCATCTAATTTATTAATGTATTTGAACATGTTAGCTTGTTGTCCTTATGCTATTAGACAGATACATTGTCCCCAAATCCACAAGATGCTTGGATTTGCTTACATCATTCTTGCTTTTCATTCTGTATGCTGTCTTTGTTTTTTCCAGTTTTTTTTTCTTTGAGATAACTTCTACCTTATTGTCCTCCTAGGCAAAAAAGATAAGTAAGAAAAAATGTCATTTGGAAATTTTGTAATGACATCCTGAAAATTCAGGTTAATAATAGCGCATGCTGGGCTGACTGTATAATGGGAGAGGGGAGGGACTGCTCTGCCCCTATCTTCTCTGACTTGTAGGGACTTGACATCTACCCATGTGTGTGTACAATGAAGCTGAAAAATAGTCATTTGCAAGACTTTCTTCAGTTTTCTCTGGGTCAGGGTTTGCTAATGTGTGGTACCTCTGATGGAGTCTGAGAAAGATGAGGTGGTCTAAGGATGAGTCTATTTTTGTGAAAAAATTAGTCATTTAATCTGCATTATGAGCAAATACAGTTTATGAAACAAGTCTATGGAAAAAGGCAGCAGCTTATAGTTGATCAAAGCATGAACTCTGAAGTTAGACTACCTGGTGAAATCTTGACTTTTCTACATATCAACTGTGGGAGCTCAGCAAGTTACTAAATGTCTCTGTGCCTCAGTTTTCTCATTTGTTAAATGGGCATGACAATAGTAGTACCTACCTTATAGGGTTGTTATGAGGGTTAAAATAAGTTAATGCATGTAAAACATTAAATAAGTTAAAATGTATATTGCAAAGAAACAACACACGGTAAGCACTGGATAAAATTTGCTTTATTATTTTGTGGATATTATTACCTAAAATGTAACTAGTTGAAATGAGAACTGAGTTGGTTTAAATAAAAAATTATGTAGATAATAATACAATTGGTACATAAACATTAAAAGGTTGGTAAATATATCTATTAGGGAAGGCTAAGTGACTGTAACAAACAGAACCCCAAAATTCAGTGAATTAAATTAAAAGAAGTTTATTATTTTCTTAACAATACAGGGTAGTGTTTCCATTTAGCAGGTGGCTTTGCTCCATGTGGTGTTTCATGGCCCTAAGATCCTTTCACCTTGAGGCTCTTCCTGTTCCCTGGGTCTCTTCATCCCCTTCATGTTCAAGGCTGAGTTGCCACCCTCAGGAAAGGAAATCACATAGTTGTCTTCAAGCCTCTGGTTCAGAGGTGGCCACACCATTTTGGTTCACATTCTGTTGGCTAAAGCTTACTTCCAGGTTCATACCTAACTGCAAGGGAGCCTGGGAAAAGCAGTGTAGCTGTGTCCCAGGTTCTGATGGCCAGCTAGCTGACTCTGAATACAAACAAATGAAGTTTGAGAAGCACTGTTCTTGGGGTTGGAGGCAGGATTCTTCTTAGGGCCAGGGCCAAGGAGCAAGGTTGCAATTAAGGGATTTCCCATGATGCAAAAAGGGCCCATGAGTTTTAGGCCCACTGCCGTTCAGTACCGAATTCTACTTTTCCCCTTCCCCATTGTAATTTCCATGTTACATGGTGCTCTTACAGAAAATCTGTTACATACAGCTGCCTTGAGTTTGGAGGTGTCTGGGGCATGGAGGAAGGGACCGTGGTGGGTAGTATAATGACCACCCACACCCAGCAAACATGTTATCACTTTCATCTCCAGAACCTATATGAAGATGTTAGTTTACACAGCAGAGGGACTTTGCAGATGTGATTATGATTAAAGAAATTATCCTGGATTTTCCAGGTGAACCCTCATAAATACAAAATCTTTTCTAGCTGTAGTCAGAGAACCGAGAGATGACAGCATAAGAACTCAGCCTGACATTGTTGGCTTTGAAGATGAAGAAGGTGCCATGGGCTGAGGAATGCAGGAAGCCTGTGAGAGCCAGAAGGAAGGAACTGGATTCTTCCCAAGAGGTTCTAGAAACAAATGCAGCCCTGCCAACACCTATATGTTAGTCCAGTGAGACCCATTTAAATTTCTGCTCTACAGAAATGTAAGATAAATTTGTGTTGTTTTAAACCTCTAAGTTTGTAGTAATTTTCATGGTAGCAATAGAAAATAGGTACAGGGACCTATGTCTTTGCTTGAGAAGAAACAAGGGAGCATAGGAACATGAAAAATTACTGACTGAGAAACCAGGCATTTTGAGCACAAGGTGACAAGGCCAGCCAGGTGAAAGGGAGCAGTCCCAGGTCATCTTGCCCTCAGAAATACTTGGGAAGGACACTGGACTTTCCACAGCAACTCTGATGGAGAATATTAAGGAAAGGGTAACCCAGGAGCTCAGGGAACATGGGGACAGTCAGTTTATGTGTCCTAGGCCATGAAGAAAGTTCAAGATGGCCAAGGGAAAAACCCAGAAACTTCTATTCATCCCATAAATTCCACCTGCACCATGAGAACATAGTTCTTTTCCAAAGTATTTACAGTGTGTTTTGGGCTGTTCCCCTGACCTATCAAAAATTAAACTTTCCTGGGAATTTTCTCCAAAGTTGTCACATTCAGCAAAATAACCCTGGACTCTGTAGTTTCAAAGGCCACCTTCTGAGGTGTCATGAAACCACCCGAGGGAGCTAGTCTTGAGCCCAAGGCTCCATCCACATTGCTCCTTATTGACCAGTAAATATATAATGAGAAAAGCATCGAGGGGTTACGAATATACATTAACACGGTTCTGATGAATAGGTTATTAGGTATCAGGCTGTGGACAAAGGAAGATGCATCTAAAACACTCAGAAGCAGAGTTCTAGTCCTTGAAAAAAAATGGTTGAGGATTAATGGTTTAACAGATGCCTCTGACCCTGAGCACCTGTATCTGCCCTTGTTAACTAGAGCAGAACTGGCTAGGTAGGACTAGAGCTGACATGGAGGCTGGGCAGAAGCAGGGAGGGGGTCCAAGCAGGGTGAACAGCTCCCACTGTTATCCCTCTTGTGGGTGGTGTGAGCCCCTGGCTCCCCTCTTTCTTTCCCAGATGCTTCATCCACTCAGGCCAGAATCTTGACAAACAGTGCCAGCATCACACAACATCTGGGCAGGGAGGGCCCTGGCTCTTAGCCTCTCTTCCACACTCTCCCCAAAGCCAAAGCACACTGGTCCTTTAGGGGCTTTTATTCAGAGTAACCATGGGCAATGGCTTGCTAATGAAAAGTTGCTTTAAATGTTCCTCCTTTGTGCTTTTCCACTTAGAATCAATGACAATCTTTTGGTTACTCTAAGCGTTTATTAAATTAAGAAAAGTTGCCTTCATAAATAAAAGAAAGGCTTGTGCATACAGAGACCTAGAATAAGTTTCATCTACATTTCAGAAGAAGGTTTCCAGGCCCAGGCATTCCCTAGCGATTGCCGTAGGGAGTTATGAGTATGGTGGTCCCTGAGTGAGAATGAGAAGGACGTCCCAGGGAGGAGGGAAGGGCAGTCTCCCTAGCCCCTAGCTGCCCTGGTTTGAACAAGCGAGGCGCAGCCCACCAGTCCCTCATGGTTAGGCTGCCTTGTTCTCCTAAGTGCATTTCATCATTTTGGTGTCAAAATCTGTTTGCTATTTGCTTATCCTCTTAGACAATAAGCCCCACAATGCCCTGCACACAATGGTACATGGCAAACACTTGAAAAATGTTCAATTCATATATAAGTCAATGAATAGGTACTTTGTAGATTTGTAGATAAATGTGTGGATAATTTGTAGATAAAAAGTTGCATGTTAGGAGCTCTCTGATATGGCTCTGTGGAGGACTGGGCTGCTAAGCTGGGCCTTTGATTTCTGCATTACTTTGGATAACAGCCAGTAGAAGTTCTAGTATTTTCTTTCTGTACCCCAGTGGGCTGTCTAGTGCACCCACTTTGGAAGCCACTACTGCTGCCTGATGAGATGGTGGCCAGAGAAGCTATGGTGTGATGCATGTTTCTATCAACTACTAGCCTTTCTCAGAACGGCAATAATAATCAATATTTATTGAGTACTGAGAAGCCTAAATACAAACAAACAATGGCCAGACCATATGAGACAACAGAATCCTGACCCACAACCTCAACAGCAACCAGCTGCTGCAGGAACTGGCTCAAAATGGTTAGGACTTGGTCAGCAACTGTCAGCTTCCCTGGCTTTTGTCCCCATCCCCAGCTGAGGACTCACCAGAGCCAACCAACTATGTGCCCCTAGCCAACTAGCAATCACACAGGATAGTTCACTGCTAGATATCCTGATAGATATCCTGCCTCCAGCTTCCCTAGGCCAGCAGCCTCTAACTGGGGCTGAAGCTTTCTCTTTTCCCACTATAAAGCTCTCCCTCTTCTCGGCCTGCTTTTGGGTATCTGCCAAGCACAGTGGTGGTGGCTGACTCCCTGGCAATAGCACACCCTGAATAAATAACCTTTCCTCGTCCTCAGCTGCTGGTCTTGGCTTACGTCCACCATGTTTTCTGTGTGCCTAGCACTGTGCTGAGTGATTTATACATATCAGCTATTTATCCTTGCGACTCCATGAGGAAGTATTATGGATGTTATTTCCATCTCACAGCTGGGGAAGCAGGTGGTGCCCAGAGAAGTTAGATAATTTCCTTAGAGTCACACAGCTAATAAGCGATGAGGGTAGTCTGATGTGTGTGCAGTGCCTGGCCCATGACATGGGCCTTCAGCTCGCTTGGCACCACTTGGTCCCTCCCCATTTACTTGTCCTCCTCTCAGCTGTTGCCCTCCTCGCTCACTGTGAGTCCTTGAAGGGTGTCTTGCCAATGAGATTCAATGAGACTGAAAAATGACAATGGAACATTCTTGGGGTGAAAGGGTTATACCCAACTTTCTTCCCATGGTGACAGGTCAATCACTGGAATCCTGTCCACTCAGAGCGAGTCTGCATGTGGCCAGCCAGTTTCTGTCTCTGGGTCTCCTTGGCCCTGTAGCCATCTCAGTCTGTCCTCAGCGCTGCCCTCACTCCAGTTTTGTCTCTGCTCTCCTGCCACTGTGCAGCTGTGCGGCCATGCCACCATGTCGCCCAGAGCACTGAGGTGAGTTCTTTATGTAGAGTCAATAGCAACGTATTGCCCACAAGTGTGTGGGCAAGCTAGCCAGTCAGGGCCTGGTGAGAATTCTGGCCACAGGAACCTTCACTTTATCCACAAATGGGGAGGGTAGATTCACATCTTTTTTTTTCTTTTAAAAAAGCTCTCCTGTGATATACTTCAGACAGAGAAAGATAAACACCATCTGATCTTGCTTATACGTGGAATCTAAAACAAAAACCCGAACTCAAAGAGAACAAATTGGTTGCAGGAGGTGGGGTATTAGGGGAATGGATGGAGTCAAAAGGTACAAACTTTCAGTTATAAAATAAATAAGTAATGGGATAAATATGGTAACTTTGGTTAATAATACTATATTGTAATTTTATATTTGCTGAAAGGGATCTTAAAAGTTCTCATCACAAGAAAATATATCTTCTAGGAATTTACCCTAACAATGCAGCAGCCCAGTTTGCAAAAGACAGACGCACCCCTATGTTTATTGCAGCACTATTTACAATAACCAAGAAACGAAAGCAGCCTAAGTGTCCATCAGTAGATGAATGGATAAAGAAGATGTGGTATATATACACAATGGAATATTATTCAGCCATAAGAAGAAAATAAATCCTACCATTTGCAACAACATGGATGGAGCTAGAGGGTATTATGCTTGGTGAAATAAGCCAGGTGGAGAAAGACAAGTACCAAATGATTTCACTCATATGTGGAGTATAAAAACAAAGAAAAACTGAAGGAACAAAACAGCAGCAGAATCACAGAACCCAAGAATGGACTAACAGTTACCAAAGGGAAAGGGACTGGGGAGGATGAGTGGGAAGGGAGGGATAAGGGTGGGGAAAAAGAAAGGGGGCATTATGATTAGCATGTATAATGTGGGGGGTGGGGGAAAGGGAGGGCTGTGCAACACAGAGAAGACAAGTAGTGAGTCTACAGTATCTTACTACGCTGATGGACAGTGACTATAATGGGGTGTGTGGGGGGACTTGGTGAAGGGTGGAGCCTAGTAAACATGATGTTCTTCATGTAATTGTAGATTAATGATAACAAAACAAACAAACAAATAAATAAATAAGAAAACATATCTGTAAGTGTATGGTGATGAATGGTTGCTAGACTTATTCTGGCAATCATTTCATAATATACACAAATATGGGATCATTATGTTGTACACCTGAAACTACTATTCTGAAAATGTCAATTACATCTCAATTTAAAAAAATCAAATAAAAACTCCATATCTGTAGCAATGCTCAGGTTTGTATGGGAGTGCCGATTCCATCTCTCTACTTCTGGCAAGAGTAAGTAGATTAGAGAAACCTCTGTAGGGAGATGACTCCCTGGTTTTCCTTGATGAACCTCAAAGTATTTTTAACTTCTGTGGTAGACAGAAGAATCTACAAAGCAGATTGAGAGTGAGTGGAGAGAGATTTTTGCAAGTAAAGGTGACACAGTCAAGTTAGAGCTACAAGTCATGTGAACCATGGTTGATGAGTGAAAAATGTGTTTGGAATCAAAATCCTTGGTGACCTAGGGAGAGAAATACATCAATCTTCTTTCAGTTTGCTCAGCAAACACACATACCAATAAAAGTGCTTGTAGAAATACTGAGTTTTATGTTTGGGAGAAGATTTTTGGAGATATTCAAGATAAATTTCTTATTTTAAAATCAAAAGTTGATTTGCTTTTTGGCAACAGGTGGAATAGAACTCAGCTCTCCTGGGGGGCACACCACACAGCCACTTATGTGTCATTTTGTCAGTTTTTCTAGCTGGATTGGGGCAAATGGTATGTAGACAGGTGGCAGTTGAGGACTGCGGGAGGTTGGCCACCCCTCTGGGAACCTCAGAGTACAGGGCAATTGATGAGTTTGTAAACGGATCCTTTAATCTGTGGGTATGTACTTGAAGTGGCTAAGTGTGTTCCTTCTGGGCTTGAGAACTTACTCAGCAGGAAGAATCTATTTAATTTAGTTCCTTCATATCAGTTTGACCTTCATTCATACCAGCTGTTGGCCTTATTCCAGTGTTTTCTTTCTTCTATCAAGATAGACAAGCAACCAGAGAGCTCCACAACTTTGTGTGCCTTGGCACCACTAGTTGCATAAGCAGCTGGTGTATAATAAATATTTAGCTGATTATGTTTCTGCATACATAATATATGCCATGCAGTTTCTTAAATTTTTGGTATTACTGACCACACTGAGAATCTAATGGAAGTTGTGGGACTTTTACCCAGAAAAATACCCATATGACTTACATGCACAATTTTATTTTTCTGATTGTGGAGGGGTCTTTATGGACTTCTGAAGTCTCTTCTGGGCACCTCTGGGGAGAGGAGCTGGTCAGGGTCATGGGACAGTGTTTTTGAACAGAATTGAGGATCCAGCTCAAGTTAAACACCACCAATCAGTAGTGTCCCCAAGCTTTGAAGTGATGTGGTTTTCCCTAAAAACACTCTTGAAAGAAAATGGTGAGATTGATCCAGAGATGGAGATTGCCAGGCTGGGACAGTGGGAGAACTGTATAGGAGTGTGTGGGAATTGTGGCTGCTACTGGGAATGTGTTTGAAATAAATGAGTAACCAGGAAGGGCAGAGCAGGAACTCAAGAGGGATGAGAGGACTTAGATACTTGGGAAGGAGACAGGAGTTGCTGGTGGCTGGAAAATATTTGGTTGGAGTTGAGGGTAGAAAAGGTGAAAAGCCAGGGAACCACGGTTGCTAGAGAGAGGTGGGATGTTTGTGGAGGGTTCATCACTTCTTTCTGATGACTGGGTTCAGGGAGTGATAATAACAGTGGATCCAGGGTGTCAGGCGTTGTTTATGAATGTAGAAGCTGTCCTGGATGCATGTAGAAGGTGAGAAGAAGCCTGTAAGAGGTATAAGATCATTGGTTAATTTGGGCAAGGGATCTCTGTGGCTTTAAAGGGAGAAGAGAAATCTCTCTGAAGTTGAATCTTTCCTGGAACATCCCCATTACTCTGAGGCTGTTCCCTCTGCTTTGCTTCCTGTCTCTTCCTCCCCAGAATGCACAAGCTTGGTAGTCAGACCCACCTGGCTTTCAAGCTCCTTAATACTTGGGGACCCTAGCTAGCCCAATGCCTCAGCCTCCCTCACTTCAATCCTGCAGCTGAGTGAATGTCCAAAAATTATTTCTGCAGGAGCTTCCCTAGATTGTGCTAGCTTCCATTTGTAGTGTGATTATAATAATACCCAACTCCACTGAGTATTCAGTGAGAGAATATGGTGACTGTCATCTCATAACTAACTGCTCAGGAACTCAGGTTTCTCCCCACTCAGTACAAAGCAAAAACCATTAAGATCCTATTGAACCCAAGCACAGCGTTCCAAGGGAAGAAATAGAAAGACTATTGATGTTTTCATGATCTTTTCTATGTTAAAAATCAGTATTTTAAAATAATAAGTAGGCAACAAAACACACAAAAATCTCCAACAGTAAAAAGAGAAAAACTTTAATGAGATTGCAATGAAGAGGTGGAGATCATCAGATTCACTGGGCTTTACTGCCTAATTATTATTAATTGGCATCTTGATTTCATTTTTTTAGGCCCAAGGACTTAAATGGATCAGTGAAGGGTTTTGAATTCTAGCAATTCAAGCTCCTGGCTTTGGAAAGAGAAAGAAATAGTGGAAATCCAGTAGCCAAAATGTGCTTCTTATGATAAAATGCATATAGAGATGTGGATGAACACAGAAACAGTGACTTGGCCATTTAGAATTTTCACGTAGGAGAACACATCCAGCCCACTAACGCCCTGTCCAGCTTCCAAAGTAACAGAATCCGGGTCTCCAGGCCAGATTTTCCCTCTAGCCATTCCCGGCCACGCAAAGCGGAGCTACGAGCACACCGAAAGGGATGTCTTCATCGCCTAGCGGGATGGAACAAACCCGCCCGCTCGGGGAGTGCTGAGAACGAAAGGGTCCCTCCAACGCCGGCAGCAGGCAGCATGACTTGACCGCCCCCATCCCGCGACGTCCCTACTCTCCAGGCGCCCCCACCCTTTCCGGGTGCGCGCGCACCAGCCGGCGAGCCGGGGAGCTGTGCGCCGGGCGGGCTGCGGGCGGCGGCGGCAGCTGACAGGCTCACGGCGAGCGGGGTGGCCAGGGGTGGTGGAGGAGGCGCTGGCGCTGCAGCCGGTCCCCTGGGGCCGCGCCCCTCCCTCCGCCGCCACCTGCGCGTCCGCTCCAGGCTCTCCAGCCCCCGGGCTGTGTGGAATCTTGGTGCCGCAGCGGCGGGATCGCTGCGTCCGCCAATTAGGAGACTCGGCGTTTGGCTCCTCGGGTCGCCGGACGAGCGGCGCTGCTTGTTCTGGGGAGCGGAGGGTGCGCCGGCGCGCGTCCCTCTCCGCCGCGCTCCCCGCGACGTTTTAGGAGGGGGCAGCGAACTGCTGTGACTTTTGAGGTCCGATTCCTCCTTCCGACCAGCCTCCCGACGCGCCAGCTCGGAAAGAGGCCAGTGTGACCCGCAGGCCCCAAAAGCCCACTGCGTGGGGTTAGGACTTGGAGCGTGTCCGGGAACCCGCGGCGCTGTGCGCGCTAGTGAGTTTGGCGGCAGGGTCGGGTGTTCCCGGACACAAGGGACGGAGAGGACGTCGCGCTCCGCCCGGTCTCCCGTCCCCAGTGTTGCCCCCACTTTGAGAGTGATTGAGACTTGATCGTGACTGCGGAGCCCTGAGGATGCGGGCACCGGGCGCCAGCTTTCCCTCTGTCCGGCGAGATGGAGCGGGTTGGTGAGCGGAACAAAGACGCCGGCCCGGAGGAGCGGGTCCTCGGCTGAAGGCCACGGGCCGCATGCCGCGACGGCCGCCTGCGGACTAGGGTGGCGGCTGTGCGGCCCGAAGCGCGGCGCACTCTTCAGCGGGCGGGCGGCGAAGCCCGAGCCGGCCACCTGCGCTCCGCTCCCGTCGCTGCGCTGGGGCAGCCCTGCCTGCCCGCCCGCCGGCTCCGGACGTCCGTCGAGCCCTCAGGCCGGCTCCCGGGGGCTCGAGGGCCACCAGCGAACCACTTGCCGGTGCAGGGGAGAGACTCCTGACCCCTGGCCCTTCACCGAGAAGCAGAGGCGCCGGGCGGGACCGCGCGCCGTGGACTGAGCAGGCACCTTGGGGACCACTTCTGCAGACCAGAGGCTTCCTTGTGAGAGGCTTCGCTCTCCCCCTGCCCGCCCCGTCCTTCCAATCGTCTCCGTTGCCCGAGCATCCGCGGTGTGGGGCCGGGAGCAGTGGGCTCCTCGCCATCCGTCCGGAGTGTGAGGCTAGCACTGCCCCCGGCTGCCCCGCGCCTCGCCGGAGCCCGAGGGGGCGCGGGTCCGGGGCGAGGGCCGGCGGGCGTGTTTGATGGCTTCACTGAGAAGAGTCAAAGTGCTGCTGGTGTTGAACTTGATCGCTGTGGCCGGCTTCGTGCTCTTCCTGGCCAAGTGCCGGCCCATCGCGGTGCGCAGCGGGGACGCCTTCCACGAGATTCGGCCGCGCGCAGAGGCGGCCAACCTCAGCGCGCACAGCTCCAGCCCCATCCAAGATGCGGTCCTGAAGCGTCTCTCGCTGCTGGAGGACATCGTCTACCGGCAACTGAATGGTAAGGACGCGCGCCGGCTCCCAGGGGCACCGGGTACATTCTGGGGGCCCTGCGCGCAGGGCGGGGGAGCCGTCACCTGCTGGCTCCCGTGCGCGGCTCTTACCCAACCTGCCTTGTCTTGGCCAGGAAGCCGGGGGCTACAGGGAAGATGATCTGTTTCTTTCATGTGCCCCAGCTGTTAAGTTTGCTTTTGTTGTGTTAACGTGTCAGTACATCTAGTTCCCGGTCCCTGCGTGCAAGAGACATTACCTGGTGACTCCAGCCCAAGTGCAGAAACTAGTCGCTAGGCCAAATGGGGCTGGAGGCACCGGCCGACTTACAGGGAGGAAATAGTTCTTACAGCTTACTGTCTGGTGGGGTCGAATAGGGAGGGACGTTGGCGGGCTTAAAGGTCTGCAACCTCAAGGCCTCAGGTCTGGCGCTAATGTACTTGGGTAGTTAGTTGGATGGCTAGGTCGTCTCTCCATGAACCAGGCTGCACATCTTATAATGAAGTCTCCTTCCTTCCTACCTCCTTGGTGGAGGCCGCTATTAAAAACCTATTTGGTTTCTTCCTGAGAGCTGCCTAAGGGCGACTGTTAAAAGTTTGTGGTAGATTGAGGAAGCAGCTTTTTACAAAGTGTTGTAAAATGAAGTGTGCCATTTAATTAACGATAGTTGTCAGACTCTGGCCCACCTAAAATGTTCTCCCCAGTGCTTCAGGAAAAGAGGGAGACTTTTAAGGTGCCCTGGGCATGCCTGTCTGGTACAGAGACTGATGGATCATTGCATATTTGCTGCCCCCCAAAAGGCAGACTTCATAATACCTAGTTGAATAGAGGGAGCTCTCCAGGGTCCATGTGGCTGGTATCCAAGGCAGTTCCAAGGTTGTCACCTCCCTTCCTGAGTTTCTAACTCATGTTCTCATGGTAATTCAAGAGCTACAGATAATTGTAAAGATAATGGTAATGATAACTGGTGGAATTTTTGCTGCTTGCCAGCCCCTGCAAAGACATTATCTCCTTGAATGCTCACATCAGTCCAGTCCACAGCATCCCCATATCAGAAATGAGAAAACGGGGCTTGGAGAGGTTAACTAAGTTGCCTGGTGTCCTGCTGCTAGTAAGTGGTAGAGACTGGAGTCAGAATCCCATGTCTGGTTGACACAAAGTCTATGTTCTTGGCAACTTTCATCTACTATCTCTTCCTAATTGTAAGGAGTATTAAGTTTGATGACAAAAAGATCCTAAACTAGGAAGACCCGGTGCAGCTGTCCACTGTGCAGTTAGAAAGGCCAGCCTTTGGCAGGGAGAAGGATGAAACCAGCCAGACTGTTCTCTTCCTGCTCTTCAATGATCCCTTCCAGGTGCGAAGTGGTCTGATCTGTGAGCACTTTCTGAAAGGACCCCATGGTCTTCTTGATGTCATTCAACAAGTATCTAGGGGATGCCTTGAACTTGTGTCTGTAGTGGGAAGCTGTAATCCCACCGACCCCTTGCAGACAGCATGACCTGGCTGATGCTGTAGCCTCAGGCGGTCTTCTAAGGGTCAAGAAACCAAGGTACAGAATGAAACAAAATTCTGTAGTTTGCTTCTGGAGAAATTAGGAGCTTATGAGGTGGGTCTTATTATTCTACAGTTACCTGCCACACACGTACACATAGGATCCAAAAGGGTGTGCAGGAGAGCCTGGGTTTCCTCACTGGCAGGCTGCGCTCAGGGACACAAGTTGTTGTACTATTGGTTTCAAGTAGGAAATGAAATATGATACAGCCACATACCCCCTCAGTGCCCCAATAGAATTAATAAAATTCTGAATGGTATTTACTAAATGTGCTCATTTAGTCTTCACAGCAACCCTAGGAGATAGCTGCTCATACTAGCTAGGGGACTTAAACTAGGACAGTTTGCTCCAGAATTGAGGTTCTCAGCTGCTACGTCAGCCCGTCTCAATCTTTGGCATGCATCAGTCACGTGTGTGTGGGGGGGTGCTGTTAAGACACAGATTTCTAAGCCCCACCCCTAGAGTCTCTGATTCAGTAGATATAGGGTTGGGACCCAAGACTTGCATCTCTGACAAGCTGTGGCCTGGGCCATGGCTCTCTGCCCTCTATTCTTCTGCCTCCACTAAGCAGGCAAAGAGGAAAAGCCATTCACCAGCCAATGCCAGCTATTTGGGGGAGGGTGGAGACTTCTTGGAAACCAAGAGCTTCCAATGGGCTGGGGGTCTAGCTTTCTGTCTTGTGTGCTCCTCTGCCATGTAAGTAATTCCTGGTGGCTGGAGGTGTCCCACACGTGGGACTGGTTTTGTTGGGTGCTATAAGGTGGGAAGACTGAGTTTTCTTGACTTGTAGCCTCTAAGGAGGAGTTGGCAGGAAGGCTGGTTTGAGAGCTTTTCCGGAGAAAGCTAGGAATTCAAGCTGCTGCTAGGTAGATGTTTTCTTCCTGGCTGCTCAATGTAATTTGTAGTGACATGGAGCCTAGAGCAAGAGGGCAAGGAAAAGTAATGAAATGTGGAGCGCCCTTCCCCTCTCCTCTGCACCCCCCAGCACTCTGTCCTCACCTGTGCTTGCTGCTGAGAATGTGTGTCCCACCTGTTGATGACTTAGGCCTGCTGGACCACCTGCTGCAGCAAGGGACTGTGGAGGGAGGAGAGGTCTCCCAGTTCCTGGGGTCCAGGACCGGGACTGCCATTTCCACTTGTGCTGTAGACTGTCTCCATTTCTTGTTGCTGAAGGAGGAGCAGGAAACCTTGACCTCAGTGTTCTTCATTCCTCAGGAATTAATGGAAGGCCTGGGGGAGCCAGACAATGGGAAGACAGTGGGGACACAGCCACTTGGGTCCAGACCTCAGGTACAAAGTGAGAGCTGCCTTTCTGAAGGTTGCTCAGATTTCTCAAACTTTTCCTGTGGATTTTTAGGAAGTTCCATCAGGAGGGACTCACAGAGGGCTTCCCCTGCCCAGGGCTGTGAGCACAACTCTGCCTTGCACTGTCTCATGGAACAGGTTTTCTTGGGTGTCCTGAGAGTGGTCCTGAACCGGGGTGATACGGACTTCCTCAGAACTGGCCTCTTTGTAAAACCCTCAGTGCCGAGGTCCTAAATCCTGTCTTTGGAAAAGCAGCTGCAGGTGGTTGTTGTGATTGTTCTGTTTTACTTAATACAGGCTGAAAAGGATACTTTAAAGCAAAAGTGGAGATGCGGGTTTAGAGAAGAAAGCACACAGAGATGAGTTAGTTTCTCCCATCCAGCTTCTCTCGCATCTGCTCTTCTGTTCTTTCCATAAGGCCCTCGCTGCTGACCCTGCTGGTCCTTTGAGCAGGTGTCCTGCCTCTGTTCTCACCTTTTCATTTCCGGAGCACACACGGCTGCAGCTACCTGACCGCAAAGGGCCCCAGACCTCCCAGTGGCTTTCCGGTACCTAAGGAATCATGGCCCAGCTTGGAGGTTGGTGGTTAGCTGCCAGCTCTTTCCAGTGTCTCCCATGTTCCCACCCATCCCAGGTGCCTTCTGCCCACTTGAATCAGACTGATCTACTTGCTGGAATACTCAGCTTTTGCCTCCAGATTACAGCCTCCACATTTTAGCCTGCCTTTGAGAGGTACTGGTTGTCCTGGTTCACTCTCCCTGCCCCCTTTCTACATTCCTCTATCTTGAAAGCTCGGTTACTGCCTGGTGGTGGGTGGCTGTGCCAGGCCACACTGTGGTCTGAGCTTTTCCTGTTCTGAGATGCTTGAAGCTTTCTTGTCAGTGACCCTTTGTACCCATGGCTTAATATTCTTGTGCCTCCATGGGTTTATATCTCTAGTGCAGAACTGGACTGTAGTCTTTTTAAGAGCTGGAACCCTATTTTGGACTTACTGATGTCATCTCCATACCTTGGCATCTGCTACAGCACCTTGCACATGATGTGGGCACCTAAAGTTTATTGGTTGACTAATTGGATGAATGATAGCCACAGGGAGGGAAATGATAGCCACAGAGGAAATAACCTCAACACTGTGAAGGCTGAATTGGATTGGACTGTGGTGAGAGGAAGCTGCGGGAAAGACTTAGCTGAGGAGACTGGGTCACCTTGAGGCTCTTCCTGAGTGAGGGTGACCAGACCCCTTGGAGGCGCGTGGAGAAGTAAAGCAGTTGGCCAGCACATTTCAGTATGTTCCCTTTGCATGTGTGGTTTTATAACATGAATGCAGTTTGTATTCTTTTTTTTTTTTTTGAATAAAAGTAGTTCACATTTATGGTTGAAACTTTGGAAAATGTAGAAAACTCATACAGGAAAATAAAATGCTGAGTTAAAATATTAAAACAAATATGGTGGCATGATGATTTTTGTACCAGCATGAGGAATATGGACCATGGGAAGGACAGATTTCTTATTGCAATTTCCCTGTAACTCTGTTCCTGACTTTTGGCTTTCTCTCACCTTCTGAGGAAGTTATTTCTCTCATTTTAGAACTGAGAAGTGTGAGGAACAGAGATACTGTGTGACTTAGCCAGGACGACACAGCCAGTGAAGGGCAGAGCCAAGATTCCTAAATACCACAGTACTTTTCCCCAGTCCTGCACCCTTCTGAAGAGTCAGGGTGAAGGTGGTGGACGGTGTGGGATTTCACTTGTCCCATGTGAGCGCTGAGCCCTGGCTGGCAACCCATCCTAAATCAGAGCACCTGTGCAGTCGGAAGGGTACACGCATGTTGTTGTTCTGTCCAGTCACCGCAGGGCAGCTCTGTCATAAAAGGAAATGTAATAGATTCAGGTTGGGTTCCAAATTTAGATTTCAGAAGGATATTGAATAGAAGCAGTGCTGCTTTTGAAGGAACAAAATCTTTTGTGCGAATGGTGAGAAGTCAAAATTACCTATCCTAGTCCTGCCCCAAAGCCACACAGGCAGATCAGGCTGGAGTCTGAGCTGCAGAAAGCCAGCAGGTTCCCAATACCACACGTGCAGCCCCCTACCCTGGTGCATGAGGACAGAGGGACAGAGGTAGAGATTGGCTTTCTTTGGTCTGCAAGGTAGAGTCAGAAAGAGGAGGATGGCAATTTAAAACCATCTCTATGTGGATGCCAGAGCTGGCCCCAAGCTGTTCCTTCTTTCCTGGTGGGTGTAATTGTGCTTGTATAGACGACAGAGCTGGGTGGTACCAGCCTTTCCTCTGGGAAGGAGGTAAGAGGGAGAGGGGAACACAAACCTTCTCATTACAATCAGCCATTTCAAGGAACATCCGAAGGACACCAGGGCAGCACGAGCCTTCATGTGCTATGTGCAGAGCTTTGGCAGCCCTTTGTGGCAGGCAGGGCCCCGGCGTGCGGCAGGCTTGGTAGGTGGGGCCAGGGCCTAGGCACTGGAGGGGGCTCACTTCCCTCACCTCCTGTGGACTGATAGCATCTGGTGACAGCCAGCCCCTCCTGGAGAGATGGGGAGCCCATTCTTGGACAGTCCTCAGATGCGGACGCATCTGTGTTGGCCAGTGTGTGCGACAGGCACCCTGCCAGCAGGGGCAGCTGCTGCCTGCCCAGCCCGGAGGTACTGGGGAGAGGCCACCATGTCTGTCCTGCGGGAGAAATCCAACCCTCTGACCTTTGCTGTTGCCAAAGCGGGAGCGTCCTCTGTGGACGGCAAGTAGGCTTGGTAATTAGAGCTGCTCTGCAACGGCAAGAAGGCCCCGGGCACAGCGAGGCCCACATCAAATGAAGAAGGCCTAAGATTAGATAACCTCTGTGTCTTTTTAAGATTTTCTTGGGAGAAAGATTGTTCACTTGGGTATTTGGCAGACTGGGTTTGATTTCTCACCTGTCACTTATTAGCTGTGTGACCTTAGGCAAATCACTTTACCTCTCAACTGTGCAATGGGGTCGTAGTAAGTCGGGATGAATTGGAATTCAAAATGTACAGCATGAAGCAAGGGGCCAAAGCAGGGCAGCTGGGGAATGCAAACTGCTTGAAGGAAGGGACCTTCCTGCCTGCTCCCCATCCTATCCCTTCCACTGAGAATGGCAGTGGCTCATAGGTGGTGCTTAGCAAGTATTTCTGGAATGAATACATGAACAGCTAGCTTCCTGGAAGTGTGTGGCCACTGTTATCTGTGACGTAAATCTCCAAAGGGCAAGAAGATTCTTTACCTTCTAACTTGCTTGGACTGTGAATTAACTTGCTATCCTTCTCTTGTCCTGTTTGTCCGAGGCCAAACTGCTTCCTTTTTCTTCTTCCCCTTCTTCTGCTGACTTTTAATGATGATGCCATTGGGCAGTCACTGCTGAGGCCTAGGAGAAGACGTGGCGGCTTTGCATGTCCAGTCCCTCTCCAGAACATGAGGGTTGTTCACATGCATCAGTGAGCACTGCCTCACTGCCTGGCATGGGTTAGATGGCAGGACACTGAGAGGCGCAGGCATCTCGCCTCTCTAGGCACTGGGGGTCTAGCTGGAAAGATTTGTAATTTTCCCAGGTACACACTAGGTCACAGAAAAATATTAGAATGAGTATGGAAGTGGTGAGGCTTGAACTGGCACATCGTAGGTGTTTAACCATTGAATGTTGAACTTGAACGAGAGAACTCAGAAATGTTGACACATGGACCAGAGGCCAGAGGAACTGAGATCACCTGGGGATCTAATGTGGAAGCAAATTGTAAAAGATGGCCAGGGCCCAGGGCTGGGGATCCACAGGCCACCTGGCAGGGGAACAGACTCGAGCAGAAATGAGTGCAGAGCCACAGGAAGGCCGACCAGCTGGAGCTCCCTGGCAAAGTGGAGCTTGTTTGGTGGACCAGGTGGAGACTCCTTCCACCCCAGGCCAGTTTGGACTTGATTCTGTTGATGTGGGGAGCCAGTGGATGACCAGGTCCCTGCACTGGCAGAGGGGGCTGATGTTGTGTTGGGGTTCAGTGTGTGTTCCAATGGGGGGAGAGTGGGTTAAAATCCAGAAGTGGGTATAAAGTGCTGGCTTCATTGTCCCAGCCATGCTTCTGCTACGGGACTTAGCCAGCCTGCCGACCATCATTAGTTCAGGAGCAACTCCCTTTGCAGCTGTTCTTGGCACATCCCACCTGAGTCAGCACCTGTAACTGCTTCCTTTGGAAAATCCGAATCAGCCCCTGGACCTTTGCCCTGAGTGTTCCCCTTGAGCTTGCTCTTGCCTGCCTCACTGCTCTCAGCTGGATTGAGGCCCATCCAGTGTGCCCACCATGCCCCTGTCTTCAGCCCCCGGGGCTCCACCCTTCCTTATCCAGCCTGGACAGCCCCTCCCGAGGCGAGCCTGCAGGATTCTCTTGCCAGCTCCTCCAGGGTCCTTACCTCTGTGTCCTCTGCTCCATTTGCTCAGTGATCCCCTACTCCTGAGCCAGCTTATTCTGAGAAGAAGGTTCCACATGGTGGGGGTTGGTGCCCTTGGAATGCACACTGTGCAGGCTTAGCTGGGCCCTCAGCTTGGCCTGCACCAGGTGACTGGTCTCCCTCTCCATTTCTCTGAACCTTCCTGAGGCAGAGGAAGTGAGGTGAGCTGGAGGCTGGCAGATTGTGGGGAGGCCATGGTAGGGATGAGGGGTACAGGAGTTGTCTGCTCCAAATCCAGTCCTCCCGCCCTTCCCTCCTGCCACTCTCAGATGACACTGCATGGCTGCAGGCCCAGATGTGGCCACTGCAGCAACAGTCCCCGTGGGTTTACCTTCTGAGCCCACTGCCAGGCATCTGGGTTCTTCTACCCCTTCTGGATTCAGCTGGAGTGCCACATGACAGGGCAGGACCTGCTTCCTCAGCAGCTGCAGAAGGGACCAGAAGATAGAACCCAGTAGTTCAGGGGAGCCAGCGCCCTATGGGGTGGCCTCTGATCAGAGGGGACAGGAGCTCCCCCCAGCAGGGGAGTCTCCCTCCCTCCCCCATTTCCTAATGCCTACAGCACTTAAAAAATGCAGTACTCCCTGGCTGAAAGACCTTCTGCCTTAGTTATTGCTCCTCACAACTCTTTAGGCTATTCTGACATATGGATGACAATCAGCCTAAACACTGATAGAGAAGTTTTCCCTTTTAATAATGTCCCTGTCACTGCTAACTGCAGAGCCTCAGCCTTGCCATGCATGAGTAATAAACCGCTGCTGTAATTACAGGCCGCCACATCCAGACACCAACACATGAGTGTGCTAACAGTTACTAGGGAGCAAGTTTCCACCAGAGCCTCCTTCGGTCCTAGTTTCAGACACAATGGCTAATTGTGTCATTAACGTTTACTGAAGGGTGTCTTATGGTTGTACATGGCTTGTTGGGTGCTATTCCTCCCTGGTAGAAAGAGCTCTGAACAGGCAGGAGACCAGAGTTCTACTTCTCTGTATCTACCAGAGTTTATGCCTGTAAAAATGAGACTGCCATGACTTTAGGATCCTTTAACTCTCACATTATGAATAACACTCCCCCCATCTTATCAAAATCTCACTCATTCTCCAAGGACCAATTCAGAGGCCTTTATTCCCTGGAATCTTCCTTGCCACCTGTCAGAATGACTTGTCCCTTCTTTGGGCTTTGATGGTATTTTGCCTGGGTCTGCTTTTAGCCTGTGTTCATCTCTGCCTTGAATTATAATGAATTGTTTACATGATTACATCCAACAGTCTGCAAGAGAATAGATTTTATTCATTAAAAAAAATCCCTTTCCAGGTGATTCAGCAAGTGACTTGTTCTCTCCTAACAAGCTCAGAAGTAGCAGTAGCTAGCATTGGTTTGGCATCATGAAGTAATTATGATAACATTATAATGTTATAATTCATTATATTTTTCTTGTTCTTTTATTCATGGTTATAAGATGGCTGCTGTAATGCCAGTCATTGCATCTTTGTAAGTAGTAAGTGCTGTACTACTGGCCATATCCACTCTTATTGTTTAATAAGGGAAATAAAATCTTTTCCAGAAGTGTCTTTGGCATGCTGCCATGCTCTCATATGACCAACCTTGCTTCAGAAAATAGTTGCATTCCAGAGAAAGTAAGCACAGTGGGGGCAAAAGAGGAAAGAATGGCATTTGCATTGCAAATCCACAATGTCTCCTATCCCCTCCAACTCCCAATACATTTTCAATGAATATTAAAATGAAGCAAGACTGCTAACCAGAAATTCAAAGAACTAGAATATTGAAGTGCTTGGGCTTTCTGGTTAACTTAGATTTGACTTGAAGATATCTCATAGTTTGAAACTACCATATATAGCGATATTTTGTCTAGGCTTAGAGGCACATTTTTATGTCTCTGAAATTCAGATTTATTTTAGGATCAAATGGTTTAGTTAGTAGCATTTTCCCCCTTAGAGTACATAAAAATAGTACAACTTATAGTTGAAGGCATCTTAGATTTGACAAAATACAATATATGGTATTTGTACATACATCTGTATACTTGTTTACCATATACGGTACTTATATTGAGCATCTAAGACATATCAAGTGTTTTGTGTTACTTAAATTCACATCAAACTTACTAAAAAATACCTATACAATTATACTCATTTTATGTACGAGGAAGCTGAAACTCAGAGAAATAAACAAGGTGGCTAGAGACAGCTACCAGGTGCCTTTCTGTGTCTTCCTTTGTGAGGTTGGCACTTGCTGCCTCCTGAATGTGGGACCTAGTCCTAATCAGCATTGGGCTGGCCCAAGGATTGCAGAGGGGCGGGCATGGGGATGCAGCGACAGGTTGGTGGCAGGCAACCTTACTTCTCTCAGGTTTGGCAGTTACTAGTGTGTAAAGTTATAAAGTTGTTAATTCTAGGGCTGTAAATTATGCTGTGAGAGCTTTAAGTCCAGCCCATAATTAGAACAAAATGTAAGAAAAGTGAAATTGATATTAAGTTAATTAAAAGGCTTTGCTTATATTCGCAAAGAAATTAGTGCAACAAGAGTGCTGACAAGTGCGCATTGTTAATTTCTTCTTCATTTGGGCAACTCTCAGCAGGCCTCAGGCAAGCTTTGTTCTTGACTTCTGCCCTGTGCCCTCCCTATAGTCAAATTATTGGTATTCATGGTGGCTTTAACTGGGTGAGATCAGTGTAATCTTGGGATGGTCCCTTTCTAATGGTTACCGATCATTGAGTAGGAGCCAACCATCCAGCTGAGGGCCCGGCCCTGGCAGTGTGTGAACAGGGCTTCAGAGATTGTGTGTCATCACATAGGCACGTGCTTCTGGGAAGTGGGTGTGAACAGCTGGTGTGGGTCTCTTGCATCAAGAAAGTAGGCCCTTTGGCTCTAGTATACCTTCCTGATCTAGGCCACAGACCTGAGTTTGAGTGCACCATGTAGAACTTTAGTTTGGAGTTCCTAGAAGAGAGGAGGAAAGTCTTTTTTATGGTACTGTGTTTATGGTACCAGATCAGGGTCTGATTTAGGGAGGCTGATGTCAGGCAGCCTAGAACTACTCTGGTCTCTAGTTGGGGTGCAGAGACGATGCTGTTGCTCACCAAGGAATTTTCTTTTCCTCTTGGGCATAAAACTATGATGTTCAGCCTCCCCTGCAGTTAGGTGGGACCATGTGACTGAGTTCTGGGCAGAAGAAGATGGGTGGAAGTGATGTTTTTCACTGTCAGGCCTGGCCCACAAAGTCTCCTACAGAGTTCTCCATGCCTTTTCTTGGTGGCATATGAGATAGAAGGATCCTAAGTCCCTGAATGACTGCACGGAGAGAACACCACCCTGCCAGCTCTCTCTTGATGTCCCTGTACAGTGGACCATTGTGTTAAGCCATTGAGATCCCGAAGCTTACCTGTTAAAGCAGCTAGTGTCAGTTATCCTGACTAATTCAATTAGACAGGAATGGAACACTATTCTCCCTAAGTGACAGGCCACTTGATCTACTCTAGGTCTCTGTCCTTGGTCAACAAATACTGACTGAGCTAAACAATAAGTGGGATGGGGTAAGGTGGCTGGACTGAAATCCAGCTGATTCTAGACTGGCTTCTTTGCCTGATCTGCTCTTGGCTTTAAGAAAACTGTCTTGTTTCTCAGTGTCCCAGTGTTCTATTTACAGAATGATGGAATGATTATAATCATCCCTTGCTTATGCTCCAGGTTGGAGCTAAGGGGAAGTATTGAAATATAGCTAAGTTGTTTGCAATTATAAACAACTAAATAATATATGCATTGTCTTTATCACAGCTTCTGCTTATAGGAACTGGCATTTTTCAAGATGAGACAAACTGAAAAGGTTGGTTTAAAAATTAGCAATTTAAAAAATCATGATCTTTGCTGCCACTGCATTTTAAATCATGCAAACATTTATGTTTGTGCCAACGTTCCAGTTTCCTTTAGAGCAATTACTGAAATGCATTCGCAAGATAAAAATGGAGTTCGGGGAAGAATATTTAAGAGCTCTTTAATGATGTTAAAAACTTTGCTAATTTGCCAAGTTGTTCTAAAATCCACTTAATTTTTTTTTCTGCCTACCCATCTTCCTGCAATTGAACTGATTCCAGGAAATTTGAAGAAAGGGACTGAAATTAATATTAAAATACATAAATCTCATGAAATTATCTTTTCAAAAGCATTTTCTTTTCCTTCATTAGCAGGAGGTGAACACGCAGGAAGATGTAAGAACCCTAGGGCTGTGGTTACTTGCACAAACGCAGTTTGGGGTGAAAACAAAAGCTAAACAGTAGTGACTAATGGGTGGTTTGAATGAAACTTTTCTTTTACTGTTCCTTAAAGCTTGTGTACAGTAGACCTTTGGGGAGTCATGTACTGCCCTGACTTCTTCAACCTCATCCTCCTTACTCAGATCTCAGTGTGAAACAGCTGTGGCCCAGGAGGGGCTTGCAGTCCCCTTAGCATCCCCACCCCGCCCTCTCAGGGTGGGTGCTCTATAGCTCCCTCTTCAGGGCTCTGGAAACCCTGGGTCACTGGAGGTCCAGATGTGTCCTTCCTCTTCCCCACAAAAAAGGATATAGTGCTAATGGTGCACATTTTTATTAGAGTGTAATTTCATGGTTACCTCTCAGGGATGGTTCTGTTGGAAGCCTGATCTTTAGTAGAGACAATTTAATAGCTTTGAGTTCCAGATGAGAGTCTGAGATGCAATCCTGGCCCCTCCAGCTTCTTGCCTCACCAGCTGACCTCCAGCGGTTGCCGTACAATGGACTGAGCATGGGCTTTCAAAGTAGACAGATGAAATCTCAAACTTCCTTTTGACCACAAAACAAAGCCAAGACAAAGCTTGGATTTTTGGGCAACTCACATAACATTGCTGAGCCTACGTTACCCATCTGGAAGACAGCAGCTGCTCCTACGAGTGTGGTAAAGACTGTGCAAGATGGCATTTGTAGAATACCTTGAAGAGTGACTGTAAATAGAAGACTGTTAATGAATGATTTTATTAATACTGTAGTGGTGGTAGAACCACTACTGCTCCTCGGAATGAGGCAGTTAGCTCTTCCAGGACTTCCTTTTCTCCCTGGTGAAATCTAGATAAGATCTAAAGTGTGTTCAAGTTCTGTAATTTTATGGATCAGATAGGTAAAGTCAATGATTCAAAGAGTGTCTTTTCACATAACAGTGGCTGGTCAGGATTGGTCAGATTTGCATCTTTCAGCAGCAATAAAAACTTCAGTCTAAAGGAATAAGAAATAACTTTCCTAGGTGTGGTGTTTTTAAAATGTATCTGCAAATTCTTTGACAACTATTCCCTGCAAAAGTTGGCTGTTAATTCCCCTACTGTTGATTATTATGCACTGGCTTTAGTGATGTGCTTCTAGTGAATAGAATTCAGTGGAAATGATGTTACATGGCTTTGGAGGCTAGGTCATTAAAGGCAGTTGAGTTTCGGGCTAGTACTCTCTCTGGAGATGTGCATATTTGAAGACCTGAGCCACTATGTCAGAAATTGGGCTGCTCCGATGCTGCTGGAAGAATCACATGGAGCGAGGGAGAGAGGGAGATCCTACAAGTCTCAGTTGTTCCAGCTCCCACTGGTTTTGTCTTCCTGGTGTAAGTGCCAGACCTGTGAGTGAGCAAGCTTCAATCTGCCCCATCCTACGCCACCTCACTATGACCTTGGAGTCTCCCCAGCTAATGCCAAGTGGCAGAGCTGAGCTGTTCCCAACCCCAAGCTCTACCCAAATTTGCAGATTTATTAGCAAAGTAAATTTAGTTATTGTTTTAAGCCACTGACTTTGGGTGGTTGGTTACACAGCAGTAAATAACTGGACCACTGGGCCAGTATCCCTGTGTTTAATAAGTTGTTTATTTTCCTACTATGCATAAGAAATAGGGAACTGATGACGATTAACAGTGTTAACAGTTGTAAATTAACAATAGCTAACATTTATTGTACACGTGCTTAAAGTACCCAGCAGTGTGCTAAAGACTTTATTTTATATGGATATAAAAGTGGGTAATGAATATTTTTTTTAAGTCTTGGTTCTATGCGAGGGATAGACTGAGTAACAGTCTAAAATACTGCAGAGGGGGTGACATCGGCCAAGAATTTCAGATGTTTTTTAGCCAAGTTGCTGCTTGGTCTGGACTGCTGTGCACTGCTGCTGTGTTGAGGTGCCCCCGACCCCCTGAAGGAAGGGTGGCTGGCCTGCAAAGGCCCCTCCCACGCGGGCATCACTTAGCTAACACAGAGTGTCTTATCTGCTCTCGTGGACCCTTGTGCCAAAGTTTCTGATTTTGTATCATTTTGGGTCTTGTAGCAGAGGCAAGGACACATTCGACAGATTGTTTCTACAGGAGACAAATGATTTTCTACTTTCTGTGGACCCCAGAGAATTTGGTGCTTCTACAAAGAATACACACGGCAGACCTACAGAGCCACCTTGTTTTACAGAAGTGTAAAGAAATACTGCAACCTTCTTTTGTTCTCGTTAAGCAGAATGTGAAATAGGGAACTTGTCTGAGTTATGTCTTATCACAGAGGAAACAAATCAACAGCTCTCTTTTCCCAGAGTGAAAACATTTTTTATTTTAGTATTAGTTTGGACACATACAGTGCTTGCAGCTTAAACACTTATTAAAGACACAGGGAGGTAATAGGCCTGTGGTTCCCATGCCTGCTGGGCTTCATGTTGGCTTGAGGAACTTGGGAAAAAAGTACCAGGTCCTGGATCTCTCAACCTCGGGGTTCACATCTAGCAGATACGGGGTGGGACTCAACTTGGAAATCCTTACTTTTGAGGAGTTCAGTGGGTGGTTCTGATGAGCATCTGGGAGCCACTAAGAGGGCTGACGCCTGTGCTTTGCACTACTTCCCAGACTTTTCCTAGTGGCAAGAGCTTTAAAGCCTTCATATGTGTGAACTACATCGTGGGGGTCAGATATCACCCCTAGTTTCAGTGTCTGCATCTGTAAAAATGTATCAATTTCATGGGGTTGTTAGAAGTTTATTCGCATGGGATGTCTGATACATTCTGGCTTCTAGTAGTTTCTTTTTTTCTTTTTTAAAATTTTCCAACATGATTAACTTCTTTGCCAGCATTTGCCTCTTAATTCCAAGATTTAAAAATGTTATCTTCAAAACCGACCTTTTTTTCTGATTGTAAGAACATTGCCATGAGATCGATCCTCTTGATCTGTGGGTGCTGCTGTGGCATCACGCTGTGCTCTCATGGCTGAGGCACTTGGCACCCTCTCTGGGGGCCTTTGATGCCTTCTGTTTTGCCTGCACCATGTCTGTGTCACACACCATCTGGAGTGTCTTTTGTTTGATGAGCTGCATCTGGGTGAATGTGTTTCATTCTGTTGGCTGTGGGGCCAGTTTTTACCTTTTCACATAAAACCTACTCCTCCTCTGGTGCTTTCCGAATCAGTTTATTACAGTATTGATCCTCTGGTTTCTACAAGCTGTTGCCTTCCGTCTTTCCTCTCACGCCCAGTAGCTATCTGTGGCTGATGCCTCATGACTCCCATCTCCTCCATCCTGTTTCTGCTGTCTCTTCTTCCCCATGTCTTGGGATTTGGGAGTCACTCCATGTTCTGCTTTGAGTCTGTCCTGTACTTTGCCACCACTGTCCTCTCCCCCAGACCTCGCTTGGCTTGGGCCACTCCCTCCCACCCACGTGTCCACACATCCCTTTTCCTGGGTTTGGCTGCAGTGCTTCTCATCCTTTAGTGCAAATGTGCCTTTCCTGAGGAAGGTGACCTGTTGTCTCCAAGTTCCTGAAAGTGATGGGGGGCTGGTTGGAAGTGATATCCTAGGCCTTATAAGAAGGCAAATTTCTGCAGTGTGCAGACACTTTCTCTATGGTGTGAATTTTTCCAGATCTTGTTGGGCTGCCTTGTCCACAGCCAGTTGCAGGCCTTCCTTTCTTGAGCTTTTTTTTTGAGTCTTTCTGAAACCTTCAACTTGGTTTTCACTGAAACAGTAACCCTCTTTCTTTCCTCACTCATAATGTCATCAATTTATGTAATTTAATGGAATTACATAATTATAGTAACAAGCACAGCTGGCATGAAGAGGTTTTGGGGGAAAAAACCTGAACTGTTGGCAGGTATGCCACTCAGCTGGTGAGAACAGAAACTGGCAGGCATGTCAGGGAGAGGGGGTGCCCCACCAGCCTCGTGGACAGCACATCCCAGGTGGGTGGCCAGCCCCATTCTCTTTACAGAGGTGATGGAAAGGGTCTGTCAGCCTGGTGCATTGGCCAGGAGAGCATCTATTGTATTAAATTGGCATGTTCAGAGTCATAAACTGGGGAAATGGAAAAATAGAAACGAGAAAATAAAATTGTTATAATTCTACAGCATTAAAATAACAGCATTTTGCTTCTCTTCTCCCTATAAACATTTTTGCATCTTTAAGATCATACCTGTATATAAACATTTGGGTCCTCTGTTTTCTCTTTACATTTTTTAAATAAATATTTTCTGGTATTATTAAACATCTGTAAACATTCATTTCAGTTGTGATATATTATTTTCAAGCAGTGGTTTTACCACATGTCACTTTCTTGCTTACTGACAGGCAGAGATATATTGCTGTATTAGAAAAAGACAGATTTTTTTCCCTCCTCAGTAGGGAAACACCTAAAGTTCTTTCCTACTAAAGTTGTTTCTCTTGTGTGTGTCTCCTTTATTACTCGCATAGAACACTCCATTTCTGACTCTTCTGGTCACCAAATTTGTAGTGTTTTTTTCCTCACACCAAGGAATTCTGGGTGTCCTACACTCAATTCAATTTTGACATTACCCAAAGATAGTGTCAGGTCCCACAGGTTAATGGCTCAGTCCCACAAGACTACCTCCCCTCTCCCAATTTCACATGCTAGTCACAAGCCCAGGTTGTCACTTGGGGTCTGACCAGTTGGCTATAGATCAGAGGTTCCAAAGACCTTCCTCAGGTTGATTAATTTGCTAGAGAGGCTCACAGAACTCGGAGAAACAGTTTACTTATTTTTACTGGTTTATTATAAAAGGATACAGATGAACATCCAGATGGAAGAGATGTGTAGGGCAAGGGATATGGGAAGGGGTGGGGCCTCCATGCTTCTCCAGGGATGCCACTGTCCCAGTACCTCCCTGTAATCTCGACATGGAAGTTCTCTGAACCCACTATTTTTGGGATTTTTATGGAAGCTTCATCACATGGGCAGGATCTATCATTCACTTCATTTTCAGCCCTTTTCTTTTCTCAAGGGAATGGTGGACAGGGTTGAAGATTACAAACTTCTAATTATGGCTTGATCTGTTTTCAGTGACCAGCCATCATTCTGGAGCCCACCAAGGGTCACCTCATTAGAATAAAAAAAAAATCACTGTCTCCCAGGAAAAGACCAAATATTAGAACAAAAAATACACCTAATGTTCTTACCAGTTAGGAAAACTACAAGGGTTTCAGGAGCTCTCTGCCAGGAACCAAGGACAGAGACCAATATATGTATTTTCTATTATGTCACAGTTGCTTTCAAATTTTTATGGTAAATAACAGCATGATGACGGAGAAGATAAGTAGTGACTCTGTAACCTCTTACTACTTTGATGGACGGTGACTGCAACGGGGTGTGGGGGGAACTTGATAACATGGGTGAATGTTGAAACCACAATGTTGCTCATGTGGAACCTTTGTAAGATTGTATCTCAGTGACACCTTAATTTAAAAAAATCATTAAAACCCAATTTGCCTGCCAACAAAAAGAAAAAAATAACAGCATGTTGGACATCTTTATATATGGAACTTTATGTTTAAAATATCAGACAGAGATACAGAATTATTAGGCCAAAAGGTATGGGATTTTTAAAGGCTTTTGATATATTTTACCAAACTGGTTTCCATTGGTTTTGCATTAGGCTTATATCAGTTTATATTTTCACCAACAGTGCATGCAAGTCTTTATCCTCTTTTATAGTTTCTAAAACCTTGCTAATTTGATAAACAATCACATCTTCTTGTTTCAGCTTTCATTTTCTTGATTAGTAGTGAGAATGAATATTTTTCCAAATATTATTTATTTGCATTTGCATTTTTTGTAAAATTTGATCTGCTAGACACAGAATTTACCTGTTGATTAATTCAGTTCTTGATCTACATCTGTTTTTTATGTAGTGAAGAACTAATCTTTGTCTTCAATGTTTATTACAAATGGGCTTTCCAAACTCATTGTTTACCTTTTAATGTTGGTAATTTTGGGGAATGGGATGTATAGGTTTTACATTTTCATAAAGCATTTAATCTTACACAGTTTTCTCTCATTCTGTGTTTGAAAAAATATTTCATATTTTTTTTCTGGCTTTATTAAAAAAATTAAATTGAAATTCTAGCACTAAGTAAAAATGTATATGGGAATTATACTTGGAATTTGAGATCCTAACTTTCCCCCAATTATTTTAGTAATGTCATTCAGCTCTGTTGATTGAGTCATGCTGCCTTTCCCACCAATTTGTGATCTTCCTTCATCATGCTTGTTTCTGAGATGTCTGTTCTATGTTATACATACACTTGAATCATTGCCACTCTGTATTAATTATGTTACCGTCTTTGTACTATTATTTCTCTTCTTCTTTTTTTCCCCCATTTTTAAAGATGCTTATTGCTCTGCTTTTTTTTTTGATCACATTGTCCACATACTGGAATTCTTAATTTTGTTTGTCTTTCAGAGACCAGGAATATTCCTGAAGGAACAGTACATAAATGATAAGTTTTCAGAGATTTTGTTTTGTATTTTTCCTTTACCCTTATATTTATATGCTTTGGCTAACTATAAAATTTGTCAGAATCTACCCGGAAAGCTCTGAAATTATATCCTGACATTCAACATTACAGTGCATAACTTGACTCCATCTGTCTGCCCATCCATCCATCCATCCAGGACCAGTTTTTAATCTGTGGGGCCCAGTGAAGATAAAAAATTCCAGGTACCTTGTTCAGCAATTATTAACAATTTCCAGATGGTAGCAGCAGAGCATTAAACCAAGAGTAGAGCTCTGTGTGACTCTGTGAAGTTACCCATGAAGTCAGCTCTGCATTCATCCATTTCATAGACACTTACTGAGCATCCACTCAAGTGTATTGTGTGCACTAAGGGAAAGATCCTGCAAGATACTCACTTCCACTGGAGAACACAGGTGACTCAGCCCTGGCATTGTCATTACTGGTGGAGGTGTGCACGAGAGAGGGAACACATGAACCAGATGCCAGGGATGGCTTCTAGAGGAGATGTTGCTTATATAGTATCATGTAAAGAGCTCAAAGTAGTGACATGCTCCAATTCAAGTGCTTTCACGAGATCACCTGCTATGTGGAATGATGTTTTTGGGGATAAGGGTGGAAGCTGTGAGGAGGCTATTGCAATAATCTGGCAAGGGAAGATGGAAACGGTGGCTTGGACTTCGGAATAGTGGAGGTTGAGAAGCAGTCATGTCCTGGATATATTTTGAGGACAGCACCATGACGATCTGTGGGTGAACTATGAAAGGTAGGGGAAAAAGAGTGACTGAGGATTTTATCTACTCAGTTAGAAGAATGGAGTCTTCTGTTAAGATGGGGAAGATGAAATATTCAACTTTGGGCACATTGAGTGTGACACGCTTTTGAACAGCCAAGCACAGATGTCAAGTTGGCAGTTGGATGCACACTTCTGGATTTGGGCTTGATCTATAAGGGGGAGAGAAGGGAGGAAGAGGCTTTGCCAGAGAGCTGTTGGAGAAGAGAAGAAAGACATTATCAGCAATGTCCTTGGTGACTGACTAAACATGGAGAAGGAAAAAGATTCAGAAAATGAAACTAACCAGCTTTTAAGCCCTTTTCCTATTCATTAGCCAAACAGGGGTTCTGGACTTTCTTTCTTTTGGAAAGAGCTAGTCTTGGAAGTATTTCTTCTAGTTCAGATTCCTGTGGAAGATGATGAAGGTAGTGTTTCTTGATATTTATTTATGATGGAGAGTGACTTGCTGCCACTTTAATATTGAATTATTAATGATCTAGGAGGAAATGACTTCTTTAAGGAACACCAATTCTGAGGCCTGTTAGATAGAGAGCAGGTATTAAATTACTTCTTTCAGTGGCAGGCCTGCAGAGTGGATGCACATTGAAAGCGGATGCACACTGAAAGCATATACAGTGATTACCTTCTGTGGGTTGGATTCAGGCAGTTATGATTTTGGAAGAAAGTCCAGGATCAATGTGCTTATGACAGTCAGTGCATTTTAGAATCTTCTCTTCTCTCATAGAGTCCATTACTGTGGGGTTAATCCATTTCAGGAGAAAGCCAGGCACAGAACCAGTGGATTTGCAATGAACCTTTCCAAGGTGTGGGGAAGAGCAGATGGGTCCCAGGCCCTGTGAGACAGTTCCTCCTGGGTCTGGATGTCCATTCCTGGTCACGGGCGTAAGACTTATGCAGGGGATAACGTGCACATACTCATCCTCTTTCAAACTGAAGAGGAATTTTTAGAGAGGAGGGAAATATTTGAGAAGTTCACTTACCTGGGACTTGTCATGTGTATTCTGCCTCCAGTATGAAGCTCAGTGAGGGGCCAGGGACAACAGAGAAAATAAATTTTAATCATTTGGGTAACCTGGGAAGTGAGAGCATGTGGGTGTGACAAGGTATTTATTTTATCAACATTTCAGTCATTTATTCATTTTCAAAGAAGAGGTTGTCATCTAAGGATGTTGCTGTATTCTGAAATGGATTAAAACCTGTCTTTACTTCCAGTGAGTGATTTAAATATTGTATAGCTAATTTTTAATTGAATAAAAATGTGGTGGCTCTTTACCTTTTGAAGGCGTTTTCTCTAAAAAGGCTGTTTTGTTTTCTCCTTTTGAAATAAACATGAATTAGCATAAGAAATGAGGCTGTGAAAGGAATCAGTAAAATTAACTGGAATTGGATTTCACATTTTGAATGCATTACACGTTCCTATTAGGGGAGATATGGAGGAACAGGGAATCGGTTCAAAGAGAAGCTGACGCTCATGAAGGACTGACCTACTTCAAGAAAATGAATATTTAAAATAAGAAAAGCTTGACAAATAATTTGCTTCACGTTGATGAACCAAAGCTTAAAATAACAGGGAAGCCTCATAGAAAGACAGGATTTTCCAGAACCCAAAAGACTTGGGCTGGCACTGTGTTGGGGGTAGTCAAGAAGTATTGGGAGGAAGACTGGGCAGCAATTCTGAAGATCTGGGTTTGAGTCCTGGTGTTGCTGATTAGTTCATTTGAAATACATGTTTTCGTTTGACCCTTACAACTGTTTTACTTGGTATTGCAAATAAAATTTGCTTGACTTGACGTTAATGTTGAAATTGAGCCTGTTTAATTTCTTTAGGTGGAACGCTGCACTAGGAATTTAGGAGTTAAGCTAGATCCTCCAAGGTAGATCCTTGGTGTCGGGGGGCTGAGTGTGGAGGGTGCTGAGTGCCCCTGCAGAAGTGACACGCAGCCCTCCTCGTCCAGGTGGGCAAGGACTTCTGTGAGACCCACTCTTCTTCCCCACCTGAAACTCTACTCACCTCCTGCTCATCGGGCCTTCTGTAGACAGGATCATGTATCACGCAATAAATAAATGCTCAGGGTGGGGCTTGGTGATGTTTTTTCCTGGTGAAGAGTTGCCCTTTGCAGAGTTGTACTGACTTCATAGCTAAATTGCAGTGTGCACATCCATCAATTTTTCTTTTGCAGAAAAAGCTGGTGCTCAGTGTCGAGTGGCCTGTTAGAACCAAAGTAAAGTTCTCCATTTTCCTGGCAAGTAACTGAATTTCCACATGAATAAATTAGAGATCATGCCATCAGATTTGTTCAGAGATTCCCATTTTTTTATACGTAACTTGGACTTTTCAAAAGTTTTTTTAAACATCTTTATTGAGGTACACTTAGCGTAAGATAAATGCATATATTTAAAGGGTACAGTTTGGCAAGTTTTGACATATGCGTGCACCAGTGAAACCACCACCACTATCAAGAAAGTAAACAGACTCATCACCCTAAAGGGCTTCTTGTACACCTTTGTGATGCTGCCCTCCCACCCCTTTTCCCTAGACAACCAGTGACCTGCTGTCTGTCATTACAGATTAGTTTGCATCTTTTGTGAGTTTTACATAAAGGGGATAAGGTGGTGTGTATTTTTTTGCTTTACTTCTTTCACTCAGCATAATTGTTTGGAGATTCATCCATAGTGTATACCAAATAGTTCTTTCCTGTTTACTGCTATGTATATTCCATTAAAAAAACTACAGTTTGTTTAACCATTCTCTTGCTGGACATTTGTTTCCAAATGTTGGCTGTTCCAAATAAGACTGCTATGAACATTCATGGACAAGTCTTTGTGTGGTCATGGGCTTTCACTTCTTGTAGGTAAATATCTAGACCTAGAATGGCTAGATTATATATTAATTGCACATTTAACTTTTTAAGGAACTGCCAACCTGTTTTCTCTTTTATATTCCCATCAACAGTGTAGGAAAGTTGCAGTTCCTCTGCATCTTTGTCTATACTTTTACATTTTAGTGTGTGTAGTGGTATGTTATTGTAATTTTAATTTGCATTTCCCTAATAGCTAATGATGCTGATCATCTTTTTGTGTGCTTATCTGCTATCTGGGTATCTTATCTCCTTGGTGAAGTTTCAATTCCAATCTTTGCACATATTTTCTTTCTCTTTTTTTTCTTTTTATTTCTGAGTTTGGGAGTTCTTTATATATCCTGAATATAGAATATGATTATCAGATATGTGATTCGCAAATATTTTCCCTCTGTGTCTTGCGTCCTTATTCTATTAATAGTGTCCTTCAAAGAGAAGTTTTAAGTTTTGGTGCAGTCCAGTTTATCATTTCATTCTTTGGTGGATCATACTTTTGGTATCAGTTTTACAAAATCTTTGCCTAACGCTTTGCCACAAGGTTTTCTTCTGTGTTTTATTTTATACATTTTATAGTTTTAGGTTTTACATTTAGATCTATGATCCAGTTTGAGTTAATTTTTGTACATGGTGTAAGTTTTGGGTCAAAGTGTATTTTCTATTTTCACATTTTAGTGTATGGATATCTAATTGTTTCAGCATCATTTGTTGAAAAGACTACCCTTTCTGCACAAATTCCCTTTGTACATTTGCCAAAATAAGTTGAGCATATATTTCTGGGTCTGTTTCTGGACTTCCTATTCTGTTCTGTTGCTGTGCTTGTCTATACTTCCAGCGGTACCACACTGCTTTGATTACTGTAGTTTTATAAAAAGTCTTGAAATGGATAGCATTAATCCTCTAACTTTGTACTTCTTTTTAAAAATTGTTTTGGCTGTTCTAGGTCCTTTACATTTCCATAGGCATTTTGGAACCAGTCAGTGACTGCAAGTGAGGTAAACCCCTGTGGCTGTCTTTTGAATTTATTGTTGAATTTGGTATGCTGAAATTTCATTTAGAATTACTGCATTTATGTATCTATGGGCTGGTAGCAACAGCCACTATTCCTGGCACTGTGTATCCCAGGCACTGTTGTTACCTCTAATCCTTCTGAGTAGTTCTTCCTCCGGATTTGGGTCTTTCCTTCACATAATGCATTGATCTGTATTCAGTTGGTTCTTGAAGAGGCCCATCTGCAGATCTGTGGAAATCTCTCTGGGCAGCTCTTGCCTCTCCAGTGCTCTGCCCTCTGAATTCTAGCTGCCTCAGCCTTTCTGGACTGTCATCTCTATCCCGTCAACTCAGGGAGGCTGTAGGCCTTTGTTTGGGTTCCCGCTTCCTGCACTGCGGTCTGGAAACTGCCTCAAAGTAGTGGCTCACCTTATTTGTCTCCTGTCTTCAGAAATCACTGTTCTTTAACATATACAGTCTATTTTAGTGGTGTCAGGTGGGAGAGTAAATCTGGCCTGTTTCTCCATCTTGGGTGGAAGTTAGATGTCACTTACTTGGGTTTTACATAGTGGTTTCTTGTATTGGATGTTGCCCTAACCAGGCCATCTGGCTTTTAGTGTGAGAGCAAGGTCTGTCCTGCCAGAATCCCCTCCCTTTGTCTTGAATTTACAATGCCTTTTCTTAACTCCTATCATTTCTTTTATTTATTGTTTTTCTTTCCCATTGGGTTATATAGTTGATCCTTGAACAACACAGGTTTGAACAATGTGGGTCTGCTTCTATATGGCTGTTTTCCAATAAATATATTGGAAAAAATTATGGAGATTTACAACCACTTGAAAAAACTCACAGATGAACTGCATAGCATAGAAATGTAGAAAAAATTAAGAAAAAGTCACGCATGTCATGAAAGCATAAAATATATGTAGATACTAGTCTATTTTATCATGTCCTACCCTAAAATCAATAATAGGCTATTAGTAGCTAAGGTTTTTTGAGGGGATCAAAGTCACATGCCAACTTTTGGCTGTGCAGGGGGTCAGTGCCTCTAATCTCAGTGTTGTTCAAGGGTCATCTATAACTCCTTGAGGATTATGGCTGAGTTTTATTTACATCTTGCCCTGATAGTAAATGTTTATTTTTATAATGAGTGAACTAATGAGAGTGAATGAAAATGTCCATTTCCATAAGAATATATAGGATGCTGTCCCCATCCCCAAAGAGGTAGATCAAGAAAAAGTATGTTCTGTTTAAAGGTTGAAGCTTTACTACAAATTTAGCTTATTTTGAATTTGACTGTGTGTTCGTGGCATGTATGCATGCAGTAATGATGGGGTACTTGTGTTTTAACATTGGTAAAGGGATGGCTGATTGAGAGTTAAACTGCCCCTAAAATAATTCATGGTTTATGATAAACTTCTTTCCAGGAGATACAGCCTGGGTGCATATGGTCCTGAACTTTGCGTTTTAATGAAAGTTTATTAAACAAGTGCCATTTTACTTTATAGCTATTTTAATAATCTGTAATGTGTAGTTCATTTTTCACTTTTATCGCTAAATGGGACAAAGGAAAAACTGCCCAAATATGTGATTAATAGGAAGGCTTTGTGGGAATTTTCTGTTTTTAAGGTGCCTAGTGAGTTTGAGGGAAGACAGCACTAGAGAAAAATAAGCAGAAAGGTTATCACAATGAACAATTATTTTAGAAAGAACATTTATGTCAAAGAAATAGTCTCATTAGACATTTTTGATTTCCAATTACTTGCAAGTTAGTAATTTGGGGTGGTGAATTTATTCATTATTGCAGTGTACTTGGCTCAGTTCTCTGTGATTTCCTTGTAGCTATTGCTGAATGTAAAATGTAAAACAAATGCAGACTGGGTTTTTAATCTATTTGAACAATTTGGAAACTTGCATCCCACTGTAATGGAATTAGCTGTGTAGTGCCAAAGGATTTTTTGATTCTGAAGTTTTTTTATTGCAGTGTACTTGGCTCAGTTCTCTGTGATTTCCTTGTAGCTATTGCTGAATGTAAAATGTAAAACAAATGCAGACTGGGTTTTTAATCTATTTGAACAATTTGGAAACTTGCATCCCACTGTAATGGAATTAGCTGTGTAGTGCCAAAGGATTTTTTGATTCTGAAGTTTTTGTGCTATTTACTTTTGCTTTATTTGAAACAGATTTTGGAATGTTGCCAAAGACAACTGGGAATTGCTTGTAACTATATTAGAAATACATGCAATGTAGTTGAATGTGGAAATGCAGCTGTATATGTTGTAAATCATTCCTAGAGTTGTTGCCGGGCTTGGTAATGGCTTTTGTTTAACTAATTTTTGTGATCACATTTGTAAAAAGACAGGCAATATTGTGGAGAATGTGGGGTTATAGGAATTTTACAACTAGAACAACTTGAATAAAAGTTTCTGGAGTGTTTTCCTTGACTATATTTGATTTTTCACTGGTTTATATTTACTTTCTGGAAAGCATACGCCATGCTCTCTTTTGCTGCCTACCTATTTGATCTTTTTGCTTGACTCTTTGCAGCATTGGGATTACCTGGGTGTGCTAATGTGAGAGCGATTTTATGGAAGGCAAGGGAAATGCGGACTAGATAGGAGAAAACCACATATGACAGAAGAAAACATGATAAGAGAATAATTTTGGATTTTTTTAAAAATTTAATTTAATTTAATTTAATTTAATTTTTAGATAATAATTTTTTTATTGAAGAGTAGTTGACGCACAGTATTACATTACATTAGTTTCAGGTGTACAACATAGTGATTCAACATTTATATACATGACAATTCTAGGTACCAGCTATCACCATACCAAGCTGTTACAATATCTTGAGTATATTCATTACATCCCGGTTACTTAATATTTTACCATTGGAAGTGTAAACATTTTTTTTTTTTTTTGTGAGGGCATCTCTCATATTGATCAAATGGTTGTTAACAACAATAAAATTCTGTATAGGGGAGTCAATGCTCAATGCACAATCATTAATCCACGCCAAGACTAATTTTCATCAGTCTCCAATCTTCTGAGGCATAACAAACAAGTTCTTACATGGAGAACAAATTCTTACATAGTGAATAAGTTCTTACATGGTGAACAGTACAAGGGCAGCCATCACAGAAACCTTCGGTTTTGCTCATGCATTATGAACTATAAACAGTCAGTTCAAATATGAATACTCATTTGATTTTTTTACTTGATTTATATGTGGATACCACATTTCTCTCTTTATTATTATTATTTGTAATAAAATGCTGAGGTGGTAGGTAGATACAAGATAAAGGTAGAAAACATAGTTTAGTGTTGTAAGAGAGCAAATGTAGATGATCAAGTGTGTGCCTGTAGACTATGTGTTAATCCAAGCTAGACAAGGGCAATAAAACATCCACGTATGCAGAAGATTTCTCTCAGAATGGGGGGTTGAGGTTCTAAGCCTCACCTCTGTTGATCCCCAATTTCTCACCTGATGACCCCCCTGCGACTGTGCTTGTCTTAGGTTGTTCCTCCCTTGAGGAATCTTACCCGTCTCTGGCTAACCAGTCATTTTCCGGGGCCATACAGGGAAATGAAAAGTTGGTAAGTGAGAGGGAAGCCTTATTGTTTGAAATGGTTAGCTTTTTATTTCTTTGCATATTTATGCCCTGTAGCTTCTATGCCCAGCATTTGTCTTGAGGTATCTTTACCACTTGGAAGAATTATGATACTCGGTAAATTTGATATGAGGCACGAATTCCATTTAAGGGTTGTAATTAGGAAGGAAGAAGAAAAGCTATGGAAGTAGCAGGCGGCAGAAAACCTGGGAAGATTGATTATTTCTTTGACATATCTTCTTGTAGAGTAACTTCAGCATGTACAGGTTTTAAGCTACTACTTAAATTGCGCACACACATTAACATAATAGGAGTACAGTTACGTAACCAAAGCATACCTGTAATTACCAGCCATCTCCAGTGAAACCAAGAAAACCAGTTAGGCACCTTAGGCATTTGTGAAAACTTATCTATGATATGGTGGATATTGTCCAACTGAACTTGAACAGTCTGAGAGAAATCAGACAAATTAAAACAACCCATTCCTGGGGACTGTTCACATCCCTTATGTTCTTTTAACAGTAAATAGTCTGTAGTTGTAAAATTTTGGAGCGCTACAATTTGCACTTCTCCTAATTCTTGATTGAGTTCCAACAGTATAGATCCAGACAAATTTGTTGTTTTACTGTATGCACAGGCCAGCGTAGATATCTCCTTCCTCATTCCCATGGCAAGTCCAGGAACTGGTGGGATGAGTGCATCTACAGCTGTAGCAGTGCATGGATCTTTGTTGGGGTTTTTTGATGATCATCTTCTGGCATGAGTGTTCCCGAGAGTGCTGATGTTGGAAGTTCTTTTTCATATCGTATCTTAGTTCATTTTTGGGGTAGCTAAATTAGGCTTTGATCCTCTGTATAAACAGAAAACAGACCCTTTGCCTACACTTTTATATGCCCTTTATACTCTTGTGTAGAACTCATTGGAGGTTACCACACAGGAACTGCCCTTTTTTTTTTTTGGTATAACTAATCTACACTTACATGACGAATATTATGTTTACTAGGCTCTCCCCTATACCAGGTCCCACCTATAAACCCCTTTACAGTCACTGTCCATCAGCATAGCAAAATGTTGTAGAATCACTACTTGCCTTCTCTGTGTTGTACAGCCCTCACTTTTCTCTTACCCCCCATGCATGCTAATCTTAATACCCCCCTACTTCTCCCCCCCCCTTATCCCTCCGAACCCACCCATCCTCCCCAGTCCCTTTCCCTTTGGTACCTGTTAGTCCATTCTTGAGTTCTGTGATTCTGCTGCTGTTTTGTTCCTTCAGTTTTTCCTTTGTTCATATATTCCACAGATCAGTGAAATCATTTGGTATTTCTCTTTCTCCGCTTGGCTTGTTTCACTGAGCATAATACCCTCCAGCTCCATTCATGTTGCTGCAAATGGTTGGATTTGCCCTTTTCTTATGGCAGAGTAGTATTCCATTGTGTATATGTACCACATCTTCTTTATCCATTCATCTATCGATGGACATTTAGGTTGCTTCTAATTCTTGGCTATTGTAAATAGTGCTGCGATAAACATAGGAGTGCACTGATCTTTCTCATACTTGATTGCTGCACTCTTAGGGTAAATTCCTAGGAGTGCAATTCCTGGGTCAAATGGTAAGTCTGTTTTGAGCATTTTGATGTACCTCCATACTGCTTTCCACAATGGTTGAACTAACTTACATTCCCACCAGCAGTGTAGGAGGGTTCCCCTTTCTCCACAGCCTCGCCAACATTTGTTGTTCTCTGTCTTTTGGATGGCAGCCATCCTTACTGGTGTGAGGTGATACCTCATTGTAGTTTTAATTTGCATTTCTCTGATAATTAGCGATGTGGAGCATCTTTTCATGTGTCTGTTGGCCATCTGTATTTCTTTTTTGGAGAACTGTCTGTTCAGTTCCTCTGCCCATTTTTTAATTGGGTTATTTGTTTTTTGTTTGTTGAGGCATGTGAGCTCTTTATATATTCTGGACGTCAAGCCTTTATCCGATGTGTCATTTTCAAATATATTCTCCCATACTGTAGGGTTCCTTTTTGTTCTATTGATGGTGTCTTTTGCTGTACAGAAGCTTATCAGTTTAATATAGTCCCACTTATTCATTTTTGCTGTTGTTTTCCTTGCCCGGGGAGATATGTTCAAGAAGAGGTCACTCATGTTTATGTCTAAGAGGTTTTTGCTTATGTTTTCTTCCAAGAGTTTAATGGTTTCATGACTTACATTCAGGTCTTTGATCCATTTTGAGTTTACTTTTGTATATGGGGTTAGACAATGGTCCAGTTTCATTCTCCTACATGTAGCTGTCCAGTTTTGCCAGGACCATCTGTTGAAGAGACTGTCATTTTGCCATTGTATGCCCATGGCTCCTTTATCAAATATTAATTGACCATATATGTCTGGGTTAATGTCTGGATTCTCTAGTCTGTTCCATTGGTCTGTGGCTCTGCTCTTGTGCCAGTACCAAGTTGTCTTGATTACTATGGCTTTATAGTAGAGTTTGAAGTTGGGGAGTGAGATCCCCCCTACTTTATTCTTCTTCCTCAGGATTGCTTTTGCTATTCGGGGTCTTTGATGCTTCCATATGAATTTTTGAATTATTTGTTCCAGTTCATTGAAGAATGTTGCTGGTAGTTTCATAGGGATTGCATCAAATCTGTTTATTGCTTTGGTCAGGATGGCCATTTTGACGATATTAATTCTTCCTAGCCACGAGCATGGGATGAGTTTCCATCTGTTAGTGTCCCCTTTAATTTCTCTTAAGAGTGACTTATAGTTTTCAGAGTATAAGTCTTTCACTTCTTTGGTTAGGTTTATTCCTAGGTATTTTATTTTTTTTGGTGCAATTGTGAATGGAGTTGTTTTCCTGATTTCTCTTTCTGTTGGTTCATTGTTAGTGTATAGGAAAGCCACAGATTTCTGTGTGTTGATTTTGTATCCTGCAACTTTGCTATATTCCGATATCAGTTCTAGTAGTTTTGGGGTGGAGTCTTTAGGGTTTTTTATGTACAGTATCATGTCATCTGCAAATAGTGACAGTTTAACTTCTTCTTTACCAATCTGGATTCCTTGTATTTCTTTGTTTTGTCTGATTGCCGTCGCTAGGACCTCCAGTACTATGTTAAATAACAGTGGAGAGAGTGGGCATCCCTGTCTAGTTCCCGATCTCAGAGGAAATGCTTGCAGCTTCTCGCTGTTCAATATAATGTTGGCTGTGGGTTTATCATATATGGCCTTTATTATGTGGAGGTACTTGCCCTCTATTACCATTTTCCTGAGAGTTTTTATCATGAATGGATGTTGAACTTTGTCAAATGCTTTTTCAGCATCTATGGAGATGATCATGTGGTTTTTGTCTTTCTTTTTGTTGATGTGGTGGATGATGTTGATGGACTTTCGAATGTTGTACCATCCTTGCATCCCTGGGATGAATCCCACTTGGGCATGGTGTACGATCCTTTTGATGTATTTTTGAATTCGGTTTGCTAATATTTTGTTGAGTATTTTTGCATCTACGTTCATCAGGGATATTGGTCTGTAGTTTTCTTTTTTGGTGGGGTCTTTGCCTGGTTTTGGTATTAGGGTGATGTTAGCTTCATAGAATGAGTTTGGGAGTATCCCCTCCTCCTCTATTTTTTGGAAAACTTTAAGGAGAATGGGTATTATGTCTTCCCTGTATGTCTGATAAAATTCCGAGGTAAATCCATCTGGCCCGGGGGTTTTATTCTTTGGTAGTTTTTTGATTACCGCTTCAATTTCATTGTTGGGAATTGGTCTGTTGAGATTTTCTGTTTCTTTCTGGGTCAATCGTGGAAGGTTGTATTTTTCTAGGAAGTTGTCCATTTCTCCTAGGTTTTCCAGCTTGTTAGCATATAGATTTTCATAGTATTCTCTAATAATTCTTTGTATTTCTGTGGGGTCCATCGTGATTTTTCCTTTCTCATTTCTGATACTGTTGATTTGTGTTGACTCTCTTTTCTTCTTAATAAGTATGGCTAGAGGCTTATCTATTTTGTTTATTTTCTCGAAGAACCAGCTCTTGGTTTCATTGATTTTTGCTATTGTTTTATTCTTCTCAATTTTATTTATTTCTTCTCTGATCTTTATTATGTCCCTCCTTCTGCTGACCTTAGGCCTCATCTGTTCTTGTTTTTCCAATTTCGATAATTGTGACATTAGACCATTCATTTGAGATTGTTCTTCCTTTTTAAAATATGCTTGGATTGCTATATACTTTCCTCTTAAGACTGCTTTTGCTGTGTCCCACAGAAGTTGGGGCTTAGTGTTGTTGTTGTCATTTGTTTCCATATATTGCTGGATCTCCATTTTGATTTGGTCATTGATCCATTGATTATTTAGGAGCGTATTGTTAAGCCTCCATGTGTTTGTGAGCCTCTTTGCTTTCTTTGTACAGTTTATTTCTAGTTTTATGTCTTTGTGGTCTGAAAAGTTGGTTGGTAGGATTTCAATCTTTTGGAATTTTCTGAGGCTCTTTTTGTGGCCTAGTATGTGGTCTATTCTGGAGAATGTTCCATGTGCACTTGAGAAGAATGTATATCCTGTTGCTTTTGGATGTAGAATTCAATAGATGTCTATTAGGTCCATCTGCTCTACTGTGTTGTTCAGTGCTTCCGTGTCCTTACTTATTTTCTGCCCAGTGGATCTATCCTTTGGGGTGAGTGGTGTGTTGACGTCTCCTAGAATGAATGCATTGCAGTCTATTTCCCCCTTTAGTTCTGTTAGTATTTGTTTCACATATGCTGGTGCTCCTGTGTTGGGTGCATATATATTTAGAATGGTTATATCCTCTTGTTTGACTGAGCCCTTTATCATTATGTAGTGTCCTTCTTTATCTCTTGTTACTTTCTTTGTTTTGAAGTCTATTTTGTCTGATATTAGTACTGCAACCCCTGCTTTCTTCTCGCTGTTGTTTGCTTGAAATATGTTTTTCCATCCCTTGACTTTTAGTCTGTACATGTCTTTGGGTTTGAGGTGAGTTTCTTGTAAGCAGCATATAGATGGGTCTTGCTTTTTTATCCATTCCATTACTCTATGTCTTTTGATTGGTGCATTCAGCCCATTAACATTTAGGGTGACTATTGAAAGATATGTACTTATTGCCATTGCAGGCTTTAAATTCGTGGTTACCAAAGGTTCGAGGTTAGCCTCTTTAGTATCTTACTGCCTAACTTAGCTCGCTTATTGAACTGTTATATACACTGTCTGGAGATTCTTTTCTTCTCTCCCTTCTTATTCCTCCTCCTCGATTCTTCATACGTTGGGTGTTTTGTGCTGTGCTCTTTCTAGGAGTGTTCCCATCTAGAGCAGTCTCTGTAAGATGTTCTGTAGAGGTGGTTTGTGGGAAGCAAATTCCCTCAGCTTTTGTTTGTCTGGGAATTGTTTAATCCCACCGTCATATTTGAATGATAGTCGTGCTGGATACAGTATCCTTGGTTCAAGGCCCTTCTGTTTCATTGTATTAAATATATCATGCCATTCTCTTCTGGCCTGTAGGGTTTCTGTCGAGAAGTCTGATGTTAGCCTGATGGGTTTTCCTTTATAGGTGACCTTTTTCTCTCTAGCTGCCTTTAAAACTCTTTCTTTGTCCTGGATCTTTGCCATTTTAATTATTATGTGTCTTGGTGTTGTCCTCCTTGGATCCTTTCTGTTGGGGGTTCTGTGTATTTCCGTGGTCTGTTCGATTATTTCCTCCCCCAGTTTGGGGAAGTTTTCAGCAATTATTTCTTCTAAGATACTTTCCATCTCTTTTCCTCTCTCTTCTTCTTCTGGAACCCCTATAATATGGATATTGTTCCTTTTGGATTGGTCACACAGTTCTCTTAACATTGTTTCATTCCTGGAGATCCTTTTATCTCTCTCTATGTCAGCTTCTATGCGTTCCTGTTCTCTGGTTTCAATTCCATCAATGGTCTCTTGCATCCTATCCATTCTGCTTATAAACGCTTCCAGAGTTTGTTTCATTTCTGCGATCTCCTTTCTGGCATCTGTGATCTCCCTCTGGACTTCATCCCATTTCTCTTGCGTATTTCTCTGCATCTCTGTCAGCATGTTTATGATTCTTATTTTGAATTCTTTTTCAGGAAGACTGGTTAGGTCTGTCTCCTTCTCTGGTGTTGTCTCTGTGATCTTTGTCGGCCTGTAGCTTTGCCTTTTCATGGTGATAGGAATAGTCTGCAGAACTGGGACGAGTGACGGCTGGAAGGACTTCCCTTCTTGTTGGTTTGTGGCCCTCCTCTCCTGGGAGAACAGCGGCCTCTACTGGCTTGTGCTGTGCAGCTGCGCGCAGACAGGGTTTCTGCTTCCTGCCCGGCTGCTATGGAGTTAATCTCCGCTGTTGCTGTGGGCGTGGCCTGGTTCGGGCAGCTACTCCAAGATGGTGGAGTCGCGTTGGAGCAGGAGCTGCTGGGAGGCTATTTATCTCCGTAAGGGGCCTCCCTGCTCCCTGCAGCCCAGGGGTTAGGGTGCCCAGAGATCCCGGATTCCCTACCTCTGGATTAAGTGTCCCACCCTGCCCCTTTAAGACTTCCAAAAAGCACCCGCCAAAACAAAACGACCAAAAAAAAAAAAAAATTTAAATAAAAAAAAAAGTGGCTGCTCGTTTTTCTTTATTCTCCGGCGCCAGCCTCAGTCATCTGCTCACCGGTCTTGCTGCCCTGTTTCCCTGGTATTGGGTTCCCTATCCCTTTAAGACTTCCAAAAATCACTCGCCAGAACAAAACAGCAAAAAATAAATAAAAAAAAAAATGGTCGCACGCTTTTCTGGTGTCCTCCGGCGCCAGGCCACCGGTGCCCGCTCACTGTTCTTGCTGCCCTGTTTCCCTAGTGTTGGGGGCCCTATCCCTTTAAGACTTCCAAAAAGCGCTCGCCAAAACAAAGCAGAAAAAAAAAAAAAAAAGAAAATGGTCGCGCGCTTTTCTTATGTCCTCCGGCGCCCAGCCTCCGGTGCCCGCTCACTGTTCTTGCTGCCCTGTTTCCCTAGCATCCAGGGCCCCCTGTTTACGTACTGTGTCTGCGCTCTGGCCCGGATGGCTGGGGCTGGGTGCTCGGCAGTCCTGGGCTCCGTCTCCCTCCCGCTCTGCCTGCTCTTCTCCCGCCGGGAGCTGGGGGGAGGGGCGCTCGGCTCCCGCGGGGCCGGGGCTTGTATCTTACCCCCTTCGCGAGGCGCTGTTTTCTCTCAGGTGCGGATGTGGTCTGGATATTTTCCTGTGCCCTCTGGTCTTTATTCTAGGAAGAGTTGTCTTTGTTATATTTTCATAGATATATGTGGTTTTGGGAGGAGATTTCCGCTGCTCTACTCACGCTGCCATCTTCCGCCCCTCTCCATAAATTTGGGTTTTAAGCAGGGTGTGGTATGTGTTTTGGAGGACCCCTCTGGGAGGAACGTAGAGGATGAAATAGAGAAGGAAGGGAACAGGGTTCAGATAGACTCACTGAGAGTCTGTTCAAATTGTTGAGGTGAGAGGTGATGGTGGCCAGAACTGATGTTTGGCGACTGGTTTGGAAAACAGATGGCTCAGAGCTATTTGTGAGGCTTTTCCAGTGACTGTAGCTTTGTTACAAGTTGTGAGAAAACTTCAGTGGTTTAAAATAATGACAATGTTTATTTTGCTTACACATCTGCAATTCGGAAGGGCTTGTTTCTAGTCTATACAGTGTCACCTATAATGCCTCAAAGGCAGGGGTCTGGAATCATCTGAAGCTTCACTCACTCACATCTGGCTGGTTGATGCTTGCTGGCCATCAGCCAAGACCTTGTTGGGAACATCTGTGTGGCTTTGCTGTGTGACCTTTTGGGAACATTTGTGTGTGGCCTTGTCATGGGGCCTTGGGTTCTATATGACGTGATGTGTGGATGATAAGGGTGAGTGTTGAGACAGAGAGAGGAAGGGAGGGAAGGAGAGAAGCAGGAAAGGCAGGAGGGAGGGAAGGAGGTAGGAAGGCTGAGGACACTAGGTGGAATGATACTGAGCTTTACGACGTAGCCTGTAGAGTCATGTCCCATTACTTTAGACACATTCTGTTCACCAGGGCAGTCATAAGTTCAGCAAGAGAAAAAATAGTCTTCACCACTTGATGGGGAGTGGCAAGTTCTAGAAGAGCGTGTAGGTCTGGAGTATTGCTGTCAACCATTTTTGGAAAATACAGTCCGTCCAGGGGCTAGAGTGACAGGATTTGTAGTTGGGTGTGAGGAAAGAGGAAGACCAAAGTCTGAGATAACACCCAGACCTCTGGGCGAGGGGGTCAGTCATAGAAAGGACAATGTGGGCAGAGGCACAGGCTCTGCTGGGAAAGGGGAGATGGTGAGGAAGGAGTATGGTTTTGGGTCCCACTGATTTGTTAGTAAATCCTTCATCAAAATAGTTTCATGAACTACAAACCCACAAGTGTGACATTGTTCTAGAACAGACAACTGAGTTTCCCAGTAGTTTTCTGTAGCTTTGAGCTGAGTGTTCTGATTGCTATGAGGGTTTCTGGGCCTCCCCGCCTGTTGGGAATGTGGTGGCCCTCAGCATTCTCTCCCTTCAGGGGAGTTAGAGCAGCCAGTCAGCACCCAGCACTTACTGAATTCATCTTACAGACGTTATTGAGTACCTGTGGTGTGCTGGGACCTAAGAGAATTCAAGTATAACTAAGACTAACATTGTCCTAAAGAGCTTTGTCTTTCGAAGAGGTGACGATGCTTGGAGCCACACACTTGCCAGGGATAAACTCCAAGGGTATAGAGCTCTGAGCAGGAATGGGTGTAAAGTGTGCTTGCTGGGCTTCTCCTTGCCTCTGGTTACCCCTTGGGGTGCACTGTTGCTCGTGACTCTCTTGGAGCACACAAGGCTCTGCCTAAAAGGAGAGGCCAAGCCACTGTTCACACGTACTGTGGGACATTTATAGATAGATGTTGGGCTCCTTGGTTCCCAGAACAAATTCAGCATCAACAGTTACATCCCCTCCCGACTGCTGGGCGGAAGGTAGAGCCAGTGCCCAGGCGACTGACCACTATTGCTGTCTCCAGTCACATGGTGTCCTAGAAAGTTTTCTTCCCTGGGGACAGCCCACCCCCTCCCTGCTGGCTTCCTGTGTTTGGACTCTGAGTTAGCATCCTCCTGCCTGGGTGGTTCTGATACTATTTGCTCTGAAACTGACTGAGAATCTGCTTCTCTGTTAACTTTTATACAAATGACTACAATTCAAGTTAGAAAGCACTGAAGTGTTGAAGGAGTTCCAGAGAAAAGGGTGTCCTGCCTGGGGAGAGAGGAGAAGTTTGAGGAGAGGGCATTTGTGCTGTACTTGGAAAGTCAGACAGAGTTGGGTGCCTGGAGATGATGGAGGTGATGGAGAAAGCATTCCAGCAAGAGTACTGGCTTGAAGAATAGCAGGGAACAGGAGAGAGCTGTCTTTTATTCCAAATGATTTTATCAGCAATCTGTTTTTGAGCAGTCATGTATTTTGTGTGAGGTTATCTTTATGTTTTAAGAGTCTTGTTAAAATTATTTCATTATTTCATCTGCCTGTTTGAGTTTTCCAAGAAATGTGAGTAGAGGCATCCAACTGAATCTGGACTATCGATTATGTGACTAGAATCAGCAAATTGGGAACGTGTTGATGTAGTCTAAACTATAGGCACAACTTAGAAAAGGTTACAGCATTTAAAAATCAGTACCAAAGTTTGATACAGAATGTATATTTATTTGTAGTAAAATTTAAAAAAAGTAAACGAGGAGGATAAAGTTTGCTTGCCTGAAGATTCAGGTAATCTTTCTGAAATATGTATTTTCCAGTAATCCTCTGTTCTTAATTCAAAGATAGCTGCAGACATTTCATTTCCAGTGATATTCATGCCTTCCTGTAGATTTGAGTTACCATCTATTGTCATTTTCCTTCAGGCTGAAGAAGTTCCCTTTAGAATTTCTTACTCAGCAGGTCTGCTTGTGATAATGTCTCTAATTTTTTTTTTCGAATTTAATTCAGTTTGAAACATCTTTATTTCATTTTCATTTTTGAAGGAGAGTTTTGCCACATATTGAATTCTAGGTTGACAGTTTTCTCATTCAGCATATTAGAGATACTGTTCTACTGTATTTCAGCCCTGGTGGTTTCTGATGAGAAGTTTACCATCATTTGTATTAGTGTTTTCATGTTTGTAGTGTCATTTTTCTCTGGATATTTTCAAGATTTTAACTTTACATTTCAGCCATCTGCCTAGATGTAGTTTTCTTTATATTTATCCTACTTAGATGTTTTGAACTTTGTGAGTCTATGACTTTCATTGAATTTAAAAGTTTTAGGCCTAATTCTCTAATTTTTTTTCGGCTCCATTTTTTGTTTCCTCTCCTTCTGGGACTCCAAGTATAAGTTGAACTGATTGATATTGTCACATAGGGTCTCTGAGGCCTTGTGCATTTCTCTTCAATTTTTCTTTTCCCCTTTGTTCACATTGGGTAGTTCTATTGATCTGTCTTTAAGGTCCCTGACTTTTCTGCTGTCTCCGAATTGCTGTTCATCCCATTCAAGTTATTGTGCTTTTCTTTTCTAGAATTCCCATTTAGTTCTTTTCTCATAGTGTCTAATTTTGGGACTGAGACCCACACTTGTTCATTCACTATATATGTATTTTTCATTTAAAAATTATTTAACGTATGCATAGTAGTGCTTTAAAGTCTTTCTCTGCTAATTGGAATATTTGGATCACCTTTGGGTTGATTTTAAAGTTATTTTTTCTTGAGGATGGGTTATATTTTCCTCTTTGCATGTCTAGTGATTCTTTTTTCTTCAATCTCTGGATATTAGATATGTGTTGTAGAGACTCTGGATCCGGTTATGTTCTTTTCAACACGATTTTTCTTCTAACATGGTTAACTTGGCTGGATTTAAACTCTAGTCTCAATCCTTTGCACTAGATAGGAGCTGACATCTCCACCTATTTCTTGCAGTTCCCAGCTGCTGCTTTTCTACTACACCTCCCGTGGTCTCTCCCATTGTGCATCCTTTAGCAGTCAGACAGAAATCTGGGTGGGTTTTATACACAGATTTTGTGGACTTACCCCATTAGCAGTTACTTCCCTCCCAGGATTTCAACTCTAACTTTCTGGTTGTTTTTCTAGTAGGAATTTTTCCTCTGGTATCTCAAGCTAGTTAAGGCTGTTGCTTTCTCACACTCTTAGATAATTGTAAACTGAGGAGAACCTTCAGGCAAAAGGCTGCTGCAAACTCACAGATTTTACTTTCTGCAATTGTCTTTCAAAGGTAGACTCCTGTCCACTTTCTGCCCACTTTTGGTCCCACTCCAGTATATTTAAATACCATTCAAACATTACATTTTGTCTAGAATTGAGCATTGTTACCTGTAAAAGGGTTGGTATATTCAAGCTGTTCTGACATTACTGGAGGCCAGAGTCAACAATGAGATCTTTTTTTACAGGTTTATTCAGGTGCACGGGCACACCTTGTTGTATTGTGCTTTGTTTTATTGTGCTTCACAGATCCTGCATTTTTTACAAATTGAAGGTTTGTGGCAACCCTGCACTGAACAACTAAGTCTATCAGGGCTGTTTTTCCAGCAGCATTTGCTCACTTTGGGTCTCTGTGTCACATCTTGGCAATTCTTGTGATATTTCGAACTTTTTCATTATTTTTTATTTGTCATGGTGATGTGTGATCAGTGATTTTTGATGTTACTATTGTAGTTGTTATGGGTGCCACAAACTGCACCAATATAAGACAATGAACTTAATAGATGTGTGTGTCTTGACTGCTCCACTCAGCGACCATTCCCCTGTCTCTCTCCCTCTCCTCGGGCCTCCTGATTCCCTGACACACAATATTGAAATCAGGCCAGTTAATAACCCTACAACAGCCTCTAAATATTCAAGTGAAAGGATGAGTTGCACAACTCTGCCTTTAAATCAAAAGCTAGAAATGATTAGCTTAGTGAGGAAGGCATGCCGAGACCCAAGATAGCCCAAAAGTTAGGCTTGTGAATGCAAAGGAAAGTTCTTGAAGGAAATTAAAAGTGCTGCTCCAGTGAACCCCTATTGATAAGAAAGTGAAGCAGCCTTGTTGCTGAAATGGAGGAAGTTTTAGTGCTCTGGATAGGTCAAACCAGCCACAACACTCCCTTAAGTCAAAGCCTAATCCAGAGCAAGGTCCTAACTCTCTTCAATTCTGTGAAGGCTGAGAGAGGGGAGGAAGCTGCAGAAGAAAAGTTTGAAGCTGGCAGAGGTTGGGTCATGAGGTTCAGCAGAGAAGCTGTCTCCATAACATAAAAAGTGCAGGTGAAGCAGCAAGGGTAGGAGATGCAGTGAGTTTTCCAGAAAAGTTAGCTGTGATCATTAGTAGCTACACTAAACAACAGGGTTTCATTGTAGACCAGCCTTCTATTGGAAGAAAATGCCATGTAGTCATAATAGCTACAGAGGAGAAGTCAATACCTGGCTTCAAATCTTCAAAGGACAAGCTGACTGTCTTGTTAGGGGCCAATGCACCTGGTGACTGTAAGTTGAATCCAATGTCATTTACCATTCTGAAAATCCTAAGGACCATAGGAATTATCCTAAATCTCCTCTGCCTGTGCTGTAGAAATGGAACAACAAGGTCTGGATGACAGCACGTGTCACATGTGTTTATAACATGGTTTACTGAATATTTTAAGTGTGCTGTTGAGACCTACTGCTCAGAAAAAAGATCTTCAAAATATTACTGCTTATTAGCAATGTACCTGGTCACCCTAAAGCTCTGATGGAGATGTAGAGATTAATGCTGCTTTCATGCCTGCTTCAAATCCACTCTGCTGCCCATGGATCAAGGAGTAATTTCAATTTTTAAGTCTTATTACTTAAGTACATTTTATAAGGCTATATAGCTTCTTTAAATAGTGATTCCTTTGTTGGATCTGGCCAAAGTACATTGAAAACCTGTAAAGAATCCACCATTGTAGATCCCATTAAGAACATGGGAAGAGGCCAAAATATCAACATTAGCCGGAATTTGGAGTCATCCTCGTGGATGACTTTGAGGAGTTCAAGACTTCAGTGGAGGAAGTAGCTGCAGATGTGGTGGAAATGGTAAGGGAACGAAAACTAGAAGTGGAGCCTGAAGACGTGTCTGAATTGCTGCCATCTCATGATAAAACATGAACAGGTAAGGAGTTGCTTCTTATGGATGAGCAAAGAAAGTGGTTTCTCTAGATGGAATCTACTGGTGAATATTGTTGAAATGACAATAAAGGATTTAGAATATTGCATAAACAGTTGACATAACAGTGGCAAGGTTTGAGAGAATTGAGTCCAAATTTGAAAGAAGTTCTGCCATGGGTAAAATGCTATCATGTGGCATGGCATGGTACAGAGAGGTCATTTATGAAAGGAAGAGTGAGTTGATACAGCAAACGTCATTGTTCTTTTACTAAGAAGTTGTTACAGCCACCCCAGCCTTCACCAACCACCACCCTGATCAGTCAGCAGCCATCAACACTGAGGCAAGATAGTCTACCAGCAAAAAGGTTATGATTCACTAAAAACTCAGGTGATGGTTGGCATATTTTAGCAATAAAGAATTTTTAAAATTAAGGTATATACAATGATTTTTTTACACATCATGCTGTTGCACACATAATGGGCTACAGTATGGTGTAAACATAACTTTTATATGTGCTGTGTAGCCAAGAAATTCATTTGACTTGCTTTATTTGGTCTGAAATGGAGCCTGCAATATCTCTGAGGTATGCCTGTAATTGATATATAATAAACTGTACATATTTAAAATATACCATTTATTTATTAAAACAATTCTCTCAAACCTTGCCATTGCTTTGTCAACTGTTCATGTAATACTCTAAATCCTTTGTTGTCATCCAACAATGTTCACAGCATCTTCACCAGTAGATTCTATCTTAAGAAACCACTTTTTTTGCTCATCCGTAGGAAGCCACTCCTTACCTGTTCAATCTATTTTTCTCTTATCTGTTCACTACTGATGTCAAGATAGTTCTTGAGTTTTATCAATAAGTCACGTGAAGATGAGTGGTGTGAAGTTAGGCTCCTTCGTCCTTTATATTTTGCAGATTGCTTTCAAATGCAGTGTCTCATTTTGTTCTTCACAGTTTCCCTGTGCTATAGACTGAATGTTTGTCCTCCCCTCCTTCCTCACATATTCATATGTTGAAATCCTAACTCCCAATGTGACAGTATTAAGAGATGGGCCTTTGGGAGGTGATTGGGTCACGAGGGTGGAGCCCTTATGAATGGTATTAGGGCCTGTATAAGAGACAGGAGAGCTTGCTTTTTCTCTTTGCGCTCTACCACATGAAGACATAACAAGATGCCCATCTACAAATCAGAAAGCAGGCCTTCACCAGATATGGGACCTGCAGGCACCTTGGTGGACTTCCCAGCCTCCAGAACTGAGAGCAATAAATATTTGTTGTTTATGTAATGTCTATGGTAATTTGTCCCCAAAGACACCCTGTGAATGCACAGTGGTTCTTAGTATCATCCTTCTGCGGATGAACACCTAAGGTGTATGTGTTAAGTGGCTTGCCCTTTTCATAATACCTGCCATGCTTCCTTACATCAGTACACACCAGTGGAGACACGTAAACTGTGGCCCTGCCTTCAGGCAACTGGAAGAGAAAACTGCTCGGTGCAGGGACAGGTGGGTTTGGGGCAGAGAATTTGGAGACCATGAAAGCCCAGTTTGAAGTCATGTGGCCCACATGTGGGGTACAGAGGGTACTCTGCTGTGTTTGGGCAGAGGAGTTCTGTGACAAGTGGGGCAGTGGTATGCATGATGAAGCAAGGCCCGGGGAAGAACCAAGGCAAGGAGCCCAGTTTGGGAAGCATGTGCTATAAGCCAAAGTAATGTGTCAAGCATTGTTGTTGTGGAAATGGAAAGGAAAACAGGTATCAGAGCCCTCTCAAAGGAAGAGCTGCAAGGAAATGGGAGATTGGATGTAACAGCAGAAATGGAAGGGTTAAGGGTAGCCTCATATTAATTATTGACACCTGTTCCTTCCACTGCGCCTGCCACATATATGCTCAATGAACGTTAGTTGGAAGTAAATTGAATGGCAATGGGGAGAAGAGTGAGGGAGCAAAGCTTGCTAAAAAACCCCACTAAAATAACTCTTTCCTATCTTACATGTGCATGAGACTCACCTGGAGGGCAGCATCTGGGTCCCACCTGAGTTTCTGGTTCAGTAGGTCTGGAGTGGGTCCCTGAATTTGTGCTTCTAACAAGTTGTATTAACACTGCTGGCCCTGAGCCACACTTTGAGAACCAACTGCTCAAAGTCAAGAGAACCTTTATAAATTCTGTCTGCCTTTTATGCTTCAGGGCTGAGTGTATAAGAATGTTTTTCTCTGTCTTGTCTACTGGCATTGACAGCTAGAGAGGTGTCTTTGGGATCATTAATCACAATTTAACATTTGTAAGAAATCTACTTTATTACTTCATTTAAACTCTGGAGTCTTGTTCCTAGATTCTCTCGGGTAGCATTTTGAGAGCACGGCATGTTCTGCCACAAATTCTTCATGAGCAAAGGAGGAGGCTTTCCAAATGCTACAGCAGATCCTGGGGAGGCCGGTGCTGGCTGGCTCCTGCAGCAGACAGAGCGAGAGGGACTCCTGGGAGCAGGTTATGCTCATTAGCTAATTTGCAGAATCTTGTCTTCACATATCATTGAGTAGGGCATCACGGACATCTTGCCAATTTGTCGGAAGTCTTCTTGGGTTTCTGTCTGGCTTGCAAAGAAAAGAACATTTCTGTTCATGATGCACTTAATGTTTTCAGGCTTTGCAAACTGAGTGTTTGGATGCAGAGGGTAATTGTTTCTTAGAGCAAACCATCTGCATTTCGTGCCAGTGAACTGTGTGGCACTGTGGGCTCTGTGGAATTGTGATTCTTTTACGATTTTATGATCCAGATGTGCAGAGTGAGGGGTTCAGCTTCTTCCCACTTAGTGTCAATTCATGGAAGCAGTATGCCTGAGAAGAAGACAACGGCCCAAAGTCCTGTCCTTCCTCCAGGAACGAAGCCTGAGTGCTCGGGAGCTCATCGTCTCTCTAGCTGGACAGTTAGCCATTCACCCACCTAGTCCAGTGAGGCTGATGGCCTTGCTGTCCTCACACACCCACTCCCAGCATAGCTCTTGACAGGAGGCATCACACTGAGCAAATACCACTGGCCTGGACCTGGCACGCCACCCAGACGTTAGTGTTTTCCCAAATTCCTACCTCTCCACTCAGATGGTGTGTGTTTTGTAAGTGCTCCAATCCCATGTTTTTGAGATCCAGGGACCTTACAGGGGTATTGAATTCCTCACAGAGGTTTTCCCTTTAGTAGTTTCCCAGGTGAGAATTGGTTCTGCGTATTGCTCACCAAGACCCTGATGTCTGACCCCTTTGAAAAGTCAGCTTAGACGCCCCCAGGCCAAGGGTCTAGTGACTGTTGCTTGTTTGTGAAAGTCAACAGACACAGGGGGAAGTAACAGCCACACAGTGTGTTATGGGGTGAGCTGGCGCCCCCCCAAAATCTGGTGTTTAAGTCCTGACCCCAGTACCTAAGAATGTAACCATATTTATAGATGCTATTAAAGAGATAGTTAAGTGAAAATAATGTGTTTAGTGTGGATCCTAACCCAAGGTTACTGGCGTCCTTATCAGAAGAGGACATTTGGACACGGGGAAGACCATGTGAGAGCACAGCAAGCAGGGGGCTGTGCACAGGGCAAGGAGAGAGGCCTCAGAAGAAAGCACCCCTTCCAACACCTTGATCTTAGACTTACAGCCTCCAGACTATGAGAAAATTAATTTCTATTGCTTAAGCTACACAACCTGTGGTATTTTGTTAGGTGGTTGTCTTGCCAATGGATTTCAGCCCTGGGCAAGTTCACTATGGATTCAGTGATACTGAAAAATGACAATGGAACATTCTTGGGGTGAAAGGGTTTATACCCAACTTTATTCCCGTGGTGGCAGGTCAATCACTAGAAACCCATCCACTCAGAGCAAGTCTGCATGGAGCAAGCCAGTCTCTGCCTCTGGGCCTCTCTGCCCGCACAGCTGCCCCTGTCCCTGTCCTCAGCATTACCACCACTCCAGTCTTGTTTCTGCTCTCCTGCAGCCTTGCAGCTGTGGCACCATGTTGCCCAGAGCCCTGGGTGGAGCTCTTTATATAGAGTCAATAACGACACATTGCCCACACGTGTGTAGTGAGCTAGCCAACCAGGGCCAGGTGAGAATACTGGCCACAGGAACCTTCACTTTATCCACAAGTGCCCAAAGAGGAAAAGGGCAAAGATGGCCAGACAGTTGGGCCTGGCCCAGGAGGAAGGCCGCAGCTCAACTTGGGGCTGCCACATGAGTAAGGAAATAAAAAGGTTTTCACGAGCCACAACCCAGCCCACCATCCACGTGGCCCATCTGGGTCCTAGATTCTAACCCAGGTAGGTAAGCATCCTCTCCTCTTTGAGAGAAGAAAGGGAGAGGGAAATTTGAGAGGGATGCAGTGGTTATAAATAAAAAAGGAAATTCACCAGAAAATGGAAATCTAAGGACTTAAAAGACTTGCAAAAAAACAGAATTCTCTTTCTTCAAAAACAGGTTACCTACAGTTTCTTTACATGGATTACCAATTTTGGAGAACCTAAATAGAGTAACTTATAGATAAACAACATAAATGAAGTTAGAGCTACCATTACTTAACATATCTGTTGATTCAGAGGGCATGTAGGTATCTTGAATTACCTTGGAGAACTTTACTTGACAGTAATCATCCTAACAGCTAACCTTTCCTGAGTGATCACTCCAGGTGGGGCCTGAGCTTTACTTACTGTATCTCTACATTGCCCAGTGTCCCTATGACTGACTGCAATTATTACCCCCATTTTGCAGATATAGAATCTGAGGTGTACAAAATTAGGTAATGCTCTCCAGATCCCACAGCTTTTGTGTGGCAGGCTGATTTCAGATTCAGAACTCTGTGCTCTTCCCTCAATCCCTCCATCATTTCCCATACAATTCTTATGGGAGTTCATTTTGAATTCCAGATAGTGCCAACTGAAAGCATTTGAATTCCAGGTAATGCCAACTGGAAGCATTTGCAGATGTGGCTACACCCAGAATAATGTTAAATTCATCTTTAGTAATACCTGCCATACAGTAAAGCCAAGAGGGGAAATAAATGTATGGCCCCTTTAAAGTAACCAGCTGTTTTTTCCATCTTGAGGGAGGGAAGGACAGTGTGACAGATGGGCCAGGCAGTTGGCAGATGTAGTTAGAGAGGGCGTTCTCTCATCCAGCAGAGCTATCCTAAGAGGGTAAGAAGGTGGGGAGGGTTTGCTGAAGTGTGTCAGTGAAGACAGCAGCCAGCAGATAGGCTGCATCTGGTCATAGGCTTTCTACATAAGCCTAAAGAACAGAGCCAGGGAAGATGGGACAATCCAGCCATGGCACCCAGGCTAAAGGAGTGTGTTGCCTGAGGGTTTTAGCCCTGGAAAAGTTCACTATGGATTTACTGAGACCGAGCAATGACAGCAGAACGTTCTTGGGGTAAAAGGGTTTATACCCAGCTTTATTCTCACTGCGGTAGGTCATGCACTAGAATCACATCTGCATCAAAAGTCTGCAGGCCTGTAATCCACCTCCGTCTCTGCCTTCGCCCAAAGCACTGGCAGAGGTCTTTATATAGTGACTCATAGCCTATGGGTGTGGAAGCAGTAGCCTAGCAGTAGGCCAGTTACATCACCAAGTGGTTTAGGGTCAGGTGAGGATCCTGGGCATCGGAACTTCCATTTTCCCCACAGGGAGAAAACCAGTCATCTAGAGGGCCCAGGTTCGTCAACAGTATGATATTACATATTTATTTGCTAGGACCACTGTGGATAAAGTAAAGGTTCCTATGGCCAGGATTCTCACCTGGCCCTGGTTGGCTAGCTCACTACATATGTGTGGGCAATGTGTTGCTATTGACTTTATATAAAGAGCTCTGCCCAGTGCTCTGAGCAACATGGTGCCACAGCTGCAAGGCTGCAGGAGAGCAGAGATGAGACTGGAGTGGTGGCAGTGCCGAGGACAAAGACTGAGACAGCTGTGTGGGCAGAGAGGCCCAAAAGCAGAGACTGGCTTGCTGCATGCAGACTGGTTCTGAGTGGACAGGATTCTAGTGATGGACCTGTCACTGTAGGAATAAAGTTGGGTATAAACCCTTTCACCCCAAGAATGGTCTGCTATCTATTGTCATTTCTTTGGTCACATTGAATCCATAGTGAACTTGCCTGGGGCTGAAATCCACTGGCCAGACAGCACTCCATGGCCTTCATATGTTAAGTGGGGAGTGTCAGAGCTTGCATTTTAGAGCTGGGCTTAGCAGGTGGGAAAGACTCCTAGAGCTTGAACCTAAGCCCCAGGGACCAGCCAGAATTCACCTCACGCTTGCCTTTGCCCTTTGGATGCCGATCAACCTTGGGAGCATAGGTGTAATTAGCTAAATAACATCACGACTCCAAACTCATTTCCTTAACAAAGCATCTTACAGCTATTATTTCCCTAGCCAGTACCAAAATGATAGTGGGATTTGGGCCTGTACAAACAAACTCAGCTACCTTGCTATCAGGCAAGACTGATGCTGTACTGGGAAGATAAATATTTTCCCTAAGGCAAGAAAGACTGGGCTTGCTGCAGCCTGTAGCTCTTTCCCTTCAGACAGAGCTTGTGTTTCTTAGTTTCTCTTTTTCTCCTCAAAGTTAAACAGACAGATACACAGCTGCCCCCACCTGTGCTCCCTTCCTGTTTTCTCTGGATTTTGTATTTAAAAGGAAAGCTTAAAAATCTCAGGCAGATGGACCTTGCCAGAGGGTAAGAAGGCATGGACTGCAAAAATGGGAGGATGTCTCTTGAGTTTCAGCAGATACCTTATAGTTACTGATTTCCCAAGAAGATCTGGGTAAAGGCCTGGGGAGGCCAGCAAGCACAGGTGGAACTCGCTCCGAATTATGCTCACTTTCACCTGCTTTGTCTGTTTACATCACCGGTGTTTTTCTCAGTAGCTTTGTTTTTAAAGGATCCACAAAAATAAATTTTTTCTACTATTATATTGCCCCCATTACCCATCCATTTTCCATCATGAGATTCTTTGTCCTTTTGAGAGTATGGTTTGTGCGTGCAGTCAGGAGATGCTGGACCTCCTGTAGGTTGTGTTTTTCCCGGGGACAGTGCTGCCTTTGAGAGCCACGTCACTTTATATGTTGAAATGCCCTCAGCAAATCACTGGGTCACTGGATGCAATTGATCCTCACAAGAAACAGGCCCAGGGAGAGTGAGGATGCAGAGAAAGGTTTTTTCTGGAGAGGCAGCCCAGTTTAAACATAAAATATACCTTGGAAAATTAAATACGTGTGTTTTGATTTGTGCCCCACAGCCCTTGAAGAATTACAAACAAGAATTTGAAACAAGAAGACTGTACAATGGGTTCGATCCTCCTCAAAAGACAGCTCAGCTTTTCTCCTGGTCCTTCATCCTAAAGTTGTTTCTGTGGGGTAGTGTCCCTGGTACGTGGGTGCCAGAGGGATTGATGAGAGCTGGGTCCTTGGGGAGGACGGGCAGTTGGAGGGAGGGAGGCAGGAGCTGTCTAGGCCATGAGGGCTGAGCAGGCAATGTGTTCCAGTGGTCAGTGCAGGGCAGAAGCAAGGATGTGGGGCACTGATGCTCTGAGGAGGCCCCACAACAAATGTTTTGGGTAGGGTCAGGAGGTGGGGCTGGCCTCGCCTCTCTTCTGCCTCAGCCAGAACATCTTTGCTTTGAGCTTTTTCTATATTGGGCATATCCCTAAGGACTGTTAGAACAAAGATGGGAGATGAAATAGGATTAAAAATCACTTTTTCTGAGAAATCCCAAGAGGCCTGAGGGTTGGACATTAGGGACAGCTGGTCATTAAGAAAAAGCAGCTGCACAAGATGAGTTTGAACTTGAATTTCAAATGTGAAGCTAAATACTCAGGGTCCAAAGAGAGAGAGGGCCCAGTTGAGAGCTAAGATCCTATCCTTCTATTTCTTGGGAAAGAAAATTCTGTTTTTGGTATTTCCGAATTGAGGAGCAATTTGCATATGGAGTGAAATGCACAGGTCTTAACTGCACAGTTTGATCAGTTTGGACAAATTGTGTACATGTGTCTAACCCACGCTCCACTAATGTATAGAACAATTCCCTCACCCCAGAAATTTTTCTTGTACCCCTTCCCAGTCTTCTATATCCACTGTAAGTGCTATTGTGATATTTTTCACCATAGATTAGTGTTGCTTGTTCTACAGCTTCGCAGAAATGAAATAATGAAGCATATTCTCTTGCTTCTGGTTTTTTTTCTTTTCTTCACTCGACATAATTTTTTTTGCATTTATCTTGGTGAGGGGTCTGCCAACTTTTCCTTAAAGAAGCAAAGAGTAAATATTTTAGGCCTGCCAGTTACAAGGTCTCTGCCAATATGCAAATGGCTGTGTGTGGTTGTTTTAATTAAAACATTCTTTACAAAAAGAGGTGGTCAGTCAACAGGTATAATTTGCTGACTCTGATCTATGTTGTTTTATCAGAAGTTTTGTATCTTTTTACATCTGAGAAGTATTCTATATATGGATATATTGCAGGTTATTTATTCATTCTTCTGTTGATGGATACCCAGGCCATTTCCAGTTTTTGGCTATTATGAATAAAGCTACTATGATTATTTTTGTGGGTCTAAGCATTTAGTTTCTCTTAGATAAAAACCAAGAAAGGAATCACTGTGTCATAGGGTAAGTGTATGTTTACCTGTTAAAGAAAGTACCATACAGTTCTACAAAGTCATTGTACCAATTTACACTTCTGTCAGCAACATATGAGAGTTCCAGTTGCTCCCTATCTTGCCAACATTTGTTGCTGTCAGCCTTTTCAATCTGAGCTGTTACCATGGGTGTGGAGTGGTATCTCATTGTGCTCCAAATACTTCTTGATTTGATGCTGTTTTCATTTTTGAGGTGTCTGGGAAGTCCACACCTCTTCTTGTTATCAACCTTCCAGGCACTTAATAGCCTTTCTTTAAGCAGAGCCTGCATGAGTCAGTGGTATGCTTACACCCAGAGTCTTTGACAGAATATATTTTGGTTTTAAATCATCATCTTCTTCAACTATCCCCTGAGTCTGATTTTACACCCATATCCTCTTGCCTTCTCTGGTATAAACCCCCCATTTCCTTGGATCCTTTGGTGAACAGAGCTGGGAGATGTCAACAGTGACATCACTTCTGGTTTTACAGATTCCACGGTATTTCCTCTTTAGGCTTTAGGACCAGGCCAGCCCCCATTTGTTGAATCACCCAGTCAGTTTCTTGGCCATATTGTTGAATACCCCCAGGGTGAGGGAAAAGATGGAAAAAAGCAGACCCACATGCTGCTCGTTATCCTGTTTGTGTTTGATTGGAGGAGTTTCATTTGTGTCAGAAAATAGCAGTATTTTTATTTCATTGATTTCCCTTTTGCTTCTTTTATAAAAGGAAAGAATGAAAGCTGGGAAATTAGCTATAGAAATAGCCAGTGAATAATAAAATAATATCTTGTTGGTCCTTGTGCAGTTAAAGAAAGGAATAATGTTTTCTTTCTTGTGTGTTTTGACAAAAAACATTCTGGCTGCTTGTATCAATGTGGTGTTTTAGAGATATTAAAGCATTCTTGTCTCTGCTCTCTTTTTCACTAATAAAAATGATCCTGTGAAGTATTCTGATCAGATATGATGCCTGTTTTATAAGTGAGGACTCTGAGGGTCACAGAGGTCACAGTACTTTACCTAGGTCACTGAGCTGGGATTGTGGTCCTAGTTAAATGTCATACATATATCCTACTTTGGAAAAGGGATTTGGGATCTTTAGAAAGAAAAGAGTTTTTGGATTCTCAAAGTCAAATAATGGTATTCACAGGAAGGTACAACATTGGAACTGCAAGGAGAGGAGAAAGGGAGGTTTTGGGGAAGAGAACTTCATATCATAGAGATTCATTCATGTGATGAAACAGACCTGCCCCTGGCTTCGATGCTCACTAGTGGAGACAGGAGGTGTGGAGTAGCAGCCTGGGTACTGCGAGGAGTTCTGAGTGATAGTGTCTCCCTGGCTATGCCACTAATCCCCCTAAATGTCCATTTTCTCATTGGTAAAAGTGGGTTCCTGGCTATGATCTTTCTGTCTTCCAGCTCTAAATCTTATTCATGACCTAAAGCAAAATCAGTTTCCTCCACTTTAGTTACTTCCTCGCATCAAAGAATGATGTCTTGGTAGAGTTGTGAGCAAATGCCAGCATCCTTCAGTGTCCAACACTCAGGTTTGTACAGGCCTGTTGGAGTGAGGTCCTTAAGGAATTAAGGGCTGTCTGTCCTGTGTCTGGAGACTTATAATGGCCTCTGTCCACAGCTTTTGACTGTTGAATCTGTCTTTAGGACCCAGGATGTGAGTGGATATAGAAATGTGTTTGTCCAACTCTGCCTTGGGATTAAAAGAGTAAAGTGGGAAGGCAACAATAGCTAATATATATTAAGCATATTAAACATAAGTCTGTGTCTGGCACCTGCTGAGAACTTCACATATACGACCCAGTATCTTTATAATAACTGTGGTGTGGATACTTTGATTAACCCCATTTTGCAAATGAATGCTTCTTAAAACCTTTAAATAATACACCTAAGGTGACAGAGCTGAAATTTGAACCTAGGTCATTTAACACTGGTGCCTGTGATCTTACTATTATTTCATGAGTAGTCACAAAATAATACCATCGATAAGCCAATGTTTCTAGACAGTTGCTTTTGGAGAGGCACTGTGCTGAGCACTGATCGTGTGCTAGGGAGCTGTGGGGGAGGTTGGCAGGGGGGCCCAGATTTAGGGCAGGGGACACACAGCATACTATCTGTGTTTTCTTAGATTCTGTGTTCGTCTCTTAGGCCTCTGTTAATCACAGGGCCAAACCAATGGTCTGAGCTGTTGATGTCTTCCCTGTGATCCAGAGTCCATACTCTGACCCTCCTCCTTACAGAACACTCACACCAAGCTGAATTCCCCCTTGCCAATCAGTGCAGGGCTAGGTACCAGACAGGTAGGCAGCCTCTGCACCCCAGGTGGGCTGGAATTATTCAGAGCCACCCATCCTAAGCTCTTTACCTGATCTGCCTTGCTCTCCCTAATAAAGGCTGCAGCCTAGGATTTCCCCTCTCTCGTGTCTCCTGACCTTCTTCTGGTGCCTCCCCTGGTAGCCCCAGGTGGTGTGGCATGCCCCATGAGCCTCTCTTATTGTCAGTCAGTTGCTTCCATAAATTAAAACTGGTACAGTTGAGACAGTTGGACACATTTTGCTGACCAAAGATTGGTTCTGAAAGGGAACCCATACACTGAAGAATGGACTCTGCACATATACACACCAAACAACTGCCAAAGAGCCCGTTGGGCTTTTAGGGAGATATTTGAGGAATAAGACATTGGGACGTAATGATTCATGTCTAGCAAAGTGGTGGCAAGGGAAGAGGCTTGGCGCCTGGCTTACTTGGTGTGCACAAGAGTTAATCCAGCTTTCTGGGGACTGCTGTCCTTACAGAGATCCGTTTGCAAGGCTGGCTCTTGTCTGGCTTCTGTCAACGTGGATTTCAGGAGAGTTCCCACCATTTTCTAACTGATAAAAGTGGCTCACAGTGTCTACCCTATTTGTGAAAATAATACAGTTTATGCTGAACACCTTCTTTCCTTCTGGGAGTCTGGAGTTTTGGTGTGTGGGAGGCCTACATGATCAGACCCCAGTTAGAGGTTGAGTCTCTAATCAGCTTCCCTGGTAAAAAAGTAAATAAAGATAAAAAATAAAAAAATTTAACTTGTATCGTCACAACTCCTTGCTGGGGGAGTGAAGTGCATCGCATGTGACTCTGCGGGGAGAGGCCTCTGGAAGCTTGGCACCTGGTTTCCTCACCCCATGTGCCGTTTCCCTCTGCTGAGTCTGCTTTGTCTTCCTTCACTGCCGTAGATCATAGCCGTATGGCTCTATGCTGATTCCTGTGAATCCTAGTGAGTCACTGACCTGAAGGTGGTCTTGGGGACCCTCAACACACCTGGGTTTAAAGCCTGATTATGCCACTTAATAGTGTGTGGCCTTCAGACTATTGCTTAAGTTATTATAATCTTGTCCTTCATCTGTAAAATGAGGATGAAACACCAACTTCCAGTGGACATGATCTGGGGTAAAGGAGAAATATGCACATAGTAGCCCTCAACAAATGTTAGTTCTTTTCGTCCACCCCCCCAAATGCAATAACCAACCAGAATAAGAATGAGGAGCATGGCCACAGGAAGGAAAGACCTTCCAGTCCTTCATTTCTTTTACTAACCTTAGTCCACTGAGTTAGTTCCTTGCTCTCTGTTGATCTTGAATATACCTGTTAAGCTTGGCCCTGAATTGGAGGCATTGAGAGGAAGCCAAAAGACTATGAACTTCCAGAATTTTCTCTAGCGTGTCTGGACTAGCAGTAAATAACTGATGCTGACACAGAACTCTAAGAACGAAAAGCCTCTTGATTAGGCCACATTCTAGCTTGTGTAGCTTAGAAGGTAGGTACCTCAGTCTGGCAAACAAACCACTTTATTCCTGGTTTCTATGGAAGGTGTGGCTGAAATGACAGTACCAAAGGAGTTTTAATATCTGCATTTCATCCAGAAGGTCTCTGTTTTCCTTCAGAGCAATCTTATTTTTGTTCCCCTGCCTGCTTCTAAAAAAAGAAATCTGTGACCAAACTACTTGTGGAGTGCTCTTCATTTACAACGTGCTGGCTGCAGGGGTCCTCAGACTTGAGCGGACCCGTCATCACCTGGAGGACGCAATGAAACTCTGACGCAAGACCCCATCCCCAGAGTTTCTGAGTCATCAGGCCTGCGTGGGGCCGCAGAATCCGCCTTCCCGCACAGTTGCCAGCTGATGCTGGTGCTGCTGGTGCTGGTCGCACTTTGGAAACCTCTGTCCTAGCCTACAGCTTCTATTGCAGCAAAACTGACTCCCGCTGACGGCATCTCTGTCTCTTTGTCAAGAGTGACTCATTTAAGCACCTCACTATGTGTTTTCATCTTGATTAATGGTAAAGGAATTTAAGATTAATTTACAAGGCAAGAAGCCCTGGATTTTTTTCTTTGAAAGAGCTCACGAATGAGCAATTTTTTTTTTCACAGGCTGACTTTTCAAGTCTTCTGTTTGTTCTCTTGTTTGGCTTGTGTTCAGAGCACTACTGTTCCTATTGCTGTTAACTTTGTAAACCACTGGTAAGTGGTTTGAACAGATCCTGTGGATTAGGAGTTATAATCAGCCATCTGTCCATTCATCCATTCGTGCATCCCTCCATCCATTCACTTACTCCATGTACTGTGCTGGTAGGCTGTAGAATTATGAAGAAAAATAAGACCATGTCCCTGCTCTCAAGAGGTTTATGGTACTGCAGTAGAAACTCCTCATTCTTTTCCTACTTAAAGCAAAACGTGCATTTCTTTCTTCACCGTGAGTTAATAGTGGAATCCACTGGATTAATACGGTGGTATCCCACAAACTCATATTTCCTCAGAGAATGCTTTGAGAAAACTGCCAATTTCTTGAAGAAAAGGCACAAATATTTTTAACCCAACACCTTGTGTTGAAAAGTAGTTCCTTCCTAGAGGCTTTTCATAGCCTGTTGGTGATAACAACAGAGGGCTTTTCTCTGTATAATGATGCTATTTTTCAGAAACCTCTGCCACGTTATCAGGGTATCTTAAAAGCCCCATATCTGTCTCAGCAAGTGTGGCCAGTGACTCTGTGCAAGATGGTTGTGGAAGGTGGTTTGCAGTGATGGAGCGCCCTAGCTGAGTCCACCTACACTGAGTACTCACAACCATTAGTGAACACCCCTGTCAATAGTTCTAGAGCACCTTCCTGGGGACCCTTTGGCCAGGTACCATTTTGGCTTTCGCTTCTACGTGAGGTAATCCAAGTGACCACATGTCTTTGGGTGTGAACTGCTTTAATGGTTCCTGGAGCCTGGTTCTGAAGGAATTAAAATGGTATATTGGCTCTGTGTGTCACTTTATCCTGCAGAAGTGTTTAAAAATTTGCATTATAAAGTTTTATTGAACTATCTGAATAATTTTCATCTCTCCTTGTCCCATCTTTATTTAAACACATGGAGCATTTTGCATGGTTGTAGTCATTATGGATATTAAATTTTTCAGCTTTTCTCACTTCACATTATTTGGTAAATGTTCTTGCTCCTACATGGCCATAATGACTCTGTAATAGTCCACAGTTTAATATACCTTTATTGCTTTCCCATTTTCCTTTGCTTGATATTAGGTCATTTCTGTTCTTTAAAAATAACTAAATGCTTCTATACCTAGCATTTGTATACAGAAAGAAAAAAAAGCCAAGCAAATTATTTTTTCTTCTTTTGAATTATTTACATACATTTACATGATTGGATTGTTGTTCTCCTTGTTAAATTTTAATGACAATTGATCCAGCTAGTCAGACTTTTCCAAAGAATTGAGCCAGTTTATTTATCTCCCTGCCAAAATCGGGCTTAATAATTTTTCTTTGCTCCAGCTTAATAATTTTTAACGAGTTCACCCAGTGTTTTGATTTGCATTTCTTTAATTATTTGACATCATTAAACCTATTTTCAGTTGTTGGTTTACTAAAGGAGTTCTGTTCATGTCCATGTTCATATTTGTGCTGGAGGCTGGTGAAACGCTTTTCCTTTGTATAGGGTTTTTATATATATACCATTTTTGTATGAATAGTATTTATGTCTAGATTTTCTAGTTCTATTGTTTTTCTTTTAATTAGGCTTTTTGGGCTTCATAAGAGTTGCTATTTTTACAAAACTTCATGTAATAACTGCTGTCTGGTAGGAACTCAGATATTTATTGAATAAATATTTTTTTGAAGTCTCTTCTATTCCAATAGCTTTAAGAACTCTAGTTGGGAGAAGAATGCTATTTTGTTTAAGTTTTTCTGATGCTTTGATTTGTTTTATTTAGCATTTTTTTTGTCACTAAATTAGGTTGGGTTTTTCTCCATTTTGCTATTGGTTTCTGTCATAATGTATAATATTACATTTGTTTAACTTTCCCATTTATTCTTTCCTATCTATATCCACTAATTCCTTAATATTTTGGATCTATTTCTGAGGTGCCTCTTCTGCCTCAGGGATCTGTAGCTTGGTTTTAAGCCATTATTACTGTTTATGATGTTTGTTCTGAATATTTTCTAGTGTTTAATGGAGAAAATCCTCTTTTATATATACATCCCTTTCCCTCAAATAATATTTCCTTTTTTTGTTGTTGCTGTTTTTAATTGGATTTTGTATACCACAGTGTAAATAAATAATGTGAAGTTTTATGGAGCAGAAGGATTTGTAAAGAGCAGCTCATCCTTCCCTAGTTTCAGTTAGAATTAGGAAAGTTTCATTTGTTATGTATAAATTATATCATGTAATAACATACAAAGTTATTACAATATTATTAACTATATTCCCTATGCTGCACTTCATTCTTGTGACTCATTTATTTTATTTAAAGAGAATTACCACACATAACTGTTTGTGGTAATTACATATATATATATATATATATATATATATATATATATATATATATATATATATATATAAAATCATTATGTTGTACACCTAAAACTAATACAATGTTGTATGTCAATTATATCTCAATAATAAACAAAATTCATCACACAGGCAATGTGACAACAATAGTAAAGAAAATAAAATGAAAAATTCACCCACCATCACCTATAATATTCAAGTATACACATAAATCTGCTTAAATGTATACAAAGTTTCACATGATTTTAATTCTAACTTTAGTTTCATATTTTAAACTCCATTTAACTTTGTATCACAAATATTTCTCCATATTAATTGTTTTAAAGAATATTGTCTTACTTGAGTCAGTAAACTTCCCATTCAGTGTTTGATAATTTGCCCAACTAGTTCTTTTGTTAAATAATTAAGCTGTTCCTAACATTCTGCTATTATAGATAATGCATTAATAAACTTTGTTGTACATATGGCTTTTTCTTGTTGAGAATGATTTTTTAGGATATGTCACTGCAGTGAGATCACTAGGTCAAAGCATAAAGATGTATGGGTGTTTATACAAATTGCCAAGTCACTCTTCCAGCTTGAGAATTTGTGCAGATTGTATGATGTAAACTAATTCTTGGTGAATTTTACCACAGCTTGGCTTTTGAGAGAGAGACAGAGAGCACAAGGGTGTGCAGCAGTCATCTAAACTCATGAAATAGCAATGTATCAGGAGTACAAGGTGATCACGTAATTTCAGTTTGTATTTCTCTGAAGTTGAAGATTTCTCCATTTGTTCATTTATATAGCACTTCTTGCAGAAGTTGTATCTCCTGCCCAGTTTATCCAGAACTCTCTTGAGCGCCCGCTGAGGCCAGGCGACGAGACTGCTCAAAGCAGCCATGGGTAACCCTACCCACTCAGGGGAGGGAGAGCAGATAATTGGAACAGTGTGAGAAGGCCCACAGCTGGGAAGTGAATGCTGCTGGCAGCGCATGGAAGTCTCAGCCACACCTAGCCTTCCCACCTTCCTTAGTCTGTGATCCCTTCCAGAGGGCAGTTGTGATGAATAGACCAGGCGACCCCTTCTGGGTGCTCTAACTACCTTAGTATCTGCCCTGACTTGGCCATTGGCAGCAGGTGAAGCAGTGGCACAGGAAGGTCTCCTGAGAGTGGAGGCCCACGTTAACCTTTAGTAATTAAGTCAAATTCCTCCCCTTTAAAATATTATTCTTTGAGGTTCAAACTTATTCCCCAAATTCCTCCTCAGAGATTACCTCAAGGAAGCACCAAAAGACCATATGTAGCCCTGATTCTAACTAGTATTTTATTTGCAGGAGTTTCTCATGATGATCACATTTCTGTGAGTCCAGGGAGCATTTCTACTGTCAGGGCAAGCCGAGGTGGTGGTTTCCAGTGCAGTGCTGGTGAGGAGGCCTCCTTGGCAGAGTCCCCCATTGCTCGAGATAATGGATGCAGACCTTCTTTGGTTCTCCCACTTTCTCGTGTGCTTTGCGCTCACTGCACAAGTCCCTCCTTCTCAAGACTGATCTCAAGATGTTTCTTAGGAATCTGCCAGTCTAACTTTTTCATGCCTTTCTCTTTGCCCATAAAAGAGAGCCCTTCTCTGAATATTGCCTTTGATCATTGTGTTCTATCTTTAGTAAGCAACATGCCTTTAGATTTTGATTCAGTTTCAATGGCTTTTTCTTTAACTTGTAAGTTTAAACCATGCCCCTTTGTCTCCATATCTTATACTTTGTTTTTTGACCTATAAGTATTGCATTACCATTCATCTTCACTTGTATGGAATCTGAATAAATTCATTTACTTTTATCTTCTGTAGGGATGTGGGCAGTAGATACCATATTTCATTCTTCCATAAAATGCAGTAAGGTTGAAAGGAGTTCATCCAGCAAAGTGGATGGTAGGGAGGATGGAAGCTGATTTGGGGTGGGGGTGAGGCTAGGTTAGGGTGCATGTCACGTCGGGTGTACCGGCTGAGCAAGGGCTTTCCTAGGCAAGAAACAACATGTCACTGTGAGAAAGTGTCATCAGTGCCTGAAGTTTAGGAAGAGAGTAGTAGTGAGAAAGGAATCGAGTAGTAGTCAGTAGTCATTGAGGGCCTTGTGTATCCAATTCCTGAGTGTGAACTTGATCTTAAAGATACCATGAGCCATCGGAGCTAGGTCACCAGCACCTGTTTGAAATACAGGAGCAAAAATTCACTGAAGAAGGTTTTCTGGCCATTGCTCTTGCCTGGGCATTTGTCGTAGACACACATTTTGAGCCTTTGGTGTACATTTGGATTATGAGATGGACCCATGGCCAGAATTTTGATTTAAATGTGATGGTCCCCAACACAACAGATACCTGCCTGCTCCCAAAGGGAGATTGATCAGGGGAGGGGGAGCCTCCCCTCCACAGATCACTGTAACCCAAATCCTCAGCCAGATTGGCCCACACAGACAAATACCAAAGAAACATTTGTGAATAGCTTTTACATTGTGCTTATTTTAAGGTAATAAATACTTGTAAAATCATGTAACACATTTTGTATTTCTTTTCTTATGTAAGCAGTTTCAGTATTTTTATGGTATGGTATGGGCTTCCAGAAATGGAATCTGTTTATAACATTATACTCAACAGGAAAGAAATCACTGATTTATAATTACTTGCTAACTGTGAAATGATTGATTAGGTCAGGGGTTGGCAAACTTCTTCTGAAGATGGCCCAGGAATAAATATTTTCAGCTCTGCAGGCCATATGGTCTCTGCTAGAACTACACAGCTCTGCTGCTGTAGTGTGAAAGCAGCCATAGGCACTGTGTAAACAAACGAGCATGGCTGTGTGCCAATAAAACTTTATTTTTGGACAGTGAAATTTAAATTTCATATAATTTCCATGTATCATAAACTGCTATTCTTTGGATTTTTTTTCAACCCTTTAAAAACACAAAGACATTCTTAGCTTGTGGAATGTACAATAACAGGTTGTGGGCTGGATATGCTAAGTGCCTGGCATAAAGTGCATGGTCATTAAATGGGGCATGTTGTTAGTATTTTGAACTTTGAATTGTTAACCTTAAAGACAAAAGTTATTTTACCCCCAAAAATGGGTTTATTCTGGAATAGCGGAGCAATGCAATTCAGGACATGCAAGGTATGGCAAAACCATACGCAAGCCCAACAAAGGAGAGAGGAATGTTATTTTATGGAGAAGGAGGAAGCTGGGAGGGGCTGTTTTGAAGGGAAGGCCACAGGAGAAAATCAAGGGTTTAGGGTGATGTAGTTCCAGGCTAGTCAATTTCTTGTTGAGGTAGCAATGAACATATTTTCCTGTTGAGGTCTGTGATTGATTATTCTGCTGGTCTCTGTAACAAACACTTCTTCCTGTAATTGACATCGATTGATTAGGCTCCCTGTTCTGGGCTCCCCCTTTTGGCCCCCAGTCTCCATTTTAGGGAGGTTCCCCTTATCAGTTTTCACAGAGTGAAGCAAAACCTTTATGGTTATGTTTAAAACTCAGGCACTGCTAAATATTTTCTCTCCCATTCTGTATTTGTGAACTTGTTTTGGGAAAAAAGGTTGTATTGTATGGACTAGTGTGGTGTTCAGTATATTTTCCCAACATTCAGAAATGAAATTGCAGAAGAATTTCCGTCTGTATATAATCCTTAATAAATTTTTATGATTGCACAAAAACTTCTTTCAGGATGAAGTATAGCAGATACTTCCTTTTCCAATTTAGAATTACTTTGTGGTGCTTAGCAAACCCTTACATTCATTCAAATTCACTGTAGATCTTCCAGATTTGGGAGCGTTTTGGGAGTATATGTGTTTATATGTGTCTGGTTCTTTTTTTCTTTTGGTAATCACTTATGTCCACCTCCTGTTATTGATTTGTTTAAATTTTACAGTTCTCATTGGCTTGGTATTTTAAACTTTAATAGAAAGTCACAAATTACCCTCAGATTAACCAATACAACTATGCATAGAATTCTCAAATGAATTTTTTCCATCTTTTATGTTACTTCTCATAATTTCTAATGTGCATTTGTGTTTTCTCTTTTTCTTGTTTAAATAAACCTCAGGATTTTCTATTTTGATAGTTTTGAGAGGAGCACATTTTACTTTTATTTATCACTCCCAAAACATTTTCATCTGTCTTTTATTAGCACATTTATTATATTGTTACCAGAGAATTTGACTTATACTGATTACATTTCTGTACTTAATGACATGTAGCATATTACCAATTATTATTCCTTTCTTTTTCTTTCCAAAAGAGAAACATTCTATTCACACTAATTTGCTCTAATTCTCCGTTAATTTAGTCTTTATTAATTACACTCTTCAGATCCATTTCTTTGTTTTTAGTGTACTAGATTACTAAATTCTAACAGCATAATTTTATGGCAAGTCACTACACCAGAGATCCTATGAAGTTCTCTACATTAGCAACCAGTTTTTAGTTGTATATTTCATTGACGTTTATTATTTGCAAGATGCTCAGCATTCTTTGGTTTTCAGTTCTTAGTATACCTTCACCATTTTCTAATGACCGTATGTAATTTGTTAAGTGAATTTTGATTATACTCAGTAACCTAGCCATTTTTACTTTTTTATTAAGCAAATCTGTATACATCCTTTCATAGTTATTTTTTGCTCATTTCTGTCAGGTATCGCTTACTAATCTAGTCAGGAACTCTCTTCCCCCCCTCGGACAATAATCAAGTTCTTTTACATTTGGTGTTTCATCCTAATTTTTATTTTCACTTTTAGGGTTCTCTTGGCAACTCTTTCCAATTATGATTACAGAATCCTGGCCCTTCCTTATTTTTACCCCCTATTGAGTTTATTCTTCTGGTAACCAGTCTCTTTCTACTAATTTAGTAATATTAATAAAACAAACTGGTCAACCTGCATGACCTCTATGTAAATACACTTAAATTTTTTAACCACTTACCTCAAACCAGCAATTTTGGTTTAACATTTTTTAAGTAAAAATTGTATATATTTCAGGTGAACAACATGATGATTTGATACACATACACATACTGAAATGACTGCTACAGTCAAGGTAATTTAAACTACCATCTCCTTACATAGTTTACCACTTTGTGTGTGTTTAGTTAATTAGAGCTCCTGAAAGCTATACTTGGCAAACATCCAGTATTAAACCCAGCATTATGAGCTATAGTCATCATGTCCTACCTTAGATCTCTAGACTTACCCTGCATCACCTACAACTTTGTACCCTTTGGCCAGAATCTCCCCATTTCCACCACCTCCCTGCCCATTGGTAGCTACCAGCATGCTCTCTGCTTCTGTGACTTTTTTAGATTGTAGGTTGTGAGATGATGTCTGGCTTATTTCACTTAGCGTAATGTCAGCAATTTTGGATCTTCTTGGTAGAGGACTAGTTGTGTTCACCTGCCCCCCCCACCCAGGTCCTAGCCTTTCTTCTGCACACTAAAACTTTGAGAAGCTCAGACACGGTTTTTCTTTGTCTTTGATGCCACACTTGATACAGTTCTCACTCATCTGTGATTGTATTGATCCTTATTCTTCACAGTATGGCAGCCTCTCCCATTAGTGTCTTTTATTTATCTTTTGGAGTTTGGCTTTTAAACTCAGTGGCTGCTTTGAAGTAATTTCAGAAGTGAAATTTGTCAGGAAGGGGTGTGAGCAATGAAGAATTCCCTCAGGGGATGCACACATTAGGTCCTTCTGTTGCAAGCATTCTGAAGTGACAGCTTTGCAAACTAGAGGATACCTGGTAGTCTGTGCTTTTTTTTCTGAAGGCTTATGTAGATCACTACGGTCTGAGAATTCTGAGAAAAGGCTTATTTGTTGTGTTTCTTTAAATGCGACCTGTTCTTTCCTTTCTCCTGCGTTAAAAAAGGCATTTCCGAAGAGAGAGATTGGTATCTTCCTCCTTGCTTGCGGTTTCTGGAAGGGACATCATGAGTTCCTTTTGTCCCCAAACTAAGTTTGTAAGCTATCTAGGAAAACTGTTTCCTTCCAGAACACTTTTTCCTTCTATTTTTTGATTCAGCATTTACAGGCACCCTTGCAGTTTGAAGGTTAGGTTCCCTGTTGTACACTTGCTTCTCCCCTGCATTCATTTAGGTCTCCTTGTTCTCCAGAATCTTGTTTCATTGGTGTGATGTTTTGCAGAACCTATTCTACTTGTGACTGCATTTCTGGGATGTCCTTAATTGTGTTATCATTTTATTGCAACCTTCTTTTAAACCTCAATTTAATTTTGATTGATTTCTATAATGCCACCTTTCATCTTTTCAAGAAAAAAATGACAATTGTTCCCTGAATGCCATTTTTGATTGTGGTAGTTGTTACATTTTTTTATATCAAAGTGTTGCTCCCAGCCTATACCCCTGACCAGCTTCCAGGGCTTTAGCTTCTGCCACACAACACGTTTTCATCAGTCCTGAGTTTTCTATTTTTATTTTTTTACCTTGTTAAAATTTATTTTTCTGTTTTATTTTCTGTTGTATTTTTATGTTTAATAGAAGAGTTTGTTTAGTCATCTTTAAATTTTGGGAAGTGTCATTGCCATTATTTTTCAAAGTAGTCTATTATTGTATTTTCTCTTTTTCCCCTGATGTAACTATTACACTAAATGATTAAGAGTTTATTTTACCCATTTTTATTTTAGTTGTATTGTGATAATAAAATTTAAAATTCTTCACAAAAATAGAGAGAATTGTATTATAATGCTCTCTAATGCACCTCATAGAGATAACCATGCACCACCATGTTTCAGGAATGATCAGTTTTTCTATCTCATTTTTTTCCTATCCTATGGACACCCTTATTTGTCTTGAAGTATTTTAAAGCAAATTCCAGATATTGTGTCATTTTACCCATAAATGTCAGGTATTAGTTCCTGAACATGGCTGATGCTTCCTCATGGTGTCATTTAACTTGCTCCTCCAGACCCCATATGTCCTGTAAACTGGTTGGTAGTTGGTTCAAGGGCAGGGGTTTCCCAGCTTTTTGGCTTTTGGGCCCCTTTATAGTCTTACAAATTATTGAAGACCCCAAAAGTTTTTACTTGTATGGTTATCGCTATTGATATTTAGTACGTTAGAAATTAAAACTGAGAAAATTTTAAAACACAAGTAGATACAAGTTCATTCTCCATTGGTCATAGATGATATCTTCTTGTGTCATGCAGTTTCTGGAAAAACCCACTGTATTCTTGGGAGAGAATGAAAGTGTGAAAGACAAAGAATGTTTTAATATTGTTAAGAAAATAGTTTTGAGCTTATGAACTCTGTCAGGTGGTCCTGGAGGACTCCCAGAGGTCCTAGATTGCACTTTGAGAATTACTGATCTAGAGGCTCAAATACATTCAGATTTATCTTTTGTGGGACAGGGAGGGGACCTGTGTTCTCTTACTGCATCCCATCAGGGGCGTATGAGGTCTGTTTGTGCCCTGTGACTGATGCTGAGATTGCCCTGTGGTTCCAGGTAGGACCACAGAATTGAATCAAGTTTTTGTGAAGGTCTCAGATACATTTGAGAAAAATATGTAGTGTTTCACATACTTGCCTTCTATGCGTGTATGTTTTAGTTTTTTATTCTTTGTTTTTGTTTTACTTATTTTGGGGCTAAATGTTCACTTGTGGGTGTAATGCTGCACTTGCATTTCATTACCCAGTTTTGTGTTTCAGTCTAAGGAACATATAGTTTCCGCGAGCCTTCTGTAATCAGCCTATTGTTGCATTTGATTTATCTCAGATGGAGAATTTCCTTCTCTATGGAACCAATTTGGGTTGTTTATATCAGGCTGTGATTGTTATATTTGTAATATCTTATATCATTCTAGTTTCTCTACCTTCTAGTCATGTCTTCTCTTTTGTTTACTTTTATAAAAGTAACCAGTCATATATACATACATTCTTAATGAGAAATTCCGTAGCAGGGAAGTAGAAATGCAAAACCCTCTCTATGCACGTCTCCCCCCCATGCTGATTAGCACCGTTTACAAATTAGTGTGCACCTTTTCAGATCTTTTTCAATGCCCTTATCCACAAGTGTTGGAACACACAGAAACTTAAGTAAATGCCTGGGGTCTTTTAAATGGCATTTAAAAATGATAAATTGGTATGTACACTGTGATTTTTCCCACAATTTACTTTGTCTTTGTCTTTTAACCTGACAGCATGTCTTGGAGCTCTGTCCGCATTGGTGAAACAGCTCTGACTGCATTATTTTAGATGCATGGCTTGGTGTAGATTCACTATAGTTTATTTAACCACCCTGCTCTTGATGGACATCAGGACATTTCCATTGATTCCCTATAGCAATCACTGCTGCAATTAACATCCTTGTTGCAGCCTGCTTTATAATATTTATAATGTTTCTCCACATAGAAACCTAGAAATAGGAATACCCAACAAAAAATTCTGTGCATTCTGAACTGTAACAGACACCAGAGCTGCACTAAGCAGGGAATTTTCATTTTCATTTCTTGTCCATTTTTCCTTTGGGGAGTTTGCAGACCCTATTTATACACTCTGGGTATTGATCCTTCATTACATTTATTTAGGGGAGTTATTTACTCTAGTGTGCTGCCTGGCTTTTAGCTTTGTCCATTGGCTTTTCTTTTTAGAATTTGTCAATTTTTTTTCTGCAATAAAAATCCTCAATGCCCTGAAAATATTTTCTATGTGGTTCCATGTTTTTGCATGCTTTAAATGTTTTGAAGTCTGGAATATAATCTTTGGGCTTCTTTGTAATTTAATTCCACCATCATCAGCATTTACGGCAAAACTCCTCATTACTCCAGACTTCTGGAAAGGTCTGAAGGGAAGGTGAGTTACAGGGAGACCACACTGGTCCTTTCCCTGGGATACAAGACCCGCCTCTGGCTCTTTTCTTGTACTTGGTAATCTGCTTCCAGTAGTTTGTACTGTCTAATCCCTCCACTGTGTTTCATGCCTCTGTCCTATATACATGTTTCTTGGAATGAGCCCCTCTTTTGTGTGGCTATTGGTTGCTGAGTGTGTAGAATGTGCAGGGCCCTCTGAGAGGTATGCCAAATATGTCTTCTCGGCTGCTTGTTGTTCTCCTGTAAGGGCCAGTGTAGTCCTCTCCAGAGATGACCTTTGATGAATCAGCCTCCTTTTTGCTGAATTCATGCCGGCCAGTGGCTTGCTCTTCCCAATACTGTGTGGTGGAAAGGAGGCCATGCTGATCCTGGTATTAGCTTTAAGAAGGCCTGTGTGCCCTGTGCGCCAGTGACACTGTGTACAGGAGAGGCACGGGAACTAAGTGGAAACAGGGAGAGAGAGAGCCAGCTGTACCAGTGTCCAGGTGAGCCCCACCTTCTCCCCATACTGGCCAAGATGCCAGAATAAGATGCTCCAGCACTTTCCCTCATCTGACTGTAGCCATAAAACCATCAGGAGAACAGATCAGCTGAGCCCAGTCAACCCATGCAATCATGAGAAATAATAAAGTGGTGGTGATTTTAAAATACTAAGCTTGGGGCAGTTTTCTATGCTGCAGCAGGTAACTGAAACTATGGAACAAGTAATTGCTCTGAGTATATAAGGGCTAAAGATTGTTTAAAGGACTCTTAGAAATAATGTCATCACTAGTGATCATTTAATTGAGTGTCTGCAGTGGTCCATGCATGGTGTAGATAATGCACTCACATTTGGCAAGCAAACTGCTACCTCGTCTTCATGGATCACTAATAATTTTATAAGAGAGAGCTGAGATTAAAGATGGCAGCGTGAGAGGAGAGACAGAGGCTTCCTCCTAAAACTGTATACACAATTGGAAAATATAGTTGGTGCAACTAATCCTGAGAGAGCAACAGGAAAGAGGGCTGCACCAGACTGCATATACCTGGAGAAAAGAGCAGACCTCACGGAACAGAGTAACGTACCAAAGCAGTGGCCCTGTGAGACCCAAGCCCTTCCCCCACCCCAGCTCACTGGTGGGAGGAAGAGAAACGGAGCAGGGAGGGAGTAGAAGGCCTGGGACGGCTGAATACCTAGCTCCAGAGATCTGCTCTGGGAGCAAAAACCTACATTTCATGGTGCTTTCATGATACTCGTTTGATTACAGGGTTGGAAAACTAATACAGGCAGAATTCCTGGAGAGACTGAGATTCCAGCTGCTTTTGGAAAGCAGGGATCCATATCTGGCTGCTCTGGGCCAAAAGCTTATACCTGTGTGCTCAGCCCAGTGGTTCAGGCAGTGGAGACAGGCATAGAAGCCGGGAAGCAGAAAACAGCTCTTTCCTCCCCCCAGGCACCAATACCGCTCCCCTGCGACCCCTGACATTGCTTCAGGGGCTGAGCAGCTCCAGAGAGTAGAGCTTCTGGACACTAGAGGGCACCATATACAAATATGAAACGCCGAAGGAACCTGGTCCAGAGGAAAATTAACATAACTCTGGAGAAAGATTTAAATGACATGGACCTTATGACTCTTCCTGAAAGGGAGTTCAAAATAAAAATCATCAACATGCTTATGGAGGTACGGAAAGATATCCAAGAACTCAGGAATGAATTCCAGTCAGAGATCCAGTTGTTGAAGAGCACAATGGAGGGTATTAAAAGCCGGTTGGATACCGTGGAGGAAAGGATAAATGAAATAGAAACTAGAGAAGAGGAATACAAAGAATTTGAGGCACAGAGAGAAGAAAGGATCTCTAAGAATGAAAGAATATTGAGAGAAATGTGTGACCAATCCAAACGGAACAATATTTGCATTCTAGGGTTACCAGAAGAAGAAGAGAGAGAAAGGGATAGAAAGTGTCTTTGAGGAGGTAATTGCTGAAAACTTCCCCAATCTGGGGAAGGAGATACTCTCTGAGGCCATGGAGGTGCACAGATCTCCCAACACAAGGGACGCAAGGAAGACAACACCAGACATATAGTAATAAAATTGGCAAAGATCAAGGATAAGGACAGACTATTAAAAGCAGCCAGAGAGAGAAATAAGATCACATACAAAGGAAAGCCCATCCGGCTAACATCAGACTTCTCAGCAGAAACCTTACATGCCAGAAGGGAGTGGCATGATGTATTCAACGCAATGAGGAAGAAGGGCCTGGAACCAATATTACTTTATCCGGCAAGATTATCACTAAAATTTGAAGGAGGGATTAAACAATTTCCAGATAAGCAAACCTGAGAGAATTTACCTCCCACAAACCATCTCTACAGTCTATTTTGGAGGGACAGCTATAGATGGAAGTGTTCCTAAGGTTTAATAGCTGTCACCAGAGGAATAAAACCACAGTAAAGAAAGTAGAACAGATAATTACTGAGCAAATGCAAAATTAAATTAACTATCCCCAAAGTCAATCAAAGGGTAAACAAAGAATACAGAATATGGTACCTAATATATAAAGAATGGAGGAGGAAGAAAAAGGAGGAGAAAAAGAAAAGAACCTTTAGATTGTGTTTGAAACAGCATACTAAGTGAGTCAAGTTAGACTCTTACATAGTAAGGAAATTAACCTTGAACCTTTGGTAACGACGAATCTAAAGCTAGCAATGGCAATAAGTACATACCTATCAATAATCACCCTAAATGTAAATGGACTGAATGCACCGATCAAAAGACATAGAGTCACTGAATGGATAAAAAAACAAGACCCATCTATATGCTGCCTGCAAGAGACTCACTTAAAACCCAAAGACATACACAGACTAAAAGTAAAGGGATGGAAAAAGATATTTCATGCAACTAACAGAGAGAAAAAAGCAGGAGTTGCAGTACTTGTATCAGACAAAATAGACTTCAAAACAAAGAAAGTCACAAGAGACAAATAAAGACATTACATAATGATAAAGGGGTCAATCCAACAATAAGATATAACCATTATAAATATCTATGCTCCCAACACAGGAGCACCCACATATGTGAAACAAATACTAACCAAATTAAAAGGGGAAATAGAATGTAATGCATTCATTCTAGGAGACTTCAACACTCCACTCACTCTGAAGGACAGATCAACCAGACAGAAGATAAGTAAGGAGACAGAGGCACTGAACAACACAATAGAACAGGTGGACCTAACAGACAACTAAAGAACTCTACACCCAAAAGCAACAGAATACACATTCTTCTCAAGTGCACATGGAACATTTTCAAGAATCAATCATATACTAGGCCACAAAAAGAGCCTCAGTAAATTCAAAAATATTGAAGTTGTACCAACCAGTTTCTCAGATCACAAAGCTATGAAACTAGAAATAAATTATGCAAAGAAAATGAAAAATCCCACAAAAACATGGAGGCTTCACAACATGCTCCTAAATAACCAATGGATCAATGACCAAATAAGAACAGAGATCAAGCAATATATGGAGACAAATGACAACAATAATTCAACACCACAATATCTGTGGGATGCAGCCAAGGCTGTGCTAAGAGGAAAGTATATTGCAATACAGGCCTATCTCAAGAAAGAAGAACAATCCCATATAAGCAGTTTAAACTCACAATTTATGAAACTAGAAAAAGAACAACAAATGAGGTCCAAAGTCAGTAGAAGGAGGGATATAATTAAGATTAGAGCAGAAACAAATAAAATTGAGAAGAATAAAACAATAGAAAGAATCAAAGAAAGGAAGAGCTGGTTCTTTGAGAAAATAAACAAAATAGATAAACCCCTACCCAGACTTATCAAGAAAAAAAGAGAGTCCACTCACATAAACAGAATCAGAAATGAGAAATGAAAAATCACTACGAACACCACAGAAATACAAAGAATTATTAGAGAATACTGTGAAAAATTATATGCCAACAAACTGGATAACCTAGAAGAAATGGACAACTTTCTAGAAAAATACAAACTTCCAAGGCTGACCAAGGAAAAAAAAAATCTGAACACACCAGTTACCAGCAATGAAATTGAACTGGTAATCAAAAACCTACCTAAGAACAAAACTCCTGGACCAGACAGCTTTACCACTGAATTTTATCAAACATTTAGTGAAGACCTAATACCCATTCTCCTTAACGTTTTCCAAAAAATAGAAAAGGAGGGAATACATGCAATCTCATTCTATGAGGCCAGCATCACTCTAATACAAAAACCAGGCAAAGACACTGCCAAAAAAAAAAAAATTACAGACCAATATCCCTGATGAACATAGATGCAAAAATACTCAACAAAATATTAGCAAACTGAATTCAAAAATACATCAAAAAGATCATCCATCATGATCAAGTAGGACTTATGCCAGGGATGCAACGATGGTATAACATTTGAAAATCCATCAACATCATCCACCACATCAACAAAAAGAAGGACAGAAACCACATGATCATCTCCATAGATGCTCAAAAAGCATTTGACAAAATTCAACATCCATTCATGATAAAAACTCTCAATAAAATGGGTATAGAGGGCAAGTACCTCAACATAATAAAGGCCATATATGACAAACCCACAGCCAACATTATATTTAGCAGCGAGAAGCTGAAAAATTTTCCTTTAAGATCAGGAACAAGACAAGGATGCCCACTCTCCCCACTTCTATTCAACATAGTACTGGATGTCCTAGCCATGATAATCAGACAACACAAAGAACTAAAAGGCACCCATATTGGCAAGGAAGAAGTTAAACTGTCCCTGTTTGCAGATGACATGATATTGTACATAAAAAACCCTAAAGAATCCACTCCAAAACTACTTGATCTAATAGCAAAGTTGCAGGATACAAAACTAATACACAGCGATCTGTGGCATTCCTATACACTAACAATGAACTGGCAGAGAGAGAAATCAGGAAAACAATTCCATTCACAATTGCATCAGAAAGAATAAAATACCTAGGAATAAACCTAACCAAGGAAGTGAAAGACCTATACTTTGAAAACTACAAGACACTCATGAGAGAAATTAAAGAACATACCAATATATGGAAACACATCCTTGCCCATGGATTAAAAGAACTAATATTGTCAAAATGGCCATCCTGCCTAAGGCAATCTATAGATTCAGTGCAATTCTTATCAAAATACCAACAGCATTCTTCAATGAACTAGAGCATATAGTTCTAAAATTCATATGGAACCACAAAAGGCCTCGAATAGCCAAAGCAATCCTGAGAAGGAAGAATAAAGCTGGGGGGAATTATGCTCCCCAACTTCAAGCTCTACTACAAAGCCACAGTAATCAAGACAATTTGGTACTGGCACAAGAACAGACCCATAGACCAATGGAAAAGACTAGAGAGCCCTGATATAAACCCAACCATATATGGCCAATTAATATATGATAAAGGAGCCATGGACATACAATGGGGAAATGACAGCCTCCTCAACAGCTGGTGTTGGCAAAACTGAACAGCTACATGCAAGAGAATGAAACTGGATTATTGTTTAATCCCATACACAAAAGTAAACTTAAAATGGGTTAAAGACTTGAATGTAAGTCATGAAACCATAAAACCCTTAGAAGACAACATAGGCAAACATCTCCTGAATATAAACATAAGCAACTTTTTCCTGAACCCATCTCCTTGAGAAAGGGAAACAAAAGCAAAAATGAACTCATGGGACTACATCAAACTAAAAAGTTTTTGTATGGCAAAGGACTTAATCAACAAAACAAAAAGGCATCCTACAATATGGGAGAATATATTTGTAAATGACATATCCAACAAGGGGTTAACATCCAAAATATATAAAGAACTTACACAGCTCAACACCCATAAAGCAAATAACCTGATTAGCAAATGGGCAGAGGATATGAAGAGACAGTTCTCCAAAGAAGAAATTCAGATGGCTAACACACATGAAAAGATGCTCCACATCACTAATCATCAGGGAAATGCAAATTAAAACCACAATGAGATATCACCTCACACGAGTTAGGATGGCCAAAATAGAAAAGACTAGGAAACAACAAATGCTGGCAAGGATGTGGAGAAAGGGGATCCCTCCTACACTGCTGGTGGGAATGTAAGCTAGTTCAACCATTGTGGAAAGCAATATGGAGGTTCCTCAAAAAACTAAAAATAGAAATACCATTTGACCCTGGAATCCCACTCCTTGGAGTATACCCAAAGAGTACAACTTCTCATATTCAAAAAGACATATGTACCCCTATGTTTATTCCCGCACTTTTTACAATAGCCAAGATATGGAAGCAACCTAAATGTCCATCTGTAGATGAATGAATAAAGAAGATGTGGTACATATATACAATGGAATACTATTCAGCCATAAGAAAGAAACAAATCCTACCATTTGCAACAACATGGATGGAGCTGGAGGACATTATGTTCAGTGAAATAAGCCAGGCGGAGAAAGACAAATGCCAAATGATTTCCCTCATTTGTGGAGTATAACAATGAAGTAAGACTGAAGGAACAAAATGGCAGCAGAATCAGAGACTCCAAGAATGATCTAATGGTTACCAAAGGGGAGGGGTGTGGAAGGGCGGATGGGGAGGGAGGGAGAAGGGGATTGAGGGGTATTATGTTTAGTACACATGGTGTGGGGGATCACGAGGAGAACAGTGTATCACAGAGAAGGCACATAGTGGATTTCTGGCATCTTGCTGCTCTGATGGACAGTGACTGCATTGGGGTATGGGTGGGGACTTGATAATATGGGTAAATGTAGTAACCACATTGTTTTTTCTTCTGAAACCTTCGTAAGAGTGTATATCAATCATACCTTTATAAAAAATTTACAAAGTAATAATTTTATAAGAATATGAGAATAACAAGTACTATTTATTGAGCAACTTATATGTGCTAGACATAGTTTCTAGGCACTTTGTATGGGTTTTCCTAAGAAGATTCTTACTTTGTGTGGATTATTCCCAGCTGACTTGTGTCCATCCTTCATCACTGTGTCCAAAGGGAGGAGGCGGCTGACCACTTGGGCTGCCGCCGTCTGAGCCACGTCCCTGTTCCCTTTGCTTGGGGAACATCTGCTACACAGCTGAGGCACTTCACACTGGACCTGTATGCCCCACCCCCCATCTCTCCTGATTCTTGTCCATTGTATTGGCTGGTTCAATCGGTATTTAGCATTTATCTTCTTATGATTATATAAACATCGTTCCCTGATAGATCAGGGAACTGTGATTATATATTTAATCTCGTGCAATTTCTGCTGTCAACAATTGCTTCACATTTTTTTCTTTTCCTTACTTAGATATTTTTGTTTGTGCTTTTGGTTACTATATCATATATTTCAGTAAAAAACCCTCTGGATACTTTTTTGCATGTGGTCAAGCACATTAGTTCCACTTTCGGTTGTATTTTTGTCCTTTCCTCAGGGGTGGGCCTCCTGGGGCCCCAAGAGGTCTGCTGTGCTCCCTCCTCCTGAGGGCTCCCTTTGCCTCCTCTTGGACTCCCTGCCGATGCCACCAGCATCTCCCTTCCTTTGTATGGTTTGCTCCCTTGGGATCTTTGGTTCTAGTATATTTGCCTTTATTAAATCTTTGTCTCTTCTGTTTTCTGAAATGCTTCTCCATCAGGTGCTAGACCTCCTGGATTGAACCCCGGATTTTTTTTATTTCTATCATAATTTTTACTTTTCTGTTTTCTTATTAATGTTCTGGGAAATTTAGTCTCCCAACTCTTTTCTTAAAAAATTTAAATTCCTTTATATTTAATTTCTGAAGCATTTTCTTATTCTCTAGTGTTTCTCTTCTGAGTACCCTGTTTCTGTTTCATGTGTATAATGCCTTTGCCTCAACCCTGAGGATTATGGGGGTTTCCTCACACTCAGCACAGGGTTTTCACACTCCATGTTGCCATTCACCCTTTTGCTCATTTCCCTCAAGGCTTGGCTATACTTTGTTCTCTCATGTTTAGGAGGAAGGTGCTGAGGCATTTGGGAGTTCCTATACCTTGTGGGGTGAACTATCAGTGATCCCCACTGGTCGACACTCAAGTAGATGGGCAACCATTTCACTGGCTGGTATGGACTGAATTGTCACCCTCCGCCCCCCACCAAATTCGTATGTTGAAGTCCTAACCCCCAGGGCCTCAGAATGTGACTGTATTTGGAGATGGGCTTTTGAAGAGGGAATTCAGGATAAATGAGGCCATTAGGGGAGGTCAAAAACCACATGATCATCTCCATAGATGCTCATAAGGAGAGGTGAATAGGACACAGACACACACAGAGGAAAGGCCCTGTGAGGACACCAGGAGATGGTAGCTGTCTGCATGCCATGGAGAGAGGTCCCAGAAGGCATCAACCCCGCTGACGCTTTGATCTCAGACTTCTAGGCTCCACAACTGTGAGAAAATGAGCTTCCGTTGTTTAAGCTGCCCAGTCTGTGGTACCTTGTGGTGTATGGCAGCCTGATTGACTAATGCACCAGGTGAAGCTCACATGCCTACGTCTGTAGATCTTTCTTCTGAGGCTATTCAGTTTTCCTGGAGAAGAAACTGCCAGCCTGCTGACTGGTTGTAGGCCTGCCGGTGTGCATGATGAAAGCTCATGGTGGCTCTCAGGGTGGGGAGATGCATTTCCTGGGGCCCCAGCACCGGAGCCTCTGGGGAACTGAATTGATGGGGTTGGGGGTAGAGGGCTAGGAGCATGGCTGCACCTTAGACAGAATGACAGCACGCTTCTCTTTCAACCCTACACCTTGTGCCTGGGTCAGTTAGTATGCCACCCTGCTGGCTCCTCCTCCCCTCATTGCTGCTTCCAAATTTCAGTTCATGCTGCCTGTCTGTAGTCTTCCCTACTTCTTGTCCTTATAAATCTGTAGAATTTCCCTCCCTATGGGCAATTGGTTCAAAGCAGTGTACAGTCCAGTGGTTGGGGTCTTCAGTGTACTTGTGCAGGAGAAGAAGGTGATCTAGAATGTCTCTTTCCATCTCTTCATGCTGCTGCCTGTGGTATAAGCTTCATTTAAACTTTGTAATTTGAAATAATTTTAGACACAGAGAGTTGCTGAGATAGGACAATGAGTTCCCTAATGGTAAAGTCTTAGGTAACAGTGGGATGACTATCAAAGCTAAGAAATCAAACACGAATAGAACACTAAACTACATATAACAACCAAATGTAAAAACTAAACTACAGACTTGATTCAGATTTTATCACATTTTTCAGTAATGCTCTTTTTTCTGTCTCAGCATCCAATCTAGGGTCCTACCTTGTATTTAACTGTCAACTTTCTTAGTTTCTTCTAACTGGTTAGAATTTCTCAGTACTTGTGTTTCATGAGCTTGAGAAGCTTGAAGAACACTAGTCAGGTCTTTTGTAGTGTCTCCTAGTTTGGGCTTGTCTGGAGTTTTGCTGTGCTTTGATTGAGTTTTTGGATTTGGGGGAAGAACCCCAGAGATGATGTGCCTTCTCCGTGCCTCCCATCAAGAGGGTACCTGCTCCCTGCAGGACGGCTCGGTAAAGGGTAAAGGAGTCTTCCCTGTAATTAATGCATGTTTGAGGGATACTTAGAGGTGAGGCAAATATCTATTTCTCCCTAAACTTTTGCCCACCATTTTTAGCATTCTTTGGTGGACACTGACTGCAACAATAATTGATGTAATTTCTAGTGGAGATTTTCTATTTCTCTTATTCCTTCCACACTTGTTCATTGGAATTCTGTAAGGAAAGTTGCCCCTTCTCCCTCATTTATTTATTTAATCATTTATATCAGTATGAGTGGACTTGTGACTATTTATTTTATTCTTTAGGCTATATCTAATACTTGTATTAGATCTTCTATAGTTTATGGATTTTAAAATGCTTTTATTTCAAATTTGATGAAGTGTCAGAAGGAAGCAAAGAAGCAGCATGTGTTCAATACAGTGTTTTCCCCTAACTTTTTTGATTATCAGAGTTTCTTTGTTTCTTATATTATTATTATTATTTTCATTTATATTCACCATCATTTAAATAAATAATCTCTGAAGTAGATATCTGTTTGAAGGAGAGCATCCAGTCCCTCTCTTTCCAGAAATACTATTACTCCCCCTCCTAAAGTTCTTGCCCTCCTGAGGCTGGTGTCCTTGGGCTGGCACGACTCCCACGACACCTAACTCCAGCACACACTCCCACTTGGTTCAAAACATTTGACACATTCCATCCTGGTCAGAGCCACCAAACCACAGGAAAAGCTTTTCTAGGGCTTCTGGGAAGGGGACGCTTCCTTTCTTCCATAGAAACAACCAGAAGAAGTGTTCTTCCTTTCCTGGGATGATGGTGTGTTCTGAAACACCATGTCTGGAATGGCTGCAGCCATTTGCCACCGATGAGTGGAGTGTCAGGAGCTGCCCTGGGGAGCTCTCTCCATGTACAGCCTGAGAGTGAAGCCCACGAAGGAAGGGATGGGAGGCCAGAAGAACCAGCACCTGGGGACTTTGCTAGAATTTCTGCTGAGGAAAGGCTCACCTGACCTCTGTTTGGACATCCATCTCATGAACTAATATACTCCTTTTATTATTGAAGTCAATTTGTATCAGTTTTTATGGCACCTTCATTCCTAATGTAATCTTATTCTTTGAGGAATCGTGCTTTTACTGCCTTAAATGTGCAAGCAGGGTATTCAACAGAGGTAATAATCATCTCAATTGATCTGCAGGTATTTTGAAGCAAGCACATCTTATTTTCTATTTCTAGGTTGGTAGTAAGCATGTTCTGCTGTGTAATAATGGCAATGATTACATTTGAAGCTGCTTAGTGACACCTGAGATGTTTGGGGATAGAAACTCACTCTCTGGGCTGTTCTCATAGAAATAAGTCCAGTCAATAAATAGGGCTATATGTTTTTTTTTGTTTTTTTGTTTTGTTTTTTATTTTGTTTTTTATTGAAGGGTGGTTGACACACAGTATTACATTACATTAGTTTCAGGTGTACAACACAGTGATTCAACATTTATATACATGATAATTCTAGGTACCAGCTATCACCATACCAAGTTGTTACAATATTTTGACTATATTCCTTATGCTATACATTACATCCTGGTTACTTATTTATTTTACAATTGGAAGTGTTTATATACATATATATATATATATATATATATATATATATTTTGTGAGGGCATCTCTCATATTTATTGATCAAATAGTTGTTAACAACAATAAATTTCTGTATAGGGGGGTCAATACTCAATGCACAATCATTAATCCACCCCAAGCCCAATTTTCGTCAGTCTCCAATCTTCTGATGCATAACGAACAAATTCTTACATGGAGTACAAATTCTTACATAGTGAATAAGTTACATGGTGAACAGTGCAAGGGCAGTCATCACAGAAGCTTTCGGTTTTGTTCATGCATTATGAACTATAAACAGTCAGTTCAAATATGAATATTCATTTGATTTTTAAACTTGATTTATATGTGGATACCACATTTCTCTATTATTATTATTTTTAATAAAATGCTGAAGTGGTAGGTAGATACGAGATAAAGGTAGAAAACAGAGTTTAGTGTTGTAAGAGAGCAAATGTAGATGATCAGGTGTGTGCTTGTAGACTATGTGTTAATCCGAGCTAGACGAGGGCAATAAACATCCATGTATGCAGAAGATTTCTCTCAGAACATGAGGGGGAAGGTTCTAAGCCTCACCTCTGCTGCTCCCCATTTTCTCACCAGATGGCCCCCTGCGACTGTGCCTGTCTTAGGTTGTTCCTCCCTTGAGGAATCTTACCCGTCTCTGGCTAACCAGTCATCTTCCGGGGCCATACAGGGAAATGTTAAGTTGGTAAGTGAGAGAGAAGCCTTATTGTTTGAAAAGGTTAGCTTTTTACTTCTTTGCATATTTATGCCCTGTGGCTTCTATGCCCAGCATTTCTCTTGAGGTGTCTTTACCACTTGGAAGAATTATGATACTCGGTAAATTCGACATGTGGCACGAGTTCTATTTAAAGGTTGTGATTAGGTAGGAAGAAGAAAAGCTATAGAAGTAGCAGGCAGAAGAAAACCTGGGAAGATTGTTTATTTCTTTGACATATCTTCTTGTAGAGTAACTTCAGCATGGATAGGTTTTAAACTACTAATTAAATTGTGCACACACATTAACATAATAGGAATATAGTTACCTAACCAAAGCATACCTGTAATTACCAGCCATCTCCAGTGAAACCAAGAAAACCAGTTAGGCACCTTAGGCATTTGTGAAAACTTATCTATGATATGGTGGATATTGTCCAACTGAACTTGAACAGTCTGAGAGAATCCAGATAAATTAAAACAACCCATTCCTGGGGACTGTTCACATCCCTTATGTTCTTTTAACAATAAATAGTCTGTGGTTGTAAGATTTTGGAGTGCTACAATTTGCACTTCTCCTAATTCTTGGTTGAGTTCCAACAGTATAGTTCCAGTCAAATTTGTTGTTTTACTGTATGCACAGGCCAGCTTAGATATCTCCTTCCTCATTCCCATGGCAAGTCCAGGAACTGGTGGGATGAGTGCATCTACACCTGTGGCAGTGCGTGGATCTTTGTTGGGGTTCTTTTTTTTGCTGATCATCTTCTGTCATGAGTCTTCCCGAGAGTGCTGATGTTGGAAGTTCTTTTTCATATCGTATCTTAGTTCATTTTCGGGGTAGCCAAATTAGGGTTTGATCCTCTGTATAAACACAAACAGACCCTTTGCCTACACTTTTATATGCCCTTTATATCATTGTGTAGAACTCATTGGAGGTCACCACACAGGAACTGCTTTTTTTTTATCATTAATCTACACTTACATGACAAATACTTTGTTTACTAGGCTCTCCCCTATACCAGGTCCCCCCCTATATACCCCTTTACAGTCACTGTCCATCAGCATAGCAAAATGTTGTACAATCACTACTTGTCTTCTCTGTGTTGTACGGCCCTCCCCTTTCTCCCACCCACCCCATGCATGCTAATCTTAATACCCCTCTTTTTCTGCCCCCCTTATCCCTCCCTACCCACCCATCCTCCCCAGTCCCTTTCCCTTTGGTACCTGTTAGTCCATTCTTGAGTTCTGTGATTCTGTTGCTGTTTTGTTCCTTCACTTTTTCCTTTGTTCTTATATTCCACAGATGAGTGAAATCATTTGGTATTTCTCTTTCTCTGCTTGGCTTGTTTCACTGAGCATAATACCCTCCAGCTCCATCCATGTTGCTGCAAATGGTTGGATTTGAATAGGGCTATATGTTAACTTTTTCATACAGAGTTGTGTGTACCATGTTATCTAAGGAACTTCCCAAATACCTCATTGCAGGGAATAATGCAGCTTGTCTCTTGACCAAGCAATTATATCTTAGGAAATCATCTCAAGGAAATCAGCAGACAAGTGTGTGTGCACAAGGAAGGAATGTGCCAGAGGCTTATTACAGTGTTATTATTACCCAAGAAAATTGGGTATGGCATAAATGACCAGTAATGGGCAATTAGTGGAGTGAATTTTGGCATATTCATGCAATGGCATTCTGTATAGCCATTAAACAATGATGTTGATGTACATTTTTGACATGAAATGATGCTTATTATGTACTTTTAGGTTAATAAGAAAAAAATTATATCACTGTAAGGATAGTATGATTGCATTCTATAAAAAGTCATATGTATATGTATGCATATGAAAGGTTAGAAGTTGTATTATAGATTTTTTTTCCTCTTTGGCTGATATATTTTTTAATTGAAGCATAATTGATATACACTATTATATTGGTTTCAAGTATACAACATAGTGATTCAGCAGTTTTCTACATTATTAAATGCTCACCCCAACTAGTGTAGGTACTGTCAACCCAGGAAAATGTTACAGAACTAGTGAATATATTCTCTATGCTGTACTTTCATCCCTGTGACTAATTTTTATTATGATTGAGATCTTGTGCATCTTTTTCCTCTTCATCTATTTTACTTACCAACCCCAACTCCTCCCCAGTGGTAACCACCAGTCACTTCTCAGTGTCTATGAGTCTGTTGCTGTTTTGTTCATTTTGTTTTGTTTTGCTTTGTTTTTAGATTCCACTTATAAGTGAAATCATATGGTATTTGTCTTTCTCCACCTGGCTTATTTCACTTAGCATAACATTCTCTAAGTCCATTTTTTTGATTATTTGGTTTTTATTTTTCTAAATGAAATCGACATCACTTTTGAATAATGTTTTAAAACTAATTAAAACAAAAATTAGCTATATGATACTGGTACTTTTCGTTGGGAATTTAAATTTCTGAACAAAGAGTGAACTGTGTATGAGGTACTTCTTTACTAATTGTTCATTTAATGAACTTTAAGGTCCTAAGTGTCTGTAACTTGGATATTTTTCCTACCACCCACCCTTGCCCTTCTCAGTGGTTGGCTCAGGCAGCCGGGGTTGGGAGGCAGGACCTCCTTGGGAAAGCAGCAGAGCAAAGAAGAGTATAAAAGGCAATGGACCTGGATTCTGATTTGAGAGCTTTCATTTCCTATCTTTGTGGTCTAGTCTGAATCACTTCTGTCACATTGGGGTATGATAATGGGTTTCTCTGCCTCATAGCAGTATAATAATGAATGAGATGATATCCCTGAAAGACCCTTAGAAGTACCTCAGGAAGAGCCTAGAAAGGAGAATGTCATAGGAAGTACTCTGTGATCGTTCGGATCTTGCTTGGAAAAGAAGCTGGCTGTGAGCTCTTAGGCTGATAGTCTGTCTCATCCTGTCCTGTCTGCTAAGGAACCACACGTCTTCAGGATGGAAGAAGGCTGGGGATCATTATGTCCTCTCCAGCCTTGGAGCCCCTGCTCCGAATCCATCCTTCAGGCATCCAGGAGGGAGACCCTGGAGATGGAATGGCAGGTCCCTGGGAGAGCCCAGGGGAAAACAGGTTCTCAGGCTGGCCTTTCTGCCTCCCTAAGGCACCTTGTCTGACGATACTCCTTGTCCCCTTCTACTGCTTTGCATGAACACACAATTTGGATGATTTGGGCTTTTTTCATAAGCCATTGATTGTGTTCCTTTGGCAAGAGACCTCTGTTATCACTCCTACCCCCTTTGCTTGATGGCTTAATTTTGTTTGCTCCCACCATTTGATTTGATTTGATGGTGTGCAGCATGAGGTTCCCAAATAATTTCTGCCTGTTAAGCAAACATATATTTCTAGGATTGATGTTTTAATTTAATGAAACACATTCTGATGAGGGTCAGCTGCAGCCATGAATTTTTTATGAGTGATTTGCTGGAAAGCACATCAAATGGTAACATCTTTTGCTTGGCTCAGTGAGTCTGAGTCCTTGTTCCAGCACATGGATTGAGTGAGACATGGGACAAGATTCTGGGCCTTGATGTGCCTGGCTTCTCATGCTGGTGACCAGGCTGTGGTCGATGCCTCTGCTTCTGTGCCAGTGGCTCACTGGAGGCCTTCTTCCCAGGGTTCCTTTTGTTTTAAAGATGAAGCATTCAGGATTATTCAGCCCAAGAGAGGAGGAAACAGTGGTCCCAGAGGACCCCAGCTTGGTATTTGCTCTGGGAACCCATTTTCATGCTGTATCAGGGCAGAGAATCAGGGCTTGCTGGATGTGCCTGTGTATAAGCAGGTGTGTTAGGGGATGTGGTGTGGAGATATCAGTCTCAGTGAGAGAACCTGGGGCTGACACAGCTAGGTTCCTATCCAGAATGTGTTTCCTGCAGCTGCTGTAACAGAGCACCACAAATTTAGTGGCTTAAAACAACAGAAATTTATTCTCTCAGAGTTGTGGAGGCCAGATATCCAAAATCAGGGCTGCTGGGCTGAAGTCAGGGTCTGCAGGGCTGTACTACCTCTGAATGCTTAAGGGGAGAAATGTTCCTGGCCCCCTCCAGCACCTGGCAACTGCCAGCATTCCTTGGCTTGTAGCCACATTGCTTCAGTCTTCGAGGCCAGCATGGTTGCATCTCTGCTCTGTCTTCATCTCACCTTCTCCTCCTTTATGCGTTGGTTGACTCTGCCTCTGCCTCCTCTTGTTAGGACACTTGTTACTGCCTTCAGGGCCCACCTGGGTAATCCAGGATACTCTTATAGCATGATCCTGACTTGATCACATCTTCAGGGACCCCTTCCCAAGTAAGGGAGCATTCACAGGTGCCAGGAATTGGGGCCTGTCACCTTTGGGGCATTTTCCAGCTTATATCAGCCCTTCTTTCTCCCTGGAAAGGCTCTAGTTTGATCCTACTCTGCTGATATCTCTATTTCAGTCCATTCCCCCACACCTGGCTTATCTGGGATGCAGCTCAGATCTGGTCTGTGAGGTGAAGGCAGGTCAGCAGTGGACGTAGGATTTCCTCCCTTCTCTGACAAATGGTGGCATAAGGAAAATGTCCTTTTTCTCCTTCCCTGTCTTTTCTGCTCTGGGTGCTTTGTTAGGACATGATTTTCAGGTGCTGTAGCCTACTTACAGTCATAAGCACATGTCCAAAGGAATTGCAAGGAATCCCACCCAGAGCTCAGACAGGACTGCCTGCCTCATGTCTCTGCTGCCAGAAGGCTGCCCACTGACCTGGAATTCACTTGAAAGGCCCCTCCTCCCAGGCTGCCAGGCCAGCTTGACACCATTGGCCTGGGGGCAAGGGCACGCGGGCCCACCTAGATCCCAAAGTCATCCTTGTATTTTCTGGCTCTTTCAGCAGCCATAGTGCATTTGAGCAGTTGCCAGACACACGGTTTTGTCACAGGCCACGCTGTTTCTGAGCTTCACTGTCTGGTAGCTAGTGGGCCTGAAGGTTAAGGTCAAATCAGAGAAATCCACATATGTGAGGCACATTTAGGGACTCTTGTGTGCCATTCCTATTCTTGCTGTGGAGAAAAGTTTCTCAGCTGTCCCCCACAGACCCTCAGCAAACAGAGGTACCAGATGGGTTGACTCTTCAAAAGGTTCCTAACTCAACCTAGGCATATGTGGGGCATGTGAGAGTCATGGAATCCACCCAACCCCTTCATTCAGCTCAGTGTCTGTGACAAGCCATGCCCAGGGCTAGGCGCATTCCCTCCTGGTCACCCACTGGCAAAGAGAAAGAGTAACAGAGTGAAGCCGAGAGCAGCTGCCTGCATCTCTGATGGGCTCCGAAGGGCTGAGCCAGAAGCCAGCTGGGCCTGTTTTCATGGAGAGGCCTGCAGAACAGATATCGGGCATCACCCAGTCAGAGAGAGCACTGAACTTGCCTCAGTGACAGGTGTCAGGAAGAGCATGGGGCATAGGCTCAGTGAGCGTAGGGACAAAAGAATGGAGTGGGTCTGGCCTAGAGAAGATGAAGCAGAGTGTGTTGTATTATTACTGCTGTTTCAGTCTTGTGCATCTCCCCACCCACCATGAGACAGATGCTAAATGACCAAGTATGATTGGTTAAGATTGAAGTAGTATTGTATCAGAATGCTTTCAGCCTCAAGAAACAGAAAATCAACTAACAGTGAATTAAAGGGGGGTTTGTTTTACTCATGACCACGAATTTGGGGATGGGCTGCTATTGTACATGGAGTCAGGAGCTGAATGTCAGAGCTTCCCTCTTGGCTATGCTGGGGCCACTACAGCTCCAGGCATGCTGCCTACATTCAAAATAGAGGGAGGAAGTTGGCAATGGTATCAGGAGGGCAGCAGTGCTGTCAGCCCCCACCCCCAAGTGGACATTTCCCTTATCCCTTTGGTCACATGGCCACCCTTAGCTGCAGAGGCAGCTGGGATGGGGGGTGCTTGGGGACTGGGAATGGACCAGGTTAGGCCACCACCTGTGCTGGCACCAGGCTGCTGGTAGAACTTAGGTGTCTGTGTACCTGTGGGAGGAGAGCATTATGAGCAGTAGACCCTGCCAAGGAGGCAGGGAGGGAATCTAGACCCACACCTGGGCATGTTTTGGGTGCTGTGAACTGGTTCTGTCGATCCCTGACATGAGTGTGTCCAACGATATGTCACATAGGACAGTGGTTCGCAAAGTGTGGTCCTTGGACAAGCAACATCAGCACCTCCTGGGAATTTGTTAGATGTGTAAACTCTCAGGTGCCGACCAAACCACTGAGTCAGAATCTCTGGGTTGAGACCAGGGCCTGATCTTCACAAGCCCTCCAGGTGATTCTGGTGCTCCCAGCTTTGGGAACCTCTGACTCACAGGCTGGGAAATCTGCGATCAAGGTGCCAGCACTGCTGGGTTCTGGTGAGAGCCTGCTTCCTGGCTTGTAGATGGCTGTCCTCTCACTGTGTCCTCAGATAATGGATACGGGTAGAAGGGAGGGAGTCCCTACTTCCATCCTCACCTCCATCCCACCACCATCAGATTGGGGGTTAGGGTTTCAACATATGAATTTGGGGCACACAAATGTTCAGTCATTAACAATGTGGAAGGAGGGCCTAGGTGGCTGGTCTCCCTTGAGGCATATGAGGGTCTTTGTCATTCCCAGCATTTCCTGAATGAATGTCAAAGTCACTGTTCACTTTGGAGAATTCTTAGATTGCCAAAGAAATCACTGAGCACTGGGATACCTGGTGGGTTTCCGTGAGGGCCTAGAGTGTTCAGGATGTGGGACCCAGGGAGTTAAGGCAGCATGAGTGGAAGCCTGGTTCTCCTCTTGGGTCTTGTGTTAGGCCTGAGGGGAGGCCTCAATGCCCTCTGCCCTCAGACTTTGTTACTGAATCAAACAAAGCTGGGTCCATTTGCCTGATGCATAGGAAAACCAAACACTGACAGCAGGATGTGGGCCTTTATTGCAGGTGCCAAACCAGGAGAATGGGTAGCTGATGCTCAAGGTCCCCAACTCCCCATAGGGTTATAAGCGGGGGTTTTAAGGGCAAAATTACGGGAAAGGGTTGCAGGGTGTATGATCAACTCGTGTCCATTCTTGTGGTTGGTCAGTGGTGAGGTGACAGGATTGTTTCAGGAGTCTTAGCTATCAGTCTTCTGGTTCCATCCACCCAGCTGAGGTCTACCTGCTTGTTGTCAGGAGGTGGCCCATCTGGTGGGAGTCTAAGTTCCTGCAAAATGTCTCAAGGGTACCTGAGTCAAGAGTTTATTTATAAGCTATCCCCATGAGTGAGCACTGCACTTGGGGCTGGTGATTGTCAGGGTTGGTGGGGGCAGGGATACAGCCTTTCAGAGCATCTCTACCCTTACTGACCATTCCAGGGTCTGGACTTTAGGGAGGTTAGTAGAAGAGGAGGGTGCATAGACAGAAGGTACAGGAATGGGAGGCAAGGGGTGATTTATAGATGATTGAGAGCAGCGTGTGTTCCCACAGTAAATTCAAATTCACATACATCATTCTCATTTAATCCTCCCCACAACTGTGCAAAATAGGTTTATACTCCCTGTATTACAGATGGAGAAACTAAGGTGCAGAGCACTGAGGGCTGCTCCACCAGCCAGGGAGAAAGCTGAATTTTAAACCTTCAGTGATATATGGCTGTCATGATGCCTATAGCTAGCACTGCTGTGTGATTACACAGGAATGTTACGAGGAGAGTAAATCCTAAGAGCTCTCATCACAAGGATTCTTTTCTTCTTTGCTTTCTTTTTCTATTGTATCTATATGAGATGATGGATGCTAACTAAACTTACTGCAGTAACCATTTCACAATATACATCAGTCAGACCACTATGCTGAGTGCCTTGAACTTATACAGTGATGCATGCATACCAGTTACATCTCAACAAAACTTGAAAAAATCCCTGGCAGTCTCTCCACCACATGCTCCCTCCTCACACTTTCCTTTCTCAGTGTAGAGTCTGTATGTTATCAGGCTACCCACAAGCCTGGGCTGTGGGCCTTGTAAATGGCAGTGCTGGAGCAAGGGCCACTCCCACCTTGTAGGCTTACATCCTGCTTTCACAGAATTGGGATGAGGTGCAGGGAGTGAGAACAGAGCTGGCTTGGGGAGCCCCTTACTTAGACTGTCTATCCTGAGTCATCAGATCATCATCTTGTCCTCTGTTCTGAAGGCTCCAGAGATGGTGCCCATGTGAAAGATTCATTGACTGAACATCACATGCAACAGAAGTAGACCCTAGGATGCCAAAAAACTAAATTGCAGGGAGAGATTTAATTGCTGCAAGGCTTAGAAGGTTTGAATTGGCATGACCAAGAGGTCTCTGTTGACCCTGTGGAAAGCCAACAAATAATCAGTTTACTCTGTGTGCCTGGAATCAGAACAAGGAGCCAGATGAACCAGTGTGTGACAGCAGCAGTCTAGGACAGTGGATGCATGAGTACTGCCTCGTGGGGGGCTGGTCTCACCTTTGGCATTCTCATTCTGCATATCCATGCTGACAGAGTCCTTGGGAGCGCACACTTCTTGCTGTAGATGTTTTAACACAGTCAATCAGGCTGCAATGTGGGAGCCATCCTGTCTCTTTCAGGTGACTTTGCATGACTGATTTCTGAGTGTGCGTAGGCTGACATCACTTTTTACCTCTTGGAAGACAAACTGGATGTGAAGGGCAGGGGCTCAGGTAAAGGGAGGGCAACTAGACTAGCTCCCATGTACTGGAATGGATCTTGATTTCATGCATGGTGATAATTAACTGTGTTCTTATGGAGCTTTCTACAGTGATAAACCACAGGATTGGACCAGATTCCTTTATTCCTGTATGTTGCTAAAACAAATGTCAATATTATGGATGCTTATTCCAAAGTCTGGGGATCAGGAGGCTTCTTTGGTCATTGAATGCCTTGTTTAGCCTTCTCCTGCAAGTGACTGTTGGGTACCCCGCATTTTAGAGAATACTGGAAGTTTGACTTTGCTCTTAATGATACAATGTGCTCATCTTGGTTTTGTCCCCAGCTGGGAGTAAGATCCTCTGTCTGGGGTTTGTGCCTTTACTCTACAGAAGCTGCCATCACCCAGTATCTCTGGTCTTAATACCACAACATAATTTCATGTTGTGGTTATTGTTTTCTAAGGACCTAAAGTGTCTTGGATGGAATTATTGCTGGAATAAATGATGTATGAAATGAGAAATCTTTGTCTAGGGCTGCAAGGGGGTGGGAGAGGAGAAAAGAAGGCCTTGGACAGAATCGCTCTTGTTCTGTCATGGCCAGAAAACACAGAAGACTAAGAAAGAGTCTTCAGATATTTTTCTCCTTTTTTATTGAAAAGTCAGGCTTTTATCAGTCTTCCATCACCCCTCCCAGGCTCCCAGTGATGGAAAGTGGCTCATACACCAAATGAAAGCAAACTTCCCCTTCATCTGGCCTGTGTGTGTTCTCATGGCCCAGCACAGGGGAGCATCAGGAAGGGTGTTTTTCTCCTCTTGCCCCCCCTCCCACCTCGGGGTGACTCCTCTTTCCACCTGGCTCCCAGCACATTCATCCTCGCCTCTCTTTTGCCTTAACAAATCTGCTGTCTTGGGAAAGGATTTGAGACTCATCTGTACTGAGTTTTAAATGGTTGATGAAGCTTTACTGCCAAGTTCCTGGGGGCATTTTTATTATGAAGCATGTAAAACCAAGATCCAAGGTCTGTATCAGGAAACTGGAACTTTGTACGCCCAGAAGCAGACCATGCCTTCTCAGGGCCAGTGCCCAGGGTGGTCAGCAGTATGACCAGACTGCTCGCAGCCTCAGTGTTGGCCTCTTGGTTGGGTGCTTTCTCAGGGCTCTGCAGACCACACCATCCCCAGTGGCTATCCTGGCACCTGTCTGTAAGTTTTCCTGTTTTCTTTTTCCGAGGAGCAGGCAATTGCATTGGTCTGCCTCAGAGATCCTATACCCCACCTGGGCAGGCTGGGCCCATGCCTTCTGCCACCAAGCCCTGCTGGCCCTCCGGAGGAAACTTCCAGGCAGCTCTGGCACTCTGCAACCAGAGCATTAATACCCAGAAACACAAAATCCAGGGCAGCCCCAGCGGGGGCACCTGCCCTTGACCTTGCTCACAGCACTTCCAGGGGGCAGGAGTGGGGGTGTTTGCAAAAACCACACCTGCTGCAAAAGCTGATTGGTCATGCTGGGAAAAAAATCAACCATTAGAAAGAGAAAAGAAAAGAAAGCGAGCCCAGGGAAAGAAATGATCCCTACCCTGCTCTATTTTTGTCTCTGCTGCATGCTCACCAAGTGTCCTTGAAGGATTTGCCTCAATTCTTGGTCTCAGTTTGTTACTGCCCTGGAAGAACTTCATGTGCAGCTTGCCAGAACTCCCAGGGAATCTGGTACCTCCCTGACAATGCACAGATGTATTGGCGCATTTTTTGTGAGGGTCCAGAGAGTGGGAGGTAGGGCCCTAAGTCATGGGAGGGCAGCAGCAATGTGCGGATTCATCAGATCAGATCGTAGGCAAATGGAATCCTTTGTACTGCCTTTTAAAGAAAACCTATTGTCCCTGTTTGTAACCCAAATAGACTTTCTTCCCACGACCTGCAGGGCGGGTGGAATAGCTGATGTTTGCTGTTTATTGTGAACTTCACACCAACTCTATGTTCCTCATTTCACTTATTTCCCATTTTCAAGATGAGAGAATTGAGAATCAGAAGGGGCCAAGCTATTTTCCTGAAGCAGAATGTGGAAAGCTCTTGTTTTCAGGCCCCAGCACAGAGCCTAGCATGCAGTAGGTCCTCAATAAATAATTAGTGACTAAATAGGAGTTTGGGGACTTTGGGGGTATTTGTCCATGCTCTTCCCCTGTACTTTGGTTGATTCACCTGTAAAATAAAAGTGTGGATCAGATTACCAGGTCTTAGAGTGTGCTGGGGGTGGTGGAGGGCAGGTGTCAGTACCCCCTTATGCCCCTCCTGCATTTGAAATCACTTGAGAAATAAGCACAGGAATCAGGTGGAGTAAAAAAACACTTACTTTAATAGTAGCAGAAGCTGGCCTCTGAAGGATGTAGCTTAACTCCGTGGTCACTGTGGGTTTCCTAATACTTCACCCCACAATTAAACTTGTCCACTGAACCCAGGCAGAGCTGAACAGCTCCCCTGTGGAACAGAACACATTTCATGTGGCCAAGGCAGATCAGCCACATACTCTACCTGGTCAGGAAGACCTGCAAGAGAGACAGCCTCAAAGGGGCTAAGCCAAGAGAGTGATTATCTTCTGTAGTATGCTGGGCACATAGGTCACAGAGGCAGGAATGTGAGGAGGTAGAAAAGAGATGTTTTTTGAAGGCTTTCCCATTTGCATCCAGCTACATTCAGTACTTATTAAATTGATGGGCTAAATATCGAAGGCCAGGGAAATGGAGGTTCCCCCAACCCTTTAAATCCCTTGGATTCTGTATTTACTCTTGCCCCCAGTGAAATAATGAATAATGCCTCTCTTTGTATGCAAGTAAAGCCCTTCTTCTGTCATCACAAGGAAGTGGTGGTAGGAAGCCTCCAAGGTAGCCCCCAGTAATCCCTGCCTCAAGCATTTACACCCTGGTATAAACCTCTCCCTCTGAGTGTAAGTGGGACCATCAACTCATTATAATGAACACAGTATAGCAGAAGGGACTTATGGTGCTTCTGAAATTAGGTTATAAGAAGACTGTGGCTCCTGGCTCCTATCTGGGGCATACTCTCACTCCCTGCCTCCCTCCACTGTGTCTCTTGGACCACTTTCCTGGAGAACCATACCTCCACTAGGCTGCCTAGTGGAGAGGCCCACATGGCAAGGGACGGAGACCTGCCAACAGACATGTTAGTGAGCCAGAAGAGAATTTCCCACACCCCTAGGTGGAGCCTTCAGATGAGACAGCAGCCCTGCTGACAGTTTGATTGCAACCAGATGAGACGCCTTGCACCAAACTAAGCTGTGCCCAGATTTCCAACTGTGAGATAATAAATGTTGTTCTAAGCCATTGTATTTTGGAGTAGTTTGTTATGCAACGATAGATAACCAATACAGAAATCCTTCTCCTTCCCTGCATAGCAGCATTACTAAGGCCCAGTGATATCTTAATCCCATGGCCTTTTATTTCCAAGGAGCAGAGACTGCCAGTTTGAAGCAGCTCAGCCAAACCAGGCGTAGGATTCTTTTTCACTTGAGACCTCAGGCTAGGGATACAGATGAGCTGAACCATGTGATTAATGGTCTGCAAACAGGTTAAAAATAACTTTACTAGCTCACACTTTGAAATGTAAGCCATCCAATTAGGAAATACTGAATGTAGCTGGAAAAATGATTTTTGCATTATTACTTTTCAAGAACAAAGTGATAAGTGCCTTTGGAGTCAGAGGAAGTGGTTGTTTGTAGAGTTTATGAAAAATAAGCTGTCGCCTTTGTCCTATATTACATAGGAGTTGCTGGGAGTTAGAACTCAGTTTTCTTAGTTTGGGTGTATTAAGGGACCTTGGACATATTGAAATAAAAGAATGCCTCACAGTTACACGGAAGTGACATTTCCCATTTTTTCCTTCAAGGATGGAACATTAAAAGCATGCTTACTCTTTTGTATCCTTACCAACAATCTCCTGCACAGCACCCAGGGAGAAACCTGAAATAGACAGAGATACATGTGTTGCCCCAGCCGCCTCAGCTAAGACCAGAGGAATTGTCAGTTATATTTAGATAAGAGAGATTCTCAGATATCAAAAAAAGTTTGAGTGGCATTTGGGGGATCAGACTCTGAGCATGTCCATAAGGTCTTTGAAAGTGCCTTGTTTTGCTAACATACTTAGCATATTCTAAAAGTTAAAAATTCCCAAGGAGACTAATGCCCTTGCGTAACTCTTTGCTTTCTCATTCTGTGTCTCCTCCTTGGTTTGGTTGATCTGATAAAAGCTCTGTTCGGAGAGTTGATTGGCTACGTTCCTTGGGGGTGGGCATCACACCTGTCTATGTCTTCCACCCTTTGTGAAAACGGTTGTTAGCTGTCTGCCCCCCGCCCATTTCTGAGCTCCCCTTCTTGCCTAGAGGTAGGTATATGGCCACTGGGTAGAGTCTTCCATTTGCCCATTTCCTTTGCAGGGTGGCCCCAGGGATATGAACAGAAGAGTCATGTGACATTTCCACACTGGCCCTTAAAGGGAAGGAGGATGTGCTGCTCCTCCGTTTCCCCATTACCACTGAATGGATTGCAGATGTAGTGCCGAGCTAACTTGGACCACAAGGAAGAAGACAGCAGGCTAGGCATGGTGGGGAAGAGCTGGGGTCCCTGAGACCCCTGAGGACGTTGCCAAGCAAGACTGCCTGTTGTCAGTGTCATTTCGAGTCTCTCTCACACCAGTAGAAATTGCGTCCTAACTCACACCCCTGAAACCCCTGTATGTCTCCCAGGGCACCTGTCACAGGGAACTGCCAACTGTAGAAGGTACCCAGTGTTCACTGAGTCATGTGGCTGAACAACCTAGATAAAGGCAACCACCACAGATGAACCCTACTTTCCTCAGTCTGTCTGTGACCTCCAATCCCATAGGCCATGAGAATCTTAGAGTTGGAAAGAATCTTCTAGATCATCTCTCAAGTCCACCCTTCAGTAAATCAGTCTCTGCATGCCATTCTTGACCAGCCCGGCTCCCAGCCTGATGGAGTCACACAGGGTTGGACAGCCAGTCTTGTATCAAAGGTCTTCTTCCCAGAAAGCAGACATCTGGTACCTTCTCACTAGTCCCCACTGAGTTATCCTCTCTGAGCCCTCTCAAGACAGTACACTGGGGGCATATTTTTCAAGGAGGTGGTGATAGTGTCTTACACATGTGAAAATGAAAAATGTCCATTAATGTAAAGACTGAAACATCTCTTTGGAATTTGGGATTCAGTGGTCATGGTTGTCTTTGCCAGGAATAGGGGGTGGAAGCCAGATTAAAGTAGGTTGAGGTGTCAGGTGAGAAAATGGGAATATGGGTTGAGAAGTGAGGGGAAGTTGAGGTTGGGATTACAGGAAGTCTTTGCTGTGCCTTTTTTTTTTTTCCAGGAAGCAGGGACAGGGATCAGGGTTAACAGCTAAAGAGAGCATTGAGATGAAGGGAAAAGGTGAAGAGGCAGGGCTGAGAAGGCTGGCTCATAGCACAGCCCAGGAGGTGAGGGGAGGGCAGCAAAAATGACTCTGGGTGTCCGGTTCCAGAGGGTGCTGTTCATCCACTGGGCCAGTGCTGTCTGCTTTCCTGACCATCCACCTTCCGTTTTCAATCCAGACTCCTTCTTGTATCTGCTGCTGCTCCACCCCCCTGTCCTGCTCAGGGCTCCAGCCTCCCCATTCTGTGTAACTCCTGCTCAGTATAAGTCTCTCCTGGCTGCACAGTCATCCTCTGAACTGTTTAGTTCAATATATCCTTCTTTGCTCCCACTTACTCAGCCTCACCAGGGTCCACCGTCAAGGAGAAAGCTTACCGTTGTCACTCCTGGTTTGAGCCCCAGGCATGGTCAGCTGTTCCCGGCATTCTAACACCATAGCACTTGGAGTCGTGGCTTGTTCATTCTCCTGAGAGAGACAGAGAGCTTTCAGGTCAGGAGCTGAAATTCTGGAGTCACACAGACCTACATTTGAACTTTAACTCTGTCTTTTATTAGTTGTGTGACCTTGAGCAAGTTTTTCAGCCTCTTTGCTCCCATTTGTAAGTTGAGGATAATAGAGGTGCCAGCATCTTGGGCTTGTGGTGAAGAATAAAAGATTACATGAGAACTTCATGGGAATGAAAATCTTGGAATGGAGAGAGAAATGAGGATCCCTAACAAGGCCAAACCTTGGTTTAGAAATCAACCAAAAAAAACCCCATCCATCTTTTGGAAAGGATGCCCACAAAGAAATGGCTGTTTCTTAGGAAAGGCAATCTGTCACATGGCCCCACCCTAGACCCTTTCAAATGCTCCAGGGTGTTTGTTGTTTCTTGACTCACAAACACCAAACATTCAGTAATTCTTGGGCATGCAGTCAGCCTCCTCTGCTGCCCAGCTACTCTGGAACCTTTGTTGCAGCCTACAGATAATGCGACTGAAATATGTGGGCTTTTCTAACTGAACACAAACTGTACAGTAAGAAGGAAAATTATACTGGGGCTGTGCTAAGGATGTGTGCTAAAAAGATGGACTGTTTTAAAACCCATCTTGATTTTATGAGGCAGGCAGTTGTGCCATTTTTACTTTGCCCTGCCTGTCACCCAGGATATAAGGAAGGCACAGATCCGAAGCAGTCTATGTTGACTGTGACACTCTAAGCAGATCAGTTGTCCTTGGGTTGTTTGGAGAGGAGGAGATGGCAGAAGAATAAACAACACCAGGCTGGCTGCAGTTGGGAAAACACTGCTGTGTAAGAGCTGGAGCTCTTGAGGGACCCAAGCTTGCATGCAGCTTCTAGTTCTGAGTCACTGAAGGTGAACAGTTCTATGGGTGCCAGGGACCAAACTGGATCCCTGGTTGGGTGTTTAGATTTTCTGTCTCTCTGATGGGCAAAGGCTAGAGATAATTAAAGGGAAGTCAATGTGTGAATCAGTATTTCAACCTAGATTTCTGGAGATGGAAATCAGAAATCACTCAGTAAAAACAGGGGAAATCAGTAAGAAAAGGCTAGTATGAATTGTGAAGTCCTCAGAGAATACAAGTTTTTACAAAGAAACACTTGCTCCCCATTGTGATTGAGATTTTTCCTGTGCCCATAGATTTCCAGATGGTTGGTGGCCTTGTAAATTCAGAGTCATACTTTTGGAAAGCCACTTGGAAGTACTTATCATGAGCCATAAATATATTTCATACCTTCTGAACTAGTAATCTCCCTTCTGAGAATTTATCTGAGGGCAGTCAATCAGAAAAGAGGAAAGAGGCCATATACATGCTGATTGCCTCATTGCTTTTAATACCAAGAATTTGGAAGAACAGGAATGGAAAGGTCTTTAAGATTATGGTATATTGAATCACATATTATTATCCATTAATTAAAATTATAATTATGAATACCATGTACAAGCATATATCTATCTGAAATAACCTTTTATGACATAGGTAAGTGAAAATAAACACAACATAAGATGTACTATGATTTATATATAAAATAAAGATACATATGTGTGAATAGGACCTGGAAAGAACATGCAGAAAATGAGAATGATGGGTTCCTATGGAGAACACAGGAGTGAGTGGGTTTCCTATTTTTAGATATCTTCATTCTTGTTATAATGCTGCTAAAACTCAAATCCTACTTTTGTCATTGAATAACTTTAGTTTTGTCATCTGTAGAATGGGTACAATAATACTTCATAGTATTACAAACTCATTTCCCCTCTGGCTTTGATCTTGGCCTGTCATCATCAGCTCTTATAGCCTTTCCTAACCCTTGTGGGGTGGGCACTTGACAGGCAAGAAGCCTGGATACCTTGTTACACGTAGGTCACTTGGCATAGACTGTGGCTTCCAAACCCATATGGTTTGTCTCCAAAGGTGACACCCTTAACTACCATCCCATGGGGTCCCCTCCCCCTCTGCTTTCCAGTTACTTTCTAAATGTGCTGTGAGAAGCAGAGGTAATGTATGCTCCCTTTGGACCCAGCATTTAGTAGGAATTCAGTAAACGGTGGCTGCTAATCACCATCATCATGATAATGTTTGTATAATAAAGTAATGTGAAAAAGTAACAGAAGTAGAATCAGTGCCTTGGGCTTCCTGTATGTGGTGAGTAAAACTTACAGGTAATATTTCTAGGTAAATGTCCTATTCTAATGAGTCTTAATGTCCATCTTTAAATAACAGAATTTATTATTGATTTTCTTTTTTACATGGGTTAAACATACTTCCTGCAATGATGTTTAAGCTATCTCCTCTGTTCCACAAGCCTGAATTACAATGAACACTGGAAACCTTCAGTGTGGACAAGGCCAAAATAGCAGATTTTTGACCAGCAGGGTCAGAAATAATAACAGCCCTCTCTAGTTTAGACCTCTCCCATTCTTTATGATGCTTTGCCTCTCCTTGGCACTCTGTCCTTCTTTAAAAGCATCTTCATACTTATTTTTCCTCTCGTTAACTTGATGAGACATGTGGGTGGTCACCCTACTTAATAGGTTGTGATCTTGCACCTTTTTTGGGTTGTATACCCCTGATAGTGAAAATTTTGGAGCACACACCTCTAATAACTGTGTATTTGCTTATTTACAAATTAAATGCATGGATCATAGTACTGATGGATCATATGTAAAAGCAAGAGATGATACAATGAAATAGGCCATGTTTAAAAAATAATTTCCATAATTTATTTAATAGCATAGAAAATCTTTTCATTCTCATTAAAATATCATTACTAGCCATATTTTAAAGAGACCCATGTGAGCGGATATGTTTTTATTATTTTCAAAATCTTGATTTAGTACTTTGTACGTAGTAATTCAAATGTGTGGTTTTGATTCACTTATTCTTGGTTTCAGCAGCTGAAAAGGTACCTCAAAAAGATATGCAGATACAAGTGGAAGAAGTTCATAGATGGCAGTGCTGACTAAATTATAATACTCATTTTTCAACCCCATCCATGTATTATGCAAAGGTTTTTGTTGAAATTCAGGTAGTAAATTTCCATCTCCCATGATGTCAACCTCTTGTTCTTGAAAACCAGCTGAAAGGTGCTGCATTTAATATTTTTAACAAATGGGTTCGAAACCTGCTGAAATTCTTCATTTGGAAGGCGTTTAAAAGGCTAGAAAAATCTGTTTCCAAGTTTTCAAAGCGTACAGATATGAGTTTTTATAAATCCAATTACAGCGTTTTCAGCCACAAATCATTAATCTTGGAAGCGTTTCCAAACATCCATTTTCAAAATGCCTCTCCAATAGTACAATTTCTTTTTATTTTTTTTCCTTGGAAAACATTGCTTCCTCATTTATAGTTCAAATGTCATCTTTACCTTGAGGGAACAAATTAAGTACACTTATTTTTCCTGAGAATAGCTGCTGAATGCTATATGCTCTTGATAGTCACCTGTTGTCCCAGAATAGGTCATTCAATTTTGAACTTTAAAAACAGTAATTCATAATTTATTTTTAAATTTGCAACTTTTCTAAAGTTCTTTGATACAAGGTAACTGGCAAACTTCTGGGTGTTTCAGATTTATATCACTGCCCATCTCATTAAAGAAGTTTGGTAAAGAGATGACTACATTTTAAATATGCTGTGTTTTTGCAGTTGATACCCCAGAATCTTTGGTGTCCTTTGCTACTGTCACCTTCCAGAGATGATGGAGGGGATGAATTTCACTGCTCTGCTGTTTCTGTAATCTGGACCCCAACCCTGTTTTTATTTTGGTCAGAAATAACCATTCCATCAGGAGCTACACTCCTTATTCCTCCAGAACAAAGTTTTTATTTAACAAGTCACTTAGTCCAGAATGCGAACTTAGTGTAAATATTTTGTTAATTGACTCACATGAAAAAATAGCATGTTATGCATGTCATTATGGGGACAGAATCTAGCAAATAACGCAAGCAGCAACGTGTTGAGAAACCCTCACCCTGCAGCACAGTGAACCTCTGCACTGCACATGTATTTCTCAGGTTTCTTTCTTTGAATTGTCGTTGATGTTTTCAATATGTTTTTCGAAGGTATTTGCTGACCAAGGAGTGTATTTAATTTGCGGGCAAATTGTTGTGTGTGATAGTTCAGCTAGTTTTGCTGCAGTCGAAAACACAAGCGTCTCTTCAAGGTGGTGTCTTGCCTTTTGCTATTGAGTAAGGAAACAAAAGAGAATTGGGAGTGTTTATTGTTTGTTTTGGGGAAAATTTAGAATGTCCTTCATTGTGTCTAGTAAACATCACTGAAAGCATTGTGGAGATTCGTCTTCAATTTATGGATGTTTCATTTTAAAATGTCATCCTAAATGGCTTAGCTAATACTCAAGGCACAGTATATTTTTAACATAAGGGTCACTCTTGTCACTCTTGTAATGTGGAACTGCACCCACATATCCCAGTACTCTTTTTTTTTTTTTTTTGAGAGGGCATCTCTCATATTTATTGATCAAATGGTTGTTAACAACAATAAAATTCTGTATAGGGGCCAGTACTCTTTTTGTTAGTTCTCTTCTTTTTTTATTTTATTTTATTGAATCTGTGTCAGATAGTCACTGTTTTTACCTCATATCACAGCTGGAGACAAGCTTTTATCAGGAGGAAAGGCGCCAGCTTTGCCCTCTTTGTGAGCTTGTGTTTGCCTCATGATCATCCTCAGTGCACATATTCTTTGCAAACATCTTGAAGTCTCTGACCCATCTTATGGAGGCTAGTTTGTTAAACCTGTGTCCTCGAGTCCCAGGCTATAATCAAGCTGATTTGCATCCTGTGATCTGTGGAGGGGCCACGCTCACTCAGAGCACACTGCATTTTCTTAGCACACGTTGGGGACCTGCTACGGCTGGTGCATCGATTACAAATGGTTAGACCCCATATCCTTTTCTTGGTTTCAGGTCAATAAGCATTTCTGTAATAGCAATTGTATATAGGCTTACAATCTTTTATCTGCAATTCTGAAACTCAAAAAGAGTTGCTATTCAACCCCACAGATTGTGCAACACCAAGAGGGAACCGTAGTGTAAACGATGGACTTCGGATGATAATGATATTCAGTGTAGGTTCGTCCCTTATAACAGTTGTGGGGCATGTCGAGTGTGGGGAAGGCAATGTGTGTGTGGTGGCAAGGGACATACCGGAAATCTCTGTACTACTTCTTAGTTTTGCTGCAAGCCTAAAACTGCCCTCCCAAGATTTTAATAATAATTTTTTAAAACGTGGTAGAGCCCAATCCTAACTGAATATAAGGCTATTTACGCTATGTTTATCACATTTAGCATGACCATATTTACTCTGCACACTGTGGGAATAGTCTGTGTTAATTTGGGGTGCTGACCCAGGCCCATCAAAGATATTAGGTCCTATGTGTACAAGTAACATATTACCTTTCTAAAACCCTCAAAATTCTGATTCTGAAACCCAGCTGGGCCCAAGGTTTGGGATATGGGCCTGTGACCCTGTATGTTCTTCCCATGGCCATTTGGACTATTCTGGCTCACTCTGTTGTGTGTGCACCCCACTTTGGAGTAAAGAGAGGGTGAAACCAAAGCTCTGGGGAGTTCCTTACTCCAGCGAGCTGGGGGCAGGAAATGAGAATGAGCCATGCTCTTTTCCCTGAATTACATCCTTTTGCCCATCTGAGGAGAAGCTTCTGGGTTTGGTCTAAACCGAGAGCATCCCCAAGAAAACACATTTACCAATGGCCTTCTGCCAAAAGAATGTTTCATTCCCTGCCAGCATCAGCTGTGAAAGGCAATGATGGCAGAGTGGGATGTAGCTAGAATCCAGAATGTTCAAGTTAGAACATGTTGTCAGTGGGCTCCTTTACATTTCACTCACCCATTCAACAAAGTGTGTATTGATCCTGTTCTAAGAATTGAGTTAAGGCTGGAGATGCCAAGATGAAAAGTCTTTGTGTGTCTGCCTGCCCAAAAGTTGGCTAGTTTGCTTGGGAAAGACACGCAGATGACATGCGTACAATTCCAGGCCTGGGAAATGCTTGTGGGCTCTGGGGAGACAGTTCTAACTCTGCAGACTGAATGAAGATGGGCTCATAAGGAAAAACAGCTCTTCAGTGGAAACTGGAAGGTTGACTAGGACTTTTTCAGGTGAATGAGGCTGGAGAAGGCATTCCAGCTAAAGGCATGGTGTCTGGCCAGGATACTTGCTGTGTCTCAGTGTATCTCAGAATATTTCAGTAGCTCAGTGGTGTTGGGGGTTAACATGAGAAGGAGCAATGTGGGAAATGAAACCAGCTTCCTGGCAGGAGTCCTGTCATCCAGGCCTTGTGTCGAGGGGTGTGGATTTCCCATGTGGAGCACAGAGACTCTACGAGTGCCCCCTGACCCTTGCCCCTGCAGGAATTCCTTCTGCAGCTTCCCTGCTGGATGGTTGAGTGGCCCCTGCTTGACCATTATTCCTGGGACATTATTTGGTTAACATAGAAATGAGTTTTTTCTGTGTATTTCATGACTTGTAATTTGTACTAGTTTTGAAGCCTGATATTTCTCAGGCTGTCTGTACAACTTCAACTTGTTCTTTGTTGGGCAGTGATATAGGATTCTTCAATTTATTTTCTTCTACATTCTCATTTTTCACACCAGTTGTCTTATTATTCTTAACTATTATTAAAAGGAATGATAAAAAGTAATTAACCATCTGGAACAGATTCATGCTTCCCATTAGTCAGGGCATCCATTATGAAACCTCCCCAAAGTTCAGCCTTGGAAATAAATTCTCCAAGTAGGTGGATTAGCTAATGAATTTTTCTTCTCCAAGGGTAGGTGTATTTTCTTAGCACTGCCAGGACTTCCACTTACCCATTTATCAAAGTGGGAAAAAGTAGAAGTGAAAATGGAAGTGACTTATTAGTATAATTTACTGTGTAAAAGCCGTAGATTTGAGGTGGTTTTTGTAAGGCTTTGGCGCTGTACTTTCCCACTAATACAGATCTAGTGTGGCCCTTAACACTGCCTCAGGAAGGTAACTGTGTGCAGCTGATACTCCTTTGGGTTGCCTAGAAACACCTCTGTCCTTTTCTGTCTATGGTGAGGAAGCTGGAGAAGGGTCTACAGCAGGGCAGCACCAAGAGTGGAATGTCACTTCCTCAGCTTGTCCTGTGTGGGTCCCACTGTGAGTTTCAGGAGCACTTGGAGTTTGACAAAAGGAGCAGTCGTGTTGCTGGCGGGTGAGATTTGTGTGCTGCCTGGGTCCCACGAATCACCCTCTCCCCTGGTGTCCAGGGCACGGGAGGCTGTCTGACTCCTGGGAGACCCGTGTGACACTGCAGCCCAGCTGCATTGCCCAACATGTTGGCCCCTTGGACACATAAACCCAGATGGCCACTTCCCTCTGTGACTTCCATGGAGCCCCACAGTTGCTGATACACCAGGAACTGAGAATAGATTCATTATGGGAACTTGAAGGCAACCCTCCAGATTCAGGGCTGCCCTGGGCATACACGAGCTCAGGCCTCAAGGGCAGGCCTCCAGGGGCAAGAAGGCTGACTCTCCATTGACTGTGTCAACAAGAAGTGTCTGCTTCTTACCAGATCTGAAGCCATTCACAGTGCTCAGAATTCCCAAAGTTTGACAATTCATAACCAAGAGTGAACTCTTTATGCTTCATGAACTCTGTGGTTCCCCGTCAGCCTGATAAGATTTAGCCCAGGTATACATTTTCATGAAGCCTTGATAATGCTGGCTTCCAAGGTGGTTCTGTTCAACAAATATTTATACTGCACCTTTTGCGTTCTAAGTCCCGCGCTGCACTCTGAGGATATAGGGATGAATGAGGCAGGGATCCATTCCCACAGAGTTCTCAGACTGCTGATAGATGCAGGTACAGAAAAATTAGATAACTCTGGTAAATGCTGTAAGAGAGGTTTCAGGATTGTGCCATAGAAGCCTGGAGAAAAGCACCCCTGTTTACTTCAGAGGCTTAGGGAATCCTTCACAGAGAGGATGATATTTATGCTGGGTCTTGATGCACTCATAGGAGTTTGCCACATTGAAAGCAGGGTGAAGGAATAGGGAATACAGCTGAAGCAGAAAGGATGCAAACAGAAGCATGGCTTCAAAGGCCCTGGTGTGGTGCATGGTATGTTCCTGAGACTGATGCTCAGGGTGTATGTTCGTGGAGGGAGAGGCTGGGGCCATTCTGGCGAGGCAGTACTCCCTGAGGGGAGGGGCTGAGGTGGGGACCCAGGATGGGTTCATGGGCTAGAGCTGGAGCAGGAAGCTCCCACCTTCAGGAGGAGTGACTAAATCTCAACATAAGCGGCAGAAGCTGGTTGTTCCAGACAGGTATGAGTAAGTGGTTCATGTATGACTGCCTTTCCTCTTGAATAGATTATATGCTACTGGAAAGCAAGGGGTAGCTTTTAATTTCTTTTTTGAGTCTTATACACTAGAGTCTAATAGAATATTATTAAAGCATATGGGAAGTCATGCCACTTGCTTACAGTTACTAAGTTTGTAGGGTGGCAAAGTTAAGAGGCCTTCTGCCTCTAGAGCCTGTGTGTTTACCATGGCCCTAGACAGCTGCTATAGATGGAAAGTTTATGTCCCACCAGAATTCATATGTTGAAAGCTAATCTCCAATGTGGTGATATTTGGAGGTGGGGCCTTTGGAAGGTGATTAGATCATGATGGTGCAGTGCTCATGAACTGGATCAATGCTCTTACAAATGAGACCCCAGGGAGTCCCCTTGTCCCTCCCACATGTGAGGACACAGCTAGAAGACAGCTATTTGTGAACCAGAAAGCAGGCCCTTGTCTGACCCAGTATCTGCCAGTGCCCTGGTCTTGGACTTCCCAGACTTCACAAGCATGAGAAGTAAATTTTTCCTGGTTAAAGTTCCCAGATTATGATAGCAGCCCAGGCAGACCAAGACAATGGCCTTCAGGTGACAGCAGGCAATGGCCCCTGTCCAGTGGGTTGGGTCTCAGTCACAGAATGTGCTTAGTGGACAGAGTCACATGTAAGAAGGGACATTAGCAAATTACAGTGCATGCAGAGGATGGAGACCTGCTGGCTTTTGTCTTGTCCTATCAGGAAAAAAAAAAGGGAGCAGAGCAGATGTCAGGGAGACCCATGGGGATGGGTGGGGGTCACTCTCATTGGATATCTGCAGGGATCTCATGTAGAAGGACGTGTCTTGATCCATGTGGCCTTGGGGGCAGTGCGTGGAAGATGCATCGAGGCAGACCTCCTCCTAACCACTGATGCTGCCTGAAATCATGAAAAGCTATCTAGAAAGAGTAAGGCTCCCTGAATGAGAGGCAAAAATAGCAAGGGTATTGTCAAGGAGTTTCCCTCTCTGGGTAGGAGATCCCACCAAATGATTTGCAATGTCTTTTCCAGTTTGGGGATCCTATAAATCTCTTGACACTTCTATAATTCTGCCATTCTTCCCTGGCTTCCAGGAGAGGCCTGGCTTTGTGAAGACATCAGAAGCTGAGAGGGTGGCTGACTGACACCCAGGTTTTGTCTACATTATTTCCCTGTGTGGGATCCATTTGCCAAGAGAAATTGGGGAAAGTATTTTTAGCCAAGGCATTTGCTTTCATGGGACCTAACTTCCTAGAAATGCCCTCTTCCTTCCCTTTTATGCCATCCCTTACTGTTGCCCAAGATTTTTACCCTTTGGGGTGCTTTTTAGATTATGTTCTTTTTCATCTCATAACCCGGTCTCATTCCAGAAGATTTAGACCCAGGTGCTAGATTTCAGCATAGAGAGACAGCATCCTCTTGACTGTCACAGAAAATACCCCTCCTGCGTGGGCAGCTGACTTTGGAGCAGAGTTCTCAGCCTTGACTGCATTTTCGGATCACTTGGGGAGGTTTGAAACATCCCAGTGCTTAGGCTGCACCCATACTGGTTAGATCAGAGACCATGAGTGGGGTCAGATGCCAGAGGGTTGTAAAGCTTCCTGGATGGTTCCAATGTGCAGTCAAGTCTGAGAATCATGGCTTAAGATACATTCTGGAGTCCCCCTGGCAGGACCTCTTGGTCCTGTTCCACTGTGGACTTCAAGGGTGTTCAGCAAGGCAGCTTACAGTTCCCCACCTGCCACCTGTGGACCTTCGAAGAAGTTATTTGACTTCTCAGAGCCTTCGTACGGAGCTTCTAGAAGGTTGCCTTTATGTGTACCTTGTTTTCGACATGGTGCCTGGCAAGGAGCTCACCCTGGTGCTGTTGGCTGTGATGATACTGATGAAGAGGAGGAGAAGGATGGTGATGACAACCACAGGAAGTACTAGCTGGGCGTTCTGTGTGGGTGTGGCCTCTGAGCCAGAAGTTCTGCATGTAATTGTTTATTCCAATCAATAATCACTGCTATTATGTCACTTTTTTCCACATCACCACCTCCATGGAAAATGATATTTATACAGCTACTGGAGTCAAAGTGTGACAGCTGCAGGACTGGAGGTGATGAGCCCACTTTCCCTCCAGGAGCCACAAACACTGAAGGGACTGATACCTTGGGCATAAACCCCGAACTCAGGGTCGGGAAGCTCTGCCTATTACACATGATGGTGGTGGTGGTGAGGAAGGGCAGGAGGGTTAACTGCTCTGTTGGCCCCTGATGTACATCACTTCTCACTTGAAGCAAATTACAGGTGTTCACACAATACAGTTTTAATTCTTGGGGAATGTTATGGGCTGAATTGTGTTCCCCAAAAGTCACATATTAAAGTCCTAATCTCCAGTACCTCAGGATGAGCCATACATGGAGATAAGGTCTTTAAAGAGTTAATTAAATGAAAGTGAGGCCCTTAGGGTGGGTCCTAATCTTATGTGACTAGTGCCCTTATAAGAAGAGGAGATTAGGACAGCATACAGAGGGAAGACCATGTGAGCACACAGTGAGGAGGTCGCTGTCCACAAGCCAAGGAAAGATGCCTCAGAAGACACCAACCCTGCTGACATCTTGATCTTGGACTTCCAGCCTCCAGAACTGTGAAAACCTAAATTTCTGTTGCTTGAGCCACGCTGTCTGAGGTACTTTGTTATGGAAGCCCCAGCCGACTAAGACAGGGACATCAGCCTCTCTACCACTTTCTTGAATCTGCCTTTCGAACTTCTTTAGGTTTCTCCTGCCTCTAAAACAGTGGTTTTCAAACTTTATTGGGCTTCAGAATACCCAGAGGTCTTGTTAAAGCAGATCACTGGGCTTCACCCCTAGAGTGTCTGATGTGTAAGTGTGCAGAACCAGGGGAGGCCTAGGAATTTGCATGTCTAGCATGTTCCCAGGTATCATAGTTTGGGCTGCTGTAACAAAGTGCCACAGAGTGGGTGGCTTATGAACAACAGAACATAACAGTTCTGTAGGTTGGAAGTCCAAGATCAGAGTGCCAGCATGATCAGGCTCTCACGAGAGCCATCTTCTGGGTTGTTGACTGTTGCCTTCTAGTTGCATCCTCATATGGTGGGAGGAGAGAGCTAGCTCTCTGGCCTCTCCTTGTAAAGGCACTAATCCCATTCCTGAGGGCTCTACCCTCATGCCCTAATGACCTCTACAGGCCCCATTTCCAGATCCAATCACTTTGGGGATTGGGGTTTCAACATGTGAATTCTGGGGATACACATGTTCAGCCCCATAACAAAGGGGGAGAGAGATACTGCTAGTCAGGAGGCTGCCCTTTGAGAAGCTCTGTTCTAACAAGCCTGTAAGTGGCTCCCAGCAGGCCCTCTTAGCCTTTTGAATCTTATGACTTTGGGACTGATTGGGGCTGCCCATCTGGGTTAGCCTGCCTCCTTCCCTCTCTCTGACCCACTCGTTGGGGTCTGAGCATACACTCAGCCCTTCCCTCCCATATGCCCTCTGTGTTGCCAAGCATAAAGGCATAATTGATCGAGTCTTGCTGTCATTCCCCGGTGTTAGGGTTCCTCTGTTCTGCTTTTACATAGGCAGATACATCCCTGGGGTTACACAGCTGATAAAGACACGTGGCGACATAAACAAAGCTGCCAGGAGAAGCTAACAAATGTGGATGATCTTCGTGTGGAGTACCAAGGGACCGAGTGCGGAGGGGCTCACTTTGCACAGGAGGATGAAGCAGGCTAGCCGGAGGGAGAGGCATCGCACCTGGGTGTGCTGAGCTGCAGAGATTTTCCTGGCAGACAGGAGGGTGTTCTCAGGCTCTCTTCTAAGGGAGCAGCATGTGCAAAGGTATGGAGATTGGAAACAGCCCGGCCTCTTTGGGGAAGAGCTAAGAAATCTTAATTCTTGAAGCATTTTAGTCTGTGGGTGGAGGTGAGATGGGAGGGTTAGACTGGTGCCACCTCCATTTGCTGGGAGTTTGGTATTTATCTTTAAGGACCGAGGACATGTGTTAGTGTCCTATTGTCCCTATTGTTTCTGTAATAAATTACTGCAAACTCAGTGACTTCAACAACACACATTTATTCTCTTGTTATCCAGGTCCAAGGATTAATATGAGACCCATGGGACTAAAATCAATAGGTCAGCAGGGCCCTGTTCCTTCTGGAGGTGTCAAGGGAGAATCATATCTGCTCCTTGCCTCTACCAGAGGCTGCTGGCAGTCCATGGCTTTAGCTCAACACTCCACTCTCAGCTTCTGTGGTCAGTCACTGGCCTTCTCTGATTTGGATTCTCCTCTTATAAGGATGCTTGTGATTGCATGGGGCCCACCCAGACAGTCAAGGAGCATCTCCCCATATCAAGAGCCTTAACTTACACCTGCAAAACACCTTTTTCCATATTAAGTAACATGCACAGATTCTAGGGATTAGGATGTGGACCCATTTAGGGGCCATTATTTAGCCTATCACAGAGCAACTGAGGAATTTTAAGTCACCTCAACAAGGTGAGAGAAATCCATTGTGGAAGGCCAGCTCTGCTGGTGTCCGAGGCCATGTGACCCCCAAATAGTGTTGTTGGGGGTGGAGAGGAGATGGGGGCTTGAACTGGGGGAGAAATTGGTGAGAATTCAGTAGTGGAAGAGGAAGGCATAAGAAGCATTGAGGGTGCCTCTGAGGTTTGAAATGGTGTCATTTTTAATGGTGTCTTTAATCAAAAGGAGTACAGGCCCTTCTGTCTCCTTGCCTGGCTACCTTCTCTGGTCTTTAGAACTTGCAGGAACCTGTTCCTGGCATGCCTACTTCTGTCCTCATGTCCCGAAAATGCCCTGCTCCCCATCAGCAGACAAGGTGCTTTCTGGTGCATTGGCGTTTACTTTCTCCATCTCATTTCTTGGGCTGCAAATTTCTCGAGCACCTTGCAAGGTGTCAGCTGCGTAGCAGGCTCTGGTTCTGTCAGGTTCCTCGGTCTGTATGTAGACAATTGGGCGCATAGGGGCAGCAGCTGAGGCTGGGAAGCACGGGATCTGCTGTTGCTAGGACACCTTTCTCACTCTCCACACCTTCCCGGAATGACGATGGGGGGATGAGTTGTTCACCTTGATCTCTCTGCTTATGAAATTTTTAGTTTCTCCCCTTTAGGAAGTCACGTATCTTCCAGGATGTCATGTAGTCTTTAAAATGGGTGTAAATAAATCTAATAGCTGAAAATGACTTGGAAATCATTTATCAAGGAGGGATAATTCAGCTGGAAATACCAGAAAGCAATTTTCAAGACTGCTTGCCTGTGTGTTTCCAGAAATGTGCTCTCCCTTGAGATAATATTTCTTGCATCCATTTCAGTAAGTATCTGTTCTGTTCATTTGCTAATGGATTCTGAGGCTCTCGTCTCCTGTGTTCTGGGTTGTGCTTAACTTCCTTTATCCTGCTTACTCCCTAAAGCCACGAAGAAGAGTAGGTTCCTTTATTTAAAAACAAGGAATGGGATGTTGAAGGGGATTTTTCCACTTGCTTGGGAATTCTGGTTTTTATCCCAAAGCTGAGAGAAAATAGTTGAGGATTTTCCATTATTTAGAGAGAAGGTAGAGGCCACAGGGGAGGACCAATCCAAAGAGAGAAAGATTGGTCCAGCACCCTCAACCCCTTCCCCTCTAGAAGGACTGAACGTATTCACGGCGGAGAGAGTTGTAGGAGTGATGGGGTGTCCCAATTTCCTGCTAATGGGAGTGACTCCACCAAGTCAGATGGGGAGATCTAATCAGACCACATGTGGCCCCTGGGGGTGCTGCCAGAAGAGGCTGGCATCTCCCTGCCTGGCTGGAGGCTGGCTGAGCTGTAGCTCTCAGAAGCCTGTCTTTGGAGCAGGGAGCAGAGTCTGGCGAGGACTTTCTTGGGAGCTTCCAGAATGTGGAGGAAATTGGTGTGGATTCTCAAGACTGGGGGGACCTACCTGGACATGGGGGAATTTTGGAGGCAAGAGGCCAGCAGGTGGGTTTGGTGGGCAGCCTGCCCTGTCTCTTCCTGCTGCCATCGCAGGCAGGCTCCTGGGACCTGTGGAGGCCTGGGGGCGAGGGTCCAGCAGGAAAGGGGGTCTGCTGTAGAGGGGCCTGGAAACTAAGACTGCCAAGGTCAGGTCCAGTGCAATTCCCAGGACGGCTAATCGTCATATCAGGGAGCTCTGTAGTGTGGAGGTCCTGACAGCAGAGCTGGGAAGGACTGGCAGATGGGCCTTGCAGGAGAGCTGACTTTTGGTCACCTGCCAAGAGGTAACAAAAGACAGACAGACAACAAAGTCTTCAAAATGCAGGCATTGCTTTGTGTGCTCTATCTAATGCACCCTCCCTCTGCTTCGCTCTAGGAGGAGCCGCAGGCAGGCAGTGGGGTGGGGGACCAGCCAGTGGCCTGCAGGTCTGTGTAGGCCCTTGCCCTGTGCGTGGGTCTCAGCTGACGGAAGGGACAAAGCTCGGAGTTGAATGTGAATTGAAGTGTTCACACTGAGCTTCCCTGCAATTTTTAAATCCTAAAACAGAGTCAGATTTTCCCAGTGGATTTTGTTCTTATAACTGAAAGTTAGCAGAAGACTGAGGGATCTACTGGAGATGATCATCAGTTAAGGAAGAGAGATCCACAGAGCACCCCTTGGGTAGTGATGGAAGAAAAATGAAATAAAAATGAAGCCATTGTATTTTTACACTGTTGGAGTCCAGCTCATTCAATAAATTTGTTACAGAAACTGTCAGGGGCACAACACAGGATATCAACTTGAGATCAGAGATTTAATATATTGTAAGAACTGCTTTATACTGATGTAAAGGCTTTAGGAGATGTGTGTGCGTGTGTGTATCTATCTATATATGCTGCGTCTCTATAATGCCTAACACATAGTAGGTGCTTATAAATATGTCTCCCTGCTGCCCCACACAGTTAATAAGCATGCTTTAAACTCATTTCATCCTCACAACAAGCTTGTGAGTAGTTACTAGTATTAGGCCATTTTACAAACAAGCAACTGAAGCACAGAGAGGTTAAGATACTTGCCTAAGGACACACAGCAGTAGCAGAGGGACAGGGATCTGCACCCAGACCTCTGGCTCCGTGGGCCATTCTCTCTCCAGTCTTCTCACTGCCCCCTTTAATCTCCCAACCCTATCTTTTCTGTCTCTCAATTATTTTATTACAGAATTTTCCAAACATATAGAGAGAATGGTATAACAGACTCCATATGCATTCACTCAGCTTCAGCAATTCTCAATTTATAAACTGTGCTCTGAAGCCCCATGCTCTCCTGCCTCTTTTAGCAAATTTGTTGGAGGTGGTAGATGTTTGCTGAGCAATGGATAAAAAAAAAAGTTGGAGAGTAATTGCCATTTGATACAGAACAGAAGAGCTTAGCTTTGGTTTAAGCTGTTCATTCCCCCTCCCACATTCAGCTGCAGAAAAAAAAAATAATTCTGCATGCTGACTTAGTTTTGTCCTCATCTTATCTGACCTTATTTAGTCAGATAAAAAAAAACCCCAAAAACTAGGAAGGCATTTTCCAGAGATTCATGACCCTTTAAATGACTCTTCCATTTACACTTATATAATTGTTTCATATTGGATAGTCTTAATAATATCAAATTTCATTTCTAAAGGAAGCTGACAAAAGCTTTTAAAGACTCATTCAAATGTGTTAGAGAAGCTGAGAATAACAATTGGCTGCCAATTCATTTCATTTCAGTGTTTTCTGCCTAAGGGTGCTGCACTTTTCATTAAAAATCCTCCACAGTTACAGCAAAAACCATATGCCCTGATTCCAGATCCCTGTCCCAGACCTATAATGTGACAAATGGCACCCCTAGAACTGCTCAGACACAGCCCTGTGTCTCCCTTGCACAGGAGGCCCCATTCTGGGGTTCCCCCGGGACATTGCTGGCCGGCAGCAGAGTGGGTGACAAGCCCTGTTCACCCTACTCCACGTCCAACCTCAGGCCCCTCTCAGGTACGCTGTGTCTAGGAAGCAGGCTTTGCTGAAATGCCAGAAGTGGTTTTTGAAAGAATCTGATTTTATGGGAATGAATTAAAAAACCTCTAGCTATCATTCAGGTTTTCCCTTTCAGTGAGATTTACTGAAGTCTAATTTACAAATAGTCAAATTCACCTTTGTATTTTGGCAAGGTACACAGCCACATATCTGTCCTTGTATCTACAGTGGGGATGCAGAGTAGTTCCATCGCCCAAAAGCCTCCCATGTACCCCTTTGTAGACAGTCCCAAACCCCATCCTTAGGCAGCCATTGATCTGCTCCCTGCTTCTGTGATTCTGCTTTTTCTCTAGGATGTCATATAAATGCAACTATGCAGCAAGGAGCCTTTTGACTCTGGCATCTTGCACTCAGTGTAATGCTTCTGAGACTCCTTTGTGTGGTTGCATTGAACAAGAGTTCATTCCTCATTACTGAGTATTTTTTAATGTAAGGATGGACAATCAGGCTGTTTCCAGCTTGGAGCTATCATGAATAAAGCTGCTATTAAACATTCATATGCAGTCTTTGTGTAAACATGTATTTTCATTTCTTTGGGGTAGACACCTGGGATGGGATTGCTGTGCCATACAGGAGTGTTTGCATTCTCAGCAGCAATGTATCAGTTCCTAGTTGTTTCACATCCTTGACAGCACTTGGAATAAACAGGTATCTTTTTAGCTGTTCTATAATGTGTGTGGATGTCATACAGATCTTTATATATGGAAGGGCAGGAACACATTGTTAAAAGCCCAGCCTCAGTGATTACCACCATGAGCCTTTTTCTCCTTCAAGCCTTCAGCTTGTGCTTCAGGAAGTAGACTGCAGGATTCCCTGGGTACAGGTACCACCAAAGTGAGGCTTTGATGAGAAACTGCAGCATAATGCTCTGTGAGGCAGGCGTGCTAACAGGACTGATGAGGGCCCATGTGGCCCGAGGAAGAGTATGTTCTTGGAAAACTGGGACCAAATGCCCTTTCTGCTGCTGCTTATCGTGCCCTCAACACCCAGCAAATCATGGAAGTCTGCACCGGCCTGTCCGCTTCTGTGTCTGAACAGAGATAATGATGGCTGCTTGCCCACCCTCTCAGAGAGTGAAGAAGAGCCTTAAAAATGGAAAAGTATAACCCAGAGAAGAAAGGAGGGCACGATCAGTTTTATTGTTGTTGAGTTACTGCTGGCTAAAATGCAGCACTGAAGTAAAAGCACTACTGTTATTAGCAGTGAAGTCGACGAGACTGTTTTTCATCCACTTTGTTATTTTTAACAATTTTATGTACTTATAATTCCATGAAAATGCCACAAAAACTGCTTGATGTAAAAGCTGTATGTTCTTTTGTGATTTTTTATTTTTTATTTTTTGAATTTTTTATTAAGGTATGATTGATATACACTCTTAGGAAGGTTTCACATGAAGAAACAATGTGGTTACTACATTTACCCATATTATCAAGTCCCCACCCATACCCCAATGCAGTCACTGTCCATCAGTGCAGCAAGTTGCCAGAGATCCACTATGTCCCTTCTTTGTGATACACTGTTCTCCCCGTGATCCTCCCTTTTGTGATTTTTAATATAAATTTCTCTTTAGGTATAGGCATCCTCTTAGATACACTTCCCAGATACCAGTCCTCTGAAATGTTATTGGAGACCTTGCTCTAATTTCAAACACTGTCAACTCTTGCTCATAAAAGGAGCTGTTTATATAGTTTGTGGATTATTCTTTTTCCCTCTTGGACCATTTGTTTTACTGCTCAATGCCATTCTTGGTTGGTTCAGACAGGAGGAATGGAAGATAATGAAATGTTGGCTGGATTATTTTCTCCTTGGTTATGGCTGTAGTAGAAAATTTGGCTAAAATGTAGTTTTTTGGCTATCTGGGGATTTAGATTATTTAGCTCTGCCCCTTTGCTCTGTTAACAAAGTCAACGAAGAGTTGAATGAAGGTCGACAATGAGATATTCCAGTTTGTGATCTATGGTTTCTGTCTTATATACAACAGATATTACGTTCGAAATTTGGATAAAGCAAAATTTCTTAGGAGCTTAATTCCCATTTGTACTTTGGATACAAGAAATGTTTCTTTTTGGGAAGTAGAACAAGGGAGAGGAATAAAGAGCCTTTGACTAAACATTCTTTTGATCAGCTATGACAAGTTTGATACTATGGTCAAATACAGTAGTGGCAATTCTAAAAAATGTTGCCTAACTAGATGGCATGTGCGTAGAAAGAGAGACAGGCAGAATGAATGATAGGTCTCCAGTGACCTCCACTTTAATTTCAGAGATTCATTTGAAGATGGGCACCCACAGAAAATTGCCTGACTTCCAAGGCAGGGGTGTTGTCCTTTTTGTTTGCTGTTGTCTCTCCAGCACCTTAGAACAGTAGCTGGCATGTAATAGGTGTTCCTTAAATGTCTGTGAATGGTGGGGAGGATGAGTGAGTATTCTGAGAGACAACAAATGCACAGACCTGGGTACTTTGCAGATGTAGAGACATGGTTTGCATCCTGGTTGCCTGAAATTTCTTTGGTGATCTTGATTCAGCACTGAAAAAGGCCATTAGAAAGTAGACAGCTAAACAAAGGCATCACACTGCCTGCTTTTGAAATATACAATGAAGCTACAGTAATTAAAGCAGTATGGTACTAGCATAAAGACAGATATGTAAATCAATGGAACAGAACACAGAGTCTAAAAATAAACCCTCACATATATGGTCAGCTGATCTTGGACAGGTGTGCCAAGAATATACAATGGGGAAAGGGTAGTCTTCAAAGAAAAGTGTTGAGAAAACTGAGAATACACATGCAAAACAGTAAAATATTACACTGTATTCAAAATTAACTCAAAATAGATTAAAGAGTTGAAGGTAAGGCCTGAAACTATAGAACTCCTAGAAGAAAATGTAGGGGACAAACTTGTTGTCATTGGTCTTGGCTGTTATTACTTGGACATGACAACAAAAGCAAAAATAGACAAATGGGACCACATCAAACTGAGAAGCTTATGCCCAGCAAAGGAAACAATCAGCAGAATGAAAAGGCAACCTGGGAGAAAATATTTGCAAGCTGTATGTCTGGTAAGGGTTTAATATCCAACATATATAAGGAATGCCTATAACTCAAGAGCAAAACCAAAACCAAATAGCTCAGTTAATATGCTGGCTAAGACTTAAGTAGGTATTTCTCCAAGAAGACACAGATATAGCCAACAAATGGCCATCCTCACCAATCAGGGAAATGCAGATCAAAAGAGTTATCACCTAAACACCTGTTGGATGACCATTACTAAAAAAAAACAAAAGATAGCAAGTGTAGGCAAAGATGTAGAGAAATTGGAAATCTTGTACACTGTTGCTGAGAATGTATAATGGTGCATTTGTTAAAGTAAATAGTATAGAGGTTCCTCAAAAAATTAAAAATAGAACTACTTTATGATCTAGCAATCCCACTTCTGGGTATATATCAAAGAGAATTGAAATCAGGGTATTGAAGAGATGTTTGCACTCCTTTGTTCATTATAGCATTATTCACAGTAGTTAAGAGGTGGAAACAAACTAAAGGTCCATCAACAGATGAATAAATGAAATGTGATATATACATAACATGGAATATCATTCAGCTTTAAAACAGGGGGGAATCCTGCCATATGCAACAACAATGGCAGAACCAGGTATTAGATATAACTTATAATATAATTATATAATCTTTTGTGTAATATGTAATATTAGTAACATATAACTACTATATACCATATACCATATTGCTTTATGAATATATTATAATTAAATATGAAAAATTATTACTTATTGTGTATTTATACAATAATAATTTTATTATTATTACTTAACATTGTATTACTATTATTTATTGTGTATATATGGAGAGAAAGAGAGAGAGAGAGAGAGAGAGAGAGAGAGAGAGATTTTTTTATAGTGATTGGCCCAAGGCCCAGGAAAGCCAGAGGTGTAACCCAGTCTGCCTTTGAGGGCCCGGGAACCAGGCAAGCTGATGGTGTGAGCCCTAGTCCAAGGGCAGAAGATAAGGTGAGATGTCCCAGGTCAATCAGTGAGGCAGAAAAAACGGGCAGATTTCTCCTTCCTCTGCCTTTTGTTCTATTCAGGCCCTAACTGGACTGGAGGATGCCACCCACACTGGGAGAGCCATCTGCTTTACTGTCCACTGATTTAAATGCTCATCTCACTGGAACTGCGCTCGCAGGCACACCCAGACGTGATGTCTAATCTGGGCACCTGTGGCCAGTGAATTTGACACAGAAAAGTAGCTGCCACACTATGCGCTTACTTCCCCTGGTTAACGACCCTATAACTTTGTCCTACTGTTAGTGTCCCTACTCACAGAAGAGGAAACTGAGGTAAAGTGACTTGCCCCAGGTCACCTGCACCCTTGTATTCGTTTCCCAAGACTTTTGTGACAAGTCACTACCAACTGGGTGATTTATGACAACCGTTTGTTCTCTCAGATTTCTGGAGCCGAGGGGTCTGACATCAAGGCGCCTGCAGGGCCGTGCTGCTCCGAGTTCTCTGGGCAGAGTCCTCGTGACTCTTCTTGCTGCCGGTGGCTGCTGGCGAGCCTCCGTGTCCCTGGGCTTGCGGCTGCCTCACTCCAACCTGTCTCTGTGTTCACACGGCTTCTTCCTGCTGAGTCTCTGTGTGTCCCCGTGTCCCCTCTTCTTTATAGGGACACCAGTCACTGGATTTAGGGCCCTCAATCCTAATCCAGTATGACCTCATCAGTTATTGGACTTGGGGCCCTTACTATCCAACATGACCTCATCTTAAGTACATCTGCAAAGGCTTTATTGCCAAATAAGGTCACATTCTGAGGGTTCTGGGTGGATAGGAGTTTTGGCAACACTATTTAACCACTAAAACCCTGTTTGTCTATCCGACTTCAAAGCTGTCTTCTCTGGTGCCCTATGCAGTCTACAGCACATGGGCTGAAGGAACAGAGCAGGTGGGGTAAACTGGGCCTGGGAGCAGGGAGAAAATTCCACCAGCGAGTGATGTTTGTCTTTGTTAACATTTTTTGTGTTATTTAGCATATAAAATTGACTGTCATGTCTTCCCTGGAGATTTTGTTTTGTCAAGAATAAATAGATTGCTGGTCCCTTTAATGATTTCTGTGTCTCAGTCCTTTCTGATATTAACCTGGAGTTCTTACTTTCTGTTTGTGTTGGCCTGTATACCTTGGGGCGTGCTTTTCACTGGTCTGGAGTAAGTGGTTTTGGGCATGTTTTGTACAACATGTAGAGAGTCCCATTTTCTACCCCACTGGCAATTTCATGCCCTTGGAACGGAGGAGAGGAGTAGCAGGGGGAGGGGTCCCTGAATTCAGGGGGTGTTCAGAGCCCAGGAGGGCGGGAGGAGCACCAGGCCCATTCCCTGCTCTCTCGCCCTCACGGTCACCCTGGAGGCACATGCGCTGATCCTCATCTCACTGCGCTGGGAGCTGTAGTGTTAGGTGACCCTCCTGTGGTACTGTGGCTTGCTGGAGGCACAGAAGGATTATGTCACTGGGTTGGCTCCCTATCCTTTCCACCAGGAGGAGAAGGCAACAGATGAGGGCACAAGTGAGTAAGGTCAGCACTAGGGCTAGGATTTAGGAGGATATTTATCTAGTTATCAAGAACCTATTGGTTCCAAGTGACAGAGAATCACTTTATTCACTTAAACTTGAAAAGGAGGAGGCAAGAACTTATTAGGTCCTGTAGCTGAGTGGTCTACAATAGTGTCTGGCTTGATAGAAGGCCAAATCCACGTCTTCAAGTCTCTGCCCTCTTTCTATTGCATAGACGGACTTTCTCCCTGTGGCAGAGGGGAAGGAAGCCAGGGAAAGAGGCTCTTCAGGGGAGGTCCCATCAGAGGAGTCTTAGGGACAGGTATGTGCCTCTCAAAACCCCTCACAGGGGCGGGGCCTAGGGTTTGTGTTTGGCCTGGTCTGCTTCACATGCCACATGTGCCATAGTGGAGTAGGGTCACCAGTCCACATGGGACAGGGTTCACAGAGAAGAGGGGTTCTGCAGCTCTCTTCCTGTTCTTCTAAGAACACCGATCCTATCATGGAGCTCCACTCTCATGACCTAATTACTTCCCAGAGACCCCACCTCTAAATTCCATCACATTAGGACTTCCATGTAGGAATCTTAAGGGACACAAATGTTCAATCTGTAGCCAGGTCTATAGCAATAGGCAGGCCAAAAAAGGAGAATTCATCCTAAAGGACCAGTAGGATGTTCAGCCTTGATAGGTATAAAAATCAAGGCCTGCCTAGTCATTCTTTTTTTTTTTTTTTTTTTTGTCTCAAATGCAAAATGTTTTTATTCCTGGAAAATTGCATAGATAGTACTTGGTACCAAATGTGAATTTTCTTTTTTCTCATATAATCTCTGTCCTTACAAAGATACTAAAAACAAGTAAGCAAACAAGACAACAATAATAAAACTCATCAACCCTGTGCCATAAAAATGAAAACAACTCCATGGCATTGAAAACATATGAGTGTGTGTGTTGGGGGGATCATTTGTCATTCCAATTTCATCTACAGATTACAGATTTATTATTCCCAGTTTTTTTTTTTAAATTAATTAATTAATTAATTAATTTTTTTTGTGAGGGCATCTCTCATATTTATTGATCAAATGGTTGTTAACGACAATAAAATTCTGTATAGGGGAGTCAATGCTCAATGCACAATCATTAATACACCCCAAGCCTAATTTTCGTCAGTCTCCAATCTTCTGAGGCATAACAAACAAGTTCTTACATGTAGAACAAATTCTTACATAATGAATAAGTTACATAGTGAACAGTACAAGGGCAGTCATCACAGAAACTTTCGGTTTTGCTCATGCATTATGAACTCTAAACAGTCAGTTCAAATATGAATACTCATTTGGTTTTTATACTTGATTTATATGTGGATACCACATTTCTCTCTTTATTATTATTATTTTTAATAAAATGCTGAAGTGGTAGGTAGATACAAGATAAAGGTAGAAAACATAGTTTAGTGTTGTAAGAGAGCAAATATAGATGATCAGGTGTGTGCCTGTAGACTATGTGTTAATCCAAGCTAGACAAGGGCAATAAAACATCCTGCCTAGTCATTCTTAAGAGTCAACTTCTAAACTTACCTTCCTCCCACAGACTCTGCCTGATTCCCTGTCTTGCACTCAGCCCTGGAGTGTGCACATGGCAAATGCACAGGAGGAGGCAATTATGATGCTTTTGGCTTTTGTTGCTTTTGGTAGAGAGGCAGCCACCTCTGGTGCCCAGCATGTGGCCACTTCGGTGAGGGAGGAGAGGCAGAATGCTGTTGGGATCAAAGGAATTGGCTCATTTGAGTGCCAACTCCAGTGCAGATAGGAAAATAGCCCATTCCTGGAATCTGCAAACATCCAGTCGCAGATGCATGGGCTGGAAAAAGGAATTTCAGACCCGCTATTGCAGCTTTGATTGGATTTGGCTCCTGGTGCTGTGATGGCCCAGAGAATGTTGGGGTCTGGGAGGCAGCTTCTCAGCTGAGCTCTAATGAGTATCAAGTAGAAATGCATTGTCGCTCTTATTTGTGATTTTCTGTCATCTCTCACCTTTTCCTTTTTCTTCATATCACTGACCTGAGTCCTTTCTGAAGTCAGCTGTAGTGTCAATGAGCCACTGTTTCCTTAGGCTGGAAATTGTATCAGCAGTTTTGAATTTGGGAGAAAATTATATATATTTTCTGATATCAGAAAAATCCATTTTGACCTAACCACCTCCCTGTGTGGGAACAATTTTTGATTTTCTACTCGATGTTTTGAAAATTCATTTGGAATGGAAAAAAAGTGACCCATAGATTTCAGGTTAGCCTCCTGGGATGAAGATGAGCTACCTGCTGGAGCCATTCTATTCGGGAACAAACCCGATTCCTTGTCATCCCTACTAGAGTCCAGGTCACTGGTTGTCCCCTGATGTTAACTATTTCTTCCTCAAAGGTCTCCAGGCTTCCCTTGGTGGTAAATGAGAACGCCACCTTCCTTAGGCCCCTGTGTCCCTGTTGAACCTTGCTTTCATGGGGACGAAACCAAGAAGCAGCCACTGGTTACGGCCACTGCATGAAATCCCAAACTCATTCAGTGAGAAGCTTTATTCCATGAGCTAAAGCTCAGGCAAAAGCTTGTTCATCCTAATGACACCTGGCATGCTTGTGACTCCTGACAGCAAGAGTGAGACCTATGTGGCACACCTTATTTTCAGTTCAGTTTAGCAAACATTTGGGGTTTGACGCACAGCCATGGGGACCTTTGAGCCTGACGGGAGCAAATGTAATTGAGATGAGGGAAGAGCAGTGCTGGGGAGCAGGGAGAGGAAAGAGCCCTGTTTTTCTTGACTCCCCATTACATTTAGCATACATCCCCATTATTTAGCACTGTGTTAGGCACATGACAAATGCTCATTGCATGTTTGCTGGATGAATGATGGGTGGATGGATGGAGGGAAGGGAGTCAGCCAGACTGGAGAGCCTGGAGCATGTTTATATGCCAAAGGGAAGCCGTGCAGAAAGCAGGGGAGGAGGGGATGTTGTGCAGACTGGTTGGAGTTGGGAAGACTGTGTCATAAGGGCTTGGCTTGGGTGATGAGTCCACCTCAAGGTGGGGTGTGTGTGTGAGTCTTTGGGGAAGGTCGGATTTCAGAAAGCAGATAAGATGGTGAGATAGTTTACTGGGAAGAGGCTAAAGCCACGTGGACTTGCCTGCTGTGGGACAGGGTGTTAAGAGGTCCCTGGGAAGGGTTTGCCAGGAGGAGAGAGTAGGCTGACTGGCCAGGAGGGAGGAGCACTGGGCAACACAGGGTGAGCTGTCAAGACAGGGCTGATGTCAAGAGGGCTCTGAGAGTGACCAGGATGTGTAGGGGCTGACAGCATTAGCTGAATGAGGCCTCCCAGAGCTGAGGTCCGGGAGGTGGCTGAGTTGTTGCTCAGCCGTGTGCTCCCCAGGACAAATTTCTATTCCTTCCTTCCCCTGACAGTTTGTGGTTCCAGTTTTTGTCTTGGAACAATTATATTAAGTACTGTATCATAAGTCACCTTAAAATTATTCTCATTTATAGGTATGTACATATAAATCAGTTGGTTAAAAAAGTTAGTCTCTCCATCAAGCTTAAAAAGCCAGGCTCTCATCTCTGGAGTCAGCATCAGCATGCACTCAGGTAAGATTTTTTCCATCTGTACCAGACAAAGTACAGTATTTTTTCAAATAGTTTTAGATAAAGGGTTCTACAAGCTTTCATGCATAGAAGGTTTTTTTCTTTTCTATATAACTGTTCTATCCTCTGTTGTTCAAATCCATTTTCTTTTAATCCTTGGTGGAGATGCTTTAAAATCAGTGCATTTGCTGTTATGAAAGGCAATTCTGAGCTTTTTTTCATAAGTAAACTGATAGAAATGACACTCAATTAGAGGACTCGGAATTCAGGGTTTATTGTGGCTTGAAGCTTATACAATTTTAGTTCCTTCTGTAAGAAAAAGAGTAATACACAATTAAGTGTAAAAGTAAATACTTCTCTAGAATAGAATGAGAAAGATTGTAAAAATTTTCCAATTAAAAAAACTGACAAATATCACAGACATCACAAAATCCAGGAAAATGACATTTTTATTAGCTATCCAAAGCATCTTTATAGTCCTTTCTTTTTACATTTTTGGGCTGTGTATTATGTGACTTGACTATATGACAGCAATTTTGGAATATCCTGTTCTGTTGAGAGATTAGTAAAGTATTTCAGCCTTTCTTCAAATACGGTTGATGGATACTTTTTTATAAGAATTGATACTCTCAAAAAATCAGTTTTAGCTTCACAGTATTGACAATGTTGTGTACACATTTTCAGACTTATTGGCCAATTTGGGGGTGCCTTCTAAACATTTGCTATAACAGCTGTGAGGTTGCACAGGCATTTCATGTTTTTTTTTTTTTGTGGTCATTTGTATTAAGTATACTTTGAATTGATGACATTATGAATATTCTTGGAAGCTACTCCAGGGAAGCTCAGCAATATATGGTAAACTGGGAACCATCATCAGCACACTCCACTAAAGTAAAACTAAATGTCTTCCCAGCCTAACTTCTCAAAGTCAAATTCCAAATAGCTGCTCCCCCTCTTCCTTCCCCTGACCACATGGCTGGACTGTGACGGAGTAACTGGAATGGAAGGAGACAGTCAGCAGATTGCAATAAAAGTATATTGCTTTTGCAAATTCTGCAAAAACATCTGATCATGTGTAAATAATACTAAGGCCCCTTCAAGGCCCTGCAAGGGGCCCATGTAAGAAAGGGGCCCTAAGGCTTAAACTTCATGGCAAATCCAGCTCTGTACTCATTTGATTATTTCTGAATGTGAATATTTGCTAAATCCCCTAGGTGAAGGAACTGGGTGGTACGCCCTGGTGCTTTCTCTCTTTTAATAGACCTTTAAAATTTTTAAAAAGAAGAATGCTTGCCCAAATGATACTTCCATTTCCTTCATCTGTGTAGTGGTTTACAGTGTGCAGGGGTTCACAATGCTTTATTTTATTTCATCTCCACTCCAGCCCTGTGAGCTAGATGGGGTCCATATTATTCCTGTTTGCAAATATGGAAACATTCCCTGAGCTTGCCAGGGGTTTTCCATCTGCCTCTTGAGGGGAGCATTTGCAGCCAGGGACATGTAGGGGTGCCTAGGGGCCTCTGGACACCAATCTGGAGGCCTGTGGCAGTGCCTGCTCCGGTCCAGCTGGCTCTGAGTCCTTATCTTCAGTCTTCCTGAGTCTCTGTTTCCTCATTTGTCAAGGAAAAGTGATCTCCTGGAGGTGACCTCTAAGGCCCTTTTCCTACATTCTCCTCTACTTGATCCAGAGAAAGGTGTCTACCTCTTGTCTCACATTTAAATAAGAGTAGCAGACTTTCACTTTCCTTATCTCCCTGGCTCCTGATTGCCTTTTACTTCCTGGCATCCTTCTGAACGCTATCTGTGTGCCCTTTCCTGACTGTGAGCCCTGCATTGGCTGGATCATGGTGCAGGTTATCTGCGTGCTACTCTGATTCCAGAAGCAAAGCTCAGACTCCTAGGTGTTTAGCACCTCGGATATCCCCAGGCTGGTCTTGCCTGGGCTCATGGGACCAGTGGCAGTGTGGTGGCCCAGCACCTGGGACAGGTTCCTTGAGGATGGTTCTGCAGCCTCATCCTCTGCTTTGATGCACACATTCATCTGGACATTCAGAGGTTCCCAAGTTTCAGAACTGGATTAGGGTAGCTCACACTGCTGCAAGAGGTGTGGCTAGAGGGTGGCCCAGAGGGTGGACTTCACTGATCCCAGGGACATTTTGGTTCTGGATATATTTCTTTTGATAAGATAAGCCTTTCATCAGATTTTTTAAAAGTGGTCTATTTAAGTAATGGTAAAGCATGGTTTCATATAGTTGAAAAAAAAACTGACCACACAATTAAATGTTCCTCTTTTATTTATGGGGAACTTGAGGTCCAGTGATGAGAGGTTAGGTATCCTGTATCAGACAGATAATCAGGCACCTGGAGCAGGTGTTTAGGTTGCCCCGTCCCTGTGTATCTGTTATTGGACCACATCTTCTCTTTTTCAATCATTTGTATTTTGTTATCAGAATCATTATTGATCATTTTAATAAGGAAAGTATTGAATTTTAATATTCTGGTTTACTTTTGCCTTTATATACATTTGCTTTTCTAATTTTACATGTAAATACAGTAATGATCTCATATGTAGTTCAATACCTAAATGTGTTTTCTTCTCCAAAATTTTGTTTTTATTATGTTAAAATTCACTTAACATCAAATTCATCATTTTAACGATTTAAAGTGTACCCCTTCAGTGGGTTTTAGTATATTGATGATCTTTTGCAACCGTCACTGCCATCTAGTTCCAGAACATTCTTATCACTTCCAAAAGAAGCCCAATACCTAATAGCAGTTGAATATTCTATTTTTAAAGATTTGCTAAATCATGTTGGTGAGGGTGTCCATCCCCAGTGTGTGGACAACTTTCACTTTCTGGTGAGTCTTTGGAAAGGTTTCGGTTCAGGCAGTTTATTCAGGATTATGCTCATTTTCAAAAAATTTTGTTGTCATTAATCTACAATTACATGCAGAACATTATGTTTACTAGGCTTCCCCCTTCACCAAGCCCCCCCCAAAATCCCCATTACAGTCACTGTCCATCAGCATAGTAAGATGCTGTAGAATCACTACTTGTCTTCTCTGTGTTGCACAGCCCCCCCCATATCCCCCCAGCCCACATTATACATGCTAATCATAATGCCCCCTTTCTTTTACCCCACCCTTATTCCTCCCTTCCCACCCATCCTCCCCAGTCCCTTTCCTTTTGGTAACTGTTAGTCCATTCGTGGGTTCTGTGCTTCTGCTGCTGTTTTGTTCCTTCAGTTTTTCTTTGTTCTTATACTCCACATAGGAGTGAAATCATTTGGTTCTTGTCTTTCTCCACCTGGCTTATTTCACTGAGCATAATACCCTCTAGTTCCATCGGTGTTGTTGCAAATGGTAGGATTTGTTTCCTTCTTATGGCTGAATAATATTCCATTGTGTATATGTACCACATCTTCTTTATCCATTCATCTACTGATGGACACTTAGGTTGCTCCCATTTCTTGGCTATTGTAAATAGTGCTTCAATAAACATAGGGGTGCATCTGTCTTTTTCAAACTGGACTGCTGCATTCTTAGGGTAAATTCCTAGGAGTAGAATTTCTGGGTCAAATGGTATTTCTATTTTGAGCTTTTTGAGGAACCTCCATACTGCTTTCCACAATGGTTGAACTAGTTTACATTCCCACCAGCAGTGTAGGAGGGTTCCCCTTTCTCCACAACATCGCCAACATTTGTTGTTGTTTTTCTTTTGGATGGTGGCGATCCTTACTGGTGTGACGTGATACCTCTTTGTGGTTTTAATTTGCATTTCTCTGATGACTAGCGATGTGGAACATCTTTTCATGTGTCTGTTGGCCATCTGAATTTCTTCTTTGGAGAACTGTCTGTTCATCTCCTCTGCCCATTTTTTAATTGGATTATTTGCTTTTTGTTTGTTGAGATGTGTGAGCTCCTTATATATTTTAGATGTCAACCCTTTATCAGATCTGTCATTTATGAATATATACTCCCTACTTGCAGGGTACCTTTTTGCTCTGTTGATGGTGTTTCAGCTTGATATAGTCCCATTTGTTCATTTTTGCTTTTGTTTCCCTTGCCCCAGGAGAATATGTTCATGAAGAAGTCACTCATTGCCTATGTTTTTTTCTAAGAGTTTTATGTTTTCATGACTTACATTCAGGTCTTTGATCCATTTCAAATTTACTTTTGTGTATGGGTTTAGACAGTGATCCTGTTTCATTCTCTTGCATGTAGCTGTCCAGTTTTGCCAGCACCATCTGTTGAAGAGACTGTCATTTCCCCATTGTATGTCCATGGCTCCTTTATCGTATATTAATTGGCCATATATGTTTGGGTTAATGTCTGGAGTCTCTAATCTGTTCCACTGGTCTGTGGCTCTGTTCTTGTGCCAGTACCAAATTGTCTTGATTACTGTGGCTTTGTAGTAGAGCTTGAAGTTGGGGAGTGAGATCCCCCCTACTTTATTCTTCCTTCTCAGGTTTGCTTTGGCTATTCGGAGTCTTTGGTGTTTCCATATGAATTTTTGAACTATTTGTTCCAGGTCGTTGAAGAATGTTTTTGGTAATTTGATGGGGATTGCAACAAATATGTATATTGCTTTGGGCATGATGGCCATTTTGACAATATTAATTCTTCCTAGCCAAGGGCATGGGATGAGTTTCCATTTGTTAGTGTCCTCTTTAATTTCTCTTAAGAGTGTCTTGCAGTTTTCAGGGTATAGATCTTTCACTTCCTTGGTTAGATTTATTCCTAGGTATTTTATTCTTTTTGATGCAATTATGAATGGAATTGTTTTCCTGATTTCTCTTTCTATTAGTGCATTGTTAGTGTATAGGAAAGCCACAGATTTCTGTGTGTTAATTTTGTATCCTGCAACTTTGCTGAATTTCTATATTAGTTCTAGTAGTTTTGGAGTGGAGTCTTTAGGATTTTTTCTGTACAATATCATGTCATCTGCAAATAGTGACAGTTTAACTTCTTCTTTACCAATCTGGATTCCTTGTATTTCTTTGTTTTGTCTAATTGCTGTGGCTAGGACCTCCAGTACTATGTTGAATAACAGTGGGGATAGTGGGCATCCCTGTCTTGTTCCCGATCGCAGAGGAAAAGCTTTCAGCTTCTCACTGTTCAGTATGATGTTGGCTGTGGGTTTATCATATATGGCCTTTATTATGTTGAGGTACTTGCCCTCTATACCCATTTTGTTGAGAGTTTCTTTCATGAATGGATGTTGAATTTTATCGAATGCTTTTTCAGCATCTATGGAGATTATCATGTGGTTTTTGTCTTTCTTTTTATTGATGTGGTGGATGATGTTGATGGATTTTCAAATGTTGTACCATCCTTGCATCCCTGGGATGAATCCCATTTGGTCATGGTGTATGATCCTTTTGATGTATTTTTGAATTCGGTTTGCTGATATTTTTTTGAGTATTTTTGCATGTACATTCATCAGGGATATTGGTCCGTAGGTTTCTTTTTTGGTGGGGTCTTTGCCTGGTTTTGGTATTAGGGTGATGTTGGCTTCATAGAGTGAGTTTGGGAGTATTCCCTCCTCTTCTATTTTTTGGAAAACTTTAAGGAGAATGGGTATTATGTCTTCTCTGTATGTCTGATAAAATTCTGAGGTAAATCCATCTGGCCCGGGGGTTTTGTTCTTTGGTAGTTTTTTGATTACCACTTCAATTTCGTTGCTGGTAATTGGTCTGTTTAGATTTTCTGTTTCTTTCTGGGGTCAGTCTTGGAAAGTTGTAGTTTTCTAGGAAGTTGTCCATTTCTTCTAGGTTTTCCAGCTTGTTAGCATATAGGTTTTCATAGTACTCTCTAATAATTCTTTGTATTTCTGTTGAGTCCGTCGTGATTTTTCCTTTCTCGTTTCTGATTCTGTTGATGTGTGTTGATTCTCTTTTTCTCTTAGTAAGTCTAGAGGCTTATCTATTTTGTTTATTTTCTCAAAGAACCAGCTCTTGGTTTCATTGATTTTTTTCTATTGTATTATTCTTCTCAATTTTATTTATTTCTTCTCTGATCTTTATTATGTCCCTCCTTCTGCTGACTTTAGGCCTCATTTGTTCTTCTTTTTCCAATTTTGATAATTGTGACTTTAGAGTATTTATTTGGGATTGTTCTTCCTTCTTGAAATATGCCTGAAGGGCTATATACTTTCCTCTAAAGACTGCTTTCTCTGCATCACACAGACGTTGGGGCTTCGTGTTGTTGTTGTCATTTATTTCCATCTATTGCTTGTTCTCCATTTTGATTTGGTCTTTGATCCTTTGATTGTTTAGGAGCATGTTGTTAAGCCTCCTTGTGTTTGTGGGCCTTTTTGCTTTCTTTGTGCAGTTTATTTCTAGTGTTATACCTTTGTGGTCTGAAAATTTGGTTGGTAGAATTTCAATCTTTTTGAATTTAATAAGGCTTTTTTTGTGGTCTAGTGTGTGGTCTATTCTGGAGAATGTTCCATGTGCACTTGAGAAGAATGTGTATCCTGTTGCTTTTGGATGTATAGTTCTGTAGATGTGTATTAGGTCCATCTGTTCTAATGTGTTGTTCAGTGCCTCTGTGTCCATACTTATTTTCTGTCTGGTGGATCTATCCTTTGGAGTGAGTGGTGTGTTGAAGCCTCCTAAAATGAGTGCATTGCAGTCTATTTCCCCCTTTAGTTCTGTTAGTATTTGTTTCACATATGCTGGTGCACCTGTATTGGGTGCATATATATTTATAATGGTTATATCCTCTTGTTGGACTGACCCCTTTATAATTATGTAATGTCCTTCTTTATCTCTTGTTCCTTTCTTTGTTTTGAAGTCTATTTTGTCTGATACTACTACTGGAACACCTGCTTTTTTCTCCATGTTGTTTGCATGAAATATCTTTTTCCATCCCTTGACTTTTAGTCTGTGCATGTCTTTGGGTTTAAAGTGAGTCTCTTGTAAGCAGCATATAGATGGGTCTTGCTTTTCTATCCATTCTATTATTCAGTGTGTTTTGATCGCTGCATTCAGTCCATTTACATTTAGGGTGATTATTGAAAGATATGTACATATTGCCATTGCAGGCTTTAGATTCGTGCTTACCAACGGTTCAAGGGTAGCTTCTTTACTATCTTTCTGTCTAACTTAACTCACTTATTGAGCTATTATAAACACTGTCTGATGATTCTTTATTTCTCTCCCTTCTTGTTACTCCTCCTCCATTCTTTATATGTTGGGTGTTTTTTTCTGTGCTCTTTTGTGTTTCCTTTGACAGCTTTTGTGGGTAATTGATTTTATTTTTTGTCTTTAGTTAGTATTTGGTTGGTCTGCTTTCTTTGCTGTGATTTTATTTTCTCTGGTGACATCTATTTAGTCTTAGGAGTGCTCCCATCTAGAGCAGTCCCTCTATAATACCCTGTAGAGGTGGTTTGTGGGAGGCAAATTCCCTCAACATTTGCTTGTCTGGGAATTGTTTAATCCCTCCTTCATATTTAAATGATAATCTTGCTGGACACAGTGTTCTTGGTTCAAGGCCCTGCTGTTTCATTGCATTAAATATATCATGCCATTCTCTTCTGGCCTGTAAGTTTTCTGTTGAGATGTCTGATGATAGCCTGATGGGTTTTCCTTTGTAGGTGACCTTTTTCCTCTCTCTAGCTGCCTTTAAAATTCTGTTCTTGTCCTTGAGCTTTGCCATTTTAATTATTATGCGTCTTGGTGGTGTCCTCTTTGGGTGTCTTCTGTTGGGAGTTCTGTGTACTTCTGTGGTCTGAGCTACTATTTCCTCCCCCTGTTTGGGGAAGTTTTCAGCAATCATTTCTTCAAAGACACTTTTTATCCCTTTTTCTCTCTCTTGTTCTTCTGTTACCCCTATAATGCAGATATTGTTCCTTTTGGATTGGTCACACAGTTCTCTTAATGTTGTTTCATTCCTGGAGATCCTTTTATCTCTCTCTGCATCAGCTTCTATGCATTCCTGTTCTCTGGTTTCTAATCCATCAATGGCCTCTTGCATCTCATCCGTTCTGCTTTTAAATCCTTCCAGAGTTTGTTTTATTTCTGTATTCTCCCTCCTTTGTCTTGCATATTTCTCTCCAAGTCCATCAGCATGGTTACCTTAATTTTAAATTATTTTTCAGGAAGATTGGTTAGGTCTATCCTCCCCAGGTTCCTTTTCAGGGGAGACTCTCCAGGTTAATCTGGTCTGTATCAAATTCTTCTACCTTTTCATGGTGATAGAGATAGTCATGGGTAGTTGGCACGTGCCAGCTGGGAGAACGTCCGTTCTTGCTAGTTTGTGGCCTTCCTCTCCTGGGAGAATGGCGACCTCTAGCGACTTGTGCTGAGCAGTTGTGCGCAGATGGGGTTTCTGATTCTTGCCCAGCTCTGTGAAGGAACCTCTACGCGCAGTTGCTGTGGGCGTGGCCACTATGGTGGGGTCAAGCCAGAGCGGGAACGGGTGGGAGGCTGTTTATCGCCGTGAGGGGCTTTGGAGCTGCGCTGCTGCCCAGGGGGTTAGGGTGCCTGGAGTTCCCCGGATTCCCAGCAGCTCAGCTGATTGTGCCGGGATGCCTCCATCCAGCTGTGGGGTCCCTGCCCCTTTAAGACTTTCAAAAAGCACTCTCTTTTCTTTGTCCCAGGGGCACCGGCTGCAGGGACCTGCTTGAAGATTTTACCTACCGTTTCCCTAGTATCCAGCACCCCATGCACTGTGTGTCTGCGCTCCTGGTGCGGATGGCTAGGGCTAGGTGTTGAGCAGTCCTGGGCTTCCTCTCCCTCCCCACTCTGACTCCTCTCCTCCTGCCAGGAGCTAGGGTGGGAGGTGCTTGGGTCCCACCGGGCTGTGGCTTGTATCTTACCCCCTTCATGAAGTGCTGGGTTCTCACAGGTGTAGATGTAGTCTGGCTATTGTCCTGTACCTTCTGGTCTCTCTTTTTGGAATAGTTGTATTTGTTGTATTTCCAAAAATATATTTGTTTTTGGGAGGAGATTTACACTGCTCTACTCATGCCGCCATCTCTGCTCCTCCTATGCTCATTTTTTGAACTTTCTCTGGATTACAAAGCCTTCTTTCTCATGGCTGACACTGTAAGAATGTAGTGGGGGAAGCAGTGTAGGCCCTTAGCAGAGGCTGTAGGAGTGGTAGGGATGGAAAATGGACACCTGTGGAGACTCCTCTTCTTTCTGAGCCCTGGTAAACTAGACCTAGTGCAGCAAGAGAGTTGAGCTGCAGAGAGGCAGTGAGCCAAGGTCCTGGGTGTGTCTGGTCTACTAAAAGGTCTCTTGACAATTTTGACAAAATCCTCGGTGTTGGCTGGTCACATCCTGATTGGGATCCTTAGCTTCTATCTCTGAAAAGCCTCTCTGAAGTTCCATTTGCCTGAGTCATTCGATTCTCTCTGTGTCCCTCTGCTGTGGATTACTCTTATTGTACGAACTCCTATGTGCAGACTCCAGAGAAGTATGTTCCTTTATGAAAGATGATAATTGGGAACAGAATAGTTAGAGAGACATAATGCTGGACATAGTGTTCATCTGGGCTCTCTGCCTGGCTGTGTGATCCTGGCTAAGTCACCTACCTTCTCTGGGCCTTGGTTAGCTCGTTTTAATGTGAGTTGGTTGGAATAGGTGATCTAGAAGTAGAAATACCTACTTTCATAAGAGTTGTTAGGAGTAAATGAAATAATTCATGTAAATCCTTTGGCACACAGTTTAACTGCCCCCAAAACACTATTGATACAGATATACTTACCACTGTTAATATGTCAACCTTCATAAACTGAGTTATCCAGAATTGATTCCCAGTTTCCCCAACACCATTTGGTAAATAGTGGAGTCCATAATTTGTAATAACTTGTTCTTCATATATTAAATTCCTATGTATCCTTGACCTGCTACTGCGTTCGATTTTGTTCTCTTGGTATGTTTCTTGATTATTTTATGAGAATTACATAATCTTAACTATTATGGCTTTAGAAAACTTTAGAGGCGTTGACCTCATGATTTTAGATAAAAGGATTTTAACTCTTCTTACCTTCCTATTCTTTTAGATATATTCTGTAACTTCTGTAACATTTCATTTGGTTGTTCTCAAATCCCGTTGTGATCAGAATCCAGTTCTGTTACATCTACATGTTGGTTTGTAAAAACCAGCTACCTGACAATATTCAGTCATCTGGGAAGAGGGTGTACCTCGTCACTGGTTTGAATATTTTATGTCTTTCTGAACATTTATTGCCAGGCTTATTCCTAGACAATTATTTGTTAATATTTTGACTGGTGTTTTCCCTCTTATGCATTCTAATTGATTTTTGCTGTAGGAAAGATGTTGTTTTTTTAAATATTTATATTATAGTTGCCTTATGCCCAATGAGGTACCAACCTACAGAACTAATTTTCAGTTATTATTTTGATCTCTTGGTTTCTAGACATGTAATTGTGGAATGTGCAAATACTGATAACTCTATCTCCTTTATAAGTTTGATTTTTCAGAAATTTCTCTCTGATTATTTTGAATCATTTCTGCATGTGTTTATCAACCAGACATTCCCCCACCCCCATCCCATTTTCTGATTCATTCATTTCTGCTTTCATCCCCATTTTTCACTTTCTGTTTTCTTTCTTTCTTGGTTTTGCTAACTTCATCAATAGAATGTGTGATTCATTTATTTTAATTCTTGTGGTTAATAATAAAAATACTTAAGGCTATAAAGTTTATTCTGAGTAGATTTGAGCACTTATAGCTATGATATGGGTTGTGTCCCTTTTAGATATTTTTGAACTAGTTTATTAATTTTATTTTTGAACTCATAGTTTTCCCAATACTCTTTCTGCACCAAGGATCTAGAAGAGTGAGGTCAGTGGTCAAATACATAGTCTAGAAAATGTCACGATGTAGGGGGCCAGGACTGCAAAGAAGAATGGCTTATAATTCAGGGGCACCACAGGCAGCCACGGGATAGCATACACAATGTAACTTTTACTGGACAGACACCAGGGACTCCTGGGTGAGGTACCCTAGGCAAAGTCTGTATAGACAGCAGTTAATTAAAGGATGTTTTCAAATATTCATGTGACTTGGACTCTTTTTTGTTTGAAAGAGTGTTATTATTTTCTTTTTTTATTGTGTCATGGACTGAATGTGGGCTGGGCTTTTTTTTTTTTTTTGCTTTTTGAAGTTTATTATGATTATTTTTGTGGCCTCAGTTTTTATATTTAATCAGCTTTTATAAATGCTTCATGATGCTTGGAATAAAGGCATAGTGTCTGTTTCTAGGATACACATAATTATATATACATCTGTAAATTCAACTTTATATGCTCAAATGCTTTATGTTATTATTTATGTGCTTTTGAACTTGACCTGTCAAGTATTTAAAGAGGTAATGGTCCCTGGAAAGAGTTGTTTTGTTCATTTTCTCCCTTTTCTCTAACAATTTTGCTTTGTATATTTTGATGTTAAGTTACCTGACATTCCTTCCCCCAATGCTGTGGTAGCCCATATTAATTGTGAATTTTACATATTATCAATATATAATGCCTCCCTTTTCCTAGTGGAATGCTTTTACTCTTCAGTGATGCTTTGGGTTAAATGCATGTTCCCACCTCTGCACCCTTAATTAGCCCAGTGTCCTTGACTCGTATCACCTGTGGACAGGCCAAGGGCATTATTTCTGGAGTGTCCTCCTTCAAAGTTCCAGGAGGACATAGCAATTCTGCTAGCTCCATTTCCTGCCAGTCTTCCCAGCATGGCCTTTCTCCTCTAGGTGTCTGGTTGACATCCTAGACTAGCATCCTGGATTGGATCCTTCACCTCCAGCTGTGTCCTCTGAGCATAGCTAGCAGACCTCCCTAGATGCCACCTGGCAACTCTGGGGGTCTCTCCACTGCTCACCCACCACCTGCCTCCATCCAGTGGTCGTCTAAGTGGGTGAGGCAGAGTTCAGAATCTGCTCTTCTTTTTGTTCCTGTCCCCAGTCTTTAATCCGATCTATGTATGTTTCTTGGTCAACAGTGGAATTTTGTTTTTGAATCCTGAGAGTCCTTGTCTTTTATGAAGACATTCCCATGTATACTAGTCATTGTGAGTAATATGTGTGGTCTTCTGACATCTTGTTTTTGCTCTCTTCCTCACACTTTGTGCTGTTCCATTTGTTCTGTCTTTGACTTTATGGACAGTATTTTGTTTGTCTTTCCTGTCTCCATTAGTAATTATCTTTCAAATTAAGAAAGCCATTCTTGACTCTATATATCTCTGTTTATCAGAGGCAAGAATGGAGTAGTTTCCTCTGATTCCTCACTATGTAGGAGATATTTGAGTGTTTCTTACTCCTGTTCCTCGCAGATACACAGACATACTCTTGATTAATGAATCCTTGGCTTCAGGACCCAGGGTGTGTGTGTGTGTGTGTGTGTGTGTGTGTGTGTATTATAATATATGACTACATATTACAATATTTAAAACAATACTATAAATATATAAATAAATATAACAATGATATGTGTGATATAATATGATTTAATTTTTTTATGCTGTGGCTCCCATCATGGAGCATGTTGGTAGATTCCTCCTCTCAGATGCAGAAAAGAGAGGAACCTGGTTCTTCAGCCCAATTTCGCCTGCCTACTGGCACTCTCCTACTACTGCTCTGACTGGGGGAACGCCCTTCCTTAACCCCGCTGCCCACTCCTCCATCACTTTCACTGGATAGTTAAGTGAAAATGCTCAGAGGTGACCCCCAGGAGGGCACATCTCACCTGTGGTGCTCTCTGTTCTGTTCTCCTCCCTGGGAGCTACAGTCTCAAACCTGGTCTTATTACACGGGAAGGATCTGGATCAAAATGTTCATAGCAGCCTTACTCCTAATAGTCTTACCCTGGCAGCAACCAAATGTCAGTCAGCAGGTGGGTGGATAAACAAACCGGCGTGTTCAGTCTGTTGCGTACTATTCAGCCGTGCAAAGGAGTGAACTGCTGATATGTGCAACACGATGGGTGAACATAAAAAATGGCATGTGTCACAAAAGAAGTGCTTACAGTACGATTCCATTTGTGAGAAGTTCTAGAACAGCAAGAATGACCTCTGGGGATGAACTGACGGTGTGTTTGTGTCAGGAGGAGGGGAGGATTCCCAAGGGGACATACAGGCACTTCTCATGCTGGAAGCGTTCCAGACCTTATCTTGGGTGGTAGTTACATATCAGGTCTTTACAGTTGTCAAAACACATTGAACTTTGGATCTTGTCCATTTTATTTTATGTTAGTTAAATATCAATAAATATATGGTAATGCTTTTTGCAAAAAAAAAATAAAGGGAATGACATACCACTTCACAACCACTAGGCTATGGTCAAACGAACAGAAAATGGCCAGCATTGCTGAGGCTGTGGAGAAAGTGGAAACCTTGTACATTGCTGGTGGAAATGTGAAATGATGCAGTCAGTCATGTGGAAAAGAGTTTGGTGTTCCTCACAAAGTTAAATATAGAATTTCTATATCACCCAGAAATTCCAATCCTAGGTATGTACCCAAAAGAACTGATAACAGATACACAAATAGTTGTAAACCAAAGTTCACTGAAGCACTGTTCACAGCCAAAAGATGGAAACATCCCCAGTGTCCATCAGTGGATGAATGGATAAATGAAATGCAGTGTACCCATACAATGGAATGGTGTTCCAGTACATTCTACAAAGTGGATGAACCTTGAAAACATGCTGAGTGAAAGAAGCTGGACCAAAGGTCATATGTTGTATGATTCCACTTATGTGGAGCATCCAGAAAGATTAGTGGCTGGGGAAGGAAAGAATAGAATGTGACTATCATTATGAGTATGACATTCCTTTACAGGGGGATGACAATGTTTTGGAACTAGATGGGGGTGACAGTTACACAATACTGTGAATGCACTAAATGCCACTGAATTGTATACCTTAAAAGGATCAATTTTATGTTATGTGAATTTTACCTCAATTTTAAGATATCAAGATGATGTAAAACAAAAAAAAATTGGGGGAACAAAGAAATATGTTAACCTAAAATAAATATGAGTGTGATTAATCAAAAGAAGAGGGACTGAAGTTGAAATTGAGGGCCTGGCTCAGGAGGCACAGGTGAGTCTTGGCACCTGCTGGGGTTGGTCACATGTATAAGCTGCTCTTTGCCTGTCACACAATGTCTCCCTCTGACCTGACTGTGATGGACAGCCACAGCCAGACTTTCCTGTCTTTGTGGGACAAATATTTTTTCTGTTTCCAAGAGGAAGGTGTGCTCAGATCTAGCTCCATCAGATTTGAGCATGATTTTTATTTCCAGTGATTTCAGTGCGTGTGTCCCCACCATGTGTGCATGGGCCTGTGCCTTCTATAGGATAGTGCTAGAAATTTCTTCTGGGTGTGGGGAAGCCTATTTCAGAAGTAGCAGACAAATACTGCTTTGACCCCCAGATATGCAACATGATTTTAAAATGCAGCAGCTGCCTGAGGGAGCTTAGTGGCGAGGGAGTCCTGTCATTTGATCCTGGAGCATCTCTGGGTGGGCAATGAGGTTTTCACACTAGGGACTTGAAGATGCTGGGTCACCACCCTTGCAACTGACTAGCAAAGTTAGGAACATGAGAGGGCAGAGCCTTTCAGCCACACGCAGGCAGAGTGAGGTGGTCTCTGCTGACAGGTTGGAGATTGCCCGGCCCCCTTTGCGTTGCACAGGGAAGCAGTCCTGAGCCCAGTTGAGAAAAGCCCAGTGAAGGAGGGACCTGTGGGAGCTGGGGCCCTTCTACAGCAATGCTTGGCTTGTTAATAACTTTTCTCCTGGGTGTTCTTTTATCCATCTGGACTAAATTATCCTGTCATTTGTCCTTGTGTAGAGAGTATGGGAACTACTGTTTATGAAGTTACCTCCAATGTGCCAGGTGTGTGATGTGTCACCTTATGAATTTTCAAGGACCCTTGAAGAGGGGCTTATCTGCTCCATTAAACAGATAAGGAAACTGAGGCTTATGCAGACTTATGATTTGTGCCACTGTGATTTTCCCCCAGCCCTGTGCACCCACAGTATCACAACCTTTGTTTCATTCTGTAGACACTGGTGCCAGGCACAGGCTCCTGCCCTCCTGAGTCATGCAGACAGAGCTTTGCTTCCACAGTGGGTGAATTGGTGACAGTGCAGAGGTGACACCCAAAAGAGAATGCAGAGGGTCAGGCAGAGAGCTGTGTCCTTCACATGTCTGCTTTAGCTCCCTGGAGGGAATGATTCACTCTCAAAATCCCAGTATCACAGAGCCTGCTCATCCTTGGCACCTGGCCCTGGTGTAGGAAAGATGCTCTATGCAATCAGACATAGAAGGGGGTGATTTAAATTGTTTTGATAACCCTTGGGAATTGGGCCTCCTTGTAATAATTTTGGGTGAAGGAATGCATGCTCTCTTTCAAGAGAGAGGTGGCTTTGGTCTGTTTTTCTTTTTATAGAAGGCTTGTTGAGTCTAAAAATCAGGATGACATGGAGCCTCAGTTTGCTGGCAAACAGGGAGACACCTGCCTGCCTGCTCTTCTGTCCTTCTCTGCCAGCACTAACATGGCTGAGCTTTTCTGAATCACTGGCTAGTGGACATTCATGGACTTGGACAGGATAACAAATGGAAGGGGGATGTTTTCTGATCCTAATAAGTGAGAAACAGCTGTTCTTCTTAGCTTGGGAGGCAAGTCATTTGTTTTCTGCATACACCCTGACACACATATCTACATGCCATTATCAATTGCTGCTAGGCAAAATAAAAAATTGCACACACAGTATTTCTAGGACAATAAGAGTAAAGGAATTCCCAGAGATCCAAATATGCTTCTCAGTGCTGAGGCTCCTCGTAACGGGTTGTGCTTACGTGTCCTGGGCACACAGAGTGTGTTTCCGAGGGGCCGAGGGACTGACCTTGAGCTTCTGGGCGCTCCCCTTACCTTCTGGCAGAGACACAGGAGGCTTTGGAAACTGGACTTAGTCCTTTTCCAGAATTTGTCATAGGCCATTTACTTCCCTTTAACAGAACCTTATTTTTAAAAGGTATAATGTTTAATCCATTTACATTCACTTTAACTAATTGTTGATAGAGAAGGACTTACTCTTGCCATTTTTTAAATTGTTTCCTGTTAGTCTTGTACTTAATTTCTTTTGTCTGTCTTCAATAGGCATAAAGTTATAGTTAAGCAAGGCAAATATGTTTGGAGATCTGCTGTGCAACATTGCTCCTGTAGTTAATAATGCAATATTGGACACTTAAAAACTTGTTGAGAGGATTTGTCTCATATTGTGTTCTTATCACAGTAAAATAGAATTGAAAAAAAAAGAATAATGTAAATGGTAGATAAATTAAGGAGTACACATGGGTGAAAAAAGAATTTAACTATGATTAGAATTAAATTCTTATTGGTAGCTTCTGTTTTTTACCAAGAGTAAGAAAGTGAAGAACTTGCTATGCATAGTAATTTTGAAAAAACAGTTTAAGTAGGTACAAAGTGTGGTCACAAACAGTGAGATACTTTCTTAAATATACACAAAAATTGTATTTCAAAATGAGCATTCTCGAATATTACTTGGTCACCTTGGAGAACTATACAGCAATCTCGGCTTGAAAGGTACAAACATACGTTGCTAGACTGTGTGTACATATCCCTCTCTTGGCTGTTCTTGGCACATAAATCTTCTTATTTTTTGCTCCCAAGCTCAGATTCTATACCACTTAGAATGTTACTGCATTGGGGAGAGAGCTGGAATGAGTTGGTGAAAAGTCCACAAATATTGTTTTACTGGATCTTATTAGTTTTATTATGTTTATTATTTAAAAAAACATAATATTACTCTGCTGTTTAAAAAATTGTCTAAATTGAGATTCTTTTGAACTTGTCTCATTCAACATGGGATCGTCATTTCTTATCAGGAACAGCGATTTTCATGCACTTACAGGCATACCTCGGCGATACGGAGGGTTTGGTTCCAGACCACTGTGGTAAAATGAAATCACAATAAGGAAAGTCAAATGAAGTTTTTGGTTTCTCAGTGCATATAGAAGTTGTGTTTACCCTATGCTGTAGTCTGTTAAATGTGCAATAGTGTTATGTCTACATAAACAATGTACATACCTTAATTAAGAAATACTTTGTTGCTAAAAAATGCTAACCACTATCTGAGTTTTCAGCAAGTTGTAATTACTGATCACAGGTCACCATAACAAAATAATGAAAATGTTTGAAATAGTGCAATAATTACTAAAATATGGCACAAGGACATGAAGTGAACAAATGCTGTTGGAAAAATGGCACCAATAGACTTGGCTTGACAGAGGATTGCCACAGACCTTCAACTTGGAAAAAAAAAGTGATGTCTGCAAAGCACGATAAAGTGAAGTGCTATAAAACGAGGTATGACCATAATTACTATACTGAGATCCTTAAAAATATGATGGCTTCTGTAGGTTAGGCATGCCAGTCTTCTTTACATCGCTTAATTGCTTTCTTTTCATTGTCTTCATAAATTATGCCAAAGTGAAATTAGCAGCCCGTTGTGAATGAATGATCCCTAAGTCTAATTGTTGGGGTCTATAAATGGCTGCTTGAGTATACATTAGGACACTCTGGGGAAAGGAGACCATGATCCAGTACAAATACGGTGTTCTTTCTGATGTGCTAGAAAGATGTCTGATTCTAATCTTTCTTGTTAATACAGTAGTTACATATACTCAGCACACTGATCTGTTACTTCGAAGTGATTCACATATTCTCTGATATTGCGAAATTACCCTCTTAGTTTCTTCATGACTCTGATTAAGTTGGACTCCCCTTTAAAGAAGAAACCCTTCAATTTGATGAAAAACCACATTCCTTGCAAGACTTGACCCCAAACATTTGAGATTAGTCCTTTGGATTTCTCTTTCTTCAAGTCTAACAACAAAAGTTGGTACATTTTTCTCTCCATGATCCAAATAATAGCTAAACTCCTCAGGAGCAGCTGGGAGACAGGTATTTTAAGAACAACCACATTAAAGTTATCTGGGGGACTGCAGACAAGAGTCGACTTTTATTTTTCCACATATGCCAGGAAGCACATGTGTGGACTTGGACCCACTAGAATATGAAATGAACTTGTTCTTCAAGAACGTACCCAGAGCTTTGCAATCTAATTCTCTGTCTCATCTCTCAAGCACACCTTGCTGGTTTGAATGAAAACACACCTATTCTCTGCTGTTTGGGTAGCCACATATATGATTTTTGCAAGCTTTCTTAGATAAGGGAATTAGCAGTACTTAAACAGCATTCATTCATTGACTGATGCATTTGCTCTTTTACCTAGCAAATGTTTTTTGATCATTTACAAGGTGCTTAGCTCAGCCTAGGCTCTGGGAACACAAAGTTACTGGTTTCTTGGAGCTTATAATCTGGAGAGGCTGCAAACAGATACCTACCTACTATGTAAGGTGATAATGGCAGCTGGAAAGAAAGTGAGGCAGGGTATGGGGAGGGAGGATGGTGTGTCACTTAGCGTGACATTTGAGTGAAGATCTCAAAGTTCTAAGGCAGGAGGCCATACAGTCACTGGGGGAAAGAGAACTTGGGTTAGAGGAGACACTGACAAAGGCCCTGAGGCAGGAGTCTTGTTGGCACCACTGAGGAACCACAGGGTGGCCGTTGTAGCTGAGCAGGAGGGCGGGCGAGGTGGGTGGCAGAGGAGGCAGGCGGATGGCTGAGGGCTGTGTGGGCTTTTGTCATACCTCTACAAGTTGGACTGGGTCATAGTAAGGACCTTAGCTTTTACTCTGAGTGAGTGGTAAGGGATATAAGCAAATATATGTCTTAATCTGATTTATATATTTTAAATATCACTTTAAATTCTGTGTTGAACATGTTGGGAATGGGAGTAGGGAGTAGGAAGCAGGGAAGATGAGCAAGTTGACTTTTAGGGAAAATGGTAGCAACTTGGTGGGCAGAAGTGGTCAGTTTTGGATGTATTTCCAAGGAAGGGCTGAGAGGGTTTCCTGAGCCCTTGGGGCTGGGGGTGGTGAGGGAAGGGGAAGACACCAAGGAGGTTAAGTGGGAGGGTGGTGCCGTCCTGTGGTGAGATGTGGAGGCAGGAGACAGGTGCCTTTGGGAAGGGCCTTTGAGCTGGGGTGCACACCTGCTGTTGGGGATTTCTGCTGCACACCCAGGATGAGATGTTGTATGACAGCTGGATATTAGGCATTGAGAGGTGAGTGGAGAAGCTGGAGGTGGATGGCTCATCAGTGCATGGAGAACTGGCTTTAGGGACTTAGGGAATGAGGGCAGCCTGAGAAGAGAGGAGAGGAGAGGAGAGGAGAGGAGAGCCAAGGATGGAGCTTGGGGCTGTCTATTGAAGCCAGAACATGGGAAGGAATCTCCAGGGGAGACTTAAATGAAGCTTGAAGAAGCTGAGAGGAAAACCAAGACAGGCTGGTGTCCTGGGTTTCTGATGGAAGAGAACTGTTTCAGGAAGGAAGTGATAAAATCCCATGAACATTCAGGATTTAAGATGATTTAGTAAGGTAAAACAAGAGAAAGCGGAAGAGAGAGGAAGGTTGGGCTGGAATTACAGAAATAGGCCTGAGGCCCAGGAAAGCCAGAGGTATAACCCAGTCTGCCTCTGAGGGCCCAGGAACCAGGTGAGCTGATCGTGTGAACCCTAGTCCAAGGGCAGAAGATAAGGTGAGATGTCCCAGGTCAATCAGTGAGGCAGAAAAAAACAGGCATTTTCCTCCTTCCTCTGCCTTTTGTTCTATTCAGGCCCTAAATGGACTGGAGGATGCCACCCACACTGGGAGAGCCATCTGCTTTACTGTCCACTGATTTAAATGCTCATCTCACTGGAACTGCGCTCACAGGCACACCCAGACGTGATGTCTAATCTGGGCACCTGTGGCCAGTGAATTTGACACAGAAAAGTAGCTGCCACACTATGTGCTTACTTCCCCCGGTTAACAACCCTGTAACTTGGTCCTACTGTTAGTGTCCCTACTCACAGAAGAGGAAACTGAGGTAAAGTGACTTGCCCCAGGTCACCTGCACCCTTGTATTCGTTTCCCAAGACTTGTGACAAGTCACTACCAACTGGGTGATTTATGACAACCGTTTGTTCTCTCAGATTTCTGGAGCCGAGGGGTCTGATATCAAGGTGCCTGAAGGGCTGTGCCGCTCCAAGTTCTCTGGGCAGAGTCCTCGTGCCTCTTCTTGCTGCTGGTGGCTGCTGGCGAGCCTCCATGTCCCTGGACTTGCGGCTGCCTCACTCCAACCTGTCTCTGTGTTCACACGGCTTTTTCCTGCTGAGTCTCTGTGTGTCTCCATGTCCCCTCTTCTTTATAGGGACACCAGTCACTGGATTTAGGGCCCTCAATCCTAATCCAATATGACCTCGTCTTAACTAAATTCCATCTTGAAAGGGAGAGACAGACAGACAGACAGAGGCAAAGTAGATGACAGCTGCCGGGGTGGGCAGGGAGAGCCTCAGAATGTGATGCGAACCCGACAGATGCGTTGGGTAGAAATGATTGGCCCCTAGTACCCTGGCCATGCTCGGTCACTGGCTGAGGCTGGCCAGGAAGAGCATGGACACTGCTCCAAAGACAAGGTGGATCCCAGAGGTGCGAACAGCTGGAGGCTGTCTGTAGGGCATGTTCTCTCTGGAAGAGAAAGTCCAGCAGAACACTTGCCACCCTCCATGGTGCCACCGTTTCCAAGCATGCTTTGAGCACTCTGTGGATGGAACTGGGCTGGCACTCACCTTTCCTCATTGTTGGTTTAAAATGAAGCATTGTCATTTGTGCCTGGTTTGTTTACCCCTCATGTATATGATTGCCTGCTTCCAAAATCCTGTTCCAATTGTCTCCTCTTTTTGCATGCCCCAAGCATGAGGGTTTATGCCTTTAAGAAATAAATACCTTTTCTGAAGTGTTAGGTGGGAGCGTTTGGGAGAGAATAGAATCAGAAGTGTGTGCTCAATCTGCCATCTTTACCCTGAACTCTACTATTTTTTTTCCCAATGGAAAAAGACAAAGCACAGAGGAGGAAGAGAAGTTAGGGATGAAAAATAGACTTCCATTTGGAAAGAGTCGATAACTATATACACAGGCCTACAGCTAAATTAAGTGAAAAGGGATGGACAGATGGACTGGAGATTCATGAGGTAATAGATAGAAACTGAAAACATGGGTCCAGGCATTGTTCCGCTCCCTCTGCAGCTTGAATGAACTTGGGAAAATTACCTAATGACCCTGAATAGGTGTCTGTAAGTGTTTGGTTACATTCAATCAATGGGAAACCACTGCAAATAGATAGGATTTTGATTAAGTCGTGTTACATGTGGGTTTTTGTTAGGAAGTGCTCCAAGGGCATCCTTCTTGGGCTATAACACAGTCTGATCAACTGAAGACCACTCAGTCTGCAGGGGTCCCAAGATGCAGATTACCTGCATTTGCCCATCTGGGCCCAGGGGATACCTGCAGTTTGGAGAGCTTTGGTTAGTATTTCCTACCCGTGTTTCTATTACATAATATATTACCCATTGCTAATTTACCTAAAAATGTGGTATTTTACTTAGAAATCCCTGTATTTTTCCTCCATTTGTGTTATGGACTGAATTGTTTCCCCCTAGAATTCCTGTGTTGAAGCCTTAATTCTCAGTACCTCAGAATGTGACTGTATTTGGCAACAGGGTCTTAAAAGAGGGAGGTAAGTTAAAAGGAGGCCCTAATCCAATCTGACTGGTGTCCTTAAATGCAGAGATCGGGACACAATCACACACAGAGGGCAGACCATGTGGGCACACATGGAGAAGGTAGCCATCTGCAGGCCACGGAGAGGGGCCTCAGAAGGAACCAACCCTGCTGGCATGTGGATTTTGGACTTCCAGCCTCCAGGATTATGAGAAAATAAATGTCTGCTGTTTTGGCCACCCAGTCCATGTTATTTTGTTATGGCAGCCCTGCAAACTAATACAATGAAACAAAAAGAACAAGGCTGGGACAGAGTGGATGCAGAAATAGATACAAGTGTATGGGTGTATGAAATCACATTCCTAAATTTGCAACTTCATTACTTTTCTTCTATCAAACATAATCCCATTGGGAGCAAAAGGGCTTTGAGCACATTTGAATATTGCAACTTTATTTATTTATTTTTTCACACTCCTTCTCAGACTAGTAAATTAGTAAATGATAATATAAAACGTTATATATAAGCAAGTCTTTATCCTACTTCTTTCTTCCTAGGATGACTCTCCTTAAGTTGTGGATCAAATCTGGCTCCACGCTAAAGTGCCACAATTTCTTTTCAACTTTCTGGCTCACCCATGGCAAGAATAAATTTTTCTTTCCCTTGGGATAGCAGATTCTGTCCTGATAATTTGAAGAAGGAGTGAAATTGTTAACAGTTGTTCTTAAAATCTACTTCTGTCTTTTTGTGCAGAGGCTGTGTCTCTGACATTCCTTTATGGTGAAAGAGGAAATCTGCCACCCATCCTCCTCCCAACACCAGTTTTTTGGGAGATGTTCTGAAATCTGCCAGAACAAGGCCCCTTTCTCAGATATTGTCCTCCCAGCTCTGCAGGGAATCAGTAGGAAAGGAAATGCCAGGCTGGTCCTCTGGCATCATGAACTTTGGCCACAGAGCTGGAGAGTTTCCTTGTTTCAACGAACGTACGGGATTTCAGGAGAGATCATAGTAACTCTACTGGCTCACCATAGAAGACTGTTCCTCTGCCATAGCATGATTGATTCTGCCCCCCCCCCGCCTTTTCTTTTTTTAATTCCAGGTTCCCTGGAAAGCCATTGGATGTTGTAACCAGGAGAGTATCATGATTTGATCTATACTTAAAATCTTTTAAAATTCTGGTAAAATATACATAACAGAAAATTTACAATACTGTTTTTAAGCCTATAGTTCAGTAGGGTTATATACATTCACACTGCTGTGCAAACAATCTCCAGCACTTTTTCAGCTTCCCAAACTGAAACTCTGCTCCCATTAAATGACTCCTCTGTCTCCCCTCCCTAGTCCCAGGCAGCCCCCACTCTCCTGTCTGTCTCTCTGAATTTGACTACTGTAGGTACTGCATATACATGGAATCATATAGTATTTGTCCTTTGTGACTTCACTGAGCATAATGTCCTCACGGTTCATCCGTGTTGGAGCATGTGTCAGAATTTCCTCCTTTTTAAAGCTGGAGAATACTCCCTTGTATATCTATACCATGTTACGCTTTTAAATCATCTGTCACTGAACCCTTGGGTTGATTCAGACTTTTGTCTACTGTGAATAATGCTGCTATGTGAATGCAAATATCTCTTTGAGTCCCTTCTTCTAATTGTTTTGTATACATACCTAGAATTAGAATTTATGAATCAGATAGTAGTTCTGTTTTTAGTTTTTTAGGAACCCCTGTACTGTTTTCTACAGCAGCTGCATCATTTTACATTACCACTAGCAGTGTACCAGGTTCTAATTTCTCCGTATCCTCACCACTACTTGTTATTTTCTGTTTTGTTTCATTTTGTTTGCACATAGGCATCCTGATAGGTATGAGGTGGTACCTCATTCTGCCAGTTTGAATGCCTGTTGTGTGTGCATTACATTTTCAGGTTCTAGTGCACAGAGCCAGTGAGAGCCAGTTCCTGCCATGCAAGAGGAATCTCATGGTCTGTTTGAGAGAGAAAGGTATTTATACAGAAAATTCTAATACAGCATGACAAGTGTTGTGATAGACACAGGTCTTAAGAGAGCACAGAGTGGATGTGATCAAGGAAGGCTTCCCAGAGGTGGGGATACTAAAGCACTATCTAAAGCCTACTTGGCAGAAGGAACTAGGAAATGAGAAACTAAATCTAAACCCAAAATGGTTGGTGGGTTTGGGTTAGAGAAATCCTCTGATATAGAATGATGATTGAAGCATTTTCCTTTCCATTTGTCTCTGATTTGGAGATATTGTGGAATTACTTAGTTGTGATTCTTACTTCATAGTTAGTGGTTATCGAAAAGAGACCAAACTGAGCCCACTGGGAGGAAATGTGCACAGCAGGTAAGAAGGTAGAGGTGCCCAGGGAACCTGACCCAGGGTGACATGTGTTTGCAACTTCTTCCATTCTTGGGAAGCTTGAAAGCACTGGGCCAGGGGGGAGTATGTCACATGGGGAACGTGCAGTGACAAGATGGCAAATATGGGCAGAGAAACTGAGAACATAAAGGCCTACTATTTAGGAAAGGTGCTATTCTTGTCATGCTGACTCATACTTGTCAAGCCTTCGAGGACATATGCAGAGGAAGGAAGAAGAGTTGAATTGCAGCTTGGAGGTGGGCAGCCTGGCTGCCAGCCCTGGGATTGAGGCAGTGTGTGATCTCACCCGTGTTCCTTGGGGCCCTCCTGACACCAGACTGCTCCTTTTCATCCCATTCCTTTGCATTGCCTTTTATAGAAATGCTTTCGAAAAAGGCAGCGGGTCTGATGTCACAAGATCTGTATGCCTTGCTCAGAAGGAGAGAGAGAGAAGAGAATTTGCTCAATTCCCTTATCAAATTCCTCCCCTGGAGGTTTGATTTAGTACTCACATATTAGCATACGCTCCTTGTAAGGCCCCCTCAAAACCTGCCTCCCCCTCAGAGTTGGCTGAGAGCCCCTGTGCATCCCCAGAACCTTGCAGAGCATCAGGCACTTGCAGGAGATTAGGAAACCTGGCACCTGAAAAGAATGGGCATGATGGGTGTTGGGAGCACAGACATGGCAAAGTCTCTCTGTTGGCTCTTTTCTCCCCATTCTCTCCACCTGTCACTGGAGCTCAGGTCCTCTGTAATCTGCCTTGGACAGCTGATGGCACCTTCTAATGGTCTTTCCTCCCTTCATGACCATTTTTCCAACTTTTGTCAGAGCCATCTTTGTGCCATCTAACCCAGACCCGGTCATTTCTTTTCTCTTTCCTACTCAGAACATATTATGGTTTCTGTGACCCACAAACCAAGTCCATGACTGTTTGTAATCTGATTCCTGCCTGTCTTTCTGGCCTTGCCACTGTCCCCACCCCTCCTCTCTCCCATCTCATTCTGCCCTGACGTTGTCTCTCCCTTCTGTGATTTGAAGTAGATGCCTGTCCTTTGCCCGGGAGTGTGCTGCTTCTACCTCTCTTTGGCCTGGCCTGCACCCACTTGTCCTTCAAAATTAAATCCAAATGTCGCCTCCCTAAAGAAGCTGTCCATGCTCCCCTCAAGGAGAGAAAGCCGTGCCTTCAAGCAGGGTTCCCATAACCTTTGTGTCACATATCCTATTAATCCCCCCCAGAATATCTTTTAATTATTTCTATTTACATACTAACTTTGAAAATGATCTGAGACAAAATAAAAATTACATACTACAGAATTATCCTTATGAATATAGAAAGGTACATTGTAATGATAATACTAGTTAGGTTAAGGAATTCATGATAAGGGGAGAATGAGGATGAAGCTAGGGGTCCCATGAATGTGAACAGTGTTTGCTGTAAAGTTCAGTACATTTGCCAGAAATGGAGCCCAAATCTGCGCCTGTCCTTTCTACCACCCAACACCAGGAAAAATGTCCATGTGTCTGCCTTATCTCCAGGGCAGAGAGAGTCATGAGCAACACACTATGCTTAATGCTGAGATCCTGAAGGGTTTTCCATTAAGTTGTCATAAAGACACCCTGGACCCAATCATTGTGTCTTCAGTGGCATATGAGGTAAATATAACCTCACATTTTGTGCCTGATTATATTTGTTTGCAAATAACAGAATACCATTGTCTCATACCATGAAGTCATTTACTCTTTACTTAAGAATTCAGAGGTCCAAGGTCCCAGGCTCATTAGGAACTCCATCAGGTGTGTGATTCTCATTCTGACTGGTTGCTCTTTTTCCCTCATCACTGATCCAATGTTGTGATCCAAGGTTATGATCCACAAGCATCCCAAGTGGGGTTGGTAGAGAAAGGCTTTCCTCTATATCAGAGATGAATAGCCCTTCCAGAGTCTTTTAGAAGACTTTCCCTTATATTGGCCTGCTAGCAAAGGTCACATGGTACTCCAAGCACAAGTTAGCTGGAAAAGTGTCAGGAAAAGGGCATGATTGGCTTAGGCCAACCATAGTGATTGTGGGGCTGGGTGAAATGCACGTGGTCGATGTTTTGTTGGCAAGGGAAAGGTGGGAGAAGAGGAGGAGGGCCTTGGAAAGACAGCTGAGTGAGAGCCTCTAACACAACACCATGCTTCACAGGAGGCAAAACCAGTGTACAGTGTCGATTAGATTTACTCCCCAAATAGCTTTCATGTCCTGAGAGGAATGGCCGCTGTGTATTTCATTTCAGCAAGCCTCTGTGGATATTATTTTCTTTCCACTGACCTTATCTATAACCTGAGCAGCAGGGAGCTTGAAAGTAAGCCTACTGACAATATCTGGGATGATATCTTGCTGTTTGACTGGTTAACCCTGTGTTTTGTCCCCCAGCAGGGATGGGGATAAGGGACGCCTTCCTCTCAGCGAGTTTCATTCACCTGGTAAGGATGCGTGGTGCCCAGATGCGTGCAGTGTAATCACAGAGGAATAGCACGCTTCCGGCTTGGCAAAGACTCGGCTGCTCAGGCCTTCTGGCTAAGCCATGCTGGGCAGGGGCTCACTGGTGTTCAGCCAGATGAGAAAGCTTCTTTGGCTGGAGTTAGCCTGAGGGTCAGGCACCTCCGTGGGTAGTGAGCCAAGAGTTCTGTTACTGAAGCTGGTGAGAGGCAGTCGGAAAGGCTGCGCGGCAGTGCTAAGAAGTTCCTGCTTTGGGGAGAAATGCCTTTTAATTGGTTCCTACATGTCCAACCAATAGGGATGTATATTAAGAGAGAACTGAAGACCATTAATTGCAGGTATTAGAATTGTGACCTTAACTCTTAAAGTAGGTTTAATCACGCGTCAGAGATGCAAACCCTATGGAAAAATGTATATGCCCTTTTGGGAGTTTGGGGATAGATGAAGGATTATAGAAGCCCCATCTCAGCCTGTCCCTTAGACCCCAGCGATTTCACTAGAGCACAGCCAGGTTAAAACGACTTCCCCCTGTGGCCCAGGAGTCCGCATCTTAGGTGCCCGTTGCCCTGACACATCAGTAAGCGACCCAGTGGGCCCAGTGGGAACAGCCTGGCTGGGATAAGCTCTGCTCTAGTCAGTTACTCTAGGACCTTCATGAGCTCAGAATTGTCTCCGCCACCTTGTATCTTCCCAGAATTCAGCCAAGAAAGGGGGAAAGAGAGGGGCCAATTCAGATATAAGTATCCAGAGATCAGTGGGTTGGATGGAAGTGAAGCCAGCGATCACTTGGTTTCTTCTCTCTCTGGAAGTGGCCTCCCAATTACCACTTCTGTGTTGTAATGGATTTGGGACCCAGTTTGCCCTACATCCAATATCTCGCAGTATTGATTTCCAAGTAATCAGTTCCTCATGGAAGGATAAGAAGGAGCTGTGTTTCTTACCTGTATCTGCTGACTCAGGTATGCTGTCTGCCGTGGGGAGCGTTACCTGAAGATCTTCAGAATTATCTGAACCATTGAGAGCTGCCTTGGCACGTAAGAACCTGGGGGTGAGGGAGTTTCACTGGGAAGCTGGGGGGTATTTAGGAGAAAGAAGGCCTCCAGTGTCCCCATAGTGGGTGGTGCAGCCTCCCCAGGTTCCACACTCCTGGCTGTGTTAGCCGGTGTAGAAACAATATGCAAGAAATACATCAGGAAGGATGACTATCAATGTTAATATCCTAGAAGGAGGGCGCAAGCTTATAGTTCTAAAAGTAGAAAGTAAAAGGAAAAAAGAAAGTAAAAACAGGGAAATGAAATGTTTATGGAAAATAAGACAAGAAGATAAAATAATTGAGGTTTTTGATAGAGGAAATAAGCTAAAACTTACAGTATTAAAATTTTTTAAAGTAAAAAATAAAAGGAATAAAATTTGAGATGAGTGTTAAAAATAAGTTGGTAAGAGAATGCTCTTTGAAAGAATAAAGATTTTTTTTTTTACAAATAATTACTTAAGCTTAGGAAAAAACAAAGCTTGATACTTTTTTGTTAAAGGAAGAGGTTTTTTTTGTTAAAACTAAATTATAAATAACATAAAAAATTGAAAAAGCTGGGAGGGATCACGGCTCATACCTCTCTTCTCCAGAGCACAGATTGAAAACCTACGGTCTAGGATTTTATAAACGGGAACTGACATCTAAGGCAGTAGAGACATTCATCAGAGTAACACAGCTTGTCAGTGTAGAGCTATGATGAGAACAAAGTGGGAGGGACTTCCCTTGACTCATTATCATTCTGGAGGTTGGCTAGGGAGGAAGAGGAGTGTCCATTTTTAAGGATGTGGACTGGCATACAGTGCAGGTGCTCACCAGTGCCCGAGTGGGAGAAGCACAAGATGCTAAGGCCAAGAAGAACCTTGGCAACCACTGAGATGGAAGAGAACGTTAGTCTAGAGTACAGCTTCCTTTGGACACCAACTGTCCCTCCGTCTGCTTCCCCCTGTCCTTCCATCATTACCTGCTTACCTGGATGGAAACCTTGATGTTAACTCCTACCTCCTCATCACTACTGCTAAAAAGCCCTTGAAACATTTAGCATAATTTTCTGTGATTGCGTTTTGGTTTGCAAGGGCTGCCATAACAAAATTGCACAGCCTGGGTGGCTTAACAAACAGAATTTTATTGTCTCACAGGTCTGGGGGCCGGACGCCTGAGATCAAAGCATCCTCAGTAAGGCTGGGTCCCCAGGTTCTCTTCTTGGCTCGTTTGGACAGCCACGTTTTCCATGTGGTCTTTCTCTGTGTGCTCATTACTGATGCCTTGTCCTCTTTGCAAGGACACTAGTCGGGTTGGGTGAGGACTCACCCTAACAGACTCATCCTAACTTAATTACCTCTTTAGAGATCTTGTCTCCAAATATGGTCATGGGCTGTGGTCCTGGGAGTTGGGACTTCAGCACACAGTAATATGTAATGGACATTTTACATGCTGAACACCTCACCTGTTGCCTGGTCCCTAATTTAAGTTGGTTACTTGTACGATTAGTTGCTTAATGTCCATCTTTCCTATTAGCCTGTAAGAGGCATGAAACCAGCAATTTTGTCTATTTTATTTGTGGCTAAAGCTCTAGGTCTGGGCCATAGTCAGGGCCTCATTAATCTACATTGGTTGAAGGCAGGAAAGAATCATCTCTTTTCCATTCCATTGGCTGTACTTTTGTCACATGTCTCAGTATAGCAGCTCCCCTTCCATGCTGTGCTCACATGGAGACTGCACAGTGGCTGTGCTTGGTGGGTCTGGCAGGTGAGAGCTTCCCCAAAGGGAGATTAATAAAATCCTCACTCAGAGTCCATGCTGGGGGAACCACATACTTTCCCATTTTTGAGCAAGGAGCATCATGCCTTATCATCCTCGGAGATGATGAACATGAATGTGCTCTTCTATTGATCTCTCAATTCTCTGCATCATCCTAATGATTATACTCAGGAATCTTATGTCTACCGCATAAGCAATGTGGGTGCATCACAGCCCTCTGCCACGAAGATTCCATGGGGCAGGGTAGCTTCCTTAGGACGCTTTTCTCTCCAGGTATCCATCAACCTGCTTGGAATGACACTTGTTTAGTAAGCCAAAATTTGAAAGAGTAAATGAAAAACAATGGTGACTGAGAAGCAAAGGTTCTCCTACAGTATGGCCAACTGTCCACAAAGCAACAAGGACACATTAGTGAGCCCAGGGCTTTCTTCTCTTTAGGAAAGAATGATTATCAAGAATGAAAGCAGCCTCAGAAAAAAAATCTTCAATCAGGTGACTATTCTGTAAAGGAGACTTCTTGACCTTAAAAAATGGTGAGCCATAGCTCAGAAAAAGCTAATTAGGGGAGAGAGGAAGCTAGTCTGAGAATAAAATGTATATTGACTCAGAGTTTCTCTATGAAGGCAATTTGTACAACAATGATTACATATTGGGTTTGAGGCAGTTATTGCCCGTTGGAATCCTTCCAGAGTAACTATTGTGGCAGATCCCGAGCCCTCTCAGAAACCTGGTTTTAAAAGTAAATTAAATGTGAAGGGTTGAGTTGTGGTTGTTAGCCTTGGGAAGGGATTAAAGGGGACATTTTGTCATGTGAGATGTCAGGAAAATTCATCAGGAGCTCACTAGGTTGTCTACTTGAAAAAAAATCTTTCCCCTAATGGATTTTGAGAAAGATCATTTAATTGTGGCTCACTATTAGCCATTATGGGCTGGGTAGGGGGTGGGGGTAAGGGAAGAGTAGATGTTGCCCTTCATCCTTACAGGGACAGTGAATTTTTCTACTTTTAAAAAATAAAATGCAACTGAAGTATGTTTCTGGTTGGTAGTTTATTACTCTGCAGACAGTGGAATGGAAAAGTGATAGTAGTTAAGAAGAACAGAAAATGGTGTGTGTGTGTGTGTGTGTGTGTGTAACCATGACACAAAACTGCTTCTCATTTATTTGGCAATAGTAACTGAATTAGAATAAATACTGCAGTAAGGGAATTCTGTAGAAGAAAGGAAATAGAATGAATTTGAGATGGATGGATGGATGGATACAGACAGAATATGACCCAACAGAGAAAGGTAAAGAGAAGGCTTTCCTGTGTCAGTCTGAGGCAACTAACTGCATTAGCACCCAAGGAGGCTGCTCTGAGCTTGAGGGTCACACAGTTTTGAAGCTGAAATTAAAAAGTTGAGGGAAGAGCCTTTACTATTATTGCCTTTTTTTTTTGGCTGAATATTCTACTTATATTTATTCTAATATTTTCTTTTTTTTTTATTAAGTCCTAATTCACACACCATAGAATCCACCCTATTAAAGTATACAAATCACCACTATCTAATTCTAGAATGTTTTTATTATCCCCAAAAGAAACGCTATAAGCATTAGCAATCACTGACTATTTTACTTTACCCACAGTAACCACTAATCTGTTTTTTTTTTTTTTTGTGGGGGGAGGCTCTTTGCTGTTGCCTATTCTGGACACTTCATATATATGTAATTATACAACATATTGATCTTTTGTCTGGCTTTAACGTAGTATTATATTTTTAAGGTTTATCTACGTTGTAGGATGTATCCATAGTTCATTCCTTTTTATGGCCAAATAACAGTCCATTGTATGGATATACACATTATGTTTATCTGTTCAGCAGTTGATGGAATGTGAGTTATTTCTACTTCTTGGCTATTATGAATGATGCTGTTATGAATATTTGTGTACAGTTTTTTCTGTGGACATGTTTTCATTTCTGTTGGGTATATTTCTAGGAGGGGAATTGCTGGGTCATATAGCAACTCTATGTTTAACCATTTGAGAAGCTGCCAAATTGTTTTCTAAAATAACTGCACCATTTTACATCCCTGCCAGCAGTATACGACATACCTCATTTTATCACGCTTCTCCTTATTGCACTTTGCAGATACTGCATTTTTACAAATTGAAGGTTTGTGGCAACCCTGCAACTATTGGCACCATTTTCGCAACAGCATTTGCTTACTGTGTGTCCCTGGGTCTCATTTTGGTAATTGTTGCAATATTTCAAAATTTTCCATTATTGTATTTGTTACGGTGATCCATGATCAGTGATCTTCGGTGTTTCTGTTCCAATTATTTTGGGGCACCACAAACCACTCCCATGCAAGACAGCAAACTTAATCAAATGCTGTGTGTGTTCTGAGTGCTCCACTGATTGGCCTGGTGGTTCCCCATCTCTCTTCCTCCTTGGGTGTCCCTTTTCCCTGAAACGCAACAATACTGAAACTAGATCAGTAGTAATCCCACAATGGCCTCTGAGTATTCAAAGGAGTGAAAGGAGGAGTCACACATTCGTCTTTAAATCTGAAGACTAGAATGATGAAGCTTAGACAGGAAGGCAAATTGAAAGCTAGTAGTCCCAAAGCCAGGCCCCTTGTCCCAGTTAGCCAAGTTGTGATGCAAAGTAAAAGTTCTTGAAGCAAATCAGAAGTGCTACTCCAGTGAACACATGGGTGATGAGAAAGTGAAACAGCCTTATTGCTGATAAAGAGAAAATTTCAGTGCTCTAGAATGAAGATCCAACCAGCCACAGCATTCCCTTAAGCCAAAGACTAATCTAGAACAAAGCCCTAATTCTCTTCAATTCTGTAAAGATGGAGAGAAATAAGGAAGCTGCAGAAGAAAAGTCTGAAGCTAGCAGATGTTTGTTCATGACGTTTAAGGAAAGAAACCTCCATAACAGAGAAATGCCTGGTGAAGCAGCAAGTGCTGATATAGAAGCTATAGCAAGTTACCCTGAAGATCTAGCTAAGACAATGAAGGTGGCTATACTAAATGACAGACGTTCAGTGTAGACCAAACAGCCTTCTATTGGAAGAAGATGCCATCCAGGACTTTTCTTAGTTACAGAGGAGAAGTCAATGCCTAGTCTCAAAGCTTCAGAGAACAGGCTGACTCTCTTGTTAGGGGCTAATGCAGCTGATGCCTCTAAATTGAGACCAATGCTCATTGACCATTCTGAAAATCCTAGCACCCTTAAGAATTTTGCTTAATCTCCTCTGCCTGTGCTCTAGAAATGAAACAACAAAGCCTGAATGACAGCACATGTGCTTACAACATGGTTTACTAAATGAATATTTTAAGCCCACTGTTGAGACCTACTGCTTAGGAAAGATTCCTTTCAAAATATTACTGCTCACTGACAATGCACCTGGTCACTAAAGAGTGCTGATGGAGAAGTGCAATGAGATTAATGTTGCTTTCATGCCTGCTACCACAACATCCGTTCTGCAGCCCATGGATCAAGGAATGATTTCAACTTTTAAGTCTCATTATTTAAGAAAAGCATTTGATAAGGCTGTGCTGCCCTATGTAATGATTCCTCTTATGGATCTTGGGAAAGTAAATTGAAAACCTTCTGGAAAGGATTCACCATTGTAGATGATATTAAGAACATTTGTAATTCATGGAAAGAGGTCAAAATATCAACACTAACAGGAATTGGAAGAAGTTCATTCCTTCCCTCATGGATGACTTTGAGGATTCAAGGGTGGTAAACATAGCAAGAAAACTAAAACTAGAAGTGGAGCCTGAAGATGTGACAGAATTGTTGCAATCTTATGGTAGACCTTGAATGGATAAGGAGTTGCTTCTCAGGGATGAGCAAAGAAGGTGATTCCTTGAGATAGAGTCTACTCTTGGTGACAATGCTGTGAAGATGTTAAAATGAAAACAAAGGATTTATAATTTGACATAAACTTAGTTGATAAAGCAGCAGGAGGTTTTGAGAGGACTGACTCCAATTTTGAAAGTAGCTCTGTGGGTAAAATGCTATCAAACAGCATTGCAGGCTACAGAGAAATCATTCATGAAAGGACAAGTTGATCCATCCAGCAAACCTCATTGTTGTTTTAAGAAATTGCCATAGCCACCCCACACTTGCAACCACCACCTGAATCAGTCAGCAGCCATCAACATCATGACAAGACCTTCCACCAGCAAAAAGATTAAAACTCGCTGAAAGCTCAAAAGGTAACATTTTTAGCAATAAAGTACTTTTTAATTAAGGTAAGTACATTGCTTTTTAGACATAATGCTATTATACACTTAATAGGCTACCGTATAGTGTAACATGACTTTTATATAAACTGGGAAACCAAAAAATTCATTTGATTCACTTGACTGGGATACTTTACTGTGGTGGTCTGGAACCAAACTCACAGTATCTCCCAGATATATACAGGAGAGCCCTTGCTATTTGAGCCCCTACTGTTTGCCAAGCACTGTTCTATCCTCTTGGTATGCATTCTGTCATATGAGTTTATAGTCATTATTCCTCCTTTGCAGGATTAGATACTGAGACTCTAAGAGTTTAAGACAGAGAAAGAGAGAAATTCCTAAGATTATTGTTATCTGACCAAGTGTGGGACCTCCTCTAAAACCTGAACCCTGAGGTTCTGCCCAGGGGATGGTTCTTTGAGATGGAATCTATGCCTGGTGAAGATGCTGTGAAGATTGTTGAAATGAAAACAAAAGATTTAGAATATAACATGAACTTAGTTGATAAAGCAGCAGGTGGTTTTGAGAGGACTGACTCCAATTCTGAAAGAAGTTCTTCTGTGGGTAAAATGCTATCAAATAGCACCACAAGTGCAAGTCTGGAGGGCAGACAGAGAGGGCAGTGACACAGCAGAGTGTGGAAGTGACCAGCCCCCATGCCAGTTAATGCATCAAACCAGCATTGGGCAGACCAGTTGTGTCCAGTGCTGCAGCTCGAACGCTATGGAGTAACCAGCCTTTCCACTGGGCCTGCAGCTGGAGCCGGAGCAGAAGCCAAGGGAGTCAGGAGCCTCACAGGCTGTCTGGGCACCGTGAGGACACTGCCCATCAGAACCAGAAGGGGGACGGGATGCGCTGGGCCAGGCCCCTAATGGATCACTGGAGCCCCTGCTGTTGGGAGTGGCCGGCCAGTCCCCGAGACCAGCTGTAGGCAGCATCTTCCAGCTCTGCTCAAACCCATCCTCAGCCCCTTTGACCAGGAATTAGAATAGTATTGATCCATAATTTCATTCTGTTACTCCTCAGTTATTTATTCTCTTCATTCTTGATGGTTGCTTAAATTATTATTGTTATTTTTGCTACAAGGAGGGATAGAAATAACTACATTCCAAGTTAAAGAGTTTGTCTGGGTCATGTTAAATAAACCCCATGCAAACTGGGCAGCTCCTGCTGGTCCTCTGGAGAGGAAGGTCTGGTGGGGCCCCTCACTCTGGCAACCTGGGCAGGTGTGCTTGCCTCACACCTCCTGCATGTGCTGGTCCTGACCCAGGGTCAGTATACATGTGCTGGGGAGAGTGGCCCTGATACCAGAAAGGACAGGGATAAGAATGAAGGCAACTCTTTTTCCATGTATGTACACTGAAGCTCTTGGGAAATGGAAACTGGTATTTCAAGGTTGGGGCCTTTTAGGACACATATGCCACATAGGTCATTAATACCCCCAAAGACTTCCAGATCTCAAACCAAGAACAGTAAATTCAAGGTGTTTTTCATAGATTAATTCCAAAAAATATGGCTGTAAAGGTCATTTTCTAAGAGGTAGAGAAAAATGGGGTATGGGAGCATGTGCGTTTTCCTTTGGTCTGTTGTATCCACTTTCATCTCTCTTTAGTGAAATATCAAACCATTCCTCTCACTCATGTGCGTAAATCTGCAGCCTCCAGGCTGAGCTGGGCAGGTCTGTTCACCATGGGGAGAGAGAGGGTGGGGTATTTCCCCATGAGTACTTACCTTATTCTGCCTGCTAGTTGTTTTTCTCATCTGGGAACTCTAGCAAGGGATGAAACCAAAGTCACGTGGACTGAGGATGGGAGATGGACGGGGAAGACTGATGATGGAGAATCTGCTTTGATCACATGGTGTCTTGTGCTCTGGGGCTTGTGATGTCATGGATAGCTCTGGAGCTCTGAGGAAGTCAGCTTTTCCTCTGTGTTCACAGGCAGAATTAGGACCAATGTGTGGAAGATATAAGGATGGGGTTGGCATTGACTCTATTTAGAGAACATTTAAAATGAACCCGATGGAGTAGGCAGTTTGGGGCCTCATGAGTGAATCTGTACCTGTAGAGGTATTTGTTCTGAAGACTGACAACAATGTGGAGGTATGTGCTGCATTAGGTTGAGGACCGGAGTGGTCCTGGATGATCCTCAGAGTTGGGTTTTGATGTATTTGGTCCTTTCATATTTATTCCAGGAGTGGGGGTATTTTTTATCTTCTGAATTTGTCAATTCGCTACAAAGTTGAATTTTACCACTTGTACATCTAGTGGCTGAGTCCTAAGCTGGCATCTATTTGCTATTATCTATTATCTGGGCCTGCCCAGAAAAAGAGGAATTTTGCTTTTACTTCCCTTCTTCTGGTTTGCTGTGAGCCCACAGTGCTCTGAGGTTTCAATCAGGTGTCAGGACCTCACACTTTCCCACTGTATGGGTCACAAGGAAATACAAACCCTCTGTAATGAAGGCCTTTGGAAACCTACTGATTTCCAGATACAGTCATGTCATTCCACACTCTTTGTTGCTTAAAGGATGTGCTTTCTTGCTTGTGTCCTCATTCTGTCACATATGTTTTCACACTGGAGCTGCAGAGAGAGGAGCGTAGAATCTGAGAGCTACAAGGGGTCTCAGACATGATTCAGTTCACATCCCCGTTTTACACGTGTGAGCTCTGTGGCGGGGACTTGTCTGAGGCCATCGCCAAGCCGGCCCCAGCCTCTGCCAAACCACATCAGGCACATGCCAAGCTTACTTGTTTTTCTCTTAGAGTAATTAATGATTTTTATGATGATCCTTAGGAAAGAAGCTGCTCCACATTTCTCTGCTCTTTTGCAGCAGAATCCCTGGAAGCATTACCTGTACCTGCTGCCTTCATTTCCTTACCCTTATTCTCTCCCAAGCCTACTCCAGGCTTTGGTTCCTTGAAGTTGGTCCTGCGGAATTTACTGCTTCCTAGGCGTTACCAAATCCAAGGGGCAGTTCTTGGACTTCCCCATTTCCAGGTTTTCCATCCACATTCCCCTCAGTTTTCCCTTCTTGGCTCCTGTCTCTCTGGCCTCTGCTTGTTGGAGTGGCCAGGGCTCAGTGTCCGGCTTCCCTTTCCTTAGAGTATCTGCCTCTGCTGCCTAGGTGACTCCTTAAGGAACACGTCTGGTGAATCCCCATTTTTATCTCCAAACCTGCCGTGTTCCACAATGCCCGCTTGACATCCTGCCTCCATGTCTCACAGGCATCTCCCATTGCATATGTCTACACCAAACCCTTGATTCAGTGTCGTGCCCACCCATACCCAAGACCTTTTCCTCTTCCACTTCTCCATCTTAGTAAATGACATCCAGTATTGGTCACTCGGGTCAAAAGTGTAAGTCAGCTATTTTTAAAGCCTTTCTTTCTTTCATGTGCCTTCAGATAAGCTACTCTGGGTCTAAGCTACAGATTAGAACCAGCTGCTGCATGCGTCTCTCATCCTTCTGGGACCGGTGGGCCATCCAAAGCATGCCTTCCTGATGATGCCACGGGGAGGAGGCTGAGATCAACAGCGAAAGCTCCTTTCAAGCCTCTGCTCATGTCACAGCCGTTAATGTGTTGTGGGCCAGAGCAAGTCTTGTGGCCAAGCACAGAGTTAAGGGTGGGGAATACACTCTGCTCAGCCGAATGGTCAGCCCAGCATTAGTGGAGAGGGGGTGTGTACTCTTCCTATGGATATTAGGAGAAGAAAGTATGTATTTGCTGCACAGAAATCAGATACACCACCTTGGAGGATCAATTAAAGGAGGAAGCTTACTTATAAGGAAATGGGATCTTGTCAACAGGGTCTTTTTATGAGGAACTGTAAGTTTGTTCTTTAAACTTGGTGGTGCCTCTGAATAGCTCTTTAGAACAGGTACTTTATTTTTCCTAGTTCTAATAATTAATTTGAGATGATCCTGGTGGTGGTGGTGCTGGCGGTGGTGGTGGGGGTATGTGTGCTGAAGGAAGGTGATACTGATGGTTTTGGGGGTGAGAAGAGGTAGCAACATCTTCCCAAAGTGGTTCATTTTTGTTTTGTCAAACTCTTCCTTATCCCTCTTCTGATTTCATCATTTATCCTCTGTGACATGGCCACAGTTGTCACACAATCTGTGGATCTACTCACGTGAAATTAAAAAATCCTGTGCTTATTTGCAGAATTTGGTGAAGGTTAGTGTTGCTGATCTGCACTGTCCTCTTTTCCTCCTCTTTAGCCCCTCTCAGATAATAAAATCTTAGAAGGAAGGCTTGGAAAAGGGAAAAATGGGGAATTTCCTCCGAAAACAGTTGGAACTGACAGGTGCTGGGGGAATGTGGCGAATGGCCTGGTTTGTGGTGTCTTGTGTACATTTGATGCCAGCAGACTTCTTAGGTCACAGCAGGGGGCTCTCCTCAATTCAGCATATTTCTCACCCAGCCCTAGGCCAGTTTTTTTCCCCCTTGTGTGGTTTTGCTAGTGATGTGAGGCTGAGTGACATAATTAACCTGGGCAACCAGCGTCTTTCATCCATCTGCTACGAGAGTCCTGATGATTGCCAAACTCTTTTCTTTATTTTGTTAGAAATAGTCTTTCACCTCCACCCTCAGACATATGCGGCAGCCAGAGCCTGGGCCAGGCTGGAGCTGTGTTCTCCAGCTCCGCACGCAGAGGGATGTTTGCGCCAATGCCAGATCGGTGCTGAGAGTAAGATTCAGGCCTTTGTTCCTTCTAGTCACAGAGCCGTGCAGTCTGAGGGAGCTCTTCCTTAAGGCGGGGAACTCTGGGAAAGTTCTAAACCCATGGACTGTCTTCAGTGATCTTAGAAACATTCTTCAACCTTCTGGGGCCTCCTTTTCCTCCCCGGCTGAATGTGGATGGGTCCATTCTGAGGATCAAATTAAATAACTGTTGTCGGAAGATTCCAGGAAGTATATAGTTCATAATACATGTAAGACAGGTCATTTTGAATAAAACTGCAGTTTGGAAATCTATGGACAGTTTGCTCCAGAGGCCCTTGAAGCACGTAACAGTGATTCATATCTCTTGGAACTGTAAATGCTGCATGAACAGTCTGGTTAATGGGCAAAAATGTACTTCCAGTGTTCTGGGCTCCAGTGGGAACACACATCTGTAGACCTGTTTGTCATTGTTCTGTCTTCTAGACAGAATCCAGCAGTGGATGACCATGTGTTACTGACTGAACATTTGTGTCCTCCCACAAGTCATCCAGTGCAGCCCTGGCCTCAGTGTGATGGTGTTAGGTGGGGCCTCTGGGAGATAAGCCGGTGTGGATGAGGTCCTGAAGGCAGAGTCACCACAATGGGATTAGTGCCCTTATAAGAAGAGGAAGAGCCACTAGAGCTTGCTGTCTCCATTCTGAGAAGAAGGCAGCTATATAAGCTGTCTGTCAGCCCTGACCAAGAACCAGATCTGCCAGCCCCTTGTTCTTCGACTTCCCAGCCTCCAGCACAGTAGGAAATACATGTCTATTGTTTAAGCCACTCAGTCTACAGGATTTTGTTATAGCAGCCTGAGCAGTCTAAGAAATCATGGAAAATTTGAAAATATGGTCAAGGAATATTTGGAAACATGCTTGAAGGAGTAGATATGTTTAGCCTGGAAAAAAGAAAATATGAGGATAATTCCTGATAAGTTTTCAAAATATTTGAAAACCTTATGAAAGTGTGATCATCTGCATGACAAATATAGAAGAAAGAAGCAAGGCCACTGGGAAAAAGAAACAGATTTTTGAAATTTTACCTGCTTGACTTGTAAGCAAGGAATGCCCTGCCCTGCAAGGTGGTGAATTCTTCCTTCCTGGAGGAATGCAGTTACAAACCGGGTGTCCATCTCTCTGGAATTCCTGCACTGGATGGGGGGTGGGCAGGGGAGCAGTTGATCTCTCCTTCCTTCCAACTTAAGATACAAAATTGAACTCCAGGTGCACTGTTGGCCTTCAGTTTATGGAAAAATTTTTCAGTTCTCTTCCACCAAGAAGCAGCTGAAGTAGTTGAACTTTTATGACTTCATTGAAGATGTTAAGCTTTACATAACCTTTGGACATCACGTCTGGGAAGCACTGAGGATATAGGATGGAAAATGTCAAAATCAGCCTCATGATGCAGATGTCAACAAATGTCAAGATCATACTAATATATGAACTGGAGAAGCAATAATGATTTGATATGAGTTCATAAAGCAATGCTAACCAATTTCTAACATGTTTCCAGATTTCTGTGTTAACAGTAGAATGTGGTGATATATTTGGCCAGCTCAGCTTCTAATGCACTCATTCATTTGCTCATTCAGCTATCCATTCCTGGGTACATATATGAGGTGTTTACTATATGCCCGACCTTGTGTGGGACACAAAGATGTCTTTCTGTTTGCAAGAGACCTTTGCTCCTGTGAGTGAGCAGTCAAGGGACACATACGATGTGATGTGAGCAATGCTGTGGTTGAGATGTTCCCCCAAAAGAAACACGGGTTTTCTGGGTAGAGTAATATTCAGAAAAGGGTTTGCTGGGTTGTGTTGAATAGCAAGGATGACAGGCAGAGGCAGTGAGGAGCAGTGACATTTTATAAGCACCAGAAGAGTGTGGGGTAGCTAAAACAGAGGATGCGGCAGGAGGAGAGGCAGAGGAGGAGGCTGGGCAGTGAGTCAGCTAATGAGCAGCTTTGTATATTGCATGAAGATTTTTGGATTTTTTTCATATACAGTGGGAATGCACTAATGAATTTTAAACAAGCAGAAATCAGTTTTGCATGTTAGAAAGCTCACTCCAAAGACAGTGTTAGTTGACTGCAATAACTCAAGGAGGCGATGACTTCAGCTTGAATTCCAGTGGTGGCAGAAGTGATGAAGAGGAGGAAAAGGTCAAGAGATATGTAAGAATTTGCACCAAGAGTCATTTGAGGAATGAATCTCACTTGAGGAATGAGAGAGAATCCTCTTTCTCTTGCAGTAGTACTTCTGGGCTAGCTTTTCTGTTCCACTAATGTACCTGTCATTTCTTGTTATTTCACTGTCTTAATTACTAGAGTTGTCCAGGATGTTTTACTAGCTGGCAGGTTAAGTCCTTTCATGGCTCCTCTTCACACATTTCACAGGTATCCTCCCTATTTATCTCTATCAACATGCCATCTTCCTGAAGCCTCCTCACTCACCCAGTGCACATGGAAGCTTCCAGGAGGAAACCTGAAATTATTGTTCACTATTATGCTTATGGCGGCAACGTCCTGATTGTCTAGAAGTTTTCCCAAGTTCCACATACTTTCACATTGTGTGAGGTCTCCCTGGGACTCTGTGACCTTCAGGAGATGTTGGGCCTTCTCTGCAGAGACCCCCCTAACACACTCTCACCCAGTTGAAGGCAGCCCGTGGGCCATGCTGGGCTCTTCGACTCTGTGTGTGTGTATGTGTGTGCATGGGCGGTTTTCGGTGTGCTGGGCATTGACTACCATGGTGATGAGGAGGTTTATGAGTTGACAAGGCACCAGATTGCATTTTGCTGCTGTCTCCATCTATTCTGGAGTTTGGTGTCTGTTGTGAGTACCATCCCTATTTCTGAAAGAATAATGCTGGTTATCTGTAAACTCATAAGTTCAAACTGTAACTGGGGAAAAAATTATATCTGTAGTTGTATGGAGGGAGGTGGGAAGGCAGCTCAGAGTTGATTTATAGCCTTGGCTTTTTATTTTTACTGCCACTGTGGAGCCTTGTAGCCTGGGCCAAACGGGAGACAGGCCCGGGTAGTAATTTAGTCCTGCTGAGAAGTTATCAAATATGTGCACCTCAGGATTTCTGGACTTCACATGAAACAGATGAAGCTGCTCTGTCATCCACATGAGACACACTGCAGGGGAATTTCTAAAATTTCAAAAGTGGAGGTTATTTTTATTAATGTTTGGAAAACTAGATTGCCATTTGAAAAAAGATGTCTTAGAGCCTTACCTTCAAGAATATATGTAAAATTTCCTTCTAGTCATCATGCCACTTAAATTACTATTGCTTTATTTCCTAACTTAATATTAGATAGGGCAGACCCCTCACTCTTCTTCTTTCAAAAAAGAAATCTACATTTTCTCACCTCTATGTTTTCTGTTTTGGAAACTTTTGGTATGTTTCAGAAAAGAAATCTCACTTGGAATTACATTAAACATGGAAATTGTATCTTCATAACATTCCTTCTTCTAATTAAAAGATTTATACATGTCTCACTTTTTATGCATCCTCACTTAAAGGGAATACTTCAGTAAAACTTTATGATTTTCTTCCCAATGATTAAATGTATTTCCTGGTGTACTGCAAAATTTGTTGCTGTTATAAACAGAATTTTAAAAAATATTATCCATTTTAGTTGGTTATTGCTGGAATACCAAACGCTCTTGGCACATGACCCTCTACATGATCCAGCCCAGGTGACTGAGGGGCAGGATCGTGTCTTGCCCTCTTTCTTTACCAGCCTACTAGAACTTGCTTCATGGACACGGTCATCTCCAAGGTCACCACAGACTTTTCTGGGCTTGATTTCCCTGTGACATTCATCAGTGTAGATTCACTTCTTCCGTTATGAATATAAATACACTATAATATGTAGCCTTAATTCCTCTTCTCTTAGTAGGTGTTTTTCTGATGCATATTGAATTTTCTATCACAACATCAACTATTCACTTTATAACATGTGGCTCCAAGTTGAATCTACAGATCTTTATTCATCCATATATTCAACAGTGTTTAAGATTTTTCTATGTGTCAGGCACTGGGGTGACCACACCCCTGTCCTTCAGGAGAGCACCTAGACATGGTGCCATGGGAGAAGTCTTCCCTTGGGGATAGGTAAGACGCTGTATCAGGATATCAGCAAGAAAAAAATATGACGCTCAGAAGGAATGGTTGAAGAGAGTTCAGCAAAACATTTAAAAAGATTTGGGCAGAGTTAAGGGAAATCAAAAAGAATGACAAGGGATGATAAGTCACTCTAGGGCTAGCTCTAGAAGGGGAAGCTAAGGCCTGAAAAGAAGGGAGCTGTTAACAGAAGACAGGGTTAGCTGTAAGCCTGGGAAAAACCTCAGAGAGGGCTGCCATATAGCAGCTGTGGTGCAGAACAATGCAGTCTCTACCAAACCACTACCCAGTCAGGTGGGAACTGGGAGGAATAAATACTTCAGCCTCTCTCTCTTTCCATCCATCAGTCTCCTCAGGGTGCCTCTGTTGGTTGAACGCAACCCAAAGCCAGAAGGCAAGAGAACCCTAGGTGTTGTGTATGTCTGTCTGGTCTGTGTCTGTGTCTGCCTCTGTGTCTGTGTCTGTTCCTTGGTCATGAAGCAGGTAAAAAGGTGGAGGGTGGATCTGAAGAGAAACATGAAGGACATTTGGGATAGGTACTATGGGATGATGGACCTTAATTTGTTGTTCCTCCCTTTATCTTCAACTTCTTGCCTAATAGCACCCCTTGGCTGTCAGTCTTCAGCTAAAATAACTCAGGAAGCAACTCCTGAAGGAGAAGAAAGAAGTGATGAGGCCTCTCAGGCCTGGTGCCAAGCAGCCATGCCTCCCCTGCCTTCTTTCTCTCTTTGCTTCTTCTTCCTTTTGCCAATTGGGAATCTCATGTCTACAAGCTCCTATCAGTCTGAAGTGGCTGCAACTGTTTCTGGCCAAAGAGCAAAAGGCCTTTTCAGAAAATGACTCCTGGTGCATGGAGTCATCCCAACCTGTTCCAGTGGCAACTTTTTCCACCTAAGTGAAGACCACCTTGAGCCTTGTAGGTGAACTTGAGCTCTTATTTATCTTTGCCAACAGTTTCTAGAGCCTGCTAAATAAGCACAGTGAAAATTTTTGCTGCTTTGTTGAACCTTTCTGGCAGGTTAAATTGGGGGGAAAATGACAGCACGTGGGCCACAGAACATATAATTCATTGTTGTCACATCACACTGTGAGGAAGGCTCTTCTTTTGAAGGTGCTAAGTGGGTGCCTTTCATAATGCCACAGAAAGGGGAAAAAAATCCTATTGGGAATTGTCATTCCCTGTGTGACTTTGGTGGAATTAATATGCATTCCTACTCTCAATTTCTCTGCCATTTTATAATAAATTCCCTCCCTGGCCTCTCTGCCTGCCTTGGAAAGGCTGCCCATGAAAGCATGCTGGGCAAACACAGCTGAGATGCATTTTAACTCCAAGGTGGGATTTAATGATTTGGGGTTGGGAACTACCTATTTAGACTAGAGAAAAGAAATGCTATGTCATCAAGAGAAGAAAAAGACATGCTAACCAAATCATATAGATGAAATAAAAGGAAGAATGAGATATTTTTCACTGACACTGCTGACTTAAGTTGAAGGTCAGTTCTGCCCCATTCAAGGAGTCTACCTCCTTGACCCTTGGGCTCCATGCTGGTTAGAAAATTCCAGAAGGCTGACTCTGTGGCTTGTGAGAAAAGGCAAGAAGTACTGGGAAGAAAATACAAAGGTGAATGAGCGAAAACACACAAAATAAGGACATGAAACATGCTGTAAATAGTTTCTTTATCATCTTTTTTATTATGCAGTGTTTCATGTATTTCAGAGATCACATATATGTCAGGCAAAAATTATATGATGAATGCTAGTCATATCTATCTCCTGGGATTTTTACCATGGTGCATTACTAGGACCTTTGCAATCATTTGTGTGTCCCTCCCCAATCAGCATCTACTCTCTTTCTTGCAGTTTTATATGATTCTACTACTTAAGTTTATATCTATAAACTATATTTTGAGCAGTTTTTGAAAGTTTGTATAAATGGATTTACATGTATTTTTGATGCTTGCATTTTGTTTTTTTGTTTTTTTTGGTATCATTAATGTACAATTACATGAGTGATACCATGGTTACTAGACTCCCCCTATCACCAAGTCACCACCACATACCCCACTATAGTTACTGCCCATCAGTGTAGCAAGATGCTGTAGAATCACTACTTGTCTTCTCTGTGTTGTACAGCCCTCCCCATGCCCTCCACCCCCTACATTATGTCTGCTAATCATAATGCCCCCTTTCCCCCCTTGTCCCTCCCTTTCCACCCATCCTCCCCAGTCACTTTCCCTTTGGTAACTGTTAGTCCATTCTTGGGTTCTGTGAGTCTGCTGCTGTTTTGTTCCTTCAGTTTTTTCTTTGTCCTCATACTCCACATATGAGTGAAATCACTTGATATTCGTCGTTTCCTGCCTGGCTTATTTCACTGAGCATAATACCCTCTAGCTCAATCCATGTTGTTGCAAATGGTAAGTTTTGTTTTCTTCCTATGGCTGAATAATATTCCATTGTGTATGTGTACCACATCTTCTTTATCCATTCATCTACTGATGGACACTTAGGTTGCTTCCATTTCTTGGCTATTGTAAACAGTGCTGCGATAAACATAGGGGTGCATATGTCTTTTTCAAACTGGGCTGCTGCATTCTTAGGGTAAATTCCTAGGAGTGGGATTCCTGGGTCAAATGGTATTTCTATTTTGAGTTTTTTAAGAAACCCCATACTGCTTTCCACAATGGTTGAACTTATTTACATTCCCACCAGCAGTGTAGGAGGGTTCCCCTTTCTCCACATCCTCACCAACATGTGTTGTTGTTTGTGTTTTGGATGGTGCCATCCTAACTGGTGTGAGGTGATATCTCATTGTGCTTTTAATTTGGATTCTCTGATGATTAGCGATATGGTGCATCTTTTCATGAGCCTGTTGGCCATCTGAATTTCTTCTTTGGAGAAGTGTCTGTTCAGATCATCTATTTTTTTATTGGATTTTTTTCTTTTTTTAAATTGGATTATTATTATTTTTTGGATTTTTTTTTATTTTTTTATTGGATTATTTTCTTTTTTAATTTTTTAATTGGATTTTTTAATTGGATTATTTTCTTTTTGTTTGTTGAGGTGTGTGAGTTCTTTATATATTTTGGATGTAAATCCTTTATCGAATATGTCATTTATGGATATTTTCTCCCATACTGTAGGATGTATTTTTGTTCTACTGATGGTGTCCTTTGCTGTACAGAAGTTTTTAGTTTGACGTAGTCCCACTTGTTCATTTTTGCTTTTGTTTCCCTTGCCCAGGAAGATACGTTCATGAAGATGTTGCTCGTGTTTATGTCCAAGAGATTTTTGCCTATATTTTTTTTCTAAGAGTTTTATGGTTTCATGACTTATATTCAGGTCTTTGATCCATTTTGAATTCACTTTTGTATATGGGGTTAGACAATGATCCAGTTTCATTCTCTTACATGTAGCTGTCCAGTTTTGCCAACACCAGCTGTTGAAGTGGCTGTCATTTCCCCATTGTATATCCATGGCTCCTTTATCATATATTAACTGACCATATATGCTTGGGTTTATATCTGGGCTCTCTATTCTGTTCCACTGGTTTATGGGTCTGTTCTTGTGCCAGTACCAAATTGTCTTGGTCACTGTGTCTTTGTAGTAGAGCTTGAAGTCAGGAGGCATAATTCCCCTGCTTTATTCTTCCTTCTCAGGATTGCTTTGGCTATTCGGGGTCTTTTGTTGTTCCATATGAATTTTAGAACTATTTGTTCCACTTCATTGAAGAAAGCTGTTGCTATTTTGATAGGGATTGCATTGAACCTGTAGATTGCTTTTAGCAGGATGGCCATTTTGACAATATTAATTCTTCCTATCAATGAACATGGGATGTATTTCCATGTGTTGGTGTCCTCTTTAATTTTTCTTAAGAGTGTCTTGTAGTTTTCAGGGTGTAGGTCTTTCACTTCCTTCATCAGGTTATTCCTAGGTATTTTATTTTTCATTTTGTTTTACACTGAGTCCATGAAATCCCTCCATTTATCTGCAAGCCATTCATTGTCATTGCTGGATAGTATTCCTTGTTATGAGTTTACTACCATTTGTTTACCACTCTTCACCCTGTTGTCAATGCTGGGTTCTTTCTTCCTACAGAATTTTCCTGGACAGAGCATTTGTGTGTGTCTTGGGTATTGAGAGGAGTGACTTACTCTGACTCTATTACTTTTGGATGTTCAGATAGTTAATCCTTCTGAGCCTCCACTTCTTCAGCTTTAAAGTGATCATGGTAATATCCATTCTGCCTAATTGAAAAAAGGTTATAAAATCATTAAAAACATTAAAAGCTAAAATAGTCATCAGTGGGTGGTCTGGAAAAGTGGATTTATAAGACAAGCAGGAAGCCTAACCACTTGGTTCATATTGGGATGTTTCTCCATTCCTTTGAGTCTCATTTCCTTGAAGTTTGGGCTTCAAATGTAGCTTCTATGAGAGAGCATGCATATAGAGCAGAGAAGAAAAAAGTTTTGAGGTATGCATCTCCTAACTGTAGATTTGGTGAAAGTATGCAAGAGTGATGTGGTCCTGAGCATCTGAGCATTGTCTGTCTTTCTCTTTCTTGCTGTTCAACATCCCTCCCTAACCCTTCACTGCTGGCTCTTTATTGTAGTATGACCCCCTACATGCTGATGGCTGCCAGTCCCATGTTTTTGCCCACCTCTGCCATCTGAACTTCCATTCTCATGAATTTCAGCTCTCCACTGGACATCTGACCCTCTCTGAATGTCCCATGGATACCCCTTAGACCACATATAGGGAATAGATATCATCTTCTCTAGCCCTATCTTTGCGAGTGGTATTACCTACCACCAGTCCTCACGCAGGAACTCCAGGCTTCCCTCTCTTTCACCTAACATGTCTGTCTCCAGCTTTGTGATAGTATCTCTTAAATATTTCTCAAATCTCTCCTCTCCTTTGGATTACTACTACCACTAAAATGAGGCTCCTACCATCTCAGCAAGAGCCCTGGAACTAGTTTCCTTATCTGTCACAGAGCTACAGAGCCCAGGCTTTATCTTCCTTTCAATCCCTAACTATATCCAGAATCCAGATCTGTCTTCCTTTACCAGGCTTGGAGCTTTAACCAAGTTGCTACATTATCAGACTCAGCATCCTCATTTGGTAAATAGAGGTCATAGTAACACCTGCCTCAGGAGGATGTTAGGAAATTAGGTGAAACATTGATGGAATATATGGAAAACACTTAGCAGAGTGCCCAGCACACAGTAGATGCTCAGTACATGGTAGTGCCTGGGGTCTGTCCTTGTACTATCTACCTTCTGGGTAACATTTATAAACAATGCCTCGGATCTGGTTACTTTACTTCTCCATGCTTTGGGTACCTCATCACTTATAGATAAAAATCAAACCTCAAGGGAACCACAGCTGAAAATGACTTCTGTGGGCTCCAGGCACTTTGCCTTCACAGGTTTCATCTTCTATTAAAAATTTGTATTAAAATTGTATTTTATGACTGTGTTGTTCTTATTTTAAAAGGAATTTAAACACGTTCCTGGGCATCTTCAAGTATTCTGGGCCCAAGGCACTGTGTCTACTGCGATGAAGAGATAAATCCTTCCTAAAGAGAACGTGTGCATTCTCCCTCAATCTCTCTCACTCCTCAGTCCAGTCTTGCTGAAGTTATTCCCCCAACACCTTTTATTTTTCTGTTGGTTTTCCCTTCTTCCCTCCCTCCCTCCTTTCCTCTCTCCATCCTTCTTTCCCTCCCTCCCTCTCTCCCCTTTCTTGCTTTCTTTTCTGTGTGTGTACACAGAACCCATTTTTGTTATTCTGTGATTGCTTTCTTTGAGTTTCCTCTCTTCTTTTTCTAACTTGTTAGGTTAGATTCTTACACATTAATTATCGCTCTTTTTTTTTTTACCCCTATATATATTAAGGTTATATAGTTCCATCCAAATATTGTTTTAGCACTATCCTACAAGCATTGAGATGTACTATTTCATGTTTTATCAATTTCATGTGTCTTCTAATGGCACTACAACTAATTATTTGACCCATGATTATTTTAGAAGTCTTCTTAATAAAATTATCAAAGTGGGTGTGTTTTTGAGGTATTTTTATTATTGGTCTCTGTTTTTTTTTAGATTTTTATGTTCAAAGATAATCTGTAAGATAGGTTGAGGTTTGTCTGTGTTCTGTGAGTTGCTTAAATGTTTCATATATTTTAGTGAATATGTAATTACTAGAAAGTCAGGTATAGGGTCCATTAGAACAAGTTTGTTAATTCTATTGTTCAGTTTTCCTGCATGTTTGCTAAACTGTTGTCCGTCTGATCTATTGCGTACTAAGAGTTGTTACTAATTCCCACTATGATTGTGCATTTGTTGATTTCTCCTTGTAATGTGGTAAATTTTTGCTTTATGTAATTTGAAACTATGTTGTTAGGTGCATGGTAGTTTATAATTCTTAATAACTTCCTGTTACTTTTATCATTATGTAGTTACCTTATTTCATCTGACATTAATAGAGCCATCATAGCTTTTTTTTTGGTTAGTATGTATTTTCACTATTTCCATTCTGTGTTTTGGTATTCACTGGATTAGTTTTCATAGCTGCTATAACAAATTACTACAATCTTGGTGTCTTAAAACAATAGAAATTTATTCCCTCACAGTGTTGGAGGCTAAAAGTCTGAAATTAAGGTGTTAGTCAATCCATACTCCCTCTGCAGGCTGTAGGAAATCTTGCTTCCTTGCCTCTTCCTAGCTTCTGGGAGTTGCTAGCAATTCTTGGCATTCTTTAACTTGCAAACTGTATCCTCCAATATCTACCTCTATTGTCAAATGGCCTTCTTCACTTATGTGCCTGTATCCCTGTGCCGAAATTTCTCTCTTCTTATGAGGACCCTAGTAATCTTAATCTGAATACATATGCAGAGACCCTACTTTCAAGTAAAGTCATATTCACAGGCTTGAGGTAAACAGGGCCACTGTTCAACCCAGTACTTTCATAATTAAAAATTATGAAACATTTAAGACGTATAAAAGGTCTCATGTCCTGTGCATTTCTGAGCTCTAAAACTCCAGCCTTTTGTTAATGAACAATCCTTCCTTCACCCCATCCCAGGAAATACAGTCTTAACTCTGATTGTAACTTACTTCTGGGAGTTCCTTTTCTTCTTGAAAGCTCAACTATGTATTTAAAATATTTTAAAAGTTTTTTTATTCAACATTTCTAGGTATTTTGCTGGGAAGTTCTCATATTGTTTTAGCTTCCACCTTTTTGGAAACAGAATTGTCTATCACAAGTGGGTGTTTTTAAACAGCTTTATTGAGATATTTTTTACATACCATATCATTCACCCATTTAATATGTAATTTAGTGGTTTTTAGTATATTCACAAAGTTGTGCAAACATCACCATAGTCTAACTCCACAACGTTACTATCAGCCAAAAAGATACTCCATATACATTAGCAGTTGCTCCTCATTTCCTCCCAAATCCCTGCAGCCCTAAAAATATATTAATCTACTTTCTGACTGTAGAGGTTTGTCTATTCCATACATTTCATATAGAGTCACACAGTATGTAGTCTTTCCTAAACAGCATGGTTTACTTGGCATAACGTTTTCAAGGTTCATCCATGTTGTAGCATGCATCACTACTCTATTCACATTTTTATCACCAAATAATATCTCATGTATGAACATATCACGTATTGTTTATTCATTCATCAGTTATATTCATTCTAGCTAATAAGAATAATGCTAAATGGACTGAATGCACCAATCAAAAGACATAGAGTAATAGAATGGATAAAAAAGCAAGACCCATTTATATGCTGCTTACAAGAGACTCATTTCAAACCCAAAGACATACACAGACTAAAAGTGAAGGGATGAAAAAACATATTTCATACAAACAATAGGGAGAAAAAAGCAGGTGTTGCAGTACTTGTATCAGACAAAATAGACTTCAAACCAAAGAAAGTAACAAGAGATAAAGAAGGATGTTACAAAAGAGGATATAACCATTATAAATATCTATGCACCCATCACAGGAACACCTACATACATGAAACAAATTCTAACAGAATTAGAGGAGGAAATAGAATGCAATGCATTCATTTTAGGAGACTTCAACACACCACTCACTTCAAAGGACAGATCAACCAGACCAGAAAATAAGTAAGGACACAGAGGCACTGAACAACACACTAGAACAGATGGACCTAATGGACATCTACAGAACTTGATACCCAAAAGCAGCAAGATACACATTCTTCTCAGTGCACATGGAACATTTTCCAGAATAGATACTAGGCCACAAAAGAGCCTCAGTAAATTAAAAAATATTGAAATTCTACAAACCAATTTCTCAGATCACAAAGGTATACAAGTAGAAATCAAGTGTACAAAGAAAACAAAAAGACTCACAAACACATTGAGGCTTAACAACATACTCCTTAATAACAATGGATCAATGACCTAATTAAAACAGAGATCAAGCAGTATATGGAAACAAATGAAAACAATAGCACAATGCCCCAACTTCTGTGGGACACAGCAAAGGCAGTTCTAAGAGGAAAGTATATAGCAACCAGGCCTATTTAAAGAAGGAAGAACAATCCCAAATGAATAGTCTAAAGTCACAATTATTGAAACTGGAAAAATAAGAACAAATGAGGCCTAAAGTCAGCAGAAGGAGGGACATAATAAAGATCAGAGAAGAAATAAATAAAATTGAGAAGAATAAAACAATAGAAAAAAACCAATGAAACCAAGAGCTGTTTCTTCAAGAAAATAAACAAATTGATAAACACCTAGTCAGAGTTATTAAGAAAAAAAAGAGAATCTACACACATAAACAGAATCAGAAATGAGAAAGGAAAAATCACTATGGACACTACAGAAATACAAAGCATTATTAGAGAATACTATGAAAAACTACCTGCTAACAAACTGGATAACCTAGAAGAAATGGACAACTTCCTAGAAAAATACAATGTTCCAAGACTGACTCAGGAAGAAACAGAAAATCTAAACAGATCAATTACCAGCAATTAAGTTGAATTGGTAATCAAAAAACTACCCAAGAACAAAACCCCCAGACCAGATGGATTCACCGCTGACTTTTATCGGACATTAAGAGAAGACATAATATCCATTCTCCTTAAAGTTTTCCAAAAAATAGAAGAGGAGGGAATACTTCCAAACTCATTTTATGAAGCCAGCACCACTCTAATACCAAAACCAGGCAAAGACCCCACCAAAAAAGAAAACTACAGACCAATATCGCTGATGAACATAGATGCAAAAGTACTCAACAAAATACTAGCAAAATGAATTCAAAAGTACATGAAGAGGATCATACACCATGATCAAGTGGTATTCATCACAGGGATGCAAGGATGGTTCAACATTTGAAAATTCACCAACATCGTCCACCACATCAACAAAAAGAAGAACAAAAACCATATGATCATCTCCATAGATACTGAAAAGCATTAGACAAAATTCAATATCCATTCATGATAAAAACTCTCAACAATACGGGTATAGAGGGCAAGTGCCTCAACATAATAAAGGCCATATATGACAAACCCAAAGCCAACATCATACTTAACAGCGAGAAGCTGAAAGCTTTTCACCTAAGATTGGGAACAAGACAAGGATGCCCACTCTCCCCACTTTTATTCAACATAGTACTGGAGGTCATAGCCATGGCAATCAGACAACACAAAGAAATAAAAGGCATCCAGATTGGTAAGTAAGAATTCAAACTGTCACTATTTGCAGATTACATGATATTGTACATAAAAACCCTGAAGAATACACTCCAAAACTACTAGAACTAATATCTGAATTCAGAAAAGTTGCAGAATACAAAATTAATACACAGAAATTTGTTGCATTCCTATACACTAATGATGAATTAGCAGAAAGAGAAATCATGGAAACAATTCCATTCACAAATGCATCAAAAAGAATAAAATACCTAGGAATAAACCTAACCAAGGAAGTGAAAGATTTATACCCTGAAAACTACAAGACACTCTTAAGAGAATTTAAAGAGGCCACTAATAAATGAAATTCATCCCATGTTCTTGGGTAGGAAGAATTAATATTGTCCAAATGGCCATCCTGCCTAAAGAAATCTACAGATTCAATGCAATCCCTATCAAAATAGCAACAGCATTCTTCAATGAACTGGAACAAATAGTTCTAAAATTCATATGGAATGACAAAAGACCCCAAATAGCCAAAGCAATCCTGAGAAGGAAGAATAAAGCAGGCGGTATCTTGCTTCCAACTTCAAGCTCTACTACAAAGCCACAGTAACCAAGACAATTTGGTACTGGCACAAGAACAGACCCATAGACTGGTGGAACAGAATAGAGAGTTCAGATATTAACCCATTAACCCAAGCACATATGGTAAATTAATATACGATAAAGGAGCCATGGATATACAATGGGAAAATGACAGCCACTTCAACAGCTGGTGTTGGCAAAACTGTACAGCTACATGTAAGAGAATGAAACTGGATTACTGTCTAACTCCATACACAAAAGTAAACTCAAAATGGTACAAAGACCTGAATGTAAGTCATGAAACCATGAAACTCTTAGTAGAAGAAAACTTAGGCAAAACTCTCTTGAGTATAAACGTGAGCAACTTCTTCATGAATATATCTCTATGGGCAAGGGAAACAAAAGCAAAAATGAACAAGTGGGACTATATCAAACTAAAATCTTCTGTACAGCAAAGGACACCATCAGGAGAACAAAAAGATATCCTACAGTATTTGAGAATATATTCATAAATGACATATCTGATAAGGAGTTGATAGCCAAAATATACAAAGAGCTCATGCACCTCAACAAACAAAAAGCAAATAATCCAATTAAAAAATGGGCAGAAGATCTAAACAGACACTTCTCCAAAGAAGAAATTCAGATGGCCAACAGGCTCATGAAAAGATGCACCATATCGCTAATCATCAGAGAATCCAAATTAAAAGCACAATGAGATATCACCTCACACCAGTTAGGATGGCACCATCCAAAACACAAACAACAACACATGTTGGTGAGGATGTGGAGAAAGGGGAACCCTCCTACACTGCTGGTGGGAATGTAAATAAGTTCAACCATTGTGGAAAGCAGTATGGAGATTTCTCAAAAAACTCAAAATAGAAATACCATTTGACCCAGGAATCCCACTCCTAGGAATTTACCCTAAGAATACAGCAGCCCAGTTTGAAAAAGACATAAGCACCCCATGTTTATCGCAGCACTGTTTACAATAGCCAAGAAATGGAAGCAACCTAAGTGTCCATCAGTAGATGAATGGATAAAGAAGATGTGGTACATATACACAATGGGATATTATTCAGCCATAAGAAGAAAACAAATCCTACCATTTGCAACAACATGGATTGAGCTGGAGGGTTTTATGCTTAATGAAATAAGCCAGGTTGAGAAAGACAAGTACCAAATGATTTCTCTCATCTGTGGAGTATGTGGACAAAGAAAAAACTGAAGGAACAAAACAGCAGCAGACTCACAGAACCCAAGAATGGACTAACAGTTACCAAAGGGAAAGGGACTGGGGAGAATAGGTGGGAAGGGAGGGATAAGGGGGAAAGAGGGCATTACGATTAGCAGACATAATATAGTGGGTGGAGGGCATGGGGAGGGCTGTACAACACAGGGAAGACCAGTAGTGATTCTATAGCATCTTACTATGCTGATGCACAGTCACTGTAATGGGATATGTGATGGGGACTTGATAATGGGGGGAATCTAGTAACCACAATGTTGCTCATGTAATTGTATATTAGTGATACCAAAATTAAAAAAAATTGAAAAAAAGAATAATACTCCTATGAACATTTGTGTACAAGTTTTGTGTGTGCATACTTTTTCATTTCTCTTGGGTGTTTATATGGGAATGCAGTTACTGGGTCATATGATAAAACTGTGCTTTGGAATTTTGAAGAACTGCCACATTATTTTCCAAAGTTAGCTGCACCATTTTACATTCCCACTAGTAATGTTCTATCACAAGTCATTTTTAAAACACAGCACCGGTGTTTGTACTTGACACAGGACGAGTTCTTGTAGACATCTGGGCAGGATGAAGGTAAAGTTATTGGAATGGTTGTGACACGTTGATGTGGAATGAGCGATTAAAGACCAAGAAGCAGGTAGGAATTGTTGGGAGTAATCTAGTTCTCCACTGATTGTAACTAACTCTATTGGGATGGTGGCAGGTAGAAAAGATGACCGGATTCCTAAAGAACATAGTGGACCATGGAAATGATTGTCAGGCACACACATGATGCTTAGCTGAGACCAGCTGTGAGATGCTTGCCCAACATTTGCTTTTTGATCTCAGTATCGCAGAAAATAAATATCTGCTTTCAGAGAAGCAGGAATGTCATGTTATTATGTGGTGGAGCACCATCCTGTGCTTGGAACACATCTGTTGGCCTTTGCCTTACCTGGTGATGGCATCCTTGAAGGTTTGCATCCCCTTTGGCTCTGTGGGCTGTCTACCGTCTAAGCTAAGCAAGCTGTTTTCATCTCTTGTCTGTGTTCTCCCTGCCAGTGGCAGCAATGAGACTTTTGTGGATAAAGTGTGTGTATGTGTGCTGTGCACACATGTGTCTTCAAGCATGCCTTGGTTTGTGCTGAGTGAGTAGCTTGAGCAATTGAAATGGCAAAAATGAATGAGAGCCCTTAAAAACAAGATTTTTCTAGCCAAGAAATAAAACCTCTCATAACGCTAGGATTTAAAAATTGCCCAGCAAGTTGTTTATCGTATGATGGAACAATACATATAAAGCTGCCTCCATCCTGGGACCTGCAGTTGCTCAGTGAGGCTTGTTACAGAGGCCTCCTGCTCTATTTGGCATGGTTATCACCCTCACGGGGTTTTTTCTCTGTGATTTATTCTCAAACATTTTGTATTTCCTCCCTCCACTTCAATGAAATTTCAATAAAACTATTAGGTAAAGAATGGTGTCAGACTATTATACCCTTTAAACTCATGATAAGTCAAGCTGTAAGTCACCCAAATGAAGGACAGATGCCTGCAGTTCAGCAGTTCCTGGCACTGGCTGTCGTTACCCTGTGTTGTACCTGTATCTCCTGAAACTCCTAGTCCTGTGATTTCCTATGGAGAAGGGAGAACAGACCTGGATGAGAGCTCCAGGTCTGTCTCACTTCCTGTGTCCTCCTTGGTCTGCATTTCACCAAGTGAGGCAGTTTCTCTCCTTATAGACAGACTCCCGTCTATCCAGTTCCCAAAAGGAGAGAGAGGCTCCTCATTAGGAACCAGACTTAAGCCAGAACTCAGTTGCCTTGACCTTCTATTCAATATCCATGTGTTCAGGGCATATTCCTGAATTGATACATTGAGGAATATGATTTAAAAAATGGATGATTTTTTTTCTGTGACAGGTCATGTTAAATTTGTTAAAGTTTTTGTTGAAGCTCTATCTGAGCTTGAATGACACATCCTGATGTGGTGGTTTTCAAATAATTGTTTTTTCCCCTCCTTTTTCTAGGCTTATCCAAATCTCTTGGGCTCATTGAAGGTTATGGTGGTCGGGGCAAAGGGGGCCTTCCTGCTACCCTTTCCCCCACTGAGGAAGAAAAGGCCAAGGGACCCCATGAAAAGTACGGCTACAATTCCTACCTCAGTGAAAAAATTTCCCTGGATCGTTCCATTCCAGATTATCGTCCCACCAAGTAAGTTGATTCAGTCATGTGGAGGAGGCTGCTTCACTACATGGATGGGTGCAGGCCCATGCCTGTGGCTCAGTTCTCTCATGTAACTGGTAACTAGCAGGGGAGTTTTATCTTAGTCTCTTCCACAGTCAATAAACTGAGTACTGTTGATTATGAAATATTAGCTAAAAATAAATATTTAGATTTTTATCAAAGTAATCCAAAGCCTATAGGAAGGTCCTCAATACAGAACAGTCTTACATAGAAAACAAAATCATCATGCTCACAATACTGAGAGGCAGCAGTTGGTTAAAATATTAGTATATTGTCTTTGAGTCTATTTAATCAAAGTAAAATTTAAAAACTAAAATGAAATAACAATACATACATACATACATACATAAAAAACAAAAATCACCATGGTCTCATAATGTAGAGATAGTAGCCAGTAAAATCTTAGTATATTTTGAGTCTAGTTTCCATACAAATTATGAGCACTTGATTTATTGTTTTTGTCCCTTTGCATTTAATATTATTCCATGAGCATTTTCTGATATTATTATGATCATTATCTCCATTGTTGGGAATTTATTTTCAATTTTTCGGTATTATAACTGACATTTTGATGATGTTCTTTCCACTCAAATCTTATATGTATTGATTTGATGTTTATTCTTTTAATCCACACTTCTAAAAGTATAATCCTTAGGCCACATTGTAGGACTACTCTGGAGGCTTTAGATATATACTGTGATAGTTTTCTTCAGAAACTTTATAGTAATCTCTGCTCCTACTGGAAGTTTACTTGACTCTTCCAAAACTGAGTACTAGCATTTAAAAATGCTTTGCCAAGATAATAGATGAGAAAGTACATGTTTCAACTTACACTGTTTTGTTTGAGATTCTTACCTTTTAAACAGCTTATTTGTATCTTGGTTGTCTTATGAAAGGTCTTTGGTCTGTGTACTCAGATTTAAGAATGATTTATTTTCTCCTTGTTGTAAGAGAGAAAAGAGATTGGTTATAGAATCAAAATGCTGCAGGAAAACCTGTTTTCTAGGCAGGAGTCTGCCTTGGTTTCTCAAACAGATTCTTTGTTTCCTGTTAGATTTGTAGTGTCTCTCTTTTTCCATTTAGAGTGTGCCCTTACTTAGAGTAGCTTATTTCTTTTTCTAATGGATTTTGTACAAATCAGTTAAATATCCTGGTTACTGAGAAAAATAGATTGAAGATAAAGAAAATTATCTTAAATAGATTTAAAATTGTAGCATTAACCAAAAAACCTGTTAAATCTTTGTCTGCCTAATAAGCATATATTCATTTTGATTCACTAGGAAAACATACATCACCCCTGTTGGAAGCTGTTTTGTGTTCCTGGACCTTTGCTCTCAGAAATATCTGGCTGTTTTCATTCCTGGTGCTCCCTGATTATCCTTTTTTATTTGGATGTCAGCAAATAAACAAAGCCATATTTTTTGCACTCCTATGAGAACGAAAATGCTTACAACATGGGGTTTACTGGAAGTAGGTCTGTTGGAAAAATACCAGTGAATACCTATTATGTGCCAGATAATTTTCCCCATGCAAGAGGTGAAAACTGGTTAAGACAGTTCTTGCCTGATTCCTTCTTGTCAAGGGAGGAGACAGACATGCAGGAAGGTTCAGCACGGTGTGATCTGAGTGCTGTGTCAGGCTAGGGATACACACTGCATGTGCAGAGAGGATCTGGGAAAATTTCCTGCTTGAGGTTAATTTTGAAGGATCATCAAGGATTGAAAAATTGACAAGGGGAGAGGGATAAGGATGGGCCAGGCAGTGGAACGGCAACAAGAGCAGAGTTGGGGGTGCAAATAAAAACATGGGCTTCTCAGGTAGGAATGTATAGCTCAATAGTGCTCTGTAGTGTAGCATGTGTTCTGAATTTACCACTTCTGTGTGGTCCCTCCTGAACCTTTCCTAAGATGATAGAAAAGAACTAGAGAGGAAGGTAATCTATAAGGGACAACTAAGCAGATTAGATAATGACAGCTGGAAAGAGACATCTACAAAGTTTTAGAAGATGGAAAAAGGATGGAGGAATGATAACTGACCTAGCAGACGGTGTGAGGCTGAGACCCACCCTCCTGATATGATGAGAAGTGGTGATAAGAGCAGAAGAATGAAGCCTAGTCACACCTTAGAACCCCGAGACTCAGGAATTGGAGGTGCTGGATACTTCTGATGGCCGGGAGAGAGATTTGAGTAGAGGGATTGCAACTATATTCCAAGATCCATTCTTCAACTCCATACAGCCAGAGATTGTCCTTCCCGACCTGGTGGAATATGGGAGGTCTACTTTCTAGAGAAGGTGAACTCTGGGCTTTAATTCATAAAATGTAGCCTAGGGCAGAGGATAAAACAGATCACTAAATGAGGACACTCTCAGCCTCATAATAATACCCAAACTTCTACACCCTCATAGTCAAGAGTTTGAAGAATCCACTCTAAGAAAACCATCCAGACTAAGAGAAAAGCCAAAAGATCTGATAGTTGCCCCCACCTCCAACGTGGCTGGGTTCTGCTGATTGACTGTTAGTGAGGTGTGCCTGTTGTAAAGCTTCATCCATAGGTGTCTTACTCTAAAATAAGAAAGGGGAGCCAGGATCCCCAGACATCTCAGGGAAGTCTCTATTATAAAAGGCCTTAACAAAGACAATAATGGAAAAGGCATTTGGAGGAAACAGAGACTACAAACTTTAAAACTATAATTAGTGACTTAGATCATGGAATGTGTTGTTTAATCCACAAAACAAGAACAAAATACTATGTTAAACTAATAATCAGAAAATTTAAAAGAAATCTTGAAAGTTAAAAATAAGATAAATAATTCAATAGAAGTTCAGAAGATAACATTGAGGCAATCTTCTGAAAGATTGAAAAGGAAAGAAAAATAAGAAGGAAAAGATTAAAAAAGAATTCGATCAGGCCAGCAGAATTATCAGAGAGAATAGAGAAAACAGAGAGAAGAAAATTGTTAAACAGATGATACAAGAAAATTTCCCCTAACTATAGAACATGGGCTTTCAGATGAATGAAAAGAAAAAATTAATTAAATCCACACCAACAAATGTAAATATAAAATTTAAGAACAACTTGGTTAAGGGGGGGAGAAGTAGGGGGGTATTAAGATTAACATGCATGGGGGGGTAGGAGAAAAGGGAGGGCTGTACAACACAGAGAAGGCAAGTAGTGATTCTACAACATTTTGCTATGCTGATGGACAGTGACTGTAAAGGGGTTTATAGGGGAGACCTGGTATAGGGGAGAGCCTAGTAAACATAATATTCGTCATGTAAGTGTAGATTAGTGATAGCAAAAAAAAAAAAAAAAAAGGGCAGTTCCTGTGTGGTAACCTCCAACGAGTTCTACACAAGGGTATAAAGGGCATATAAAAGTGTAGGCAAAGGGTCTGTTTGTGTTTATACAGAGGATCAAAGCCTAATTGGGCTACCCCGAAAATGAACTAAGATACGATATGAAAAAGAACTTCCAACATCTGCACCCTCTGGAAGACTCATGCCAGAAGATGATCATCAAAAAACCCCAACAAAGATCCACGCACTGCTACAGCTGTAGATGCACTCATCCCACCAGTTCCTGGACCTGCCATGGGAATGAGGAAGGAGATATCTAAGCTGGCCTGTGCATACAGTAAAACAACAAAATTGGACTGGATCTATACTGTTGGAACTCAACCAAGAATTTGGAGAAGTGCAAATTGTAGTGCTCCAAAGTCTTACAACTACAAACTATTTATTGTTAAAAGAACATATGGCATGTGAACAGTCCCCAGGAATGGGTTGTTTTAATTTGTCTGATTTCTCTCAGACTGTTCAAGTTCAGTTGGACAATATCCACCATATCATAGATAAGTTTTCACAAATGCCTAAGGTGCCTAACTGGTTTTCTTTGTTTCACTGCAGATGGCTGGTAATTACAGATATGCTTTGGTTATGTAACTATACTCCTATTATGTTAATGTGTGTGTGCAATTTAAGTAGTAGCTTAAAACCTATACATGCTGAAGTTACTCTACAAGAAGATATATCAAAGAAATAATCAATCTTCCCATGTTTTCTTCCGCCTGCTACTTCTATAGCTTTTCTTCTTCCCTCCTAATTACAACCCTTAAATAGAATTCGTGCCTCATATCAAATTTACCGAGTATCATAATTCTTCCAAGTGGTAAAGATACCTCAAGACAAATGCTGGGCATAGAAGCCACAGGGCATAAATATGCAAAGAAGTAAAAAGCTAACTTTTTCAAACAATAAGGCTTCTCTCTCACTTACCAACTTCACATTTCCCTGTATGGCCCCGGAAGATGACTGGTTAGCCAGAGACGGGTAAGATTCCTCAAGGGAGGAACAACCTAAGACAGGCACAGTCGCAGGGGGGCCATCAGGTGAGAAATTGGGGATCAACAGAGGTGAGGCTTAGAACCTCACCCCCCCGTTCTGAGAGAAATCTTCTGCATACGTGGATGTTTTATTGCCCTGGTCTAGCTTGGACTAACACATAGTCTACAGGCACACACCTGATCATCTACATGTGCTCTCTTACAACACTAAACTATGTTTTCTACCTTTATCTTGTATCTACCTACCACTTCAGCATTTTATTAAAAATAATAATAATAAAGAGAGAAATGTGGTATCCACATATAAATCAAGTATAAAAACCAAATGAGTATTCATATTTGAACTGACTGTTTATAGTTCATAATGCATGAGCAAAACCGAAAGTTTCTGTGATGACTGCCCTTGTACTGTTCACTATGTAACTTATTCATTATGTAAGAATTTGTTCTACATGTAAAAACTTGTTTGTTATGCCTCAGAAGATTGGAGACTGACAAAAATTAGGCTTGGGGTGGAATAATGATTGTGCATTGAGCATTGACTCCCCTATACAGAATTTTATTGTCGTTAACAACCATTTGATCAATAAATATGAGAGATGCCCTCACAAAAAAAAAAAAAAAAAAAAAAAAAAAAAAGGACAGACTTCCAATGGTAAAATAAATTAGTAACCGGGATGTAATGTATAGCATAAGGAATATAGTCAAGATATTGTAACAGCCTGGTAGGGTGATAGCTGGAACCTAGAATTATGTATATAAATGTTCTACCACTGTGTTGTACACTTGAAACTCATGTAATGTAATACTGTGTGTCAACTACCCTTCAATAAAAAAAAAATAATTATTAAAAAAAAAAAAAAGAACAACTTGGTTGAAGATACAGTTAGTATGATCTTTCAGAGAGAAAATGTAGATCAAGTACAGTTGCTATTGATTTCTCAGTAGCACAGCAACATTGAAAACGAGAAGACAAATTGAAAAAATTTTTTCAACTTAGAACTTTCTGTAGTCTGTCATAGAATACTTTTTACCAAGAGCAAGTATGAAATAAATACATTACATGTATGTGTGGCCTCAACAATATTACCTTCCCTACATCTGTTTTCAAGAAGTTACTCAAGAATATGCTCCAGTAAAACAAGGGAGTAAAGAAAGAATGAGAATAACAAGATTGAGGAAATGGGATTCCAACAGGAGAGTACTAAAGGCAGATCCTAGAAAGCTGATAAAGGGATGTGCCAGGGTAACACTGCAGGGTGACAGCTGTGTAGCAGGCCAGGAGATCAGCCATTCAACATTGAAACAGGAGGATGAAGGGCTGTAGGAGGCATGTCTCCAAAGGGGCCTAGGAGACAGAATTATTTGATTACCTAGTATTTCTGACAGCTTTAAGACTATGCATATAATTTAGATATAATTGACATACTTTATATTAGTTTCAGGTGTACAACATAATGATTCAATATTTATATACACTGTGAAATGATCACTACAGTAAGTTTAGTTAACATCTTTCACCATACATGGTTACAGAATTTTTTTCTTAGAATGAGAACTTTTAAGATCTAATCTCCTAGCAATTTTTAAATATACAGTATGGTATTATTAACTACAGTATCCATGCTGTGTATTACATCTGCAGGACTTACTTATTTTATAACCGTAAATTTGTAGTTTTTGACTCCGTTTATCCATTTGATCCATCCCCCACCCTCACCTCTAGCAACCACCAGACTGTTCCCTGTATCTGTGAGCTTGTTTTTTGTTTTTCTGTTTTTCAGATTCTGCATATAAAATCATATGGTATTTGTCTTTCTCTGACTTATTTCATTTAGTATAATGCCCTCAAGGTCCTTCCATGTTGCCACAAATGGCAAGATTTCATTCCTTTTTATGGCTGAATAGTATTCGTTACAGATATATACCACATTTTCTTTATCCATTCAGCCATTAATGGACACTTCAGTTCTTTCCATATCTTGGCTATTGTAAATAATGCTGCAGTGAACATGAGGGTGCAGATATTTTTTCAAATTAAGGTTTTTGTTTCCTTTGGATAAATACCCAGAAGTGGAATTGCTAGATCATATGGTAGTTCTATTTTTAATTTTTTGAGGAAACTCATACTGTTTTCCATTGTGGCTGCATCAATTTACATTCTCACTAACAGTGCATAAGGGTTCCATTTTCTCTATATCCTCACCAACACTTGTTATTTCTTATCTTTTTGATAAAGCTATTCTAACAGGTATGTGGTTGTATCTTATGTGGTTTCCATTTGTATTTTCCTGATAATTAGTACTGTTGAGCATCTTCTCCTGTACCTGTTGGCAGTCTGTTTTGTCTGGAAAAATGTCAATTCAGATCTTCTGCCCATTTTTTAATCAGATTTTTTTTGCTATTGAGATATATGAGTTCTTTATATTTTTTTCAGGTTTTGATTTTTTTTTCAGTTTTATATTTATCAGATGTATGATTTGCGACTATTTTCCCCATTCAATAGATTGCCTTTTCATTTTGTTGATGGTTTCTTTTTCTGTGCAGATGCCTTTTAGTTTGATGTAGTCCTACTTGTTTATTTTTGCTTTTGCAAAATTTTGCCTTTGCAATATTTTTTTTTCCATTCTTTCAGAAGTTTGGGACTAAATCAGTGATAGACACAGGAAAAAAGAACTTGCAAAAAAAGCAAAGCAATTATTAGATACAGAGAAAACAAAAATTCCTGAAGAAATGATGTAATTCCATACATTCTGTAGCTCAACTGTGAAAAGTTTGTAGTTATGTAAATGTAAATATCGAATATTTAATCACAAATTATGGTATAATATATTGGAAGAAGGAGGAAGTAAAATGTGTGTGTCAAGTGTAGGTAATAGAAAATTAAATTTTCATTTTAAGACAAAATCAATTGAAAATGTCTAAAATTTAAACATCAAGTAATAGCATAATTATGTTTTTAGAAACATGAAGAATACAGAAGTGGAATGAGACTGTATATAGTTTAATAAAATAATTTTAAGTAAGCAATAATGTAAATCTATACAAAAAAATTAAGCACAGGATTGGAAGGATGGAAGTTAGTGGAAGAAAGAGTTGGAGAATCAGACCTGACCACAGTTGCCTTTTTTTATTATTCTGGCTGCTATATGAAGGATGAATTTGAAGGTGGAGTTAGAGATGAAACTGAGAGCTTGCCTATAGACCATATATGGTAACCAGAAGCACCGTAAATTCTGGGCTCCACAGCAAAAGTTACCAAATTAACCTCTGTCAATTACCAATTAGTCCCTGTCATCAATGAGTGGCAAGAGTCTTGCCGGTAGAAACTGTTTCTCTGATATTGGAGCCCTGGGGATACAAAGGGAGGCCACTGTCTGAAGCATGGCAGTTTTCTTCCTTCTGTGCCATCCACACCCAGGAGAATTGATCCTGCCAGGGGCAAGATCCCTCTTGGGAAACTCCCAAAGAGCTCTCCCTAGTTTAGTGGGTTTAAATTGGCTAATTTCAGTGAAATTTTATACAGAACCTCAAGTTGCTTTAATACATATTGTTTTATTACATATGACTCTTGAGAAAATTATTTCTCTTCTAAATAATGAATCAATTTTTAGGTAGTAGTGGGATTAACCATTTGTTTGTCATATTTAATGCAAATAGATCCCAAAATGTTGTCTTCCATTTTACTTTAATTGTGTGATTTTTCTTTTCTTGCACTGGACAAATATTTTAAAATTGTATGAATTCCAAACAGTCAATCTTTCCGGTTTCATTCCTCCACCGCTTTAAAGCTAAGAGAGAGATCATCCCTCAAAATACTTAAAAATATTCCATTCTATCTTGTGTTGCTTTTCCATGACTTATATTTTACTCCTTCATCTACCTAGAATTTATTTTAGATTATAGTACAAGGTATGTATCTTTTGTTTAAAATGTATGTCCATTTTTTTCAAAGTAGCTTTTTAAAAATAATTTTTGTAAATAGCTCTTTCTTTATTTGGAGGTGCTAAGTGTAACAAATGTTGTGCTTTTCAGTGGATTTGTTTCCTAGTCTTTATGCTATTCCTTTGGTGTATAGTTCCCTTTTTTCTTTCTTTTTTTTTTTTCCTTTATTTCATTGTTTTTTAAGAACTATTAAAAATTTCTGACTGAAGTCTTCAATCTGCCAAGCACTGTACTGGCAACATGGAGAAGAAGAGCGAGGCATACCTTGGCCCCGAGGAAATCAGAGAGAATGGGGGAGGCAGGGGACTCTTCACAATCCTTTGGGTTGCTTGCAGAGGGCCTCAGAAGCTAAGATAAGGGGATGAGCAGCACTGGGATACTCAGAGGGCAGCACAGAGGTGATCTGGGTCTTAATGGTGAGCGGGAATTTTTTGTCTAAGGAGAAGGTAGAGCATTTACAAGGATAGCATGTGCGGGAGGACTGGAAAGTCCTTGGATTTCAGGATAAGGGAATAGCACAAAAACTTTTGACTGGAACAGAGTTTCCAGGACAGATATAGAGGAAGAGAGGTTGGAGGGGAAGTAGGAGGCTGGCTTATAAAGCACCTCATACTACCAGCCTGTGTTGGGGCAGGGACTTTATTGTTACAGACAACAATACAGAACTTCAGGCAAGAGGGTACTTCTTTAAAAGATCCCACTTTAAAAAATAATGATTAGCTGTGTCAGGAATATGGAGGATGGGTCAAAGGAGGTGAAGGCTGGCAGTAGGATGGCTAAATATGTCTCTTTGTCATCCATACCCAACATGTGTTGAGTGCTTGACATTGCCCAATAAAGATGAGGATTTCTAATAATAGAGTGTCTTTTATTATTATCATACTATTTTTAGGAAAAGTGTTTCTCTGTAACAAACCAAGGACTAGGCAGGGATGGAGTAAGAGAACTAGATTCAAGAAATCAGCGAGATGAGTCAGTTAATTGGATAGGGATGAAGTGGGTGCAATCAGAAGTTTCTAGCTTGGGAGACAGAATAGAAGTGATTTCATTAACTGGGAGAGAGAATACTGCAGAGGTTTGTGTTTTATGGGGGAGATTGCAGTTCTGCTTGTCCAGGATTCCCCATATGAAGTAACCACGTGAGATGAATCTGTACTGCTTATTAATTCATTATTTGCCTATGTGTGTGTGAATGAGGAGGTGACATTTGATGATACTAGAAGCCAGATAAGACTTTGTAAACCTCCACTCCTTTTCCTTCCCGAGATATACCATTCTATATCTTATCATGACATATTAATTATCTGCTTGCCCAATTATCTTGTAATATGTGGGAGTGACCACCTAGCAGCCAAGAACCCTGTCTGTGCCTATTAAAGCCACTGCAGAGATCCCTGAACACATTTTATGGCTTGTCTCCTCCTCCTCCCAGAGCATGTAGGTAATTTATGGGCAGTTTCTATTGCTGTTATCTTCAATTTCTCCTTTGGCCTCCTGCTTATAAATCCAGATGTCAAGTTTCTTTGGAATTCATTTTTGCTCCACTCAGAAAGCCTCCTCTTTTCCTTTACCACCACAAATTATAACCTGTTACATTCCGATGTCCACTTTGAACACATATGACATCAGACTTCTGTGCACCATCTTCATGTCATGTCCAGCTGACAGCTGCACATTTGGTCACTGCAGAGATCTGGGAATCACCCAAGTCCAGCGGGTATTCTAGGTGGAGTCTGTTTGCATATTTAAGTTGTATAATTATAATCACCCCACTCAGGTTTTCCTCATGAAAAGGAAACATCTGATTATTGAAACCGTGACTGTTTTGTTTTTAGTTTTTGTTTGTTTTTCCCTGAATCATTCTTCCGACATTAGATATCCTGTGTCTCACAGGTTGGTTTTCAAGTAGAGTGAAAGCACCTTACGGAAGGCCAAGAATCCTATGTCAAACTTTCTCTGTCATAGATATGAGCACAGAGGGTAGCTGTCCAATAAATACTTGTTGGTTGAAGTAATAAATAGGGACATGCTTAGGAGTGTCTCTAAATCACTAACCACTATAATTATTCCCTTTTATTGACTGCCTTTTATGTTTTTGTCACTGTGCTGCATGTTTTATTGATCTTGTTTAAATTTAACCACTCTCTGAAGTAGCTGTTACTATCTCTGTTTTATAAATGAGAAAAGGGATCTGGAGAGGTCCAGCAACCTGCCTGAGGTCACACAGCTAGTAAGCACGGGAGCTTGGATTCATACCTGGTGGTGTGTGTCTCCTAGGCCTGTGCACTGCTTCCCACACCAGGGTGCCTCCAGACACTGCCCTGTCTGTCCTTCCATATCACTGAATGGAGCCTTCTATTCCACACCAGTACCTCTCATAGGTAAGGAAATTCTGAGTCTTAGCAGTGGGCAGCTTTCTTTGGGGACTCACGTGTGCATGTGTGTGCCTGGGCATTTCTTAGTTTTCTTCTTGTGCACCCTTTTACTTCTTCCAACTAGAACAAAATTCCTCTCCCCAAGGGGCTGTGTCTTGAATTTGACCGAGTGTGGTCCATGAAGGCCTCCTACTAGGTAGCATATATAGTTGAAACCCTGTATAAGGGATGAAGTATTTGTTTTTTGTAAAACTCAGGAAAAATAAATAGTGTAATATGATTAAGTCTAGGATATCTTACTCTAGAATTGATTTAATGTAAAGGCATAACCAGGAGGAACTTCTTTTACTGAAGCCAGATGTCCCCCAGCTGAGGAGTGGTAGGGTGATGGTAAATATGCAAGGCAGGGGGTGCCCTGCCTTTTAATATATGAGGATGATGATTCCTGGAATGTTTATAGTGAATGTTGATCCTACTCTCATGGGTTCTGTAGTTCTGAAGAGCATGTCTGGGTCACTTAAAAACTTTAACAAGAGAGTTTTCGATAGAGGTCAAGAGCATGGACTTGGAAATCTGTCTGAGTTCCAGTCCTAGACTTGCCCCTTAATAGCTATGCGACCTTGGGTGAGTTATTTAATCTTTCAGTGCCTCAGTTTCCTTGTGTATAAAATGGCAATATAATAATACTTACTTCATGGAATGGTAATGGGGAGTAAATCAGTTATTGCATGTGAACTTCATAGACTGGTGATAACCAGACATTAGTCTAAGCTCTTCTCACATATTACTGATGTCTGATCAATAAGTGTTCTCTGTGGTTATTTTTTATTTATTTATACTATACTTTTTTTATTTTTTATTTTGTTATCATTAATCTACAATTACATGAAGAACATTATGTTTACTAGGCTCTCCCCTACCCCAAGTTCCCCCCACAAACCCTATTATAGTCACTGTCCATCAGCATAATAAGATGTTGTAGAATCACTACTTGTCCTCTCTGTGTTGCACAGCCCTCCGCTTTCCCCCACCCCCTACATTATACATGCTAATCATAATACCCCCTTTCTTCTTACTCACCCTTATCCCTCCCTACCCTCCCATTCTCCCCAGTCTCTTTCCCTTTGGTAACTGTTAGTCCATTCTTGGGTTGTGTGATTCTGCTGATGTTTTGTTCCTTCAGTCTTTCCTTTGTTCTTATACTCCACAGATGAGTGAAATCATTTGGTATTTCTCTTTCTCTGCTTGGCTTATTTCACTGAGCATAATACCCTCTAGCTCCATCCATGTTGTTGCAAATGGTAGGATTTGTTTTCTTCTTATGGCTAAATAATATTCCATTGTGTATATGTACCACATTTTCTTTAACCTTTCATCTACTGATGGACACTTAGGTTGCTTCCATATCTTGGCTATTGTAAATAGTGCTGCAATAAACATAGGGGTGCATCGGTCTTTTTCAAACTGGAGTGCTGCATTCTTAGGGTAAATTCCTAGAAGTGGAATTCCTGGGTCAAATGGTAAGTCTATTTTGAGCATTTTGAGGATCCTCCATACTGCTTTCCACAGTGGTTGAACTGATTTACATTCCCACCAGCAGTGTAGGAGGGTTCCCCTTTCTCCACAACCTCACCAACATTTGTTGTTGTTTGTCTTCTGGATGTTGGCCATCCTAACTGGTGTGAGGTTATATCTCATTGTGGTTTTAATTAGCATTTCTCTGATAACTAGTGATGTGCAGCATCTTTTCATGTGTCTGTTGGCCATCTGAATTTCTTCTTTAGAGAACTGTCTGTTCAGCTCCTCTGCCCATTTTTTAATTGGATTATTTGCTTTTTGTTTGTTGACGTGCGTGAGCTACTTATATATTTTGGATGTCAAGCCTTTATCGGATCTGTCATTTATGAATATATTCTCCCATACGGTATGGTGCCTTTTTGTTCTATTGATGGTGTCCTTTGCTGTACAGAAGCTTTTCAGCTTGATATAGTCCCACCTGTTCACTTCTGCTTTTGTTTCCCTTGCCCAGGGAGATATGTTCATGAAGAAGTTGCTCATGTTTATGTCCAAGAGATTTTTGCCTATGTTTTTTTCTAAGAGTTTCATGGTTTCATGACTTACATTCAGGTCTTTGATCCATTTTGAATTTACTTTTTGTATGGGGTTAGACAGTGATCCAGTTTCATTCTCTTACATGTAGCTGTCCAGTTTTGCCAGCACCATCTGCTGAAGAGACTGTCATTTCCCCATTGTATGTCCATGGCTCCTTTATCGGATATTAATTGATCATATATGTTTGGGTTGATGTCTGGAGTCTCTAATCTGTTCCACTGGTCTGTGGCTCTGTTCTTGTGCCAGTACCAAATTGTCTTGATTACTATGGCTTTGTAGTAGAGCTTGAAGTTGGGGAGTGAGATCCCCCCTACTTTATTCTTCTTTCTCAGGATTGCTTAGGCTATTTGGGGTCTTTGGTGTTTCCATATGAATTTTTGAACTATTTATTCCAGTTCATTGAAGAACGTTGTTGGTAATTTGATAAGGATTGCATCAAATCTGTATATTGCTTTGGGCAGGATGGCCATTTTGACTATATTAATGCTTCCTAGCCAAGAGCATGGGATGAGTTTCCATTTGTTAGTGTCCTCTCTAATTTCTCTTAAGAGTGTCTTATAGTTTTCAGGGTATAGGTCTTTCACTTCCTTGGTTAGGTTTATTCCTAGGTATTTTGTTCTTTTTGATGCAATTGTGAATGGAATTGTTTTCCTGATTTCTCTTTCTGTTGGTTCATTGTTAGTGTATAGGAAAGCCACAGATTTCTGTGTGCTAATTTTGTATCCTGCAACTTTGCTGTATTCCAGTATCAGTTCTAGTAGTTTTGGAGTGGAGTCTTTAGGGATTTTTATGTACAATATCATGTCATCTGCAAATAGTGACAGTTTAACTTCTTCTTTACCAATCTGGATTCCTTGTATTTCTTTGTTTTGTCTAATTGCCGTGGCTAGGACCTCCAGTACTATGTTAAATAACAGTGGGGAGAGTGGACATCCCTGTCTTTTTCCCAATCTCAGAGGAAAAGCTTTCAGCCTCTCGCTGTTCAGTATGATGTTGGCTGTGGGTTTATCATATATGGCCTTTATTATATTGAGGTACTTGCCCTCTATTCCCATTTTGCTGAGGGTTCTTATCATGAATGGATGTTGAATTTTGTTGAATGCTTTTTCAGCATCTATGGAGATGATCATGTGGTTTTTGTCTTTCTTTTTATTTATGTGGTGGATGATGTTGATGGATTTTCAAATGTTGTACCATCCTTGCATCCCTGGGATGAATCCCACTTGGTTGTCATGTATGATCCTTTTGATATATTTTTGAATTCGGTTTGCTAATATTTTATTGAATATTTTTGCATCTATGTTCATCAGGGATATTGGTCTGTAATTTTCTTTTTTGGTGGGGTCTTTGCCTGGTTTTGGTATTAGGGTGATGTTGACTTCATAGAATGAGTTTGGTAGTATTCCCTCCTCTTCTACTTTTTGGAAAACCTTAAGGAGAATGGGTATTATGTCTTCTCTGTTATGTCTGATAAAATTCCGAGGTAAATCCATCTGGCCCGGGGGTTTTGTTCTTGGGTAGTTTTTTGATTACCGCTTCAATTTCTTTGCTGGTAATTGGTTTGTTTAGATTTTGTGTTTCTTCCTTGGTCAGTCTTTGAAGGTTGTATTTTTCTAGGAAGTTGTCTATTTCTTCTAGGTTTTCCAGCTTGTTAGCATATAGGTTTTCATAGTAGTCTCTAATAATTCTTTGTATTTCTGTTGAGTCTGTCATGATGTTTCCTTTCTCGTTTCTGATTCTGTTGATGTGTGTTGATTCTCTTTTTCTCTTAATAAGTCTGGCTAGAGGCTTACCTATTTTGTTTATTTTCTCAAAGAACCACCTCTTGGTTTCATTGATTTTTTTCTATTGTTTTATTCTTCTCAATTTTATTTATTTCTTCTCTGATCTTTATTATGTCCCTCCTGCTGATTTAGGCCTCATTTGTTCTTCTTTTTCCAATTTTGATAATTGTGATGTTAGACTATTCATTTGGGTTTGCTCTTACTTCTTTAAATATGCCTGGATGGCTATATACTTTCCTCTTAAGACTGCTTTCGCTGCATCCCACAGAAGTTGGGGCTTTGTGTTGTTGTTGTCATTTATTTCCATATATTGTTGGATGTCCATTTTAATTTGGTCATTGATCCATTGACTATTTAGAAGCATGTTGTTAAGCCTCCATGTGTTTGTGAGCCTTTTTGCTTTCTTTGTACAATTTATTTCTAGTTTTATACCTTTGTGGTCTGAAAAGTTGGTTGGTAGAATTTCAATCTTTTTGAATTTATTCAGGCTCTTTTTGTGGCCTAGTATGTGATCTATTCTGGAGAATGTTCCATGTGCACTTGAGAAGAATGTGTATCCTGTTGCTTTCGGATGTAGAATTCTGTAGATGTCTATTAGGTCCATCTGTTCTTTGGTGTTGTTCAGTGCCTCTGTGTCCTTACTTATTTTGTGTCTGGTGGATCTGTCCTTTGGAGTGAGTGGTGTGTTAAAGTCTCCCAAAATGAATGCATTGCATTCTCTTTCCTCCTTTAATTCTGTTAGTATTTGTTTCCCATATATTGGTGCTCCTGTATTGGGTGAATATATATTTTTAATGGTTATATTCTCTTGTTGGTCTGAGTCCTTTATCATTATGTAATGTCCTTCTTTATCTCATTACTTTCTTTGTTTTGAAGTCTATTTTGTCTGATGCTAGTACTGCAACACCTGCTTTTTTCTCCCTATTGTTTGCATGAAATACCTTTTTCCATTCCTTGACTTTTAATCTGTGCATGTCTTTGGGTTTGAGGTGAGTCTCTTGTAAGCAGCATATAGATGGGTCTTGTTTTTTTATCAATTTATTGACTCTATGTCTTTTGATTGGTGCATTCAGTCCATTTACATTTAGGATGATTATCGATAGGTATGTACTTATTGCCATTGCAGGCTTTAGATTCGTGGTTACCAAAGGTTCCAGGTTACTTTCATTACTATTTAAGAGTCTAACTTAACTCACTTAATATGCTGTTACAAACACAATCTAAAGGTTCTTTTCTTTTTCTCCTCCTTTTTCTTCCTCCTCCATTCTTTATATATTAGGTATCATATTCTGTACTTTTTGTCTATCCCTTGATTGACTTTGGGGATAGTCAATTTAATTTTGCATTTGCCTTGCAATCAGCTGCTCCACCCTCCCTACCGTGGTTTTATTACTTCTGGTGACAGCTATCCAACCCTAGGAACACTTCCATCTATAGCAGTCTCTCCAAAATAGACTGGAGATGGTTTGTGGGAGGTAAACTCACTCAGCTTTTTCTTATCTGGAAATTGTTTAATCCCTCCTTCAAATTTAAATGATAATCTTGCTGGATAAGGTAATCTTGGTTCCAGGCCCTTCTGCTTCATGGCATTGAATACATCATGCCACTCCCTTCTGGCCTGTAAGGTTTCTGCTGAGAAGTCTGATGTTAGCCTGATGGGCTTTCCTTTGTATGTGATCTTATTTCTGCCTCTGGCTGCTTTTAACAGTCTGTCCTTATCCTTGATCTTTCCCATTTTAATTACTATGTGTCTTGGTGTTGTCTTCCTTGGGTCCCTTGTGTAGGGGGATCTGTGGATCTCCACGGCCTGAGAGACTATCTCCTTCCCCAGATTGGGGAAGTTTTCAGCAACTACCTCCCTCTCAAAGGCACTTTCTATCCCTTTCTCTCTTCTTCTTCTGGTATCCATATAATGCGAATATTGTTCCGCTTGGATTGGTCACACAGTTCTCTCAATATTCTTTCATTTTTAGAGATCCTTTTTTTCTCTCTGTGCCTCAGCTTCTTTGTATTCCTCTTCTCTAGTTTCTATTTCATTTATTGTCTCCTCCACTGTATCCAGCCTGCTTTTAATACCCTCCATCGTGCTCTTCAACGATTGGATCTCCAACCTGAATTCATTCCTGAGTTCTTGGATGTCTTTCCATACCTCTATTAACATGTTGATGATTTTTATTTTGAACTCCCTTTCAGGAAGAGTCACGTGGTCCATATCATTTAAATCTTTCTAGGGAGTTGTATTAATAATTTTACTCTGGACAAGGTTCCTTTGGCGTTTCATGTTTGTATATGGCGCCCTCTAGTGTCCAGAAGCTGTAGTCTCTGGAGCTGCTCAGCCCCTGAAGCAATGTCGGGGGTCGCAGGGGAGCAGTACTGGTGCCTGGGGGTAGGAAAGAGCTGTTCCCTGCCTCCCAGCTGCTGTGCCTGTCTCCACTGCCTGAACTAGTGGGCCAGTCACATAGGTATGTATTTGTTCCAGAGCAGCTGGATATGGATCCCTCTTTCCACAAGCAGCTGGAATCCCAGTCTCCCCAGGAACTCTGCCTGTATTAACTTTCCAACCCGGTAGTCATGTGAGTCTCACGAAAGCACCATGAAATGTAGGTTTGTGCTCCCAGAGCAGATCTCCGGAGCTAGGTATTCAGCAGTCCCAAGCCTTCCAGTCCCTCCCTGCTCCGTTTCTCTTCCTCCCACCAGTGAGGTGGGGTGGGGGAGGGGCTCGGGTCCCACAGAGCCACAGCTCTGGTACGTTACCCCATTCGGTGAGGTCTGCTGTTTTCTCCACATGCATGCAGTCTGGCACCATCCTCTTTCCTGTTGCTCTCTCAGGATTAGTTGTGCCAATTAAATTTTCTAATTGTATCCAGTTTTAGGAGGAAGCCTCTGTCTCTCCTCTCATGACGCCATCTTTAATCCCATCACCTGTGGTTATTTTTTAGACTCTTCATCATATATACCCCTTCTTCTTAAAACACCTTTCATGTGAAGACAAAATCTTCAGGATGTATCTATCTGAAAAGTGTAATACAACTATTTCTCAGTCTGACTTGGAAAAGTCAAATCCAGGTTTGGGGAAAATGAAAGTTCCTGTGACCAGGATCCTCACCTGACCCTAAATCACTTGATGGTGTAATTGGCCTACTGCTGGGCTACTGCTTCCACCCCTGTTAGCAATGATCTATTATTGACTGATATACTATGTAAAGAGCTCTGCCCCATGCTTGAGCAGATGCAGTGATGGAGGTGTATTAAGGACCTGCACACTGCTGGGTGCAGACATGCCTAATTCTACTGCTTCACCTCCCGCTGTGAGGATAAAGCCAGGTATAAACGCTTTAACCCCAAGAACATTACTTTGTCTTTTCTCCATCTCACTGAATCCATAGTAAACTTTCCCGGGGCTGAAACCCTCAGGAAGACCCTAGGGTAATGAGTATTCCCTTTACCCTAAATCAACACAGAAGTCCAGGGGACCTGGCCCGAGAGAGACGCCAGGCTGTGGTGAGTAGTTTGGAAGGGACTACTCACTTCCTAAGGCTCTTCTGGGCTGGATCAGGAGGCTCAGCTTTCAGATTCCACATAGCTTCTGTATTAAGGAAGGTCAGTTGGGTGTCCCGAGGGCACAAGAGATTTTGTGAAAGCTGGTGGGATGGGATCATGCCTTCTGCTGCTGCCCTGCCACCAATAGTGGGCAGACCGAAAACTTAGTATGATGTGTTCTTGTTTTTCACAAATTCAAGTAATTTTTTGCCCCTACATAGTCAAATAATTTTTCCATGAAAAGAGCTAAATATTAAAAAAGCACATTTTAGAGTATTTCTCAAAGTGAGGTCTTTGGAGTTTGGTAAAAATGTAGGGTACTGGGCCCTATGGAGTTCCTGATCTGAAGTATTGGCCACTTCCTGTGAATTAATTCCTTATGTTGAGAACCTCTGAAGTGACCGAGAGTCTCAAGAGAGCAGGCGTTGTTCAGCTGTGGCCTTGTCTGCAGAGTGCCTGTGTTGTCAGTGAAGTTTTGATTTTTGAGGTTTTCTGTGATGCTGCTTGTGTTGCCAATGAGTTTCAGCCCCGGACAAGTTCACTATGGATTCAGTGTGACCAAAGAAAAGACAGTAGAATGTTCTTGGGGTGAAAGGGTTTATACCCAACTTTATTCCCATGGTGGCAGGTCAGTCACTAGAATCCTGTCCACTCAGAGTGAGTCTGCATGCAGCAAGCTGGTCTCTGCCTCTGTGCCTCCCTACCCTTGTAGCCATCTCAGTCTCTGTCCTCAGTGCTGCCACCACTACAGTCTTGTCTCTGCTCTGCTGCAGCCTAGCAGCTGTGCCACTGAGTCGCCCAGAGTACTGGGCAGAGCTGTTTATACACAGGCAATAATGACATATTGCCCCCACGTGTGCGGTGAGCTAGCCAACCAGGGCCAGGTGAGAATCCTGGCCACAGGAACCTTCACTTTCTCCACACTCTTCCAATGTGGAGCTTGCCTGGGCCTCAGAGGTTGACCCTTGGCCAGGGGCAGCTGAAAGAGGGTGAAAGGGTGCTGCTTCATCTTCCAGGCTCTGTTGGCATCTGGGCAGCACAAAGAGAACCCTTTTTTGTCTCAATCAGATGCTTCTGTCTTAGTATCCCCAACTGTGACAATCAAAAGGAAAATGTCTCGAGTTTCATCATCATCTCCTGCCTGCTAGAAAAGAAGGGCATCTTGGAATAAATATGATTATTCAAATAAGGAGCCTGGAATTTCTTTGGGTAAAAGCATTAGGAGTTAAAAGAGTGAAATACAGGAGTTCTGCAGGGCCCACATCCATGCTTGTGTCTTCCTTCACCAGTAGCTCTCAGCCTTAACTGTCCATTGAAATCACCTGAAGAGCTTTTAAGATTGGAATGCCCATCTTACTACGCTGATGGACAGTGACTATAATGGGGTATGTGGTGGGGACTTGATAATAGGGGGAGTCTAGTAACCATAATATTGCTCATGTAATTGTACATTAATGATACCAAACAAACAAAAAAGATTAGAATGTCTAGACTCTACCCCAGGGGAATCAAGTCAGCATCTCTGGGAGTATGGCCCAAACATCAGTATTAATTTTTTTAACAAGCTGCCCAGGTGAACCCAATATGAGACTGAGAACCAGTGGGCCTATCATGTTTCTGGAAATGTGGTCCTTTATTTGAATCACCAGGGCTGCTGATTAAAGATTTCAAGTCTTCTGCCCTGCTACAGAGCTGGTCAACCAGCACAGGGGCTATAAACCTGTATCTTTCACAAGCTCCCTAATTGATTTTTATTTAAAAATTTTAAGCATCCTGAGGCCCACCATTATCTGAGAGTTTCCATATGTAGAGGCAATTGTAAGAGAAAATGAGAGTCAGAACAGAGCAGGGATCCCACGCTTGGGGAGGTTCCTGATCTCCAGTGGTGGATTACCTTGTGTCACCTCGCTCCCAACTTGTTCCTCCTCATCCCATCTTCTCAAGTGCATCTGTTCATTTAATGAATGAAAATGAATCAAAACCAACCTCACTTTGGATTCTTTTCCTTTTAGAATTTCATTATACCCATTGAAATGGTTGACAACTCTGGGGTGTATCAAACCTAGAGATAGAGAGTAGAGAGACAGATGTGCAGCAGAGATACAGTTTGCACTGCAAGGGGCGTTACCGACACGATGGTGGTCTCAGACCCCACTAATTTTTAAGGAAGGATTCCTGTTTCTCCCATTGACAGCACCAGCCTGGCTGCCCAAATGTTTATAAATTGGTAAAGTTAATCTTTTATTGAGGCTTGAAAGGATTTTCATCTAAATACATTAAAACAAGACTGCAGAAAAGATCCCCATCCATTCCTGTTCTGGAGAGCTTTCTGGGCAAGCTTCAGTTTCTTGCACAGGGAACTTGAAATCAGCAGGTAGAAACCCATATGAATCTTGCCCTTCCTATGCAAATGAGTCTGCTTTCTGACCTGTTTACAACCTGCAGGTTTATTGAGTTCCAAATTCACATCCCTGAATGTAGATGTGACTATGAGAAAAAGAATTATTGATTTACAATATTAAATCAAACTGATGTTGGGACTTAACAGCAGTGTTTTTACTTGCCTCTATAGCCCTTTGATACTTTATGTAAGGAGTGCAGGCACTCGAGAACTGTAGGAGAATAACGCACCTCAGGTAATACTCAGAAATGCCTGTGATTCCTGTAATGCTTGTGACTGGGACTCTAAGCTCAGAACCTGCAATGCATGTATTTTTAGGGGATAATACTGACCCCCAGTCCCACTGCCCCTCACTCTACCAGTGCACCCTGAGTTGAAGCAAACTCAGACAGACAGAAACACACACACACACACCTACAAGAAAGCCCAAGCTCACCTTCTTGAGCCCATTGCAGGCAGCCTGCTGAGTCCCACTCTAATTTGTCCAGGGGGTAGTTATATGAAATATTTCCCTAACAACATTTGTTTCTCAGCCCTGAATACAATCAACAGAGGCAAATGTCTTTGCAATCACATTTTTTATGTGTGGAGTCCTTTGTTTTTCTCTGAGAGTAAGCATCCCCAAAGTGGTAGCAGGGAAGTGCCACAAGGCTCTGTAACAGGATGACATTTACAGTGCCATAAGAGCTGGGGGGATGAATAAGGCTTCTGGTGGAATGGGGTGAAAGGTCTAAACTCAGATACTAATGGGAGTGCTTGATGTACACTGTAGAGGGAGACGGGCTCATCAGTATTACAGATGGAATGTCCTTGGAGTTAATTTAGAAAAAATTCTGATCAGCCAACGGCACTTTGAGGATGGATGTAGGAAAAAGAAGACTGTGGCATATGGAGAGAACATATTTGTTCTTGGAAAATCAGTAGAAATGTTTAATGTAATCATAACCTCATTTGCATAAAAATAGTCATGCAGTGAACCAAGTGGAAGCAAAGGAAGGTGTGATGGAGCCAATGCTCTTCAAGTTTCATTTCATTATGAATAACAAAAATAATTCAATTGAATAAATAAATATAAAATTGCTTCAAGTAGATGTACTGAAAATTATTATTCCTTGAAAATTCCTTTAATGGTATATGTGGTGTTGATGAAGGTACGTGGTTCGCCTCTGTGGGCAGCACCTTGCTCTACACCTGACCCTTGATAATAACATTGAGTTCTCCGTAACTGTCAAATGTTTTATGGGTGCAAATGAGTTTTTTAGTAGCATGGTCCTACTCATACCATGGCTTCAAAGAAGTCAAATAAGCCACAGCTTATGTTCATTGTGGGGAATGTAGTCCCACTTTATGCATGGTTCTGCTTAAGCAATATCTGATCATTGGAAATTTGATGTGTCGGGCTGTGCTATGCTTGATATGTAATTCTTAGTAAATATTTGGAACTCTGCTGGCAGAATTTGAGCCATTGTTTCTGTTTCACAAAGTCTGATCAGGAGAATTCTTGTGTAAGTATAAATTGTGACATGGAGGAAATTGATGGGATTTATTAGTTAATTGATTTCAACAAACATTTTCCAAGGGCTATGTAGTTAGCTATGGTGAGGTACTGTGGGAGTTATAACAGATGTGTATCTCTCTCATACACAATATGAATCTATTCATTCACTCAGTAAATAACCATTGATCAGCTCCCATGTGCCAGGTACTATGTTGGATGCTGAGATTATGATGGGAGACAGAAAATAAAGTGGGACAAATAAGTAGAAGATAATTTCAGATTTGTGATAAGTGCTTTGAAGTGAATAAACATACATATCAGTGTGCTGATATATTGAGTAATTGGAAATGAGGTTATACTTTGGAGAAAGTCCACCAAGGAAGTAGTGGTGGTGAGGATGAGCCAGTGACTCAGTCCTTAGAAAGGCCCTGAGCCTCCAATGGGCTTGGCTTTATTTGGAGCTAATAGAAGATACTGGCAAATGATCTGAGGAGTATGGAGAGGTAGGTAGGAACCAGATCATGCAAGATTGCGGGCAATGATGAAAGAATTTAAAATTTATTAAAATGGGAATAAAAGTGGTATATTGGGTTGAATAGTGTACCCCTCCCCAAATCAAGTCTATCTGGAACCTCAGAGGGTGACCTTATGTGAAAACAGGGTCTTTGCAGATGAAATTAAGTTGAGATCATACTAGATTAGGGTGGGCCCTAAGTCCAAGATGACAGGTGTTCTCATAAGAAGAGGGAAGACGAGGAGACACAGCTGGACACAGAGGGAAGAAACTGTAGGAAGACAGAGGCAGAGAGCGGAGTGATGCATCTGTAAGCCAAGGAATGCCAAGGATTGTCAGCAATCACCAGAATCTAGGAAGAGGTAAGGATGGATTCTTCCCTAGAGCCTTCATGGCCCTGACAGGTACTTTGATTTCAGACTTCTGACCACCAGAAGTAGGAGAATAAATTTCTGTTGTTGTAAGCCACCCAGCTCATGACACTTAGTTATGGCAGCTAATAACCTAAGAAACTAATATTAATACTAATGGAAGCCACTGGAGATTTGAACTAGGGAAGTGTCCTGATCTGGTTTATGTTTTTAAAAGATCATTCTGAATGCTTGGGGGATGGGCTGCAGAGAGCAAGAGGGAAGCAAGGAGTCTAGTTTGAATAATGCCGGTAAGGAGATAGTGGTGATTCAGCTAAGGTGAGCATGGGGATATGGATAAGATGAAATTTACTTTGGAGTTCATCAAGGGAGACTACCAGGTTTTAGATGGATTTGGACTGGTGGGTGGTAGTGCTGTTTACTGAGATGAGAAAGAGTGAAACCCAGATTTGGGGAGATACTTAAGAATTCTACTTAGGACATGTTTGTTAAGTTTGATTTGACTTTTAGTCATAGAGTTGAGGATATCAATGAGTTGATTGAATGATTTATGAATCTGAGCTCAGGTGAGAAGTTAGGATTGGATATCTACTTTTAGAGGCATTGGCATAGAGATGGCCATCAACACTGAGACCACTAAGGAGAGATGGAGATGAAGCAAGGACCCAGGAATCAGTACATGTTGCTCCAAAATTTAGAGCATAGACAAAGGAGAGGAATTCACAAAAGATGTGGATAAGTGAAGGAAGAAATCCAGGAGCATGTAGTGACATGCAGCCAAAAGAGGAGATTGTTTCCAGAAGGAAGGAGTGATCACTAGCCATGAGTGATACTGAGGTGCCAGAAGGTGTTCAGTTGATTCGGCAATAGTGGTTCATTGAAGATCTCCACAAAGGTATTCACCGTGATTGGGATTGATTAAGGAATGAATAGGAGAGAGGAAACGGAGAGAACAGTGGAAAAGAAGAAAAGAGGAAATGAAGAAAATACAGTTGACTACTCTTGACATATTTTATTGTGAAGGAGACAAAAGCATCTGAAGGCTTTGGGAGTTGAAGGAAGTTGTTATTATTATCATTCTTGTTTATTTTTTAATTTCCATTTTTACATAACTGCAGACTTATGGAAAAGTTGCAAGAATAGTACAAAAAACTTCTACCTACCCGTAACCCAGATTCCTCAAGTGTTAATGCTTTACAATGTTTATATCTCTCCATATGTACATTTATTTTCCTGAGCCATTTGAGAATAAGTTGCAGACATGATGCTCCTTTCCTTCTAAATACTTCAGTGTGTGTATCCAAGACAAGAATAGCTTCTTACATAACCACAGTACAATATGATAATACTACCAAGCCACAGACCTAATTCATATTTTACCAATTGTCTCAGTAATGTCCTTCATAGAAAGACAAAGTCCTAGATCATGTATTACATTCATCTTTCATGATTTTTTGCTTTGAAACAATCCTTCAGTGTTTGTCTTTCATGACAGTGATATTCTTGAAGACTGCAGTTCAGTTATTTTGAAAAATGTCTTTGAATTTGTATTTGTCTTTTTCCTTGGAATTATCAAGCTTATGCTATTACGCAGGAAAACTACAGAAGTCATACTTCATTTCAGTGCATCTTATGAGGATGCACATGGGATCTATTTGTCTCATTACTGGTGATGTTAATGTTAATCATGTGGCTAAAATTGGTATCTGCCTGGTACCACTTACATTTCCTGATCTGTTCCGTACAACATTGCATTAGAAGAGGGAGTGGACACCCTTGTCGTATCACTGACCTTAATGGAAATGCCTGTAGTAAGATGCTGGGTTTATGACTATCATATAGTTGTTTACCATGTTAAGAATGTATCCATCAATCCCTATTTTTTTGAGTCTTTATTAGGATGAATTGAAGTTGTTGAAGGTTTTTCAATATTTTCAGTATCTATACAGGTAACTGTAGATTTTTTCTCCTCATATCTATTGATATTATATATTATAGGGTTTCCTAATATTGAACCAAATTTACATCCCTGGAATAAGTTTCACTGTCATGTGTATTATTTTGTTAATGTGATATTGACTAGTATTTTATTTAGAACTTTTGCACCAATATTTGTAATTCATTCTGTCTCTACTTCACTTCAGTGTTCCTGAGAGGTTTAGTTTCTTTTTATCCATTATAAAATTATTAGAAAGTTTTCTTTCCTTTTTGATGCTCTGGAACAATTTATAGAGCATTATGACTATCTGGTCTTTGAAAGTTTGGTAGAATTCACCTGTGAAACCACCTGGTTCTGATGGTTTTCATGTGGTAATTCCTTGATGGTTTTCTCTCTTTCTCCTGGGGAGATAGGTCTGTTAAATGTCTCTGTTCCTAATAAGGTCAACCTTGGTATACTGTCTTTCCCTAGGAAATTATTCATTTCATCTAAGTTCTCAAATTTACTTGCACAGACATCTGAAAATTGCTCTTAAAAATTTTATTGTTTCAGTGGTTATTTTCACCTTTGATTTCTTATTTTGTATATTTGTGCTTTCTTCTTTTTTCTTGATTAAATTAGCTAAAGGTTGTCTTATTTTGTTAATTTACTTTTTAAAACTAGAATTTTGGTTTATTGATTAGGTCTTCCTTTTTTTCTATTCTCTAACTCATTGACTTTTGTTTTTATGTTTATTATTGCCTTCCTTTTATTTCCTTTGGTTTACTTTATTGTTGTTTTCCTAGCTTTCTGGGCTGATAATGAAATCCAGGAATTTTTATTACTAAATTTTTTAAGGCATCCAATATTCTTGTTGCTTGAAAGTTTCCCACTGATTCTTTTATTTGTTGTTTTCATTATGATTATTTTTTAGAAATTCTTTAATTTGGATTTGTATTTACCTTGGAGTCAAGACTTGTTTAGTAGCTTTTTAATTGTCCAGGCAGATAGCTTTTAAAAAAGTACTAATAATTCTAAATTTTATTGCATTGTGATCAGAGAACGTCGTTTGTCATAGTTCTATTTTATGGAATATATTGATTTTTTTGTGATTATTTCTTACAACTCTTCCCCTGAGGTTGAGAAGAAGGGTTATTATCTACTTTCTTGGAATAAAGTTTGATGCATATCCATAGTTCTATTTTATTGATTATATTATTTAAATATTCTATATTTTTAATCCTGTCTCTTTGATTTGCTTGTACTAAGAGTGGGGTGTTAGAATTTCCTGTTATTATGGGTTATGCATATGTATTCTTGCATCTGTTGTACTGATTCATAAAATTGGTTGTTATATTGTTTAGCATATGGATATGAAAACTTACTATATCTTCACTGTTAATTGTGACTTTTAGCATTAAGAAATGACCTTTGTTACATTTAATTTGTAGTTTGTCTTGAAATCTACTTTTTGTGGTATCAGGATCTCAACACTGCTTTCTTATTTTTCTAATCAAAGAAAATTCAGTCTTGAGAGCTCTCTACTTATGGTAATGCTAATAATTTTATTTTTTTTCAGCCATTATTTGTTATTATTTTGGAGAATGTAATGAGTGATTTGTATCCACAGTTCCCAAAATTTTCATTGCTGTTTTTAAATTGAGAGATATTAGATTCAAAAGTTGATACTGATGGGAATACTTACTGACATCAGTGGAGCAATGGCTCTTTACTGCCAATTCTTAGGCTCCACCCCATATAGACTGGATTAGAATTTCTGGAAGTGGGACCCCAAGAATTTGTATTTCAAGTGACATCTCAGATGGTTCTTAGGCTCTTTTAAGTTTGAGGGTCACTGATATAGATGGTAAAAATTATAAAATCAGATACAGGAATGACTACTGTTGGCCATTGCACAGCAAACCAAGACTTTGGGGGCTTTGGGTACCTCATGCAATATTTACACACCCAATTGTGTCATTCACTTACATATTTTTTCTAGAAAGGCTTATTAATTACCGGTGACTTTTGTCGGGTTCATTCATTTCTTAATGTGAATTACAGCCATCAGAAAGTTTAAAAAACTCTCCATATATGTACACCCTCCTATTAGGCAGTAGGAACAAATGACAGTCTGATGTCTGAGATTTAGTAAAAACAAAGCATTTTCAGTGTCTGTCATTTTGTACCAATTTTCCATTATGTAGGCCTATTTCCCATGCTGTGTCTGTCAGCTGTATTTGGAGTGATAATTTTTGCTCCCACGGACACGTTCCCAGGAACTTGGAAAATGAGTTTTTCCGTCACAGACTAGCTCTTCATTCTGGGTTCCTTGTGTCAGTGACTCATCTGGACTGTAAATCACATTTCTGCCTTTTACTTGTGAGTCATGATAATGGAGATCCCATCTTATCTTGATTGGTAAATTTAATATCTGGATGATGAAATGAACTCATTTTTAAACAAATGAGTTAATTAGCAGTCTTTAGAAAACAGCTAAGATATCAGATTCTGTTCGGTAGATTTATTTTAGTTCTTGTGTGTGTTTTCACTGTATTTTTGAGCCTTATGAAATTGATGACATTTGACTAGTAATGGCAGTTTCATATGGTCCAACCTCAAACTTCAGTTCTTTGGAACTTGGCCCTGTGTATGGTTTAGCTAGTGGCTTCCCATTAATCAGAATAGTCAGAAAAACACCCTGTGCTTTTCTTTTGATGGTGGGTAGATTATTTATTTAGCTACAACTTGTCAGGTTTTTTTAAAGTTTTTCTTATGCAACAAAGGCTAAATGAATTATTTCACACTTGACTGGAAGGTCTTCATGGTTTCAGTGATATAAATGGAAATCAACCAAGGATTGGGTTATCATTTTTTAAAAAATCAAGTCTTGTATTTTAGTTGTGATCTGGGAGTCAGAAAGTTTCAGTACTTGAAACCTGCAAATACCATTTTCCATTAAATAAGATGGTCTTGAAGTTCCTTACCCATTTTCATGTTCCCTGCTCTTTATCACTCTACTTCTTGGGAAGAATCGACAATTCAGTTCAACAAATAGGGATTGCTTATTTACTCTGTGGTAGACACAGAGCTAAGATGATCAAATGAACTAATTTTTAAACAAGTGAGTTCACTGAAAGTCTTTAAAACAGCTAAGACATGAAATCCTGTTCAATAGATTTATTTTAGGTCTTGTGTGAATGTGAAAGGAATGTGAAATGAACAAGACATGCTACCTGACTGCAAGGAGTTTTTAATCTAGGATGGGAAGCCAGCATGTGTGGCTGTAATACTTGGTCGAATGAAATAGCTGTGACACTTGAGTTCCCATTGAGCTTTACTCTTGTTGTGTATCTTGAATATCTTCTGCTTCAGGTTGCAAGTGCTGGTGACTGCGGCACAATATGTTATATAAATAGCATTGCATCTTGACTGCAAATGAGCTCAGATTGAGAGAGGGCAGAGAGGAACATAAAAGGGAGCACAATTTGTCTGAGAGTTTGTTTATGAGATGGAACTATGGCTGGGACTATAGGTGCTGTTGATTTCTGGAAGAGAGAGCCTGTCTCTCTGACTGAAACAATTCTGGTGAGTGTGTCTATGTGAAAACTTGCATTCTGCCTGTAAGCATGTGTGTTCATGCTTAACTGATTCAACGACTACATTTCCCCCAGCATATTACACCAAATGTACTTAACAGCAATTAGAATGTTTGCCGCCTGCTGTGTGCAAATCTCCCCAGAAAACAAAACTCTCCTAAATGGCAGTATAAGTAATTCTGAAGATTAAACCCAGTGATTTGCAAAGTGCTTGGTTTGTTTGCTTCCTGCAAAAATCAAGATTAACAAAGAAATTCATTGATCCCATTTCCCCTCCTTGAATCTTGTGCATAGGTCTAAGGGAGTACGTCCTGTGTGACCCTATGATTCAGATGAAGACTTGCTATTGCTTTCTTTTATGGCCAAGATGCTGATTTAGTGGCATTTCCCTTGGCAAAAGTGTCTCAAGAAAACAAATCAGTTTATGTATATTATTTACAGGAAACGCTCCACCCAACCCTTGCCCAGTAACAGCCTTCTTAATGGGTTGTGAAGGAAGCGTGGCCCATTTGCAGCTGTTGAAAGGGCGGCTCAGGTCCCAACTCTAAGACCATACCCTGGTTGTGTGATATTCGATCAATCTCAGCCATCCTGGGCACTTTTCTCCACCTCTGAGCACAGGGCCTTGAATAAGTTGCTCTTCAAGTCTCCTTCCACTTCTAATGGGTTCATTTACTCAAAAAGCAATGTTTTTAGAGTATGGATGAGGTGCCCTGGATTCACTGGGCACTGGAAAGTACAGTGGTGGCTGTGAGGCAAAGTCTTTGCCCTCAGACCAGAGAAATCTTTTCCAAACACATATTATATCTGGGTCACTCCATAGGAGCCAATGCTGGCTGAGATTTGAGACACTTTCTTAGGACAGCTGTTCCCTTTGGTCCAGACCTTCCTGTATCAGGTCTCATCTCCCCAGCTTAGAGTTCTCCTCTTGGCTCCATTCTGTGATTTCAGACCAGCCTCCCTTTCTATCTCTTTCCAGACCCTTCCCACCTCCTCACTCCCCACTCAGCAACTTGCCCACACTAGTAAGTGGCAGACCCGGGATTCAAAGTCAGGCCTTCTCCAGATCTTTATGACTCCAAGTGTGGTCCTTGGACACCTGGCCTCCTCACCACCTGGGAGCTTGTCAGAAATGTAGCTTCACTCAAACTTACTGGATCGGAATCTACATTTTAACAAGATTCTCCAGTGGTTCCCAGACACAGCCAAGTCTAAAAAGCCTTATCTTAGACCAGTACCCTGACTGGCCTGTCATTAAGCTTTATTCTTCTCAGCTTCAAGCACTGAGACATCTGGCTGAGTCCCCAGTAGCCTGTGAGGTGGGTGGCAGTATTCAAATGGCTTGACTTGCACGTGTCCTGTGCTCTTGGTGGCCGGACCTACTGAGCAGATAGCCTGGAGCAGAGAAATGCCCTGCCCCTGTCCCACCCAGGCCTGAGAGCTTTGCTACATTTAACACCACTAAAACCAGCTGAGGCTGAGTGGGGAGGGGAGCAGAGAGAACTGCACATACGGGGACTTTCAGCCACAATAGGGAGCTGGGGTAATAGGGCCCCCAAAGCTATTGAAAGATCACGCACACTGATAGGGAGGCAAAGTGTGCTGACTTTTCCTAGATTGATCACTAACAATGTGGGACTTTCTTCTACACATAACACACGTATTTGCACCCTATATACTTCTCTGTACACCAATAAGCCCGCTGTTCCCCTAGCACTGTCTAGGACTAGAAGGGTCCACAGCCTGCCTGGGGGGTATGTAAAGCCCCTGAAGTTCCAAAGTGCACAGTACCTTATTGGACACCAGCCAAAGAAGTCCCAGTTGGAGATGCCCTCCTATGCTTTTCTTGGCATATGTACAAATTTCCCTTGCTGACAATTAGGATCGCTACTTGGGGCTGTTTATGTCTCCAGAAACCCTCTGATATTCCAGCCCTAGCAAGCTCATCCTCACCAATATTTTGTTCCTTCTGCAATTTCCTGATGTCCCTACCACACCCACCTGGACACAGAGATAGTACATGTAGAAAAAAGTTTTGGGATTCTCCAGGGCCACATCAGTCCTGCACCTGGAGCAGTAGACAGGCAAGGAAGACCAGTCTTTGAGACCAGCCTCCTGCTTCACAACGGCTCCACATTACACCAGGGCAGACGAGGCAGGTGAGGGGCCTCTGTGCTGGGGCTGGGGTCTGACTCATACAACCCTTTATGCCAGATTGTCTTCCCCACTCTTACACACTGGCAGGCCCAAATCCTCAGCTCAATATTGTGAAAATTGGATGTTAACTCTTGATCCAATAGATTGATTTCTAACTCCTCAAACACAGATTTGGTAACCTGCCTTCCTTGATTCCTGGAATTTGGGGACTTGGTCTTCCTACTCAGTATTTTCTTGTCCTACTCTGCGTGTCTAGATGAAGTTGTTCACTCTGGCACTCGCCCTTCACTGACTCAGTGTCCCCACCGTTAACCCACCCAGGCCTGACCCAGGGAGGTGTTTGTGTGGGGCAATTCCCAATACAGCATCATTTTGTCAAATAATGACATTCCTATAAATATTCCTTTGAACTGCTGTGCAAAGTAGAACATTTTATGAAATATTGTAGACATTTTGCTACATACCCCATTTGTAATTATGCATTATAACAATTTCAAGCACCACCCCACTTCCCTACCACACACACACACACATACACAGAATCAGGGACTAAAATGTCTTAGGAAGGAGAGAGTTAGATGTGCCAGGACCCTCATTTGGAAAAAGCCATTAGTCTGCCTGCTAGACCCTGACATGCCCACTCAGGCCCTGCTGGCTGACTGGTGAACAAGACTCTTTAAGGATATAGGCGCACAGGGCCAGAGGGACTCCTTGGCTTGGGGCTGAATGCCAAGTGAAGATTCCTCTTTTAAACCTACTTCCCTGCTCCTTGCTTTCCTTCTGCTCCTGACCTCTGGGAGGAGCAGTCTTAATTCACAGCATCTATCATTCCCTCTACTACTCATCAAGGAACTAAGCTATTGAAATTTATAGATGCATCCTGTCATTTTCTAATAGGTCGTTAAAATCATTTTTTTTCAACTTAAAGAAAGTACAAATAACAGTCACATGTAGTAATTAGGAATTATGTAGATATATATAAAGCAAAAAGTCCCTCGTACAGCCCAGGTCCAAACTCACTCTTCTCAACACAGGTAACGGCTACTGGCTCTCTGAGGTGTGTGCCTGACATTGCCTTACAAGGACATGCAGGGCATGTTCATTTTTAATTCTGATGGATGCTGCGAACTTGCTCTACCAAGGCCTTTGCCTGTTTGTTTATACTTCAACCAACAGTATGTGAGTGTCTTTCCTCCCACTTGAGAGCATCATGTAAGGTCTGTCTTGAATTTGTTTTGCCAGCCTGAAAGATAAAGAGCATATTTCCTTATAGCCCTTGCATGCATTTGTTTGATTACTACAGAGAGTGGTCATTTTTCCTATATGTGTTGGATACTTTTGTTTCTTTGGATTTCTGAGAGGAATGTATTAGTACCTCTCACTGGGTGAATTTGACTTTTACTACTTGGGTTTTCAATACATTCTGCTTTGCATGTTTTCAAATTGTGTTGTGAGGTGAGTACATTCATAACTATTTAATTGTCCTAAGGTATACCTTTTAGCAACAAAAAACATTTCTCCAACCCTGATGCCCCTACTTTTCAACACTTCCTCGTTGCCTACAGAGTGTCTTTGTAAGTGTAGATTCAGTTCTACCTAGGTATCAACATAAGGATAAGCTGATGATAGGTGTGGGGCCACAATGAGTATTGGTGGAAACCCCAGACCCCAACCCCCTGGCCAGGGGTCTGTCCTCATATGTGGGAAGGCTAGGGGATGTTCCTTGCTTGGCCGCCATTGTGAGACATGGCCCCTGGCCTTTGGTCTGGGTAGAGCTTCCCTTCTGTTTGACATGTTTACTGGTGATTTCTGGATGGGCACCTCTGAGCTCTGCCGGTTTGCCTTTATGGGGTGGGGCCACGTTAGGGTGAGGTCCCCTAATGCCTGAGGACCCTGGGAAATTGGAAAACCAGATCTGGCAAGTTGCCTGCTTCTTTGATGGTCGCACCAGCCACTGAGCCCACCAGCTACTCCTAAATTTAATTTCAGGGACCAACCCTCTTCCATCTGGGTCTTTGCCTGAAAGATAAAATGCCTTATCCACAGTGCTGATGACATGAACTGAGAACATCATTTTCTGGCAATAACGCAGTGAGCTGTGTGTTTATGTGATCAAGGAAGTACTTCTGGCTGTAGCTGGGCAGGGTGGAGAGAGGACCTGTCTAAGGTCCACTCTGAGACTCAGTGCCTGTGTCAGAGCTTGGGGACCTGGGAGAGGAACTGGCATGTCTGAACCAATCGTGGGTACCACTGAGGGTGTTTCCACAGAGCCCATATTGCCCAGGGCCACCTGGAGCAGGATCTCTGGGGCCACATGAGGAGCAGATAAACAGACAAAGTCAGCAGCTTGGGCTGTGATCTGGGAAGTCTGACACAAGTGAGCCCCTTGGACAGGGAACAGTTATACCACATCCTTTTTGAGAGCCTGGAACTCTGCTTCTGAGGTCTTGGCCTGACTTGAAGGGATGTCTTTGGTTTTTGGTTTAGACACATGCCATGTGTTCTCATGTCACTTCCCTGCTCACTCAGGCTTTATGTCATGGCTTCCCTCTGCTGGGCGATGGAGTCTGAGTTTTATAAATGCCTTCAGAGCAGTGGGTCTACTGCTAATTTTTTTTCCTCAGCCCAGTCACACCCTTGGAACACTTGTTTCTGTTTCTTCGTGGTGCACTTTGCATTTTCTGTCCTCTGTTTTTGCACATGATTTTCATTTCATTCTGCTTAACGAGTTGTTCCCTTCTTCCCTACTCTCTGCACAGGCCCTCACCTGGAAATGATCTACTCATGCTTCATGGCCCAGATCAAATTTTATCTCCTTCGTGAAACCTTCCCTGTGTGGGCCTCCATCTGTCTCCTTGCAGGCAGAAAGAAGCTCCTGAAGCAACCTGAACATACCTCCCTTGTGACATTTATCATTCCATAATTATGTTATGATTTACTTATCCTTTTTTTCTTTTAGAGCAGTGAGCTCTTCCAAGGTAGCAGTGAAGTTTTTAAAAAATTTCTGTATCTTCAGCATTTTGCTGGTTCATAACTGATGTTCAGTGTGCGCAAATGTCACAGTGAAGCTAATGTTTCCAGGTGCTATCGATACAGTTGTCCTTTGGTGTGTTAATAATAAAGGAACAGGTTTTTTAGATAGATACAGGATCCATGTTAATATTGAGGGATAGGCACTGTTTTTCATTCATCATAAATAAGCATTGAGGCATATTTGTACTGCTCAGTTTTCTAAGAGTGTTCTCTCCCCTGCCTCTTGCCAGGTGGACCAGAAATATCTGGAATTAAATAAAGTCACCATCCTCAGCAAGGAGAGCTGCTTCTTCAGTGATCTGATGTGGCATCTTTAAATAGGCATCAGTGGTACCATAGTAGGGGACTTCCTGCGATTATAGGCTCTTCATTAAATCCTTGGAATTCCACAACTGTGTGGTCTGCACAACCCCTTTATGCCACAAATGGCTAGAATTTGTTTTCTGTATTTTATTTATTAATATATTTTATAAATATTTATTGAGCATCTTGGATGAGCCCAACCTATGTGCTAGAGATGAATCAGCCCTCGAGATGTGGTCCCGGACCTCATGGAACCTACAAGCTAGTGATGAGAAGAGTATTAGGGCTGAAAGCTGCATGGAAAGATTTATTTTTATCACTCTGCCTCATGTATCTGCTGCCATTCCCATACCTCCCTCTCCAGCCTAAGACGTGAGGAGTTGAGTCAACATGGACATCTCCAAGCACCCTAAGATCTTACCTATGGGATTTTAGAAAGGAAGGTATTACCTGGAGGAAGGTTGAAAAGAATGAAAGCTCTGTGTTATTAATATATGTCTCAGGGATGGTAAAGTGGCAGGGAGAATGCTACAGGCCATTGAGAAACCAATGGAAATGAGACTGAAAGAGGATCAGAGTTTCTTTTCCTGCCATTCTGCTCCAGAACAGAAGTATATCCTAGAGTTAGGAATTGGTCACAAAAGTCCTTAGGCTGTTTTATAAATGGTTATTAATGGGTGAGACTGGATGCCTGCAAGCTCAGTTGGATGGCTCAATTTCTTTATGAAATACCCTGTCTTGGGCTCACACCCTGTGCAACATTTATCACCTTAAATGGCAGCTCCCATAAGAGGTGACATAGCTGGAGCTCAGTTTTTTAACAAAATTTTAGTCATTTTTTTGTTTAAGTTTCTCATGCCCTTTCAAAGCTACATGTGGACTAACAGAGAAAGGTCTACAGTTGGAATGACTGGTTTCATGTTTGTTATTATACAAGGCTATTGTGGAAAGGCATCTGGGTAGAGAAAAAAATTGGAGGTTCATTTCAGTGGTAAGTTGGTTTTCTACAATGGATAATACAAGATCAGGCTGTGTCATCCTTCTGCATTTGAGAAGGTAGACTAGTGATTTTGCTTTTGAGTAAGAACTCTGTTTCTTATTGTGGCATCAGAGGGTATGTTATGGGATGACATGGGGTGTCTCTTACTCATGCCACCTGATGTCATACCCATGTGAAAATCCAAGAGCTTGTAGCCAAGCATTGCAGTTCCCTTTAATTTTGCAATATGGTCCTATTATCCATGTTTTAATCTAAAGTGATATGTCTGTGTTATGTTCATCCACTATGAAAAATAAAAACAGAACATGTATAAGGAAGCGTGAAAAAAATTATAATTTCACCACCTAGAAGTAAACTGACATTTCATTATTGTTTTATTTATTTTTTGCTATTTTTATTGAAGTATAGTTCATATACAGTGTTATATTAGTTTCAAGTATATAACATGATTAGACAGCTATATACATTATTAAATGCTCACCCCAACTAGTGTAGTTACTATCTGTCAACATAGAAAGATTTACAGAACTATTGACTGTGTTCTGCTTCCTGTACTTTCATCCCCATGACTAATTTAGGTTGCAATTAGGATTTTGTGCCTCTTTATCATTTTAGTCAGACTTCTTTTTATTACTGGCGAGGGTCCACCTATTTTGATATATTTTTCATATATTTCTTTTGTTCTCTGAATTGTGTGTTCATGTTTTTTGTTTAATTATCTAATTTTTTTCTTTGGGTTTCCTTTATCTTTTATCTTTTGTAAATGCTGTAAGTTTTTTCTTGCAGTTTGCTACTGTTTCTTAAATTTTATTATTTTTATGATCGGAAGTTTATAATTACAGTCAACTTGGGTTTGAAAAGCACAGGACTACATGAACTTTTTTATCAGTAAATATATTGGAAAATTTTTGGAGATTTGCAACAATTTGAGAAAACATTTTCTTTTCTCTAGCTTACTTTAAGAATACACTATATAATACATATAGTGTACAAAATATGTGTTAATTGACTATTGATTTCAGTGGTAAGACTTCCAGGCCACAGTAACTACTAGTAGTTAAGTTTTTAGGAAGTCAGAAGTTTTACATAAATTTTTTTAAACCTCACATTGTCCTAGGGTCAACTGTTTTATAGAACTGTTGAAGATTCTTCAGTATCCAGAGTTTGTATGAATATTCACTTACATTTTTATTTGACTTTCCTTATATTTTGAGTTCTAAATGTAGCTGTTTTATCTTTCTAAAATTTATTTTTAAGTATTTGGAGGAGAGCCTGTCATTATTTTACTCAATAGAGAGGGAGAGAGTAGTCCCCACACCATCAATAGAATGATCCTTGCCTTACCCCTTGTTTTCTGGTAATTTATTGGGATAAATTCTCTTAAGATCAGGTCTGTTTCTGGCCTTTTAGTTCTGTTTCACTTGTCAGTCAGCTTGTTCTTGTTAAGTTATATTAGTTTTATACTGGATTTTAAAATCATACATGTCTCTGGGCTTCCTCAATACCCTTTCTACCTCAACAGTTTTGTTATTTATTCTTACCTGTTTATTCTTTAATGTTGATGTTGAAATCATTGGTCAAGTGCTACAATTATTTCCATGAAAATTTGTTAAAAGTAACAGTGTTTTTAACTTATGAAAGTAATATACCTTTGGTGTAGAACACTGGAGACTACAGTGAAGTATAAAGGAATAAATATAAGCCATCACAAATCCCTCCATTCCAGCTCTCCTTGATAAATCATTTCTTTTCTCAGAGGCTAAGATGAGGGCTGTAGAATTAGTAGACCTGGGTTTCAAGTCTAGCTCTGCCTAACAATCACTCGCCTTTGGGCTTGTGACTGAGCCTCAGTTTTCTCATCAGTAAAATGGGGATGCCTAGATTACTGGCTCTTTGGGAAAAGCAATGAGATCATCTGTATCCTGTGACATTCTTGGCATAGTGGCTGCAAAGGCTGGGCTCGCACATGCCTGTGTGTCCTGCATGGGGTCAGCTTTCACCTCCCATCTTCCATCCTCACCTGGGACCAGTGCTTCTTAGGTGATGGCCAAGGGCACAGGATCACCTCCTGGGGCTTGTGCTCAGGGCTGGCACAAGATCTTCACCTTGTTCTACTAGTCAGACAAAGTCATGTGGTTGAGCTTGAATCCACTGGGTGGGGAAATAGACTTTGACTTTTTATTGAGAAAAACTTCAAAGTCATATGGCAAAGGACCTGTATGCCTTGAGGGGTGAAGGATGGGGACATTAATGCATTTTGCCACACAGCATACGCAGGGTTTCCTAGGCAAGGAGAGGCATTTTTGGATTGAGTAAGATCAGCAGGGCCAGGTTAGAACTTAACTGGTCTGGAGAGGCTGGTGTGTGTAATTTGACTCAGACTCTACCTTTAGGGGAGACTACGGGCAGAGTCTTTAATTTTTTATTAAAAATAATCAAAGTAACAACAATAATGCCAAGGACAGTGGTGGCCCAGATGCGGGAATAAACGTGTATTTTCAGGGTCAATGTCAGTAAAAAGACTGCTTGACTGGTCAGTTTGGCTGGAACGTTAAAAAGAAAAAGAGCCAGTTTGGTAATAATATTTCTCGTAACAACTTCAACAGCATGTCAGAGCTCTGTGAGGGCCTTGTGTGAGGGGGTGGAGCTGAGGTGGGAGGAAGCAGGTGGGCCATGGCTGAGAGGAGAGCATTTTATGGCTTTCAATTTCTATGAGGAATCCTATCGACCAAATTTTCGATCTGCTGGGCCTTGGAACACAGCTATTTTTTATTTTCAATTTGCATCATTTCCTGTGTATTTTCATCCCTCCTGTTGGGGCTGTCCCCTCTCATTCTGCTCACTTAGGAGGGTTATTGGACAAACACTATGTATGAATAACTTAAGCAACATGTCCTGTACCTTATGGGCACAGGAGTTCTCTTAGCTCTGGCCTGAAACTGTCTGCACTAATTTATCCTTAATTGCTTTTAGAAATTCTATTCCTGAGCTATTGATTAATAAAACTCTAGGGTTTTTCTTTTCTTTTTCTGTTCTCTTCAGTTGACTAAAGCGAAATAAGCTACATCATACTCAGACAGATTCATCTACTGAGCTGAGAATCTGAAGGATGCTCCCACCCCCAGCCTCATATGTGTGTGGGTCCTCTCTTCCCTTCTAGAGAAAACTGTGCTGCACAAAGTGGTCAGAACTCTGGGTTAAAGAAGGTGAATCAACCCTTATCACTTAAAAAAAACCTTCTGAAGAAAGGTAGAGTTTTTTGCATGTCAAGAACTCCCACTGCCACCTGGCCAAGGAGCTGAATCATGGCTTTTCTAGCTAAAGAAGAGTGCCTTGTCTTTGGAAAAGCAACTCTTCACAGCTTGAGAGAGACTTCCCAGGAAGTCATGGAGCCAATAGGTAATCAGTCCAAAAATAAAAAATGGCTTTGGGAATATTCCAAAATAAATATGTATAGAGACCAGGTTGGCAGGGGAGGTGTGGAGCTTTTTGACTCTACCCTGCTTGTAAACAGGACGTGGGCCAGGCACTGGTCAATAATCAGGCTGTGGGGCTGCAACTCTCTGGCCATGTGGCCTGGGTTCATCCCCTTCGGCCATGTTCCCGTGGAAAGCTAATGAAAGGTATGAATTCTTGCCCCAGAAAAAACAAATATTCTTACACCCATAACGGCTTATATTCAGTTTCTGGCACTTTTCCTGCAGCTCCAGGGATGCCAAAATAAGAACCCATGCCATGCATGGACTAGGCTAAATCTTGATTTCATGAAAATTGCCCCAAAATGACTGATAAGCAGGACACAGGGGCTCAAATGCTGAGTAGGCAGTTCATCCCAGAGACTGCTCTGTTTGGGAACTGAGCTAATGAGGCATGCTGCTCCTTCCCGGATGAACTGCAGAGCTCAACCCAAGGAAATCAAACCACTCAGCAAAGTGTGCATTCTCCCTAATAATGAGAGGTCCAAAAGAGAGGCCTCATCCATCAAGCTACTCAGCCCCATATCTTGTTTTGCAAAGTTTGCTGTTGCTAAAAATGGTACCACGCTTTCCTAGGATTATAGAAATGGCTTGATAAGGAGGGAAGATATAAAGGGAGCTCTGGTCTGGTTAATGCACTTGACCCAAGCAGCTTTCGGAATTTGAGTTCTGATTAGTAAATCAAGGCAGACAGGACTATAGGGTGGATAGAGCAGGGCTGGGATACAGGGGGGGCTAGCTAAAAGAAGGGCCAGTCAGGTGGCTTTTGGTGCCATTCAGGGGGCAGGGATGAGGAGTGGAGCTAAAGGAGTAAAAATGGGAAAGCGGTGAGTGTCACACAGAGATCCTGAAGATGGCAGGATCGTCAGGATTTATTGACCAGTTGGACATGGTGAATGGGTCATGAGTCTATCCTGACTCTGGGAGGGAAAGGAGGGTGCCCGTCAGTGAAGACAGGGAAGCTCAGAGGGAGCAAGTGTCAATTTTAGGCATGCTGAATGTGGGGTGCTTATGAGACATCTATGTGGAGATGTCCAGTGGGAAACTGAAGCCAGAATGAAGGTCCAGGCTAGACCCTCGGGTTTGGAGTTGCCGGCATAAGGGTTGGGGCTGTAGACCTAACTTAGGCCATCCAGGAGGCATTTATAAAGAGAGACTAGTGGAAGGCAGAGAAGGACCCTTGAGGAATTGGGGGATTTAGAAGAGTAACAGAAAAGGGCAATACATGAAACAGAACAAGTGGCCAGGGCAGGTCACGCAGGAGGAAATGTGCAGGTGGGGTTGAGGGCAGTAGCCGGTGTGCCAGGATCCGAGGGAAATACCGTCAGCTAAGGTCAGGAAGCTTCCATTGATTCTGGCCACATAGATGTCACTGGGAACTTTAACAAGAGCAGTTTAGTGCTTTACGGTCACTGAAAGCCAAGTGATAGTGGAGCGAGGAATGGATGAGAGAGAAAGGAGGGAGACAGGCAGGGGAAACAAGGTGGACATGGTAATTGAGGCTCTGGGGAAAGGATGTTTTATTTAAATGGGAGACACCTCAGTCTCTTCCTGGGGTGGAAAAAGTCAGTGGAAGGAGAAGTAAAGGTGGAGTAGTGGTGTGTGAAGCTGTGCACGGGGTAGTCCACAGCCCAGACGAAGGAGTCAGCTCTGACCTCCGGACTCTGCTTCCTTCAGTGGAGGAGGGACAGATAAGGCTGAACTCAGAGGTCCCTACGTTTATAGGTGGTGAGTGGGTCTAGGGAAGTGCTTCTCACATTTCTGTGCATGGAGGAATCACCTCAAGAGCTCGATAAGGGATTTGGCATCAGTGGGTCTTGGTGAGGCCTACTGATGCTATGCTACAGCCCTGTGGGCATATTTGGAAATTTCTGCAGCCTTGATCTCCACACGGAGCAGGGAGCATGATTTCCTGAAGAGGGTGATTGGCCCCAGGAAAGTGGTGAAAGGAGAGAGTAGTGCGGAGAGGAGGTGGGGCAGTGAGGACTCTGACAAAGAAGGCTGCGGCAGCTCCCAGGGACCCACAGAGGCTGGAAACCCTGTATTTGCCTCGTCACCAGCTGCTGCTGTGACACTTTCTCCTGCAGCATCAGCAGCATGTGTGAAGGGAGGGAAGTGAGAGGACAATCTGAGCTGGGGTTCTTCAGGGCTAGTGGAAAGGACAGTGGCTTAGGTGATGGGTCAGGGTAAAGGCAGGGCACCGCTGAGGGGAAGTGCCTCCATTTCAGCTGGGCATGAAGAACGTGAGGCCAGGGAAGGGCAGGCACTCTGAGAGGAAACAGTGGCCTGGGGCCCAGAGGTATTGTGGAGGTCTGAGAGTGGATGTTTTGGGGAGCACAGGGCAGGGACAACTGCAGTGAAAGAGGTATGGCTATCGAACTTGAAGATGGTTGAGATGAGCAGCTCCGGACAATGAAGAGGTCCAGGAAAGGCCAGTGGAGTCTTGATGATTCCATTGCAGTGACCCAAGCCAGGGGGCCCTTCTGGCCACCTCTGCTTGTGGGTCAGAGGCTCCCTGGCCATGCTGGGGTGTCTGCAGCTGTGATGGGGATGAGGGACTGGAAAGACAGGGTTCTGATGAGATGGTGCTCCTCAATCTGGCATCATCTTTTCTTCCAAATGGCAGGGTAGTGTACCAGTGAAGGGTCTCCAGGGAAACAGAACCAGTGGGATCTCTCACTCTCTCTCTCTCTCTGTCTCTCCATAGAGATAGAAATAGGTAGAGATAGATAGAGATAGAGATAGAGAGATAGAGATTGAGAGAAATAGAGATGATAGATAGATAGATAGATAGATAGATAGATAGATAGATAGATAGATAGATAGATAGATAGATAGATAGATAGATAGATAGATATAGGGAGAGATAGGGAGAGAGACAGAAAGAGAGATTTTTTTTTTCAAGGGGTTTGGCTTACATGCTTGTAGAGGCTGACATATCCAGAATCTAAAATGTTCACGGACAGTTTGAAAACCCAGGGAGGAGTTGATATTGCAGCTGGCATCCAGGGGCAGTCTGCTGGCAGAATTCCCCCTTTCTGGGGTGAACTTCAATCTTTTTTCTCTTAAAACCTTCAACTGATTGGATGAGGCCCATCCACATTGTGGAAGGTAACCTGCTTTACTCCAAGCTTACTTATCTAAATGTTAATCTCATCTAAAAAATACCTGTGCAGAAACATCTAAGATAATATGTGACCAAATATCTAGGTGTTGTGATTTCACAAGCTGACGTATAAAATCAACCACACAGACACTTAGATTTACTCTGTGATCTGACTTCATCATCTGACTCCATGTCTGCAGGGAGCCAGAGAGAAGGGAATAGTTTGTTTCCTCGCTGAAGTGAAGCTGGCAGTGGTGTGCACAGACACGAGTGGGGTATGTGAAGTTTTGTGTCAGTTGGCATGCCTGGGGCCAATGTTCCAGGCACACGAGTGTTGGTGTTCCTGCAGTAGGTTCCCCAAGAAGGAGCCCCATCGCTCTTCTTGGTTGGTCACACCATGGCTTGGTATAGTGTGGTGTGGTGTGCACCAGCCACATCTCTGGTTAAGCTAGTGCTGTCAATGCTCACAGCCACATCGAATTCAGGCAGCAGCCAAGACTATTTCACACACTTGCCTGTCCTTCCTCATTATGTCTGTCTGGCAACTGGACGCCACTATTTGAAAAATGAATTGCATTATTAAGTGGCTGGACCACACTAATGCTTTCTTGGGGATGGGTCCCTTTTGCTTCTCGGTTTGAGAATGTGGGCTGTTGATTATGTGAAGTGTGTCTGATGCTAGCCCATGAGGGTGTGGCCAGGCAAAGGAAGAGTGTGGCCATGCAGGCCAAGGGGCAGGTGTGCCAATTCTGAAGGTGCGAGGGGAGGTGGCACAAGGATACATTCCAGGTTTGCTCTCATATAGAAAGCATTTTCAGAATTTAAAAGGTAGACACCTCAGGACCTGGACCCTCGACTTTGAAGTGAATCTGGTGTCAATGTTGTGTGAATGTGGTGACGATGGCTAGGCGGTCACAGAAGGAGTCCTCACCTCCCTCATCTGCCCACAGCAGCAGTTGGAGTGGATGTGAAGACACGTCTGTCCCAAGCCTGCCACAGTTCTCAAGAGTTTCCTCATTGGAGTGTGGCTGCTCTTGGGATGTCAGCTGGTGTTCTCTGACTCCATCTACCTATTCTGTTTGACTCCCTGTGCTGTCTTCCCTCTGGTCTCAGCCACATTGCCTTCTGGGACCCAGACAACATGGTAGAGAGGGCTGGCACTGAGAGAGCATGGCCTCCATAGTCAGCTATCAAGAATCTTTATTAATTGACCTTGATGACCTTATGCATGCTTTCAGATCACTCAGAAAAGGGAAGGGAATTGGCCTGGCAGGAAGGTGCACAGCTGGATGTGAGTCTGTGTTCCAAGGCCTGGCTCTCTACTGCTCCATCTCTAAACAAGGTTAGGTAGGTTTCTTCTCAGAAGGCCCTGGAAAAGAAAAGCAATGGGGCCCTTGTGCCTGTGTGTGCTCAGAAGTGCTCTAATTGCCTGCCCCTTCCCGTTCCTGACCATGCAAGTCTGAGCCATTGATCCGCCTCTCAAATCCAGCTCGCAGCTCTCCTTCGGGGTCTTCCTGTCCACCTCAGCTCATCTGTTACGTCTGGGGTAGGGAGAGCCAGCAGGCACTTAGCACTTACACTGCATTAGAAACTGCCTTGTTCCAAGGGTGGACCCTGCTGTAGTTGTCAAAAGCCAGGGCCCTTGGCTGCTGGCAGCAGGATTAGAGCTTGGCACTTGGAAATCGGTCACTTCACCAGGGTCATGCAAACACTCGGGCAGAAACTGAGGGCTGTCGTTGCACCTGGAGCCTGCACTGAGGTGAGTGTCCAGGAGGGCCCTGCAGATCAGCCACCTCATGATGGTTTGTGAGAACTAAGTGACAGGGAGAAACCAGGTCCCAGGAGGCAAGCCCTCACCTTAGACGGACCCAATGGCCATGAGTGGGATTGGGGATAAGGAGTGGAGCCTGATGCAGTGGAGTCTAAGCCAGCCCCACCTTGCTGTCCTGAGCACACACACATGTGTACCTTCCACACCCAGGCCCTGAAGTCCTGGGGCTCTCTGGCCCTGCCTCTGGGGACCGTGTGGGCAGACAGAGTTGGGCTTGCGTGCACGAGGTCCACAGTGGCTCATTAGCAGCAGGACCTCTGCAGTGCCCTGGCATGGCTGAGGGCAGGTGTGCCCCCTCTCTGCTTGAGGTCCTTTGGGTAAGGGGTTTCTGATAACTCCCTGGGGACCATTCCCCAAAGTGGCACCCTGTCCAGATACACAGCCAGAACAGAGGAGCTTTGCCCACATTCCCACCAGCCTTATTAACCCCAGCAAGGTGGGACTGGCTTCTGCTCACATACATCCCACTTGAAGGGGACTCTCTGGTCTGCACGCTGCTTGTCCTCAGCGGCCTCAGCACGGTGCAGCCAGCCATGTAATGCTGTCTCCCAGTTGGAGCTTTTAGGGTAGAGATAGAAAGCTGACAGTCTCAGACAGATTAAGCAGTTTAGCCAAGGCCCCCCAGCTAGGAAGGGGCTGGGGTAGAAATCATGTGGAGGTGTGTCTGCTGTGGCTCCCATGCCCTGCCCTGGTCAGGTGCAGGCATTTGGAGGAGTCTAAACATCAGGCGATGAAGCTTATATCCAGGCACTCTGCTGCTTCTCAGACTCACTGCATGACTTAGGGCAAGTGCCTCCACCCCTGTGTGCTCAGTCTTCTCATCTATGAAATGAGCATGATGCTACCTATCTCACAAGGTTGCTGTGAAGGTTAAATGAGACAGAGCAGTACCTGGAAGTTCCCAGCAGTTTCTGGCAGTAACCTGCACTATGTAAGTGTTAGTTATTATCATCGTAATCATTATCTATAATCTTCCAAGTCTCACTTAGCATCTAAATTCTTTTACAACAATGGGGATGTTTTGGGGACATCTTTTTGTTTCCGGGTTGGCAGACTGGGCCACACGTGAGACCTGGTATCTTTTATCTGTACCACATTGGGGTCATGTAAGTTGTCTCCTTAAAAGGGGGTCATAGACAGGGGTCTGCTTATGGCCAGTGATCTGGGCTTTGATTTCTTCCTTTCTACCTTGGTTCTTGACCTTCTTCCATGCCAACTCTGACCCTCTCCTGGTCTCTTCAGCTCCCCTTTCCTTACTCAGCATCAGTGAAGGAAAGTAAGGGGCACTTGGTGTGAAGTCAAGTCCATGGCATGGCTCTGGGGTGTGGCAGAAATAGCAGTTACTCTCAGGGAAGTACCAAGTTCAAGGAAACATCCCAGGAAGATGGATGGATGGACAAACAGATGGACAGGTGCAGGGTGTCTAAGAGACCTCACTTGGTTGGTTATTTGTCCCTGCTTTCTCTTCTCTGTGTGAACAGCTTTGCAGAGCTGTCCCTATTAGCTCTTTGAGTTGAGGAATCTGATCTTGAATTTCTCTGTAGCCCGCTTAGGCTTTGCGCATTGACTAAAATGATCTGGACTTTAAGATATCTTTCCCACCAACCACCTTCTTTCAGAAAAAAAATGGTTTATTACTCACTGACTAGTTAATGGAAGGAAATTTGTGATTTGGAGACCCCACTCTGACTCTTTGTTGCTAGAGGGACACGCAGCAGTCCTCAGCTGTAGCTCTTAAGGTATTTTGTAGATACTGTGGTGTGCCATTCTCTCCTCACTCCCTGGGTGTCTTTCAGATCTGGAACCTGTTCTCACAACCCTCCAGGCTACTCTTACTTACTTACCTGGATTTTGCTGCCTGGAAGGCTGTTGGAGAGGCAGGAAATGTGTCTGATTCTGTATGTTCCATTATATAGAGACAGGGCTAGGAGCCAAGCTCTGCGCTGACTTTCCCCCTCCCCAGGTCTCCCTGCCCAGCTGCCTGGCATGGGCCACCCAGAGAGTACCATACATACCACCCCACTGTGGCCCTGGGCACAGAGCACCTTCCACAATCTCAGCTCTGCAGGAACTCAGGAAAGGGGGCAAATGCCCCAGTCTGCAGGGGCAGGGCACCCAGATATGTGTGGTTTGATATGCTGTCTGAGGGTCATTGGGCTACAGCAAGAACTGATTCAGCATCAACTCTTAGGGGCAGGAGGCATATCTGTGCTCTTTCACTGTGAGCCCTCTCTTTCTCTGCACTGTCTACCCTTCATCTCACCTCCTGCACTCACCCTGTGCATTGGGCATTAGGTGTCTGATTGGATGTATCAGTCAGTGTCCACTCCTTACAGAAAGTGCTTAAAAGTTCAACTATAGCTCTCTCCAGCATATTCTGTACATCACCTACATATCAGGCAATAAGGCAGGCTTAGAGGTTATTTTAAGGCAGAGTCTACTTCCCTAGAGCTTAAAGACCAACCGAAACAATGCTGATTTTCATAATGACCATACTCACAGAGCATCCCTACTGTGAAACCCTGAGGACAAGGCCCCGGGAGAGGTGAATGCTGTAAGCTGGGCAAGGTTAGAGGCCTGGGTAGGCCATGTCAGGGAGGAGCATCTTGCAGGAAGGGCCTGAGTTAAGTGAAGGCTCTGGAAGCCTGGCCCGCAGTAGTGGGGAATATACAAAGGGAACAGAGGAGCCAGCAGGGAGAACGGGGGGGGCCGGTCTGGCAGACTGGGTTTTCCATTAGTTGGTGCTCTGCATTTTCATGGGGCTCCCAAATGCTGGTCTCCCTTGATCCTTACGAGGACCTCAGCCAGGTACACAGAGCTAATTGATGGTGTGGATGATTTTGACCGTTGAGGGATGAAGAGACATGAGCAGTGTCTCCCATGTGTGGCAGAGCAGTTCTCAGTTTTGAAATGCCCCGATGACTTCCTGAATTGCTGCCTTGACCCTTGAGAAGGCACAGTCATTCCCCTGCAGCTGCCGTGTTTCCCGCTTCATTGGAGTGGGGGAATCGCCTGCTCCAGCCAAGAAGCCTAGCTCACAGCTCGGCCCTGATGGCAGCACGACCGCATCGCCTGTGGGTAGAGAAGATGGGGCAGGTGCAGGGCAATCTGGCCTATTTTGCTTCTTAATTTCAAGGACGAGAAGGCATTAAAAACAAAGGACCAGAGGAACGAGCCCTAGGGATGAATGCTCAGAGTAGGCGGACGTACACTGTGTGTGTGCTCATGAGTGGCTGGTGAGGAACGGGCTGAGAAGGAGCAGCTGCCAGCCTCCGGATGGCCCGACCCTGGCCAAAGGGGCTCAGAGGGACTTTTGGGGTGCCCTCCTCCCTGGGATCACCATGCAATAAGTGAGGTGATTCCCGTCAGCTGCTTGGGAGCCCATTAATAACCATTCTTGCCTCCTTGGCAGCCTCCAGAAGTGAATTTATAGAGACATGATAAAAATGAGGCTGTGTGATCAATGGATCCCCGGATGGTCTCCTCCAGGAGACACAAATGTATATTGCAACAAAACTTTATTTTCTTCCGAAAATTGCCTACATGATTAATACGACCCGACACAGCCCAAGCTGCTCAGCATAAAAAACAGCCGTATTTCTTGCTCCCTCATCAGGGTTGCTTCCCTCTCGCTCAGTCCCTCATTGTGTCCCTTTGTTTTGCCCTCTACCACATCTTGCTTTGTATTGTGCAATTTCACAGCAGAAGGAGGATGTATTGAAATGCTCCAGCTCACCATTCTGTCCTATTTGGTTTCCACTGTGGCTCAGACTAAGTATAAAAAAAACTCCTCAGAGCTGCCAGGACAGAGCACTGGTGCTCCCGTGGCTGAGCCACGCAGAGCACGTTCCCTGGGTGTTAAAGCATCTCTTACACCATGGGGAGCCCCAGGAGGTCAAAGCTCTGCACCCGAGTCCAGCCTGGATGAAAAAGATTCTTCCCTGTCACTCCTGACTTCAGGGATCGGGCAGTCACTGGATATTAGAGAGGAGGGCCTCTTAGGCAGGTGGCCCCATCTCCTTCCCCAAGGGACATTCTAAGAAGGCTTGCAGGAAGAGTCGGGGTGTGTCAGGCAGTGCACTCCTTGCAGGCAGGAGACCCGCTTCCTCCATGATGATTATTTATACCTTTCAGAATGTAAGCTTCATGAGCACAGTGGTCTCCAGTTCGTGCCTTAGTTTGGACTCCATCAGAAACAGACCTGCCACAGAGATTTTAGTGCATTAGTTGATTTGGGAGGTGAAAAGAGCACCACTAGGGGAGTGGGAAGTAGGACTGCAGAGGGAAGGCCCCCTGGAGGGGTGTTATATGGCTTACCACCACTGAGGGAGCTCTGGGGGCCCGTGTACAATCCTCCCTGCACCCTCAAGTCTGAGTTACCTGCTTAAGGGCTGTGGGGAGCTGGGGCATCTGTGCATCCCCTCCCAGCTGTCTCTGGGCAAGGGCTGATGGAGGTGGGGTGATTGCTTTCTCAGCAGCAAAGCAGGTCCCAGCCAGGAAACACAGGTGCCAGGGTGGTAGTTAGACAGGTGGGCACTGAAGTGGGGCTATGGCAGCCTGTGATACAGCAGATATGTGCCCAAGACTGATGCTTCTGGTTCCTCTAGGGTGGCAAATCTGGGAGGAGTGGGGCTGGGTCCCTTACTGGTCTCCTGTTAGGCCTGATTTGCAGCGCTCAGTCAGGAAAGGCCAAGAGGGGAACCAATGGTTCAAGGCTTGGGAGACGTGGAGGAGGGGCTGGAATCCCTCCTGTGTCCAGCCATGGTGCTCCGCCTCCCTCCTCTGACTCTGCTCTCCCGGCTCTCTTCCCAGGTGTAGGGAGCTCCAGTACTCCAAGGAGCTGCCCCAGATCTCCATCATCTTCATCTTTGTGAACGAGGCCCTGTCGGTGATCCTCCGCTCAGTCCACAGTGCCGTCAACCACACGCCCACACACCTGCTGAAGGAGATCATCCTCGTGGATGACAACAGCGATGAAGGTACGGGGCAGCCAGCCTGCAGAGGGTTCCGCGGAGGGAGATGCCAGCACACGTCAGTGGGGGCATGCCACTTTCACTCCAATGGGAGCCCAGGTGTCTCTGTCTCCTGTCCCTGGGGCCAGATCTGGGGAATGGGAGATGCTTTGAGGCAGAAATCTAAGCCAACACTGGTTCATTATTCCTCGAGTGCCACAGGGCTTTTCAGGATTACTGGTCATGGATGTAGGCTAATTTCCCCTCTTCATGTTACCTAAAGTAGATGACACCCAAAGCTGAATTCCTCCACATTCCCATCCCCAGCCCAGCCCCACTGTCCTGTCATGAGAAGCAAAGTGAAAAATGAAATTCTGTCCCGTGATGGGAACTGTTCGTCTTATGTCAGAATTCCCTTTAGAGCCACCGTGGCTAACATGACTGTAGGCAGAAATGGCTAGTGTTTGCAGGTTTTATGGACTTCAGCACTGTTCAGTAATGATGGCTCAATTGAAAAAATAGAAAACAAGTAAATCTTGGCCAGCAGTAACAAAAATCCTTTGACGTCCTTGGAGACAAGTCAGAGGAAGGCCTGGTGTCCAGGTGGGAGTGGGGGAGTGCTTTCATTAATTGTGCCTTTGTGTTGGCTCATAGCCTACAAAATCCACTGTGCTCACCGCAGGGAGAAGCCCCCAAGTTGGTGACAAGAGACAGCCAGACAGCCAACATGCACGCTCAAGGCCAAGGAGGCTTCACTTCCAGCCCCTGAAGGATTAGGGTTGGGCTCAACCACTTGCTGTCAGCATGCTGAGGAGAGAAGGATTACCCCGTGGGCACTCCCAGAGGAGCATGTGGGACTAGGCAGAGGTCCTGGATGATCCTGATTATCTCCAGGAGCCTGTCACACTTCATCAGCCTGGAGCTGAAGTCACCCTGCCCCTTCTAAACTGGCCTCCTGTAGCAAGTGGATGGCTTCTGTGCACCTTGACTCAGCAGTGTGTCTGCCAGGCCACTACAGGTCTCTAGGGCCTTCAGATTTTGAGGACTAATGGGTCATCTGCTGGATTTTTTATGCCCCAAATTTTGCTGTTTCTTTAATCTTCGACCATTTCATTATCTATAGATTCTTCTAAAAATGATATTGCTAGTCTTCTGGTGGGAAAGAGATTCCTCCCATTCCCTGAAGCCTCTAAGTCATCTGGCAGAGTCTCTCTCTCTGGGGTGGCTCACAGAGCCCCATTCTGCAGCCTCTCTGTGCACCTGCCACAGACCTCTGGCTTCAGCAGCATTCCATGCCCTTACCAGGAATCCCTGACCTTCCTCCCTCTCTGTGTTCTGGACAAGTCCCACTTGTTCCCCAGTATCCCCTACATGTCATGTCCTCAGAGAATCCCTTCCTGACATTCTAGAGCCCCTGCTCTGTGCTCCTTCAGCACCCTATGTCCTGCTCCAGCACACAGCACGTGCTTTTGCCGTGTCTTGCACAGCTGACCTTCCAGGGCTGGGCAGGCCATGTTTTCACAGGGCCTGGCTGGTAGGAGACCCTCAGTGAGCCTCACCCAGTGAGGCAGTGAGTGATGAAGCTCGGTAGGGCTGGGAAAGGTGAGCAGGTCTAGCAGCAAAGCAGCCAGAGGTGGCACAGAGGAGAGCTAGCCAACCCGGAGACGGGAGGGCACCATAGGTACTGGGGTGAATTGGAGCGAGGACTCTCTGCTGGGGGGGCTCTGTCCCCAGGGAAATCCCAGCAGAGTTCAGCCAGAGAGGGAAAAATGGAAATCCAAGCCAGCCTCAACCAGATGCAAGCTCCGTGGGCACAGGGGTCTCCAGTAGATGTCTTAGTTTGGGCTCCCCCAGAAACAGACCCCAAGGCAAAGATTTGAGTTCATTAGTTGATTTGAGAGGTGAAGAGAGCCTCCCTAGGTGGGTGGGGAGGCAGGACTGGGAAGGCACCAGAGGAGGAGCTGTTATACAGATTGCTACTGTGGGCTCTGGCAGCTGAATCCCACTGGGGGCCAGGGACACCCACCTCTCAGAGTCACCTGCTCAAGGGCTGAGGGAGCCACGGTATTAATACACCTTTAGCATCAGATGCTTTTGTCTGAGAACCTTCTGGAACCCCATCCTAAAATTCTGCCTCACGTGGTCTGGGGTAGGGCCGAGAATGTGCATTTCTCATAAGCTCCCGGTAATGCTTACAGCTCTGGGGCAGGGCCCACACCTTGAAAACCACAAGTACCATTGCAATGGTTACACTTCAGGCCTAAATGAAGATGTTTAGTGGTGAGAAAAAGGGGAGAAGAGGTATCTGGTCCAGGCTGACCCTGAAGTTAAGTCCCATTCACCACCCCTCATTCCTCCAAATACCAGGGGATATTTAGAGTATGCTGACACTGGTTCCCTCTTTTCCTTCCCCGGCTTTAGCCTTTATATTTTCTCCAAGCCAGAAGTGTCTTCTCTTTAATTAGAAGACGAATTTAACATTTTTTTCCATATTGACAGTTTCTTTGTGACTAGTACTATTGAGTTTTGTAAATGTTCTGTGTATATCTGCGAAGACCACCCCCCACCACACTGTAATCATGGGACTGAATTCCTGCCAGACATCAATTTTGTGTATTTAGGTAGACTATGAGTTTATTTTCTTAAGTCTTTTTGATAATGGTGTTTTGAAATCTCTTCCTACAATTGACTGTTCCTCCCCATGTTTCTAATAATGTTTGATTTCTGTGTCTCGTTGTCAGTTTCTTTAGTGACTATAGATTTGTATCTTCATGGCTTTGTTATTAGCCATTGCTCCCATTATGTAATGCTTCATCATAGAAGCATAACTTTTCTTTTCCTTGCCTGAATTTAGTTCATCTAGCATTAACATTGTTAGCCCTGCTTGTCTCCTGTTCGAATTTGATGAAAACATTTTTTCCAAGCCTTACCATTTTTTCTTGTCTTAAAAGTAATACGTGCTCTTTGTAAGAAAACTTGAATGTATCAAAAAGCGCATATAATTGGAAAAAAATAATGAAGAGACTAACCAGAAGCAAGTGCTCGTCTGCCCATATTCTCATCCCCCTTTTTTATGTGTGTTTCGCCTAGTTAAGATTCTGTAGTTAAAAAAGTTAATGTTGGTGTTTATCCCCTGAACTGTGAAGTCCAGCATCTCCCTTTCTCTGAAAACAACTTTGAAGACATTTTAATGAGGGTAGAATGGTCCATTCTCAGGCTGGTCAGGACTGACTCAGGTGGGAACTCTCTGAGCCCTCCATCCCCGAATTAGCACATGCAGTAAAGAAAAACAAGGCTATTTCAGAAGAAAAAAAAAAAGAATAAGAAAGATTGGCTCAGGGAATGTGTGAATAAAGCCAGGTGACTGGATCTGCATGCACAGGCAAGTCAGGGGCTTTTCCTGGTTAGTTTTTTATTTTTAAGGTAGTTGGTTCCATTCCGCTTGAGTATTGACCACAGTCTCAGTTGAGCCCAAGTCAGATGCAGTTCTCTGGACTGTTGTACATTAAACTGAAATCATCGCTCACCAAATCCAGGGGGCACTTTCCTGCTCCAGTCCTGCTGATCTGACCTTATTGATGCTTCCCTCCAGGCCTTTTCTCCTTCTGAGAGCTTAGCACCCCATCTTCTGATTCACCTCTACCCTCTTCCTCCTGGGCTCCCTGTTTCAAATGGGATCACTCGAGAATCTCACTGTCAGACCACTGTGGGCAATTCCTCCACTGTGCCCATCCTGATGATCTCCAAATCCATCCTCCCAGCCCAGAGTACTCAGCCTCTCTCCTAAGCTGCAAACCTGTGTTCTCTGTCTCCTGCACTGCTGGAACCAGGGGCCCTCTGAGACTACAGGCTCTGTCAGTCAGTCCAATGGCTAACTTAGCCATTCTCCTCTTGCCCTTGGAAACCAATCTGCTTCTGATCCTTTATTTCATGTCTCAGTGAGGGGCTGTGTTCTCCTCCTCCACTTCCTGCCAGCATCTCTTGAGTGTGGTCCTGCTGGCCGGATCCAGGGCCACTGGTCTTTGTTCAGGCCCTCAGCATTTTTCTCTTGATCTTCATTTGAGAAGTTGAGGGTAGGGAAATTCAGGTACACAGAATTATATTGATCCTAACTCTTGACACACCCCGTCATTGGTCCATGCATGGTCATCCTTTATTTTCCCTAATTTTTAATTGAGATATAATTCACATAACCTAATATACACCATCATAAAGGATATACAGTTCAGTGGCTCTCAGTATATTCATGTTTTGTGACTATCACCACTATCGAATTCAAGACTGTTTCCACCATCCCCAAAAGAAATCCTGAACTTGTTAGCAGTCTCTCCTCAACTGCTTGGGCAACCACTAAGATACTTTCTGTCTCTCTGAATTTGCCTATTCTAGAGATTTGATATAAAATGAAAGCTACATTATGTGGCCTTTTGTGTCTGGTTTCTTTCACTTAACATAATGTTTTCTAGGCTCATCTATGCTGTAGCATATACATCAGTACTTCATTCCTTATGGCTAAATATTATTCCATTGTATGGGTAGAGCTCCTTGTATTTGTTCATTCATTGCTTGATGGATATTTGGGTTGTTTCTGCTTTTTGGCTATAAGAAATAATACTGCTATGAACATTCATGTGTATGTTTTTGTGTGGACATGTTTTCAGTTTTCTTGGGTATACACCAAGGACTGAAATTGCTGGGTCATATGATAATCCTGTGGTTAATTTTTTGAGAAACTGTCAAGTCTGTTTTTCACAACCAACTGCTTTTCACAGAAGCTATATCATTTTACATTCCTACCAGTGATGTGTGAAGGTTTCAATTTGTCTGCATTCTTACTTGTTATTTTCCTCTGTGTAAATTATGGCCATGCTGGTGGGTATGAGGTGGTATCTTCTGATTTTATTTGAATTTCCCTTACAACTAATCATTTTTAGTACCTCATCATGTGCTTATTTGCCATCCATCTATCATATTTGGAGAAATGTATATTCAAATCTTTTGTTCATTAAAAAACATGGGTTATTTGGCTTTTTATTATTGAGTTGCAATTGTTCTTTATATAGTCTGCATACACATTCTTACCAAATATGTTGTGTAAGTATTTTTTGCAAATACATCTGCAAATGTTTTTCTCCCATTCAGTGGGTTGTCTCTTCACTTTCTCTTTCTTGATAGTCTCCTTTGATGCACAAACATTTTTAATTTTGATGAAATTGAGTTTGTCTATTTTTCCTTTGGGTGCCTGAGATATTCGTGCCCTAAGAAAGGGTTGCCTAATCCAAAGTCACAAAGATTTACACCTATGTTTTCTTCTAAGAGTTTTATAGTTTTAGCTCTTACATGTAGTTCTTTACCCATTGTGTTAATATATGGTTCAGGGTAGGGGTTCAAATTAATTTTTTCACGAGAATATTTAGTTGCCCGAATACCATTCGTTGAAGTGATGCTTCTTTCCTCATCGAATGGTCATAACACCCTTGTCAAAAATCAACTGACTGTAAATGTGAGGATTTATCCCTGGACTCTAAATCCTGTTTAATTGATCTGCATGTCTATCCTTATGCCAGTGCCACACTTTCTCTAGATTTTTATTTATTTTCAACAAATATTTAGCAAAATCCAATCAACCTTCTGAATACCCTCCAGAATAGGAAAGAAACACCTCCCATGCTTGCTTTATTCCTTCTTGCCCTGGCCCACAGTGGGACACCAGGCAGAATGCTCCACTCATGGAAGATTGTTTCTTTGGAAAAGACCTAATGAATGCTTATTAAGCAACTACTATATGCCAGTCCCCAGTTCAGTGCGTGGGGTGTGCCCTTGAACAGGCCAAAGTGTCTACCTTTATAGAGTTTACATCAGGCAGGGGAGGCAAACATGGAGTAAACAATAAATAATGTAATTTATGATAGTCATAAGTGCGTTAAAGGACATGAAGAGGAGTCACACACGGCATAATTGCTGTATGGGCCAGAACTGCTGTTTAATGAGGCCCATCAAAATGGCCTGTCTGAAGAAAGGATAATAAGATAATCATTATAATAAGTGAGCTGTGGGAAGAAGCAAGGCAGAGAGAACAATGAATGTCAAAGATGTAGGAGGCTCCTCTCAGGACAAAAAATATCCTTTAATTATAAAGAAATTTACCATCTCCTGAAACAGAAGGTCCCGATATATGCCAGGGTTGGTTGATCAGCAGTTCAGCCATACAGCAGTACCACGAGATCCTCTCTTTCTCTGCTCGGTCATTTTCCGCATTGATATTGTCCCAAACCTGCTGTCTTACAAGAACGAGAAAGCAGCTGCCAGCTGCCCCATCCACACTCATCCCTTCCTTGGGTTTTCTCTTAGAAGTAAGGACATTCTTCCCAGATCCAGTACCACACTGTCTTGATAACTGCTCCTTTGTAGTTAAGTTTTAAAATCAGTAACTGTGAGTCTTCCCGCATTATCTTTTCTCTTCCTTTTCAAGATTGCTTTGTCTAGTCTGGGTCCTATGTTTTGACATATGAATTTTAGGGCCAGCTTGTCCATTTCTGCCAAAAAGACAGTTGGGATTTTGTTAGGGATTTCATTTAATCCTATAGGTCAACTTGAGGAATATTGTCATCTTAACAATATTAATGCTTCCAATCCATGACTTGGCTATCTTTCTGTTTACTGAGGTTTTTATAAGCTCTCTTTCAACAGTGGTTTATAGTCTCCAGTATACAAGTTTTGCCTTTTTGGTTAAATTTATGACTAAATATTTTATTATTTTTGATGCTATTATAAATGACATTGTTTTCTTAATTTCATTTTTGGATGGCTCATTGCTAGTGTATAGAAATGCAACTGATTTTTATATATTGACCTTTTGTCCTTGTGCTTTGCTAAACTTGTTTATTAGTTCTAATTGTGTCTTCATGTGTATTTAGAGCTTTTTAGATATAATGTAATCATCAAACAGTGAACATTTTACTTCTTACTTTCCAATCTGGATTATACTAGTACCCAGTCCACACAGTTCTGGCCCACAGAGCAATTGCCCCATGTGTGACTCCCCTTCACGTCCTTCAGTGCACCTATGACCTTCTTAAATTACATTATTTATTGTTTACTCCATGTCTGTCTCCCCTGCCTGATGCTTTTATCTATCTATTGATTGATCGATTGATCAATCATCTATCTAGTTAGTTGGTTTTCCAGGCTCCTTTATTTTTTGAAGTGTAGTTTGCAATAAATACTTGTATCCTATCATGTCAAGAACAAGACCATTGACCTATGAGCTTTCAAAGTCTATTCTGGAGAAGACAGCTAAGTCATGAGTGAGCTCAGGGAAACAGGGGTGCTCACCCCAGTAGGGGCGTCTGGCAGGGCTATTGTGTGGACTGGGTATTAGTATAAGGCAAAAATCTGGACAGATATAATGGCTGCCTGGTGTTTTCTTCCCCTACCCTCATTACAGTGTGCTGCCTACCCTCAGGACAAAGTCAAAGCAGAACACATCTGAGGGATGAAATCGATGTCCTCAGCTGATCCAGGCAGCAGGCAGGGAGAGAAAGCGCAGGCAGGCTGTGGTCAGAACATCCAATTCTAGGGGGAAAGGTGGGAATCTATCCTCATTCAGACATCATTACACTCGTCAGAACAACAGAGATGACTAAGATTGAGATTCAGTGTCGATGAGGATACAGAATATACAGCATATGCAGTATATAGACTTATACATATTTCCATATTCTTCTGATGGGACAGTACCACATATCAAAAGAACTATTTATCAATTCATATTAAAAGTTCTTGTCTCATTCAGACAATCTGTCCTCAGCTTAAAACGAGGTAAGTTTTCAAGAGAGATGGTAATGACAGCCCTCCATGAGTCTGCACGGTGGACAGTGGCCTTGGGGGCTATGTGTCACTGTCACCTAGGATCTCCCTGCGTCAACCTCGTGGGGTTCTCCTTAGCCCCCTCTCCTGTGCGGAATTCCATGGCTTGCTTTTTCTTGGCTAACATACTTATTTTGCTGAAATAACAGTTAGAAGCTTCTTAGGAAAGACAGCAAGGAAGATAAAATCTTTTGAGATCATCCATGTCTGAAGAAAGCTTTATTCTAATTTTCTATGTGAATGATGGTCTGGTTGCATTAGATATCACCTTCTTTCAGAATTATGATAGTTTTATTCCATTATCTTCTGTCTTTCGATATTTAAAAAAAAATAACCAAAGGCCATCTGATGCCTGATCCTTTGTGTGTTTTTTGTTTGTTTTTGTTTTTTTCCTTTGTGGAATCTTCATTGTGTCCCTAGAGGTTTGAAATTCACAGTGGTGAGCCTTAGCATAGGCTGGACGTTTATGCTTCCATCTGTCATCTGATGTCTCTCAAGTTTTGGAAAATTTCTTGAGGTATTTAGTTGATAATTCCTCCCCATTTTTTTCTCTATTCTCTTTTAGCATCTCCCATTATTCCATTATTAAACCTCCTAGATTGAATCTCTAATTTTTATCTTTTCTATTCCTTATCTTTACTTATCTTTTTATTCTGCTTTGTTTGCTCTTTCTTCAGCTTTATCTTCCTTCCTGTCACTTCCTTCCTTCCCTTCTGTTCAGTTGCTTATTTCTGCTATCATGATTTGACTTCCATGATACACACACATGTACACACACTCATTTTTATTTTCTGCAAGTTACTTTTCATAGCATATTGTTCTTATTTAATAGAAGCAATATGTTTTCTTATCCCTTGGAGTATATTAATAATATTTTGTTTTGTTTCTTAGTTTTTCCCCCTGGGTGGTCCATTTCCACAACTTGCTTTTTTTCTTCATTGTGCCGTTTAGTTTCTATTTCCCACCTTGGAGGCTTCTCAGATGTCCTGTGAGCCTGTGATCTGCTCATGACTACCTCTTTAAAGGTGACTAGACACCAGGGCTGGGAGAGGCAGGAAATGGAGAGCTATTGTTCAATGGATACAAAAGTTTCATTTGGGGAGATGGATGAGTAGTGCTGATTGTTGCACAACAATATGATTGTACTTAATGCTACTGAACTGTACACTTAAAAGTGGTTACAGTGGAAAATCTCATGTTGCATATTTTATACATACACACACATGTACACACACACATACACATTCATACAGCAGCTGGGATTGGACTTAGTGGTTGGGACAGCAGAGAAGTCTGCGTGGTCTGGAGCATGGAGTGGGGATGGGGATCTAGTGATCAGAGGTACCTGGTGCTCCTGGCTTAATTACCTCCTGAGGATTTGCTGCTATAAACTCAGTTGGTTTCTTGTTAGCATGGGGTCACCCGGCAGACGTCTGTGAAGGTGACTACCCTGCTTTCCAGCTTCCCCAGTGGTGTAGTTGTGTCTCTTCTCATGTTTTCTCTGATCTTGGAAGGTGGTAGGTTTTTTTTTTTTAATCCCTTTACTGTAGTTTTCAGTGACTTTTTTAAATAGGGAAAAATGTCCGATTTATTAATTAAATTCATCATCTTGTCCTGAAAGTTCCATAGTCATTTTTAAGAACTTTAAATATGAATTGATAAATTGCTGTCCTGATATGTGGTGCTGTCCATGAAAAGTAGAAAATAATGTCTTTTTCTCTGTATCTTACCAACACTGAATCTTATCTTTATCATCTTTACTGTTTTGATGAGTGATAAATGCCAAATTATGTTTAAATCTACATTTCTTGAATACTGGTGATGATTAAAACTTGTTCATATGTTTAACTATATTTTCTTTTTTTTTAAGAGGTTTACCTACTATTGATGATTCCTTTTTTTTTCTCCTGGAATATTTTATTTTGCCTTTCAGATTTATAAAAACTTTACTGTATTAAATACATGTCTTTTACATTTATTTTATAGGTATTTCTCCCAACTTGGCTTTTGAATTTGATTCATTTACAGTATTTTTTGACAAGCATATATTTTACATTTTTATATAGTCAAATCCATCAGTCTTTTCCTTTAGTGACAGCCTAAGAAAGTTATTAATCATCCCTAAATGATACAAATACTCATGGATGTATCCTTTTCAAAGTCAATTCCAAATGAGTTACATATTTTATATTATAGTTTGAGAGTTTCAGTATAGATACCCTGGCCTCTATATGCTTATCTCAATTTACTGAATAATCCGTCCTTTAACCACTGACTTGGGATTTCCTGTTTTCATATGCTAAAATATTTCAGATTTGGAAACCCAATCTGAATCACATGAAGACTGGTTGGTTATGGATGAGGGTGAAGAGAAAGGATGGAAGAGTTTAAGAGGACTCCCAGAGTCCTGCGTTGGGTAATAGGACAGGTACTGGTGCCACTTATTAAGAAAGGGAATATGGCAGGAGTAGGGATTTGGGAAAGGAATTGAGTTCACTTCTGGGTATGTCAAATCCAAATTCTGGTGGAAGTTTAGTGTGCCTTCAAATCTCAAGTGAGAGGTAACTTCAGCCATTAAATTTTCCTTAGAATAGTGTCAGAGGTTTCTTCATTTCTACTACTCTAACCCTTAATGCATTTGAAAAATGCGTCTTATCAACAGGTTTTATTGCTTTTTGAAAACTTCCCTCATTAACTTTTTGGTCATAAGCAATATCATTTGGAGGAAAAAGTGGAATCAAATCCTGCATGGTCTTACCCACAGCACTTACCTTTTCTGATCTTGAGTGAATTGGGGATAATTGTGGCTTTGATATGGGGTTCAAATTGTGAGGTTTAGAGGTCATACTTGTAAAGGCCCATAGTACAAGTCCTGGCAGTATAACAAAGGACGTTACTGTTGAGTGTGCTCATGGTATTACTTGATTTGCTGGCTCCATCTCAATCATTAACATTTAACTTCTGTGTCACCCCCATTGGGAAGCCTTTCAGGATTTCCCGGCTGCAGCTGGGTTGGGCACTCTCGGCCTCTGCTCCCTCAGCACCAGTGTATAGTTTGGTGCAGCACTTGGTGTGTTGTGTTGTGTGTGTCTACTTGCCCATCTTTAAACTGTAAGACCCTCAAAGGCAGGAACCATAGTTCCTCTGTGCTGCCTTCCCTAGGCTTTCCACACGGCTGTTTATGTAACTGAGGGAAAAAAGTTGGCATCTCTGCCTTCAGAATGTATCTGTCTCCTTTGCTGCCTTCATTGTTGGGTCAAAAAACTTCTGCTCAGCCCTGTAGCCCTGTACATAGGCTTGTTAATCATTGGAAGGCATATTGTTTGTGAGTTAAGACGGAAACAATCAGCCCCTTACCCGAAACTTGCCTTCCCTGAGGAGGTAAAGATGTACAAAATGGGTGACTGGATTGTCAAGACCTTCTAGGACCATCACGGCCAGACCCGTGTCAACAAAATGACTAACCAAGGACAAGGAGTTTCATAACCGTCCTCAGACCTTTGCTGAGGTCGATGGTCACTTCCGGATCTCAACCCCCTCCTACTGTAAAAGAAGCTTGAAGTCAACCCTGAGTTAAGATGGTTCTTTAGGACAGTAGTCTGCTGTATTCTTGGTCTGCTGCCTTTCCAAATAAAGTCACTTTCCTTGCCTCAACACCTTATCTCTCAACTTACTGGCACATCATGCAGTTAGTGGCATGAGCTTGGACTCAGTAACAGTTACAGTGATTGTTGAATATGTTAATTTAAACTGCACATTGGCAAAGGTTTTTCTTCTTCTATCACCGACCTGGGAGATTTTGTATTTGGGGTGGTGTACATTTTTTACTGCAACACTGCAGTTATTTTGGTTCATATCTTGAAAACCACCTATCTCCAATTATCATTTGAGTGCCTTGTGATCTGGGCAGCTGTATACCGTGTCACTAATATTTCCCTGTGGAATGAGCATACCTGATCAAGCATCTCTCTGGGTTGGCGTCTTCAAAGGCTGACAGCAGGATGGCTGAGTTAGAAAACTTTCTGAGTGCAAGGTTAAAGCCTCTGGACTTCCAAAAGGGATTTTGGAGAAGGCACACTGGCATTGTTTGCTTTTCTTCTTGGTTTATAATTGCAGAGATAGGAGAAGTCTTGTGTTTCAGGAAGATAACACTTTTCCTGTGTTGTTGAGGATCTGAGTAAAGTAGCCAAGAGACACCTTGTTATCACACAGCTCCATGCTGGGCCAGGCTTCCTTGTTTGAACGTCACCTGCCTTTCCCCCTACCTGTAAATAGCCTTCCTAATCAGAAATAATACTTGTTTTTGTCCCCAGCCGGATCACTGCAATGTGACAGCATTTGCATTGTGAATCTGTAATCACAATAAGGTGGTACATTTACATTTTTCCTTGTGTATTTTAGGCTATGAGAAAGAAAGAATAAAGAGAATGTGTATCTTCATACAAGGGATGGTGGGAGAATCCCAGTTAAAGTTAACTCACTTTAGAAAACAATAACAAAAAAAACTTGTTATTTTGTAATAATTGTAAATTCATAGCAGTTACAAAAATGTACAAGACTTCTCACATATTCTTCACTCAATTCCCCCAAAGGGTGACTTCTTGTAAAACTGGTACATTACCGGTAAATTGGTGCAATCCACAGTTACTTGAATTGTACAAGTTTAACATGTGCATGTGCATGTGTGTGTGTGTAGGTGGTTCTGTACAATTTAATCACGTGTGTAGATTTCTATAACGACCACAACTGAGACACAGAACTGCCCCCTCACCACAAAGCTGCCCCACACTATTTCTTTATAACCACAGCCCCCACCTCCGTCCCTGACCCGACAAGCACTAGTCAGTTCTCTGCCTCCATACTTTTGCTATTTCAAGAAAGTTCTATAAATTGAACAATACAGTACATCATCTTTGTGATTGGCCTTTCACACTCAGCATAAGTCCCCTGAGGTCCATGCAAGTTGCTGTGTGCAGAGTCTGTTCTTTCTTTATCTCTGCCTACCATTCCATGGTGCCGGTTTGCCACTGTTTGCTTAATCCTTTTCCTGTTGAAGGACATTTGGTTTGTTTCATTTTGGGGTTTTACCAATAAAGTTAATATGAACCATCATGTACAGATGTTTATATGAAAATAAATGTTCATTTCTCTGGGATAAATGCCCAAGAAAGCAATTGCTTGGTCTTCTAGTAAATGCATGTTCTAACACGGGGTTTTTTTTTGTGTCATTTATTACATATATGTGACATTCCCTCTTATAAAAAGGACTTATTTTTTTTTTCTCTCAATGATTTTTTTTTTATATTATTAATCTACAATTACATGAAGAACATTATGTTTACTAGGCTCCCCCCTTCACCAAGTCCTCCCCACATACTTCTTCACAGTCACTGTCCACCAGTGTAGTAAGATTCTGTAAAATCACTACTTGTCTTCTCTGTGTTGCACATCCCTCTCTGTGCCCCGCCCCCACATTATACATGCTAATCGTAATACCCCCTTTCTTTTTCCCTGTCCTTATCCCTCACTTCCCTCCTATCCTCCCTAGTCCTTTTCCCTTTGGTAACTGTTAGTTCATTCTTGGGTTCTGTGAGTCTGCTGCTGTTTTGTTCCTTCAGTTTTCCTTTGTTCTTATACTCCACATATGAGTGAAATCATTTGGTACTTGTCTTTCTCTGTCTGGCTTATTTCACTGAGCATAATACCCTCTAGGTCCATCCATGTTGTTGCAAATGGTAGGATCTGTTTTTTTCTTATGGCTGAGTAATATTCCATTGTGTATATGTACCACATCTTCTTTATCCATTAATCTACTGATGGACATTTAGGTTGCTTCCATATCTTGGCTATTGTACAAAATGCAGCGATAAACATAGGGGTGCACCTGTCTTTTTGAAACTGGAGTGCTGCATTCTTAGGGTAAATTCCTAGAAGTGGAATTCCTGGGTCAAATGGTATTTCTATTTTGAGCATTTTGAGGAACCTCCATACTGCTTTCCACAATGGTTGAACTAATTTACATTTCCACCAGCAGTGTAGGAGGGTTCCCCTTTCTCCACAAACTCGCAAACATTTGTTGTTTCTCTTTTCGATGATGGCGATCCTTACTGGTGTGACGTGATATCTCATTGTGGTTTTAATTTGCATTTCTCTGATGACTAGTGATGTGGAGCATCTTTTCATGTGTCTGTTGGCCATCTGAATTTATTCTTTGAAGAACTGTCTGTTCATCTCCTCTGCCCATTTTTTAATTGGATTATTTGCTTTTTGTTTGTTGAGGTGCATGAGCTCTTTATATATTTTTGATGTCAACCCTTTATTGGATCTGTCATTTATGAATATATTCTCCCATACTGTAGGATACCTTTTTGTTTTATTGAAGGTGTCCTTTGCTGTACAGAAGCTTTTTATCTTGATATAGTCCCACTTGTTCATTGTCGCTTTTGTTTCCCTTGCCCAAGGAGATATGTTCATGAAGAAGTCACTCATGTTTATGTCCATGAGATTTTTGCCTATGTTTTTTTCTAAGAGTTTTATGGTTTCATGACTTACTTTCAGGTCTTTGATCCATTTCGAATTTACTTTTGTGTATGGGGTTAGACAGTGATCCATTTTCATTCTCTTACATGTATCTGTCCAGTTTTGCCAGCACCATCTGTTGAAGAGACTGTCATTTCCCCATTGTATGTCCATGGCTCCTTTATCAAATATTAATTGGCCATATATGTTTGGGTTAATGTTTGGAGTCTCTATTCTGTTCCACTGGTCTGTGGCTCTGTTCTTGAGCCAATACCAAATTGTCTTGATTACTGTGGCTTTGTAGTAGAGCTTGAAGTTGGGGAGCAAGATCCCCCCCACTTTATTCTTCCTTCTCAGGATTGCTTTGGCTATTTGGGATCTAGGTGGTTCCATGTGAATTTTTGAACTATTTGTTCCAGTTCATTGAAGAATGCTGTTGGTATTTTGATAGGGATTGCATTGTATCTGTATATTGCTTTGGGCAGGATGGCCATTTTGACGATATTAATTCTTCCTAGCCAGGAGCATGGGATGAGTTTCCATTTGTTAGTGTCCTCTTTAATTTCTCTTAAGAGTGTCTTGTAGTTTTCAGGGTATAGGTCTTTCACTTACTTGGTTAGGTTTATTCCTAGGTATTTTATTCTTTTTGATGTAATTGTGAGTGGAATTGTTTTCCTGATTTCTCTTTTCTATTAGTTCATTGTTAGTGTATAGGAAAGCCACAGATTTCTGTGTGTTAATTTTGTATCTTACAACTTTTCTGAATTCTGATATTAGTTCTAGTTGTTTTGGAGTGAAGTCTTTAGGGTTTTTTATGTACAATATCATGTCATCTGCAAATAGTGATAATTTACCTTCTTCTTTACCAATCTGGATTCTTTGTATTTTTTTGTTTTGTCTAATTGCCATGGCTAGGACCTCCAGGACTATGTTGAATAACAGTGGGGAGAGTGGGCATCTCTGTCTTGTTCCCAATCTCAGAGGAAAAGCTTTCAGCCTCTCGCTGTTCAGTATGATGTTGGCTGTGGGTTTATCATATATGACCTTTATTATGTTGAGGTATTTGCCCTCTATGCCCATTTTGCTGAGAGTTTTTATCATGAATGGATGTTGAATTTTGTCGAATGCTTTTTCAGCATCTATGGAGATTATCATGTGGTTTTTTGTCCTTGTTTTTGTTGATGTGGTAGATGATGTTGATGGATTTTCGAATGTTGTACCATCCTTGCATCCCTGGGATGAATCCCTCTTGGATATGGTGTATGATCCTCTTGATGTATTTCTGAATTCGGTTTGCTAATATTTTGTTGAGTATTTTTGCATCAATATTCATCAGGGATATTGGTCTGTAGTTTTCTCTTTTGGTGGGGTCTTTGCCTGGTTTTGGTATTAGGGTGATTTTGGCTTCAGAGAATGAGTTTGGGAGTATTCCCTCCTCTTCTATTTTTTGGAAAACTTTAAGGAGAATGGGTATTATGTCTTCTCTGTATGTCTGATAAAATTCCGAGGTAAATCCATCTGGCCCAGGGGTTTTGTTCTTGGGTAGTTTTTTGTTTACCGCTTCAATTTCGTTGCTGGTAATTGGTCTGTTTAGATTTTCTGTTTCTTTCTGGGTCAGTCTTAGAAGGTTGTATTTTTCTAGGAAGTTGTCCATTTCTCCTAGGTTTTCCAGCTTGTTAGCATATAGGTTTTCATAGTATTCTCTAATAATTCTTTGCATTTCTGTGGGGTCCATCATGATTTTTCCTTTCTCGTTTCTGGTTCTGTTGGTGTGTGTTGACTCTCTTTTTCTCGTAATAAGTCTGGCTAGAGGCTTCTCTATTTTATTTATTATCTCGAAGAACCAGCTCTTGGTTTCATTGATTTTTTTCTATTGTTTTATTCTTCTCAATTTTATTTATTTCTACTCTGATCTTTATTATGTCCCTCCTTCTGCTGACTATAGGCCTCATTTGTTCTTCTTTTTCCAATTGTAACGTTAGACTATTCATTTGGGATTGTTCTTCCTTCTTTAAATATGCCTGGATTGCTATATACTTTCCTCTTAAGACTGCTTTTGCTGCATCCCACAGTAGTTGGGGCTTTGTGTTGTTGTTGTTATTTGTTTCCATTTATTGCTGGTTCTCCATTTTAATTTGGTCATTGATCCATTGATTATTTAGGAGCATGTTGTTAAGCCTCCATGTGTTTGTGAGCCTTTTTGCTTTCTTTGTACAATTTATTTCTAGTTTTATACCTTTGTGGTCTGAAAAGTTGGTTGGTAGGATTTCAATTTTTTGGAATTTACTGAGGCTCTTTTTGTGGCCTAGTATGTGGTCTATTCTGGAGAATGTTCCATGTGCACTTGAGAAGAATGTGTATCCTGTTGCTTTTGGGTGTAGAGTTCTATAGATGTCTATTAGGTCCATCTGTTCTAGTGTGTTGTTCAGTGCCTCCGTGTCCTTACTTATTTTCTGTCCGGTGGATCTATCCTTTGAGGTGAGTGGCATGTTGAAGTCTCCTAAAATGAATGCATAGCTTTCTATTTCCTCCTTTAGTTCAGTTAGTATTTGTTTCACATATGCTGGTGATCCTGTGTTGGGTGCATTTACATTTATAATGGTTATATCCTCTTGGTGGACTGAGCCATTTATCATTATGTAATGCCCTTCTTTATCTCTTGTTTCTTTCTTTGTTTTGAAGTCTATTTTGTCTGATACTAGTACTGCAACACTTGCTTTTTTCTCCGTGTTGTTTGCATGAAATATCTTTTTCTATCCCTTGACTTTTGGTCTGTGCATATCTTTGGGTTTGAGTTGAGTTTCTTGTTGGCAGAATATCCATTCTATTACTCTGTGTCTTTTGATTGGTGCATTCAGTCCATTTACATTTAGGCTGATTATTGAAAGATATGTACTTATTGCCATTTCAGGCTTTAGATTCGTGGTTACCAAAGGTTCAAGGTTAGCTTGTTTACTACCTTACTGTCTAGCTTAACTCACTTATTGAGCTATTATAAACACAGTCTGATGATTATTTATCTCCCTTCTTATTCCTCCTCCTCCATTCTTCATATGTTGGGTGTTTTGTTCTGTGCTCTTTCTAGGAGTGCTCCCATCTAGAGCAGTCCCTCTAAGATCCCCTGTAGAGGTGGTTTGTGGGAGGCAAATTCCCTCAATGTTTGCTTGTCTGGGAATTGTTTAATCCCTCCTTCATATTTAAATGATAATCGTGCTGGATACAGTATCCTTGGTTCAAGGCCCTTCTGATTCATTGCATTAAATATATCATGCCGTTCTCTTCTGGCCTGTAAGGTTTCTGTTGAGAAGTCTGATGATAGCCTGTTGGGTTTTCCTTTGTAGGTGACCTTTTTCCTTTTTCTGGCTGCCTTTAGTACTCTGTCCTTGTCCTTGATCTTTGCCATTTTAATTATTATGTGTCTTGGTGTTGTCCTCCTTGGGTCCCTTCTGTTGGGAGTTCTGTGTGCCTCTGTAGTCTGAGCAACTATTTCCTCCCCCAGTTTGGGGAATTTCTCAGCAATCATTTCTTCAAAGACACTTTCTATCCCTTTTTCTCTCTCTTGTTCTTCTGGTACCCCTGTAATGTGGATATTGTCCCTTTTGTATTGGTCACACAGTTCTCTTAATATTCTTTCATTCCTGGAGATCTTTTTATCTCTCTCTGTATCAGCTTCTATGTGTTCCTGGTCTCTGGTTTCTATTCCATCAATGGCCTCTTGCATCTTATCCATTCTGCTTATAAGTCCTTTCAGAGATTGTTTCAATTCTGTAATCTCCCTCCAGACTTCATCCCTTAGCTCTTGTGTATTTATCTGCAGCTCTGTCAGGATGTTTATGATTTTTATTTTGAATTCTTTTTCAGGGAGACTGGTTAGGTTTGTCTCTGCAGATCCTGTCTCAGGGGTTGTCTGAACTATCTTGGACTGGACTAAATTTTTTTGCCTTTTCATGGTGATAATGGTGCCAGTAGGCAGGTTGTGGGTGTGTCAGCTGGGAGAAGAACATCCTTTCCTGCTTGCTGGATTCCTTGCCCTTCTCCGCTGCCTGTGTTGGTTTCCCGCACTCCTGGAGCAGCCACCAGGTTAATCCCCTAAGCTGCTGTGGGCAAGGTCTCCGTCAGAGCAGCGCAGAGCCCTGCGGGGAGTGGCAGGCATGCTAGGTGCGCTCCTCTGTGAAAGCGGCACCCCTGCTGGGCAGCTGTGTGCCAGCAGCAGCCTTTGGGTCTGGCCCAGGTGGCTGTGCATTGGGCTGGGATTCTGGTTGGCTGCTGAGAGTGCGGCTACTCCCTCTGGCACTGCTGCAGGTGCACACAGGCCTCTCCCACGCTGACCTCTTCCGGACTCCTGTGGCGGCACTGCCGCCAGAATGCATGGGCAGCTCCCGGGCTATTTGGTAGCCACCATGGCGGGCTTTCCCAAGCCACTCCCAGTCCCTTCTGGCCCCGCTGGTGCACGCGGGCCACTCCTGGTCCCCTCCAGTGCCGCCTCCCCCAGTGCGCGCTGCCGCTCTCCCACTACTGGGCTGGTGTGTCGGTGTCTGTGCCAGTTGGGGGAGCAACTGGCAGGCTGCTTAGTGCCGTGAGGGACTTCAGAGCTGCGCTGCCACGCAGGGGTTTAGGGCACCTAAAGTTCCCCGGGATTCCCAGCTGCTGGCTATGTGTGCCAGGACGACTTCATCCAGCTGTGGGTCCCTGTCTCTTTAAGACTTGCAAAAAGCACTCACTTTTCTTTTGTCTCAGGGGCGCTGGTTGTGGGGACCCTGCCTACAGGTTTTGCTTTTCCGTTTCTCTAATATCCAGCACCCCGTGCACCTTGTGTCTGCGTTCTGGGTGCGGATTTCTAGAGCTGGTTGTTTAGCAGTCCTGGGCTTTCACTCCCTCCCCATTCCTACTCCTTTCTTCCCGCCGGGTTCTGGGGTGGGGGGGCATTTGGGTCCTCCTGGGCCTCAGCTTGTATCTTACCCCCTTCGTGTGATGTTGAGTTCTCGCAGATGTAGATGTATCCTGGCTATTGTACTGCATCCACTGGTGTCTCTTTTAGGAATAGTTGTATTTATTGTATTTTCATAAATATATATGTTTTTGGGGGGAGATTTCTACTGAACTACTCACGCCGCCATCTTCCCATGATGCCTAAATGGCCTAATTTTTAAACTTCCAGCTTGGCTGCCAGTTTGGGCCTCAGTGACCTTGACAGCAGTACTGAGAGGAATGGTTGCATTCCAGCAGAACCAAGAGCAATCCAGAAAGTGTGTTTGAGGTCTTGCCCTGTGAGCAGACTTTTGGATCTCATTAGGTAGGAGCCCAACAGTACAAGAATGCAGGAGCGTCTGACACAACCCAGGGACAGGAGTGAGGCTGGGCCAAGGGAAAGTCAGACCCAGGCACTTAGACACTGCCAGGGTTCTCTTCTCTGCTGTCTCTGAGCAGGGAAATCTGGCCACAGAGATGGCCCAAAGTTGATGTTATAATGACAGTCTCAACCATTGAAAAGAGACAGGACTGTCTTCCCTGGGAAATCCCAAATGAAGGGAAATGGTGCTCTGTTATGGGACATATCCTCTTCCTTGGAACTGCCCACACTGGCCAGGAGAGCAGGGTCATGCACAGAACCGCCCCAAACCAGGAACACTGGGGGAAAACTCCAGAAAGGCAAGGGGCTGGACGGACAAGCACAGCATGGGCTCCTAGTGTTATGACCACATCCTGGGCACTTGTGCTTGGGATTCCCACAAGTTGGGGAAATAAGTGAGATGTTTGTGAAGTGTGTGGCACTTGAGTTGGACCCTGAGAGTGCATTAGAATTTGGATATGTGGAAAGGGGAGGAAACAGCAGTGGGGGAAGTACACGGAGAAAGATCTAGAGGAAGAGAAACATGGGGCATGTGGAGGGTAGTACACAGATGGGATTTGATGGGTAAGAATTGATGGGGGGATTGGAGTTTCAGAAGGAGTCCCATTCAGAGGTGGGGAGTCTTACCAGGCCACAGGATTGAGGAGGGACACAGTGAACCGGCAAGTCTTTGATGTTCACAGGCAGTGATGTGCAGCCTCAGAGCAGGAGAGGGAGCCCTGGAGCAGCCCAGTCTTGGATGAGGATCATCAAGACCAACACAGACAGACAGGTGGAGTAAGGACGCCCAGGGGTTGGTTGAAATAGTTGTTAGGAAGGCCAGACATGGCCATTTTCACCTTTGTTCCCTGAAGAGCAGTGTTTAAGCTTTAATTTTATTTTATTGGAAACATGAGGTGGATACTTTAGTGGGCATGGATGTGAGTGTCTTCAGATCCCTTTTGCTATGAGATCTGGTCAGCCTGTGGGGCAGAGGCCCTCAGCGTCAGGCTGTGCCGTGGGGTCTGGGAGGGCCTGGACCAAAGCCAGCAGAAGCCTAGAGCAAACCCTTTGCTTGCCTCTTATCCTATGGCAAGATCAATGCCTTCACAATCAGGAGGGCTATGTCCTGCCCAGTCTCTAATTTCCTTCTCTCACATACATGGAAGGACTGTCAGTGGTCTGGCCTCGAGGGGATCTCCTAGTTAATTACCCCTGCAGGACATCCAGGAACACCAGGGGTGTCAGGGCACATGCAGAGTGGGTGTGACAAGCCATTCCCTGGCCTGGGCATGGCTCTGAGTTGCTAACAGGGCACCGGTCTCCTTGGGTCTTGACAGCACCCTGTGACAGTGGGAGAGGGTTGTTGAGATCCATTTTCAAAAAGCAGATGAAGTTTGGAGAGGAGCACAGCCAGGAAGGACAGGAGCTGAGGCCCCAGCTCAGCAGTCCTTGTCCCAGAACCAGACTGTTTGCCTCCTTCCCTGAATCCGCCCTCACTTTGGGGCCTCTTGTCCCTTCCAGTCTATGACTTCCTTCCCTGCTCGCATCCTACAGTCTCATCAGAGTCATCTCTTTGTTTCCCAAGACTTCTCTGCTCTCCCTTCACCTGCATAAAGCTATACACATCATAAAAATTGAGTAGTAATGTTAACAGTCATTGAGTGCTTGCCACGTGCTGGGCACTGAGCTAAGCGCTCTGCCTGCATTATCTTATTTAAATGCCCCAACAGCCCTATTGGGTAGGGAACATTAGTATCCCTGTTAACTATTCACCCTCATGTCACGCAGCCATGTAAGGTGACTGCTCCCTACCAGGTGTGTCACTGCCGTGCCAGGCACTCCAGCTCACTGTAAATGCACACAAATGCCCCTGGCCCAGCAGCACCCTCCCTCCTGAGACCTTTCCTTTTCAATTATTTCTCTAGGTCAAAACATTCCCACCCTGTGTACACTCTGTGTGCAGCTAAAATCAGTAGCACTTTTGTAGGTCTTCAGCAGAGTGTGACATGGAGGAATGCTGGGAGCGATAGCGGTTTGGCACGAGCAGAGCTGCCCTGCAGCCAGGATGTCCATGGTGGTGTCCAGCTCATATCTGCCCTGCGCAGCCAGGGCCCAGTGCCTTGCGTTGGTACACACTGTGACAGTCTTCTTGGTTAGAAGAGACATGTGAGGCTCTGCAGACCTTTTGTATCCGAATAAAAGCTGCTATTTATAGACACCTTTATGCGACGTAACACTTTACTAGGCACCAATTTTGTGAGCATGCAGTTACTTTGTACATAGGAACCATGCTGTTTTTGACCTTGGGGAATTAGGGGCTCTGAACACAGAGGTCCCCAAATGCCAGAGAAGGGAACACTGACCAGATGCCTTGCTCAATTTATTCCATTCCTGGCTGCCAACTGCGTTTAAAGAAAACTCCAAGAAGTGACCATGTGTGGAGATGTGACCTTGTTCTCTCCAGGCTTCATGTTCTTCATGTTATTTTGCTCTCCCCCCTTTAACAACTGTGACTTTTGTTATTCCAAGGAAGAGGTTTGCCAGCTTTAGAGCATTCAGAATCAATATCAAAGTAAATAAGAATCATAAGAAAGAAAAATGCACTCCAGCCCATAGACAAATTTTATCACTTAAATTCATGTGTTATTATTAGAATCAGCTATAAAAAAATCCACATGTTGTTCAACTGGCATTTGATGGAGCAAGATAGGCGAATGCTCTTTTAATCTGGGCTAACTTGGAGGCACCACCTACAGGCATTATGATATTTCTTGGTTGGTTTGGACTTAAAGGTAAAATTTAAATGGAGGAAGCAGTGGAGAGGAATTTCTGAATAAGGGAATTGAAAGCCGAGATGGCTTTCCTTGTTCAAAGTGCCTCTCATGAATGCACAGCTCCGTGTGATATATTGAGTTTAACACTTTGGTATTTTGCACCTCACATCTCTTTTCTTGCTTCTTTTCGTCTCGTGCTTTCTTTTGTCCTTGCTTTGATCTCACTGTGGAACCGCCTTTAAAATGCTTTCATACACAGTAAAAGCATCTCCCCCATTCTTCCTGAAGTTTTCTGCTCTTGCCTCTTTTTCGCTCCTATAGTCAGAGGATACATTATTTAAGTCCACAAAGCTGAGAGATGCTCACAGAATAAAATATGCATTATAGCCACCTTCTGGGTTATTTTGTCCTGCACTTTCACATGCTCGTTTCCTCTCCATTGATGCTCTCAAAGGCCAGGATTTCAGAGTCAGGCCTGTGCAGTGGAGGGGGACCATGGCTCTGTGTCACTGCTGTCCCTTCAGAGTCTAGTGGCACTGTTTATAGAGTTCAAAGTTCAGCAGTTCTCCTGGGCACCCCATCCATTTGGAGCCTCTCAGTCAGCCAGAGGGCTTCATCTCTGGAGAGGGCTGACTATTGTCCATGAATGGTTGCCAAAAAGGTGAATGTGTGTGCTAAGCCCAGAACAAAAGTGTGGGTGCTTCAGAGGTACAGAGACAACCGCTTGCAGGACAAGCCTGGGGCAGGTCCCACCTTCCAATCACTGTGTAAGGCGCTTGCAGTTCCACGGGAGCAGATGAGCAGCTTCTGATTTTAGAGCATGGCATCCACCGAAATCAGAGGCACAGCAAGGAGCACAAGCACGTCACTTACAAACTCTGTGACTTTCAGCAGAGTACTTACCCTCTCTGTGCCTCAGTTTCCCCATCCATAAAATGGAGATAATAATACCCCTTACTTCAGAGTTGTTGTGAGGGTAAAGCAGTTATAGCAGGATGCGGCACTTAATTAGGACTCAAATGTTAAGACAAAAATTGTAGAATGTTATGTGAGTTTGCAAGCTAGATCATTCTCTTGTTAAGCAGGAAAGGAGAACTAATCTGAATAGTGTTCTGGAGCATTTCATAAATTGCTGACATCTTTAGCCAAGTTCGTTAGCAATCTTAGGGCATATAAATATTTCCTTATAGATGCAGATGCACAGAGTATTTGAAATGTTTGAGAAGTAGTGATCGTTGGCACAAAAGGAACTGTGCACCATGCAGTCAGCCTCACCAGGGTGCTCTCGCCATGAAGAGCTAACAAAACTGTCATTTTGGGGACCCTCACTTGCATGGCCCTTTTGAGGCCCTCCTGGAGGGGCCCTAACAATGTGTTTAACATGCATATGTGTTTTTGTAAAATTTACAAAAAAGGTATTTTTCTTTCTTAAAGAGGATCCTCTAAATTGTGTAAGACCTCAGGTCCCACAAAACCCAGATTTGTTTCTGGAACTTAATTATTTGCATCTGACAGATGACAAACCCTTATGTTATATGACCAGGATATGCAACCGGGTTTCTCTCCCTTCCCTCTTTTAATTTTAAAAGATAATTTTTAAAATGCATTATTGGTCTTTGTATAGCCACTTTTATGCATTCAGCTAGTTGGCTGTTTCAGTCATAAAGATACTCTCAGGATACCTGAGAAGAGGCACCTTCCTAGGGATGGAAGGCAGAGTTGTGGTTACCAGGGGCTGTGGGGGTGAAGGGGGTGGCAGGAAATGGAGGGCGACTGCTTGAAGGGTGTGGGGTTTATGATCATGGTAATGAAAGGTTCTAGAACCAGATAGTATGGATGGACCCACCAGATTATGAATGCACTTAATGCCACTGAATTAAAAATAGTCAAAGCAGTGAATTTTATGTGTATTTACCACAGTAAAAAAAATGAAAAAGAAAATCAACCAGTGCTTTTGAGAAATTTTGGGTTCATGTGAGAATCCTATGGAGTGCTAGTCAACCCCACTAACGCAACTAAATGAGAAACTCGCAGAGCGAGCCTGGGAACCTGCATTTTCACAAGCTCCCAGGTAGGAACTGCATTCTGAGGCAGGCACTTTTCCTTTTCTGCTTTTTAATTGGAGCGTGCCATATGTGCTGTTTCTCAGGCCAGCTGTCACCACCCATGCATTCCCAGCTAGCAGCACGCCCAAACCTCCATGGCTGCTGGCAGGGGGAAGTGTTGGTCACAGTCAGCTGTGGTGGTGACTGTGGCATCGACAGTGGCAAAAGTGATATTGGTAGAAAGGTAATGCTAGTGGTAGGTAGCAATAGGAATAGTGGGAGGGAGAGCAGAAGCCAGGAACATGGGGGGTCCCAGTGAAAGGACTGACTAATGGTGAGGCTGCTCCATGCAGGGATGGCCAGCAGTGAGGCCCTGGTCTGGGAAATGGGAAGACAGACCCTCAGCATGTAGACTGAGGTCATCTCCAAAGGACTCAGTCTTACAGACAAGGCAGGACCAGAAGGTCAGCCAGTGGGAAAAGCAGAGGTGGGCTGTGGCAACACAGGGCTCCTGGAACCTCTGCTCAGTTAGGATGAGTTCCGTTCCACGCACACACTGGCTGATTCAGCCCACAGGGGGATTAGCAGGGGGCCACCTCTAAGCTGGAGCTACTCAGAACATGTGCACCAGAATGGCAGCTGCACAGCCCAGTGTAGCTTGTTAGAAATGCAAGTCCTTGGGCCACACCTCCTACTGGGGATTCTGCTGCAGGTTAAAGTTTGAGAAACACTCAGCTTAGACAAGTTCTCCTGAGTGGCCATACCTTGAGGGAGAATTAGAACTTACCCAATAAGTCTCATCATCAAGACTGGACAGCTGAATGAGGGTTGAGAGGTATAGATGTGGCTCAACCCCGGGTGGTGTGGCCACTTCCAAGCCCCCATCTGTGTGGTGCTGAGGTTTGTGAGCTGGTTTTGGGGCAGGTGGGGGTGAGCCTGCTAGTCAGCGCTTGCTTCTGAGGAGGGCTTAGACACAGGACTACACTGATGGTTTAGACTCTAATCACTGCAAGTGGGGGATCTGGATTCGATTCTATAATAATATTTTTTGCCTTAGTTCTTAGTTTGTAACTTTCTTGTTGCCAATGTGTCCTTAAGTTTTTATTGTTAAGGAGAAGATCTATCCTTCTCCCTCTGTTCCTTTCTGATCAGTGGTGGTGTTTGTTTCTTCCCCCAACTTCCCCAAATCGTTTTTATCAAAACCTTGAGAAACATAAGGATTCCCAGTGGCTCCACACCAAGTCAGTATTGGATTTTATAACACTGGAAGGTAAACATTTATTTTTGCAAAAACGAGTTTTTGTTTCCTTCTGAGTTGACCGGTAAGAAAAACCTTAAATAAAATGGTTTTCTTACTGCTACCGTTATGTCCATGCCTGGTTTCATTGGTTAAGGATTGCAAAGCATCTTAGGTGACAGGTGTGACATTTCTTATCACTGTCAGGTTGGAGATTTGTTTGCTTCCATGGTGAGCCTGGGGGCCTTGATTTCCCTCATCTAATTTGTGGGCTCTCTTTAAGGTGATTTCTGAATCTCAACACCCCAGTGCCTCAGGCTGTCACAGCCCTGCTCCACCAGGGAGCAGGACACCTTTTTGGGAGTCAGTCCTGAGCTGTCCTACTCATCCACTTGTCTTAGTGCTAGCCTGTCCCTGCAGGGCCTGGCTGCATGCATCAGGGATTTCTTCTCCCTAGTCCCTTCAGGAAATTGGTCTCTGTCTAGATGCATGGCCCATTCTCATTTTCTCTAATGCATTTGATTTTCCTGACACTGGATGTTGAGTGACTCTTGGAGGATAAGAATTGCATCATTTTCAGGCCTTGAAGGTGCTCTATCAAGATTTGTAAAATGGACACACATGTCTCCTTTGGCACCTTTGCCATGTTTCTGCTCCTGATGTGCCTCTGCCCCTGTGATGCTGTTTCTAGCCGGCCTTGCTTTCTATCTCTTCTCCCTGCCTCCTAAATGCCCGTTTTCCAAAGTGTGGGTCTAAGACTTCTTCACACTGTCCCCTGGAACTTTCATCCTCTCCTGGGCTTCTAGATCTCACCACTGTGTTCCTGACACCTCCTTATCTCTGGATCACTAGCTTGGTTCAGCAGCCTACCCTGAGTGTCTGCTAGCCCCTCAGCCTGTCCCTAGGTGAACTCATGAACTTATTTGTCCACTTCTCTTCTTTTCTAATTATCAGCAGCTTCCCAGTCCCCCAGCCACTAGTGAGTCTGTGACCTGAGAAGATCCAATTCCATGCTTATGTATTCTATCATGTCCTTGTGTTCTGGGATCATGAAAGCACGTGTCCAAACCTTCTGCTAAACTTGAATGCTGCCTTCTCTATGAATGCTCCCAGGCAGAATAATTTCTCCCTCTCTGCTCATTCACAGCACTTTCTCTCTATGGCCAATTTTCTTTGGCCATTAGCTCTGTATTCCTTGTAATCCTGAATATTTTGATTCCTTGAACATGTCTCTTCTCTTTAACTGGATTGTAAGCATCTCAAGGGAATGTTGTGTCTGAATTGATTTTGAATCCAGGCAGAAGCACCACCCGATACATTCTGAGGACACAATCCCATGGAGGGATTGGGAAAAGAAGCCCAATCAAATCATTGCTGTTGTTCATAGCAAGTTTTAAATTGATATCTATTGAACACATATCAAGGGCTTTATATGTAGCATCCCTTTATTCTTGATAGGCATTAGGCTAATAATAAATGCTTAGTCATTTTCCATTTATCCTTTTACACTTTTTAAAGTCCTTTAATGCCCATATCTCAGTGGTCTTGGGATGTGGAAGGGCAGGGGTGGTGAACCATATTCTCTTTTGCCAATATGGTTAATGCCCATTTCCTCTCTCCCCTGAAATCTCAATCACAACCGCTGAACAAATGAGGAAACCAGTGCACACTTAGACATGGTGACGGGCATGTCCAGGAGCTGACATATGACTGTCAGGCAGAGTCCTCATGGGGCCCCAAAGCCAACAGCGTATGTGGGTCCCCTGGCTTGGAGCTCAGCACTCAGAATGTTCTCCTTGAATTTACAGAGATTCCCAAGATTCTGGCCCTCATGGGGCAGTGCCAGTGCATGGGCAGGCTCCCCACCGTGCCCTTCTGTGGGTGCTGTGCCCAGGCACAGGCCATTGCCTTCTGTGGCATGCATTTCATTCCCTGCTCACCGATGTAGCACTCATGGGGAGTAAATGATGCACAAGGCAGGCATAGTCTGCCCAATCTTCTGGCTAGAATTCTTGTTTCAAGAAAATTAACACAGGCAAAACCCGCCAACATTCCATTCATAGATGGTTTCTAGAAGCTGAATGTTCCCTGGGCCACTCCAGCCCTATTTTCTTGGTTATCTTTCTCTCGCTCCTGATGAGTGAAGAATCAGAGGGTCCCCACAGCCTGGCTTCTTCCAAAGTCTCTTCCCCAATCTGGGATCATGACAAAGATGTCAGCAATGCTGGTGAAAACACCAGTAGATGACTTATTGCAGGCACACTGTGTGCCGAGCATGGGCCTTTGGAAAGCATTGGCCAAGAAAGTCCTTTAAGCTCAGTGGTTCTCAAAGTGTGGTTCCCAATGGCCAGGGCTGGGCACAAGCTGGGTCTTGTTAGGAACTCAAATCCTTAGGCCCAACCTGGACCTTCTGAAAATTAGTCTGTAGGGGAGCTGTTCAACATCTCCTATTGGTACCAATTCACCCTCCAGTTTAAAAACCTAGCTCTAGCTTATAGCCTATTTTTCCATCTTGAGTGCAGCCTCCGCAGGCTCCCTGAGCTGCTCTGAAATCTCTATTCAAGTGCCTTACATATAAGTGGAGGAAAAGACAGAAAATAATTACTAAAGCCAGCTCCTCAAGGGTGAGCATTTACACTGGACCAGGGATAATTCTAGGCATTCTGTATCCATTAGCTTGTTCAGTCCTCTCCACAACCCTGTAAGGTCCATGCTGTTATCATCATCCCCATTCTGTACAAGATGAAATTGAGGCCAGAACTGATTGTCTGAATTGCCCAGGGTCCTTTGAGTAATAAATGGTAGCACTAGGGCCTGGGACCCAGGTCTGACTGTAGTCTGTATACCCAACTTCACACTGTGCTTCGTTAGAAGTTTCTGCCTTCCCCGATGCCGTTTCTCTCCTTTCCAAACCCATACCTCCCTGTATTCGCCTACCAGTGCTGCCATAATAAAGTGCCACAGACTGGGTGCTTAAATGACTGAAATTTATTTTCTCACATTTCTGGAGGCTGGAAGGCCAAGATCAAGGTGTTGGCAGGGGTGGCTTCTATGGCCTCTCTCCTCGGTGTGCAGACTGCTGTGTGCTCAGGTTTTCTCTCCCCTGTATGCATGCTCCTGGTGGCTCTGTGTGCATCCAGATCTTTTCTGAAAAGGACACCAGTCCAATTGGATTAGGACCCACCCTAATAACCTCATTTAAATTTAATCACCTTTTAAAAGTCCCTGTTGCCAAGTATGGTCACATCTTGGGTAGCAGGGATTAGGGCTTCAATAGGTAAATTTTGGGGGAACCCAGTTCAGCCCTTAACACTGTCCATGCCTTTGGCTGACTGGAATTATTTTATGTTTCTGTACCTCAGGGACTCTCCTACTCCCATCTATGTACACCCATCCTCTGTGTTTCCTCCTGGATCACACGGCTGCATCATACCTACAGACAACCTTTACAGATGCTGCAAATATATGGCTTCAGTTTGCCAAAATTTGCCATGTTCAGTCTACATGTCATCTATAAAAATAGCCTTTTTGGGTTCCTCTAGAACCAAGTCGGAGGTAAAATTTCTCTTAAAGTGTTGTTGGTGATCTGCTTGCATCTGAATCACCTGGGCTGCTCCTGGACCCCATGAGACTCTCTGAGGGTGGATCCTTAGAGTATGCATATCTCAGAATCCTCTCTCTGAGAACCCCTTCCTGTCCTATATCTGGTGATTCTTACCTGTATAAGATACTGACCTTTATATCTGCGGAGTTAAATGTTAATTCTACCATTACTAGGTGTGTGATTTCGGGATAGGTTGGCCTCCCTAAGACTGTTTCTTAATTTGCAAAGTGAAATTCATCCAGTTAATTAATGGAATTAATCTAGCGAACTCCTAGGGTTGCCCTAAGGATTAAATTAGATAATATAAATAAAGTACTTCATAGCACCTGCTTGTTGAATAAGGAAGAGGGTTCAATTCCCTGGTAACATTACATTTTCTGCCACATTAGCTTCTCTATACTGGGTAAACATTTCTTTGGCATCTTAAGACTATAACACCAATCCTGTTACTTTGTATTTCATGCATCACTGGACCACTCAGGTCACGTACTGGTAAGAGCCAGTGTATGTGCAGATGGCAGAGCCCATACAGAAGTAGATAAACAGGCCCCAGGGGATGGTGGGAGTTCAGGAACGTTGGCCAGTGAAGGAGGAAAGGCCACAGTGAAAAGAAATCTCAAGAAATCTGCCAGCCTGCAGCAGTCGGGATATGAAGACTAGGCCTGGGTTCTGTGCAGCTGTATACCTTGGACGCTGGGAGAACATTGCTGTCCTGGCTTGGTGTGTCAGGGATATATTCCAAGTCTCACACTGACTGAGTCACCTTTTCCTAAAATGACTAACATGCAAAATGTTCTGCAGTCTTTGAACTTCCTAACGAGCTGTTGGCATCCATGGGTTGGACACATACCTGAAATGACATATTTATGGATCTTCTTGCATTTTGTCATTTGTAGAGGAGCTGAAGGCCCCCTTGGAGGAGTACGTCCACAAACGCTACCCTGGCCTCGTGAAGGTGGTGCGCAATCAAAAGAGAGAGGGCCTGATCCGAGCTCGCATCGAGGGCTGGAAGGTGGCCACTGGCCAGGTCACTGGCTTTTTTGATGCCCATGTGGAATTCACTGCTGGCTGGTAGGTCACAAGCAGAACCCCAGGGGCACACAGGCCCTTGGGTTAGGTGTGGTTAGGAGGGGCTAGGTCTGTGAGGTGGGGCACTTTGCCAGTTTGCTCTAGTGCCCCTGGTAGAATGGAGAAGGATTGGTTGAAGGAGAAGGTGAGCCGTAGTCTGAGATAAGACTGGGAAGCAGGGAGGGGCTCCTCTGCATCTTCTCAGTCCATCATCAGCATTAAAATTCTCAGGGAAAGTGCTGCTGTGACTGGACAGAACTCAAGATTATCCTTGCAAAGGGGAAAAAACAGTCATACTCCAGCTGCACTCATCTCTGACTTGGCCTGTTACCTTTTCTGGGGAGGAAGATTGACTGTTTTTGTGAGAAGGTAATCCATTTACAATTCTAACCTACTCAGGCACAACTTCCCATAATTTACAGGATTATCTGTAACATGATGTAGAGGAAAGGAAGGGTTTATCCCTGCAGATGTGGCCCCCGAGGTTTTTCCTGGTGAAAAGAACAATGCAATAGAAGTTGTCAAGCATACAGAGAGTAGAATATTTTGGATGCAAGAGAAATAAGCATCAGATGCTCAAATCATTCAATGTACATGCTGACATTGGATTAGGGCTTTGCAGTTTTAAAAGCATGGTCATATGATCACTGCTAACTAACCAAGGATACATCAAGTCAGAAGTTAAATAATCTATGTTTGGGTTGCTTAATTGTAAGAAGCAGAAGCTTTAATTTCACAAATGTTTATTTACAGACAATGATACCATCTTGAATAAGTGCTATTCACAGTACCAGACTTGAAGAGCCAATATCCCATCACTAATTAAAAATTAGAATGTCTATTCTTCATTCACAACAAACTTTAGAATCTCTGTAATGGCTGGATAAAAGGAGGATGGTTACATGACCAAATATAAATTTAGAACCTGGGGCCACAACTAACCCAGGCCCTTTCAAGTGCACACAGGTATCTAGCCATTGTTGTCTCAGGCACCAGCTTCCTCTCCTGGCTTTTCTGCCACCATCAGACCTGATGGCATAGAGCTGTATATTTTCAGCCTGAACTTCAGAGTTGTTGATCATTCTCCAGCAGCAGCATCTGGGAACTTGTTAGAAATGTAGAATCTTGGGCTTAACGTGCACCTGGACAGAAACTCTGGGGGAGGGCTCAGCAATGTGTTTTAACCAGCCCTCCAGGTGTCTGTGATGCTCACTCAAGTCTGAGAACCATTAAGTAGAAACCTTCTGAACAAATACACTCCATGTTCTATCAGAACCTCAGCCTTGGCATATCTTGCTTTCCCCTGACATCCTTGCCTCCCTGTTTCTTTCCTGTCAAAAGTGGTGGCCCCACCAATGTCTCTTTCACTTGATTACCCCCTCCCCATCCATTATGTTACTTATCCAGTAAACCGCCAGCTCCAGCCAATTCTCCATCCTGTTTCTTGCATCTGGACCTTCGTCTCCGTCTTGATTTCCACTCTGCCAACTCAGACTTTGCTTATCTTCTACCTAAACGAATGCAGTGGCTGCCTGCATCATTGTTTTGACAAATATTTGCTGGATGTCTGTCATGTTTCAAACACAGCTCAGGGCTATGTTTGGGATGCCCACCTGTTGGGGTTTGCCTAGTATGGAGGCATTTTGCAGGATGCAGGACTTACAGTGGTAAAATGAGAACAGTCCTGTCAAACTGGGACATGTAGTCACTCAGTTGGGGTTCAGAATCTGGCAAGACTGGCTGTCCTTCCCCCAAGTAGGCTACAGTCTAATTCTAACTGGTCTCTGTGATCCAGTCTTAGCCCTTCAGACTGATTTTCCACACTTCTGCCAGATTGATGTCCCTCATGGTTCCTCATCACAGGATCGACATAGTGTCTCAACTTCCAGTCCGTTACCCTGAAGTATAATATCCAACCTCAGTGAGTTATAAGGTTTCCATTCTGGGTCGGGTCACCTGTGGGTTGTCCGCCTGTGTCTCTGTCCATATGCCCCCAGCATCCTGAAACCCAAGGAGGTCTTTGTTGTAACTTAAGACATCTTGCTACAGTGGACATAACTGGTAGTAGCAACTTTTAAAACTTTTACTAGTTCTGCAATATTTGCTGAAATGTAATACAGAAAATAGACATTTGTGTCCTGCTGCTTGTAGTCTGAAACTTAAAATAGCTTAATTTTGTACAGGTTATATACACAGCCATTTATGTAAAGTCCTTCCAAGACTACACACTTACTTTGTTTAAAAAAATATTGAAATCTGTTTTCCCTTCTTGGAAAGAGTCATTAATATTTAACAGGTTTTAGAGACTGTCATCTCATATATATGAAAGGGAAATGTGGCTGTAAGACCATATAAGAAAGGGATGATAATGTATTTTATTTTATATGCCAATCTACTTTATTGTGAAAATTTTAGAGGCTTGAATCAGGTTTGTGAAAACCTATAGTAAAATACCTTAAGCTGTTAATTGTAAGGTGTGGAATAGTAGTTGCTGATGGATTGGTTATATATGGTGGGCTACTTAAGTCTGCCTTTGTTACTGTGCTAAGAAACAATACTAAAACAACCACATTAAAAAAATCCAAATTAAAAAAATAATAAAATCTGTAGATTAATAATCTGATCATTGGTAAAGTGAACTGTTGTTTGTTCCTTTGAAATAGGTATATTGACACCAAAAATATGCTATAGTTCTCTATGTTTTTAAAATCCAGGAATTTTAGTCCTCCATTATGGGTCTGGGGAACATAAAGTAAGTGTATTAGGTAGAAACAAAATTAAGGAGTAGACATTTCCCAGCAAGAGCATCCGGGGACTCTTAGTGGTATGACTAACCGAGCACTACAGTGGGCAGCTCCTGTCTACTGGCCTGGCTGGTCCATGATGGACCTGGGCAGGGAGGGAAGGGTTACCATGACACATTGAGACATTCATGATTCTCAGAGAATCAGAGGCTGCTTCACTGAATGAATTGGATTTTTTGTTTATTTTCTATCTTTAGTTGACAATATGCTTCTGGCTTGAACCTGTAGAAATAGCAGAGAAGACAATCGTAAAATATCAAACATAAAAAGCTATTGAAATGAGAAACACATGTCCTGTCTATGCAGTCTGAAGTTGCTTGTAGGGGGACTCTATCTAGGACATTCCACTTTCATGGTTCAGGAAAAAGGGCTGCTGAACCTTGCAATGGCTATTACATTTCTGCTCAGCTGGGGCATTGTCACTTCTTACATCCCATGGGCCAAAATAGGTCACATGTCCAAATGAAACATTAATTGAGGTTGAGGGAGGGAGTGCCCCTTTCCACAGGGAAGCACTGCAGGCCACGTGGTAGTAAGTGGGATGTCCCCATGGAGGGGAGCAAATAACTGGGAGCAGTTGAACCTTCTACCACTGACTGGGACACCAAACTCCTCAGCTTCAGAAGCATTATTGAACCTAGCTCTTTTGTCCCCATGTTCACTAACTGCCACCACACAGTGATGGGGCTGAGCTGAATGCTTCTACAGGCCTGACCCCAGATCAGCTGGAGGAAGTGTGCCTCATTCAGGAAAGCAATGAAACTTAGCCGTTGGGCGTGAAACTGGACCGTCTAGGTTAGATAACTAGTTCTGCCACTAGTTGGCTGTGTGGCCTGGGGCAAGCGACTTAACCTCTCTGGGCCTCAGTTTTTTCATTTGTTAAATGGTGATCATAGTATCTACTTCATAGGGTTGTTGTGAGATGTACATTAGTTAGCACATGTAAAATGTTTAGAAAGATGCCTAGCTGTAGTAAGTGATTGATAAATATCAGCTATCATTAGCTCATTAGGAAAAATAATGTGTGTTCAAAGCTTAGCAAAGACAATGTGTAGTCACAATGATTTGAATAAGGTGAGGAAAATGGTCTAAGAATTGAGAGGGAGGAGAGAGAGCCTTTCTGCTGGGGAAAATTAGGGAAGGCTTCCTTGATCTAGAGGAGGTACTTGATCTAGTAAGCCTCCGTAGGTGGCTAGGCTTCCTGCCAGTGGCAGAAGGGCATACGCAGGGAAGAACAGTGTGAGTGAGGACATGGAGAGGGTGAAGCTCTGAAACACATTTAGAAACCATGGAAAATCAGTTCCATTTGGCTTCAGCCTGTATGGTGTGTGCAAAAGTATTGAAGGCAGCAAATAGCCCAGGGTATATTTTATTGCTTGTTTTAAATAGAAAGATGAGATGAGCCAACAGGTATTTCAATAGCTGCAAATGAAAAGAGAGGGGATGTAGGCCCAACATTCTCATTATTCTTCCAAATAATGCAGAGGAATGGGATTTTCACTTGACTCTTTTCCAAAGCCTGTGCTCTAAATGGTGAGATTAATGCCCTGGCTTATGAGAGCCATCTTTTCCTCTCCAGATAAGGGAGATGATCACTTCCCATAGAAGGGAGATGATCGCTTCCCACGTCTGCCTCAGAGACACACACTGGCAGGGGTGTCTGACCATCTGCTTTCTCCTAAGCCAGGAGGGCCACACCTTGAACCCTGAGCCCGGTCCCTGCCTATCTCCCGCTGCAGCCCTGAGGGGGGCAGGCTAGCTGGGAGGCAGGATTCTGCCTGCCTTTGCATTTAATTAGTTCCTGCCTGCCATTGCTAACCAATTCAATTAGATCCTTTTTAAGAAATCAATTAAATAATCAATTAAAACAACTGCAATATTTACACAAAGAAGCTAGTGAAATGCTTATTAAAATCAGGCCATCCAGGGCAGAAGTGACCTATTTTGGGAAAGGGAATTCAGCTACAGCAGATAAAACAAGAGGCATCAACCAGTGCCCGAGGGGGAAACTGAACATACCGTGCAGAATGGCGCTGCACTACAAGTCATAGGAGCTGGATGCCCTTGGTTTGGCTTGCACTGCCAGTATGAGGGGCCTGTGCTTTCTGGGGGAAAAGCCCTCCTGCTCCAAACTCTTGTTGCAGGCCTCCCCTGCCCAGGCATCAGCACTGTAGTGATCCCACATAGGCGAGGGAGTGAGCTGCTTCACACAGTGCTTCACAGGGCACGCTTAAAGCTGCATGAGCCGAAGGGACAGGTCATTCGGAGCCTCAGTTTCCATCTGAGTTCCAGCCTGCCCACGGCCCAACCTTTAGCTCTGTTGCTCCTGTTCTTTCTCTTGGTCTTGGGATTTGTGCCGATTGAGGTGTGGGCATAACTCAGGAGAGAGATTTTATTTCTACTTCTCTGTGTTTCAGGGCTGAGCCGGTTCTATCCCGAATCCAGGAGAACCGGAAGCGAGTGATCCTCCCATCTATCGACAACATCAAACAGGACACCTTTGAGGTGCAGCGGTATGAGAACTCGGCTCATGGGTACAGCTGGGAGCTGTGGTGCATGTACATCAGCCCCCCGAAGGACTGGTGGGACGCCGGAGACCCTTCTCTCCCCATCAGGTCTGTGGCTAGTAAGCTCTGGCAGCCATCGAGTCCTCAAAGGGGACAGAGGAGTCCCCAGGAGAGGGAGTCTAGGAGAGATTGCAGAAGATGGACGAACAGGGTATATAAACAGAGGCCTTAGGAGTAAGGGTGTTGAGCTCACCACTGTAGCATTCTTGCTGAGGAAGGACACTGCATTTTGTTCTTTTAACTAAAGTTTTCAAGGATAGCTTATCAAACAGTAATACTGGAAAATTGAAATTGATAGGAATGCTCACACTTTTATTCTTCTTCATAGCCGATGAACTGAGTTCAAGAGCTTTTAATTGTGCAGTTTGAAAGGTATTAATTCCTGGGGCACTTTCATACTTGCAACCTCAGACTATTTGTAGTACTTCCCACCCTTTTTCATGACACAGGAATACATAGAAAAGGAAAATATTTGTGTGGCAGCCAGAGTAAGCAGATGACCTTCAGGCAGCTCCCAGCCAACTGCCCCTGGAGACAAAGAGATGAGCACCTCATGGCACACCAGTTGGAAAGCTCACATATAAAGGATGTTGCATAAAGTAGGTTGGTTTTGATGCCCTATTCATTCCCTATGACTGCTGTAACAAATGTAGTGGATTGAAGCAACACAAATTTATTCTTTTACATTCTGAAGGTCAAGAATCCAAAATGAGCTTTACAGAATGAAACTCAAGGCATCTCCCAGCCTCTACCAGCTTTTAGAGGCAGCCAGAATTCCTCAGCTCATGGCCACGTACATTCTCTTCTTGCCCTGCTTTCTGCATCACAGAACCTTCTTCCTTTGACTTTCTTGTCTCCCTCCCTTGTGATGACAGTTGGGTTCCACTTGGATAAACCAAGAGAATCCTTTTATCTTAAGATCCTTCACTTAATCACATCTGCAGAGTCCTTTCTCCCCTACAAGGTAACATTCATAGATGCCAGGGATTAGGGTATGGATTTTTAAGGGGGAAGGTAGGTGGGACATATGGAGGTGTGTTGTTCAGCCCACCACAAATGCACTGATTTTCAAACAAGATGATACCCGAGTTATAGTTCAGTACTTTCTGTGAGTTCTCCTTGAGGGCCAATTGACTCATAAAATCTTCATGTTTCTGTCTTAAGTCTGAAGAAGTGGGAGAGGCCTTGATACCTAGGCCTAGTTGTAGGGCAGCGTTTGTTGGTATGAAGGGGGAAAGCAAGAAGGAATTGTGGAATAGGAGTGAGGGCTTTCTATAGGCAGCCATGAAGTTCTTTTTCCAGTTTGCAAATTTTTAATAGACCAGAGTAAAATTTAGAGACATACCAACTCCCCTGCTCCTTTTTCTTCCATTATCCTGCTCATATTGAAAGCTGAGGAATTGCACTCGAGCAGAGCTGCCCATGGACAGATTTGTGCAACAAGGGAGGTGATCTTTTGGTACAAAAACTTCCTCAGCCAGAGATGCCTCATGGCTCAGTTCTCATCCCAACCTAGATGTGCCGCATTTTCATGTCGTGCGCTCAGCTCTCTGCAAATAATAATGTAGATCTATCAGTTAGGTTGTTAGCTGAGAACCAAAGCAAAATCTTTGGGATATTTACAATGTAGTGGGTCATTTACCACCTCACACTCATTAGGATGGCTCTCAAAAAGTGGAAAGTAATAAGTATGGAGATGATGTGGAGAGATTGGAATTCTTGAGCATTATTGGTGGCAATATAAAATAGTACAGCTGCTACGGAAAGCAGTTCCTCAACAAATTAGAAAGAGAACAACTACCAGGTGATCCGGCAAGTCCACTGCTAGGTGTATACCTGAAAGGGTTGAAAGCAGGTTCTCAAAGAGCTATTTGCACAGCCATGTACATAGCAGCACTATTCACGATAGCCAAGAGGTAGAAGTAACAAAAATGTCCATCAACAGATGAATGGATAAACAAAATGTGGCATATGCATACAATGAAACATCATTCAGCTTTAAGAAGAGGAAGAAATTCCAATACATGCTCCATCATGGATGAAGCTTGAGGATATTATGCTAAATGAAATAACCAGTCAGCAAGAAGACAGATACTGTTTGATTCCACTCGTATGAGGTACCTGGAATGGCCAAATCCATGAAGACAGATAGTAGAGTGGCTGTTGCCAGGGGCTTAGAGGAGAGGGGAATGGAGAGTCATTATTTAATGGGTATAGACTTTCAGTTTTGCAAGATAAAATGAGTTCTGGACAGTGGTTTCACAATAATTTGAATGTACTTTAAAGTCTGAACTGCTCAGGTAAAACAGTTAAGATGGTAAGTTTATGTTGTATGTATTTTACCACATGCATATCACATGCATCTCTGAAGTGCAGAATAGAATCGGATAACACAACTTAAAACATTTAGTAGGGAGTACTTACAGACCCCTTCAGATCTTGAGAGGATGAAGTTCAAAGGATGGACTGACAAGCAGTGAGTTTCATATTTTTAGTCAAACAATGCTTCCTCCAGGACACACAAGGAAGTTGAGCTCCAACAGTGACAGATGAGGGAATGAGAGTGTGGCAGTGGTGTTAGCAGCAGAGGGAACAAAGTGAATACAGGGCACAGCTGTGGGACGCCCAGAGAACATGGCTGCCATGTAAGGCACTGAGTGAAAATTTAGCTTGAATTTTATGGGTTATGGTAACATTAACAGATGATTAATATGCACTTTAAAAAGACTAGAAAATAAAGTGATCATGAGTCATTAATATTACATGCATCTCTGAAGTACAAAATAGAATCAAATACCAATGATATCTTTTCAGAGTATCATAACTTATGAAATGCTTACTTTATTAATAGTAGACGGAAATAATTAGTTGTAAGAGGGAATTTTTTTGGCCCTTCTGATGCTATTAAGCAGATATAGGACAACTTCGTTAATGTTAGGACATGGGGGCTTCCCTTCCGTGATCCTAGAATTTAATAGTAATGATTTTATTCTAATGAAGGATGGAATGAGGAGAACGTTTTCATAATCCAAATGACATTAGATCGAACGAGTCTTTAGATACTGAGTCTCCCAGTAGGCAACATAATGTATTTTTGCATTAAGGGAATTTGTATTCTTTCTCTTTTACTTCCTTCTTTCTTCCTGTATATCTCTTTTCTACTGTCTGGTAGACAGCTATTTCCCAAGATTTTCCATTTGTCCTCTGTTTGTCTTTGTCTACACTGGAGTTTCTTATGTCAGGAATGGGCTGCTGGTGCCATGAAGGACAGCAGGGGCCAGTGTAAGGGGCAGGGGCTGGGGACCAAAGAAGACATGCCCCACCCAAGGAGGCAGCCGCTACCAGCCCCACGTGACGGTACCAGTGGGTGGCGGTGGCGGAGGCGGGTACATGTTGTCATGTCCTCCGCCTTTTAAAAGAAGATGCAAGTCCAGATTATTTGGAGAAATCTCCTGACTTCCAAATGTTTGCAGTAGATCCCTCTACTTCAAAGCTCTGAGGGCCAGAGGACATGCCTCTAGACCAGATTTGAGCACTTGGGCCTCCAGAGTTTAGCCTTTGCTCTGCACTTGCTCTGTGGGAGACCTCGTCCTTCCAGGACAGGTTTGGTCTATGCTTCTCACACTGGGAACAGGGGGCACCTGAGGAATGTGGCATTATAGTGGGGCCAAGAGATTTGGGAAAGTGTTACTAAAGCCATAGGACTTTCTGGAGCAGGAAGGAATAAGAAGGCTTCCTGAGCTTGAGTTAAGCCTTGGAGGTCTGTTCCTGCCTCTGTTGTGTATCACTTTTGTGTGCCCTCTGCCCCTGAGATTCTTCAGGGAAAGACCTTGAGAAGCATTGACCCAGAGAAGGCTCTCAAATCTGGTCTTAAGTCCTGACTTTCTCCAAAGTGACATCTCCAGTGTCACATGAATAACCTATCATTAAACCAGTGGATTTTAAACTTTCTTGAGTCAACGACCTCTTCAGTAGTAGCATGAAAGCCATAGTTCTTATCAACCCTGAACACAGATAAGTGGACAGAACTTTGCATATAATTTCATGAAGTTTATGGATGCCTTGAAGCCACTGTCCTAATGACCCCTAGGGCTTATATTAAGAACCACTGAGAGATGTTTCTCCTTAGCTCTCCCAACTGGGGAGCCTTTCTTTACTGTCTTTTGTCATCCCCTAGTCTGTATGCTACATGAAGCCAGGACTGTATCCCCAATGCTTAATGACTGCCTGGCACTTCGTAGGTATGAGGAAAATATTTAGTGAGTGCATGTATGTATGAGTGACATCTGAGGCTCAGAAGAGAGTTGCAAGCGATTAGAAGGAGGATGAGGTTGCCCGGAGGTACATCTGAGGAAGAGAAAAAGAAAACCCAGTATTTGGACTAAAGGGAGCCTTCATAAGGAAGACTGACAGTAACCTTAAGTCTAAGGGGTCAGCTCAGCAGAGCCCGTTGAAACCACTTCTAGGAAGTAGTGGGTCTGAAGCCAGATGGCAGTGGGTGGTGAATAAATGGGACACAAGGAAGTGGGGAAAACAAGCATAGGTGACACTCTGGAGGTGTTTGGGGAAGACTCGGAGAGGGTGGGGGCAGAGTCTGCAAAGTCAAGGGACACGTGTTTCAGGATGGGCAGGACTGTGCATGGACCTCAAACGCTCTGAACGAGTAAAGCTCATGGGTATACCCCTGCTGTTTTGGTTTCCTTCTGCCCCATTTTACTTGCTCAGAGCTATGAGTCCTTCCCTTGTCCTGACGACAAAAACTGCAGCACACGGTGAGGTTTGCCACTCCTGCTGCAAAAGCCCTAGGGTGACCTGGAGTCGCAGACCGGCCTCTGTCCATCCTGGAACTTGTCGGTCTCAGGCAATAATACAAACTTGAACTTTAGTGAAATTGAGATTTCCTCCTCCACCTCAGGGTGGCCCACTCCTTGCTGACCCTTTGCTGTGGGAGAGGGCTGGGGTCTTTACTTTTTCTTTCTCTCCCACACTCATCTTTTCCTCAGAAGGTGCTGTGTGGACCCTGCCCGGAGCCCAGCAGGGGATGGGACAGAAAGGGGGACAGGAACGTTCTTGTTTGATCAACCCTGTGTGAGGATGGCTCTGTGTACTCCGGACCAGCAGACGGGGAGCACTGGCTCTTTCTTAGAGTGTTTGGAAGGCTCTTGCAGCTGCTCCTCATAGGGCCTGGGAGACCTGAGCCTCCATGCTGGCTGGCAGGGACCCTCCTTCAGCTGTCCCTCCCAGGGCCCTCTCTGCCCTGGTACCCACCCCCTGCCCTCTTACTGCTGGGTCTCTCTGCTCCACTAAGCCGCTATTTATTTCCAATGAATTACTTCATGTGTTTAAAACATGTTTTCCAAGCTTTACTGAGATATGATTGACAAATAAAAACTGTATATATTTACTGTGTACAATGTGATGTTTTGGTGCATGTATACATTGTGATTGTCACCATCAAGCTAATTAACATCTCATCACCTCACAGAGTTACCTTCTTTTATAGTGGGAACACTTAAGATCTACTCTCAACAAATTTCAAGTGTACAGGGCATTATTATCAACTAGGTCTCCCAAACTGACTCATCTTATAGCTGGAAGTTTGCATCCTTGGATCAACGTCTCCCCATTCCCCACACCCAGCCCCTGGCAGCAACTATCCTGATCTCTTTTTATGAGTTTGACTTTAGATTCCATACATAAGCAAGATCATGCAGTATTTGTCTTTCTCTGTCTAACTTTCCCCACTTAGCATGATGTCCTCAGGCTCATTCACATTGTTGCAAATGGCAGGATTTCCTTCTCTTCTAAGGCTGAATAGTTCTAGTGTGTGTGTGTGTGTGTGTGTGTGTGTATCACATTTTCTTTATCCATCTGTTTATGGATATTTAGGTTGTTTCTATATCTTGTAAGCCACAATCTTGGATACCCCTTTATTTGGTTTGTTTTATTTTGTTGATAATTTTTTTTATTGTGGTAAAATACACATAACATAAATTTTACCATTTTAACTATCTTGAAGCATAAAATTCATTGGCACTAAACACATTCACAATGCTGTGCAACCTCACCGCTGGGTAGTCCTTACCCATTGAGCAGTCATTCCCTGCTTCGCCCTGACAGCTGCATTCTGTCTCTGGATTTGCCTGCTTGGGGCAGTTCATGTAAGTGGGACCATACATACATTATGTGTTTTTTTGTGTCTGGCTTCTTTTACTGAGCATAATGTTTATGCACTTCATCCATGTTGTGACACGTATCAGTACTTCATTCCTTTGTAAAGTCATCATTTTTAAAGGGGTCCCAGGGCAACATCCCGTCTGGGTGCCATATCTGGTTCCTGGGATTCACACATCTTTTACCTGGAGGCAGGGAGAGATGCCTTCCCACACAAGTGCTCCCCTCGCTCACCAGGCCACTTTCCCTTTGCTGAGCAGCCTGCCGGCACCAGGGAGGCTGTTTCTCCACTGCGGGGAGTACTGAGCACCAAGTTTGCAGTTAGCTGAGCAGACCCCAGTTCCTGCCCTGAGAGTGGGGTTCAGGATCAGTTAGGTGGTAGGATTCCCACTTGCTCCAGGGAGCAGCAGGCTCCAGGGACGCTCTCCTGACACATTCCTCTCCCAGTCTGCTCTCTCACCCTCCTTTGTCAGCTGCTTTCTGGCTGCTTAATTGAACTTTCTTCATGATCTCAGAATACAGCATTTGTTGTCTGAACATCCTCAGCCCAAATGAGGACGTGAAGAGTCCTATTTGAACATAGTATATACAGCTGAGGGCAGGGAGCAGGGAGAGAGGGAAGGTCTGAGGACCTGGAAAGGAGGGAGGGAACTGACAGGGCCAGAAGCACCCTGAGGAGGGACGAGGTGGCAGGGTCAAGAACATGAATAGGAGTTTGTTCCTGAAGAGCATAAAGGCAGAGTGCCGGCTGTATGACCCATGCTTTCTTTGTGAATTAGAGAGAGAATCAAAACTGAGAGTAAGTTAGGCCTTAGATAGGGGGCTCCAAGAAAGTGATAAAGGTCTGGAATAATTGCTGAGAGGAATGGGAATGGGTGAGATGACCAAGAACACAAAAATGATTTGATGGCTGTGTTGAGGGACTGGGACTATAAATTCAACTAATTTTCCACAAGATTTCTTGACAAAAAGATTACTATGCATTAAGCTATACTTTGATATAAACTTAAATTTTATTACTCATAATAGTATATACATACATGTGAAAAATAGCAGCAAAGATAAGAATGAGGGGCTATAATATATTTAGCCTGAAGGCCCCTAAGTTGGGTACCCAATGAATTCCTGGGAACCTGGCTTAGCTCAGCTGCCTTCAGAGGTATATGGCCCACAGCTTGGGAACTGCTGATCTTGAGTTCTCTCCAGCTGTGAAATCTTGTGACTCCTGTGAGGGGAGGCAAGAATCTACAGTGCCATCAGAGATGAGACATTTTCCAGCACATTGCCTCCAGGGCACTGACTGAGGCTGAGTCAGACATCTTCTGTGCGGTGCCAGTGGTGTCTGCCTGCTCTGTGCTAGGTGACCCTGTAATTAGTGACATTACTCATTAATAGCTAATTCAAGCTGATGATTAACAATTAGCAATCCTTAATCCAACATATAATTTGATTATAAATTATAAGGTACAGGAGCCATTAGAGCTTGTTAGACTCTGTGGGTGGAAAGGGCTGTCCTGGATGTATACAGTGGCCAGGATCTCAAATGCTGTGCACAAATATATATAAAAGGAGATGGTTACTTTTTTTCCTCCCTGGAGGGATACAACTGGCTTACACAAGAGGAGATAATTTTGAGTGAAGGAAGAATCAGATTTTCCTAGACTTTTTACTAGAGCTATCTCCCCTATGCATCAGCGGATATATTTTAGGGACCAGTTATGTGCTCAGCCTGGTGGTAGGAACTTTCAGGGGGACAGTATTAGTAAATCACATGATCCTCCTGAGCTAGTTCATCGGCTGGTTGGAAACAGAGCCCAAGTGCACATAATCACACTTCACAGGTAAGTGTGGATTCAGGGAGGCAGGGAACTTTGTGAGTGGAGTAGGTGGGAGAGCTCATAAAAACCATAACTAACATTGGAATTTCCTATGTGCCAGGCATTGTTCTTACGCTTTACAAAATACAAATTCATTTATACCTCATACGAGCCCTAAAATATAAGCATTATTATTATCCTCATTTCACAGACAGGGCTGCTGAGGCGTGAGGGTGAGCACTTTACCTGAGGTTACGCACCTAGAGATGAAGCTGCAATTTGGATCTAGTGGGTCCTGAGTGTGTACTGTTACTCACTGTGCTGTCTCTCCTGGAAAAGGTGTGCCTTGCCAGGCCTCTCAAGCTAAAGGGGATTTGTACTGGCAGAGTATATGGAAGACAGCACAATTAGAGGTACAGTGGTAAAAGGGAGTGTGTTTGAGGTGCCCAGACTACCTTCAGACTTGATGACTCACTAGAATGACTCAGGAAACTCAGAAAAAAATTAGGCTCATGGTTATCACTTATTACAGGGAAAGGATACAGATTAGAATCAGTAAAGGGAAAAGGTGCATAGTACAGAGTCCAGGAGAAACTAGGCATGACTTCTAGTTGTCCTATTCCCCAAGAATTGCATGGACAGGGCTTCATCCTCCCAGCAACAATATATAACAACATGGATGAAGTGTTGCCCAGGGAAACTCATCTGAGCCTTGGCACGCAGGGTCTTTAGTGGGGGTCAGTCATGTAGGTACAGTGTACCATGTGGCTAACTTTGTCTATTTGGTCTCCAGCTCCCCCCACCCAGGGGTTAAATTAATATAACATGGTCCCAGGCCTCAGGTGTGAAGAGACACTCATATCAGGTGGGGTGTCCCAGGGTTAACAGTTATCTCCCAGGAGCCGAGCAAGCACCAGCTCTTCTTTGGAATATGCAGGATTTGGACAATCCAAGTCCACTGAGTTAACCACAGTGAGGGTTGGGTGTTTAAGATCTGATGAGGTGACTAACGTAGACAATGTTCATTAAAAAACGGGAAAGATGCAAGACTGAGTTGGCTGAAACAGGAAGCCCATTCCATCAAGAGTTCTAAAACCAGACTCAATCCACTGGTCCAATGAAGTAGACTGAAGATGGAGAGAAAGCTAATGAGAGAGGCTGGAAGGAAAACAGTAATTGCCTAAGACTGGGGGAAGGGGTGGGAAGAGGAGTGACTGATAAAGAGTATAGGATTTTTTGGGGAATTGATAAGAATATTCAAAGATTCATTTTTCTGAAGATGGCACAACTCTATAAACACATTAAAAACTACTGAATTGTACACTTTAAATAGATGAACAAAATGTTAATTCTATCTTAGATGCTAATGGCCATCAGCAGATGGCAAATGGCCAATATTGCAACAAGATGAAGACAGTTGGGTATTAATTCTTGGCTCAGAGTCTTGTGTGGTCCCCTCCCATGGGAAGTGGCAGGGCCGCACACAGTACCCCAGGCAGTTGGGCCAGGGTCAAATCCCAGAGCAGCAGAATTTGTCATGGTGGAGTCACAAGCCTGGATTCAGAAACCAAGGAGCATCCTAGGCAGAAGCTGAGCATTGCATAGAGCCAGACCAACACGTGCTACTGATCAACCTGGGCTGTGTATATGATGTGAGCTAATTGCAGTGTGTTGGCAGGAAAGTGGGTCAGGACAGTGGTTAGTATTTCCCTTTGGATCTAGGAAAGGAGAATCAGGACAAGAATCCAGTTCAGGAGCCAAGTGTAGCCCGCCACAGTTCAGGGAGAGAAAAACCATAGCTAGACATTCTCCACCTTGTTTTCCTGGCCTCACAGTCTTCCAGTAACCAAGGAAAGCTCTGCTCCATTTTGCCACCAGCAGGGTCTGTGTCATGTCACTCACCGTCTGTGTAACCGAGCTTTTAATTTGCTTACTCATCAAACATACCCATATTTAAAGGTGTATTGTTCCAGTAGTAGAGAATTTCCATGACAAAGCTTTTGGTTCCTTAGATGAAGAAACCCTAATGTAAATCTCTTTATGTTTGGCATGAAGTGTTGTAGACAATCAAATGTTTCAGTTAATAGAGTTCTACTATAGAAACAAGACACAGGTATGATTTACAGTTAAAAATCCTCCACAGAACTACTCTTGCTCTCTTCAGGGGACCACCCTGGAGGAGCCGGGCTGATAAACAGCACTGTTTCAGGCACTGCTGATCAGCTTTGGGGTTGCATATCCCTTCGGAAGAAAAATCATTATACACAGGATCCAGAATAGGGGTTGCTCCACAGGGTTACATATGTTCACCTCTTTGCTTCATGAGCATTTATTGATCCCTCTTGTATTTAAGCCTCTGTTCCAAGCAGAATGGAAGATACTCTCCTTGTTGCCATCTTCTTCAAATGTACCCACATTTACACATTTCTGAGCCCCAAATGAGAACTCAGCAAATGAGCAGGACGACTGGAGATTTAGCCTTGGAGAGCTTGCCATTCTGGAATTGTGTAAATGGAAGGCATATACATTTCTTTAAAACATTTGCTATTTGGTCACCCAGCTGGAAAGAATGCCTAGCAGCAATCACAGTGGATAAGGACCTCAGAGCAGCAGTACCCTCAACTTTGTCACTTCTAGGAAAGCAGTGGGTGCGGCCCACATGAGAACAGGACGTCGCTGCCCAGGGTCTGCTCTACATAGCTGTCCGTGGCTGACTGCTGCCTTCTTGCTTTGCCTTGAGACTCCACTGCTGGGAGCAAGAGCTTCTCAAACATTCCACATGTCAGCCTGGTGGGACAGAAGGAACGTGCCCAGGTTCCCAAGATTTGTTTTCCATGCTAGAGTGGACCACTGACTTTGAGCCTCAGCTTACTTCCACTTAAAAAGACTAGACATGCTGTAGGCAGACCCATTCTGTGAGACCTTGGATGAGTAATTTAACCTCTCAGTTCCTCAGGTTCTTCATCCATAAGTGGGAATAATCATTTCACAGGGTTGTTGTGAAGTTTAAATGAGGCCAAAGAAAGGCCGTGAACATGAATTTTTTCACCCTGCCTCTGGCAACCTAGACTCAATTAAGTGCTCTGACATAGAGATGAATGATAAAACATCATATCTGCTATTACGTCCCTATGCAATTTCTTTAGTTTTAAATCAAATGTCTTGGACAGAAAAGTGCAGAATATTCCATCACCAGAAAATGTTTATTGAGCCCTTACTATATGCCAACTTGACCAATTCAATATCTAGGGATTGCTGCTGGGTTTAGGTTCTTGATAAATGCTCAATCCTTTGGAATTGTTCTGCCTTTTCCAGGAAGATGCACCAGAGTGTGGGGACAGGTGGCTGAGGGAAAATGTCGGGGTCACTGTGAGTCACCTCTCCCCTTGGGCAGTGTCCCTGGCCCACGTGGCCACCCCTTGCCCTGCCGGTGTCACAGGCATGTGCTGAAGCTGCCCAAGCAGTGATCCAGCCTCTCAGCTTGGTCCAGGCCCATCTCCCTTGGCGCCCCACGGCTCTTGCAGGCTGCAGACACCCGAGCTTGGTCATCTTCCCTGCACCCACCCCGGACTCAGCTGTGGCTCATCTCCCCCTCGGAGGAGACCCGCAGACCTCCTCCAGCTTTCAGCTCATCCTCGCTCTTCCAGCATGGGAACTGAGCCTCTGGCCACGAGGCCACATGGCACCATCATGTCCACATGGATGAGGTGGGCCCCTGATGGATACAAGGCCACCTGTGAGGCAGGCCCCCCTCTACAGTCCCCATGGAAAATGGGGGTAAAGGACCCCTCTGTGCCAAACTCACTGTCAAACACATCTCTCCCGCTCTGCGGGCCAAACCTGGGCACGCAGCCCCTCTCATCACCTTACTCTCCCTCATCTCCTTCCAATGGGACGTTAGGCAGGAAAACAACAGGCTTTCATTTAGAGGACATCTTAATTCCTCCAGCACCGGCCTCGGTACTCAGCCTTAGTCAGGTGAGAGAACTTCTTTTCCAATTACGAGAGCCCTGAGGTTTGCTTCCTCTAGGCTTAGCATCACTCCTGAAGAAGGAGGTGAAGGAACTGAGACCGCTCCTAAGTTCCCGCCTTGCAGTTCAGAGCAAAGGTCACGTAGTCCAAAGGAGGGAAGCTCACAGAGCTCAAACTGTCACCTCTATCACATAGGCTTTGCTCTTTCTGAAGCCAAGAGAAGGGGTTTTCTGAAGGGTAGCTGCTGGGGACAGCCTCTTCTTCCACAGTTTTAGAGTTTTAGAGGACAAGCGGGGAGAGTGAGGCCCCCATCTTTTCCTGGCTGTCCTTTCTCCAGCTCCTCTGAGATGCCCACCTCCCCACCCCAGCTTCTTGTCTGCAGACTTGGCCTCACTGTAGGTCCTGGGCCCCAGTGTCTGACACTGTAGGTCTCAGCCCCCATGTGAGCTGAGAAGAGGTGTTCCTGCCTTGAACCTCGAGTGCCCCAGGTGTTCTTGCCAGGCCCCTTTCCCCCACCTGCATGCTCTGCTCCCACAGGCCTTTGTTCTGGCCACAAGGCTCTGGAGTGCCATTCCCACAGTTCTCCACTCCGATAGTGTGCGCTGTCATAGAGTCCTGGCTTCCAGGGGCCTTCCATTGGCCAGCCCCCCTCTCAGGAGATCCACTTGGCATCTGATGCTCCTGGAAATTGTTGCTCTGCCTGCCCTGGACTCACACCTCTGAACCCTGCTTCTTTGTTGCCCCCTGCCACAGCCCCCTGCTCTCCCTTTGGATTTCTGGTGCCCTGATAACTGAGCTCTGGTTGAAAATTGCTGGATCCCTGAAATCCAGTGATTTTGCCTGGAGGGCTGAACTTCGTCAGTCCACCTCTGTGCTTCTGTGGCTAGTGTATGACAGTCTTTGACTCCAAATGGCCACCTTGACCTTTCCAAACCCAGTCTCTATGTCTCCCAGTGAATATATTCTCAGGCTTCAAAGTGCTGAAGGATGGTGACCTGAATGATTGTAGATGTTGATGTGACTAGGACATCCATACCCTCTATCAAATCCCATAGTAGTTTCTTAAAAATAGCTATGCACAGAAAAAGAAAATCCCTTAAATCTTGCCGTGATCTATGGAAAACTGGAATATTTTCTTCAAGAAACTTGAAATTGCAGAGATTTCAAATCCTAAAGAATATGAGGAGGGTGGAGCAGAGGCTGACAGCCATGAAATTAGAGCTCTATAATTTGTCTATAGGCATTCAGGAGGGGAAGAAATACGAATGATTTTTTCTGTTCTGCTTCTAATCCAGATGTTGTCTTCCAGCCCAGCAGAGAAGAACAAGGGCAGTGATGTGAAAACTGGGAAATTTTAAAATCACATAGTTGCCTTTTCATTATATACTTGCTGTAAATTTAATACTCATTACAAAAACTTTAAAATACAAAAGCATATTAGATAATCTCTCACAATCACACTGCATAGTGACAACCACTACTCATAGTTCATTAGTATTTTGCATATTTTAAATTATTTTGTAGTTTTATAGTAATTACATATGTATGTGGGTAAAAAGTCAAATATGTATTCCACCAGGTTCTACTATCTAGAGGCACCACTCTCCACTCTTGTAAATGACGCTTTTACTTCTATCTCTGTCTCTAAATGACATACTTAGAGTCCTACTAGTTATTTTGAGATTTAGGCATGATTTCTTAACTTCTTACTATGGGAGAGGATATAATAAGGTAAAATAAGGTAAAAGTGACATACTTAGAGTCCTACTGGTTATTTTGAGATTTAGGCATGATTTCTTAATTTTCTACTATGGGGGATGAGATAATAACCCTTTATTACTCACCTACACCCACCCCTTCCCCATTTACACATGCTTCTCATTCCTTCTGCATCTGCCATTATAGTTATATTATAATTTTGTTTAGCTCATTTAAAAATATTTACATTATTATAACTACTTACCACTGATTCACATGGTACACTTTAGCTATTTCCTTTCTCCCACACAGCTTTTTATTTTCCCTGCACTTAGTTATTGTCTTTTCATTTGCTTACATTTTTTTCTATATATATTTCACTAATTCAACTCCAGACCCTCTGCCTGTCTTTTGTCTGCATTTCAATCCTCTCAGCCACACAGGTATTCTGTCTTGTCCATTTTTTTTTCTTTTTCTTGAAGAAAACCTGAGTGCTCTGGCTTTTTCTATTGGGACTGGACGGATTCTAGGGTTCTCTTTACCCCCATCTTGTATGGCTACTCTGTGTCCTGATCTCTTGTCTTTCTTTTTTTTTTTTTTTTGACTTCATCATTTTGGTGATGCATATATCCTCATGTAAGTTTTTTAGTCCTCACGTTCCTAAAAATACCTGGATTTGACTACCCACTTGCAATGGTTTTTCCCCTTAGATTTTGAAGGCTGTGTTCCATTGTCTTCTAATGTCCAGCATGCTATTGTGAAGTCCAGAGCCATTCTGACTTTAAAGGTGACTTGTCTTTATCACTTTAGAAATTGTTTTATCCGTAGTATTCTGAAATATTATGGTGATGTGCTTTGGGATTTACTTTTATCCATTGTGCAGGACACTCAGTAAAACTTGCTAGTGGAAACTCATGTTCATTGTTGATAATTTTCCTTTGTGTGTGTGTGCATTCTCCATTTTGGGGATTCCTTTTATTTGTGTGTTGAACCTCCTGGACTAGTTCTCTAATTGTCCTTTCTTGTATTTTTTCTTTTTTTTTTTGTCTTTTGACTATGTTTTCTGGGAAATATCCTTATTTTCTAAACTATTTCCACTTCTGCATTTTAATTTTCAAAGGTTCTTATTGGTCTTTAACTCATCTTTTGTTATAGCACCCAGTTCTTGTTTTATGAATTCAACATATTCTCTTAATTATCTGAGGATATTAATGCTGTTTTTTCAAAACCAAAGGTATGGACATCTCAAACATAATGTTGAATCAGAGAACCCAGATCCCAAAGAGTATATACTATTTCATTCTTCAAATATAAATTTCAAAATCAAGTACAACTAATCTACAATTTTAGAATTCAGGATAGTGGTTGCCTTTAGAAGAGTGCACAAGGGGATTCTGGGAGACTGGTCATCTTCTGTTTCTCAATTTGGATGATGGTTAAATGGGTGTGTTTAGTTTGTGAAATTGACAGGGCTGAACAGTTATGACCTGAATACTTTTCTGAACATCTGCTCTGTGTCGATTAAAAGTTTTCATTTGAAATAATAACTGGCCACATTTTTGAAGTCTTTATAAGTTCCAATAATTTTTGTTGATTTTTGTATTTTTATTTTCTAAGGTAGATTATCATATTATGAACAAATAGACATAGTTTTGCCTCCTTCCCTTTCATTATATTTAACTTTTTACTGCCTCAAATGAAAACTATAGAGCAATAGTGAATGTTCATAGTAATAGTTGATCTTTATCTCATTCCTGACTTAATAAAATGCCTCGAGTGTTTCACTGTTATGACTAATATTGGATGTTTGTTTTAAATAGACAAAAGTTTAGAGACATTTTTCTTCCTCATTTGGTAGGAATTTTTCTTGAGACATATAGAATGTTTTCACATGGCTTTTTGCATTTATTAAGGTCACCATGTATTTTTCTTTTGAGTTATTAATATTTCAAATTATATTAATATATTGTCTAAAATAGGGCCACATTTATAGTCCTGGAATAAACTGCTTGTTTCTGATATTTTAGTTGCTAGTATTTTTATTCAAACTTTCAACCCTCAATTGATTAGTGACATTTTATATAGTTTTCTCTTTTTTATGTGCATGTGCAATCACTTTTTTTAAGAAAACAGCCTTATTGAGATGAATTCCCATAAAATTTTATCCATTTAAAGTGTACAATTAAATGATTTTACTGTATTCACATTCACAGAGTTGTACAACCATCACCCTGATTTAGTTCATACTCATCTCCCTTAAAAGAAATCTGTTACTCATTTCTCCCTGACCTCCACAGTCCTGGGCCACCACTAATCTACTCTCTGTCTCTATAGATTTGCCTGTTTTGGACATTTCATGTAAATGGAATAAGTAGTATTTTGTGACTGGCTCCTTTCACTTAGCATGATGTTTTCAACATGTGAATGGTGGCTTTACTACTTTTATAATGAGCATTATACATGCTTGGAGAAAATTATAAACTTTTCCATTTTCTTTTATGTTCTGTGCTACTTCAGATTGCATGGTATGTTCTATTCCTCAAAAAATTGACAGAATTTACTTGTAGGGCTATCTGGGTCTAGGATGTCCTTGGATAGTAATTCTTGATGACTTTCCAAGGATTTTCAGTGGTCAGCCTACACCAGTTTTCTGCTCTCTCAGAAGGCTGTGTGGATTGACATTTTTTTTCATTTATTTATTGTTAAAACATCTAAAAGCTTCTTTATATTTGTGGTCAAAGACCTTTTCTCAGTCCTAATGGCCTTTATATGTTTTTTGTCTCCTTTTAAAATTAGATTTAATTTTAACATCTATTCAGTTGACCTTTTCAAAGAACCAACTCCTAATTTATTATTGATCCCCCTCCTTCCCTGTATTTCAATCCTATAATTTCTTTTGTCTTATCCTCTTTTCCCCTTGGTTCTTGCTTTGTTGCCTTTTGAGTTGAAATCTCAGTTCATTAATTTTCCTTTTGTCTTGCTTAATAACAAAAGCACTTAATGTTATATGTTTTCCTCCGAGTACAGATTTTGCCACAGCTCATAAGTTTTTATATATAGTGTTGGAGTTGTCACTATTTTCTAAATAGTGTATAATTTCAGCTTTTATTCCCTCTTTAATCTAAGTTATTTAGAAGTAGTTTTTATAACCCAGTAGTTAGTTTTTTAAATGTAAACATTCATTGTTAATTCTTGCCTTAACTGCATTGTGGTGATTTTTTTAAAGAATATTAAGACTTTTCTTTGGAGGGGTCCTACTATGTAGTCAACTTTTATAATGTTTTTTGGAAAAGAAGTTGTGTTATCCATTACATAGGAAGTTGGCATGCATTTTTCAATCATTGGTGTTTATCTCTGCAGATTGTCCCTGAGGAGTAGTGTGAGCTGAGCAAAGCAGGGGTGGTGGTCTGTCCACTGTCTAGACAGTGTCTCTGGGGCGGGGACTCTCCAGTGGGCACAGGCCCAAGGGCTCTGAAGCAAGCATAAAGCATCTTACCTTTTTTTTCTGGCAAGTTTTGTTTCATGCAGTGTAGTCAGAATATTCACTCTGCTGAATCTTGGGTGGCATTTCCTCGATTTTGCTCCATCTGCATTAAAATAATTGCCAGTTCTGCCTAGATCCTGGACCCTCTGTGCTCTGCGGTTCTTAGTATTCTCACTGGTCCAATCCCTCACATTCTCTGTTCTCATTGGTGGTTCAGTGAGTCCCAGACTCTGAACTCCAGGAGGGTAAGAATCCTGCTTACCCTGTTCAGTGTTACCTCTCTAGGGCATAGTCCCTGCCTGAAACATAGACACTTTTTAACGAATTCAAGTTGAGAGTAGCTACTTGGGTCAGGGTGATACTAGCCAGGTTTCATTTTGAATATCATTTATAATTGTATTCTGGATATTTTTTTTGTCTAGCATAATAACCTGAGTAATCAGCAAACCTGATTCCAAAATACTCACTACTGACCTTCTATAGTGTTTGTCCTTCACCTGTAAGACAGCATGGTAGGGGCAGGTGTGGAATGGCAGGGACGTGAGCAGTCTCTGCCAGTGCCCCACCATCACCCTCCTTTTGGCTGTCTCATCTCTTTCAGCAGCACCATCTCCACAAATCCTCACCTTGAGGGTCTTTATCAGGCTCCTTTTGTGGATGTCAGCAGACAGACTGATTGGCTTTTTTGGGTTCTGACATTCCTACTCCTGCTCAGCTTCCACATTCCTCTTGTAAGAGCTTGTTCCGTCTGGGCCCTGCTCAGTGATTGCCTTGCTAATCTCCTATAAGCCCATTCATGCTTCCATTTTAAAAGATCATACAACAACGTAATATATCCCAGGAACATTAATACTTTTCAGGATTTTTTTTTGCATTATAACAAAATATTTATTCATGTTCTTGTTTATTCTGCCCACATTTCTTGAACATCACTATGAATAAGGCACTATACCAGACCCTGTGGGACAAATGATAGTTCTATTCTCAGAAAAGACAGCTGTCTCTAATGCTTACAGACAATCCCCCTCCAGGATGGGGGGAGGAAGGGCTTTCCATCTGGAACCTCAAATCCCACTGGGCAAATACCACACTGGGCAGGCAACACCTTCTCTTTAATGGATAGTCCTGTTTGCATAAGAGAACAAATCAGACTTTTAAAAGCAAGCAGACCTGGAACAAACTTTGGTCCTAGGACTTGTGCACTATTTGTCCTGGTTAATTTCAGCGGGCCTCAGATGCCATGAGAAGTCTCAGGAGAGATCGCTACTTCTCAGGGCTTTTGTGAAGGTTAAGGTAGATGATGCGAGTGATGCCATTTACCTGAGTGCATGGCACATTGTGGGAGCCAGTGGACTCTTAGCTCTTTGCTACACTTCTGAAAATCAAGTGTGAGGCCTGGGAGGGGAGGGATGTTCCTGGTACTGCATTTACATTTTAAAATAAGCCTCTTTGTAAGAAGGAGCTAATGACATTTCTTCCTGAACAGCAGGCATCAACAGAAAGCAGGGCACACAGCCACACTGTGTTCCCCAGGAGGGCCTCCCTCTGTTCTGGCCTACCCCTCTGCCACCATGGAGTGCCACGGCAAAGCTCACCCCGAGAGCTTGTCCTGGATCTGCTGCCAGGCTCAGGGGCCTTCTCCACCAGGGAACAGTGGGACTCGATTCTTTGTCTCAGGAGACTGACAGCTGATTGATCTTTGGTTGCTCCAGGAATAAAGTAGAACTTTCCTATGGAATTAAAAGCTGCATGGGGAAGTGGATGGGCACATCAGAAACACAGGGAGAACTGGAGATTTCCATCAAATAGCCAAGGATGGCAGTGTTGGACCATAGGCTTGGGGGAAATTGTAAATTACCCCGCAATCCCTCTCTCTCAAGTAGAATTTTTGGTTACATATGGCAGATAACATAAATAGAAACTGTAGGGGAGGAAGAATATTCTCTTCTACTTTTCTAGGTTCAGAACCTAGAAGAGCCCCATAACAAAAGACAGATTAACAGAGAAAAACAAACAAATGTATTAACGTATCTCATATATGAGAAACTCAGGAATGAGTAAACTCAAAGAAGTGGTGAAGAATTTGAGCTTAAATACCACCTTCAGCTAAAGCAAGGAAAAAAGATGTGGAGGAGACCAGTTATGGGAAGGGGACCAGGAAAGGGACTGTCAGCAAGGGTCAGGTTTGTTATGCAGACTAAAGTACGATCTTCGTGGTAAGAGTCACTTGTGGTTTAGAGTCATCCTTCTCTTCCTGGTACAGAGGAGGAGACATCCTTACAAATGGAGATTCCCTTTATAAATGTCATTTCCCCTACAAAAGGGAAACTTCTACTTTGTTTTCAGAGCTCCTGTATTTGGTGTTTCTCAGAATAATCAGCTCAAAATAATCCATTATGCCAAAGAGGCACATTTTGAGGTGACATATTCTGGTCTCCCACAGTCGTATTGGTGCCGGGGTTCTTGTTTGCGGAGCCAAAGAATGAACTTAGTAAACACCTGTGGGTAAAACTGTAATATTTCCAGAATATCTCGCCTGGCTTTAGTATATCTGCATATCAGTAGGCGTTCAGAGGTGGAAAGAAGTAAGGCTTTAGTGCATTTGCATCTTTCCTCAGGGGTGGAGGAGTTCATCTCCATATCAGTGGGTGGTTACCTGGGCAACAGAGGGCTTATCTGTACCTGAGAGGTGAGGGGGAGGGCCGGTGTGGTGGCTGCTGGAGCAATTAAGAAAGACGGACTGGGACTGCAGTTTGTGAGAAATAAATGGGTTTTAAACTGTTTTCTCCCTTTAACTGATTTTGGTTTTTAGGGGTATTTTGCCCCGGGATTTACTTTCCCCGGACTGACAACACCCAAGGTAGGAGAGCCAGGAAGAGGCTTTTGTTTAGAGATACGATGAGAGGACGGAGCTCCTGGCTCAAGCCAGGAGGGGACAAGAGAGCCCGTAGTTGTGCATTGTCTAGGGGGTTTATAGGCAACTGAGGATTTTTAGGAATGTGATAAAAGTCTTAGGGGTGTGGACTTAAGTCGTCCCTGAATATTTAGAATTAACTTAACACAAGGAACTTCCTGCTCTGATTTTTCCCAGGGATACTAGCATCTTGGTCTGGGAGCATATCAAACACTGCCTTCCCAGCCCCCAAGGTGGACTGAGGTATTGTCTGTTTGCTAAAGAGTAAGTTAAGAATCTTACTTTCTAACTTGTTGAGTATTAAAATGTAATCTTATCTTTAAGGTGGAATCCTTACTGTCTTTTACTGTGTTGTTTATGGCTGGGCTTGCTTGCTGTTATTAATTGCCCAGATTGCAAATCCTCAGCAGAGGTCTGGAGGAAAAACAGCAGATAGGCCTGGGCCTTTTAGCATGCTAAAGTGAATCTTTTTATCTGGGGAATATTAACTGATCTCACTGAAGAATGACTCTAGAGCTAAATGTTTAACACAGAGTTTTGGTAGGGGGTTTCCTTGCATGTTGTTTCATTGCTCTGACTATTAATATCCTGCCTTGCTTTTTCTGGAGGCCCTCACCCTACTCTGACTACACCCAGGGTCCCTGTCTCAATATTTTGGGGTGGCATATTAGGGTCTTATACAAAACTAAATCACTGCCATCCCAACAACTATAAGCAGAGCTGTGGTTTGCAAGGCCCTGTCCACCTGAGATTGACATATAAGGCCAGACCATTTTGTGGGATAAGGGAGCAAAATAGATCTCACACTAAGGAATTGGGTTTGGGCTAAAATAAAAAGTAAGGTGAAATTAGAGACACATAAAACTTGACATTCCTGAAAAGTTTCTCATGGCTCTGGTTGAAACCTGGCCATTTAAGAATGTGTTAGAATGTCACCACTCCATTTTTCTAGGTCTTAGAGATGCCACTGTTCAAGGGGAAGACACTTATGAACATTAGAAATATTATCTCATGAATGTTAGACAAACACAAAAACAACTTGAGAAAAAATGGAGAGAGAATGTAGGAACAGGCCTTTCATTTTTCTTAAGCAGGAGGTGACGAAATAAACAGCTGACCTACTGCACTCTATTCTCGTTAAGAAACTACGGATTTAATGACTTGTATGGTAAATATTCAAAACCAGGAAGTGACAACAGAGGGTTTCTTAGAAGCGGAGCAAAGCAGTCCTTCATCCAAAAGGAGAGTGGTTGCTGAAGGCTATGGTTTTGTTTCATGTGCTTTTAATTCGATGTCCTTTTTACTCAGTGGGGTATAAACATACATAATTTAAATTAACATAAAAAGTCAGAAATGGGACCTCCATTAACATTTCCTCAGGGGGGAATGTGTGCTTCCCAAAGGATTGCTTGATGCATCCGCCTCCCAGAGCTGGGCTGCCTGCAGGGCCTCCTGCTGGCCCCTGCGCCATCCCCAATTCTCTGCCTTCCACTGTCCTGCTCTGGAGTGTCTATCCCAGTAGTGGAGGAGAGGGGCTTCTCTCATCTTAGTGCTGTCCCCCACCAAGTCCCAACAAGTCTAAGTTATTTATTATGTAACTTCTGTAAACTTGTGTGACCCTCTGGGGCACGAAATGATGCATGTCTCTGGTTTTTGAATCAACTGAAAACTGGCTTGGTTGGCTAGATGTCCAGGAATGCCAATATCTGGCTCTCTTGTTCTTTCCTACTTCATCAAGGACTCAGAAGGCCTGGGAAAAAAAGAGCAGATCCTTTGCTTCGAGATGGTGGGGACAGGAGCTACTCTGGCTTACAGATATAACCCTTGGGTAGATCTGGAGGATTCTTCCTGCTGCTCAGCCTTTCAAAGGCACCTGTGCAGCCCCTCCTTACTGGGGCACTGTGGGGACCCTAGAGTGGAGAGCCTGACATCAGCCCCTGTAGCCTGTTTTCAGTCTCAAAGATGCCTGTCTCCACCCTAGCTATTCATCCCCTCCACCCAAAGGATGTTAAAAATGTTTATGACACTTTAACACTATATTTGAATGGTAAGGAAGACTTTATTCAAGGCTATTGCAAAAGGGATTTACTCTGTTGCAGTAGGGGAGAAAGATCAAGTTCAACTCTGAATACATCAGGAACAAATGAGGATTGAGAGCCAAGAAGCAGAGTGATGGGGTCAGCAGACAGAAAACCACAAAGAAGAGACCACAAAGGTGGGGGGATTCTTGCTAAACTGACCTAACAGGATTCTCACCAAAGGCAGGTGAGTGCTTAGACATCAGGGGTGGTGATGGGAGTTTGATCAGATACCGAGGATGGGGGATTCTCTCTCAGCTGACTTTGCAGGATCCTTGCTGGGCTTGGCAAAGATGAACATGGAAGGCTGAGGTCAAGGCCTGGTGGGGAAGAGGCCTCAGAGGAGCCTAACAAAAGTGTGGTTGAAGAGACTCGTCATCAAGGATGCCCTCCTAGTCCCTTTCCCCTGATGCCCTTGGTGGACCTAACCTCCTCACAAGGGAGGGTGGGGCTTTCTTTGGAGATGCTCCTGAAGCAGAGAGAAGCTGTTTGCTGTCCCTCCACTCACCCTCCCTAAGCATAACTTTCACTTACATATAATGTAACATAAAGAAGAAAAGTATGAAGGAAACTTAAACTACTCAACTTGCTCTGTCAGGGTTGGCCAGACCCACTTCATATGGGAAGTTTGATAGCCTTTGCTCTCCCCGAGGTGAGTGTGATCAACCCCACACTAAAGGACTGGGCTTTCCCTGCCTAGCTCTGTCTCCTCCTGCTGTGTCTAAGCTACCAGCGCCCAACACTGGTGGGAATGAAGCTCCATAGCAGCTTCCTCATCTTGTCAAGTCTGCTCAGTGAAATCATTTGCTCCTGCTTTGCCTTCTCACCCCCTTTCTCTCTTCTTGAGCCTAGTACCTTTTTCAAGTGTGTCTCTAAACAGTTCTTGGGAGGAGAGCAGTAGTGGCTCCAGAATTTATAAAGAAGGGGCTTATAGACAGATGGCGGGTTGGAAAGGGGCTGGTGTGGGATTCAGCAACATGTTTTAGAGTTAATTGCACATCAGCTGTACTGTGTTATAGATCAGGAGGGACAGCTGTGTCTTCTAGCTATGCTTTTATTTACATAAGACCCACATGAGATTGAGTAACTGTCGACTGTCTATATTGCAAAAGCATTTCTCTTTAAAAACAACTGGGTTGCTTTGGGACAACAGGGCACAGTCATATCTGGAAGACAGTGGTTGTCAGAGAAACACAAAGGCAAGGGGCCCTGTTTTTCGTGTAAAGTACAGAAACACTTTAACATAAGAGATGTGTACTTGAAAAAAATGGTCTTTAATTCTGTGCTTGAATCCTACTTATCTGACTCCCTTCTATGGCAGGACTTGGCCGGGTGAGCTACCAGCTTCATGATGGAGGGAAAGCTGGAGGTTCTGGGAGCCTGAGGCTCACACATGAAGTTCCATTCTGGACAACAGAGAACAAAGAAAGCCAAAGAAAGAGCCCCAATTCTGTGGGGAAACCTGAAGTGTTTCCAGATACTGGGAACATCAGGCTTGGAGACAGCTGTGATGGGAACCAAGGGGTCTCAGAGCCCAGGTGTACTGGCTAGTGTCTACACAGACTGGCAGGCCTATATACAGGGGTCCTGGATGGGAGCTTCTCTACCAGCCAGGCCTTGCATCTGAATTTTATGACCTGGCATGTGGGGGAGCATGTGAATGTGTTCTAGGGCATCCTTGATATAATAGGTGGGCTCCCCCAAACTCTCAGCAGTCCATGCTTCTCCCATCTTGACTTGGGAGCTCGCAGCATCTGTCCTGACACAGTGAACTTCAGGTTCCTGTGGGCTGCTTTCTTTGATTCATTCACTTTGTAGTCTGTCATTCATTCATTCTTTCATTTGCTCAATAAAAAATTTATTGAGCTCTTATTATTTGCTGAGTTTGGGGTCATAATCATAAGCCAGAATAGAAGTTTCTACCTCTTAAGGAGCTTGGAGATTATGGGGAAGAGACATATTTATTATGTCATCACATAGATGAATCACAATTACACACTGAGATCAGTGCTATGCCAGGACAGAACATGGTGTTGTGAGAAGGTAATCAGGGGAGGTTTCCCCACAATGGCATATTGGTGATAACTCCAATAGGCAAAGGAACCAGAGAGGAAGGAGGGTGTTTCGGGATCAGGAAATGGTCAGTGAAGGTTCTTGGATGAGAGGCCATATCACAGGTTCCAGGAATCACCAGGGGGTCACCATTGCTGGAGGAGAGAGAGATGGAGGAGCTGTGTAAAAGAAGGCTCTGGAGTCCAGAGGTTCAAACGTGGGCTGCACTGTGTCATTTTAGGCAAGTTGTTATTTAAGCTTTCTAAGCCTCAGATTCCTCAATTGTAAATTACCAGTAGTACCAGCATGGTAACTGTAATTAAGAATTTTGTAGTATATCCATGAAAGTTGCTAGGAGAGTACATCTTGAAGGTTCTGACCACAAACAAAGAAAAGGTAATTATGTGAGGTGATGGTAACTAACCCTGCTGCCATCATCATTTTGCAACATACACTGCCTCAAATTATCACATTTTAATGCTAAATGTCAACTGTATCTCCATAAAGGTGTGAAAAATATTAACAGTTGTACCCGTCATCTAGAGCAGTTGCTAATATATCAGCCAGTACATGTCTGTGGCCTTTGAAGACAGGGGTCAGGGCACCAGAGGACCAGCATAACCTTGTGAAGCAATTAGAGATACTGTCCACTGGACAAAGGTTGGTCTCAAGATATAGGGTACCCTTGTGTTTAAGACAGTAATCCAATTAGGAAATCAATAGCAATGATCTACTTCCAAAAATAAGCGATAAGATATGAATACAGAGTTCAAATTTTGGGGGCATGTCGGTTGGTTTTGGTCTCTTATGGCTGGAGGTGAAACACCTGGAGAAGCCAAGTTGAAGGGAGGGCTTTGAATCGGGGTCTCTTAGGGCATCCGTCGGGAGTGTTCGTGGGGCTCGCTCAGTGGTTCAGACCCAGACTCAGCGAGGACAAATGCTTTTTAAACTGCTGACTTTTATAAATGAAAAGACTGATCTAAGCAGAGGGAGGGAGGTGATGGTAAAGCCACCATCGAGGAAGAGATTTAAAATGGATCAGAAAATGAACAGCCTGGAGAACTTGCTTAACTGAAGTCACCCAAGGGAACCTAAAATTCTGAAAACAAATGACTGGGAACCACAAAGTCAGCTGCCTGATTCGTGTATTTCAGAGAGTGAGGGAGCATGTTTTACATATTGAATAATATTTGGGTTTGTATTTTTTTTATATATATAGAGGGATCACTGGTTCTCCCTGTTTCCTTGTTCTTTCCACTTGTTTTTTTTTTTTGTAAATGTATTACATTTTAAATGTAGTAATGTGCTGAAATCCTGCCAGTCAGATTCCCTAAACCAGTTAATTCACTGGACATTTTGAAAAGCATACATGTAGTCTTAAAATAGAATTATGTATGACCCCAATGTGCCTGGGGCCCTGTGGGCAGCCTCTGTTCTTATCCCTGCATCTTTCTAGAAGTAGGGCTCAGTTCTCTATCTCAAAAAAAATTCAGCTCCACGCTTTATGGAAAATACACTTTACAGGCAATTAATGCAAGAGATAGAAGAGAAGATCATGTCCCATACCACAGTGAGTCCTAATTCTACCCTTCAACAGTTTCCTCATTGGCTCCAGCTATCTCCTCCTCCCCTGATACCTTTTCATACTTCTTTTATGCTAAGCACATTAACTTTAGGTTTCCCAGTCTGATTTTCTCAAGCACAACATCACTTTTAGCAAAGGACCCTTCTAGTGCTCCATCTTTTGCAGCTGAGGATTATTAACAACAAATGATGCTTTCCCATATTTATTTTTCAGTGTGTGCACATGTGTTGGCCCAATCCTAATATCTGTATTTTATGATTGTGTTCAATAGTAGGAGAAAAATAACCCCACTCTCCTCAACCAGGCACATCACTGTGTCTGCCCTCAGACAGCCTAATCTGTGCTTCAGTTTTTTGTGTGGGTTGTTGTGGAAGATGTTTACTGAACAGTCAGAGCAAACGTCGAGTTCTTAATGGAATCACGGCAAAGCCAGTTAATGCGACATTACAGGCCATTTAGTCCAGTCACCTCGTTATGACCGTATCATTCCGTGGGCCCTGGAGCAAGGTTATTCTTTCTGTGTGACCTTGGAAAAGTCTCCTAACCTCTTTGAGACTCAATTTTGTAATCCTTACAATGGGGATAAATAATAACAGCTATCTCAAGGGCTGGTTGTGAAGAAATTAATAAGCTATTATGCTAAAGTATAATTTTCAAAAAGGTGAATTCACGTCTTACATACAGATGTAAAGTGAAAACATAACATTTTGGCCGAGTTACTAATTTTCGGAAGAGTCAGTAAGATGTAAAGTCCAGTTCAAATGAAAGTTTCCTTTATAAAGATTTATATTCTTTACCAGAAAAATCTCACTGTACGTAGTGTGATTAAATTAAAGCTCTTCACATTATCCTGGTGTAATCACTTTTAGAGGGAAGCAGAGGGAGATTTGGTGTGTGTGTGTGTGTGTGTGCGTGCGCGCGCACATGCGCATTCCTCAACAGGAGGCAGTGTGACCACAGGGGCAGAGTGGGGTCTCTGACCACAAACCAATGAATGCTGGCAGCCCCCAGAAGCCAGAAGAGGTGAGGAACAGATTCTCCCCTGCAGCCCCTGGATGGAGCACAGCCCTGCAGATTATCAGCCCAGTGAAACTGATTTCAGACTTCTGGCCTCCAGAACTGAGGTGGAATGTATTTCTCTTGTTCTAAGCCACCAAGTTGGTGGCAGTTGGTTACAGCAGCCACAGGAGTCGGCTACAGAGTTGTAAAATAGCCTCCTCAATAGAAAGTCACAAAGGCACACACTACAAGGCACACATTTGCTGAAACACACCCAGCACTCCACTGAGGGCATCCCCAGGAATCTTTCACCCACTCTGAGTTTGGACAATTCTTCCTGACAGTCGTGGGATATATAAAAAGTCTAAAGGGTTATATATGTATATAAAGCATCCAATTCATAGTAAGCATGACAACGTAAGTGTTGGCTATACCACTACTATTACTACTACTACTAATAACCATCATCCTCACCATCATAGTCATTATCATCACTTTGTGGTCCCAGTCAGTCTTTTTCACTTGGTGGCTGCATTGAATGGGAACCACTGACTCACTTGATTGACTGGGCTCATGTCCTATGGAGAAAGATAATGGGATTATGAGTGAAAAGGTGGCTGCTCTAGTAGATCAGTGTTTCAGCTCTTAGGTGTGGCGGGGCAAAGGTGTAAGGTGTAGGCAGCAAGGGGCTCCTCGCTATCTGAGCCTCCCACCTCGATGTTCTCCGTTTCCGGGGACATACAGAAAACAAAAATGGCAATCCAATGGAAAGACATGTGGTTTTCAGTGAAGAAAAATCATGGAGAGTTCCAATAGAATATAAAAACACTTGCACACAAATCCCCTGATCACAGAAGGACGTGCCTTATTGCTTAAAAGGAGATTATATATTTTTTTAACGAGTGCAGAAAACCATTGGTTGAGGAGAATGCTCAAGAAATTGAGTGTGATGTTTAATAGAATTTTGAATTAATCTGGAACTGTGCTTCTCGTAGGGGTGGGGAAGAATTTTGTCTCCCCAGGGACGTTTGGCAGTGTACAGTTTGGTTATCACACCCGAGGTGCTGGCATCTGGCTGGTAGAGGGTAGGGATGCTGCTGTATAATCTGCACAGGGAACCCCACAATGCAGAATTGTGCAGTCCAGAATGTCAGTAGGACTGAGGCTGAGAAGCTTGCATCTATGAGTCTGCATTCCAGACTCATAGAATCAGAGCCCTTGAAGGGACCCCAGAGCTCACAAAGTTGAGACCCCACAGGGTGAGGGGAGGGAGGCTCCAGGAGCTACCAAAGGGGTGGGTGAGGGGCTCTCCAGGGGTTGTCATGTCACTGGTCCCTTTCCTCCTCTCTGCTGCTGGAGTGGCTCTCATATTTCAGCTGGTATGCTGCTCAACAGAAGTTTGAAAATGATGGATGTTTTAATCCTTCCATTTTGTAGATGAGAATTAGAGCTCTGATGGTTGCACCATGGGTCGCCAATGGTGCCAGGTGGGATCCTGGTGCCCTGGCTTCCCCTGTATCATAGCTGACCCTCTCACATACCACTCAGACCCTGCTAGAAAAACCTGTGGGGTTTCAAACCTGTGAAAATCTTTCAGACATGAACTGGTTTAGTTTCTGACCATAATGAATACACCACACTGGATACAATAAAAGAGTTCTTCATTTATTGAGACTATTTACTGAGGTATTTACTGTGCCTGCCCTACATTTAGCTCTGAACATTTAAAGAGTATAGGATTTACAGCTGAAATTATCCAATCCCAGTACACATTCTGAAAGTTGGAGTTTTAAATAAGTCCACAGCTTATGTTTTTGCCTCTTCTAAACATAGAGTGGTAAGGGCCAGGAAAAATAAGGACATGCACTAGGTGTCCTGCTGACACCTGCTGGGTGGCTGCCCAGCGCCCCGTGACCACCCTCCTTCTGTTTGCACCGTGAGTCCCACCTTCCCAGGTCAAAGTGGGAACTCACTTGCCTGCCTGCCTTGCAGCTAAGGTCAGTCAAGGGAGTCTGCTTCTCCAATTAGACTCACCTGCAGGGTGGGGTGGCTTGGGGAAGACAGTGACAGGAGAAAGAGGTACCACAGCAGATCCATTCTGGTGGCAAGGAGGAGAGACCTCTGAAAGGCAAAAGTGATGCATGTTTTTGCTGTGGCATCTTGTTCCCTCACAGACTAGGTGGCAGCTGGAGCAGGGCCTCCTATAATCAATTCTTGTTCTGCCAAAGTAGCCAGGGTCAGCTCTGTAGACTGCAACTCAGAGCCCCACCTGATGCTGAAGGAGGAATGGGCCAATCAAACTCTCAGAAACCAAATCACTTAACATGTCCGCATTTCTGTGAAATACTCATTGTAACCACCAGATTAACCTTCACTGTTCCCACCTACTCTGTATTGCCCACCCTAATTAGGCAGGTTTTGGAAGAGCTCAAATAGCAGTATATTGTCTGTACACCAGAAATTGTCCATTACAGTTGAGTTCAAAACCAGTGGCTCTATGAAAGGGACCTTGCGCAGCCCATGGTGATCATACGCTGATTGGATCTCTGTGACTTTCAAAAAATGTTTGAATTAAGCAAAAACAAAAAGGTTATTTTTTCCACTGTGTTGCTCAAAACACATGGCTTCAGGTAGGCTCTCTCTTAACAGATTCTTGGAGGGAGCCACAGAGAGGTGGTGTTGACAGGCTGAGAGAGCTGCCTTGATTATAGCTTAGCACTGTTTCAAATGACACTTGGGTAGTTAATTAATTCAGGCAAGAGAGTTTGTGAGTGATAAACAGCAAAGACTTTTTCTTTTCAGCTGGTTGGTGAGAAAAAGTCTCCCTAATTCAGTCTTAGAGGATGACTTTCTTTCTCTTGTGGAAACTCATTCATTTGCAAATAGAAAGATGTTTCAACAACTGTAGAAATGTCCAGAGATTGTGAAATCAAAGATTATCTTTGCAGAGACTGCATCACACTCAGGCTCAAATGAATAACAAAATTACATTTGAATGGGCATGGGCTTGAAGAACTGCTTATGGTGTCAGAATCAAGACTGTTTGGACGTTCTCAGGTTACAGGGCCCACTTTGTGGCTACTGCAGCGATTTTTCTAGAAAGTGTTCAAATGCGAACACTACACCAGAGGAGCTTTTATGAGACATGCCGTATCTTCTTCCATGATGCTGTTGGAGCCATGTTCTTTCTCATTTCTCAGCCAAGCCTATCCTTTGAGGTGTTTTTCCACCTGTAAGCTTAGATCCTTTGGTGACTTTAACTTGTGTTTTCTAGGCCTTGCTAATTGAGCCAGTGGTTAAAGCCTGGTCTATAGGAACAGTCACAGGTCTGTGGTTCTTGGGAACCCCTCAGAGGATCCCTACACAGTCCTGGCTGTGCCTCTCCTGGGCAGGATCTCTGCAGGCAGTCTTCTTGGCTACAAGCACAACGCCCTTCATTTCCCTGTCCTGCTCCTACGTGGCATTTCCTGTTGCTTTGATGCCCCAGTGCCAGTGCTGTGGGTGGCCAGGTGCCTGAGGTCGGCACAGCTGTCCACGTTCACCCAAAGTGCTTTAGTGACACATGCCGCCCACCAGTAAAGCCGCTGGTGTCTGATGTCAAGGACTTTGTCTCTCACCATGCAGTACCTCCCCTTCTGAGGCCTTGTGCTTTGAAAACCCAGCAGAGATTTTCATGAATGAGCCTCTTCCCTGTAGCCTCGTCAACACAGAGCTCAAGAGCAGAGAGACTTAGCAGCTTGCCCGGGAAAATCATCAGATGTGAGGCCCACGTTCCGGGCTGCAGTCACCTTCCTCCTCTGAGTGTGGTCCCCTGGCCTTGTACCAAGCGAGTGCACTTTCTCCGAGGCTGCTTGGAATCCCTTACGGAAGCCTGCCCGGCGAGCCCTTCCGGGGGACTTGGCTTGGGTGAGAGCTGGGCATGGCGGCTTGGAGACCTGACGACTTGTGGCCTGGCTGAACTGCACCTCCGAGGATTCCCTTCCCTGCCTGCCTCCCAGTGGGAGGACCAGAGAGAGAGTCCTGTGGGAGACGGGGAGGGCGTGTGTCACGGGGCGCTGCTCGTCCGCTGGCTCCTCCTGTCGACCTCTCTGCAGCCGCTGCCCCTTCCCAAGGGCTTCTCAGCTTCTCCAGCTCCTGGGCCTGGTGTGCGTGTTAGGCTCCATGATGAAGAGCCCTGGCTTCTGCAGGACTCCCCAAACCATGGAGGTCAGAGGCAGCGAAGTACGTGGACAAGTTTCATCTGTCTTCTTGGGTCTGAGCTCCTGCTTGTAGATTCCAGCCGTTCTTGCTTCCCCCACCCCTTATGTCCATCATCTCCCCTTCCTGACCATCTGCCCTGCAGAATTCAAGCTGTAGCGTTAGACATGAAGACAGCAGCCTTCCAGAGCTCCCACAGTTATGGCAGGTCAAACCCTCCAACAAGCCATGTATCTCTGTCGCTGTCTCTGTCTCTGTCGCTATCTCTTCTCTCCTTACCTCCATCTCTATATCTCTGTCTTCCTCTGTCTCTGTTTCTAGCTCTAGCTCTCTCCTAGGGGTTTTATTTTTCAGAATGACCCCTGGCTGGTACACTGGGTGCCCTGCTGCACATGTTTGTGTTTAGCTTACCAATCTGTCTCATTTGGGTACTGCTGTCCATCTGATCAGAGGTGTGACCCCCTGGCTTCTGATTGCATATCCTGGCTCACACTTGGTTCTTTGCCATGTGCCTTCTAGCAGGTCCACAATCATCTTGCTTTTGGTGCCATCAGGCAGAGATAACCTATCTTTCACTTGAACACCCTCATGGCTTAGTGCAGGTAGTCCTTGAGGCCATCCACTATATCCATTTGGATTTTGCACCCAACCAAAACCTCACATTCCACAGTTAAGGAGCAGGGAGTTGAGGTGGCTAGCTTTTCTGGAGCTGACATGGTCTGTGGTCTCATTGTTCCCTGACATTATAGCTGCTTTGGTATTCCCTGTGGGTTCATGTAGTAGTCTCATCATTTTTAGATTCAGCTATAATCCATCCCAGGGACTGAGACAGCTATGTATTTTCTTTGTCCCCTAAAAGTTATGTAGTCAGATAAATAGTGCTCTCGTAAGGAATTTATAATCCAATTGTCATCTTCTCTTGGTTGGAGCAAAATGATATTTCACTGACACAGATTTCCTGGTATTAGAACAAAGAAAGCTCCTGCTACCAATTTTCAATAGATCTGATGGACTTAAATTGCATTTAAAATATTTTCTTTCTGGTCTTGACTATACAAGAGTGGCAGATTTTCATGATCCTAGACTGTTGAGATCTTTCAGTGTGGACCATAGCCCATTGCTTTTCACAACAGCAGAAGCCTCTCAGTGCATGCCAGTGCTATGTGGAGGCCATGATGTGTCACCTTGATCCCTCCCTTCAAGACCAAGGTACTCATTCCTCCAGCTGGTGGAGGTGCTGCTTGCTGACAGCTCGCAGCTGAGCCCTGATCCGGGCACTGTGATGATGGCAGGGTGCTGCCTTACCCCAGGTCATGCCCCTCCCCGAGTACTACCCCTGCCCACTGACTATTCAGTGTGGGACATGAAGGTCCAGCCCCCTTGCCTGATTTGGGCCATCCCATTGGGCAGCTCTGCTTCAGGGCTCCCCTCATGGTTAGCTGAGGTGGCTGTTGCACCTGCACCACAGCTCACCTTCTCCTCCGCCTAGTCCTGCTTCCCTCACTCGTGTACCTGAGTCTCCATGTCAGACTGCTTCCCAGGGACCTGACCTGTGACTGGTATCTCCATCAGGGTGGTGCTCTATCTCCTCCTTCAGCATTTCCCAGTCTCTTACCATGTTTGCTGGAGCATGAACAACATGAATTTGTTCACATACTTCTTTGGCCATGCTTAAATGACAAAGAATGGTAGACCAGGAGGAAACCAGAGTCTCAAAACTAGAGCAGGTGGGCCAAAAGTTTGGTGATGGTACTGAAAGCCCATCCAGGATCCAGGGAATCACTTGGGACTGAGCACCAATGGAATCAAGGCCAGAAGCAGAACAAGGGGTAGTGGGGTGACGGCTAAGGGGTCTTCTAGGATAGAGAACATGAGGTGTCTGGCAGGCCAGCTGGTGATGTCCTGTAGCAGAGAGCAAGACCCCACATCCCATCTGGCAGATCAGGGGAAGCATGCAGCCCTTGCTGTTGGGAATGTAAAGAAACTTTCAGGAGAAAGGCGAGTTCCACACAAGGAGTAGGGCAGAGCCCTGTTACTCATCTGAACACAGTTCAAAGCCCCAGTTGTCCAATTTGAATGGTATCAGGATCCCCTGGAGGCTTATTGAAACCCAATTCCTAGATTTTCTCATTCAGCAGGTCCGTGGCAGGTGGGGCCTGAGGATCTGCACTGGGAACGAGTTCCCAGGTGACACCAATGCTGCTCATCTGGGGCCGTGCTCTGAGGACCTTGACATAGAATGAGACCACAAGACAGGCCAGTTTGATACAGACACCTGAATACAGCTTTAAAATGCCCATTCATACCCAGTTCCTTTAGGCAGACAGAAACCTGAAATAGGTTCAGGATTCAGACAAAACAGACAAGCTGATCTAATCAACAGATTTTGGAGTCAGATACTCACAATGGGCAGTGACTCAAGTGCTCTGAGCCTGGTTCTTCATCTCTAAAAGAAGGACAGTATCAGATACCATGAAGAGATGTAAGAACTGACAAGAATTGACAGAGATCAAGTATGGAAGGTGCTGGCATGAAGTCTGGCCAGAATGAGCCCTCACTAGACAGAATGATAACAAGGCGGAGTAATGAGACGGAATGACTGCCTGATAGCAAGGCCCCTGCCAGTGTCTGCAGAACATAGGGGGGGACGAGAACAGCATCTTGAGTGACCAGGTTGTGGTGCCGTGGACAAGGGGAGCCAGCCCCTTCAATCCTGTGGCCCTCTGGTGCTGTGGTCTCTGTCTTATACTTATTCTGCCAGGCTTTCATGGCAATTTGAGGGCTTGCGGCAGCAGTGATGGGAGCTGGGGTGAGGGTGGTGGTACAGGTGGTTTGTATGTACCTTCAGGCAGGGCATGTAAGAAGCTGTCAGGATGGCTTCTCTCCAGCAGGTGCATTTTACAGCTTATGATTTGCAGTGAGGGCCATTATGTCCACAAAGCACACAGCATTATTTATATGTTTGTTCCCTGCCTTGTTCTGGGAAGATTTACGGGAGCTGCCCACCCTGGTAAATTAATCCACTATCTGTGCCTGTGAGGGAGGAGCAAGTTCCTTCAAGTCATCGGCGCAGGCAGGCGGGCTTGGTGCCATGGTCTTGGCAGCAAACCCCAGCCCCATCGTGATACAGTCCAGAGAGGACAGGTGGAGCAGCTGCATGGAGGGAGGACCTGCTGGCCCCAGACAGGTTTTCTCATTCACCAGGTCCAGGGCAGCCCCAAGGATTTGCACTTCTAACGGGTAACCAGAGATGCTGGTACCACTGGTTTGGGAGTCCCATTCTGATGAAGCCCTGACCTGGGGGAAACCTACGCTGAGCTCTTGCTTCTGAAAGTGTAAGCTGGACACTGTGTCTGTGCTCCATGGGAAGCTGGGCCTGTTTTAGGTTCTGTCTCCACTCCTGCAGCTGCCAGGAGCCTCTCCCTTGTGCTTACCTTCCTTAGATACCCTGTGTGCTAGAACTTTCCAGCCCTGCCACCATAGAAACCCTCAGTCCTCTGCCTCTCACTTTCAGGCCTTTCCGGGAGCCAGCATCCTAATTTGGCTGTGTTTTCACTAAGGCACGGAGCGATGATGTGACAGGTGGCTCTGCCTTGGTGGAGCAGACAGAGAGAGACCACCTTTGGCAGATAGCTTGGTTCAGAAAGTAAGCTGGCCAGGTTGGGTGAAACTGGGCAAGTTAAGTTCTCAGTTATTAATTTGTAAAATGGACAAAATACAACTTTATAAAATTGCTGTAAGCCATCAATTTTATACTATAAAGGACTTGTTGTGTCACTACTCTTCCCTTTCCTTCCAAAATATATTGTAACAAGAGCCTTAGGGAGAGATTTGGGGGATGGTGATGGGCCAGAGCAGGGACTGTGGAATGATCTGGGGACCAGGGGTTCCCCCACTGAGCATTCTTTAGTTCACAGGCTGTATATGGAGGGGTTCCTCTCAGCCCCCTGATTTCTATTTGCCCCAAATACACTGCATGAGTAAATAAATATTTTAGTTGAAATGGTCAGTTTCCAGTGTAAATAGTTTTGAACTCTCTTACTGCTCATGCTTAAATTCCAACAGACACCTTATATTCTGTGTGATGATAATAATGACAAGAGAAGCTATCTTTATTAGCTCTATGTGCCAGGCACTGTGCTAACCACTTCCATGGTTTAGCAACTTATAACTCAGATAAGCCAGGGAAGGAGGTATTATTACAATTAACCTTCCTTTTACAGATGAAGCAGAAAGGAATTGGCACAGGGCTAGCAGTGGCAGAGCTGGGTTTGAATGTAGTGTCAAGTGCTGACCCCCAGCACCCAGGCCCACAACCACCCAGTCCTGCCTGGAAGGCCCAGCCCCCATGAATGCAGGATGTCTGATGGTCGTGTGTAGAGGCTGGAAATTTCACAGCTTGAATTGGCAGTAACAATAATGCTCCTTCTGCAAATGATCACTTCCCCTCCTACCTAGGAGTGTGTAGGAGGTTACAGGGCAGCAAGGAGAGGGTTCCAGGAATGTCTGTTTGGTCTCAAGAATGATAACATGGCAAGCAAGTGATCTGCAGGTGTCACCAGGGCTGAGGGGGCCGTATGTGGTGTGCTTGAGAAGCGAGACAAGTGGAGACTCCTTCCCAGCTCCCCAGGTTCTTTGAAGCACATAAAAGAGGAGGGCAGTAGCTCTTGGGGCTTATAAGTGAGGGTCCCTGAGGCAGAGGGGCAGGCCTCATAGGCAGGCTGAAGAGCAATCAGTTTTTTTCCCCAACAGTGGTGAGCCTTACCCAGAGTGTTTGCAGGCCCAATGGAGCCAGTGGGAGACACAGCTGCCTGCCTTTGGTGGAGGTGGGGAAGTCCTTAATGCTAGAGGGGAAAGCATTTCCCCAGAAACACTCATGCCAAATGGTCTGTTTAATGGCCACCACACTGGGGAGGCCACTAGCCACAATGAAGAAAAGGTTCCCTCCCAGCACTGACATCCTCTAGCGACATAACACATTCTGCCTTCCCTCCAACTCTGCCCATCCTGGCACCAGGTCCAGCCTCAGGGGAGTAAGGAGTTGTTAGGCCATGGGGAACAAGTATTTTAGAGCCCAACCCGCCCCGTCCCTGTTCCAGACCCTCCCAGCTGCACTAGGGCCCTGTGAAGGGCTGCAGCAGGCAGGGGATCAGTATTCTCAGCTGAACTGGCCTAAATTTCAATATCTGCAAATGACCTGGAAGTTAGGTAATCTGTCTAAGGAGGGGAATTGCGATCCTTATTGCCCAACTGCGAGCAGGGGCTGGATACACAAATCATTTGATGTTTCTGTCTGCAGTGAGCTGACCTTCTGCATATTCATTAGCTCTGGCTGCTATAACAAATTACCACCAGCTGAGGGGCTTAAACACAGACCTGTATCTCCTCACAGTTTACAAACTTCACAGGGGCCGGAAGTCTGAGGTCAGGGTATCCACAGGTCATTCTCTTCTGAGGCCGCTCTCTCTAGTCGGCAGACGGCCGTCTTCTCCCTGTGTCCTCACCTGGCCTCTTCTCTGCGTATCTGTGTCCAAATGTCCTCTTCTAACAAGAATTAAAACCATCATTTAAACTTAATCACCTCTTTAAAAGACCTCCAAACACTCTAAAGTCACCCTGGGGTACTGGAGTAAGGACTTAAAATGAATATTTTTGGGGGAACACAGTTCAGCTCATAACCCTCCATTACATGCGACCTGCCATGGTCCTTAGGAAGAGTGCGTTTCCCTAGAGTGCTCCCTCAGAATGCCCCATACAGCCTGCAGCGCTGGTGACACAGCTCGTGCTGCCCAGACCTCTCACGGCTGCCCTCAAATGGCATGGCCAGCAGGAACAGCTACCTTTGGGAACCCAGTTGCTCTTTACAGCGATTCATCCTACAGATGGCTGGGACTTTGGGGAAGGAGAACGTCCCCAGCGTTCCTTATTCTGTGCAAAAGGCAGGTCGCAAAGCACACAGTACAGCATGATTCTATTTTAATAGAGTGTGTGTGCGCACATGCATGGGGATCATGCCTCATATCTGTGCAAGCAAAGAACGCTGATGTGACAGCCCATGGAGGGGGCAGAGGTTATCCCTGAGGGTTGGAAGATGGGAGATTGCCATTTCTAAAAATTCTTGCCTGTATTTATCAAATTTTCTACAACCAATTTATATTACCTTTGTAATGTAAAAGAGAGAAAGGCCTGCATAACAAAGAAACAGAAAGAAGGCAAATGCATAGCCTCCAAGAGCTGGAGTCAGTGAATGGAATTTGGATTTCTGATCCAGGACTTGAAAGGTGTTGTAAATCCAGAAATAGCAAAATGAAAACCACCAGATCAATAAAATGGTATATAGGAAAAGTTTATCATGTATATAAGAACAGTTTGTGAACTGGGAGCTTTCAAACCCAAACCTGATATGAAACTCAGAGGCGTGAGGTTATAGAACAGCTTATGAAGTGAGAAGATGTGGTTGAACCTTTACAGTGATTGGTCATTACAATGGGTATTTCCAGATGGTAGGGGATTGGTTACAAGTGATTATCTTGTGCCATTTTTAAGAATGTGACTTGAGTTTCTTTTATGATGGTGAGAAGCATTTGCAAGAAATAGCCTATGTTAAGTTTCATTTTATGTTCATGAAATAAACTAGATTTAGTTTTGCTTATATGGTTTAAATGGTTTAGTCTGCTCAGGGAATTTTCAAGTCTGCTCTCCATTTGGTATTTAATTTTAACAAACTTCAGAATTATGGGTGTGGGGGTTACAAGAGAGAATGGAATGTACCCGGAGGGGATGAACATTTTCCCAGTTAAGACACCAGAAGCAGGGTTTGGCATGCGATGGAGGCTGGGACGCCATCTCTAGAGCTGCCTCAGAGAACCCTGGAGATGGATGTCCAAGCAAGAACCAGATAGCTGCATCAAAGAGATGAACAGGATTCAAGGAGATGACATTTAAGGTCCCTCCAAACCCTGAGATTTTGTGGTTCTGTGAAAATGTAAAACCCCTGAGTTAAGCCATCTTTGAAGACTCAGTGACATTTGATGCTAAGAGCATCTGTTGATATTTTCTTTGAAAGCTGCACTGTGCCAACTCTACCTGGAAGGATGACCTGCAGGACGTTGGAATATTTTGTTAATCTCCATAGCAACTCTTTTGGCAGAAGTATATTCTTAGAAGGATCTGAAGGCAGAAAGACAGTGTGGCATTATTTTTTCATCTCCAAACCTCATGTCCAAGTTAACTACCATTTAATGAAATGGCATTTATTTCTCAGATCTGCCCTTTTTTTTTTCTTTTGTAGATAATTATTTTTTATTGAAGGGTAGTTGACACACAGTATTACATTAGTTTCAGGTGTACAACACAGTAATTCAACATCTATATACATGATAATTCTAGGTACCAGCTATCACCATACCAAGTTGTTACAATATTTTGACTATATTCCTTATGCTATACATTACATCCCGGTTACTTACTTATTTTACAATTGGAAGTGTGTACTTTTTTTTTTTTTGTGAGGGCATCTCTCATATTTATTGATCAAATGGTTGTTAACAACAATAAAATTCTGTATAGGGGAGTCAATGCTCAATGCACAATCATTAATCCACCCCAAGCCTAATTTTCGTCAGTCTCCAATCTTCTGAAGCATAACAAACAAGTTCTTACATGGAGAACAAATTCTTACATAGTGAATAAGTTACATGGTGAACAGTACAAGGGCAGTCGTCACAGAAACTTTCGGTTTTGCTCATGCATTATGAACTATAAACAGTCAGTTCAAATATGAATATTCATTTGATTTTTATACTTGATTTATATGTGGATACCACACTTCTCTCTTTATTATTATTATTTTTAATAAAATGCTGAAGTGGTAGGTAGATACAAGATAAAGGTAGAAAACATAGTTTAGTGTTGTAAGAGAGCAAATGTAGATGATCAGGTGTGTGCCTGTAGACTATGTGTTAATCCAAGCTAGACAAGGGCAATAAAACATCCACGTATGCAGAAGATTTCTCTCAGAACTGGGGGGTGAGGTTCTAGGCCTCACCTCTGTTGATCCCCAATTTCTCTCCTGATGGCCCCCCTGCGACTGTGTCTGTCTTAGGTTGTTCCTCCCTTGAGGAATCTTACCCGTCTCTGGCTAACCAGTCATCTTCCGGGGCCATACAGGGAAATGTAAAGTTGGTAAGTGAGAGAGAAGCCTTATTGTTTGAAAAGGTTAGCTTTTTACTTCTTTGCATATTAATGCCCTGTGGCTTCTATGCCCAGCATTTGTCTTGAGTTATCTTTACCACTTGGAAGAATTATGATACTCTGTAAATTCGATATGAGGCACAAATTCTATTTAAGAGTTGTAATTAGGAAGGAAGAAGAAAAGCTATAGAAGTAGCAGGCGGAAGAAAACATGGGAAGATTGATTATTTCTTTGACATATCTTCTTGTAGAGTAACTTCAGCATGGATAGGTTTTAAACTACTAATTAAATTGTGCACACACATTAACATAATAGGAGTACAGTTACTTAACCAAAGCATACCTGTAATTACCAGCCATCTCCAGTGAAACCAAGAAAACCAGTTAGGCACCTTAGGCATTTGTGAAAGCTTATCTATGATATGGTGGATATTGTCCAACTGAACTTGAACAGTCTGAGAGAATTCAGACAAATTAAAACAACCCATTCCTGGGGACTGTTCACATCCCATATGTTCTTTTAACAGTAAATAGTCTGTAGTTGTAAGATTTTGGAGTGCTACAATTTGCACTTCTCCTAATTCTTGGTTGAGTTCCAACAATATAGATCCAGTCAAATTTGTTGTTTTACTGTACGCACAGGCCAGCTTAGATATCTCCTTCTTCATTCCCATGGCAAGTCCAGGAACTGGTGGGATGAGTGCATCTACACCTGTAGCAGTGTGTGGATCTTTGTTGGGGTTTTTTGATGTTCATCTTCTGGCATGAGTCTTCCAGAGAGTGCTGATGTTGGAAGTTCTTTTTCATATCGTATCTTAGTTCATTTTCGGGGTAGCCAAATTAGGCTTTGATCCTCTGTATAAACACAAACAGACCCTTTGCCTACACTTTTATATGCCCTTTATACTATTGTGTAGAACTCATTGGAGGTCACCACACAGGAACTGCTTTTTTTTTGTTGTTGTTGTTATCATTAATCTACACTTACATGACGAATATCATGTTTACTAGGCTCTCCCCTATACCAGGTCCCCCCTATAAACCCCTTTACAGTCACTGTCCATCAGCATAGCAAAATGTTGTAGAATCACTACTTGTCTTCTCTGTGTTGTACAGCCCTCCCCTTTCTCCCACCCCCCCATGCATGCTAATCTTAATACCCCCCTTCTTCTTCCCCCCAACTTATCCCTCCCTACCCACCCATCCTCCCCAGTCCCTTTCCCTTTGGTACCTGTTAGTCCATTCTTGAGTTCTGTGATTCTGCTGCTGTTTTGTTCCTTCAGTTTTTCCTTTGTGCTTATACTCCACAGATGAGTGAAATCATTTGGTATTTCTCTTTCTCCACTTGGCTTGTTTCACTGAGCATAATACCCTCCAGCTCCATCCATGTTGCTGCAAATGGTAGGATTTGCCCTTTTCTTATGGCTGAGTAGTATTCCATTGTGTATATGTACCACATCTTCTTTACCATTCATCAATCGATGGACATTTAGGTTGCTTCCAATTCTTGGCTATTGTAAATAGTGCTGCAATAAACATAGGGGTGCATTGGTCTTTCTCAAACTTGATTGCTGCATTCTTAGGGTAAATTCCTAGGAGTGCAATTCCTGGGTCAAATGGTAAGTCTGTTTTGAGCATTTTGATGTACCTCCATACTGCTTTCCACAATGGTTGAACTAATTTACATTCCCACCAGCAGTGTAGGAGGGTTCCCCTTTCTCCACAGCCTCGCCAACATTTGTTGTTGTTTGTCTTTTGGATGGCAGCCATCCTTACTGGTGTGAGGTGATACCTCATTGTAGTTTTAATTTGCATTTCTCTGATAATTAGCGATGTGGAGCATCTTTTCATGTGTCTGTTGGCCATCTGTATTTCTTTTTTGGAGAACTGTTCAGTTCCTCTGCCCATTTTTTAATTGGGTTATTTGTTTTTTGTTGAGGCATGTGAGCTCTTTATATATTCTGGACGTCAAGCCTTTATCGGATGTGTCATTTTCAAATATATTCTCCCATACTGTAGGGTTCCTTTTTGTTCTATTGATGGTGTCTTTTGCTGTACAGAAGCTTTTCAGCTTAATATAGTCCCACTTGTTCATTTTTGCTGTTGTTTTCCTTGCCCGGGGAGATATGTTCAAGAAGAGGTCACTCATGTTTATGTCTAAGAGGTTTTTGCCTATGTTTTCTTCCAAGAGTTTAATGGTTTCATGACTTACATTCAGGTCTTTGATCCATTTTGAGTTTACTTTTGTATATGGGGTTAGACAATGGTCCAGTTTCATTCTCCTACATGTAGCTGTCCAGTTTTGCCAGCACCATCTGCTGAAGAGACTGTCATTTCGCCATTGTATGTCCATGGCTCCTTTATCAAATATTAATTGACCATATATGTCTGGGTTAATGTCTGGATTCTCTAGTCTGTTCCATTGGTCTGTGGCTCTGTTCTTGTGCCAGTACCAAATTGTCTTGATTACTATGGCTTTTTAGTAGAGCTTGAAGTTGGGGAGTGAGATCCCCCCTACTTTATTCTTCTTTCTCAGGATTGCTTTGGCTATTTGGGGTCTTTGATGTTTCCATATGAATTTTTGAATTATTTGTTCCATTTCATTGAAGAATGTTGCTGGTAGTTTCATAGGGATTGCATCAAATCTATATATTGCTTTGGACAGGATGGCCATTTTGACGATATTAATTCTTCCTAGCCATGAGCATGGGATGAGTTTCCATCTGTTAGTGTCCCCTTTAATTTCTCTTAAGAGTGACTTGTAGTTTTCAGAGTATAAGTCTTTCACTTCTTTGGTTAGGTTTATTCCTAGGTATTTTATTTTTTTGATGCAATTGTGAATGGAGTTGTTTTCCTAATTTCTCTTTCTGTTGGTTCATTGTTAGTGTATAGGAAAGCCACAGATTTCTGTGTGTTGATTTTGTATCCTGCAACTTTGCTGTATTCTGATATCAGTTCTAGTAGTTTTGGGGTGGAGTCTTTAGGGTTTTTTATGTACAGTATCATGTCATCTGCAAGTAGTGACAGTTTAACTTCTTCTTTACCGACTTGGATTCCTTGTATTTTTTTGTTTTGTCTGATTGCCGTGGCTAGGACCTCCAGTACTATGTTAAATAACAGTGGGGAAAGTGGGCATCCCTGTCTAGTTCCCGATCTCAGAGGAAAAGCTTTCAGCTTCTCGCTGTTCAATATAATGTTGGCTGTGGGTTTATCATAGATGGCCTTTATTATGTTGAGGTACTTGCCCTCTATTCCCATTTTGCTGAGAGTTTTTATCATGAATAGATGTTGAACTTTGTCAAATGCTTTTTCAGCATCTATGGAGATGATCATATGGTTTTTGTCTTTCTTTTTGTTGATGTGGTAGATGATGTTGATGGACTTTCGAATGTTGTACCATCCTTGCATCCCTGGGATGAATCCCACTTGGTCATGGTGTATGATCCTTTTGATGTATTTTTGAATTCAGTTTGCTAATATTTTGTTGAGTATTTTTGCATCTACGTTCATCAGGGATATTGGTCTGTAGTTTTCTTTTTCGGTGGGGTCTTTGCCTGGTTTTGGTATTAGGGTGATGTTAGCTTCATAGAATGAGTTTGGGAGTATCCCCTCCTCTTCTATTTTTTGGAAAACTGTAAGGAGAATGGGTATTATGTCTTCCCTGTATGTCTGATAAAATTCCGAGGTAAATCCATCTGGCCCAAGGGTTTTGTTCTTTGGCAGTTTTTTGATAACCGCTTCAATTTCGTTGCTGGTAATTGGTCTGTTTAGATTTTCTGTTTCTTTCTGGGTCAGTCTTGGAAGGTTGTATTTTTCTAGGAAGTTGTCCATTTCTCCTAGGTTTTCCAGCTTGTTAGCATATAGGTTTTCATAGTATTCTCTAATAATTCTTTGTATTTCTGTGGGGTCCATCGTGATTTTTCCTTTCTCATTTCTGATACTGTTGATTTGCGTTGACTCTCTTTTCCTCTTAATAAGTCTGGCTAGAGGCTTATCTATTTTGTTTATTTTCTCAAAGAACCAGCTCTTGGTTTCATTGATTTTTGCTATTGTTTTATTCTTCTCAATTTTATTTATTTCTTCTCTGATCTTTATTATGTCCCTCCTTCTGCTGACCTCAGGCCTCATTTGTTGTTCTTTTTCCAATTTCGATAGTTGTGACATTAGACCATTCATTTGGGATTGTTCTTCCTTCTTTAAATATTCCTGGATTGCTCTATACTTTCCTCTTAAGACTGCTTTTGCTGTGTCCCACAATAGTTGGGGCTTTGTGTTGTTGTTGTCATTTGTTTCCATATATTGCTGGATCTCCATTTTGATTTGGTCATTGATCCATTGATTATTTAGGAGCGTGTTGTTAAGCCTCCATATGTTTGTGAGCCTTTTTGCTTTCTTTGTACAGTTTACTTCTAGTTTTATGCCTTTGTGGTCTGAAAAGTTGGTTGGTAGGATTTCAATCTTTTGGAATTTACTGAGGCTCTTTTTGTGGCCTAGTATGTGGTCTATTCTGGAGAATGTTCCATGTGCATTTGAGAAGAATGTGTATCCTGTTGCTTTTGGATGTAGAGTTCTGTAGATGTCTATTAGGTCCATCTGTTCTAGTGTGTTGCTCAGTGCCTCTGTGTCCTTACTTATTTTCTGTCTGGTGGATCTGTCCTTTGGAGTGAGTGGTGTGTTGAAGTCTCCTAGAATGAATGCTTTGCATTCTATTTCCTCCTTTAGTTCTGTTAGTATTTGTTTCAGGTATGTTGTTGCTCCTGTGTTGGGTGCATATATATTTATAATGGTTATATCCTCTTGTTGGACTGAGCCCTTTATCATTATGTAATGTCCTTCTTTGTCTTTTGTTACTTTCTTTATTTTGAAGTCTGTTTTGTCTGATACCAGAATTGCAACACCTGCTTTCTTCTCTCTGTTGTTTGCATGAAATATCTTTTTCCATACCTTGACTTTATGTCTGTGCATGTCTTTGGGTTTGAGGTGAGTTTCTTGTAAGCAGCATATGTATGGATCTTGCTTTTTTATCCATTGTATTAGTCTATGTCTTTTGATTGGTGCATTCAGTCCATTTACATTTAGGGTGATTATTGAAAGGAATGTACTTATTGCCATTGCAGGCTTTAAGTTTGTGGTTACCAAAGGTTCAGGGTTAGCTTCTTTACTATCTTACTGTCTAACTTAACTCGCTTGTTGAGCTATTATAAATGCGGTCTGATGATTCTTTATTTCTCTCCCTTCTTATTCCACCTCCTCCCTTCTTCATATGTTGGGTGTTTTGTTCTGTGCTCTTTTTAGGAGTGCTCCCATCTAGAGAAGGCCCTGTAGAATGCCCTGAAGAGGTGGTTTGTGGGAGGCAAATTCCCTCAACTTTTGCTTGTCCGGAAGTTTTTAAATCCCTCCTTCATATTTAAATGATATTCGTGCTGGATACAGTAGTCTTGGTTCGAGACCCTTCTGTTTCATTGCATTAAGTATATCATGCTATTCTCTTCTGGCCTGTAGGGTTTCTGTTGAGAAGTCTGATGATAGCCTGATGGGTTTTCCTTTGTAGGTAACCTTTTTTTTCTCTCTGGCTGCCTTTAATACTTTGTCCTTGTCTTTGATCTTTGCCATTTTAATTATTATGTCTTGGTGTTGCCGTCCTTGGATCCCTTGTCATGGGAGTTCTGTGTACCTCTGTGGTCTGAGAGGCCATTTCTTCCCCTAGTTTGGGGAAGTTTTCGGCAATTATTTCTTCAAAGACACTTTCTATCCCTTTTCCTCTCTCTTCTTCTTCTGGTACCCCTATAATGTGGATATTGTTCCGTTTCGTTTGTTCACTCAGCTCTCTTAAAATTCTTTCATTCCTGGAGATCCTTTTATCTCTCTCTGCATCAGCTTCTCTGCGTTCCTGTTCTCTGTTTTCTAGTCCATTAATGGTCTCCTGCATCTTGTCCATTCTGTTTTGAAGTCCTTCCAGAGCTTGTTTTATTTCTGTATTCGCCTTCCTTAGTTCTTGCATATTTCTCTGCAAGTCCAACAGCATGGTTATGACTTTTGTTTTGAATTCTTTTTCAGGAAGACTGGTTAGATCTATCTCCCCAGGTTCCTTCTCAGAGGAAGATGTAGCAGATGCCGAAGCTGTCTGGGTTAGCGTTGTCTGGATCATATTTTTTTGCCTTTTCATGTTGACAGGTGCTATTGACTGTCAGCTGGGAGGGCCAAACTTTTCACTTGCTACTGGCCTTTCTTTACTGGGACAACTGCGACCCCTAGTGGCTTGTTTTGGGTAATTGCGTGTAGACTGGGTCTTTGTGTCTTGCCCGGCCGGAGTGGAGGAAGCTCCCTTTCTGAGGGCGTGACCAGCCTTAGGCTGCTTCTCTGCTTTCACAGCGCCTGGAGGGGTAATGGACAGGGGGGCTGTTTGGCTGTTTACCTCCGTGAGGGGTCTCAGAGCTGTTGCCCAGGGGGTTATTGCACCCGGTTTTCCCTGTAATTTCCAGCCACTGGGCTGTAACCTGTGTTGTTTTCATCCAGCTGTTCTGTCCCTGTCCCTTTAAGACTTTCAAAAAGCACTTGCTTTTCTTTGTCACAGGGGCATCAGCTTCGGAACCTGCTCAGAGGTCTTGCTGCCCTGTTTCCCTAGTTTCCAGCCCTCCACGCATGCACTGTGTCTGTGCTCTGGTGCGGGTGGCTGGGGCTGGGTGTTTAGCAGTCCTGGGCTCCCTCTCCCTCCCCCCGGGAGCTGGGGGGAAGCATGCTCGGGTCCCGCCGGGCCGAGGGTTGTATCTTACCCCTTTCACCAGGCGTTGGGGCTCTCGCACATGTGGATGTAGTCTGGCTGTTGTCCTGTGTCTTCTGGTCTCTCTTTTAGGATTAGTTGTATTTATTGTATTTTCAAAAATATATATGTTTTTGGGAGGCGATTCCCTCTGTCCTACTCACGCTGCCATGTTGGCTCCGCCTCAGATCTGCCTTTTTCTGCATCTTAATTCCATTACCTGCCATGGGTTCCTAGTTTGGGCAGGACACGGGGGTGGGCTAATCACTTACTGGTATTTTGCATGAACCAATAACATTTCCAATCTCAGGTGATACTGATTTATAGACAGTATTGAAAGTGGGAGGGGTTGAGTAACTGAAACCTGGTCCAAGGGTATAGGTTCAGATCACCAACAAGAGAAGGTGCTGGGTATAGCAGCATTTCCACAAAAGATATAGTCATTTCATAATAAGTGCTCTAAAGATTCTAAGGAAAAATATCCTTAAACCGAGAAAAGTCATGAACAAGACCATTTGCTCTGGCCTCCACCTGCCTGAAATGCACTCCCAATTTCTTTCCACTTATCCAGATTTTACCTCTTCCTCCAGAGCCATTTCAAATCCAGTTCTTCCTGTATAAATCCAACCCTGACTCACCCATCCCAATGTATTGCTTTCTCCTATAAATTTCCTCGAGCAGTTATTGACAATTCATTGCTCTGCTTTGTGCTGTCTTTCATTACAAGCTTGAATGTCTATTAAAACATTTTTGTATGCTTGCAGCCCCTAATAGTGTTTAGTAAAGTGCTGTGGAAGTAGTAGACACTCAATAAAGATCGTCAGATTTGTTATGAAGATCACTGTTACTGTGAACAGCAAGTGTGTACTGCCCAGTGATTTTGTACTCAGCTGAGGCAAACCCCAATGGTGGTCCTCCTCTCCTCCACCCTATGGTCATGAGACCAACTTCAGCATCTACAGGAATGCCAAGTCTAGCATGTTGCCCTCTGTGGTTCTCAGCTTTCTCCTCTCCAAAGACATCTGGACTGGCTTTGGCCACTCACTCCCATGGCCACAGCTACAGAGCTTCTCACAACCTCTGGAGCAGTGATTCAGACCTGCGCCCCCTGCCATGTCTCTGTTGCTCCCCTGGTTCTCCCGTCCTGAGTGTCCTTTGATGGCATCAGAACCTGCAGTATCCTCCCCCCTCTTCTTGCCTGTGGGACTCTCTCCTTTTAGATTCCCGAGTTCATCATTTCATCACACTAAATGCTCTTGTCCCTCTATCCTTTTGTTGTACACATAAGGCAAAGCCTCAACCCCGAATGGGCCTCCTGCCACTGAACTCAAGCTCTGAGTGGTGTGAGGGATCCATACCACAGGGCTGATGTGCTGATCACCAGCCCCAGGCAGTCCTCCACCCTCTCTCAACTTTAAGGAAATTCCAACTCCTCAAAGGTCGTGGTACAGTTTAGCCACCCTCCCGAACATCTGACTGCCCTTTGCCCATGTGTTCCCCACAGGTGAACGCATCTTCTGTTGCACACCCTCTTCCTTGGAACTGAAAACACACTTAACAGAAACATCACCACCCTCTTCTCCCTGCCTCCTATGTTATCTTGGAGGAGCCCTGTCCTCCTGAACCAGTTCCTTCACCTGCACGTAGGACTCAACCCTTTGTCTTTGCAGGCACTCTGCTTATTCATAAACCCTTTGTTGTCCTGTTTATTCAACCTTCCCCTCTCAAATGGGTCTGTCCTACTGGTCCTTGAACATGCTCGAGCTCTCACATTAAACAAAACAAGAACCAACTTCACATTTGCTGACATCTGCTCTTTATTACGCCTCATGGCCAGTCCTCTTCACTTTTTCTCACCACTTCCTCACCTCTCGTTTATTCCTGCAGCAGATTGTCTCTTCCAAAGAAAACCACACAAGTGTAAATCCCATTCCTCCCACTCTTCTCACACTGTAATGGATGTGGGGTTCTGGGAGGATCTTTGGGTCTGTCCTAGGCAATGGAATATGGTGAAGTGTTTCTACCTGACCTTTGAAGCTAGGTCATAGCAGGCAATATGGCACTTCTCTCTCTCTCTCTCTCTCTCTCTCTGAATGCACATCTTGGGAGCCTTAAGCCAACTTGTAAGAAGTCTGGCTTCCCTAAAGCTGCCACCCTAAAGAGGCCATGTGGACACACAGAGAGATGCTCAAGGAGCACCCCTTGCTCCAGCCCAGTTTAAGTCTTCCTAGTCTCAACCACCAGACATGGGCATGCAGATGGTTCCAGATGGTTCTAGGCCCCCAGCCTTTGAACTGCCTCAGCTCGCACTGAGAAGCCATTCCCCACCCAGCCCTGCTGAAACTGTAGGTTCTTGAGCAAATCTTGTGAGCAAAAATGCTGTTATAAGCCACTAAGTTTTGGAGTGATTTGTTACACAGCGTTAGCTACCCAAGTCTCCTATGGGGCTCTTAATAACAGCCCCAAACCCCTTATACTCTGTCACATGCTTGAAATGGCTCTTGTGAGGCTCACCATACTGCAAAGTCAGACAGGTGTTGTTTAGACCACCTCTTTATGGGCACTTAGTCCTCCCCACTGTTGATCACCCCAGCTTGAAATTCTGGATTCTCTTTCATATCTAACCCTCTTTTGGACTTTCTGGTCTTCTTCCTACCTCTCAGGTTTCTTCTTACCACCTTTTTCCAAATTATTCTGTCCCTAACTCTTAAGTACTGAAATTCTTCAAGACTCAAGCCTACACTTTCTTCTCTTCTCACTCTGTGCTGTCTCCCTAGGCAGTTTGTTCCATGTTCACCTGTCTGTCACCACTTCTGTGCACAAGAGCCACAATACACATCATGTCTCTGAGCTCCTGACCTATATATCCAGCTGCCTAGTGGTAATTCCCCCTTGGGAATGTCAGAGTTGCCTCAGATTCAACATGGCTAAAATTTCACCACTGTACCCATGATCCACTCCTCTCCCACCTGCTCTGCCTTGGAGTTCATGAGACTCGAGCATGGTGTGGGTGTTATTCTGACTAGTATTTGAATATGACAGAGGAAGTTCCTGCCTTCATGGAGCTTCTGTTCTAGATAGTTGGAGCCAACAGTTAAATACATAAATGTAAGTAAGCAAACTAAAAGATGGTGGCAAGTACCTGACAGCAGATTTTATAGAGGCAATGTGCTGGAGACGGTCTGGCTGGTCATGAAGAGGAGACATAAAAGCTGAGATGTGAACACCAAAAAGAGCCTCGGGCCATGGAAAGGGGTGAAGAATTGGTACATGCTACATGATAGATGACCTTGAAAACCTGTGCTAAGTGAAGGAAGCCAGTCACAAAGACCACTTATTGTATGATTCCCATTTATAGGAAACGTCTAGAAGAGACAGATCTATAGAGAAGGAAAGTAGATTGTAGTTGCCTACGACTGGGGGCTGGGGTAAATTAGGAGTGATTGCTAATGAGTATGGGATTTCTTTTTTGATTGATGAAAATGTTCTAAACTTGATAGGTGAAACCATTGAATTAGACACTTCAAATAAGTAAATTATATGGTATGTGAATTAGATATCAATAAAACTTTTGTAAAAAGAAAACTGAGCCACCACATAGAGCTTAGGTGGCAAGGGCATTCACAGCAGAGAGAAGAGTGATAAAAAGACCCTGAGGTGGAAACAAAACCTTGGAATTTGCAGGTTGCTTAATGAATTCCACTGTGTGCTCTGAGAGTTAAGGGGATGCTGAGCGGAGGTGGAACAAAGAAGGCACCTCCAGCCAGATCAAACAGGGAAGCTAGGACTGGGATGGAAACCATGGTGTGGGCTAAGCAGAGAAGTGACATGTCTGGCTTAAAAAGATCTCTCTGGCTTCCAGCTGGAGAATAGCATGACACAACCAGAGGCAAGGAGACCAGTGCAGAGGCTGCTGCTGGAGGCCAGGCAGGATGTGGCGGTGGTGCAGCTGGAGTGGAAATGATGGTGACGGGAAGAACTGGGTCTATTTGGGACATGTTTTGGAGCTGCGGTCAACAGAACTTGTGGAGGCATTAAATGTGGGGAATGAGGGCAAGAGAAGACTTGGAGATGACCCCTAGACCCCTGGTTCAAGTGATGGGAGAAGGATGGTGGTGCCACTTCCTGAGATGGCAGAGAGTCAGGGCAAGTATGTTGCAGTGACTTAAGAGTTTTATTTTGTCTGTGTTAAATCTCAGATACCTGTTGAACATGGAAATGGTGAGTCTGTAGAAATCAGGGCTGGAATTAGAGATTTGGGAGCTTAGTGTTGTTGTTTAAACCCACGGGGCTGAAGAGGTCACTTAGGGGAAATGGGTAGTTATAACCACAAAAGGAGACACAGCCCAGAGCCTTGGGGACACTGACATAGAGTACGAACAGCCTACAGACCATGAGCAAAGAGAAAACCCAGGAGAGTGGAAGGCACCTTTGGCCAAAAGGGAAAGCGAGTGGTCTTGCCACCCAGCCCGACAGTCATCCTTGACACGTCCTCATCCCTTGCCCTCCATGTCCCATTTGGCTGTCAGTGTTATGCTCTGAATATCTCTCCGATCTCTCCACTGCTCTGTTGCTCTGCCACAGCTACCCTAGACCAAGGTGTTGCATTTCTCACTTGTACCTCTCCTGTAGCCTTTTGACTGGCTCACCTCCATCCCCTCCTGACATTCCCTCTTTTCTGTCCCAAACTGCCATTCCAGGTTTTTTGTCAAAATGCAAATTGGATCACACACCACATGCCTGAGTGCTCTCGCACTAATGCAATAGCTTGCCTTAGCTTATAGGATTAGGAGTCTAAACCTCACTTGGCCCACAGAGCCTGGGTGTTCTGGGCTCATCTTTACAGAGCTGGCCTTTCTAGCTCTGGCTGGAATGGTTTCAATCCTTGCTTTGTTCACATTCACCACACAAGCCCTCTTCTTCCTGCCACATCATCCCCTGCTACAGGGCCTTTGCACATGTCATCTCTTCCCTCTTCCATCAGTTAATCCCTCCCATCTCTCTTCTAGAAAACCTCCACAGCACTCCTAAAATCAGATTCCTCCATCATGTGCCTCTCCTTCTGAGTGTCCAAAGGGAGTTAATTGTGTGATAATTTTCTATCACATTTTCCCTGAGTACAAGCCCCTTGAAGGCCCTCTGTAGATGCCTACCCTCAGAGAACTTAGCAAAAATGTGAGGTCAGAGAGAAAGAAGTGATTATTTATGTTCTTTTGTAAGATTGTTCAGCCCAACATTGGCTTTATATATCTGAAATGTGGAAGCCACAGGCTCCATTGCTCTAGTTTTTTTCTTTCTGCCATTTGGCTGAAGCAAAACCAAGAATCAAAACAAACAGGAGGACACACCAGCGGAGGTGCAGAAGGAAAGCTTTACAAGGCACTTTCCATGCAGCACAATGTCTGCAGTTGGGTCGCCACCCTCCCTGCTCGCACCCCTCCTAAACACAGTTTTGATCTTGAATTTATTTGGTCTCTTTTAAAAATATACAATGAAAATTAAATTCAGCCAAGATGAGAGAACACCTGCTGTTTAATCCCACAACCTAGGTGATTTTTGGAGAAAACCTTGTTATAGATCCAGGATAATTTTAAGATGGAACTGCTGCCTGGAAGTAACATATCCCCCACAGGTCCCTTTGGACCCTCAAGTCTGAATGTTTTGTGACCCACTAAGAAAACTAAATGAGTTTATGTTTGTGGACACACCTGGGCCCCAAGCCAATGTGTTGCTTAACCTTTGAGCTGTGTCCTTTTAATGCAGTAGTTATTTGCATCTTCTGATTACCTGCTTATTACCTGCCAGATAAGAGAGTGATCTAGAACATTTCACATTTCCCCACAGGAGGAAAGGAGTTGAGGTCTGTGGTTGGGAAGTATTTAAAGGAGGGATGAGGGAAGGAAGGGAAGTGTCTCCCACAATGAGAAGCCTAATTGTTTTTAGTAGGGGGTTTCTAAGTTGCACACACCTGGGATCAGTATTCAGCTCACAGGCTTTGCTAAGCTTGTGTGACAGGATAATCTCCTTTGTTCAATACCTGAGGAGGATATTTTCTGCATTATTAGACAAGTCAATGAAGATAAAACAAAATATTAACTATTTTAAACTGCACTAGCCCACCCCAAAGAAATTAAGCTGGCCTCATCCTAATCAGGCCCAGCTTCCTTGTCCTAACAAGCTGCCCCCCACTCATTATGTGCCAGCCTCACCTTTCCTCTGCTTTGCTTCTTTCTCTGCAGTGATTTGGAGAGCTGCAGACCTTGTTTCCCGTCAAGGAAAGAAAGAAATGAAACCCAAAATGAAGACCATAGGGTGTGACATCCATCTGCATATTTTTAAAAGGCATCTTATGTCTCTTCTGCAATTATGTTAAGCAAGCTAATTCAGGGTCTGGGCTTTGGTAACCTGGAAATGTTAGAACAATTCAGCATCAGGATTTTATCGTGCTGGTCTTGTATTTGCATCTGTGATACTATATAACTTCCAAATGGCTTTTCAAGACAGAAACCCAGCCTTCATCACCTAATCAGTGTTAGCATTTGCCCACTTTCCTGGCTTTTTAGAAGCGAGGGCAGTTATTAAAAACCAGACCAGTGAGAACACACAGCCCTTTTCTGGCAGGTCATCTGAGCCCCAGTGTTCTGTGGAACAGCTGTCATGTTGGATTGGTGATTTTTCCTGGCCCCTTGTGAAGCAGGTCCCCAGCCTTGCCCAGCTCAGGCTGTAGCCCCAGTTTTCATATTAGGAACCTGCAGGCGGTATTACAGCGCCCCTGCTTCACTTCTCTCCACAAGACCCCGTCCCTCCCCAGTGACAGCTCACACCATGAGCTGCGGGTGACATGGTCGTTGCTTTACAGTTCTCTCCCAGGCCTAGGGTAGAAGTGTCAGAGGTTCCCAGTAAAAGACCATGACCACCTATGTGTGCATGCACTGTGTGTGCCTGGGCACGTGTGTGTGTGTGTGTGCACATGGGTGTGGACAGCCCCTCACCTGTGTGTCTTCCAGCCACTCACTCACCCATCCACTCCGCTAACTCCTCTCTCTGTTGGTTCTTGTGCTCAACACTGTTCTGGGTATTTATATTTGCTGTTTTATTTAATCCTCACGAGAATGTTTATGAAGTGGGTATAATTATCTCTGTTTTGTAGCTAAGAAACACATGGCTTCCCTGAGCCTTAAATTTTCCCAAAGCTAGTATGTTTGTGGCAGAGCTGGGATTCAAACTAGAGCCTGTGTCTTAGCCTGGGATGCCCCCAAACACTCTATGGCTGGGATTCTGGGCCAGGGACTTACTGGAGGAATGATTCTAGAAAGCCCTATGAATGGGAAGCAGAGCAGTAAAGGGGCTTTCATGGGTGGCCACTGCAGGGGAGTGGCTAGACTCAGCTCTGTGGGGGACCCACTGCGAACAGGCACAGAACATGGCATTTTCCCAGGAGAGGAGAGGACTTGGGGTCTGAGGAGGTGTAATTCACATGTCATACAATTCTCCCATTTAAGGTGCACAACTCAGTGGCTTTCAGTGTATTCACGGAGTTGTGCATCCATCCCCACAATTTTAGAATATTTTCATGATCCCAAAAATAAACCTGTACTTCTTTGCCTCTCCCCAGCCTCTCCATCCCTCCCAGACCTGGACAACAACTAATCTGCCTTCTGTCTCCATAGATTTGCCTGACTCCGGGGTTTCTGTCCACCAAAGTCCTGTCCTCCATCATTTGGGCCACTCCTGGTTGCTGATTCCCTGGCATGTCTGGCCTGCCCAGTGTGCAGGCTCACAACCAGCCCATGTCCACCCAGAGAGCACAGAACACACTCAAGTGGAGAGGCCTAGAAGCCAAAGACCCCGTGGCTGGGTGGGAGCATGGCTCAGGGACCCGGGGCCAGGTTCCAGCACATCTGCCCTGGGTGGTCTGTGGGCCTCTTCTCAGGCCAGCATCTTCTGTGTCCCTTCATTCGCTTGTGCCTCTTTTCTTCCAAGCTCCAGGAAGGCTGTTGTGAAGTCTCTCCTCACCATGCATACCCCACTTACTGCATCCTCTTCCCAGGTGGGAGGGCATGGTGGCTTTAGAGAAGACAGTCAGTGTGTGCCTCTCTGAGCTGAGGTCTGAAGAAGGCGAGAGCAGCAGGTCCTGCAAGCAGGCTGTTTATGACCTTGGTAAGGAGTTTGGATTTTATCCCGGAAGTAATATGAAGGCTTGAAGAGTGTTAGGCAGGGGTGAACCTGATCTGATTTCCTGCTGACACCCAGTTCATTTGCCTAGGGCTTCAGCCCTTTAGCACTGGATTCATTAGCCTTCTCCAACCCTGCCTGGCCCTCATCGAGCCATTGAACTCCAGTCCTATGATGTGGGTCTTGTCACTAGCACCCTTGTTGGTGTTAAATTAGGAAAGAGCAAAAGACACTTGACTGCCATCTGCTGGAAAACCACATAATTAATATGTAAATCATGACGCTGCCCCTTAGAGTTGCAGTGCATGACTTGCACAGATGTACGTGGCTGCCCTGCCTACCAAGATGGATTTCTCTGATGCTGTTACTTGGCTCAGCCAGGGTTCCCTTCTCTTGTCAGGCATGCCAGCATCCTGCTTCTGCTAGATATTTCTGGTAGTAACTGCCACATGCCCCATCTTCCTGCGACCCACGCCCAATCGGCCTGGATGGAGAGGAATTCTCTTTTATCTGAAGTATAGTTTGTTCCATCTACACCAACTCTACTAATAAACAGCTAATTTAGGAATCATCCTGGCCTCACTGATGTCACCTTTCCTCACCTAGTTGTGTTAGGAGATGTGGCAGTGACAGGCAGTGTAGGGTGGTGGTTTCTCTAGTTTCTTGTCACTTGTGTGGACAGTCCCTGACTTGCAGCATCTTGGCCAGCCCAGCTGTCTGGGCCTCACAAAGGACAGCAGGCTCTCCACCAGCCTGTCAAGGAGATGCTCTGTGAGAAAATGTCTGCTGGGGTTATCAGAGAAATATTCAGAGGCAGCTCAGCTTTTCAGGTCCCTCTGTTTCCCTGTGCTGGCGCCCCCTGGTGGACTGGTGTGGCACCTTTGAGGCTGGGGCTGTTTTTCAGGCTCTTAGATCTACCACCTGGGAAGTGGCCCACTTTAGCTGTGCCCCATTTATTCCGATAGTGAATTGTGCCCGGGTGCTGCTCTGGGCATTGCTCTCTCTGCCTTCTGACAACCAGGCCCGACCAGGCTCCCCATGGGGGTGAGGAATGATGCAGGGAGGACGTGGGGAGAAACAAGCCTGAGGATCAGATCACTTGTCAAGGGAAATATTTCATGGTTGTCAAATGGGCCATGATTCCTTTAGCTACAACCTGGCCTCCTTTTCTTGAGTACTGTGATTTCCCAAAATGGCAAATGGAAACTGAAACACTACATTAAATAGCATTTCTATGCAATTAAAACACATTAAAATGGCAATTAAGTTTCACAAACAGCCTTCTCTATGTTCCCGGGTTGATTAGGCTGTTTATGTTGTTTTTCAAGGATGATTGTTGTAACTAAGCACTGAGTGGTCTTTTTACGGATTGATTTCATGGGAGGCAAGGAACCCTGAATTCCAAATCTTTTATTCTTCCCTTGACAATTTCAGTTAATTTTTATTTTTAGCTCTTTATTATGGAAAATCTCTAGCACAACAAAAGTAGAGAGAATAGTATAACACACCGCCTGGCACCCATCACCCAACTTCAATGATATCACCTCATAGGCAGTCTCCCTTTGGATATTTTTCCCCTCATGTATTCATTATTGCTTTTTTTCAAGAGAGAGAGAAAAAAAAAGGAAAATTGTGTTAAGAGAAATTGACATGGACTAGAAGCTTTCTATATCCAGGAGAGCCCCTGGCAGCAGGATGCAGCCAGACACGGGGCGGGGGACAGTCCTGGGTCCATGTCACTACTCGCCTCCTATGGAAGCTTATCCATTATGTGACAAGCTACGCTGCTCATGTTTCCCTCTGTCTTTCCTTTTTCCACTCGTGGGCTTCACAGCCTAGAAAGGACTTCCTCACGTTGAGCTACAGGGATTGTGTGGGTGGTCTTCTTAGGAACACTCACTGAGCATCCTGCATGGTCTCTTCATCCGTGGATGCAGGCCCTCTTTAAATGGCCTCATCCTCTCCTTTTCTTCTTTGATTTCCCCATGGGGAGAGGAGCACTGTTACCTTTCTCATTCTGAGAAATTGAGGAATTTAGTCATTGCTCGGAAACTACAGTAATTAGGAGCAGAGAAGGATGAGGACTTGGGCCTCGCCAGTTTGGAGGAGTGACCGGTTGTCCTCAGCCCATGTTCACAGGGCTTGGGGTCAGTGCAGAATCCTTGCATTCCACAGCTGTCCGTCTGAGGGGTGGAGAAACGGCCCTCTTGCTTCATCCCTTTGCCTGCCTCCCAGGTAGCTTTCTAAAGATCCTAGGGCCTCTTTGGCAAGCAGAGGGGTCAAGGATACCTCTCATGCTCCTCAGGTATGTGGGGTTCCTTGGGAAAAATGGAAACATGCCAGAGTTACCTGAGATCAGCCCACAGGCTTGACAGGGCAGCCCCGCCTCCTGGACGCTGGCCGTGATTGGCACCCATTTCTTCCTCTCCCGATCATCACTTGTCACCCACAGAAATTGCATTCTGAGATTCCTGCCTGGGAAAACAAACTTTTGTCCATTGGGGCTGAATATGCCAATGTCCTAGCTGGACACCACTCCAGTGCCCCATCCTCCTCCTGGGTTTCTCCAAGCCTGCCCTTCTGTGGGGTTTCCTGGGCTGCCTGGGGTGAATGTCGTCTTGGCCAACATTTGTATTCTCTTATGTCCTCAGAGCCTGAAGGCACCTCGGGCACTGCTGACAGTACTGTCGGGATGTCACAGACCTTGGGAAGGGAGCACTGTCTCCCCTGCTTCTTGCCCCTGTGTTTTCATGTGTGACACAGTTTCGGAGTGAGCTTCCAGCCAGTTCATTTCTTTACATTCTCCTTTTAGTTTTGTGGTGATTGTTTTTCTTATTAGATTAGATGTCTGTCTACATAAGCCTGCAAGACAGAGAACAATCATTTAATAAAATGAAGACCAATCATTTAATAAAATAATATTTATTGACTGTAACTCTGTGCCAGAGGCTATTCTAGAATGGTTTAAGGATTTCAGTGGTGAGTCGTACAGAGAGGGCCCCTCTTTTCATGGCGTTTACAAACCACAGTGTGGGGCGGGGGGATGACAGGACACCAACCAGCCCCCAAGTAAATAAAAGCAGAAAACCTGAACCTGTGATAAATGTTATGTATGTAGAGGATTGAACAGGGGCACAGGATTGTGACATAGGGGCTGTCACAGTGAATGATGAAAGGACCAGCCCCAGGGGAAGATTGGGGACCAGGGGGTCTCAGCACTGAGGGCACAGCTTGAAAGGATCTGGAGGAGAGAGAGAGACAGAGAAGGAGAGAGAGAGAAAGTGTGTGTGTGTGCGTGTGTGTGTGCGTGCTTGCTCTTGGCCCCTCATGGGAATTAGAGGAAAGAAGGAGCCAGGATCCTGAGAGGGGAGCAGATCATGTGGGCCTTCTCTGCCTCTGCAGGTAGCTAGTATTTTATTCTTAGCTCAAGGAGAAGCCTTTACAGGGATTTAAGCAGGGGCATGACACAGTCTGATCTAGTTTACAAAAATAGAAATGATCAGTGTTTGCCACTTTACATAGCTTCTCTTTCATCTTCCATTGTTTCTGTACATTTCCTGTTTCTCTTGATATCTGAAGAAAACAATGATTTGATCTTCACATCATCCTTTTTTTGCTGGTCCTTTCCTTTGGGATCCAAATTCTAACCCAGAAATTGCTTTCCCCAGGGAAGTCTGGTTGGGTGGTTTGCCACCATCTAAAGTCATCTGAACCTGCTGTGCTTTGAATATGGTGTTTCTACATGTCCTGGATAAAGTGTAATATTTAACCAGGATACCATTAATCACCCAAGAAACACAGTCCAGTATGTGCTGCTAAAATCAGTGTGGCTTGAAATTGTTATTTCCAGAATGTCTCCTCACTCAGTGAGTCACCAGGATGCTTCAGAATATCTGTATAGCTCCAAAAATCTGCAGCTTTCTCTAAACACATTTGGGTATACTCTCACATGTCCTCTTGGGCAGAGAAAGAATAAAGGATGTTCTCAACAACACTTATTGATAAAAGCCCACTGCCAGACAAGATTAAAACTTTTGCCTGGAAGGAAATTGGAAGTCTCTGGGTTCCAGCAAAGGCCCCATGCCTATTTTTCTCTGTCTCTTGCTTGGATTAAGTAGATGGTTTAATCATGAGCATTGACCAATTCATTTATTTATTCTCATATTAATGTGATAACCATACACTCTGCCAGATGTCCTGCAGGGCACTGAGAGGAGAAAGACGTAATTTCTTCCCTTCAGGACATCACAGAGATTCTTCAACAGCATGGTTGAGAATCATTTAGGTGTATTTCTGTTTTTCAAGTTAAAGTGTTAGCATCAGGATAGGGTAGCTTCAGAGAGAAAATCCAGGGGGGCCCAGTCAGGTCAGCTGGGGTTGTGACAGTAGGGAAGTGTGATCCAGAAGTGGGCTCAGCAGTTATGCTAAGGAGGTAGGCATAACTGGGTAAATGCAGGATGTAGGAGGGCTGCAGAGGATGGCAAGGTAAACATGAATTGGAGCCAGTATCAAACCAGAAAGCAGCAGTGTTTGTTCATTCAATGAGCATTTATTGAGCATATAATATGTCCTGGGCTTTATATAAGACTCTGAGAAATCAGTGAAATGCAGTCCTGGTCCTCAAAAAGTTCACACTCCAAGGGAGAGACATCATCTAGATAGGTAATTAGGGTACAGTGGAGGTAGGCTATGGCTGATTTATGCACAGGGCCCGTGGGGACCTAGAGTGGGAGCTTCCAATCCTACATGGCCTCTCCAAATATTCTTCCTGAGGAAAGTGGTATTAGAATTTCATTTTAAAGGAAGTGGGATGGGACATCCCGACAGAGGGGCCAGCACGGGCAAGGGTAAGGAGGTAGGAAGCAAATGCGCTTGTGTGGGGGCTACAAAAGCAAACTCAACACGGATGGTGGGACAGGCAGGTAGATGCGGGATGGAGCAGGGGCTGTGGGGACCCAGGACTGTCAGAAGAGAGATTAGAGGAGAAGGAACAGGAGCTCAGACCAGGTTTTGCTGAGTGGTGAGTGATGTTCCTTAGTTCACCATGAAACCTACAGTAAAATTTGCTAAGGGGTCAGTGTGATCTTTGTCATTCTCTTAAGTGCAAAGCTGACCTCCAGGGAGGTGTGTGGGGAGAGCAAACGCTGCCTGTGGGAGATTCCTGAAGGCCATTGACGAATCTGGATGTGTGTGTGTGTGTGTGTGTGTGTGTGTGTGTGTGTGTGTGTACTTGTGCATATGTGTAGTGGGTGCTGGGATCCCGTATCACACACAAGCCTCATTGTAGCAAAACAGAGCAATGACTATGGATGCCAGCTCTGTCTTTCCGAAGGCAGGTTCTAGGGTTGGTGTGCATTTCTGTATTTGTGCATTTGTGTGCTAGTGAGTCAGGCAAAGGCCAGGCTTAGCATACCTATCCCGGGGTGGACAGAGCAGCCAGGTCTGCCTAATATAAAGGCTGCCTTCTTCCCCCATTCTTGCTCATCCTCCCAGAGAACCTCGCCGGCCCTTGCTCATCTTTCTCCTGAGTCTGGGCCACAGATTTCCAGGACCCACCTGGGAACCCATCTTCGTATTAAGTGCTACCACCCACCACTTCTTCATGGTGTCCTCGGAGCCCAGAGCCAACATGGTGGCTTTTCTGCCCCCATCGGGGGAAGAAGCAGTTCAATCAGATCACAGCGGCTGCAAATGGCTCTGGGCCTGCTGCTGATGGGCTTGCTGCTGACAGGCCGCTCCACTTTGTCCTCAGTCTTCTCATGTCACAGCTCTGACCCAACAGGCTTCACCCCACTGGCTTGCTGGGAAAATGGTTTCTGCCTGATCCATTTGGTGGCTGGTTGAATGTCATCAATCACACTGAAAGGACAGGATGCGGATTGCCAGCTGATGTCATTGTGTGTGTGACGCGTCTGGAAGAGTAACAGATGGTCGGTATTAAAAGTGTAACTATTGAGTGAGTACATCCATAATCATAGATTTTTTTTCCCCTAAAGTTTTGATTCTAGGAGGAGTCATAGAACATCAGGCCATACAGGCCCCTGGAAACCTTCTCATCCAAATGTCTCATTTTACAAACAAAGCGAAGCATAGTGACATTGATTTGCCCAAGGTCACTGAGCTAGTTAGTTGAGAATAAAACCTGGGCCCCTGACATTCAATCCAAAGTGTTTTGCACACTACATGGGCTCTGAATCCAGGCTTTGTCTTCTGCCAGAGAAAAAAGCAGAATGTGCCAGAAGCCCACAGGTTTGATGTGTTTCTTTCTGCATGGCATCTGCTTGGGGCTGTAGTCCTCACACCCTTTCTGAGGTGATGCAGGTGCCTCTGGGGCTTCTGCAGGCATTGACTGACTACAGCCACAAAACCCGCTCCTCAGGCCAGGAGATGTTCACAGTTCCTGGCACGCTGCGCCTGTTTCAACTGGGGTCATTACTTGCACTGGGGATGTTTGGATCATGCAGGGGGTAAGTTGTCTAAGCCAGTGGCTATCTAAACTTGCTCCCTGGACCCACAGCCACAGCCCCTAGGAACTCAGCGATGCCGATTCTCAGCCCCCACCCCTACTGCTAAGAAACTCAAAGCGAGGGCCCAGCAAGTCGTCCAGGTGACTCTGATGCACCCCGAGGATGAGGACTGTTTAGGCTGCCCCCAGTGTGTACAGCTCCGGCAGAACTCTACTCCAAATCCACGCATAACCACAGCCCCCAGCTGGCTGAGCAGAGGGTCAGGGTGGACCAGATGCATTTCCTAAGACATTTGGCAATTGCCCTTGGAGAAAGATGTCCCAGCAAAGTCATTGCATACCCAAGAGGTAGCTTCTCTGTTTCTGTCTTACGAAAAATGGTAAGAGAAGCTTAAGAGCTGAGGGCTCTGCTTTGTGGGGTGGTGAGCATTGCCTATGTCGTTCTGAAATCAATACTGTCACCTTGCTTTTTGTTTGCTTTGCCCAAAAAATCTTAGCCCATCTTTTTAACGTGAGTCATTTTGTTTTGAGCATGTACATAGATGGATTTGTTTTTAAAATTAGTATTAGAGTCTTCATTTACATTTGGTGTAGGAGTCTGAAACACGTGTGATTGTTAGAAATAACCTTGTACTCTGGTTTAGGCTTTCTATTTGCATATCCTTGGCCTTTGCTTTCCATCTTTTCCTCTGATGAATGGTTTTGTGTTTTTATCTTCTCCAGTAATATGGAAAATACACATTTTACTATTATTTTTATTTATATTTTAGAAACACATAAAGCGCATATTTTTAAATGATCAAAACCAGGAAGAAATCTCTACTGGCCAACATCTCTAAATAAGACAAGGCGTGGTAATAACCCATTTAAATTTTTCCTGCCTCTTCCCTCCTTTCCTTTTCGCTGTGAATACAATCTGTGGTTTTAGGCCAATGTTATCAGTTTATTCCTTTCTACATTTACTGTATTCTGTCTGAAGAATAAGTCTTGACAGTTGCACTTGCTTCTGTGGTCACATCTATAATACTTGTTAGTTACCTGTTTGGCTGTTTTTAGTGCTGCCACAAGTGCTTGTAATTTTCCTTTGTGTGATTCTTCTCTTCATAGGATGTCAGACTTTTTTTCCTCAGAAAATGTTGATGTGACTGCTATTTACAATGGGGTACCAGGAACAGAATCAGGACCTGAGTTATTTCAGTTTCCTCCTTTCTCTCTCAAACACTGACATCTCTTCCTGAATCTGCAGCCAATTCCTCACCAACTGGTTGAGCCTAAGTGAGAGGACCAGGCAAGACATCTCAAGGTGAAATGCAAAATACCTGCGTTTGCAAACTTGGGACCACACCATGCTCCCAGCATTTCCTTGTGCTGTTCTGCTTCAGGGGCTTTCCTGACGTGGTTCTATCTGGTTAAAATGCCCTCCTTGCCTACCAAGGCCCAGAAGCAGCCTCCACCCTCTCAATACTACCGCCTCCAGGAAGTCCACTTTCATCTCCAAACTCAGTGTAGTCTCACCACAGCACCCCCCACCTGCACCTCATTTATGGCAGTGGTCATTTTCTTCGCTTTATTCTTTATTAAAGTTCATATCCCTATCACTTCCATCAGCCTCAGTGCTGTATTAGACTCTTTCATTAGAATTTTAGGATAGAATCTGGTCCTACTTCTTTTTGGGTCCAGCCTGAATCTGCACAATATATTGTACATAAAAGGCATTCCATCCATTGTTGTTATAATAGTTATGATTGTTGATGGAGATAAAACTCTGAATGAAGTTAATTCAGTGTATGTGAAAACATCCCTTCAGTAACATATTAAAAGAGAAGGAAAGTCTAAAGCCAGTTCAATATGATATAGAAAAATCATACAGGAAGACTATTATACAGGTCATTAGGCAGTACAAATCCACAGAAGAGAAAAATTAGAACACTGTCATCATGTAAGACCACCGTTTAAGTGGGAAGAACTACTGTTTTACCCTGATGATGTGAGATTGGTCCTCTGAGAATGCTGTCAGGTTTCCTGGTATAATTGAAAGGAGCTGTTAAGATGGAGATTTCAAAACTGCAACTACATGGAGGTCTGTTTTCCTTTCTTTCTGTCCCAATTATTAGCCTGTCCTCCACAGGCTGACACTGAAGGCTCACTTTACTCTTGCTTCAAGGTTTGTGTAAACTTTGAACTGTCTTTCTCACTGTGCTCACTTAATCATTGGTTTGTGAGTAAATATTTGCCATCTGAAGCAAATCTTAAAATGTAGCAAAATCTTAAAATGTCTGTAGTGCAAAGCAAGATAAAGAACTTGGCATTTCATAAGAAGAGACCATTATTTTCTCCTTAAATACATGTGTATTTGAATTTATGTATATTTCTCTTCACGTGTGTGTGTGGGCACACATGTGCACAGGCGCACACACACACACATATTCCCACAATCCCTCTTCTATATTTATTCATCTTTTCTTCACTTTTAAAACATGACTGTTGAACTGGGGTTTTTATCAAAATTCCCTCCAGTTTTGGAAGCCAAGTAATCAAGGTTAGTGTGCCAAATCCAAAGAGTTTCTGCAGGGGAGATATGAATGGGCAGAGAAACTGAAAATTATTTATAACAAGCCAGGAACTCCCACCTTTCTTTACAGTCTAGGACACAGGATTAGTAGGTGCCCTTGGAGTTCATTGTTGTGATTTTTGGTATTACCTCATTTCTTGGGAATTCGTTCTATTTCACATACTTCTGTTTCCTTTGCTAGAAGGCTTTAGACAAGAGTAACACTTCTGTATCTCTGACCTTGTATCAGGTCTGGTATCCCATGCTGACCCCAACTGGGAGGGCTCCATCTGATGGGGCCAGTGTTCTAGCCATGTCCCTTTGCATCAGCACAGCAAAATTAAGAGTGTTCATGCTCCGTTCTGTGGCCTCGCCAGTGACCCCAAAATATTGGTGGTCTCACCAACAGAAGTCACTGTTGCTCATGTCACATGTCATCTACAGATTGGAGGCAACCCTGCAAATCTCCTGGCTGGAACTTACTGGGTGCCTGCTCCATGTCTTCTCACTTGGGGACCGGGGCCAAAGGGTGGTGCCTGTGTGGTACATGCTCTTCTTCTGGAGGGGGTGGGAGCAATTAGAACCAAATCCCACAAGGGTGCTTGAAGATCATGATTGGATATGACCTTCATCACCTCCTTTCACATGCCATTGGCCCAAGCTAATGGTCAATGAGGTAGGAAAGCATGGTCAGAGCAAGAAAAAGATGAAGAACTGTGTTCAATTAGTACAATCTATCTCTCTTTACAACTCCAGTATGTTCAGGGTGGAGTTAAAAATCCGAGTGAAATTAGTTACCAAGTAGTAACTGTCACCCACAGCAAGAAAGAATAGTTTTGCATGACAGGTGGATGGATAGTTGAGTTATAATCATCTATTTGCAGGAAATTAACAGTAAAAGCACAGATATATGACTTGAACATGTGACATAAGATTAAATGTAAAAAAAAAGATTAAATGTAAAATAAAATATAAAGATACATATAAAATGGAAATATAAACTTTTGATAATTGAAGTGGCCCACTCACCTAGCAATCAGGGCAGAGAAAGAGCAATGGAATGCCAACTGAGCATTTGGTGATAGTGAGAAGTGTACACATATGTTACAAAAGACAACTTTTCCCAGCTCTGAGCTTCAAGAAGCTCAGGAACATATTAATTGTGCTGAGGGACAGATTACGCATGCCACATATATCTCCTCTGTGAGAGGGGAAGGTTGAGTGCATATATTACAGGCACAGCTAGGTAATTAATAATCTGTGAATTTTAGTTATGTTTACCTTGGTATTTGCAGAGCTAATTAAGCAATCAAGAATTCATTGTAACAAAAGTGTTAAATTTGACTCCTGGGCTTTTCTATGGAAAGCTTTTGAATTACAAATACCTATAAAATGTAAACAAACTTTTATTTAAAAACAGAGATTAATTGTGATTAAGTAGAAGCATTTACTGAACAATGAGTTTTGTAGTTGGAAAGGTGAACAGCCACAAATCATTAATTAGTTTGGGGCTCAGGCGATGTTGGGTTACTCACCATTTCTCCTACTTACCTGGTCAAGTGTTGTGTAATGACTGAGTTCTGCTGAGAAGGTGGCAAGTCCTGATCCCTACTGTCCCTCAGCACAATTAATATGTTCCTGATCATCTCAGTTGATGGAGGTTTTGTCTTGAGTTGGAGTCATCTCTAAAATTTTGATTTCAGTGATTCTGGTTAACCATAAGTTAGTAGTATTTGTGTTTTTCTATGCAAGACACACACACACACACACACACACACTTAAAGACATTTTAGGAGGTGTGTTAGGAGATAAATACCCCATTCCCTACCTTCAAGTGTGATCTGGGAGCATAGCAGCACTTGAGGGCACTGTTCTCAACACTGATTGCACAAACCTCCTAAATCAGTATCTTCCGTAGGAGCACAGGAATTTTATTTTTAACAAGCTCTCTAGTTGATTCTTAGGCACACAATGATCTAGATCAGCGTTGTCCAACCAAGCTTTCTGTGCTGATTGGAATGTTCCCTATCTGCACTGTCCAATATGGTAGCCACAGTGGGCTACCCAAACCAGTACAACCCATTAATTGAATTCTTTATTCCATTTTATTTTGATTAATTTATATAAAAAGTTAAACAGTTACCATGGCTAGTGGCTACAGTATTAAATAGTGCAGAGATAGATAATAATTTGACAACAGTAACAGATGTACTAATAGCAGTAAAAACAGATGTACTAATAGTAGTAACAGTAACCACTGTATATGACTTGACTCTTGGGCTTTTCAAGTTAACTAATTATATGCCAGATGATCTTTTAAGTACCTTCCATGTATCAACTCATTTAAACCTCACAGAATTCTAGGATATTTTCTAAAGGAATTGGGTCAGTCAGGGTCCAGTCAGGAACACAGAAGCCAAGTGAGGTGTTTAGTCAGAGAGGTGTTAATGGCAAGTGCTCAGTCTATCTGGGTCTCAGGGCAAGTGGTGCCAGGAACTCTGAGGTTCACTGGAGCTTGGAGCTCTCATCTGCCTGTGCTTCTTGAGAAATAGACCCAAGGTGAATATAGAGAATGAGTCCCATTTCCTTCTCCTGACTTCAAGCCTCCTGCCAGTGCCTCCCATTGGTAGAATCTAATTTTATAGCACATATAATCTGTATAACCTAATTTAATCAGAATCTAATCAGAAATCTAATCAGAATATAATCAGGCAAAGGGGTCTGGAAATTGTCATTTAGGGACTCCCTACCCCAGGATCACAGTGCAGGGTTTACAAATGTGGTGCTTGGTGCTGAAAGAAAATCAACAAATCACTCATGCAGTGTTTTAATTAGCACCTCTCTTAAACTTACCTATGTTTGAATGCATTGATGATGTCATCACTTTCCAAGCTCAGCAGCACAGGTCAGACAATGTGTCTTGAGATGGCTTGGATCTAAAAGGACCAAATCCTGACTGTCAATTTCCACATTCACTTGAGCTAGGTCTGTGCAGATGTATATGAGCACAAGGGAGCTGTGAACCCCTTTCACAGGGGCTTCATCCCGATTTCTCAAATTGATCTCCTCTCTAATGAGCCTTGGGGCCTCTTTCAGGCTGAGCTTGAAAGCATTGAGGCAACCCTGAGAACCTGCCTCTTGCCTTTTCTCCCAGTCTGCTCCTGTCCATAGCCCTCCAAAGCTCATACTCCCTAGTGGGAAGAAAGAAAGGAATAAAACTGCATGGAAGGGGAGTTGTCTCTTGCTACACCTGCTAACAGGTCCTGTACTTCTCCTGGTAGAATCCTTGTTGTCTTAGTGGGTCTCTGTCTTCTCCTTTTGGCCTGGGTTGTGCCAAGCTCTTCCTCTCTGGAGAAGGACTGGGCAAGATGTGAGCCTGCCTCCACCCATGACCCCGTGTGAGGGAGCACAGCAGTCAATGCTCGAGTGTCTCTTCACTCAGACCAAAACACTGAGAAATATTTCTTAATAAAATCTTGAATTATCTAAGAGGAACATATTTTCATCATGTGACTTAAAAATTCTCACATGCAAGTGAAGCTAAGGACCTGAGACAGACCCAAAACTTTAGTGATGTGAGTGACCAGCTCATGAACTTATCAAACCACAAGAGAACAAAAATGTGTCCATCTTCTCTGCCAGAATCCATAAAATAAATATGAAGTTTAATGTCTTAGACAATAAATTAGAGATGATCATGAGACTCAGTATTCCTGCCTTTTGAAGTCAATGATGACAAGCTTTTTTTTTTTTTAAACTTCTGGTTCCTGTAACAAACACTTCCAGAGCTACACTCTTTTTCTGAGACACTTCAGGAATGTATCCTCTTTCCCTTGAACTGCAGCATTTTTCAACAGACGCTCATCCTCAAGAGGGACGGTGGGCAGGATGGTTGATTATCTTAGGCTTGGGTTACCAATCAGAGCCTACTTTCCATTCTTACAGTACGGCTGAAGGATGTGCAGAAATCACAGCTTCTGCTGGGCTGAGGTGGCATCGTCTCTTCATCCCTTCCCTGGGGGTCTCTAAGGCTCTGTGCACCAGCTTTCGCCTGTTTGTTTTGAGTTTCTTTCCATGCATCTTGTATAATAAGTCCCACAGTCTCAGTACTACCTCTCCCTTCCCTGTTCACTTGTGAGAGCTACACTTCTGACGCTCTGCACACTGCGCTCCCTCTGGCCAAATTTCTGCCTGTGGTTTTCCAGGAGGTTCAGGCTCTTAAGGGAGAATGGTACAACCCAGGATCTTGTCCACCTAAGTAGTAGGAGCCAAACTGCCCAGATTTCTGTGTCTCTCCATCTCTGGGCCTTTGGGCCTCTGGGAAGATGGTGAGGAAAAGCCATATAACTTCTTACCATCTTGCTAGAGGGCAAGAATGCTGTTTCAAGATGGAAGCCACAGCTGGATTTTTCTATCCAGCCTTATTGACATGTGGTTAGCAGATATTACTGCCAGATTCTGGCAGTAATTTGCATGAATCCAAGCTTCAGAATGATTAGAAATTTTTATTTTCTTCTGAGTTTTCATCCATCCTGTCACCTGATAAGAAGGTGACACGAGGGGGTGCTAGCCCAAAGCTAACTGACATGTGAATGTGGCTCATGCTATTCTTATGCTGCTGTCTCTTTGTTCTGAAATGTTATCCAGGTTCATGCTCCCACACAGATGAAGACACCAGATTAGATCTGTATGGAAAAAAAGGCCAGTGCAGTAAAATCTAGTGTATTTCCTTTAATTACTATGTATTTTTGCCTATGAAGTAAAAGTATATAAAAATTCTGCTTGGGGACCATTAAGTTCTGCCATTAACACATGATCAAACAGACCGTAAGTCATCCTCCCTCACAATGCTTCCTTCTAACATATGGCCTGGTAATGACCACACTGTCTTTGCTTCTAGAGTTTGCATCAAGCATCTCTGTTAGAAAAAGTGGTGGGCATGAAATCCATGGTCATGTGGTCATGATTTCATTTTACATGCTTATTAAGAAGACAGATGTCATCTCTGGGCCAAGTGTCAAGACCCAACAAGGCTTTTTAGCAATTGGAATATTAGCTGATAAACGTTAAGTAGTTCTGTACCTGGGGCTGATTTCCCTAAGGCAATTTAATTTGTAGAAATAAATGTATTTAATTTCCAACAGTTGAAATGTTTGACCCTGCATACTGAAAACGCTGAAGCCATGTCTATAGAACACACTAGCCAGGCCATTATCAGAGCTTGTTCAGTAATAAAAATCAGTGAATTCAATCTAACAATTCGCTTTATGACTCAACTCACTGTCTTCACAATCAGTCTCTTTGGGCATTTAGTTATCAAAGATTAAAGACCAAGCATCAAAGTCTGTTCATAGAAAGAGAGATCATCAATTTAGTCACTGCTCTGTTCACTAAACTCCTTTTCCAAGAGGTAGAAGAGGGCTAGCCATCAGGACTATCATCAGCAGATGGTTCACCAAGGCTTCTGGTTATACCCAGTTCTCTGCTTCGGGGAGGCTCCTGTATCTGGACCTCACCCTTCTTCCAGGTAGGCTAGCCCAGATTCCTATGCCCTGGACACAACCATGGCCTTGACAGTGTTCATTGCTCAGATGGGAGGAAAGAATATGGGCCTTCAGCCTTGAAGAGTTTCTTATATAAGGAGGAACTCACAGGTGCAGATAAGCCTGAAGTGACTAAAAATAAGGGTGGAGTGATGGCAGGTGGTTGGCTAGAAGTGGACTTGGGAGAACAAGATCTTTTATATCCTGACCCCACATAGCCACCGCATCTCCTGGTTCCTTCACCCCTGAGACGCCCACAGGGGACCCTATGCTTCTGTCCCCATGGGTACTTCGCATGCCCTGAACACACCATGCACACGCACATCTCCTCTCCCTCCTGTTTGAGCCATGGCTTTCTGCTGCCAGCAAATGCCCAGTCTCATATCACTGCCTCTCTGTCTGTGGGCGATGGCTATTCATACTTTAAGTCTCAGCCCAAATGCCTCCTCCTCTGTTTAGGTTTCTCCTAAATCCATCTCTCAGTGTCAGGAGTATTATTCCCGTCTACCTGTTACATTTCATATTGCACTGTATCAGTTATTTGATTGCACATAACTCTCCAGTGGGGAGAATTAAGGCTTATGTATCTTCATATCCTCAATGTTACGTATAGAGGGTGGGTTGAATGGTGGCCCTCCAAAAGATGTGTCCACATCCTGACCCCTGGAACCTGTGACTGGGGCCTTATCTGGAAAGCTGGGACAGACAGGGAGGGGGTTCTTTGCCAATGTGACTGGATGAGGATCTCAGGATGAGACCATCATGGGTTATCCAGAAGGGCCCTAAGTCCAAAGATAAGACACAGAAGAGGAGAGGACACAGACACAGAGGAAAGGGTCTGGAGTGGGGTGATGCAGTCACAGGCCAAGGCCTGCCCGGGGGCACCGGAAGCTGGGAAACAGTCAAGGACAGATTCTCCTCTGGAACCTCTGGAGGGAGAGCAGCCTGCCTATGTCTTGGTTTTGGAGTTCTGGCCTACAGAATTCTGAGAAGATAAACTACTGGATGTAAGCCACTCCGTTTTTGGTAACTTGCTACAGCAGCCTTAGGAAATGGTTGAAATGTTAAATGACTGAACATTGATAATTTTGTATTAGAGCACTTAAAGTGGTTAGAGAGACTTAAAAGGAAAGAAAATTCTCAATGTGTCTTCTGCCCCAATTGCATTTTTATGAGTCCACTTGAAACCTTGGAAATGTGAGCTTACTAAGGCCATTTCAAGCTCTGTGCTCCTCCATGAAGGATGAAACGACTTCTTATTCCTTCAGCCACTAAGCTGGTGGCACATGGAGGGCAACTTCATCCCCTCTGCCTGCAGTTTTCAGCAGGGATGAGAGACCAGGAACTCTGCTTTGAGCCTTCCAGTCAACCTGATAGGACAGAGCAGATTGCAGAGCTAAAGTGCGCAGAAGAGATAATCAATTAACCTAATAAAATTGATTTAAAGGCCGTTAAACTTGAGAGCAAGTTCGGTGCCTATGAAAGATCTTTCAAGTCCCTTGAAGTGATGAAATAAAATGATCAATCACCCTTATCAACCTCCCTTTTTTGGTAATGTAGTGGCGGGAAAAGCTTCTGCACTGTCAAATTAACCCTCATTTTTTTAAGAGTTTCTGCAGTCGTCTCTGCTACGTGTGAGCTCAGGAGCTGAGCCCCTGGAACTCCTTCCTCTCTTGCCTCACACTCCACAGGAGGGGTGGGAGGGAGCAGCATAGGACTAAGGCTGGTTGTGACTACCCTTTGGGCAAAGTGCTTAGGGCCCATTGCAAGGAGGCTGTCTTGGACACTGAGGTTTTTAAATGTCTTTTGAATTATAAACATAGAAAAATTTTTCTTTTGAAATATTCAGCCCACTGAGCATTATATAAGTAGAAATTCCTTTATCTTATTCTTTCCTTTAAACAGTTTGGTATATAACCTTCCAGACCCTTTATTTAAAAATGCATTTACTAATATGTATGTGCATATGTTGTATGCATGCTCAGAAATGTACATGATGGCTTCTGTATAAATTCAACAAACTTTTTTTTCCAACAAGTAGTTTGATGACTCCTATGACATGCCAAGCTATGAGAACCTCATTCATATTATTCTGAAACTTGCTTTTTTTTTTTACATAATACACCAAGGCATTTAGTTCTACCTCAGCCTTTTTAAATGCCATCCTGTTCATCTTGTAAACAAATATCTACTGAGCACCTAGTATGTGTCAGCAGTGTTTTAGGCACTGGGTTTATAGCCATACACACAACAGACAGAAGTCCACTTGTCCTGTGGAGCATTTTACTCAAGACCTATTGATGGACATTTGATTATTTCTATTTTTCCTCTCTTCAAAGAATGCAACAGTTAATAGCCTTTAAAGTGTATTTCGTTACACAGGCATAGTTCTGGCCCAGCCTCTTAGAAGGAGCAGTGTTCTTTCTGTTCAACTGTGTGAGCATGACAATCTCATAATTCACAAACCAGACAGGAGGTTTGAATTGCTCACGAAGACACCCATGGACCACTTTCTTTCTTGTTGTTAATAAGTGCAGTGTACCCACTTCTCCTGCTTATCCCTACTCTGCTCTTGCCTCCATCCACAGAGTTGTGCTAAATGAACAGGGGCCACTTGCTACCAAGTGGTATGGAGAGAATTCCTTGGCCTTCTGTCCTCACCCAGTCCCCACTCACTGTCCCCTTTTCTCCTGTGCAATGTTGTCACTATGCTACTCTTTTCCAACCCTCTACTATGTGAGGAGATCTGAACTGAAGCTGGAGCATCTTCCTATCAATTCTTCCTGACAATCCAACTCATGCAAGCTACAAATCTGAAACAAGAATGGAAAGGACATCTTAATTATAAATATGACTGCCTAGCAGCTTGTACATCATTCCTTTTTGAATTACTGCTGCTCCCTTATGAATACACATGGAGGCCCTTTTTGGAGAAGACTTTTTAAGCAGAAAAGTTACTGAAGAAAGTGGGTCCTAATCAGACCCATTCATTCATTCATTTGCCACCCAACAAATATTTATGCAGCACTCACTGAATGAAAGGCAGTGTGTTAAATGCTGTTGATGATACACAGGAGACCAAAACATGGGAATATTTTTAGAGCAGGACTAGATCATGTAGGGGAATAACTGCAAAATAAGGTAAAAAGCAATAAATGCCTAAGAAAGGTATAGAGCAAAGCTTGCTTAGCATCCAAAGAAGGCGGTCATCACTTCCCTTTGCTGTTGATTGTTCTGCAACTCTGGGAAAAGCCACTCTTCTTTAATAAAAGATAATGATGATCTTGAGAAGGTTATTGAAATTGTCAAGGATGTAGCTTGAGCAGGATACATAGATCTGCCTTTTACTTTCTTTGCCCTTCTGAGAATTAAAATATACGGCAGATATTTCGCAAGCAGATTTACCCAGACTCCTCTGCCAAGGTTAATGAGTCCAGAGCCTCATCAGATTTAAGATCCCACCTGGCAGATGTGTTGAATCCCAAAAATTTATAAATTTGAGCTATCAGAATATAGAAATCAAGTTTTTTTGGGGTGGGAAGTTATCTCAGGAACAAGATGCTTGAGCAGTTTGTTTCAGTGTCTCCAGAGGGTAGATGCTTAACCTTCTGAGAAGAGCCCACTCTCCCAAAGAGGGTCACTTTTCCTTGTCCTTTCATCAGAGGATCAGTGACCATGATTGAGTGATGGTTTAACCCATGGTTGAGAATATGTTTCTTATCTTGGGCCCTCCCTATGATACTGACCCTAACATAGTTCCTACCCAGTTTGTTTTTCCCTAAAATAGGGAGAAAATGAATGCTGCTATTTTGCTTGAGGGTTTCAGCCCTAGGCAAGTTCACTATGGATTCAGTGAGACCAAGAAATGACAATGGAATGTTCTTGGGGTGAAAGGATTTATTATCAAGCTTGTTCTCCTTGCGATAGGTAGAGCACTAGATTCATGTCTGCATCTGTCTGCAGGTCCATATAATCCACCTCCATCTCTGCCTCCACCCAGAGCACTGGGCAGAGCTCTTTACACAGTGACTCAGTCAATAATAGCTTATTGCCTAGGGTGTGGAAGCAGTAGCCTAGCAGCAGGCCAATTACATCATCAAGTAGTTTAGGGTCAGGTGAAGATCCTGGCCATAGAAATTCCAATTTTCACCACAGATGCATTGTCTCCCTCCCACCCCAAAAGATGAAATCCAGAGTCATAGAAGTTTGTTTTGAGAAATGGCTGCATCCAGCAATTCACCCTTCTACTAGCCATCCCCATCCTGTTTCTCATTCTATGCAGCTTCAGGCTAATTCTGCCTTCGCAGATAGAGGGGCCTCTCCACAGCGGAGGAAGGAAAGTTAGTTGCTTTGTGATTCTGGCTTGGGGCTGTCGTTGACTTAACACTGTGGAGACTATGTTAAATTTGCAGAGTTTGCCGCATTAGCATCCTGGCTAGCATCTGGTATGTTCTGAATGTGTGTGTCCCCCCCCCCCCAAATTCCTGTGTTGAAATCCTAATGCCCAAAATGATGGCATTAGGCAGTGGGGCCTTTGGGAGGAATTAAGTAATGAAGATAGAACCCTCATGAATGAGATTAATGTCCTTATAACAGAAGCCTGAGAGAGCTCCCTTGCTCCTTCCTTCATGTACGGATACAAGTTTGCGACCTGGAACAGAGCCCTCACCCAACCGTGCTGGCACCCTGACCTCAAGGTTCTAGCCTCCAGAAATGTGAGAAATAAATTTCTGTTGTTTGTAACCTACCCAGTCTGAGGTATTTTGTTATAGAAGCCCAAATGGACTAAGACAGCATCTCCCTTTCATTAAGAAATATTCATCAAGAGGGGATGCAGTAGAGAGGGGAGACTGTTGGATTCAGAATATTCACTTTGATTTCCAGCTTCATCACTAATGAGCTGTATGATTTTGTACAAGTCCCTTATATCTTTCTGAGCTTCCATTTCTTCAGTTGTAAGATGGTGTGGATAAAGTGAAGTTTCCTATGGCCAGAGTCTCACCTGGCCCTGTTCGGCTAGCTCAATACACATGTGGGCAATACACATGCTCTGGGCGATGCAGTGGCACAGCTGAAAGGCTACAGGAGAGCAGAAATGAGACTAGAGTGGTGACAGTGCCAAGTACAGAGACCAAGATAGCTGTGGGAGCAGAGAGGCCCAGAAGCAGAGACCAGCTTGTTGCATGCAGACTCACTCTGAGTAGACAGGATTCTAGTGATTGACCTGCCACCATGGGAATAAAGTTGGGTATAAACACTTTCACCCCAAGAACGTTCCATTGTCATTTTTCAGTCTCATTGAATCCATAGTGAACTTGCCTGGAGCTGAAACCCACTGGCAAGACAGAGGAGTTATTTAATACCTGCACCTCCATCATATAGATTTTTTTGAGGGTCAAATAAATCACAGGAATTAACCTCAAAAGTTTTATTCATAAATGATAGAGCTTTATTTGAATGCAAAACATTTAGTAACTTCCACTCTTGTTGGCAACAGGGAGAAATTGCCATGGCTTCAATAGCTGGCTGGCTAACGTTTGCATGGCAGGCTCCAATTTTCGTATCTCTTCATCTTTTTTGCATGTTTTCCATCTCTATGTATGCACTGAGGGTAGTTTCATCAAGCTACCCCTTTGTTCACTCTATATCGCTCTTTAGCTATGTATAATTTACTATTTCATTAGCCTGCTGTGTTTTAAATTTCAAAGAGTATATTTCTCATTTCTTGAAGTTTTGTTTAGTTATTCTTCACATCTGCTTGTTTATTTTTCATAGGGCCTTACTCATGTTTTTGATCCTTCTTTTTATGTTTTTAATCATTTTGAACATTTTTATTTTATGGCTTGTTAGTTCTTAGGGGTTCTATCCTGTTGTGTTTGCTGACTCTTACTCTTGGTGAGGATTTACTCATACATTTGTAATTTTAGATTATGAGCTCACCTTTGGTGGAGCTTCTGGGTTGGAATTATGGGTTGTCTGGTTCTGGGTTGCATGTGGGTCTTTCCAGTTTAGTTTTACATTTGTTTTTGTCATAAACTCCCAGGTATCATCAGCTGAAGACTTCTTTTCATATAAATTTCATGGCTTGGTGTTTCCTGGTTATTCTGCTAATTTAAATTAAAATCTCAAATCCTCTTATGGGCAAGTCATTATATATTCTCAGGGCTCACTTTCCTCCTTGCCCAGAGCTCAAGAGGAGACAGACAGGTTTCCCTGGCTTTCTGTGTGGCCTAAGGGCAGAGCAGATTTTTGGAATGCAGACAGCCTATGATCACGGTGCTGAGAGTCAGAGAGATTCAGGTTAGCATCTTCTCTGCCATATTAGGGCAAGGACTCAGAACTTCAGTGTTCCCACCTTTTAAGACCAAGTCCTATTTTGCATCTAGAAGCATTGCTGTGAGAATCAGATGGGGTCACAAATGTACATGAAGTTTACAGCCTGAGAACCACCATAGAGGGAGCAGTCCATCAGTGGTAGCTGTTCTGGTCTCCACACAGCAGAGGGGTGGAAACTTGGAGCCAGAAAGACTCAGTCATGGCACCACTAGACAGGACACTGTCCTTCCTTCATCTCAAGCCATTATCCTTTACTCAGAAAGTGGTGCACTGCTCCTCATTTGGATAAATTTGCCTGTCTTTAAACAGTAGAAGAGCTAAAGGTTTTATCTTTGTCTCTTACTTAAATTCTGTCTCAAACTTTGACCTGGGTCTCAGGCTTCAGCCTTTAGCAGGAGAGAAACCCTGAGAGGAGGGACTGTCAATATTTTCATTGATAATGAAGGCAATTTTCTAATGATAAAGCACAAGAAAAGCCATCTCACATAATGGCTTTCATTATCCATTCTCTAGTCTTTTCTAAACAATTGGTTATTAGCAATATGCAATAGGGCTGAAGCCAACTGTTTTCCCCATTTTTCAGATAAAGAAATGAGTGGTAGACAATGATTTCTTAAGGACATTGCTAGCACTAATTTTCTGTGAATTGATTTGTTTGAGAGCCATATGGGAGACTTCATGTTCATGAAGACTGCTTATCTTTTTGTTTCATGAGTGGAGGAGACATATTCCTGTCTCACTCTCCCTCTAAACAATGACAGCAACCTTTCCAATGCCTTCGTGCACATGGGTTACTAGGTTTGGCTCTGTACCATGTGCCCTGTCCTTTCTTTGTCAGGAGGGGAGATCAGAAGGCCTTAGGGGTCAGCTTTCCCAATCATTTGTGACTTAGACCTGTAGGGGGCCACCCCAAAATGTGCCACAAAGGAGTATTGATTGATTTGTGTTAAAGTTACTTAAGAAACAGCCAGCACAGTGCTGGCCTTTCTTTCTTTCCCTTTGCTGTGATAAATCACAGGCATGAGTGTGACCATGTGCTGAGTCCTGTGATGCTCCCTAGTGAATGGCCAAACCTAGGGGTGGTCTTGGGACCATCATTAGAACTGCTGCTTGAGTAACACAGTGTGATGGACTCCCCTACACACCTCAGACTCCCCAGTGCCCCGACCCCATGGGGCTCAGAGTGCAGGTGGTGACTCTCAGCAGGGCTGGAGTCTCAGAAGAAGAGGAGGCAGTGGGCCAGTCAGAGGAGGAGGGATGCCAGTTAGAGAGCTGGGGAGATACACATGCTCTGTGACAAGGTGTTGAATTTTTGAGGAACAGGGAGGTGGTGAAGTCTATATGGGGCAGGAAGAATCTTCTGAAAGAGCACATGCTCCAGGGGAGAGCCAGACCCCCACTGGCTCTGTGGACCTCACCACAGTGTGGACCTTCTTACGAGTGAGGAGAAAACTCCATGGGCCTTGTTTGAGAGAGCCTGGGCTCAAGTCTTGGCTACCCCATTCCTAAGTGGTTCATTGCTGGAAAAATGATTCACTTCCTTTGTGCCTCAGTTTCCTTATCTTTAAATTGGGGATATTAATAGTACTTCCTCATAGGCTATTGGGAGGATTAAGTGAAATAATAAATGTTTACGTAAATGTTTAGAACAGTGACTGTAATTTACCAAGCACTCAATAAACCTCAGCTATGATGGTGCTGGTGGCAGAGCCACAAATTTAATAGCCAAGAGATCAGTGCCCCTCAAGCAGGCAGCAGAGGCTGCTCAAACCAGCCAACATCACAGGTGCCCACCAGCCCTTCCTGCGTATGCCGCTTCTGATTTCCCTCTGTGACTCCTCCCTCTGGGTCCGGAACTGACTCTGAGTTAACTTGGATTTTCTGATCTCTTCACTGGAAAACATTTGGAGACTCATCTTTCCAACTCCAAATATGGGGCTGCCAGGCACACCCCAGCCCTATGTGAAAGGCCGCCTCATGCCCATCTCCCTGCCCCCCAGCTTGCCAAGGTTCCTCCTCCCCTCCAGCTGCTCCCAATGTGCCATGAGTCAAAGCTGTTCTTAGTATCTCATTCCCTCCTAGCCTGTTCTCAAACCTCCCAGTGACAAAATTATTCTGCTCTTTTGGACCCAGTTTGGTGAATGTAGATGGCAGGGATGCAATGCAGTCATCATATCCATTAAAAGCTGACGCGTGTTCCACTGCTGACTCATGAAGCCCAAGTTCCCTCAAAACCGAAGGCTATTGGCATAATACCCATGACTTGGAGAAGAGTAATATGGCCATTTCCCCAGTCCTAGGGTCTTGGGGAGACACAAGAAAGTAAAACACAGAACAATACACTTGCCAAAGGACTGCTACAGATAACAGGTACTCTGGAGGTTGAGAGTCACTGTGCTGAGGTCTTCAAAAGTTCTCTGGAGGCAGCTGAGCTGAAGCTAACCTCGTGAAATATCAAAACCTGAACAGGAGACAGCAGGGAATGCCTAAACACAGGGAAGTAAGCACAGATGCTCTTGGCATTTGAGTGAGGAGCAGAAGATTCAGATAGGGTATTGTAGAAAAGAAATTTGGAAGCTAGGAAGAGACCAGATCTCAGTGAGCCCTGAATGTTGCCTAGGAGTTTGGAACCAATTGGGCAGGTATTAGGGAATACCCTAAAAGTGAGCATGGGTGTGACCTTTGGAAGGCAATTGCCTTTGCACTTGGCAGCAGAGGACAGAGAACATTTTGGGAAGTGGATGATGTTCTGAGTCAGAGCCAGCTGGTTTACCTGCGCCAAAATTGGCATCCTGCTTCTTCTTCCTTTAGAGACAGGACCTCCTTTCTAAACAGACACTTTTAGAAAGGAATAATTTCATTAAGGAAAAAGGACAGCAGAAGTCCTGTTCCTGTAGAGTATTGCTTAATTATATATGTTACATCTTGTAATTATCAGCTAATCAGCCTTCTAAGGAAATAACTGCATTTGCAGTTTATTTGAAGCACTTGGGGGTGTGTTAAGTAACCACTTTGCTTTTGAGCTTCTGGGAGTTCTGGAGAAAGTTCCTTGTCAGCCTCTTGACCTTCACAACTATGTAGCCTCCATGTTTAACTCCTTCCTCATACCATTATCTCTGAGACAACAAGAACAGTGTAGTTCATATTTAATGTGTTTTTGCTATTATTCTAGTAAGTCTCCCACACTACAAGTCTACTTGACCAGGGTTGTCAGTCCTTCTGGGCATCTGCTCCTTTGCTGAATTGATTCCAGAAGCTGTTAGACTCATGTGGGTTGAAGAGATAATAGAAGGAAGTTGTCCTTCTTGAGCTTTTTGGCTAAGCATCTATAAGACCATGAGAAAAGAGCTCAGTATAAATCTTATTATAATATGTTATAAGATATAACAGGTCTTATTATACTAAAAGAGCATTTCTTTTTCTGCTCAAGTTGTATCAGGAAAAGACCATTTCTGTCATCATTCTGATATATGCCAGGCTCAAGAGGGGAGGGAGATATGCCAAACCTTTAAAAGAATTTTTAGGGAAAAAAACTCCTGTCCTATTGCGTGGTCTGAGAGAACAGAAAAAGGAGTTTAAACAAAAATCTTGGTAGACTCTCCATAGAAGCAGCAAGAAAAGGATATGTGACTTTCTCAGCTATATACCGAACCTGCTGAAGTAATACCATATTTGAACATAAAGCATCTCCTGCCTGTCTTTCAGTTCATAAACCCCAGACATATTTAAAAAACAGAAGAATTAGAATGTGGTATGTACAAAATAACTGCTAACTCTAATGGGCCCTGCCTAGTTTGAAGTGAGGAGCAACAATGGTGTGAATGACACGGGTATTGCATTTTTAAATGAAGCTAAGGAAAAGCACTTCTTTTTTATGAATATAAAAGCTAATGGATTCATGGTATAGACATGAAAAATATTTGAAGAAGAAAATAAAGATAACCCACAACCTCACAACATAGAAATAGCAATTGGCAACATTTTTAGCTTATTACCTTCCATTATACCATATAATATTTAAATAAAGGAATCATACACAGATACAGTATATTTTGACTTTTTTCAAAAGCATTATGATATGCATTTTCCTACACCATTCTGTATTTTTAAATGATGTTTTAATAATTGCATATATTTTATCATGAGGCTAGACCAACATATATTTAGCTATATATATACTGATAGAAATTCAGAAGGTCTTCCTTTTTCTTTATGATAAATAATGTTTTGAATTAAAATTCTTATACAAATATATTTTTTAAAAGCCTTTGATTATTTTTTCTTTTCCCCCTCTGAAAGCTTACTTTGTCTAAGATAAAGAGATTAAGTATCAGGGGCTTTAAAAAATTTAATTATGATATGTCTATATATGGATTTCTTTTTATTTATTCTGCTTGAATTTGTTGGACTTCTTGAATCTGTGGATTGATGTTTTTCCTCAGTTCTAGGACATTCTCAGCCAGCCATAACTTCCTCAGATATTGCCTCTGCCCTGTTTCTTCTTCCCTGGGATTTCACAAACCTGTGTCTGACCTAATTGTATTCTCTACATCACCCACCCTTTCTTAAGTATTTTCCATTTCTTACCTCTTTGCTTCATTCTGGAAGGTTTCTTCTGACCTATCTTCAACTTCAGTAATACTCTCTTTAGCTGTGTCTAATCTGCTGAGTTCTTAATTTCAGTTACTTAAATTTTTAATTTCAGATTTTTCCATTTTATTTTTCAAAATGTGCTGTGTCACTTTTTACAATTGCCAGTTTCCCTGCTGAAATCTTTAAGCTTGCTTTTTATCTCCTCAGACATTGTAAACACAGTAAATATAGGTATTTTGCAATTAGTGTTTGATAGTCCAACATCTAGAGGTCCTGTGCCAACCTTTCAACTTTCTGTTATTTCCACAGGTTTGACTTTTAAGATCTTGACTCCTGACATTTCTAATTACCATTGATTGTGTGTTAGAGATTACATTTGAAAAAATTATTTATTGAATTCATTTGAATGGGATGGTTGAATGCATGAAAGTAGGCACTGAAGACAAACTTCTAATCCCCTGTCTTTTTGAGGTTGCCATACCTCTTTGGACTTCTTTTTTATGAATATAAAAGCTAATGGATTCATGTTCCAAGCTCCAAGCAGGTTCATAGCTCCAAGTAAGAACAAACCTGATTTGGACTTCTCTTTCTTTGTTCCAGTCTCAATCAGATCTCAACTCAATAATTTTCATTTCATTTATCTTTAATGGTTTTATTAAGATCTTAAAATTTTTTACTCAGTTTATTTCATTGTTTTCAACTAGAGAAATCTAGAAGCTAGAGAAATTAGGTGTCCAAATCACTTAATGTGACATTCTAATGGCACAAATCATTATTATTCTCTAGGATAAATTCCTAGAGATGGGATTTCTAGGTTTAAGACATGTACACTTTTAAGTGTCATGAGACATATTGCCAAACTATTTTCCAGAAAAGTCATTTTAGTTATGTGACTCCTTTGTTCTATTTCCCTCCTATTTTTTTGTTGGTGTCTTAGAGTCTATTCCTTCTTCTAAGTACTCTGAAACCTGTTGCAGGTTTTAAATTGAAGTTGCAAGGCAGAGGTTAAAAAATGACTTATTTTTCATATTTGAATTCAGCTAGCTCTCTAGTCCCTGTTTTCACTGATGAAGGGAAAGGAAATTAGCCTTTTCATTTCAAGGTAACTTAGTTTCTTCTAATTTAAAACCCCCATCTTTTAAAGTCAATTGTTCAGTTAAATTGGGATTAAACAAGCTATTCTCTGCAAGGGCTTCTCTTCCCCCTGGAAGGGTATCCCTCTTCTGCCTCCCATCTTGAAGAGTTCCTGGGAGCAAGGTGGAGCTGATACTGCACTACAGCAGTGGGAAGCAGTATCTTCTGAAACCTTTTGGGCCTCTGCTGACTTATCTCATACCTTGCCATCTTCAGTTTTATCCCCTTTGTATTCGCTGCTGATATCCTTGGTTCTGAACTTTGGGCACAGTATCCACCTACTCTATGCCCTCTGGTTTTCCGACTCCTCTCTGATCCAGTCAGTTCAGCCTTTTGCTCTCACTGCCCCGGGGAGTGCAGTAATGTCAGAATTTCCTGCAACCCAATTCTGGTTGTAGGCACTGGGAGCACTTACTGTAGGTCTTCTCTTGCCTGAACATCACTCCACTATCTCTGTTCCACTGTATGGGGACTCTGCAGAGCATCCTCTGTCCCACAGAGTATGAGGAAGCAAGCAAAGCATCCATCTCTTTCACCTTCAAGCATCAAGTCGGCTTACAGGATTTCTTTCCCCACACCCTGACTTCTACCTTGAGCAGTCAGACTTGGCTAAAACTCCCTCAGAGAAGGTCTGACTTCACGCCTGTCTAATCTCCTCGACCCTCTTCAGATTCTGCCCCCAACCCACAAAGAATTAGCCTCCTTTTGGGATTGGAAACATTCTGTATGTCAGTGGTTCTCAGCCCTGGCAGCACTTTTGAAACCAATCTGGATGTAGACCAATTGAATCTGAGTGTTGGGGAATGAGCACAGCTAATTTTTCAAAGGCCTCCAGGTGCTCCTAAGGTGAGCCACCGTTGAGACCAGAAGCAATGTCACAACCTCTGTCTTCTGGCTTTGCCTGACTGCTGTTGTTGATATTTCAAGGGAGGTATAGGATTTAGAAAGCATTTTTCTCCAGTGCATGGTTCATGCACTTCAAATCCTGGCTTCAAGACTATTCCCAAAGTGAGCTTCAAGACTGAGTTTTATGGTCATAATAAAAAATTAATATCCTTTTTGCTTCTTTTCATCCTAGCTGTAAGAGTCTTAACCCATCTGAAAACTATGAAACAGCAAATCCAGAATAGGAAATCCTACTCTTGTATTTTGAAACATATTATTTTATTTGATAACTTTATTTAACTATTTTACTATTTACCTAGCCCATAAATAAGCAAGGCCTTCAGAAGCTATGTTCTTACTTTGACCTAATTTTGGCCTTGAAAACAATTATTCTCATCTTTCTGTAATTGGGTAAATGCTGTGGACCAGTGCTGAGGAATGTTTTAAGAAACAGATCTCTGGAGCTTGCTGTATTACTGAAGCAATATTGCAAGGAGACTGCTCACTGAGTTACTCAGTAGAGAAATTGCTCTTGGGTCTTAGTGGCCAAGTAGTTGTACTTCTCTTTAAAAAGTCTCACAGACACTACAGATCATTCCAGTGACTTGACTTGCAGTAGCTACAAGAGAGAGTAAAGCTGTATTTGTGATTCACCTTTATTAAGTATACATTTTGTGCACTACACTCACCCTTGGCATCACTCTTTTTTTATTTTTGTGTTTTTTTATTAAGGTATGATTGATATTCATTCTTATGAAGGTTTCACATGAAAAAACAATGTGTTTACTACATTTACCTGTATTATCAAGTCCCCACCCATACCCCAATGCAGTCACTGTCCATCAGTGCAGCAAATTGCCACAGATCCACTATGTCTCTTTTATGTGATACACTGTTCTCCCCATGATCCCCCACACCATGGGTACTAAACATAATACCCCTCAGTCCCCATCTCCCTCCCTCCCCCATCGCCCTCACACCCCTCCCCTTTGGTAACCACTAGTTCATTCTTGGAGTCTGTGAGTTTGCTGCCATTTTGTTCCTTCAGTTTTGCTTCATTGTTATACTCCAAAAATGAGGGAAATTATTTGGCATTTGTCTTTCACCGCCTGGCTTATTTCAATGAGCATAATATCCTCCAGCTCCATCTATGTTGTTGCAAATGGTAGGATTTGTTTCTTTCTTATGGCTGAATAGTATTCTATTGTATATATGTACCACATCTTCTTTATCCATTCATCTACAGATGGACACTTAGGTTGCTTCCATATCTTGGCTATTGTAAAAAGTGCTGGGATAAACTTAGGTGTGCATATGTCTTTTTGAATCTGAGAAGTTGTATTCTTTGGGTATATTCCAAGGAGTGGGATTCTGGGGTCAAATGGTATTTCTATTTTTAGTTTTTGGAGGAACCTTCATATTGCTTTCCACAATGGTTGAACTAGCTTACATTCCCACCAGCAGCATTGGAGGAGTCCCCTTTCTCCGCATCCTCACCAACATTTGTTGTTCTTAGTCTTTTTGATGCTGGCCATCCTTACTGCTGTGAGGTGATATCTCATGTGGTTTTAATTTCCATTTCCCTGATGATTAGTGATGTGGAGCATCCTTACATGTGTCTGTTGGCCATCTGAATTTCTTCTTTGGAGAACTGTCTCTTCATATCCTCTGCCCATTTTTTAATCGGGTTATTTGCTTTTTGGGTGTTGAGGTGTGTAAGTTCTTTATATATTTTGGATGTTAACCCCTTGTCGGATATGTCATTTATAAATATATTCTCCTATACTGTAGGATGCCTTTTTGTTTTGTTGATGATGTCCTTCACCATACAAAAACTTTTTAGTTTGATGTAGTCCCATAGTTCATTTTTCCTTTTGTTTCCCTTTCTCGAGGAGATGGGTTCAGGAAGAAGTTGCTCATGATTATATTCAGGAGATGTTTGCCTATGTTGTCTTCTAAGAGTTTTATGGTTTCATGACTTACATTCAAGTCTTTAATCCATTTTGAGTTTACTTTTGTGTATGGGGTTAAAATATAATCCAGTTTCATTCTCTTGCATGTAGCTGTCCAGTTTTGCCAACAGCAACTGTTGAAGAGGCTGTTATTTCCCCATTGTATGTCCATGGCTCCTTTATCATATATTAATTGACCATATATGGTTGGGTTTATATCAGGGCTCTCTAGTCAGTTCCATTGAAAAATGGGTCTGCTCTTGTGCCAGTACCAAATTGTCTTGATTACTGTGGCATTGTAGTAGAGCTTGAAGTGATTCCCCCTGCTTTATTCTTCCTTCTCAGGATTGCTTTGGGTATTTGAGGTCTTCTGTGGTTCCATATGAATTTTAGGAAGATTTTCTCTAGTTTGTTGAAGAATGCTGTTGGTATTTTGATAAGAATTGCATTGAATCTATAGATTGCTTTAGGCAGGATGGCCATTTTGACAATATTAATTCTTCTTATCCATGAGCATGGGATGTGTTTCCATTTATTGGTATCTTCTTTAATTTCTCTCATGAGTGTCTTGTAGTTTTCAGAGTATAGGTCTTTCACTTCCTTTGTTTGGTTTATTCCTAGGTATTTTATTCTTTCTGATGCAATTGTGAATGGAATTGTTTTCCTGATTTCTCTCTCTGCCAGTTCATTGTTAGTGTATATGAATGCCACAGATTTCTGTGTATTAATTTTGTATCCTGCAACTTTGCTGAATTCAGATATTAGATCTAGTAGTTTGGGAGTGGATTCTTTAGGGTTTTTTATGTACAATATCATGTCATCTGCAAACAGGGACAGTTTAACTTCTTCCTTGCCAATCTGGATGCCTTTATTTCTTTGTGTTGTCTAATTGCCATGGTAGGACCTCCAGTACTATGTTGACTAGAAGTGGGGAGAGTGGGCATCCTTGTCTTGTTCCTGATCTTAAAGGAATAGCTTTCAGCTTCTTGCTGTTAAGTATAATGTTGGCTGTGGGTCTGTCATATATGGCCTTTATTATGTGAGGTACTTGCCCTCTATACCCATTTTATTGAGAGTTTTTATTATGAATGGATGTTGAATTTTGTCGAATGCTTTTTCGGCATTGATGGAGATGATCATATGGTTTTTGTCCTTCTTTTCATTGATGTGGTGGATGATGTTGATGGATTTTCGAATGTTGTACCATCCTTGGATCCCTGGAATAAGTCCTACTTGATCATGATGGATGATCTTTTTGATGTATTTTTGAATTCGATTTGCTAATATTTTGTTGAGTATTTTTGCATCTATGTTCACCAGGGATATTGGTTGGTAATTTTCTTTTTTTGTGGTGTCTTTGCCTGGTTTTGGTATCAGAGTGATGCTAACCTCATAGAATGAGTTTGGAAGTATTCTCTCCTCTTCTATTTTTTGGAAAACTTTAAGGAGAATGGGTTTAGGTCTTCACTAAATGTTTGATAAAATTCAGCTGTGAAACCATCTGGTCCAGGAGTTTTGTTCTTAGGTAGGTTTTTGATTACCAGTTCAATTTTGTTGCTGGTAATTGGTCTATTCAGATTTTTATTTCTTCCTTGGTCAGCCTTGGCAGGTTGTTTTTTTCTAGAAAGTTGTCCATTTCTTCTAGGTTATCCAATTAGTTAGCATATAATTTTTCAAAGTATTCTCTATTAATTCTTTGTATTTCTATGGTGTCCATAGTGATATTTCCTTTCTCATTTCTGATTCTGTTTATGTGTGTGAACTCTCTTTTTTTCTTGATTAGTCTGGCTAGAGGTTTGTCTATTTTATTTTCTCAAAGAACCAGCTCTTGCTTTCATTGATTCTTTCTATTTGTTTTATTCTTCTCAATTTTATTTATTTCTGCTCTAATCTTTATTATGTCACTCTGCCTACTGACTCTGGGCCTCATTTTCTGTTCTTTTTCTAGTTTCATTAATTGTGAGTTTACACTACTCATATTGGATTGTTCTTCTTTCCTGCAGTAGGCCTGTATTGCAATATACTTTCCTCTTAGCACAACCTTGGTTGCATCCCACAGATTTTGCATTATTGAATTATTGTTGTCTTTTGTCTCCATATATTGCTTGATCTCTGTTTTTATTTGGTCACTGATCCATTGGTTATTTAGGAGCATGTTGTGAAGCCTCCATATGTTTGTGGGAATTTTCATTTTCTTTGCTTAATTTATTTCTAGTTTCATACCTTTGTGATCTGAGAAACTGGTTGGTACAATTTCAATCTTCTTGAATTTACTGAGGCTCTTTTTGTGGCCTAGTATATGATCTATTCTTGAAAATGCTCCATGTGCACTTGAGAAGAATGTGTATTCTGTTGCTTTTGGCTGTAGAGTTCTGTAGATGTCTGTTAGGTCCATCTGTTCTATTGTGTTATTCAGTGCCTCTGTCTCCTTACTTATCTTCTGTCTGGTTGATCTGTCCATCAGAGTGAGTGGAGTGTTGAAGTCTCCTAGAATGAATGCATTGCATTCTATTTCCCCTTTTAATTCTGTTAGTATTTGTTTCACATATGTGGGTGCTCCTGTGTTGGGAGCAAAGATATTTATAATGGTCTTCTTGTTGGATTGACCCCTTTATCATTATGTAATGTCCTTCTTGTCTCTTGTTACTTTCTGTGTTTTGAAATATATTTTGTCTGATACAAGTACTGCAAATCCTGCTTTTTTTCTCTCTGTTAGTTGCATGAAATATCTTTTTCCATCCCTTCACTTTTAGTCTGTATATGTCTTTGGGTTTAAAGTGGGTCTCTTGTAGGCAGCATATAGATGGGTCTTGGTTTTTTTTATCCATTCAGTGACTCTATGTCTTTTGATTGGTGCATTCAGTCCAGTTACATTTAGGATAATTATCGGTAGGTATGTACTTATTGCCATTGTAGGCTTTAGATTCATGGTTACCAAAGGTTCAAGGTTAATTTCCTTACTATCTAAGAGTCTAACTTAACTCACTTAATATGCTATTACAAACACAATCTGAAGATTCTTTTCTTTTTCTCCTCCTTTTTCTTCCTCCTCCATTCTTTATATATTAGGTATCACATTCTGTATTCTTTGTCTATCCTTTGACTGACTTTGGGGATAGTTGATTTAATTTTGCATTAGCTTAGTAATTAGCTGTTCTACTTTCTTTACTGTGGTTTTATTCCTATGGTGACAGCTATTAAACCTTAGGGACACTTCCATCTATAGCAGTCCCTCCAAAATAGACTGTAGAGATGGTTTGTGGGAGGTAAATTCTCTCAGCTTTTGCTTATCTGGAAATTGTTTTATCCCTCCTTCAAATTTAAATGATAATCTTGCCAGATAACATAATCTTGGTTCCAGGCCCTTATGCTTCATGGCATTAAATACATCATGCCACTCCCTTCTGGCCTGGAAGGTTTCTGCTGAGAAGTCTGATGTTAGCCTGATGGGCTTTCTTTTGTATGTGATCTTATTTCTCTCTCTGGCTGCTTTTAATAGTCTATCCTTGATCTTTGCCAATTTTATTACTATATGTCTTGGTGTTGTCTTCCTTGGGTCCCTTGTGTTGGAAGATCTGTGGATCTCCATGGCCTCAGAGACTATCTCCTTCCCCAAACTGGGGAAATTTTCAGCAACTACCTCCTCAAAAACACTTTCTATCCCTTTCTTTTTCTCTTCTTCTTCTTTTATCCCTATAATGCAAATATTGTTCCATTTGGATTGGTCACACAGTTCTCTCAATATTCTTTCATTCTTAGAGATCCTTTTTCTCTCTGTGCCTCAGCTTCTTTGTATTCCTCTTCTCTAGTTTCTATTTCATTTATCATCTCCTCCACCATATCCAACCAGCTTTTAATACCCTCCATCATGCTCTCCAATGATTGAATCTCTGACCTGAATTCATTCCTGAGTTCTTGGATGTCTTTCTGTACCTCCATTAGCATGTTGATGATTTTTGTTTTGAACTCCCCTTCAGGAAGAGCCACAAGGTCCATGTCATTTACATCTTTCTTGGGAGTTGTATTAATAATTTTATTCTGGACCAGGTTTCTTTGGTGTTTCATATTTGTATATGGCGCCCTCTCGTGTCCAGAAGCTCTGCCCTGGAGCTGCTCTGCCCCTGAAGCAATGTCAGGGGTCGCCGGGGAATGGTATTGGTGCCTGGGGGGAGGAAAGAGCTGTTTCCTGCTTCCCGGCTGCTATGCCTGTCTCCACTGCCTGAACCAGTGGGCCAAGGACACAGGTATAAGCTTTTGTCCCAGAGCAGGCGGATATGGATCCCTGCTTTCCACAAGCGGCTGGAATCTCAGTCTCTCCAGGAATTCTGCCTGTATTAGCTTTCCAACCCTGTAACCACACGAGTATAATGAAAGTACCATGAAATGTAGGTTTGTGCTCCCAGAGCAGATCTCCAGAGCTAGGTATCAGCAGTCCCAGGCATTCAACTCCCTCCATGTTCTGTTTCTCTTACTCCCGCTGGTGAGCTGGGGTGGGGGAAGGGCTTGGGTTCCACCGGGCCATGGCTTTGGTATGTTACCCTGTTCCATGAGGTCTGCTCTTTTCTCAGGTGTGTGCAGTCTGGTGCAGTCCTCTTTCCTGTTGCTCTCTCAGGATTAGTTGCACCAACTATATTTTCTAATTCTATATGGTTTTAGGAGGAAGCTTCTGTCTCCCCTCTCACAGCGCCATCTTTAATCTTCTCTGGGGGCCCTTACTTTTCCTCCCTTGGCATCATTCTATCACCTTAAATATCATGTTCAGGTATATGCAAAGAAGATGTTAGAGGGAGATGACAGGAAAAGCACAATAAACAAGGGCAGGGTTTGTTATGAAGACTCAAGTAAGTGTCTTCATGGATGAGAGCTTCTAGAGATTCAGTCATTCTGCTCTTCCTAGTACAGAGAGGGATACACCCTGACAAATGGAGATTTCCTTTATAAACATAAATTTCTCTTTCAAAAGGGTAACTTCTGGGTTTCATACCTTCTCCAGTGTCTGTTACTTTTTTAAAAAGAAAGCTTAGGATAATTCTTATGTCAAAAAGAAATATTTTGGGGTTGCATATTCTGCTTCCATTCACTTCCTTTACAGAACAATGTGTGTTACTAGCCTGAAGCCATTTTTGCATGTTTGGTCCAAGCCTTTATCAAATTTCTGACATCAGCCTTGGAAGCTACAGAGGGACTATTATCCCCTTTTTCAGATAAGAAGAGGGCTCATCCATCATCTCTCCCTGAGTTCCTTATCTATCCTTTTCAAAGTTACCTTCCTGCCAATCCCAATGTACTCTGTTGCTCCATGTGGAGCCTGCATTTCCCTCCAGAGCTCATGTTCTAGAATAGAGTTTGGCAAAATTTTTCTGTTTAGGGCCAAATAGTAAATATTTTAGACTTTATGAGCCAAGAGGCAAATCCAAGGCTATTATGTAGGTACTTAGAAACAATAGTGAAAACAAATTTTCACAAATATTTCATTGAGGAAATCCAAAGTGTAATTTGGGAGATTTCAGGTCTATCCTAATGAAGATAACTGAATTTTGTTGGGGTCACATTTTGCTTCACTAATATTCAAAGCTAGTGTTTCCAGCTTCAAATTAACATGTTCATCTGTAAAAAACATTCTTAGCTCTTTGGCTGGACAAAAACAGACAGTGTATTTTGCTGACCCCTATTCTTAAACATTTACCCAGGATAGCTAAGAAGACACTTTTAAACAAGTGTATATATACACACTCACACACATACATATAAAGTGTTAATAGCTGGTAATGGTTTAATGTGTTACACTTCTTTTCAAACTTTGCGCTTTTACAAAAGTCATCTTCAAAGGATTATCTGCAAATCAGTTTCTCAAAACCTGAAGAAAATATGATTAGCAAAGACCGAAAGTGTTATGTTGTGAAAATTACTTATAGGAAACATCTTACTAGAGAGTTTCGATATGGTCTTTGTTTTAATAAAACAAGCCCAGGCAAAATCAGTCAGCCAAGGAAATGCATTTGGGCCTGGCAGCTTCAATCCCCTCTGGCATCTTCTGCATCTGTGAAAAATCACACTCCAGAGATAAGAGCATTTCCTTTATCTTCCACAAGGAAAGGCTCTTAATACCCAGACAGTTCACTTCCCCATCTGGAGGAAGTTGTTGTTTCAGCGTGAATTATCTTTTCAGCAACAAAAGGGAAAGTGCTACCTCCATTTAACAGGGAAAGAATTGGCCTTTGGGTCCTATTTTCTTGTGAGATATTTGTGTGTTGGATACAGCATTTGATTTGCAAAAAGGCAGCGTTATTTAGCCTTTTGGTATTTATATGTGTAGCAGAGGCGAATGGAACTCTGAGTATTAAATTACTATACTATGCCAGTTGAGAATTCTATGCAAGTCAGCCAACTCCTTCCCCAGAATCGTATTTTTAGTGTTCAGCAGCTGCAAGTTTCCAGCAATCTTCAAAGTGGGACCACTTATTCCACCCAGTGTGAGAGCTGTTAGCTGCCGCCAATTTTTGGTGATCTTGTTAGGGTGGCAGCAGGATATGTCAGAGGGTGTGGGGCCAGACACAACAAGTTCTGCACTTACTGGCTTGTGTCTGCCTTAGGCCAGTTCACTTACCTCTGACCTCAGTTTTCTTGGCGGGAAATGGGGCTAATAACACCTACAAAGCAGAGCTGCTTTGAGAATCAGAAAGAAGGATGATGTGTCCTAATGCAGCACCAGATGCATCTGTTTGCTCAGTTCAGGGCATTTCTGGCCTGGGGGTGCAGTGCCCTCCTGGTTCTCCTCTGCCATCCCTGCCCTGTGTTTTGGACACTTTAACAAATCAGTGTTTGTGCCAGAGGGTGACAGAAGAAGGGGATACTTGTTCTGTTTATTAGGAAATGGTGTATGATATTGTAATAAAATGCACAGAAATAAGTGCATTTTGATTAATTAAGCTTCCTATTCCCAAAGAAGTTGCCTCCATTACCCAAATGCCCAGAGCTTGTTCTACCCTGAGAATGGGCTTTGCAGAAATTCTTTCAAAGACGACATCAAGGATGGTGTTGAGTTTTATATACTTTTCCTACAAGTGGGGTCTTGGCGTTAGAAGGTACTCAGCAAACAGGCCTGGACATTAGCTGAAGCAGAGCTGGAATGGCAGGTGGAATGGTGAAAATGGCAGGTGTTTGAGTTTGAGGACAGAGAAAGGCAGTGAGTCCCAAGAAGACAGGCCAGTTGGAATCATGAAAGGAGAAAACGGGGTAAGCCCCAGATCCCAGGCTCATGACCCATCAGCCTGATATGAATTTGGAGACGGGACCACCAGAGACACAGGCTGAAGGCAGCTGGGACCTACAAGGAGATAAAAGGCAGGCAGAGCAAAACACAAGGGGCAGACACCCAGCACTGGTACCCTCTGTGGCGACCAAGTCAGCCACTGCATGAGGACGTGTCCACACCCTGGTTGGAGCAGTCAATGCAAAGGGTCAGAGGGAAAACCCTTCCCAATGGGGGCTTCATTCTGAACACAGCATGTCAGCTAGTCCATGGCCCACAGATCCACAGTCTCCCTGTTCTAACTCCTGCTCCCCTGCAGCGTGGAGCCTGTTCTTCCCGCTCTGATGGTCTTGCTCACCCATTTATAATGGGGCACCGTGGCTTCAACCAGAAACCATTTTTAGGAACAACAAAAAAAATGGTGTTTGCTTGCTCACTAGGATGGTTACTTAGTTTAAAAAAGGCATCCCTGCTTGTTGACCAGAGGAACAAATGAGCAAACACACTTAATCTCCACTCAAACCCCTGCAGATGACAAGGCACTCAGCACGGACCAGGCCCAGGAACAATGGGGAGGCAGATTTCACACACATTCCCTTGGACTCAGGTTATACTCAGGAAGCTCCCAAGGAGCTGTGAGCCAGTCTCCAAGAATAAAAGTTAGGAATGGAGACAGAAGACTCTCCAGTCTCCCACCCTCTTTTCCAGTGGCAATTTGGGGTTCATATTTATAATGCACTATGATAATCAAAGCAAGTTTGAGGATTGTTCACTAGTTCCATAATTTTTTTTGTGAAATACATATAAAATCTGCTATTTTAATCATTTTAAGTGTACTATTCAGGGGTGTTAAGTACATAAGTTCATAATGTTGTCCAACCATCACCACTCTTTCCAGAACATTTTCATCAGCCCAAATAGAAGCCCTGGACCCATGAAGCACTCACTCCCTACTAGTCCCTGGCCCCTGGCCCTGGCAACCCCCAGTCTGCTTTCTATTTCTATGGATTTTCCTATTCTGGAAATTCCATGTAAATGGGATCATGTAATATGTGTGTTTGGCTTCTACTACTTAGCATGATGTTTTCAAGGTTCAACCATATTGTGGCATATATTAGTACTTCATTCCTTCTTATGATTGAGTAACATTCTATTGTATGGATACACAGTATTTTGTTTATCCACTCATCCATTGATGGATAGATATTTGGATTCTTTTGACCTTTTGGCTATTGTGAATAATGCTGCTGTGAACATGTGTATACAGGTTGGTGTTGGAACACGTTTTCAGTTATATTTTGAGCATGTACCCAGGAATGTGGCGGTAGCAGAGGTGACAAAAGAGGGGGTCAAGGAGCCCCAGGAACACAGACTATCTAGATGGAGTTTTAGGCCATTGTGCGACCCTGGTTTTTACTCTGAAGAAAATGGGGAATCATTAGAGGGTTTCCAGCAGAGGCACAGCCTTATGTAATCTGTGTTTCAGTAAATCATTCTGCTGTGCTGAGAGTTGACTAATGGCGAGCAAAGGTGGAAGCAGAGGCTGCTTCGGAGGCCACTGGGGTAATCCAGGCATTACTGGATGATGGCTGGCACTAGACAGTGGTGGCGAAGGTGGTGAGAAGTCAGCAGATCCCAGATGTATTTTGAAGGTAGAGCCATAAGGATTTTCCTCTGATTAGCACCAAGGCTGACACCAAGGTTTTTACCTCAGCATTTGAAAAAATGGAGTCTACATTACCTAAAATAGGAAAAACTGTGGGTAGGGAAGGTTTGAGTGGGAAGAAAGTTAAAAATTCCATTTCAGCCATGTTTGAGGGATCTCTTAGATACAGTGGAGCTGCTGAAGAAGCAGTGGGATAGACTAGTCTGGAGGTGAGAGGAAGGACTCAGGCTGGGAGTGTAAATTTGAGAGCCTTGGAATGTAAGTGTCATGGAAAGCCGTGAGAGCACACGAGGCCGCCAAGTAGGAAGTGTGGATGGAGAAGAGGCCCAAGGGCTCTTCCCTGGAGTCCTCTTACCTTGAACATCAGAGAGAAAAGGGAGAGTCAACAACAAAGACGGAAAGGAGCACCCAGGAAGGCAGCCAAGCCTGTGCTGCCCAGTGAGGGTCCTGCTGCTCGGACACGGGGACGGCCATCATGTGTGCTCTGATGTGTCAGAGACAGCTGGGTGAGCACACGTGATGAGTGCTGGGGATTAGCTACTGGACTTGGGGTGACTCATCGCTGACCTTGAAATGCCCTTGCCATGGGTGGTGAGGATGAGAGCCTGGTGAGAGGGTTTAGGTGAGAGCTGGAGAGAGGGATCAGGGGCATCACGTATAGACAGCTCTTTAAAGGGGGAACAAAACAAAAATGCAAGGAAAGGGCAGCTGTAAGGGAGTGATTGGAAAGGGAGATTTATAGGCTATGTAAGATTCTAGGAATTATCCAGCCCAAGAGGGAAGCTGATAATGTATTGTGCTCTTCTAAGAGGTACATGGAATTGTTTTTGAAGGCGTGGTAAGGACAAGAGACCAAGAGGATCACCATTGAGCAGATAGCTGGTCACTCGCAGTTCCCAGGAGAAGGAGGTGAGCCATGCCACGCAGGGCCACATGGGGAGGCACCTGTGTCACTCAGGAGGCAGAAGGAGTGAGGAGAAAACGTGGGCAGGAGTCTTCACTGTGGTTTTGGCAAGAAGGAATGGACAAAGCTGGGTAAGCAGCTGATAGCTTCGGATTGGTTAGTTGGAAATATTTTGGTGGGCTCTGGGGTATAGGTGCTGTCTCTGGTTGTCTGATTCACGGCTGTGGGATGATCAGGGCAGAGAAATACTGCCTCCTGGAGTGTAAGAGCCAGAGAGTGGAGGTGGCTGGGACTGCGGGCTCTGAGCTGGTTAGCTTGCACAGGAAAGCTGTGCTCCCCAGCAGGTCTTTCACTGTCTCTAAGAATCAGCTAGCTCTGGGAGGGGCAGTCTCTCCCCTGTCAGCAAGGCCCCAGATGCCAAAGCATAAAGAATACAAAAATAAGAAAAAATATTTGATGCAGGTGCATTTAGGGGAGGGGGATTGCTGGAGTGAGGGACTTGAGTAGCTAGAGAGGACAGGTGGTGGCCTTGGCTTCAACTAAGAGCACACACAGTTCAACTAAGCAAAAGGAAGAACAGCAGGGATGGCAGGTGACAGATAGCACTAAGTGGGTAGTTGTGGGAGGTGGGGACATTCTCTTTTGTTTGCTAGTTTTCTAGGGGAGTAAAAAGCAAGGCCATCAGTTGAGGGAGAGGGAAGTGGAGGTGGTGCTGGAGGTTTGAGGAGGGGACAGAAGGTGTGACAGCATCTTCTAGGACAGTGACAGAGGAGTAGCATGGGGCCTGTAGCAGGATGGAAGGGCAGCACTGAGGACCCACTGGAGACTCAAGACCCTGAATTTAAAACAGAACATTTCTTGGGGTTATGTGCGTCTCTAGCTCTGTCCAGCTGTAGAGTAGGTGGAGCGCTGCATCAATCAGCATTAGGGTTTTGCCAACTGAGAACAACGAAATGAGAGGGAGATGCCAGGGCACCACTGAGACCACCAACCGTAGCTTTGGGCTTGGTAGGAAGGGGTCCACTGTCAAGGTGGTAGGGCCAGTGGATGGAGGTCCAGTGGGATAGAAAGATGGGTGGATCCGAGGTATTTGAGGAGGTGAGTTGGAAAGATAAGGGATGGTAATTAGAGATTTGTGTGGTAATGGTCAGTAAGTACAGATGAGTTTTTTGTTTTCTTATTTATGTCGAGGTATATTTACTCTAACACCTGTGTAGTTTTATGTAACATGTAATTTGTTTTTCAGAAAGAAAGAAATGTGTCTTGAACGGTGAGTGGGATTTGGATAGATACAAGTGGTCTCATGCAGGGTATGTTGGTGAAGAAAGTACAGGCATAAATGAGGCCACATTTCCTGAACAATGCATCATCTGGGGTGGCCAGGCCATGGCACCTAGGGAGCACATGGCTGGAAAGGTACTGCAGAGGGCAGGAAACTAAGGAAGAATGGGTACTTAGTTCAGGAGAGCATAGGGAGCCAGTGAAAGGTTCTGAGGGGGGTAAATAGCTGGCATACAGATGCGCCCTTTGTCACCTATGAGAAGACGGAGGCATTGAGAAAGCTTTGCATGTGCTGGTGGAAATGCCTGGGACTGGCACCCTCTCCTCCCTCGTCTCTCTCCCCCTTTCTCATCTCTCTCAGCTGGAACTCTTGTGTGTGTTGCCTATATTCTGTGTAACAGCAATAATAAAAGTGATTATTTTTAATTTCTGTTCTTCTCCTCTGTAATGGAGCTATTAGAGTTTGGCAGATTCCTTAATATGATTATCATTTTTAAATGATTTTGAATTGAAATGTTTGTACGGAGGGTGGTAATCACAGCTGAGTTGGAAGAATGAGCTGTAACTCACGTTCCAGGATCTAGTCAGCTCCATAGCCCCGTCCCTGTGGCTGGTGTGGCTGGACAGGTGGCAGGGAAGCCTTGGGGGGAAAGTGTGGCCAAGCTTGGCTCTCGGTTCTGGTTGCAAGGATGGGCCTGGCTAAAACCCTGCCACTGGTGCAGTGGATCCCAGGAGGGGCAGTTGGTGGTCTTTTGGAGACCCACTTCTCATTATGTTGAGCAACAGCTGCTCGTGGTCGGTCCAGTCAGGTAGCTCCCAAGTGCAGAACACTTGTCCCACTGAATTTACCAGCAAGGCTGGCTGGCTGAACCATGGGGTGAGGATATGTTTTTTAATTATTTGGTCTACACATTTGCCAGCTATACATTAGCCACCTTCCAGGAGTCTTGCCCTGCTCTCAGCACTGTGGGGTGGGCCTCGGAGCCCTGCTGTTGTAGGACTGGGGACTTTGCTAAGCAGAGAAGCCACCTTCTGGGGGGCTGGTTTCCAGGCTGGTCCCAGTTTCTTTTCTACCATCCCTGTCAGGTGCCACCTCTCTGGGGTGCCAGAGCATGGAATGGCACTGAAGCCACCTTCTAGACACTGTGGCAGATTTCTTGCCATGGACTTCAGAGGACCTTTCCACACGCCACCAAGAACAGGAATGGCCACATGCTCGTTCTATGTCTCCACTGCACTGGGCCAGCCTCCTGCCTTCCGCCTTTGAGTTCTGATAGCTCATGCAGGGTGCAGACGGAGGCCTGCTTTGCTGTGACCCCTTGTTGGGACCTAGGGGCACCCTGGGAGGCTGCTGTGGCCTAGTTCTCATGAGGAGGCACTGGGTGACCTCTTTGTTCTGTCATGAGGAATCCCAGGCCTTCTGATTAAGAACCTGGTTGCATGTGCTGAACAGAGCTGTGACCAGCAGATAGGGGACGAATGTGTCCTGTGGATTCTCTCCTCACCATAACTGAAAATACTATCCAGATAAAGCCAATTTTATTAAAATACCAGGCTGCTTGATAGGGAAACTTGTTTCTCAAAGGGCAATCTGAGAGGCATCTGGAAGGAATAAGCAGCCTGTCTGATGCTCCCTGACAGCAAAAGTGATGTGTCTGGAGCCATGCCTCCCTCCTCTCCTCTCCTCTCCCCATCCCAGGCCCACCTACAGCACACTCTCTTGCTGTTGGCTCTGTTTGGCCAGAGTGTCCCAGAGGCACCAGGAGCTTCCCCCTCTCCGGGGCTGTCACCCAGATCTGTCACACCTACTCACCTATTCACCTGTAGCTGGAGACGGCCTGCTCCTTGGCAGCAAGACACTAGCTACTGCGACTGTAGGAGATTAGAGGGGAAACCTCTGCTCTCAGGGACCTGACAAGCTTGGAGGGGACATGGCTCCACAGGATGGTTGATGGTTCTGCTTCTACAAACACAAACTCCATGGTCCCATCTCTGTGAGTCAGGTTCCACTGGTTTTGGGCCACACAGGCACATGCATTTTCTAAGGAGCCATCTGGGGGACACTGACGTGGGCGGTCCTGAGCCAATCTCAGAGACACCTTCTTTCCACCTTGGGGCTGTGTCTGAATCCACTCCTGTGAGAGCATTTGTTGGCTGACTCTGCCCTCTGGTTTAGCTGCCCTGCTTGCCCTCGAGGGGTTAGAAGGCTCAGCTTCAAAGAGTAGGATCTTTGCCGCACATGCGTGTCAATGTGGGGGTTCCCAGACGCTGAGCACAGGCTGTGGGGGACATTGCCCTGACCTATCAGAAGGTCGTGGTGTCCTCGGCGCCTGCTCTCCACAGCCCTGAGGTGGCACCCGTGCTGGTCCTGCCCCTGCCCGCAGACTCCTGCGCTCCCAGGCTGCGCCTCCCGCTCCAAGCATTCCTGTCCTTAGGCTGGATCCTGGCTCTCCTAGAAGGAATCTTCGCTGAAGCTCTGCCTCCTGGCAGTGCGACACAGCATCCTCCCTGCCCGAGTCCTGGGTACGAGGAGGCAGCATGTTTCATTGTCATTTGGTTGCAAAGAACAGAAACCATAACTAACGTGACTTAAGTCAAGGAGGAGAGACAACAAAGGCCCAGGAGCTGTCTGTCACATGACCCAGGGGCGAGAGGCAGAGCCAGGCCTGTCAGCTGATGGGAGGCCAACGTCACCAGGCACCTGCCACCCCCAGTCAGGGTCTCACACCCCAACTGGGCACCTGCCTCCTTCCTGTGCTCAGTCATGTGTGTGCATGGGGCCACCTGAGCGGCCCCAGAATAGCCACCTGAGCCCTACAGGTGGGTGAGAACATCTGGTTCTGGCTCCCAGCATTGTCTCCATTCCAGGAAAAACATACCTTGATGACCAGGTGTGAAACCTGTGCCCCTTCCTGGTTCATTTAACGGAGGCGGGGAATGGTCTCACAGTCGCTGTGTAGCCAGGGTGCAGGGCTGCGCCTGTAGAGGGCAGTGCTCTGTGTGCAGAGGAGGGATTGGCGTGAGATTTCCCGGAAATCACTGCGAACGGGCCTCGCGGTAAGAAGGCAAAGGAGCATTATTTATTGAGCCCCTGCTCTGCATGCTGGGCACACGGTGTATCTTTTCACAGCAGCGCTCTGTGGAGATTTACTGCGGCCCAGAGCACTCTGGTAACGTAACGAAGTACAGTTACAGAGGCAGCGCAGGCATTCAAACCAGTCTGCTCAACTCCAAACATTGATCTTGCCAGCGTGCCCCACTGCTGCTTGACCCCACGGGTACCAAAAGGCATTCCAGAATCTGGACATTAAAGTCAAGCTCAAAATCAGAAGGAGTAGATGAGAATCAAACACTGAGGTTTACATTTCAACTCAAGAGAATTCTCACCAATACTTTCCTGGCTGCCCCTGTGGAGTCCCCCTGAGGTGCTTGTATGGGACGTCTCCTTTGCCCAGGTGAGTATCTTAATGGCATTTCTGGCCTTTGGCAGTACAGGTGTTTGCCAGCTCTCCCACGAAGCCTTTTCTGGAGAGTGCGGTGAAGCAGAAGCAGCAAAGTCAAGGGCTTTGAAGTTCATGAGCTTGGCTCTGTTGCTCAGAGCAGGTCACTAAATCCAAGGGCCTCAGCTCTTACATGGAGATGGTCCTAACCTCCTTCACAGAAGATCTGGAGGTTTTTAAATGACGCAGTGTGTGAAAAGTGCTTTGCACTCATGCTCGAGACATAGTAATTGTTCAGTGAATGGCTGTAATTACAACAACAATGATGATGATGATGATCAACAGTGATTATTATTATACTCTTAGCTACTTGAACATAGGAAATGTGTTATATGTTTCTCTAGCCCCTACAGCACCAGTAAAAGGCTTTTGACATGATAGATGCTGGGAAGGTATTTGCTGAATGAATTTATTGTACAAGGGTCCCTGTAAAGTCTGGAAACAGAGGGAAAAAGACATAATAAAGGATTTTTTGATACCACACTGCAATACAGGTTGTAATTCAACTTAATACAATATGATACATAATATATACCTCTATGTTATCCCTCATTAGAAGTGTATGGTTCTGTATCACAGGAAATTGTGATGAATGTTGTAGATCAAGGCTGCATGTCTATCAGTTCCTGAACATGCCTCCATGATGGTTTTTATCTCTGATTTGCATGGAGTCAGCTTCTTTCTTTGGTCTTCACCAGAGGAAATAACCAAGGGAATCAATATAAACAAAAATAAAGTATTGATCTTTGTTTCTAGACACTAGCCACACACACACACACACACACACACACACACACACACACACACACACACACCACCCCCCACAGATACTTCTCTCTTCTGCTCAACACCCCTTCTTGGTGGGCTGAGGGGATCTCTCTGCACTTTATTATTGGCCCCTTCAGGTATTGGTGGTCTCCTGGCTGAGTCTTCTCCCTTCTGTAAGAACCAGCACCCTGATCCACTTTCTCCCACCACGATGTGGCAATTAGACCTGTTTCTGTTAGCCTTTTCCTCTCCCATTTTTCTTCACACCCTTAGCTTGTAAAGCTCTTCCTCCTGGGTCAAGGAGTAGATCCATCTCCTTCCTGCTCTCGGAGCCTCTTTGAGACTTCCCGTGGATGCTCATCTTGTCACATGGTTGTCACCAGAGTGCAGTGAGAACCAGGTCCCATGTTTGCAGACATGTGTGACGTGTGAGACCCATCCTTGTGCAAACTATCAAGGAGGCTGTGGCCCTGAGATGCCTCGGGTCCCCTGGTTTGTCTGAAGCTAAAACATAGGTTTATGGAGAGAGAGGTGTGTGAGTTGAGGCCTTCAGGGAAGTTACTCAGTTTGCCAAAGTGGAATAGTGTTGTTGTGCCCCGTTTCTTTGATTCTCCCGTGTGGAGTTGCAGCCACCAAGCTCAGTCGCGAGATGCAAATACAGAACAGGTCTTTATTGCTAGTTCGAACTAGGGTCCCAGCAGCCCGTCAACACAGGACACAATCTGAGACCCTGAATAAAGTTCCCTTTTTGCTTTTATACTTGGGAAGGTAGCAGATACAGCAAAAACAGTTAGCAGATATAGCTAAAATGGTGAGGGGCTTTCCAAGGGGCAGATTCAGCAAAAATGGATAATCACAGTTTCAGCAAAATGGACATTTACTCATTGTGGTTTTCTAGCTTGTGGCTTCTCTAGGGATGGGGTACGTCCTTTCTCTTATTTTGCTTAGGACTGTGATTTTACTGATTGTACTTATGACTAGGGTTTTACACAAAATGGAGTTAGTTAGGCTAAGCGTACAAAATGGAGTAAGTTAGGTCAAGCTTACTTTCCAGGGGTCCTACATTCCCCCCTTTTCTTTTGTGGCTTAGTGGGCATTCTTATCCCACTATGGGTCTGCATTTAGCTGATGATACTGGTGACGTAGCACCATAAGCTGAATAGTACTGAGGCGCTGTTTCATATATTGAACCAGGCAGTGGATTTGGTCTTGCACTCTTTGTAGGGCTTGTAAGGACTGCACATTTCTTGATTAGAGGTTTCTGTAGCTTTTTCCAGAGGCCCTCACTCTACTCTGTCTAAGCGCATGGTTCTTATCTCATTTCCCTCTCTGCAGATAGAGACTCTAGATGCTGCTAGGAAAAGGGGGCGATGACCGCTCTGGCTGCTTCATGCTGAGAAGGGGCACAGTAAAGGGTGCAGTTAGGTCTCCATCAGTGGTCAGTTGAAAGGGCCTCAGAAGATGGGCACTTCTATTCCAGGTTCTATTTCTGTTACTATTTGTAGTTTTATGGCTTCTAGGCAAGATAGAACAAATTGTGTTATTGGGTTAAATAGCAATATCTGGAGTTGAATTTTTCATTCTGGAAAGACAAACTTGATGAGATTAAGAATGCATGGTTGGATACAAGAACTAGAAATAGTAAAACTTTAACTGAAATCATGGGAGAAAACTAACACATTTGGAGAATAATAGATATTTTGGGGAAACTAGAATTCTGGATCTAGTTTATATCTCAATGACTAGTATCACTATTTAGTATAGATGAAGGCTGCATTATTGAAACAACACTTTTCTCTAACATCGCCCTCATTTTTATTAGAAGTAACCAGATTAAGAAAATAATTAACACTTGGCTTGATAATTTGTATAAGTGCATCAAGAAGAGCAATTGATTATATAGGCTTTTTTTAAAAATGTGCTTTGCTGGAACCTTTTATAAGGAGTGTCAGATTGAACTTTTAAAGGCCTCTTGAGGCCAGAAAGCCAAGCCAGACTTGCCATCAGGTTGTGCCTGCAGTACCTGTACATTTGGGTGAATTCCTCTCTTCTTGAGGTCTCCAAGACATCCTAAGGTTCTTGCACCTGCCAGGAAGTGACCTTCTTTACTCACCTGGTAAGGCTGCTGGGAACCCTGTAAGCAAGGTACCGGGCCAGTTCTTCCAAGGTGCTTTGTTGGCTTTATAAAGTCAACCTGTTCCTTGAAGCTGTCTGTTCACATCTGAGTCCACACATGTGTCTCTCAGGTATAACATTCTAGTCAAAGCCTTGGTAATATAACTGGTGTTTTTAATTGGTCCTCTTACAAGGAAAGCAGATTCTTATTGAACTTATGCAAATAAACATATTGCCATGAAATATAAAAATAGTCACTGAGAGTTTTTTAAATTCTGGAGGGATCAGGTAGAGAGAAAGATAAAGTTTCAATTCTGCTTATAAAGACAGTCATTTACTAAACTGTTGTCAGATTAGGAGACAAAGCTTAAAACACTTTAAGAGCAACATTTGAAACAAAAACTACTAAATCATCTTCCTTAGTTTACTTAATCCTATGTAACCAATACTTGTTCTGCTGAAATCTAGTTCTTTACTAGTGTAGGAGTAATAAAACAGTTACTATAAATGACAAAAGACTTACAAATGACAATGGTTATAGATCTGATGAGATCTTACTGTAAGACAGTTGACATAAGGAAATTCGGATATTTCTGTAACAAAAAAAACATTCAGTAACAAAGTTTAGCATCATTCCCTTTGGTAGTGCTTTCCAGGTAATTAAGCAGATAATTATATATCAGATAAATAAGCCAAATTAGCCAAATACTTTCCCCAATGAGAAAAAAATTCCTCTGACTTGTTCCAGGGGCCCTCTGGAACGTATCAGAGTTAACTAGAGGTAAAAGCACCTTTTTGAATTTGATTTTGGGAAGTTGTCAGAAGAAAGTTTCTTTGGCACTTGCTTAAATAGGATTGATTATAGGTTGCTAGGAAGCAATACTTATCATTTAACTAGAATGACAACAAAATAACTCAAAGACAAATACAGAAGGTTACAGTTAGGCAAAGTTTAGCTTTTAGTCCTCTTAATATTAAGATGTCATTTTCTTAAATACTCAGACAACTCGTCGAGATTTTAAGCATGAGAAACTTCTTTGATAAAACAATTAGAAAGCCTTTTGCAATCTTTCAACATTAAGAGCAGACTAACAGTTTAAGAAAACTTTGTCTTTTTAACTGAAAACAAAATTCTAATTTTGCTGTGTACTTGATATCAAGACTCACTTCTTTAATTTCACATAGCATGACTATATCAATTTTTCCACAAGCTTTTTACAACTTTCTTTTTACATTTAGTGTTCTCCCCCTTTAAATAAATAACTGTACTTTAGAACAATTACCTTCTTTTACCCTCAACAAAATGAATTTCCATTCTTTATACTTTCTTTTATTAAAACACACATCTTTACTATACAGAAATGTTTTCCTTATTATATTAAGTAGTTTTCATTAGAACTTAAAACCATTTGATACTTTAACTTTCAGTGAACACTGAAAAATAGGCCACTGTAAACTGTTACACCAGCATTCTTCAGATTGATACATCTATGAACATATATTATTATTTTTGAAAATGTGCTTTACAGCACAATTTCTCATTAGGCACAAAATATGTCTATATAATTTAGCAAACTTTAAGAATTTTGGTTACTACAAAAATTCTCATTGCTTTACAGCACAATTTCTCATTAGGCACAAAATATGTCTATATAATTTAGCAAACTTTAAGAATTTTGGTTACTACAAAAATTCTCAGGCTGTTTGCATATATATATATACACTGTTATACATTAATACAGTATTATTATTAAAATGTTTTTTGCTACACTTAGTTTACTCATTCCTAACAACTATGCTAGATCACTTACAAGACCTTTACTGAATATTAGACAAAGTCAAGCCTCTAAGCATTTTATTAGCAGATAACATCAACTTAAATGATTTTAGGTAAACTTAGGCAGCTGATAACCATAAGGACATGTCCATTTCAGTTTAACTTAAATGTAGCATTAATGCTTAATATCTTTTATTAGAATTTCCTGGAAGTTTTAAAATGCCCAATTTTCACAAGTGCTTTTATTTAAATCAATTTTATTAATACTATCCGGAAGTAGAAGAATATTTTTCATGTACACATTTAGACACACAAACATACAGACTGAGACGTAATGACTACAGTTAACAATACTCTTTTGAGGGAAAGGTCAGAACTGGCCAGACAATTACGACAACACAAAACAAACAGATAAGACAGACAAAACTAGCCCAAAAACAAATCCTCCCAGAAGTCTGACAGAAATATTCCCAAAATGTCCCTCAGTCAAAGAAGAGTATCTCTCAGTCAGAGAAGAATATCCCTCAGTCAGAGAAGACTGACCCCAGAGACCCATGAACCATCCAATATGGTCCTGAACCTGCAACAGCCTTCCGGCGTGCTCGCCGGCCTCGGACTCACGTTGCCCAAAACCAGACGGAGGCAGGTCCTGCGGAAGGACTGCTACCTCCTGGGTACCCAATACCTGGGTCAACTGCCTTCCGGCACACTCGCCGGCCCCGGCCTCATGTTGCCCAAAACCTGGGTCAACTGCCTTCCCGCGTGCTCGCTGACCGCAGCCTCACGTTGCCCAAAACCAGCCGGCCAGCGGCTAGCGTGACTAGTCACTTTCAGATTCAATAAAGACCTTACCCGGTGGTTGGAGCCTGCTGCTCCTCACGGGGATTCCAGACGAGCCCCCAAATGTTGTGCCCCGTTTCTTTGATTCTCCCGTGTGGAGCCACCAAGCTCAGTCGCGAGATGCAAATACAGAACAGGTCTTTATTGCTAGTTCGAACTAGGGTCCCAGCAGCCCGTCAACACAGGACACAATCTGAGACCCTGAATAAAGTTCCCTTTTTGCTTTTATACTTGGGAAGGTAGCAGATACAGCAAAAACAGTTAGCAGATATAGCTAAAATGGTGAGGGGCTTTCCAAGGGGCAGATTCAGCAAAAATGGATAATCACAGTTTCAGCAAAATGGACATTTACTCATTGTGGTTTTCTAGCTTGTGGCTTCTCTAGGGATGGGGTACGTCCTTTCTCTTATTTTGCTTAGGACTGTGATTTTACTGATTGTGCTTATGACTAGGGTTTTACACAAAATGGAGTTAGTTAGGCTAAGCTTACAAAATGGAGGTTAGGTCAAGCTTACTTTCCAGGGGTCCCACAGTGTCACAGAATGGCTTCCAGTATTAATACCTTAATGACTTTAGCTTCTTTTTTTATTGAGATATAGTTGATATTTAATATTGTATAAGTTTAATGTGTGCAACATGTTGATCTGATACTTAGGTATTCCAATATGATTACCACCCTAGCATTAGCTAATACCTCCATCATAACACATAATTACCATTTCAATTTGTGGTGAAAACCTCTTAAGATCTAGTCTCTTAACAACTTTAAAGTATATAATACAATATTTTTTACTGTCATCACAATGCTGTGCATTAGATCTCCAGAACTTATGCATTTTGTAAGTGCAAATTTAGACCATTTTACCAACAAATCCCCAATTCCCCCACCGCAGCCCCCAGTACCCACCAATTTACTTTCTGTTTCTATGAGTTTGGCTTTTTAAAATTCCACAGAAGAGTGAGAACATACAGTATTTGTCTTTCTCTGTGTGACTTATCTCACTTAGCACAATGCCCTCAAGGTCCATTCGTGTGGGTGCAAACGTCAGGATTTCCTTCTTCCTATGGCTGAGTAACATTTTCTTGTGTATATACCACATGACTTCAGCATCTTCCTCTCTCCCACAGGACACCAGCCATGATTGGCTGCTCCTTTGTGGTCAACAGGAAGTTCTTTGGTGAAATCGGTCTTCTGGACCCTGGGATGGACGTGTATGGAGGAGAAAATATCGAACTTGGAATCAAGGTCTGTAACACGGCATCCTTTCCTCTTTGTCTTTTCATGTTTGTGAGCATAGCTGCCTAGTCGTCTTCCATGTGTGTCTAAATTCTTCAGCTGGTGACTGCCTTCACGCACCCTGTTCCCAAGGATGGTCCATCCAGTTGTCGTGCCTCCTTAGGGAGCCTGGGCTCCCTCTCTAGAGGTTGAGCAATATGTTCAATGCCTTGGTGACTCAATCTGAACATTAGCCAGAGGACTTGATTCCCACTTCCATCCAGTTTCATTCTCTAATTTTTTCTGAAAATTATCTCCTTAAATTAGTATCTTCATCCTCTGTATTTTGATGATTCATGTACATCAAAGAATCACAAGATGCCAGAGGAGGAAAGAGGTTCTGTGGGACCCTCCCTTTTCTCAGTAATGTTTCTGAGGATGATGGGGGAGGAGACGAAGATGTTGTGGGGAGGGGAACGAGGGTGGTGGGGGGAGGGGAATGAGGAAGATGAAGAATGGACCTAGGTCAGCAACACTGCTAGATATTTTATGTGCTGGGTTTTACTGAAGATTTTATTTGAAGAATGAATCCTGCTGTAAAAAAAAAAAAACAATTAAATTGGGCATACTGTTGCATCATTCCAACGTCTTCATTTTAGAGTTAGGTTTCTGGAGGGGCAAGGGGGGACCTGGTGACCTCTAATTGGAGCATCTTCCTCCATGCCACAAAGAGCAGATGCTGGGGAGACCCGCAGCTGGGGTCTCTGTCCACTGTGCTCTCTCCTGAACTTTTGCATACCTGAGCCCTGGGGAAGAGGGCTTGGAGAAAACTCACGGCACAATTTTTAAATTTCACATTTATTGATTTTCTTCTGCCTTCGCCTGCTGTTTTCTCATTTTTCTTCAACCAGGCAAGTGCCTAGTGCAGAACCTCTATCCCAATCAAAGCCTGTTCCCTGCATCTGATTTCAGTCATTTATCCTTAGCTGCTCAGTACCTTTGAGACACCCCATCGGCCCCTCATCTGCACCTGTGACCCTTCTGTGAAAGGAAAGGCTCTGTGCCCTCATGATGGGATGATTATCCAGGTTGCATGAGTGAAATGAGTGGTGGGGACCTTCCCTGGATCCAAAATCACTCCCTTCTGGAGACTGCAGACTCTTCTGGTGCTTCAATTCAGGCTGTGTTCTTTCCTCCATGAAATTTGCATAGGATTTCATTGTAAAGCCCTGCAATTAAAAAGCCCATGAATATGTTACCATAGGCAATGTACTTGTCACTTGCCATTTGGAATTTAATTCAAGGAAAAGATCTGGACCCAGCATGTTAAACTGGGCCTGTGACTTAAGTTTCTATCCTGTTCCCGCCCTCTCATTCCCTTCCACCTCCTGGGCAGCTCTGCTACTGTTTCCTTAGCTCTCATCAACTTGCAGCATGCCATCGAATTTATTCATGGTGTGTATGTTTTTCCTGACCTTCCTGCTGTAATTGCAAGCTTTAGGGGCACAGATCTTCATGGTGCTCACCTTTAGGTCCCATGCACATAGAACCATGTTTGGCACATGGCTCTGTGGGTATCTATCTGTTAGATTAATGCCTGTTGGAAACCTAGCAGGAGAAGAAGTGGTCGAGTGAGGAGACAAGCCAGATTGGAAAGAGCTGGAGTGTAAATGGGAGGTGATAACTTGTTCCAGGTCCTTATCTATGAAAGGAAGGAAGCCCTGCATTGAAGGAGTTGAGCTTGTTTGCTTGCTTTCTTTTTCTTCCTTCCTTCCTTGCTTCCTTGCTTTATTGCTTTCTTACCTTCTTTCCTTCTTTCTTTCTTATTCCTAAGAGAGATTTATTCTTCCATGCCACAAGAAGGAGGCCAGTGAAGGGTAAGACATCACCAACAGAGGGCAGAACAGAATGAAGGATGGAACAGGGCCACAAGGGCAAGGATGATGGGGACAGGAAGGACTTGCAGATCTGAGTGCCACTGCAGGCTGTGATGGGAGAACCCACTGCTGAGCCTTGCTAAGATGTTGGTCTCCCCACACTCTTGAAGGCATATGCTTTGCCCTGCCAAACATGGTGGTAATGGTGGTGACAGTCCTGTGTGGCTGCCCCATTCCTTGAGGTGGGAAGGGGGCTCATTTGTTTCCACCCCACGGCATAGCCCCTGTGCCACCAGCTCCACTTGGCCTGCTGTCTGTGAACAAGCTGCAGTGAACGACCCGTGGAACCTGTTCCCTGGCTTGTCTGTCACCCTGACAGTTCAGCAACTGGCTGCTCTCTGCACATCTTTACGAGAGTATTTGAAGGATCAGACATGGTTGCTGCCCTCATGTACAGTTTACTTGCCTCTTATTGTACGCCCAGGTACACCCAGCATCCACACTGGAGATGTGGAATATTTATACCTCCTGCTTCCATGTTGTCCTTCCAGCTGCCGCTCCACAGAAGCCTAGGTTTTCTGCCGATTCTTACAGGAGGAGTTAAATGCTGTTGATGCCGTAAAGATCAAGGCTTGGGACCACAATTCATGTAGCCAGGGTCCACACAGTATCTGTGGTTCTCACAGTGTCTGCCTTGAGCAGCAGCATCGACCTTATCTGGGAACTTGTTATGAATGCAGATTCTTGGGCCCCATCCCACACCTACTGAATCAGATACTCTGGGGTGGGGTCCAGCCACCTGGGTTTAACAAGCCTTCCAGCTGATTCTGTTACACATCCAAGTTGGATAGCCACACCTAACTAAACAGAACTGCCAGTCCCCTCCTGGTCTGCACTCTGACCTTAGCAAGCTTCTTGGCAAATACATACCTTTTCTCAGAAAAGAGGTCATCTTTTCAGGCCCTTGTCTTGTGACCTCACCTTCATAGTGGGCCCACTGTGAGTCCTTTCTCCTCCCACCAGCCCACACAGCCTGGGTCCCTGTGCACAGTACCACCTCTGTCCTCATTAACTTCAGGTACAGGTGTCTGGACCAGGTGCCTGCAAGGTGACAGGGCTCCCTTCTGCATATGTGACCTATGTAAGGTGCTTTGTTTATAAATTATATTCCTTCTCTTTTTCTTTTGCAACATTTCATACTTCTCAGAGCACAAACTAGGTGAATAATAAAGACATTATTAAGAAAACCATCCCCAGTGCTTGAAAAAAATCAGAGCTTTGTATATGTAACATATTCACACATATATACATATATATATACATATAATTTTCATATAATATACACACATGCATTTATGCAAATTAACCTACAGGAAATGACACAAAATCCTATGCTTTAGTTAAGTGGGAAAATTTTATTATGAGAACACTCTTTTCTTTGTCATTTTTTCACCAATAGGTCCAGCTGTGATCTTTCTATTCTCTGAAATTCTTCATTACCTTTTAATTTCATCCTCAGTAAGTAAAGCTGTATCACAAGAATAAGAACAATAGAAAGGCTTACTGTGGTTCATGGGGAGAAAACCTAGCACGGTTAACTCTAGGGCTGTTGTTGAATGAAAGGCAGCTTGCCTGCAATCAAAACAATCAATACAGTGAAGGGAAATAAAGCTTTCCTAGACTGAGAAAATAAATGAGATTAGAAATTGAAAGGTTTCCTCTTATTCTGAGTAACATTAATCAGAACTATTAACAAGGCATATTATAGTAACGTCTCTAAATGGTAGGAGAAAAAAGAATTCTCCAAGGAGAGAAGACCAAGCAGATTACCTTTCAAGTGGTGTGAAATCAGATGGCTCCAGATTTCCCCACTACATCGGTCTTCCTTGAAAAGAAAAGGCACTGTCATATTCTGAATGCTTATATTAGAGTGACAGACAAGTCTACTGAGTTGGCTGGGGAGCCACTCCTAAAGGAAGACAACAGACACTGTGAGATCTTGAAACTATCAGAAAAGATGTCTTAACTCAGTCAGGAGCCTCTATAACTGAATAAAAGGCAGAATTCCTATGTGCATACATTGTTGTTAAAAGCAGTTGTGAGACCAACCACCCGTGATGGAGGTAAGTAAACAGAGCAGGGAAGTGCAGGTGTGATAGCCTTCTTACCTGCCCAGCCTGGCCCCAGGGCTTCCCGTTGCTGCAGTTCTGGCTGGAGTCTCCACAGGAGTTGCAGGTAAAGGATGCAGACTCATGTCATGGGAAATGATGGGCAAAGGACGTGTGTATTTTAATTTGCACAGAGTAACCATAATGTTCTTAAAAAGCAGAGTGTGACCTGGGGGCCGCTATCTCTGTTGCATAGTTCATGATGTCTCTGAGCCACACTATTTCCTGAGAAGGTGGGATGCCATGCTTATGACCCAGTGGGCCCCAGGTTGGCATCCTTTCCCTCTTGCCTGTCTCAGTCCACTGGAGCTCAAGGCACTGAAGACCTTCAGGGTCACCCACAGGCTCAAGCCATCACACTCCTTGAGCCAAATGGGATAACTTTAGCAGTAGATTTGAAACATTGCCTCCCAATAAATGATGGGCTGTCTAGGGCCAAAACCCAGGTCCCCAGGTGTACATGGACTCTCCCGCTCCCACTCTGCCCTGTCTTTTCTTCATTGTTTGCTCGACCTTGTCACTTGTCTCTGACAAAGACAGGCAGTTTAATTCAGTCAAGTCTGAAGTCCTGAGAATTGGGGGTTGATGGTATACAAAGTCTCTGTCTGAATCTCAGAGTTCAAGAACCAGGAGTGCTGATAGCTGAGGATGGGAGGTGTTTGTCTTAGTTCATGCAGAAGCATGAGGCAAGTGCTACTGACTGGCTGCTGTGCAGCTACTCCTCTGTCCCTCTGGAACTCATCATCCAGTATTCCCCTGAGCCAAGATAGATTCCCCCTGTCCTCTCTGAGACCTCCACATCCAGATTCCCAGTGTCCAGAAGCCTCCTGTGACCTTTGTCTTCCATCTGGAATTCTTGGGTTCCAAGCTGCTATATATGGTTACTCCTGGAGGGGACCAGCCCATCAGTTCCCCTCACTTTTCCTAATCCTTAGATTGCAAGAGTCTTTGATTCTCCCTTCCCTGCAGCGTTGATCATCTCTGGCTATGGGAATGTCTTCACAGTGCAGGGTTAGAGTGTATCTGTGATATAATCCAGAGCAAAGTTCCTGGCCTTAACTGAGGATATTGGAGTCCTTTCATCTTCAGACTGGTCTTTAATCTAGATGCATATATTAGAGGTGGCCAACAGTTCCATGGAATGTTTTGGAATGTGATGGAAACTTTTCCACTCCGGCAGGCACTTTCACTGGTGATACCACAGTAGGTTCCCATCTGGAATTTATAGTCAGGCAGAAAAACCATTCATTTAAAAAATAATTAGTGATATGAAGAGTATGAAAAGACAACCTACCAAGGGGATATAACAGTCTAAGGAGTTGGGGAGAGCCTCCCTAAGGAAATGATGGTTACAACTTTCGAATGAGTTGAATTTAAAAAGCAGAGAAGTTGTCGAGGTGGAGTGTGGAAGTAAGACTATTACAGGCAGTTTCAATTATGCAAGATCTAGCAATCTACTATATAGCATAATGCCTCTGGTTAATAGTGTACTGTGTACTTGACAGCTTGCTAAGAGGGTAGCTCTTAAGTGTTCTTTTTGTAAAATTTGTTTTATTGAGATATAATTGACATACATCACTAAGTTTAAGATATACAATCTAATGATTTGACTTCCATATACTGTGAATGATTACCACTGTAAGTTCAGTTAGCATCCATCATCTCATAGACACACAATTTTTAAAAAAATAAAAAGTTTTTATCCTGATGGTGAGAACTCATAGGATTTACCCCCCTAACTTTCGTCACACCTTACAGCAGTGTTAGCTGCAGCCATCACGTTGTAAGTCACATCCCCAGTGCATATGTGTCTTAAAACTGGAAGTTTGTACCTTTGACTACCTTCTTCCAATCCTCCCTCCCCTCCCCTGACGCCCTGTCTCTGGTAACCACATATCTTATCTCTTTTTCTCAGTTTGGTTTTTGTTTTGTTTTTTTCTGATTCCACATATAAGTGAGATTATATAGTCTCTTTCTCTATCTGACTTAATTCACTTAGCCCTCCAGATCCATAATGTCCACAAAGCCTTCAACCATATGCCTTCAAGGTCCATCCATGTTGCTGCAAATGGCAGGATTTCCTTTGTTATACCTACATAATATTCCATTGTATACATACACCACGCCTTCTTTATCCATTCATCCTTTAATGCACACTTAGGTTGTTTCCATGTCTTGGCTACTGTGGGTAATACTGCAGTGAACACGGGGGTGCAGATATCTTTCTGAGTTAATGTTTTCATTTCCTTTGGATATATACACAGAAGTGGAATGAATTGCTGGATCATATGGTAGTTCTATTCTTAAATTTCTGAGGATCTTCTATATTGTTTTCCATATACCAGTTTACAAGACCACCAACAGTGCACAGTATTCCCTTTTCTCCACATCCATGCCAGTATTTCTTATTTCTTATCTTTTGGATGATGGGCATTCTAGTAGGTGTCCATTTTATAACTGGATTGTTTGTTTTTGCTGTTGAGTTGTGTGAGCTCATATATTCTGGATGTTAACCCTTTATCAGATATATGGTTTGCAAATATTTTTCCCATTCAGTAGTTTTTTTCATTTTGTTGGTTGTTTCTTTTTCTGTGCAGAAACTTTCCATTTGGTGCAGTGCCACTTGTTTATTTTTTTATTTTGTTGCTTGTGCTTTAGGTGTCATATTCAAAAAATCATTGCCAAATCCCATGCCAAATAGTTTTTTTCCTGTGTCTTCTACAGTTTCATGGTTTTAGGTCTTACATTTAAGTCTTTAATTCATTTCAAGTTAATTTTTTTTTAATGGTGTAAGATAGGGGTCTAGTTTCATTCTTTTACATATGCATATCCAATTTTCCCAGCACCATTTATTGAAGACGTCTTTTTTCCATTGAGTCTTCTTGGCTTCCTTATCAAATATTAGTTGACTGTATAAGGTTGGGTTTATTTTTGGGCTTCCAATTCAGTTCCATAGATCTATTTCTGTTTTTATGCCAGAGTTGATTACTATGGCTTTATAGTATAGCTTGAAATCAAGAAGTGTGATGCCTCCCATTTTTTTCTTCTTTTTCAAGATTGCTTTTGTTATTTGGGGTCTTTTGTGGTTTCATATGAATTTTAGGATTTTTTTTTTCTGCTCCTGCAAAATGCCATTGGAGACTTGATAGGGATTGCATTGAATCTATAGATGGCTTTTGGTAGTATGGACATCTTATATTAATTCTTCCAATCCATAAACATGGGATACCTTTCCACTTATTTGTGTCTTCAATTTCTTTCATCAATGTCTTGTAGTTTACAGAGTAGAAATTTTTCACCTCCTTGGTTAACTTTATTCCTAAGTGTTATATTGTTTTTTATGCTGTTATAAATAGGATTGATTTCCTTATTTCTTTTTCAGATAATTCATTGTTAGTATATATAAGTAATACTGATTTTTGTGTGTTAATTGTATCCTGCAACCTCACTGAATTCATTGATGAGATATAATGTTTTTTTTTGTGAAGTCGTTAAGATTTTCTATATATGACATCATGTCATCTGCAAATGGAAGCAATTTTACTCCTTCCTTGTTCTTAGGGATCTCTGAGTCTTGTTCCTAGGGATCTTAGAGTACACACTCTCAATCTTTCACCATTGAATATGACACTAGCTGTGGGCTTATCACATGTGGACTTTATTATGGTGAGATATGTTCCTTCTGTACCTAATTTATTAAGAGTTTTTATCATAAATATACAGAGAATTTTGACATGATTTTTCTGCATCTATTGAGATGAACATATGACTTAAGTGTTCTTATCATGAAATAATAACAGTAAATAGTAATAATAATGAATGTGGGAGGAAACTTTTGGAGGTGATGGACATTTTTATAGCATTGATTGTGATGGTTTCATAGATGTATACTTATCTTCAAGCTCATCAAGTTGTATATGTTAAATATGTACAGCTTTTTGCATGTCAGTCATATTTCAATAAAGTAGTTTAAAAAGAAAAAGAACATTCCAGGCAGAGAGAAAAGCATGTGCAGAGGTTTGGAATTCTGAGAGGGAAATGTGTTCTGGGAACTAAGGGAATTCCTGATGGCTGGGTCAGAGAAGAGAAGAGGAAAATGTGTTAAAAATAGTGACAACAATTTGGGTATGGCCAAGCTTACGGAAGACTTGTAAACAAGAACTTGGCTTTTTCTTAATATGTATGTGTGTGTATTTGAAACCCCATTACCCATCACCCAGGTCCTTTGAAAGTGAGGTTATCAGACTTGAAAAAAAAAGTATCATTATGACTGCCATGTGGAGAATGGATTATAAAACTGAGTCAACTCGGAAGAAGAGACAGCGAAAAAGCTGGGACTATGGTTGGGGCAGTGGAAGTCCAGTAGACAAATTCAGAAAGTAAAGAGACAGTATTTGAAGATTGAGTGTGGAGGGGATAAAGGGAAGTGGTGGTCAAGGCTGACTCCCAAATTATTTGGTTGAGCAACAGGAGATGCTGATGCCATTTTCTGAGATAATCAACACCATTGGAGGAGGTTTGGGAGAAAGAATAGAGAATGTTTTCTGTTTTAAGTGTGATGAGTCTGAAATTTCTGAAACATTCCAGTTTGTCCATTAACAGTTGGCTATGTGGGGATTAAGCTTAGAAGAATGAACTAGGGCTGGGATAGACTTCGGCATCTTTGGTACACCAATCATATTTGGCAGTTCCGAGAGGGAAGAGATTATCTAAAGAAAGGAGGAGAGAATAAGACAGAAGTCCAGAAAATAAAACAACCTTAAGGCATGGAAGGAGCAGCTGGAAAAGAGACTGAGTAGAGTGAATCAGTGTAAGAGAAAAACCGAGAGAGTGAGTTTGTGTCAGCTAAGAGAAGAGTGTGTTTAAGTACCCAAAGTTGACCTTGGAAGCAGTAGGCATGGAGAGCAGGGGATGGCTGTGGGCACCATTTAAAAGGTATGATTAACAGGACCTGCTGGGTGATTGAACATGAAGGATGAATGAGACGGCAGTGTGAAGGATGCCTCCCAGGTTTCCCAGGGATTCACTTATAGAAAACAGGCAGAGGAAGTCCATAGGTGGCAACTCCAAAAGTTACACGTTAGAAATGTTGGGTTTGAGTAGTACAGTCCTCTAGGACCTGATGGCGAGATGTCAAGGGGGCAGAGGAGTAGGGTGAGGTCCCAGCCAAGGGTAGGAATTGGTAGAGGGGTTCCAGGACAAGTGCAGGTTGTTCACCACTGGGGTCTGCTGGTCTGCAGTGCGTAGGGTGTTTTGGCTGACTTAAAGAAGCTACGATGTGGTGGGCTCCTGTATGATCTGAGCCACTGGCTTGCAGCAAGTAGTTGCCATATGTTGTGCACCTGGAGAATTGAAGAGTTAGGAAAACTGTGTTTTTTTGAAACTGAAGACACTTCATCTTTTTGTCAAAAATGTTTCTGAGAAAAGATCTTCATTTTTTAAGATGAACTTTCACATCTCTGCTCTATACTCCAATTTCCTTCAAGTTCATGAGTTTCCGAGCTGCTCATTCAGCCCCGCTGTGTTCACTCATTTGTGTTGTGGTGCCTCCCAAAAGGGGACAGTGAGGACCCACCCGGGCCACAGTTGAGAAGCAGCTTCCCTGCAAAGATTTAAAATCCACAGTGACGCCTTGCTCTTCTTATTTCACTGCTGTATGACGTTCTCACCATAGTGTGCAACAGTGTTTTATTAAGACACAGAAAGAGCAGGAGGAAGTTAAATTAAACAGATGGCCGTTTTGCTATCTTTATTAAAATATTCTGCCATCCTCTTAAAGAAGAAAAATAGGCTCATATATGTAGAAAGCTAAAAACATACACACGGGCAAACAGCAAACATTACTCAAGAGATCTTCCAAAGGACAGCCAGCAATGTGACACCAGTTGTAGAATACAAGGGCCACCATAGAGTTTCTAAAATCCTTTAATGCTAAGTTTGCACAGGCTGGGAATTCCACCCTGAGTGGATGAAGGGTTTAGATTATTTTGTCTCTTGCTATGTTTTCCCTTCAAATCAAATTAGAGAATGAAGAATTCAGTTATTACATTTTACGTTAATTTCTCTTTTAATTTAACATTTTCTTATAGGAAATTTGAAACCTATACAAAAATAGAACAGTCTAATGATCCAAATGTGCTAATGATACAGTATCAACAAATAACATTTTCTATGTGTTTTTCAGCTACTGCTCCTCAGCTTTTTAAAAGGAAATCCCCAGATATCATATAATTCTCCCTATAAAAACTTTAGAGGGCATTGCCAACATATAAATACTTTTTAAAACATAGGCTCAAGATAAAATTGTACTGGTAAATTCCAATACCCAGTCCATGTTTCTCAAAAAAATACATATATACTTACAGTTGATTTGCTCACATTAAGATCCAAACAAGGTCCACACATTGCATTTGGTTGATATATCTCATAAATATCTTTTAATTTATAACACTTCTCTCACTTTTATTATTCTTTTTCATTCATTTGTTGAGGACACCAAGTCATTTGTCCTGTAAAATTTTGCACAATCTGTATTTGTAAAATTCTCTGATGGTGTCTTTAACCTATTCCTCTAATCTCCATTTTCTCTAAGCTATTCAGTAGTCCCCCCCTTATCTGCAATTTTACTTTTCATGGTTTCAGTTACCTGGAGTCAACATGGTCTAGAAGCAGATGACCCTCCCTGTGCTGTATCTTCAGAAGGTGAACAGTAGCCTAACACTATGTCCCAACACTATGTCATTCACCTCACTTCCCCTCATCACATAGGCATTTTGTCATCTCACATCATCATAAGAAGAAGTGTGAGTCCAATACAATGAAATGTTTTGAAAGAGTGAGAGAGACCACATTCACATAACTTTTATTAAGTATTTTTATAATTGTTCTATTTTATGATTAGTTATTGTTAATCTCTTCCTGTACCTAATTTATAAACTTTACCATAGGTATATGTGTATAGAATAAAACATATTACATATAAGGTTTGGTACTATCTGAAGTCTCAGGTGTCTACTGGGGGTCTTAGAACATATTCCCTGTGGATAAGGGGAGGACTACTGTAAATAGATTAGTAAGTTGATTAAACACATCTTCCTGTCTCCACCTCTCCCTCCATTCCTTCCTTCCTTCTTGGCAAAAATACTTTAAGTGGTACAGTAAACTTCCTATCACATCACATCAGGAGATACATAATGTCTAGTTGTTTCACACTTGGTGATGTTAAGATTCCGTAGTGGGTTCACGTGTTGTCAGCCTGATTCATCCAGTATAAAATTCCTCATCAATTCCTCATTATTTCATTAGGGCTTAGAAAATGGTGATTTTTAAATTCTACACTCATTCTGCATTTGATAAGCTGTAATTCTATTAAATAATAACATTCCCTCAACTATTTGGATAATCTGAAGTACACTTCTAACAAGAAAGGCAGGATAAATGCTTAATCCTTTCCTTTTATTTAAACATCTTAAGAACAATAAGTTGGTGCCATAACAACCTCCAAAGACGACTGATGAGGTCTTTCTTTCCCCAGTAATATTATGGACTCAAAGTTTTAAAAAATATCTATATCTTTTGTGGCTAAGGCCATTACAATCATTGATTTTTTTTTTGCCCATTTGTGTTTTTGTTGAGATATTATTTAATACAATAAAATGCACAGATGTTCAGTATTCAGCCTGATAGATTTCACAGTTCTATATACCTCTATAACCACTTGCCAAAACACGGTATTGAACATTTCCACTGCCTGAGAAAGCCCCCCTTTGCCCGTTTCCTATCAGTTCTCTCCGTCCAGCTTGCCATTCGCTCCAGACGATCATTCTGATGTTTGTCACCAGGGGCGTATGTTCCAGAATGTTACATAAATGGAATCATGTTTTACATGCCTTATTTTTTCAACTAAAATATTGCTTTTGAAACTCCTCCACTGTTGTGTACTTATCAGCAACTCATTTTTTATTGCTGAGACGTACTCCCCGTGTGAATATGTGATAATTTGTTTCTTCATTTTTCTGCTAAAGAATAGTTGGATTATTTCCAATTTGGAACTCTTATGAATATTCTATAAAAGTCTCTTTTAGACATATGTTTTGTTTTCTGGAATTCTAAGTACCTAAGAATTGAATAGCTAGAATATAGGGAAGATGTATGTTTAAATTTTGAAGAAACTGGCAAGATGGTTTCCAAAGTGTTCATACAGTTTTCCACTCCCACTAGTTCTGAATGAGAGTTCCAGGTGTTCGGCATCTCTTCCGGTGTTTGGTATGGTCAGTATTTATTTTAAACAAATATACTACATTTGAAGTAGCACCTAAGTGTAGTTTAAATGTATATTTCTTTGATGGCTGATAATATTGAGCACCTTCTGTTGTGCTTCCAGATAATTTGTATATCTTCTTTTGCAAATTTTTAAATGTTGTGTTTTTTTATTGTTGATTTGTAAGGGTCCATTATATGTATTCTGGACACAATTTTCAGACATATGTATTATCAATATTTTTCTCCAATCTGTAGATTGTCTATTCATTTTTTTCTGTGTTTTCTTTTTGAAGCTTTATGGCTCCAGCTTTTACATTTCAGCCTATGATCATGCAGACCTTGAAGAAATAAGAGAATATAGTGAAGTAGGCAATATTTTTTGGACTGAACACAAACAGCATTAACAGTTTTTTAAAGTGATAAATTGGGCTTAACCCAGATTAAAATTTCAGCTAACAAAACATACCATTAAAAAATGTATAGTCAAGACACACACTGGGAAAAATATTCACAATGCCTATATCTGATAAAGGAATTTCATCCAGATTATATATAATAAATCCTAAAAATCAAGAATAAAATATGGCAAAAGATTTGAACACCCCCTTTGCAGAGCTTTCTCACTTTCTGGCACAAGAGGTTTCAGTATCATCATTTGTATTTCTTGTCACAGGCCTAGAATCAACCATTTCTTCAAGAAGTGCTGATTCCTTCTAATGAGAAATGGTAGGATTTTAGAGACCAAAGTCTGTCAGTGAGAATGTTCATTGTTACTGGACTGTCATTGTGTCTAGGCCTTTCCTATGAACAAAGCTAGATAATAATGTATTTGTAGAAAGAGAGATGTCAGTCATTATTAAAAACTAATATTTCTAGTTTGTAATAACAGGATATTTACTTCTTTGATTTTATAGTATTTTTACCAAAAGATTTGGTTCCTGTAGATATCATGTCTTATTTGCTTTATCCTATGATGTATATAGGCTCTATATATCACCCTTCAATATATAAATAGTAATCTCAAAATAAGAATACTAACCAACAAGTTGAATGTAGTTTAATATTTCTTTGTGGGTTTTTTTTATCCTTAGAACATATTTGATAGACCTGTGTAGTCAACACTTTATGTTTTAAAGTTATTTGAAATAACTTTCCTGCATGGTTGACACCTCCTTGGTTATAGGATGTTAGAGCTATCTGACAATGAACAATGGGGTTCACTTTTTTTTTCTTTTTTAGAGGTTATAAGTCAGTTGACTAAACTCACTTGACCTAAAGTTTTGATTTTTCTTTTTTTAGTTTATTTTTCTAAGAGCAGTTTTAGGGTCACAGTAAAATTGAGAGAAAGCTCCAGAGACTTCCCATGTATCTCTACCCCCAAAAACATGCAAAGCCTCTCCCATGATCAACATCCTAGAGGAGTGGTGCATGTGTTAGTGAACCTACAACATGCTGACCCAGAGTTCACAATGAACATTACAGTTCACTACTGGTATACACTCTATCAGTTTGGACAAATGAATAATGACATGATCCATTATGATAGTATCATACAGAGTATTTTCTCTGCCTGAATCTCCTCTGCGCTCCCCCTGCTCACCTCCTTCCCCTAATCCCTAACAACTACTGATCATTTTACTGTGTCCATAGTTTTGCCTTTTCTGGAATTACAATTGTACAGTATGTAGCCTTTTCAGATTGGCTTCTTTCAGTTATTAATATGTGTTAAAGATTCCTCCATGTCTTTTTATGGCTTGATAGTGCATTTATTTTTAGAGCTGAATAATTCCATTGTCTGTATATATACCATGGTTTATTTATCCATTTACTTACTGAGAGATATCTTGGTTGCTTCCAAGTTTTGGCAATTATGAATAAAACTTCTATAATTGTCCATGTGAAATTTTCAGTACACAGTCATAACAATGTGTACCAAATTCTGTTTTTACACTGATTTCTACCCAGCACCCTGCCAGGCTTTTGATTCTGTGGTGTCCAGCAACCTATACAGCAGCTGCAAGTCTGCACTGCTCCTTCACAGGGATTCATCTTGTGCGTAAATATGTCCCAGTGATATAACTATAAAGCACTGCCAAAATGTAATGTGGATGTTTATAGCTGTTTTATTCATAACTGCCAAAACTTGGAAGCAGCCAAGATATTTCAGTAGGTGAATGGGTAAGTAAACTATGGTACATTCAGACAATGGAATATTATTCAGCTCTAAAAATAAATGAGCTATCAAGTCATGAAAAGACATGGAGGAATCTTAAATGCATATTACACAACTTCTTTGTGGCCGACTCATGTACCTGATTAACTGCGGGTTCTGTAATTGTAATTAACCAAAGCAATGGAAAAAATTCCAAGAACTGTAAGGCATAAGGAAAACACTCACACCCCCTCCAAAAAAAAGTGTCTTATTGATTGTCAAAGCTAAATTAAATCCTCGCGTACCAAAGTTAAGCCAGAGAGGAGAAGTAGCCCAGACAGGGGCAAGGACAGGGTGGCCAGAACTCTAAAAGGGGATGAGAATGCCAAGAAACACTGACATCATCACCAGTGAGTGGAGGGAGCAGGGAACAGAATGCACACCAGGGGGAAGAGGAGAGAAACAGCAGCGAGGAGAGCCCACAGACAGGCTCTGGGTCCCTCACTGGGCAGCACTTTCATGCCCTACAGTTACTCTGTGTTTGTGTTTGGTGCTGACAGAGATAAGCAAGTGGGTACTAAGTTTGAGAATGGGTTCCCACAAGTGTCACTACTTTTAAACAGTAGAGAGAAGCACTTAAAACATAATATCTACTGTTGGTTGGCACTAACATGCCAGACACTGTGTGAGGCACTTGATAAACAGATTATTCAGTCCTCGTGAGAATCCTGTGAATTAGTCATAACTGATTCTGTTTTATAACATACTGGGACTGGCAGAAGCCAGCAAATTTGTCTCAGATCATACAGCTAATAAATAGGAGGGCCAGTACTCAGCACTGTCTGACTCTAAAGCTGTCTGCAGCTTTATTCACCTATTGCTGGGAGTATTTATTTACCCAGAGCCCTTCATCTATCCACCCTCTGAATAAGAGCAATGCTTCCCCTCATGCAGTGCTGTCTTCATATCATAGGTGCTCAGGATGTTGCTCATATGTAATACATACCATAAAGCATTTCCATTTATAGTAGATATGATGTTCATTATTCCTATGTAGACCACCAGATAGATATCATGTCTGTCTATCTATTCTGTGCAATATACCATCCCATATATAGGCAACTGTGGTTATGTAATAAACAAAAATGTGTCTGAAATAGCATGAAATTGGATTTCCTCATCCATAAATTGTGTTATATTTATGTCAAAGTTATATAGTTCAAGAAACAGAACTTCACTGTTGATATTTTTATATATGGTGTCTAATGTATTTCTATTAAGGGGAGATATATTTGCTGTGCTGAAATGTATTATGATAATAGCTAAACCATTTACTCCACTCCTGGAAAATAGTGTGGTATTCTGTCTGGAATTTCACTTGCCTGCTTCCAGCCTGCCAGATCTACTGTGAATTATTTATTGTAGGTGTCTGTGAGTTATTTTATGGGAAGCATCCATCCATTATTACAACTCCTAAAAAGTCTGTCACTCTCATTCATCTCTCTGGGAATAAAGCAATAATTTGATTCTCTATAAATGTGAACCTGAATTTACACCATCCTCTCCAGGTGGGACTTTAGTGATGTAGGTGATTTATAGTTCTGTGTTTCTAGGCAAGGGATTGAGAGGTAGCATCCTGGCCTGGTGTGTTTGGTGCCATTTTCCACAATTTCCAAAGAAAAGGGGGTGGGAATCAACCTATCCCTGTTCTATTTAGGGTGTTTTGTAGCTGTTTTGTTCCCAGTACCATGTAGGCCTGGTGAATACTGTGCCACAAAGAACAGCCTGAGGGTCCTGAGACACTCCATTCAGCCATGAATCTGTCAGTTGGGGGATATCTGCAAGCACCCCATGGCACTGTGATGTGCTCAGCCCTCAGGGATCACCACACAAATCCTTACATTTTAGGGCTTCGATGGCCAAGAGGTTGGACCTGGAAATCCGGAAGCTTCCAGGGCCAGAGAAGTGGGGAGAGAGCCTGAACTGTCATTAAAGCAGAGAGGTGGGGACATGAGCAGGACCCAGGGCTGGGGTGTGCAGCCAGAGGGCCAGGGGGCAGGAGCTCAGAAGGGTGAATGACGGGCTGGGTAAGCAATGTGGAGAGAAATCCTGGAGGAGTACCTGAGGCAGGTACGGTCTGGGGCCCTGGACTGGCTTTCCCAGGCATTTCTGCAGCATGATGCTTGGGTGGGCTGGATACATCTGAACACCCTCAGAATAGGGTCACCCAGCTCTTGGCTACAGTCCCCACTGAGGAATCCGGACTCAAGCTTGAATGCATCTCCAACATCTCTCTATCATGTTCTGAATCTGGGAGGTTTATTCTGGGGCTCTCCCTAATTGGAACCATTTGGCCTTGAAGGTCATTTCCTAAGTATTACATACCAGCCTAGCTCAGCAAGAAAACTCTTTGTTTATGCTCTTGGCCTTTATTTTTGTGCCAGCTCTTATTTAAACCAGTTAGTTTTGGGAAATAAGTGTAAGTGGAAATGTGCATGGATTTGCCAATTGTGACCCTCAACTTGAAAGCCACTGTCCGTACATGTGCAGAAATATATGGATGCTCCTTGGCAGCCACATGTAGCTACTGTTTACTTCACAGAGTATGAAATGGCACCCCCATTTGACTATTTTGTAATTAATTCCCCCCCCTTTTGAACATCGAAATGAGCATATTGTTCGTTTGACAGCTCCATAAATTTTTAAATGCACAAGCTTCGAAGTGCAGCTATGTGTTTCCTCTATGTTACAGAAATGGAAAGAATTAAAACCTTACGTATTTTTCAAAACTTGCATTTAGACTCTTTGTAACCTTTTGAGACACATTTCAAATTCACTCCCCCTACAAGTAAATGACAAAGGTCCATTCTGTTCATGTAAAAGAGGCCAAAGGAATGTGCAGATTTCAGGAAAAAGTTATCATTTTCTTTTTTATGTTTTTGCCCCCATGGATGCTCACACCAAAATCTTTTTTGCTTACCCAGAAAATCAGCCAGTTATTGGGGCTTAGAATGGTTATAGTAAGTTTGGGGCTGTTTTTTGGTAAGTCATCAAGAGAAAGTTAGCTGAAAGGCATGCCAGGCTTCTGGGACAATTTGGGGTGGTGTGTCAAAGAGCATGGGCAGGCTTGGGGCATGCTCTGAGGCCTGGGTGTGCTCTGAAGATGCTCCAGCTACTTAAGGAACCAGCAGCAGACAAACTCCAGTAAAGCTGTTACTCTAGGAAGGGACCCGCACCCAGGCAGAAAAGTGGGAGGTGCCATTTCTTGAGGACCAGGTGGCGAGTGAGTTAGATTGAGGGAACTGGTTGATGTTGCAGCCCTAGCTGCATTAACAAATTGCCACCAAATGAATGGCTTAAATAAACAGCAATCAATTTATTATTTCTCCCACTCTTCAGGAATTCAGACAGGACACACTGTGTCAGGAGATGATTTGTGTCCCCCAAAATGATATGCTGAAGTCCTAGCTCCTGGTGCCTGTGACTGTGATCTAATTTAGAAATAAGGTCTTTGCAGATATAACCAAGTTAAAGTAAGATCATTAGGACTAGCCCTTATCCAACATGTCTGGTGATCTGATAAGAGAGGAGAAGGCATCATTACTTAGGAAGAAGGCCATGTGATATCAGAGAAATAGGCTGGGGAGATGCAGCTGCCTGACAGGGAGTCCCAGGATTAATGAGCACCGTCAGCAGGTAAGAAGAGTCAGGGAGGATTCTCCCCTCCAGGTTCCAGAGAGAGCAGGGCCCAGCCAACACCTTGATTTTGGACTTCTAGCTTCCAGAGCTATGAGACAGTACATTTCTTTTGTTTTCAGCCACCAGTTTGAGGTCTTTGTTATGAGAGAGTCAGGGGAAATTAATACAGTGGGGATAGTATGTTGCTATTTCACAATTTCTGGGGCCTTAGCCTAAAAGACTTAAAGGATGGGAGTTGGCATGTCTGGAATGCTCACTCACACAGCTGCCAGGTGGTGCTGGCTGTCACTGGAACCAAAGCCTTGCTCCTGGGTAGAACACATCCACATGGCCTCACCAGGTTGCCTGTCCAGTGGGTTAATTTGGGCACCTTTACAGCATGGTAGCTGGGTTCCAAGAGTAAGCATCTCAAAAGAGCCAGGGGAAAGCCCATCACCTTCTATGACCTTGCCATCAGAGTCACATAGTGTCACTTCTACTATAGTCACAACTAAAGGGAAGTCCTGGGTTCAAGAAGAGGACACATAGACCTCCCTTCTTGTTGGGCAGAATGTCAGGCACACAGGGAATGGGAGAGAGAGTTACGGCAGTTTTCGGAATATACAGTCTGCACATTGGAGAATGTTCTACCCCCAGCTTGAGTGAGTTAGGCATCCCCCATCCAAGGGCAGGATGCTGGAGCTGTCTCTCCTTCCTTCCCCTTTGGGCTCCTCTGCCTCTTTTAGGAGGTGCCTCTGCTGCTGCATTAGATCCTTGCAATTATGGTTTGGTCTCCCACCCAAGAAGGAGTTAAACTTCAGTACAAGAAACATTTTTCTGAGTCTTGCATGCAAGAAAGCGAGCTGTGTTGTATCAGGCCCTGTGTCTGTGAAGAGGAAAAGAAAGGTTGCTAACTTGAGGAGTTACAGTAAAGGAGGACCAGGACAGACATGCCACTCACTGTAGTGCCAAGCCAGGTGCCAGTTAGTACTTACGTCATGGGGAAGCAACATGTCGGGAACCAGGTCTCCTGGCCGAGGTAGTGGGGATTGGCCCAGGCCAGGGTCCCCACAGCCAGTGCTGCACAACAAGGTGGGGCCTGTGGGTCTTCTGCCCCCAGCCTCTCTCTGTGCCCCGCAGATTCCTCATCCTCCCTGTCATGGCCTTCATTTTTTTCTTGTGATCCTCTATACTCCGCTAATGGCTTCATCTCTTCCTGTGAGGGGAAATGTAGTTTTTTAATTCAAAAGGCAGAAACGACCCACATTCTAGAAGAAACTAGTCTCTCTGATAATCCTGGATGCCCCCCTCAGAAGCAGCAAAGAGTGTCCTTGACACACTGCAGCCGACAGCTGGCTTCCCCGCCACAGAGACACGGGAAACACTCACAGAATGTGTGTGTCAATGTTACACACGTGAAGGCTCAGCGCCTGTGTTTATCATTCCTCTTATCTGCATTGGGCGGTAGCTTCTTGTTTCCAGTGTGACTTTTGGTTTATTTGAATACCTTTTTATTCTTTTTTTTTCATTTAGTAGACTTAAGACAGAAAGTCCTAGGAGCTAGATCTGTAGGACTGAGGTGTCTCTGTCAACTTTCTAAAAATATTTTAGGTGGACTTGGAGGTGAAAAGAATCCTATGGCAATGCCTAGAGTTCCACCAGTCAACAAATACTAAGTGTCAGCTATGTGCTGACACTCTGCTAGGCAGAGTTCGGAGGTCTCTGACCTAGTAGAGTTGGCAGCCTGGTTGCAGGGGACAGACACTAAGTACCTAAGCACACACCCAGGTGGTAATACATGATGCTAAGTGACAGGAAGGCAGAGTAGTATGAGGAAGAACTGGGGCTGAGGTGGGCTGAGGATGGTCAGGGAGAGCCTCTCTAAGTAATGACAGTAAAACATGGTCTAAAGGGGAGAGAAGATAACAGAGAACATCCAGTAGCCTTCCAGACAAAAAGCAGGATGCTGGAGCTGTCTCTCCTTCTCCTCTCCTATGAGCAGGACTCATATGCCTCAACCTTTGGAGACAAATGGGTTTGCTGAGTCCCAGGCCCTGGGGAAGGACTGTATGGCTGAGAAGAGAGGTCAAGGTGTGGGCTGAGAGTGAAAAGGCTGGCAAGGTAGAAAGGGCCAGATGGTGCAGAGCTTCGTAGGCCACCACACACATGGGGGCCTTCATCCCAGTGTTAATAAGGTTCCATTGAAGGGAGGACCATGCCATCCCAACCAGCCTTGGATGAGAGGTGGGTGGGCTGAGAGGATGCAGGCTGTCCAGTGTCATTGAGGAAACCCCGGCAAAATGTTCTCAGGGATCCACATTCTTTCATTTGAAAAGATGCCACCCTCTGACAGACTGTGAGTCTGTGGGGGACAGGAACTTAGGCAGGGTGGCCAGAAGCTGGGGCTCACTGGGGCCTCTGACTTACTGGCCGTGCAGTGTGGGCTTAGCTAGAGCCTCAGGACCTGAGTCCGGCCCTGTTCTGTGGCTGCACGACTGTGTGCAGCCTTAAGAAAGGCCACTCCCTCTTCGAGAGCAGCCCCGAAAGGCAGCCGAAGGCCAGCTGCACTGTAAACCTCGGTTGTTTCTCCCACCTGACCTGAGGCCCCCCGAGGGCCCCTAGGGCCACCCATTGGGCGGGATTTCTCACCTGGACACTACTGACATGTGGGGCTGCATGATTCCTTGTTGTGAGGGCAGGGGGGTCCTGTAGGATATTTCACAGCCTTCTGTGCCAGTAATGCCCCCCACTATTAGCACTCAGTTGTGACAACCAAAAATATCTTCAGACATCACCAGAGGAGGGATGGGGAGGAGGGAAAGGGGACACAGCCACCCTTGATGGAGGATCTCTGACTCAGCCCACGCCTTCTCAACTGGGCCATATGACCCCCAAGGGAGTAAAAACACTGGTTCTTAAGGGGTGAAAATCTTAAATAGTACGATTATTTGTAGCCTCCAAAGGGCCACAGTACATAAACAGATATACGGTATACCCACAGTACTAAAATTTTATGGGGCGGGAAGGCAATTAGAAACAAGAAATGTCTAAAAAGGCTTCTTTGGCAGGGCAGTTGGTGATAATAAAAAACAAAGATGAGAAACTCTGATTTAGATCAAAGGAGAGCCAGTTTTTCTGGGAGGTGGTAGAACAGCAACCTGCCAGGGGTTTGACCAGAGGACACGTGAGAAGGGTCGGGCACCAGGAAACAAATGCATTGATGAGAGCTAAGGGGCATCCTGACTGTGTGCCCAGCACTGGGCCACGGGGCTTTTTTAAGTGGGAGAGCAATGCCATGATGTAGACGCTCTTGTTTATTTCTTGCTTTACAAATGGGAAACTGAGGCACACACAGATTAACAGTCAATGTCCGGAGATCATGCCCTTTATTGCAGCTAGTCAGGGCGCACCTGTGCCTGGAGAAGTGTGACCTAAATAGCTGATTTGAGGGAATCTGTGAGACAAGACGGAGGAAGAGGACTGGAAAGGGGGCAGAGGAAGGCGAGACAGCAGGGAGTGAACAAGAAGAAAACCAAACACTGAGAGGTTGGACTAGAGGGAGGTAGGCGGCTCAGAGTCCCACAAGCATGGAACGAGTCCACTCAGGATTTGGTGAGTTCCTTAATACAACCTTTGCCCAGCCCCTCTGCAGCCTCTTTCCTCCTCAGTGGCTGAGAGTGGGATTGGGGCAGGCTTGGCTGGGCAGTTGCGAATGGATTCTTCTAACTGACCCATGTAGGGCTGGCCTTTGCCATATCCTTCCACCCTTGCTAAGTAAATCATTAAATCATTATGCCTCCTGACTTCCCTATGCCCATCTCCACCGAGTTCTTTAATGTCCTAAGCTGCGATCTTTTAGGAGAGGAATTTTGTGAGCATCCCTGATTTTAAAAGAAAATGTGTAGAGGATTTCCCATTCAAGCTGCATATCTAGAAAGAGGAATATCACTATTTCATGCCATTTTTTAAGCAGATATTGCTCTCTTCTCAGATTGTAAACTTTAGCTATTTTAGTCTCAGTCTGTGTTGAGCAAAGTTTGAGGTTCCAGTCTGAAAGGCCCATTGCTGGAGAGGCAGGCCCTGCCCCCAGCACCTGCCCAGAACAGATTGACCCTCCTTTCATCAGCGGTGACCGTAGAAGGTGGTAACAGCTAAATCTTGGATGTTTCAACTTTGAAAAAGTTGCTCTAACATAGACTGATTGTAGTGTTTCAAATTAAGAATGGAATTATAACTGACCCTCCAAGATGGTTCTTGCACACAGATTAGATATTGCTCCTGCCTCTCTTCCTCTCTGCAGTTGTTGAGGAGTTCAGAGCACCTGCAGCCATGTTCAGGGGAGATGCCCTCCAGGCCATTTTCAGGCTCCTAGATTCACGGTAGAGTGCTATTGGGAGGGACCTAAATGTTCCTGTGTCAGTTGTCAGGTGTCAACAAGGTGCTCCCCATCTAACACCTCTCCTACCACACAAACTGCTGGAAATAGTGTTTTAGTGGCTTGTATCTTAGAGTGCTGACCAGGTACTATGCTAAGTGCTCATGACTTTAAACTGCCCAGGGAGCTATTCTTATCACCACTGCATAGGAGGGGAAACTGAGTCACAGAGCTTACAAATGGAGGGGCCAGGTTTTGGTCACAAGAAGTTCAACTCAAGGATAATGGGCCACTGTGCCGTATTGCCTTATAATTTGGTGCACAGTAGCTTAATGCAATGTCTTCCTGTAGTCCTTATACAGGAGTACTGGTTCTACCCATTGCAGCCCTGTAATACATATTCAGTTCTTGTTCTGCACAAAATTCCTTCAGATAACTGACCGAGTGGTACTTTCCCCTGCCTTAACCTCAGCCCTCTCTTCTCGGGGATAAACACACCCAGTTCTCCTGGTCCCTCTAACCTTATGCTGCAGGCTCCTCCTGTCTGGGGCCTTTGCCTCTTGTGTTGCCCAGAAAAGAACATGATTCATCATATATGGAAAAGAGCAAGGTAGGAGGCAAAGAGCATGTCATATTCCATATTCTAGAGGTTTTGCTTAAAGCCTAAGATCACGTTGTGATCTAGATGCAGGGCAGATAAGCCCACCTGTTTTCCTACAGACAAAGAAATGTTTTGAGGAATTCCCTTCAGAACTAATCACTGAAGCTACATTGAGAAAATCTGATTCAGAGACATCTAGGAAGCTCTTCCATTTTTCACCGTCAGCCTTGATCCATTCTTCAACACTGTGTATTTAAACCTGAGGAAGTCTTGCCTTTGTGCCAGAGTTCTGTTTACTCTTTCTCTTGCCCATTCATCTGTTCAACATTTTCAGAACAATTGAGTACCTACTAGGTTTTAAGCAGAGCACTGGATTTTGGAGATAGGAAAGTGAAGAAGCCATAGGTCCTGTTCTCCAGGGAGAAAAAGAAAATGTCAGTTATAATAAAGCATAATGCACATGATAATACAGATGTGCCAAGGTAGTCTGGGATTACAGAAGAGAATTATAGGGCTGGGTCCAAAACTACCTCTGACTATACCTTGAAAGACATATAGGAGAAATGGTTGTTCCAGGAGAAGGGAGAGCATGTGTAGAGGAAAGAGAAATTCACTTAGCCTCAGGGAAGCTTTCCAAGGTCAAGGGAGGGGAGTTGACATAAATCATATCAGAAGAGGCTTCCCAGTTTAAACACTTATGGGCTGCAACTAATGGTGCTCTTCTGACATGACTCACCCCATGACAGATCTGTCACCTGTGGCTGGTGTGCTCAGACGGCCAGCGCTTAATATGAAGAAAGTCGAGGAGACTCCACAGCTGTTGGCAGCATTATCTTTTTGTGAAATTGTCCTTTTGTCTTCCACCTTAGAAATGCTCTGGTTTTATTGATCTTTTATAGCATCTGATCTTATCTCATGGCAGTAACAGTACATCTCTATTTTCGTAGGCTCTCTAAGTGTTCTTACTGATGGTCTCCCTGTAATCTGATTAGAGTGCCTCCCACTTGGCCCGATACCCACCTTCATCATCCTCTGCCCTTCCAGCATGTAGACAGTCATATGACTGGTGAATATTTCTTAGGACATCCTTGGTTTTACTGAGTTTACTTTTGTAGGTGTCAGCCATTATTTTTAACTCTCACCCCGACACATGCTCACATGTACACTTATACAGCCATCCCATTTTGCTTTATCTTGCTCACAATCTTGCATCACAGTTCTCCACAGCAGAGTGAGATAGGCTGCTGCATTCAGGACACCATGTGACACGTAGCAAGCAGTACTGATGGAGTGTGTGATGAACCTGAAAGAGGCAGACAGTGGGGGAGGGGGAGGCAAAGCTACAAACTATCTGGAGGTCAGAAATAAACAGTCCCATCCCATGAAGCCTTCTCCTCAACTGGATGTCTTTTTAACATAAGTTGATATCATCCAAGATGGTAATAGGTGAGAAGCTCTTTAGAAACACTTCTAATACTGCCTGTGAAATAAGTTTTATCACGGATTCCCTGAACTCAAGAAAGTATGTGAACAAACAAAACCAATATCTAAAGCTTGTGAAACATTTTGTAACACAAAAGAATAAAATTGTAAGAGCTTGAAGGTGCACCTAAAGGATTACTTGGAACGCATGTAAAAGTTAGAAAACAATTACTACCAATTCTCAGTAAGGTGAGGATGGGTTTATATCTATTAATCATAAACAGGGTGGCACATAATACAAAAATGAAATTAAAACTGTAAGAAACCATGTACTATTTTTTGGGGGGTTTGCACTAAAAAGTTAACACTGAAGAAGATAAACAGATAAAAAAGAAATATGTCCAAAAGAATGTGAGAAAAAGATGATGGAGATAGTAATAAAACACAGGAGTTCCCAAAGCTTAAAAAGAAAAAAAAATTCTTAGATGAGAAGAATCGGCTGTCTCCATATTTTCACTCTTCTTTTGGTGCTTTCTCAACAGCACAGACCAAATGTGAATGAAACCCCAGGCCTGCCTTCTCGATGATCAAATATTGGGACACACACTGATATTTCTCAAAGAACTGTATCAGTCAGGGTAGGGTACACTCATTCGTGGTAGTATCTTTACCTGGACTTTGACTTCCTTAACCAGAAAGTTAGGTCTCAGTCACAGAAAGTCCACTGAGAGTTGTGTTACTCTCCAGGGCAGTTCCCTTCCTATCAATAACTCAAGGACCCAATCTGCTTCCAACTTGCATAACGCAGGGAGCCCATAGTTCTGTTTTTCCAGGGAAATCCTCTTGTTCTGGCATAATCAGGACACGTGCCTCTTTCACTCCCCAAAATGTGCACATGAGTGCATAAATTATGTAGTCATCTGATAGTTACACCATCTGGAACTGGCTTCCAGGTCACTGAAGCAGGGAGGGACAAACTGGAGACTCCTGCACCAGTTCTGTCTGTAATGCACCAGGTATGATGCATATTACTTGTTGGAATCAAGGGATTTCATCGAGGGTGAGGCCAGAACATGCAGGTGAACTCATGGATAGTTAGTCAGCAAGAAATAGCTTTGTCGCAATAATGTTAGTAAAAACCAAAATTAAAGGAAAATAGTTACCCAAATGCACACATTGTCAGCTAATACAGTTTCCAAGTACAGTCATACAATGTTTAGCTCATCTACTGAAACCACAGAAGAGGCCCTGAACTCTGCCTGGTTCTTCCACACCATGCCCATGTCTACACCAAAGACATCTCATTTTTGACCCAGCCATATAGTATCTTGGACATCCTTGATTCTTCCTGATCAAAGCCAACAGAGAATGTTCTCCTTGTCTAACTCTTCCCCAGCGAGGCCTTCATTACAGCCTTGATCTCTACTAAAGGATGTGGCTTCGTCCATTTCCCTGGCCTCGTTTCATTTATTCTAAATATTTTGCCTGGACTTGCCTGTAGAGGTGATGGGTTCAGAATGAGTATTTGAGGGGTCGACAGGTACCACTAGACCTGAAACAGGGGTCACAAATAGTCCTTTGTGGCTGGTGAGAGCTTGAGGAAGATGACACAAGGCCAACCACTGTGAGAATGAAGAAGGAACCAGGTATAAGCCATCAGGTGAATCAGAGCTGCCACAGGAAAGTAGAAATTGTTAGCCCGCCATTCTTAACATATGACAAACTGACAAAATAATAGAAATAAATTATAGAGCTGATACAAAAGGTGTAATTAGTCAGGCTTAATCATATTTTACAAATGTTTGTCCATCAGTTACATGGTGAATTAATGATTGGACACACGAAATTAATGAAGGTATATATTTTCAGAACTTGCATACCTCCCAGAGAATGTAACTTCTTTTCAAATGGCCATGGGTCCTGGGATTAAAGATGGCGGCATGAGAGGAGAGACAGAGGCTTCCTCCTAAAACTGGATACAATTAGAAAATATAGTTGGCACAACTAATCCTGAGAGAGCAACAGGAAAGAAGATGGCACCAGACTGCACACACCTGGAGAAAAGAGCAGACCTCATGGAACAGGGTAACGTACCAAAGCTGTGGCTCGGTGGGACCCAAGCCCTTCCCCCACCCCAGATCACTGGCGGGAGGAAGAGAAACAGAGCAGAGAGGGAGTGGAAGGCCTGGAACTGCTGATACCTAGCTCCGGAGATCTGCTCTGGGAGAATAAACCTACATTTCATGGTGCTTTCATGATACTTGCATGACTACTGGGTTGGAAAGTAAATACAGGCAGAATTCCTGGAGAGACTGAGATTCCAGCCGCTTGTGGAAAGCAGGGATACCGGCTGCTCTGGGACAAAAACTTATACCTGTGTCCTCTGCCCACTGATTCAGGCAGTGGAGACAGGCACAGCAGCCGGAAAGCGGGGAACAGCTCTTTCCTCCCCCCAGGCACCAATACCACTCTCCTGCGGCCCCCGACATTGCTTCAGGGCCGGAGCAGCCTCCAGAGTAGAGGTTCTGGACACAAGAGGGCGCCATATACAAATATGAAACACCAAAGGAACCTGGTCCAGAGTAAAATTAATATCACTCCGGAGAAAGATTTAAATGACATGGACCTCGTGGTTCTTTCTGAAAGGGAGTTCAAAATAAAAATCATCAACATGCTAATGGAGGTATGGAAAGATATTCAAGAACTCAGGAATTAATTCAGGTTGGAGATCCAGTCACTGAAGAGCATGATAGAGGGTATTAAAAGCAGGTTGGATACAGTGAAGGAGAAAACAAATGAAACAGAAACTAGAGAAAATGAATACAAAGAAGCCGAGACACAGAGAGATAAAAGGATCTCTAAGAATGAAAGAATATTGAGAGAACTGTGTGACCAATCCAAACGTAACAATATTCACATTATAGCGATACCAGAAGAAGAAGAGAAAGAGAAAGCAATAGAAAGTGTTTTTGAGGAGGTAGTTGCTGAAAACTTCCCCAGTCTGGGGAGGGAGATAGGCTCTCAGTCCATGGAGATCCACAGATCTCCCAACACAAGGGACCCAAGGAAGACAACACCAAGACATATACTAATAAAATTGGCAAAGACCAAGGATAAGGACAGACTCTTAAAAGCAGCCAGAGAGAGAAATAAGATCACATACAAAGGAAGGTCCATCAGGCTAACATCAGACATCTCAGCAAAAACCGTACAGGCCAGAAGGGAGTGGCATGATGTATTTAATGCAATGAAGCATAAGGGCCTGGCACCAAGATTACTTTATCCAGCAAGATTATCATTTAAATTTGAAGGTGGGATTAAACAATTTCCAGATAAGCAAAAGCTGAGAGAATTTACCTCCCACAAACCATCTCTACAGTCTATTTTGGAGGGACTGCTATAGAGGGAAGTGTCCCTAAGGTTTAATAGCTGTCACCATAGGAATAAAACCACAGTAAAGAAAGTAGAACAGCTAATTACTATGCAAATGCAAAATTAAATCAACTATCCCCAAAGTCAATCAAGGGATAGACAAAGAATACATAATATGATACCTAATATATAAAGAACGGAGGAGGAAGAAAAAGGAGGAGAAAAAGAAAAGAACCTTTAGATTGTGTTTGTAACAGCATATTAAGTGAGTTAAGTTAGACTCTTAGATAGTAAGGAAATTAACTTTGAACCTTTGGTAAACACGAATCTAAAGCCTGCAATGGCAATAAGTACATACCTACCGATAATCACCCTAAATGTAACTGGACTGAATGCACCAATCAAAAGACATAGAGTCACTGAATGAATAAAAAAACAAGACCCATCTATATGCTGCCTACGAGAGACTCATTTTAAACCCAAAGACATATACAAACTAAAAGTGAACGGATGGAAAAAGATATTTCATGCAACTAACAGAGAGAAAAAAGCAGGAGTTGCAATACTTGTATCAGACAAAATAGACTTCAAAACACAGAAAGTAACAAGAGACAAAGAAGGATATTACATAATGATAAAGGGGTCAATCCAACAAGAAGACAGAAGAAAAGTAAGGAGACAGAGGCACTGAACAACACAATAGAACAGATGGACCTAACAGACATCTACAGAACTCTACACCCAAAAGCAGCAGAATACACATTCTTCTCAAGTGCACATGGAACATTTTCAAGAATAGATCATATACTAGGCCACAAAAAGAGCTTCAGTAAATTCAAAAATATTGAAATTGTACCAACCAGTTTCCCAGATCACAAAGCTATGAAACTACAAATAAATTACACAAAGAAAATTAAAAATCCCACAAACACATGAAGGCTTCACAACATGCTCCTAAATAACCAATGGATCAATGACCAAATAAAAACAGAGATCAAGCAATATATGGAGACAAATGACAACAATAATTCAACATTGCAAAACCCGTGGGACACAGCCAAGGCTGTGCTAAGAGGAAAGTATATTGAAATACAGGCCTACCTCAAGAAAAAATGATAATCCCATATAAGCAGTCTAAACTCACAATTAATGAAACTAGAAAAAGAGTAGCAAATGAGGCCCAAAGTCAGTAGAATGAGGGACACAATTAAGATTAGAGCAGAAATAAATAAAATTGAGAAGAATAAAACAATAGAAAGAATCAGTGAAAGCAAGAGCTGGTTCTTTGAGAAAATAAACAAAACAGATAAACCTCTGGCCAGACTTATCAAGAAAAAAAAAGAATCTACTCACATAAACAGAATCAGAAATGAGAAAGGAAAAATCACTAGGGACACCACAGAAATACAAAGAATTATTAGAGAATACTATTAAAACTTATATACTAACAAACTGGATAACCTAGAAGAAATGGACAACTTTCTAGAAAAATACAACCTTCCAAGGCTGTCCAAGGAAGAAACAGAAACTCTGAACTGGCCAATTACCAGCAACGAAATTGAACTGGTAATCAAAAAACTACCTAAGAACAAAACTCCTGTACCAGATGGCTTCACCGCTGAATTTTATCAAACATTTAGTGAAGACCTAATACCCATTCTCCTTAAAGTTTTTCAAAAAGTAGAAGAGGGAGGAATACTTCCAAACTCATTCTATGAGGCCAGCATCACTCTAATACCAAAACCAGCTGAAGACAGCACAAAAATAGAAAATTACAGACCAATATCCCTGATGAACATAGATGCAAAAATACTCAACAAAATATTAGCAAACTGAATTCAAAAATACATGAAAAAGATCATCCATCATGATCAAGGAGTATTTTGTCAGGGCTGCAAGGATGGTAGAACATTCGAAAATCCATCAACATCATCCACCACATCAACAAAAGGAAGGACAAAAACGACATAATCATCTCCATAGATGCTGAAAAAGCATTCGACAAAATTCAACATCCAGTCATGATAAAAACTCTCAAGAAAATGTATATAGAGGGCAAGTACCTCAACATAAAAAAGGCCATATATGACAAACCCACAGCCAACATTATACTTAACAAATATACTCAGCGAGAAGCTGAAAGCTTTTCCTTTAAGATCGGGAACAAGACAAGGATACCCACTCTCCCCACTTCTAGTCAACATAGTACTGGAGGTCATAGCCACAGCAATCAGACAACACAAAGAAATAAAAGGCATCCAGATTGGCAAGGAAGAAGTTAAATTGTCCCTATTTGCAGACAACATGATATTGTACATAAAAAACCTTAAAGAATCCAATCCAAAACTACTAGATCTAATATCTGAATTCAGAAAAGTTTCAGGATACAAAATTAATATGCAGAAATCTGTGGCATTCCTATACACTAACAATGAACTAGCAGAGAGAGAAATCAGGGAAGCAATTCCATTCACAATTGCATCAAAAAGAATAAAATACCTAGGAATAAACGTAACCAAGAATGTGAAAGACCTATACTCTGAAAACTATAAGACACTCATGAGAGAAATAAAAGAAGATACAAATAAATGGAAACACATCCCATGCTCATGGATAGGAAGAATTAATATTGTCAAAATGGCCTTCCTGCCTAAAGCAATCTATAGATTCAATGCAATTCCTATCAAAATACCAACAGCATTCTTCAACAAACTAGAGAAAATCTTCCTAAAATTTATATGGAACCACAAAAGACCTCGAATAGCCAAAGCAATCCTGAGAAGGAAGAATAAAGCAGGGGGAATTATGCTCCCAAACTTTAAGCTCTACTACAAAGCCACAGTAATCAAGACAATTTGGTGCTGGCACAAGAATAGACCCACAGACCAGTGGAACAGACTAGAGAGCCCTGATATAAACCCAACCATATATGGTCAATTAATATATGATAAAGGAGCCATGGACATACAATGGGGAAATGACAGCCTCTTCAGCAGCTGGTGTTGGAAAAACTGGACAGCTACATGCAAGAGAATGAAACTGGATTACTGTTTAACCCCATACACAAAAGTAAACTCGAAATGGATTAAAGACTTGAATGTAAGTCATGAAACCTCTCTTAGAAGACAACATAGGCAAACATCTCCTGAATATACTCGTGAGCAACTTCTTCCTGAACCCATCTCCTTGAGAAAGGGAAACAAAAGCAAAAATGAACAAGTGGGACTACATCAAACTAAAAAGTTTTTGTACTGCAAAGGACATCATCAACAAAACAAAAAGGCGTCCTACAGTATGGGAGAATATATTTGTAAATGACATGTCCAACAAGAGGTTAACATCCAAAATATATAGAGAACTTATACACCTCAAAACCCACAAAGCAAATAACCCGATTAATAAATGGACAGAGGATATGAAGAGACGATTCTCCAAAGAAGAAATTCAGATGGCCAACAGACACATGAAAAGATTCTCCACATCACTAATCATCAGGGAATTGCAAAATAAAACCACAGTGAGATATCACCTCACAACAGTAAGGATGGCCAGCATTGAAATGACTAAGAACAACAAATGTTGGCAAGGATGCAGAGAAACGGGAACCCTCCTACACTGCTGGTGGGAATGTAAGTTAGTTCAACCTTTGTGGAAAGCAATATGGAGGTTCCTCAAAAATCTAAAAATAGAAATACCATTTGACCCCAGAATCCCACTTCTTGGAATATACCCAAAGAATACAACTTCTCAGATTCAAAAAGACATGTGCTCCCCTATGTTTATTGCAGCACTATTTACAATAGCCAAGATACGGAAGCAACTTAAGTGTCCATCAGTAGATGAATGAATAAAGAGTAAGTGGTACATATACACAATGGAATACTATTCAGCCATAAGAAAGAAACAAATCCTACCATTTGCAGCAACATGGATGGAGCTGGAGGACATTATGCTCAATGAAATAAGCCAGGCAGAGAGAGACAAATGCCAAATGATTTCCCTCATTCATGGAGTATAACAATGAAACAAAACTGAAGGAACAAAATGGCAGCAGACTCAGAGACTCCAAGAATGAGCTAGTGGTTACCAAAGGGGAGGGGTGTGGGAGGGCGGGTGGGGAGGGAGGCAGAAGGGGACTGAGGGGTATTATGTTTAGTACACATGGTGTGGGGGATCCCGGGGAGAACAGTGTATCACAGAGAAGGGACATAGTGCATCTCTGGAAACTTGCTGCACTGATGGACAATGACTGCATTGGGGTATGGGTGGGGACTTGATAATATGGGTAATTGTAGTAACCACATTGTTTTCTCATGTGAGACCTTCATAAGAGTGTATATCAATCATACCTTAATAAAAAATTTTTTTTAAAATGACCATGGCCATGGATCAGTCACAAAAATTGATTATATCCCAGCCTGCAAAATGTTCACAGATCTTTAAAATCAGAAAGTTTACAGATCTTTTTCTCTGACTGTAATGAAACCAGAAATTGATAATATAGGGTTAAATAAAAAGACACCTGGGAAAAGAAAATCTTGGACATTTATAAACGCTCCCATTCAGCATTGTTGAACAAAGGAGAAAATCCTTACAAGCTACTAAAAAATAATACGAAACAGTACTTATCAGAGCCCAAGGAATACTGCCAAAGTAATGTTCATAGGTAAATTGACAGCTTTCAACAAAGTCATTATAATTACGTATGTTGCTGTGGGAATGAGGAATCTACAATCTCTGTCAAAAATTCCTCTGACCAGTGGCCACACAGCTTCTGAACCTGTGCCTCTGCCTCTGTATTTTGCTCTGCATCCAAGCCACCCAGGGGTCCCTCCAAGCACTCTCAGATTGTCCACCAGCAATTCCTACTCTCTGTGCCCATTGCCTACCCTCATTTAGACCATTATTTCTATCCCTGTGGGTTTTCAGTGGTTTCCTTTCTAAAACAGATAGGGGCCTGCTGTTCCCCTCATGAGAAACATTTGCTGTCTCCCTGCTGCCATCAGGTTGAAATCTGCCCTCTGCAGTGGGCACGCAAGACCTCTTCCTGAGGACCCCAGTCCAACACCCTTGATTTCAAGATCCAGCTCAAGTGGCTGCTGACCTCTTCTCACAGTAACCATTCATGCCAGCCCCACAGTCCCCACCTTGCCCATACTTGGTGTGACACTGATATATTATAGACAAATACACATCTTCTGACTTGCTTTTTTTTTTCCCCACTAGCAGAAACCCTTCTTTCCCATGCCTTACTGCCTTCATGAATCTCTTGGACCCTCTTCCTCAACACAGTGCTCCCAGCACAGAAATTTAAAACAGATGTTTGCTGGAGACAGAGAAATGCAATAATAGGCACTCCAAAAGCATGTACATGCTTGTTGGCATTAATATATCAAGCTCTCGGGGAAAGGGGAAATTATATATTATCCAGTGCCATGTAAGTGCTAAAGGGATTCAGAGAAAGAGGAAGATCGTGGTGTGGAAATGACCCAGGAGGCCCTGATGCATTGCTGACTTTGCAGAAGGGAAAACCTTGGAACAATGAAGGGGCTCATGGCGTGGAATTTCTGGCTGGAGAAATGTGACCCAGAGTAGAGAAAAGTGAGTGGGCTGGTGGGGGGGACAGAGGAGGGAACACCTAAGCTCCCCATGAGGAGCATTGGAGGTGAGTTTGGGTGGTCCACACACCCATCACCCAGCCAGTTGGGGTGTCAGTTGGCCCAACTCCTGTCTCTAAAGCACTGGTGGTTGAAGCAATCAGTATTATTCAGACCAAAGCGGATTTCTCTGTTCTTGGAAACCTTGCTCAGCTGGTCCTAATGATGTCTATGAGTTCAAACACAGTGTTCCCCCAATGTAGAAGTCTTTATCTACTGTTTGCCAACTTAGAGAGTAAAAGAATTTAAGGTCAGACCTAAGTTGAGTGGGAGAAGGGAGAATTTTACTAAGTTGTTTGGATTTTTGGTTCTGTTGGTTTGCATCTCACATTGCACAGTGGCTAAATCTAGTCCGTACCCCACCCAAAGTGCTGTGCATATGGAAATAGTCCTGTAGGCACTTAAGATTAGTCACTTTCCATTGTGCATAATTACTCTGCCTGCATTTCAGTATGGATGACTGGCTTTCAACTCATGCCCTCATGTGCTCAGTTAAAATTAGTTAAATCAAAGGAATGTGTGGAGAAGAAATTGTGTTTAGCAAGCCATTGTGCTGATAGTCTGATTAAGCATAAGCTTTTCCGCACACTATATCAATGAGATGTGCTGTTGTATTAATAAGCTGTAAGTTCTAAATAATTGCTTGATAGAATGAGAACCTGAAGCATTAGACTCCTTTCCAGAATGCTGATTATCCCCCTCAGTAACAGCAGGCAAGAAAACCCTTCCTGCAATTGTTTCCCTTTGGAAAGGAAAGGACACTTTGGCATATTGATGGAAAAACTAGAAATTTCCTTGATTGATTCTTTCATTTCCTTTTGTCTAAGCTTCTGGTTTATTCACACCTTTGCAGATATCAACTGGGTGAGGTGAAGGCTTCTGCACGAACCACTTGGTTTCTGTTTGCCAGTCCCTAGGAATGACAAGTACTTCTCTTCCTGGTCAGAGAATAGAAAGTCCATTTTCTGAGCCGGCAGAGTCCCCAAAAACAAACAGCTTCCACTGGGAGTCATAACCCTGAAGGTGGGTGATTGGGCCACCCTCTCTTTGATCTCCAGGCTCCAGAAGAGTTTTAATGGAGAGAACTCGGCTCTGAATCCAAGCCAGCTCTAGTTGTTGGTTCCAATTAAAAAACAATTGCATTCCCAGCAGTTTAAGGCTGTAGCCAAAAATACAGCATGTTCAGAAAAGCATGATCTTTTTTGAGAGGCGGTTGCTCCATAAAGGGCTAGCTAGATGCTGCCAGGGAGGGCTAATGATAGTACATGTGTATGTGGTAAAAAAATTTTAAGTTCCAAGAAGAAACCAAAAGTAGATGGTTTACTTTGGAGTTATTTGTAGACAGCAATGAGGGTTTTCTGCTGGTCTTTTTACCCCCAGCATTAAGCAGCCCATTTATTAGAGGACACATAGGAATTGACCTTTGTCAGACAGCAAAGAGGCAGAGCAATCATACTAAGGATATCAAAGGTGAAAATGCTGAAGGGTCAGCATTAACCAGCCCTGGGAAGCAGTGTTGTTCTGCAGATGTGTCAGCTGAACCAGCATCCATCTTTCCAAGAGCAGGTCCTGCTTTCAGGAGGCCCCATAGGATGGAGAGCTTGAGGAGGCATTCCAGATAATTGTGCTTAGTCTCCTTCACTGGTCAAGTGGTTATGTCTGGGAATTTTTAGTAACCCTCTCTACTTTGTTTGGCCCTAGGACCCATAATTTCAGAAAAATCACAAAACTGAGAATTAAGAACCCTGATTGGTTTCAGTCTAGCTCACTCAGTATAAATCCTGGGCCAAGTTGTTGAACCTTCCTTCCTGGGCTGTTTGTTGGGAGTTGCAACTAGTGAATTTTATTTTAGTTCTGATTGCCCATAATTTTACAATAAAATCATTCAGAGCTCATCACCAACAAAGTTAGCCTTTCAAAACAAAAAAATCCCTTAATGTCCAGTTTTTTGTAATCATATTAAATGGGACCAATCCAAATGTATCTTCTGGAGCTGGCCACAGAGTGGCTCCTGGGGTCATTCCCAATGTCACACTTCTAAGCTCCCTTAAGGACAAGACGCCTTTCAAGAGCAGCATGACTGGCAAGAGCTTCAGGCACCACTGTGGTAGGTTCTGGTGGGGAGGGTCACTGCTCTGGAAGGGGACTGGTGGGGCAAGTGCGTCAGGTGAGGGCACGCAGAAGCCCACCTCATTGCCAGCACTCTGTGTAGCTGAATAGCCTGTTCGTCATACTTAATTTGAGAAGTAATTGTTCAATCGGGACCTTATCTAGTCTGGCTTCCAACCCACGAGCCTGCTGTGGCCCTTGTGCCAGGTCTGTCACTCTATTACCTGTCCCAGGCCCCTAGCTTCCAAGGGCATCGGCTCCAGCTGTGTCTCTCCAACCTCTGGAGTAGACTGAAGCTCCCTGGATCCTTTTTCTGTCTATTCTTTAGAAGCCACGTGTTTTCTGCTTTTTCATTCCCTTACTCTCCATCAGCTCCTTTTCTCTCCAGAGAACTCTGGATGAATGAGGCCATGAGAAGAGGCATGGCCCCCACTTTGCTTGGTGGGAGGAAAGCAAAGAGGTTTCCTCTGAGGACTCCATGTCGGAGAGGCATTGCCCCCACCTCTCCCATCTCTGACAAGGGTGTGAGGCAGTAAGAAGAGTGCTGAGCTTGAGGTCACAAAGCTGGATTCCAGTCCTGTATGTGGTACCCAACAAGGGCAAGACTGTGCCTCTGTCAAATGGAGCCAGTGCCTGTCCAGCAGACCTCACAGGCAGGTGGGATGAGAGGCCCAGAGATAATACATATGGCGGTGCCATGTAAATTGTGAAGATATGCACAGGTGTGCCCGGCAGGTGACCTCCCAGCATCCTTCTCAGCTAGACACGAATGAGAATCTTGCTAGAATCTGGGGCTGTAGGGGGACCCCAAGGTGGGCAGCTCATAGTGGAGCCTCAAGCTAAGCCTAAAGTCATCTAAATCCAAGATTCCTTCCCCTCCCTTCTCCTCAGGACCTTGAGTGCATCTCTTGGCCTCCCTTTTCCCTCCATTGGGAAGGAATCTGGCCATCTCCTTTCCTTCTAGCTGTGTTTTTCTCTCCTTCTCCTGGAAATAAAAGGTAGTCCCCATATGTTGCCCTTCCCCCAGGTTTCTTCCATTCGTGTCCCCAGGATCATGTCCAGAACTGCTATCCCTACCATCACCAGAAATGTTGTGTGGGCATTTGAGTTCTTTTCCTCCAGAGCCACCCTGACCTTTTTCTTCTTTCTACTCTCCCCCACCTCTACCACAGCCTCATTATGTCCCTCCTTCTCCTGAGGGAATCTGCTTTTCAGTTCAAGAACCAACTACAGGGTAGCTTGGCTTTCTCTTCCTTCTCTATTAAAGATGCCCTATTCTTGAACTTTTGTGATAGATGGTTAAAGGTCAGGAAATAAAAAGACCTAGATTTCCCACAGAAAAGAAGAGGGTTTGTCCCCTTTTAGAATGGGAGCTCGCCCCCACATGTAGCAGGTCATGTGTTGGTCACCTGAGTCACATCCTTCATCCACAGCCTTCTCTTGGTTACCTGATGGAGGAATGGACACAGAGGTGCTTTCTGTGTTATGTGTAGACTGGACTCTTAGACTCAGGGCAGCCTTGGAGACCCTCTTCACAGATGGGTTATGGACCATAGAATATAGGCTGCTATCTATGCCCAGCAGCCAGGCAAGGAGGGACTGTTGACGCCCTGTCTACTACACTTTCTACTTGGGTGGAGACTGCATTCAGCCACAAGAGTCCCTCTAGGGAGAGGGGTCAGGAAGGTTCCCTCTGTTAACTAAGAAAACACCAGCTCTCAAGCCACTCTATCCAGGGACTCGAACCTGAGGGGAGGCCCTGGTCATGCTCTTTCTCACTGGTCATGAGTAACAGTCCAAAGGAGAGGGTGAAGTGAAGTTTCATCCCTTTCCCCTTTCCCCTGAAATCAGTTGTAAGTTCTAAGTATGAAATGACATGGGTCCCTTCACTTTGTTGTTGGTATTTTCTGAAGGACAATGTAAACCCTTTGGCTTTCCTCTTTCATTAATACAAAGTTCATTTTTCGCATTCTGAAAGTTCTTTGAGGCCATTCTTCTCACTGAAAGAGTGATTTTGAAATAAGATGGACAGATGGATAGAAAAAGGCACCAAACCTTTGTGATAGGAAAAGAATAATTGTCAGAAGCATAAAGCCTTCTCAATTTCAAATTTCTGCTGACCCCTTCAGCTATTCTGGTTGTCATTCTTTTCTGCCACCCACTAGCATTTTCTTCCCCCTTTGGATAAATATCCATTTTATTCTGATTCTCAATTCACATAGCCTTGCAAATTCAGATCACTGAAGACCAAATTACTGCCTTTGGGACAATGGCCTTTGTCTGATTGCTAATTGGAGATTTAGTAAATAGCCTAAGAGACAGGATTTGGGTCTGAGCTTTCACTGGGTTGCATTTTTAAAAAACTCAGTTAATTATAGGCTTACGCCATATATTCAAATGTAGATATGAGAGACACAGCATTCCCACATTTCAGTTGGATCCTTAGGTAATAAAAAGTTTAAGCCAGTGTTTAATTCAGTGTGAACAACTCTACTGTGAACACACTTCCTTTTCAATGCCTAGTTTTCTTTTTCTTTCTCCTTTGCCTTACATCCCTGCTGTTGTAGCACCCAGAACATCTCCTTTTCCTCTCAGTGTACTTAAAATACTTTTATTAGCTTCATCACCATCCTTATCTGTTAGGTTGCCAGCTCCCTAATGTCTGTGTATATTTTATTCATCAGGATACCCCCAGTCAAACTGGAATGGTGCCTGGTATGTTGTTGGCCTTCAAGAAACATTTTAAGATGGATGAACAAATGATGGCTGGATGGTTACATGGACGGTTGGATGGATAGATGGATGGATGGATGGGGGGCTAGATGGGCTGATGATGGATACATGGATAAATGCTTGGATGGATAAATGGACAATGGATAAAAATATTTATTTTTCTGTGTTCTATTTTTTAAAACCATGGTAAGAGCATAGCATCCTAACATGGAAATAAAACCTTCATTGTATACAAAAGGGTTCCTTTGGTTACTCTTCCAGACTGGCCACATGCTATACATCCAAGAAAGGCCTCTTGTCCTCTTTCTTTAGAAGTCAAGTAAAATAACTTTCCTTTGATTGTGGTCTGTGGGCTCAATGTTTTCATCTGTCAACAAGAAAAAGAGAATATCTTTCCTGGATAGATGTCTAGGAACCTGTTTGCTTTTTACTCCTTGGAAATGAGGGACCAGTAGACCCAAGTTCTAGTCTGCCCAGCTGCTTTGCTGCAAGGGATTTTCTGACACTTGGGACTTTGGAGTGATGGCCCTGCAGCAAAAGAGGCTGTGGGACCAGGACAGCTATGTGAATGGAGCCCCTGGAGTGTGCAACATGGCAGCCCTGCTGTTGGGCACTTATCAGGTCGGTTCTGCAGGCTGACATTGTGAGATTGCCCCATGTGTTCACCAAAGTGTTTTAGGCATTTTAGGCATTTTTTTCATAGGGTTTTCTGAGCACAAGGTGGTGGTCTTACTTTAACCTAAAATAGAAAGTGAGAGCAGATTTGCCCAAGTGGGAGGAGCATCAGTTCAAACACTGAACACAGAGGCCATTACGACGTATTGAGAGCAGCTGGAACCCTGGGTCTTCAGAAGTCCTGTTGTCCCTAGGACGGGCGGCCTTTGTGTGCAAGCCCTCTCGGGCCTGCTCTCACTCACACCTGTGCCTCTTGTAGCTTCTGCCAGCTTTATTCTTGAATGCACCCACTCACCCTGACTCCCCGCCCAGCCCCATGGAGTGTGGGGTTTCTCTCAATGCCACTTCAGGATCTGACACTGTGGATGTGGCTTTCTCGGGTGCTGACCTGACTGCCTGGTTGGGCTTCCTCCCTGTTGGTCATGGGCGGGGACACTGCCCTTGGGCCTGGCTTGAGGCAGGACATGGTAGAGGGTCCAGGACACCTGCGCAGTCTGCAGACACTCTCATGAGCGTGGGCCCTCCCGGCCACATTCTAAGACAACATAGCAGTAGGGAGTTGGCAGCAGGCTCTTAGGTAGTATTTGGAATGTCTCTTACGAGACCCTGTGGGCTGGACTTTGAAGAATTCACAGGGAGAAGAGCCAGGGTCTTCATGCCCAGACTTCCCTCACCGGCCCATCTGCTCACACCCGCCTCTTCCCACTCCTTGCCATCTCCCTCCATTTGCATTTCATTCCTCTTCAAGGCCACGTTCTCTCCTCTAAATGAGAGTGGTATTTGACCTGCAGCACTTTTATCTACTCCTTCCCATCTTCTTGGATCTGGACCTCAGCCGTCCTTTCATGCTGTGAGCTGCTCTGCCCCCTGAGAGAGGATATCGCACCGTATTCTCTCTGGAAGGTGTAGTGGTAAAGGGCACATACTCTGGTATGAGGCTTCCTGAATGCATGTCCTTCCTAGCTGGGCAGCCTTGGGCAAGTTACTTAATCTCTCTGTGTTTCCTTTTCCTAATCAGCAAAATGAGTATCTACTGTCCAGGGTTGTGAGGATTAAGTAAATAAATACATGCAAAGGACTTAAACCAGCACCTGGCACAGAAGCAGCCCTCAGTTGGTATAAGCTCTTGTCACTACCCTCAGCAGCAGAACCTCCTGGCGTGGAGTTCTTAGGAAAAGTGCATACGTGAGCTGCTCTGTGTGAGCAGCCTCATTATCTCTCAACGTCATTTCCACTGTCTGCTGCCTCCTGTCTCCCATCTCCAGGCAGTGGCTAAAGGAAGCACAAAAATTCAATTCAGGTTGCTTAAAGACCCAAAGATGAACCTATAGTGAACCAACATGTCCTTAAGACCCTCATCAGAATGAGAGCACAGAATGTCCCCAGACACATCCAGGAAGCCGGGCAGGAGAAGGCCTGTCACAGATGGAGAGAGGATGTGAGCAGCCAGGGCATTTCTTTATGGCCTTGTATGCTGGCTGCTATACCTCTCTCTCTGCTTAACAACTGTTGGGGTCTGCAAGGAGGTGCTGACTTCCTACATTTGTCACCACCCTCAGGGTTTAGGGCTCAGCAGGGCCCATGAAGGCCATATTCCGGGATCTCCTCCTACCAGGGTGGAGGGGCTGCCCCCACAGAGTGTGGGAAGGCCGTGTAGGGAGCAGCAGCTCTTAGGTCAGGGTGCTCCCCAGATTCTCAGTACTCTCCTTTCTTTGAGGGCCTGGGAGCAATCAAATCAGATCATGAAAGAAATCAACTAGAAGGAAAAAATGATGTAAAAGAGAATGAAGAAAAATGGCTGGTGGTTTCTTCTGTATGCTTCAGTCATTATCCAGAGCATTTGTTCTCAAACCTTTTGGTTCACACAGCCCTTGACGATCTTAAAAATTATGGAGGGCCCCAAAAGGGCTTGTACTTATGTGTCTCCTAGCTGTCAGCTTTTACTGTATTAGAAATCAAAGCTGAATTTTTAAAAATATTTATTAAATCATTTGAAAACAACAATAACAAATCCATTTTTGGGGAACATAAATTAGAGAATGGCATTGCTCCTCCTTGTTGCAAATCTCTTGATGTCTGGCTCAGCAGAGAACAGTTGGGTCCTCATATCTGCTTCAAGTAATTAGTGGTGAGAGCACTGACATCATCGCAAGTGGTGTGGCCACTGCAGAACTCTCACGTCCGTGAAAGAATGAAAGCATCTTAGTATATCTAGGAAAACAGTTTTGACCTTATGGGCCCCTGAAAAGGTGTCAGGGACCCCCAGGGGCCCCATGGACTATACTTTTGGAAACTATAGTTGAAGAGCATAACTGAGTGAATGTTAGGTCTTTGTCTCCAGCCTTTCTAAAACCAGACTCCAAGCTATTGAAGGAAAAGCCATTCAGGGACACTTGTTAAAAAGATGGTAAGGCAGACTTTATTGAGGAGCATTGTGAGAGGTATAGGAGCCACTGAAAGGGATTTCATGGTGGGGGAGAGACAGGGTTTTTGCTAAAATGGGGCTGTGTCAGGAAGGGCACTGATGGACCTAGGAGAAGGTGCAGGAGCCGACCGATGTTTGGCCAAGCAAAAAACCTTTGTCAAAAGATTTGCCTTGTTTTAGAGACTTATTTTTTCTTCTCTCTTTTTAAATTGCTTATGATTTTTTAGTGCTTTGGTGTTTTGTTTATTGTCGGGGTGGGGGCAGGAGTGGCAGTGTAGCAGGAGAACAGCCTGATGGGTGCCTGGGAAGGTTCCGGGACTGATGGGCCCCGAGAACCCAGGGTTTGAGTCCAGGGCCCATGAGTTGGGTTATTGTGGACAGCTGCTTTTCCTTTCTGGGCCTCATTTTTCCAGTTTGTTAAATGAATGAATCCCACAGTCTCCAAAGCTCTGACAGTCTATTCCTCTGAGACCTAAGCTAGAGAGGCCAGATGCCTGTTCCCTCTGTTATGGGCTACATTATTCCTTCCAAATCTCCTGTGTTGAAGCCCTAAGCCCCAGTCAGAATATGACTGTGTTTGGAGATGGGGTTTTAAAGAAGTACTTCAGTTAAAATGAGGTCAGTCTTGTGGTCCTAATCCAATGACTGCTGTCCTTATAAGATGAGACTAGGACACAGACACACACACACACAGAGGACCATGGGAGCACACAGGGAGGAGAGAGCCATTTACAAGCCAAGGAGAGCCGCGTCAGAAGACAGCCAACCTGCTGACATCTTAGTCTTGGCCTTCCAGCCTCCAGAACCATGAGACAGTAAATATCTATTGTTTAAACCACCCAGTCTGCAGTACTTCTTTATGGCAGCCCTCATGCACTGATGCCCCATCTGTTAGGTCCTCTACACCTGTGTCCAGCAATTCAGTAGACTGTTGTTTTGAACTGAAACTTATTTCTTTGTCTTCAAAACAATTCCTCTGGGAGAGGACAAATGGCCAGTATTTAAGGACATAATTTAAAGATTCTTCTGAAGAAATACACTGTCTGAGGAGCTCCAGCGAGTGCTCAGGGAACCAGACACTAACTGTGGCTGTGATGCTCCTGAATTCCGGCTTGTCTTTGGCTTCCCAGTGGAGAGTGAGACCCTCTAAGTATCTTCAAGGTAAAATGAGCCCACCTTTGGTTTAAGAGAAATCAGGAAATGAATTCGAGTGTCATCTTGTGCTAAGCCTTGAGAAGAGACCACAGCCCAGAGCAGGGGAGTTTCAGGAGCCTCAGACTTGCTCCAGGGCAGACAGTTATGGGCAGGACTTCAAAGCTGGGTTATGGGTCTGAATGCACAGATGCCAACACCCTAGGAAACTCCAGCCTTTCTGAATTAGCCCAGAGGAGGAAGGGATTCTGACTTTTTTACTGACTGGCTTCCAGTGACCTGTGGCCCTGGAGCAAAGGAACATGAATGAATAAAACCTAGGCCTCACATTTTCCAAAGTGCATTCCTTGGAATTCTGGTTGCATGAGTTGTCCTAAGTCCCCCGCAAAAAGTAAAGGATTGTGCGTAAGTAAACGTAATGGAGTTAGAAGCCTCTGACTTAAACAGAGGTAAGTGCACTCTGCTGCCCGTGGACATGGCTCCCTAGCTCTTTACAGTGCTGAGTTGCCTGCAGTGAATCAGAGAGGAACATTCCCAGACTAGTGTTTTCTGCAGAGCAGCTTGCTGCGCTACTTACCCAGGTTCCAGAAACAGCCCCTCCACATGATTCCAGGGCTCCCTGTAGCTGCCCTAAGATGTCCAGATGACAAGCAGTGAGTGGTCACAGGAAAAATGACCAGAGGAGCAAGGACACTGGGGACAACCAGCAGGAGGCATGACCGTGGCCTCTGCCTTCTCACCTGCCAGAGAGCCACAAGACCCAATGGGAAGATAGCAGATAACAGAACCCACCAATGTCCATATTTAAAACAAACAAAAACAGTGTCATGCCCTCACTGTAACACACAAGGGAAATGAAAGGTGATTCACAAGAATCTGTGTATTTTAATACTCCAGCCCAAATACTAACAGGCAAGAATACCTCCACAGATTTCCCAGTCCCTCCTGGGGGCAGCGCCCGCCTGGCCTGGGACCACAGCAGTATTTCTCAAGCCATCTAAGGTATGTATATTCTTATCAAGAGTGAAACTCCCCGACAGAGTGACAGAGTGAAAATTGGTTCTTGGAGGGGATGCAGAAGAGTACTACTCTTACTGTGTACATCACAAACACATGTATGGCACACTAACAGATACATAGAATATCTGTGGCATTGCAATCTCATGGTGGGAGCAGAGTGGGTGGTTCTTAGGATGAGAAAATGTCTAAAAATGCTCCACAGGGGGGAAATAATCAAATAAAAGTTGAGAAACACTGACACAGAGTGAAAGACCAGATCTTTTCTCATTTCCAACCTATCATGGACTGATACTTTTATAAAATGCAATAAAAATGAATTACTAGAAAAATAAAATGGGAAAAAAGGAAACAAACATGAACCCAAAGTTTTTAATAGATTCAACTGACATAAAATTGCTCAGTTGAATTGCTATAACTGTTTTTTAAAGCTTCCTCACAATTTCCATCTGAATCTGCAGACCATTCAAGGACTGGCACTGGTCTGTGGGCCACACTTTGGGTGGCCCTGGTCAGGGGGTGCTAGGGTGGGAGAGAAGCAGGGCTGAGAAGGACAGGCTCTTAGGGTCCAGAGCAGCAGGAATTGGCCAGTGGGGAAACAGGGAAGAGCATTTCAGCAAGGCGCAGCCTGGGCCAAGGTACCACACGAGGTGCGTGGCAGCCATGAAGATGGTGAAGCATGGCTCTAGCAGAGGGTGGGCACCTGAGGAGGCCAGGAGGCCAGGCAGGAGGGCAGAGCCCAGAAACTGGGCCCCCAGTGATGTGAGCTGCCTTCACATCCTCTTCTAACCCTTAATGTTTTGGGGTCAGTGGCCACTTTGAGATTCTAATGGCACAGATGGGCTCCCTCCCTGGAAACTGAACAAACTCAGAGACACTGTGTGAACAATCTACAGGGATGGTTTTATAGTCGCATAAGTCCATGCAAAGTCTGCAGATTCAGAGCCAGGTGTCTGTGGAGCCAGATATAGACCATTGAGCTGCTTGCTGTGAACCCTCCATGAATGCTCATTCCTTCAGGCAGCCCATGTTTATGGAGCCTACTATGTGCTGACTCCAACTCCTTCCAGATACACATGGGACAGTCACCTCCCAGAGGTTAGCCTGGGCTCCAGAGAGCAGGAGGCAAAGCCTAACTCTTACCTTGGCACAGCTCTCATGCTGTCCTAAGAGGACAAGGGGCTTGGCATTCTCCTCATGTGCTGACATCTCCCCCAAGATAGTTTGGTCACCTTCCCCCAGCCTCCATCTCAGACCAGCTCTGCATTTTAGTTCCTTTCATGGACTTCCTCTTGTGAGCTTCCACCTGGTGTGCTATGGTGGCTGAGGCCAGGCAGGCCTGGAATGTCACTGAGGTTTTAGGATTGGCACATATTTGGTGGGCAATTTCATCAGCGTTTGTACAGAATGTAAAAATGAACTATCAAGTGGAAATTTACCCAGAGAGGCAGCTGGGATAATTGGCCCTCACAAACATACAAGAAGAGCTCTTCTAAAAATACTGGTGCAACACTGAAGAGGCGGGCCAGGGACTCGGTGCAGCAAGAATGGAAAATGGCAAGGATGAAATGTTTGGATCTTCCAATGCAATCCAGAAATCACAGAGCTTGTGACTAAGGACTCAGGGAAAAGGTGCCATTTTGGTTGGAAAGAAAGAAGCAAATCTGACTTTATACAAGACATACCCTAGAATGGTATGTGTCGATGCTAAGAATGTAAACTCAGATGTAGGCTCTTTATTTCATGTATTCATTCAACAGGTATTCATTGAGTATTTACTGTGTACCAGGCACTGTTTTGGCACCAGAAAGGCAGCAATGAACAAAACAGACATAGTTCCTGCCCTCATGGAGCAGACATTAAGCAAATAAATTCATAATGTGGAGTAAGGAGGCAGTGGCTGGGGGTTGAGGAGGGTCTGTTTTAAATAGTGTAAACAGAGAATGTCTTGAGGATTAGGAAGTTTTTAAGACTTGAGTGACATAAAGGGACAAGTCATGTGGATTTCTGGGGAGAGAATATTCCATGCAACAAAGACAGCATGTGCAAAGGCCCTGTGGCAAGAACAAGCTTGGCCCAGCAGAGGAACAGCAGGAGGTCAGTGTGGCTAAAGTGGCATGAGTGAGAGTGGGAGTGAGAAGAGATGGCAGGACAGAGGAAGATAGGCCATCACCCCTCACTGGATTTTGGTGTGTACTCTGAGCACAGCGGGAGCCGCGGGAGGGTTTTGAGCAGAGGACTGACATATTTGATTGCTGTCCTAAAAGGATCCCTCATTGGTTAGCCTAACCAAAGAAAGAAAAAGGACTGGGGCCATGAGCCCTTTCTTCTGATACCTGAAAAAGAGATACCCTTATAAGAAGGACCGTTATGGCTCTAGAAAGGAAGGGCCTCTGTCCAGACAAGCTCTCCCACCATGAAAGGCTGCTTCAGCAATGGTGAGCTCCTGTCACTGAAGTAGAGCCATGGATCCCCTGCTGGGATACTGTGGGTGGTGGAAGCCATCCCAAATCAGAGTCATCTGCACATTCATTCATTCCTCCAAAATGTATGGGGTTCAAATATTGAACAAGATCCAGTGCCAGCCCTCAGAGAGGGAGACAGTGCTGGGTGCTCTGAAGGGGTGACTGTTCCCAGAGGGGCTCCTGCCCCGGCTGAGGGTGAAGACAGTGATGTGTGTGGTAAGGCTCAGCCACCCAGAATGGGTCTGTGGGTCTGTGTGCATTGGGGACAATGGTGGGGAGAGAACCTGAGACCTTCCTAGACACAGAAATATGGCCAGAGTGTGGCAAGCAAGGATAAGTGAGGTCACAGAAGGCTTCCCCATCTCATAGATGGGCGAGTTCTCGGGAGCTGGGACACTGAGGCAGTGTGCAAGGTGAGCTGACACAGGCTGCAGGGGAGCTTGTCCTCATCAAAAAATTTGAAATTTTGCTTATCTAAGATATTTTTTACTTATTTATGATTTTATATTGCATCAAAATATTCTGTATCTTAGTTTCTGAGTTTTTATGGTGCCCTGAAACTCTGCGTGCAGAGGGTGCCACACTTGCCTCCCCCCAGGCCCAGCCCTGCTCTGGACTGGGGGAGCTCCCCAAAGTGGATCCTTTGGGGGCAGTGCAGGATGTTTGCATCATAAAATCATAGGAAGGGGCCTTTAAATAATGGCCTTCCTCCCCTGATGCTTTGCCCAGAGGCAGACTGAGGATGGACAGTTTGTCCTCAGGACCAGGATAGCCCTCCAGGCAGCTGATGCATCCAGGGAGGGCTTCCCCAGAATCCGTCTGAGTTAGAAGCAAAGTTCTTTTACCCAACAGGAGTGTTAAAGGGGTAAGTGGCCGAGGAAATGAATGTGGCTGTTGTTATGTGCCACCTTGTTACTGGTTTATTTAGGAGGATTGGCTCTTCTTTCTGCTGATCTTCATATGCCATGCCTCATTGCCCTCTGAAGGCCCTAGAGGTTTCTCGAAGCTTTTGTTTGGTTGAATTTGTTCTCAGAGTCCTGTTTCTGGTTGCTCGATAATCTCTCGTCTGGAAACACCAGAGAGGAAGTGAGTCGTGTTTTTTTTTGGTGTCTGCATTAGGGACCAAAGGAAAAAGCCCATTTTTACTTCCCATTTGAAGCTGTGTGCTCTGCTTTATCAAGAACTGGGGAGGCAACAGCCCTGGGCAAGGCAGACAAAGGAGGGAAGCCTCTGCTGGGAGGGAGCACCTGCATCAGAGTGGAGCCCTCCTCAGAAGGCCCCCGCCCTCCCTGCTGCTGTCTGAGGCTGCCAGGCCCACCGCCAGGCCTAGACTCTGCCCTGTCTTATGTCCTCCTGGAGTTGGGCACTCAGGAGTAGCCCATGCCATCACCTCACCCTTCAGATGGACTCGTTATAACCGAGGACTCAGAGAGAGAACAGATGCCCAGGGGGATGTGGTGGCTTGGGCAGCAGGTGAGAAGGCCTTGGGGAAGGTGGCTGCTTGGGCACGTGGGTGATCTTCCCTGACAGCCCGCTTGGTCCTGCATCTTCCGCACCGCCTCTCTTGTCCACTCGAGCTTCTCTCCAGCTTTAGTACCTCTGTTTATAGGCTGTGGGGCTGTTTGCAGATGTCTTTGACGCTGGGAGACTTACCCTTTCAGGCTGACTCTCCTTGTTGCAGTCGCCAAGGATTAGGCAAGGCCACCAGACTCAGTTTTCTTCAGCCCTCCAGTGGCCATTTATAAACATGTATCATTGTTTCATTAAATTCCATTTTCTCCCTCAAGTGCTATTTCCAACAGGGTCTATTTTCTGCCCTATGGGGCAGGCCAGCTGCCATCCCCAGGGTAGGCAAGTGAGGCACAGGGCTGTCCTCTGCCCTGAAGCTGTAGGTTTGGGGGTCTGAAACCCACTGGCCACCGCAGCTCTTTTTGGTGCCCATTTTGGGTCACTTTCTGTGAGAAGGGCCAAGTGAAGTCAGGCAGGCCTAGGGGACAGCCAGTGGAAGAGCAGTTGGTGGATTTGGTGGAGCCCCCCATGCCACTTCGAACCCCTCCAGAGACAGGACCTGCAGGGCCAGGTGACACTGGGCCCTATGAGGCCTCACAGGGCAGCCCACACCCCTCCTCCTGGAATGCAGAGCCTCACCTTTAAGCACAGAGGAGCTGAAGGACAAGAAAGAGAGCATATTTTCTTACACTATGATCTATACGCCATTGAACCTAAAATGGTACAAGCCAAAAATAAAATGTATTCAAGAAGGTTTGAGAAATTTGGGGGATAGGAGGACAATTATTGGAAAAACAAGGATTATTTTACCTGTGTTTTGGGGACTGCATCATGGAGGGTAAGCATGGTGCACAAATTCAGAGCTGTAATCCAGTCTGCCATTCATTCGCTATGAGGAAAGCTTAATTTAACTTCTTATAGCTTTATTTTTTTCATTTATGAAATGAAAAGTGTAAAATTAATTTTATAGAATAATTGTGACAGTTAAGTGAAACAACCTATAAAGTGCCTAGTCCAGGGTCTTGCATATTGGAAATGTAATTACTCGTTCTCAGATAATTATAAGGGTCATGGTAATAAAGAACATGTCAGCACAGGCCTCACCTGGGTCATAGGATTGACTCTAGAAGCCACTTTCATATTTAGAGTCCAAGCTCCCTGAGGATCCTAACCCACTGATTAGTATCTTGCTATTCAGCAAATGCATATGGCATCTGAGACCACCCTGTGCTGGGATTCTGATGAGGGAACAGAGAAGCCAGGTGCCTGCTCTCAGTGACTGGACAATGTAGTGGGGACATAAACAAGTAAACAACAGGCAGAATGGAGATGCTATGGCTGGGGAAGTAAAGGGTGCCTCAGGGGGGCATGCAGCTTTGACTGTAGGCTAAGGAAGCTTCTAGAGAAAGCAGCATTGAGATTGGGACATGAAGAATGAGTGAGAGAGATGGTGGGAGGGTGAAGAGTGTTGTGGTCAGACAGAATTGCAGACAGCAGGGCCTATGGGCCAGAATGGATTCTTCCGGGGGGACCTGAGAGATTCACACTGTGGCTGGAGCACAAGAGATCAGTGGAGGAGCAGAGCAGGTGAGCAGAGATCAGGTGCCCAGGCCATGTGGGTAGAATTTAGACATTCTCCTAAGGGCACTGCGGAGCCCCTGAGAGATGGAAGATGAACTTTGGGAAGCTCACTCTGGCAGAGATGAAGAGCTAATGGAAATGGAATGTGGCGAGCCCATCAGGAGCCCTATGGTCCTCCTGGAATGATGACAGTGGGGAAGGAAAGAGGCAGCTGCTTTAGGAAGCTGTCCCCAAGGGAAGATCCCTGACCCTGGTGGTAGCTGGCTTTGCTGTTAAGGAGAGCGGAGTTCCCAGGTTTCTTCTATGGACAAGTGAGTGAGTCCCTGCGCATCATTCACTGATGTGATGAGCAGTTACGGTGAGTTTGGGCTGAGTTTCTGCCATCTGTGGTCCATTGAGGCAGAGGGCGGAGCAGACTACTGGGTTTACAGGGCAGAAGCTCAGCTCAGCAGATAATGTGAGCTGGAGGCTCTGATCAGCAGCATGCAGATGGCCCGTGACCAGAGAGCCAGTGAGAGGAGGCCTGGGGAGCCCCACATGTAAATTCAGGGAGGTTGAGAAGGAGCAGCCCACATAACACCCAGGGAGAAGGTCCCAGAGTAGCCAGGGAGGGGAGAGAATCCAAGAATCCAGCCACCTCCTGTCAGCTCCCTGTCTCCTTCTTGGCTGAGGCCTGTTCCTCCATTCTGCCTGTTGTTTACCTGTTTATGAGGCACCTTCACCCTGACTGCTGAGTCCCTCACCGGTTGCCCTGACTCTGCCCTGCCCCCATCATGGGTCCATCTCAACACAGCAAAGTGATGTTCTTTGCACTTTAAGTCAGATCACAGCACTCCTTTGCTCTGGAGCCTTCAATGGCTCCCCATTTCATTCAAAGTAAATGCTAAAGTCCTTTCAGTTGCCTGTAGATCCTAAAGGAATCAGCTACCTCTCCTGCTGCTCATCCCACCCTGGCTCTTTCAGCCCCACCCACCTCCTTGCTGTTCCCTGAGCTCACCTGGCAGGCTTCTGTGAGGGGACCTTTACCGCAGCTCATCCCGGAATCTGGAGTGCTCTTTTCACAGTTCTCTCTCTCCCCCTCCATGCCACAGCTTCTCCCTTCCTCTGCCCATAACTCAGCCCTGCTGAGTCCTCTGTGCTTTACTTCTTTTCTTTGTCCTTATCTCCTGTCAATGTCCTGCATAATTTACTTATTTATGATATATATTACTCAATATCTATCTGTCCTTGCTGAAATATCAGCTCCACAGGGCAGGGCTCTGTCCACTTTTTTTCACTTTGCTCAGTACATGAATGAATGAAATGGGTCAACACGGTTGAGAACTGCAGTCAGATAAGGAGTTAAAAGTGGTATAGCCATGATAGAAAGCAGTATGGAGGTTCCTCAAAAAACTAAAAATAGAAATACCATATGACTCATTAATTCCATTTCTGGCTATCTATCTGAAGAAAACGAAATCACTAACTTAAAAAGATGCTGCACCCTTATGTTTCTTGCAGCATTATTTACAGTAGCCAAGATTGGAAGCAACCTAAGTGTCCATTGATAGGTGAATGGATAAAGAAGATGTGGTATGTTATATAATGCATTACTACTCAGCCATAAAAAAGAATGAAATTTTGCCATTTGCAACATGGATGGATCTAGAGGGTATTAGCTAAGTGAAATAAGTCAGATAGAAGAAAACAAGTACTATGTGATTTCACTTATATGTGGAATCTCAAAAAACTAGACAAGTGAAACAAAAAAATAAAACAGAAATAGACTCATGGACACAGAGAACCAACCGATGGCTTCATAAGGGAGGGAGCTGGGGTGATGGGTGTAATAGGTGAAGGGGATAAAGAGGTACAGACTTTCAATTAAAAGTAAAAAAAGTCACAGGGTTAAGAAGTACAGCATAGGAAATATAGTAAATAATTCTGTAATGTCTTTGTATTGTGAGATGTAACTACACTGATTGTGGTGAGCCTTTCATAATGTGTATAATTGTCAAATCACTATGTTGTACACCTAAGACCAATACAATATTGTATATCAACCACACTTCAATTAAAAAAAAAAGTTCCCTGCATTCAGCAGCAAGGCACCATCAATCCACTAGGGAGAACAGTCTCAGAAGCACCAACACAAAGGCCGGGCTGCCTATGCTCTGGAGTAGCGGGTAGGAGAGTCAAGACGTGGCTTTAGGCAACTCTCTCAGAGGGGTGACTCTATGAATTGCACCTGTTTTGTATTGTCTTGAGGGAAGTAGAGATATGGGCACGTTTAACGTTGAGAGGAAAGATCTAGTAGAGAGGGAGAGACTTCAGGTAGGGGAGAGAGAAAGCCAGTGGAATAAAGCTCTGGAGGACGGAAGAGGCTGGAAGGCCCAATGCCTGGGTGAAGAGGCCACATCCCCCCATGAAAGGACGAGGGAAGGTGGGAGTTGGGCAGGGTGGAGGCAAACTAATTTGGTGACAGAGGGTCGAGCAGCTTCCCACCAGGTAGCTTCTGTTTTCTTAGATAAATGCAGGTGATGGCATTAGCTGAAGGTGAAGGGTGGTTGAGGATTTGGAGAGTAGGGAAGATGGAATTGCTGCAGTGAAGACCAAACAGAGAAACTAGCAGGCATCTCAGGAGTACTGAGGGCCCTCCTAAGGTCTGAGGATGTGTACATATGGTGACAATGGTCCTTATATGATTTCTCTCCAATAGTATTTAGTAGTTTGGGTGTTGGCCCAGAAAATGCAGACTGTTTTTTTCCAGGAGAGCCCGGCACAAGGGCAGTGGAACAGACTGTGAGGCGAGGACGAGCTGGCCCAACCAATGCCGAGGGGTGGTGTTTGTAGACTGCAGGGTGCAGGGCCCAGCTCAGCTACTGTGCTGCATGATTTGTGCCTGAGTCTTAATTTATAAAGGTGACTGAGTAATGACACAGAGAAGTCAATGCTACTGGAAGAAAAGTTTAATGTCACTCATAGCTTTCATAGACATGACAGGTATGTCATGCCATGCAAGGCCCAGAGAAGCACCAGGTTTGGTCAGGAGACAGAGAGGAATACTGGGGAAGCCTAGGCCAGAGCCTTTGCTGGGGCTTCCACGGGAGCTAGGCAGGGTGAACAGCGTAGGACTGGCTGGTCTAACTCCAGCAGGCGGAGGGCACAGAGCTGTTCCTAGTTGTCCAGTACCAGCTCCAGGTGATTTGGGCAGGGGGAGGATTGGCTCCAGGCATGAGTCCTATAAGGAGGAGGATCAGAGTATGGGCTCTGGCTTCCAAGGAGGATATAAACAACTTTAGCTGTTAGTTTGGCCCTATGATTAATGGATGCCAAAGATATACAACATCTAAGAAAACACAGGACACTGGGTATCTTTGGACAATTTACTTAAACTCTCTTTGCCTCAGTTTCTTTGTTTCTAAAATGGGCAGCATAATAGCACATATCTCATAGTGTTCTGTGATTTAGTAATGAGTCAGTAAATGTAAAGTGCTTAAGACAGTTAAGTGTTAGCTTTTATTACTTTGTTATTATTACTTTTTATTACAGGCATCAGGGACCTGAGGCCCTCCTTCTGAACAGGTTTAGTGTGAGTAAGTGAATGAGAGAACCAGAAGAAAAGAAAAGGATCCTGAGGTCAGAGCACGCCAGGGTGTAACTGTGACAACGGGGGGGTTGCTGTGGAGGAGGAGGGCCCTTGGAGATAGGAAAGGTGGGACACTTCTCAGCACTGGCTCAGTATGCAGCTCACGAACTGGAATCATGCACAGTGTCCCTGTGCACAGACATTTCAGGCCATCTGCTCCATCTGTGAAATAGTGGCACAAATATGGGTGTTGTAATAGATGAAGAAAGGGGGCTGTTCCTCCCAGGGAGGGTTGGAAAGTGTTCCTGGGAGGGTTTCTGGGCCTTGAAAGGTGACTGGTATTTGGGTGGGCAGAGAGGACACAAGAGGGAAATGCTGGTGTGGGCACAGCATGTGCCATTGCTGAGGTTGGGGCAGACAGGCGAGCCTGTGGAGGCATCTCCTGCGGGTGGTGGAGAAGGTGAGTCTGAGAGTGAGGGCTTCAGCCAGAGGGACAGGTGGAAATAACAAAATGGACCCTTTGATATTCTGGCCTGGGGACCTGCCCTCGGTGTATAGTGCAGCCTCTAAGTTTGGGTTCTGGGTACTGAGGCCCCTGACAACATGTGAGGGAAGGGCATTGCTAGAAGGAGTCAACAAGAAAAGATGTGGGGAGATTTGAAGGGCACGAGGTGATTTGATGAGACCATGCTGAGGATGAAGTGTGTCTGGGTGAACTGCACTCGTCTCCAGAGGGCACACGTGGGGGAAAGGCCTCCACCTTCTCTTCCCAGGGGATCTGGGCTCTGCCACAGGTATCCCAGAAATGACGCTGTCTGTCATCACCTTCCCAGTATTCTACCTCCAGAGGCTCTGACGCAGAGTAGCTGCATAAGGCGGCCCTTGGGGACCGCTTGGCTCGCTGCAGCAAGTGAAGCTGAGCCCATTACCTCTGCCTTGGAGACGAATGACTGGGAGAGGCCTGGCAAACATCGAAACCCATCTAAACCGCATACACACCTGAAAGTGGCAAGAAGAAATGTAAGCTATTAAATGCTTTGTGAACATGCACAAAACCTTATTTTCCCCAGTACCTATTTAAAAGCTAAGCACAGCAAACTTTCTGGTGCTCATAAAGCATTGTTCCTAGTTACAACGTGGAGCTTTTTGTAATTGATTTATCCAGTTGCACCTTCAGGTAATCTCATCAGAGAGGGATGCACTATAAGCGAAGGAGAGGGTGGTTGATCATGTGAAGAACACAGCCTTTCCCACGACTCTATCTCTGGCACAATTTGTTCTGAATAAGGATAATCATTTCTCACAATCTGGAAACCATGTTGTTTAGAACATTAGGATAAGCGCAAACAAAGCAAGAGTGGGGGAAAATAACTTTCATCTCAGAATACAAAAATGCTGACAAAAAACTGAATCATGCAGCATTCTCCCCCGTGAGAGTTGTGTACATCTTGTGGATACCATTCCACTAGTGATATTAATTTTTCAATCAATCATTTCATATAGTCCCTTTGCAAGGAAGAAAAGATCTAAATATATAGGTTTCTCATTGCCAGTGAAAATAAGCACCTTCACATCTGAGTTTTACCTCTTGTGAAAGCTGTGTTTGTGAAGAATTGAAAAAAAATCTTTTGATATCCACATTCTCAATTTTTTGGATCTGACAGCCAGCCAGAAGCCTCAAAACAAGGGTTTTTAGCCAGGGGGTCACACATCTCCAAGGAGTCTGTGATAAAATTGAGGGGTCTGTAAACTTGCTTAGGAATATAAAGCACAGGCTCAGGTTCACTGAACCCCCCGCTGGTATTAGCAATTATTTCAGTTGCGAGTATAGAAGGCGGATCTCCATACCTTTAGCCATACATGAATACTTATCTGCTGTAGTAATCACACACTTGCACATATCATATCCTTGTTCTTGTGGGTATCTTGAAATACTTAGGTATCTTTCTATCTGCTTTCATATTTATGATAGTTATTAACCCCCCACTAGGTCTAGGTATTTAATGTTTTAAAGAAGCACATGCTTGATTATGCCATGACTTTAAAAATGGTTAATTGTATTTTAGCATAATTAGTATCCTTTGTGATTCTGTGCATTTTGTTTCATTTGAGAAGGGATCTGTAGGCCTCATTCTGAGGAGGGATCCACAGCCTTCACCAAACTACACAGGTGTCCACGCACAAATGTTCCAGGTTCTCTACCCAGCTTCAGACAAATAGATTTACAAAGGTTGTTAAAATGCAAATGCCCAGGCTCCTTTCCAGACCTGCTGAAACAGGACCTCAGGGACTGGAACCTGGATGTGTGTGATCTTCAAAAGCTCCCCAGGTTGTGGGGCTGCAGCCAGGTCAGAAGTCTTGTTATCTGAAAATGTCTGACTGAGATCATCTGATTCCCAAAACCAGGACCTCAGAATCTGGGGGTTTGTGGCACTCCTGAGAAACCCAGTTATAGAGAGACAGAGTCTTCTTACACTTCTGGAAGTGTGCGGTGGGAAAGTGTGCGGGGAGTAAACCAACCTTGGTGTGCATTTGGGCCACTCACCGAACGAGTGTGTGCTTGGGGTGTGGTCATTAGCCTTCCTAAGCCTCAGTTTCCTCATCTGTAACTTGGGGAAGGACCTGCCTCACATGCTTGTGAAAATGAAATAAAGTAAATTCTCACAATAGAGCACTTGGCAGCTTTAGGTGCCACTGTTGGTGGCAATGACCTTGACTATGAGCTGACTAGCAGCTCCAAGGCCGACGAGGGAGCAATGGTTATAAAGCAACCCCAAGACAAAGCTTGGAGGGCATTTCTCCTGGAGATTATGGGGCCGCTGAGTTACAGTGGCTGCTCCCAGTGTTCCCAGCACCCACCGTCCCCTGATCCTATGAGATGGAACTGACATGTGACCAGGAGGATGGGGCTGTCTGCCCATGCCCCCCTCCTGTAGTCTGAAGGTGCGGCATCACTTCTGGCTGCCACCACTGTTGGCATGGAGTGAAGTGTCCCATCTTGCCAAAGAAGCCCCTTCTTGTCTGTGGACCAGAAGCTGTTTTTCCTCCACATGGAAGTCCTTCTGTTTCTGAGGGGATTTAGAATGGGTTCTGGCACCGGGCCTCCCATCTAATGACAGAAGGTTCTGCCAGGTTCATGGGCCACCGACTGCTTCAAGTCTTTTAAGATTAAATTCTTTGAAGGAAGGTTTTCCTTTACAGACCCTCTTCTAGATTCTCTAGAACCTTCTAATGACCAGTCCTAGCTGGGTTCCTCTGGGGCACTGCCCTGTCATTAAATCCAGGGAAAATGTAGGAAAGATATCATATTGCTCTGTGGGGACTGCCATAGTGAAGCACCACCACCTGGGTGACTTAAACAACAGAAATTTATTGTCCCACAGTTCTGGAGGCTGGAATTCCAAGATCAAAGTGTTGGCAAAGCTGGTTTCTTCCGACACCTCTCTCCTTGGCTTCTAGATGGCTGTCTTCTCTGTGTGTCCTCACATCTTCCCTTGGTGTGTGTCTGTGTCCTAATCTCTCCTTGCAAGGATGCTTGTCATACTGGATTAGGGCCCACCCAAATGAGCTCAGTTACCTTTCATTCCCTCTTAAAAGGCCCTGTCTCCAAATACAGTTACTCTGAGGTACTAGAAATTAGGACTTCAGCATGTGAATCCCACGATGGGCACAATTTGGCCCTTAAATAGCCATGACTTCTTTCTGCCCTGCCCCTTGAGCACTCCCCACAGCACTTAGGAGGCGGCAAGAAAATGTAGGAGCATGTGGCATGTGCTGGGAATGTCAGACATGATGAATTTCAATCGGGATGGATTGTGCTTCAGATTTTCGAGGACAAAGCCTGAAGCTGATGGTTCTTTAAGGTTTCAGGATCAATGCTATTCAAGGGCACTCAACCTAGGAACAATCAAAACCCAACTCCACACATTGCAGCATTTTTACAAAAGGACTAAAAGGGGGTGCATTCAAGATAATCTGATGTCATTCCTATGTTTTCTCTGAGCCAGAAAGCAAAGAGGCACATTTTGGTCAAATTGGCTCTCTTTGAGCTTTCTGTGAACCGGTAGTGCACACATGCATTCCACCTAACATGCTCTGTGGGGGCCAGGCTGCTAGCTGCTTGAAGCAGCAAAAGCCAGCAGGTAGGAGATGACATTTTAGAATCGTTCAAATAGATCCCCACCCTAGGAGATATGCCAGACACAGTGTTAGGAGAGCAAGAACAAAGCAACACCAGAAAGAACTGTTTAAAAATTTAAAAGACCATTTCCCTTTATCAGCTCCACTGCTGGCTACCATTCCAGCAATTTCCAAAACATAAAACTGACCCAAGCAGGGAAGAGAATAGAATGGGCTTGGGCAGATCAATGACATCTGGGATACCCAGGTCCAATATCCAGTCTCCATGGAAGCTGAGGAGTAGACTGCTTTTGGGGAGAGAGAAAGAAATGAAATGACTGGATTGGAAGGAGCCTTAGGAAGACTACTTGCTTCAGGACATCTAACCCACTTAAAACATCTGTTCCCATGTACATTTTAAAATTCTTCACACTTACAAGTCAGAATAGGGGATGGAGAGTATTTGGAGCAAGTAATTCTGGCCACTGTAACAAGAAAACTTCAAGTCTCAGTGGCTTAACTAGATTTTAACAAAAATCCATTTTGGATGCTCATGGTGGTGGGTGGCCTTCTGAGTGGTCATTCAGGGATCTCAGGCTCCTCCCATGTGTGGCTTTTCCACCTTCAACAGGTGACTTCCAAGGTCCCTTGTGCAGTGGGAGAGAGAGAGTAGAGAAGGCCTGATAACTTCCCAACCACTTTGGGCCTTGGACCTGCCTGTCCCAGGCCCACAGCTGTCAGCAAAGACTCTCACTGCACTGCTGACAGCCAAGGAGGCTGGGTGTACAGGTGCCCAGGAGGCTGCAGTGCCCACATTGCAGCCTTTGCCTCCAGGAGTCCCCCAGACACTAGCACTGCAGAGGTCTGCCCAGATTGTCCCCATGGGCAATGTCACAACTGGGGGAGGTATGTCAATGGATGGTTATGGGTCCAAGCAGAGCATTGCATGATTCTCTGGTCCTTCTAGGGACCAAAATAGAAGTTAGAATTAAATAATAGAGACAGAGATTCATCATTTTCTCAGCATGTGAGTGTCCCCTCCAGTGTTAGGGTCCTTTCCTGATCAAAGCCCTAACATTCACATAAAAAATTGAAGAGATTGTGAAATGTACTGGTGGTAGAATTCATTAAGCCCTTAAGCCGTGAGCTTCAGGCCCAGACTCACCTGGTGGGACATCTGATGGTTCTGAAGTTAATTCTGTTTCTGAACCAGTGAAACCAGAGACCCAGTGAACCAGAGTCTATATTTGTCTTTCACCTGCTTTAAATCATCCAACGTCCAGAAGAGGACAGAATGGCATGAAGTCTGGGAATTTTTAGTCTTCAGACCCTACTATAGTAGCAGCTTCCCTGTCTGTGAGCCCCACCCCACAGGTCCCCACTCACCATCAGTAACTACTGGCTCAGCTATTTGTCGCCGAGTTCCTGGGCCCTGGCCCTCCATCCTGTAACATGGAACACTGTCTCTGTCTTTGCTGATGGGCAGCTCATCATTTCCCCAAAACCTGTGGCTGCTAACCCAACTACTGGTCAACATTTTAAAACTTAGTTCACATTCCTGGCAGTTTATGCGAAAAGAAAAGGTTGGTGTGAGATCACTGGAAGGATCCTTGGAGCCTCCAGCCTGGGAGGAAGCAGTGAGAAGCCCGGGTTGGGAAACCAGGACCGGTGCTCCTCCCCCCATGTCAGCAACCTTGGCTTTGAACCTTGTAACTGACCAGCTACCTGCAAGGGGCTTTGTATCTTCCAAATGACACAGAAGCAGACTAACCTTCTGTTCTGACTTAACTTATTGTTATTTTTCTCACACCTTTCTTTGCCAAGCCTGGGACGCTGAGTATGTGCTGGCTTATCAGGGTGGCTCCATATGTGCCCAGTTCACAGAAAGAGCTGGCTACACCCTCATTGCGGCTGCAGGAGAGGCCGAGGGAGGAACTGAAACCTCCCCACACCGGCCCAGTGCTTCCTCGTGGTTCCCTACTGCAAAGGCCTGGTGTTTGGTGATGCCATCCCTACAGGGATGTCCAAAGCTGCTGTTTATCGATGATGACAGGAATGGGGTGACAGACTGGAGGCCTAACATGTTGCCCAATTCCTCCTGCTCCTACCGGAACTGGAGGGGGGAGCGTGAGTGACACTTCCCACTGCCTTGGTGCCTTCCGCCCACACCCAGCAGGCCTCCTGCCTGCACAGACTCCAACGACAGGCTGGCTTCCTGCCAGGCCCTGGACACCCACAGTTTCTCTTTCTGTGAGTGTCTTGCCTCCAATGCTGCACCATCTGCACCTCCCAGGAGGTGTCTGTGGTCCCTAGTCTCAGGAAAACATCCTCAATTCAGTACGGACTTCCGAGTGGCACTCAGGGTCCTCCTGGGTTTCTCCTAAGTGCTTGTCCTTACCCTCTGGGCCTCTTCCCTGGGAGGGCCACCCTGGGCAGAACGAGAGAGCAGGGGTCTGCCCTGCTGACAGCAGCCCACAGCCAATCACAGGTGTGTGTCCCGGGCGCAAGTTGCATGTGCCCAGAGGGACTCATGGTGCCCAACAGTGAGGCCTGCAGCCCTGCACCGGTATCAGTTCCCCATTCTCCTCACAGTCCTCAGGTCACCAGCCCCTCCCTGCCCCTCCCGTGGGCACTACACAGAGGCCACGATGCTGCCACCACTCGGGACACAGCTCATGCACAGCTGCCCCCGTGGGCAGCAGGTAATAGCTGACTGTGAGCCGCCATCATGCTGACTCTGCCTACATTACCCCGCTTCTTCCTCCTAACGACACTCAGATCGGGTGCCATATCTGAGGCACTTAGTGGCTGAAGAACCCAAAGCCCAGAGGTGAGAGCAGCGAGGCTGCCCCGTGGCAGAGCCACCGTCAGCCCCGTGCCTCACATCCAGCTCTGACGTCCCATGGTGTTGTGCTTTACGGCTGCCATAGAGGCAGCTCCCAGGAAGTGGAGAGCTGGCGGGCCTGGAATACATTGGCACTTGGTTCTGGTGGTGCTTTCAGCTCGGTACCCACTTCCACCTGCAGAGGTGGCCGCCACCCGCCTTTGGCCACTCTCACCACTCACTGCCCTCTTCATTCCCAGCATTCCCACTGCCATTGTCTCTTGGCCTCAGATCCTGGTCTTGGGTACCAGACCTGAAGGCTTGTTCTGCATGGTGCTTCTCAGTCTCTGCCTGATCGGGACCTCCCACTGATCCAGACCCTGGTATTCACCCTCTGGATCCAAGCTTTGCGACCTTGGGTGAAGGGTTCTCACATATCTTACCCAATGAGGAGGGAGAGTGGGCCTCCCTCTGCCCTCCCCAGGGAGAGAGGAGAAGACTTAGGAGAAGTAGGCAGCAAAAGTTCTCCCCAAGGCATCTCAGGCAGGCCCTGATGATTGCACCATGAATGGGGATGTCCTTCCTCGATGTCAGCCAGTGGGCACATGGGCCAATTCATCTGGCAGAGCTATGGTGGACTGGTCAGTCCTGGCCTCTCCCTAGTCCTAGTCCCAAACTACAGGCACCCCTGTACCTGCTGTTCCCTTCTGAAAATTCCTGGGAGCAGTAATTGGCAATGCTTTTTGTTTAGCCTTGACCAAGTGGGTCTCAGTGAAGGAGCTCAGGCACCTGACAGTGATTACATCCTATGAGGGCCTTTTGAACCACAGGAATGGGATACTCTTTGAAGCACTGGACATTCCAGTCCCCTTCCAGATCACTATACATGATCTCAAAGCTCTGGCCTTTGGTGTAAAAGACACAGAATTAAATATAATTCACCTTCCTCACATAGTTAAGTATAGTTTATCTGTAATTGCACACTGCCAGCTCCTCTTTAATGCTGGGCAAAATGCAGACTAAAAGGATAGGTAGTTAGGGGAATGAATACAGTATTATCACCTGTCTCCCTCTGTCTGCTTCTACTCCAAAGTTCAAAAGTGACCTTCAACCCTTTCCTGGAATTCTAATTTTAAGCTCTAAAGAAAGAGCAAAGAGTGTGAATAGGATTCATGTCTAAATTATCTTTTTATCCCTGGGAACATTTAACTCTGACCTCTGATCTTAGTAAACATGTATATAGTCTTGAATTGAATGACTAAAGAAGGTAAATTATTTTAAGTTAAAGATAGCAGGTTGGGCACTGGGAATGCAAGGAGGGATAAAAATGCTTCATCCCCATTTAGCGGGAACTGCTCTCACAGACAGAGGGACTGTCATAAAGAAGGAGTCTGTGACCAGGGCAGAGAGGAGGGCCAGAAACAGGAGTGAGAGAAAGCTGACATAGGAAGCCCTAAGGAGTAAGAAAGATAGGAGGCAGGGAAGGCAAAGGCGCTGGGAAAGGACGGGGCCCAGCCAGCCCAGAAGTGCCTGAGTGAGGCCGCTTTCAGCTATTTCTTTAACACAGAAGCCCAAGGCCTCTCTGACAATAACATGCTATCAGGGTGGGTAGTGAGGTTGGGGTACATTTTAAACTGGGGTGACATTTAAATTTATTTCTCCTCCAATATTATTTTTTTAAGTGTATAAGCAGCAGCAACAAAAATCAAAAGAAAAGGAAAAAGCCATCCCACACCCCTACCCAGCTCGATAAATCAAGCTGCTTCTATATGTGTTTCTTTCCTCCTCAGAATCACATGCCACGTGCCATTTACCAAGCTTTGTTTTAATTCCTCATCTTGTATTAAAAGAAATGACTTGTATCGACTGGTAATAGAATCCAGGTATTTAGGGGTTCTCGCCACTGTGGTGCTTAAATTGAGATATGTCTGGAGGTCCATATTTGTAAATCCTATTTTGAAGAAACAGTAATAAATAAAGCAGAAGATTGAAATTGAATTTTTGTAAAAGGACTTTAGCAGGAAAGCCATTATACATCCATCCGATTTAGTGGGCTAGAACATGCATTTAAACCAGGAAAACCAGCTCACTATCTGCAGGGTGGCAGAAGGGAGCAACAAGGAATAGGGGCCTCTTTGGGAACCCTGATTTTCAGGAGGTTGAGCCTGGGCCTCTGGGAAGTAGGTTACCAGGTAGTCTCCCAAAAAGATTGGTAGTATAGGAGTAGCAAATTAAATGTTCTCTTAGCCAGAAATTCTGCGTTGTTTTTAACAGATTTTACCAGCAGACAAAAGGCTAAAATGTGCCTGCATTTAGATTACTAAATAGGGTTATTTATGTAATTTCTATGTTGAATGTTCCTCCAGTATTGCTTTTAATGATGTAAATGGGTTTAAATGGTGTCACTCTGGTACCAGGAAGAATTCCTGCCCATTGGAAGGTGATATCTGAGAGACCAGCTCCTGAGCAGCAGGGCTTCACTCCCTAAGGAAGGGATGGAAGGGGCCTCCACACAGGGCTTCCAGGTTCTGTGGGGTCAGATACATACGTCACGCCTTGCACGGAGCCCATACAAGTGGGGATCCTGGAGCTGGAGGTCAGGTTAAGCCCACCCCTTCTCTGGGGATGGCTGTAGGGCTGCTGAGAACTTGTAATCCAGATTGTCAGGAGGCCCTGGGCACAAACCACAGGCACCCATCAGAGTGTTGACTTAGTTCTGGGCTCTTTAACTGCCCTTGTCCCACCTTTTTAAGGGGTAAGCTTTTACCCTTTATATTCCAAATCTATAGGACAAAATATAGAGAGAATTATATTTTTTCCTTTCCTGAGAGATGTCAGTGAGATCTCCTGTTACTTCCAGTATATGTGCGATGAGTTGGGAAGAGAGCTCACTGAAAATAGACTGCAGACTGCATAGAGAAGTGTTATATCCTGCACCTCTTTCTGGCATATTCTGGTCTCCTGCAGGGGCCAGGCTTGGGGGCAGGGCGGGAAGAGAGAGAATAAGGGAGCCCGCTGAGGGGAGCATATGTGAGGGAGCCTGCTGGCAGGACTCTGGAGGATGCAGTCCACACACACTTTAGACACAGGCCTGGACATGCGAGGGGAGATTGTTAGGCTGGACAAGCTGGCACAGCTCATCAGCATGCCAGTCCTGCCAATCAGGGGGAAGCCTTCTAGAAACATAATCCAGCCCATCCTCTTCTCCAATGGTGGTGGGAGCACAGGGAGAGCATGGGGTCAGAAATCTAGCCTTGGAGTAATAATAAATATCATGACCCAGGTAACATGTATCGAATACTAAGTCAGAGCCCAGCCCTGCTCTGAGCCCATGGCATAATCATATCTCATTTAAACTTCCCAACAACCCCGAGAGGGAAGGTCTGTTAATATTTGTATGTGGATAAGGACATGGATGCACACAAAGGCTGCATTTCCCAAGGCCAGCTAACAAACAGGGGAGCCAGGGCTGGAAGCAAGAGGACTGAACCTGTGTTCAAGCCTGGGAACCACATCACTGGCCTTCCTTGGAAGGGCTGGAGGACTCTCTGGTGTCCCGGGAAGTTTGCACCCATGGACTCAGGTGGCCCTCATAACAGCTTGTGCTGTAGGCAGGTGGGCAGTGCAGCTCCACCTTACAGGCAAACAGGAACTGCGGCCTGGGAGGAGGAGGAAGGTGACTTGCTTAACAGCACACAGCTGGACTTTGGGGGAAGTAGAGCAAGAGTATCAGCCTCTGCTACACTGTTCCTTCCTCTGCACCTCATGGCTGCCTCCATGCCAGCTCTGCCCAGAGCCCAGGGAAAGCACTGCCCGTAAGGAGCCATTTGAGAGACCTTGAAGTCTGGCACTCAAAAGGAGACAATGAAGAGGAAGGAGAGGGAGAGAAATGGCACTAGAACCCAACCTGATTTTTTCCATTTAGGCCTCACTAATAATAAAAAGATAAGCAACCCAATTACAATTTGGGCAAAGGATCTGAATAGATACCCTCCAAAGAGAGATAGTTGTCCAGTAAGTACACGAAAACGTGCTTAACTTCATTAGCCACCAGGGACATGCAAATCAAAACTACAAAGAGATGCTACTTCACACCCACTAGGATGGCTATAACCAGAACGATGGACAAGGGTTAGTGAGGATGTAGAGAGATCAGAACCTGCATTACACTACTGATAGGAATGTAAAAGGGTGCAGCCACTTCGGAAAAGCCTACCAATTCCTCAGTTGGTTAATCACAGAGTTACCATGTGGCCCAGCAATGCCACTCCTAGGGTATATACCCAAAAGAAATGAAAATGTATATCCATATAAAAACCTGTACATAAATGTTTACAACATTATTTATAATAGCCAAAGTGGAAACAATCTAAATGTCAGCTGATAAATGTATAAACAAAATGTAGTACATCCATACAATGGAATAGTATTCAGTCATAAAAAATAATGAAGTACCGCTAAATGTTACCACAAGGATGAACCTTGAAAACATTAAGTTAAATGAAAGAAGTCAGCCACAATGGGCCACATATGGTACAATTCCACTTACATGAAATGTCCAGAATAGGTAAATCCATAGAGACAGAATGTAGATTCACAATTGCCTAGAGCAGCCACGTTGAGGGTTGGGGAGCTTAGGGGGCTGACTGCTAATGGGTATGGTGTTTCTAGCTGGGGTGATAAAATGTAAAATCGATTGTGATATCGTGCCTCATATCGAAATTACTGAGTATCATAATTCTTCCAAGTAGTAAAGATACCTCAAGACAAATGCTGGGCATAGAAGCCACAGGGCATAAATATGCAAAGAAGTAAAAAGCTAACCTTTTCAAACAATAAGGCTTCTCTCTCACTTACCAACTTAACATTTCCCTGTATGGCCCCGGAAGATGACTGGTTAGCCAGAGACGGGTAAGATTCCTCAAGGGAGGAACAACCTAAGACAGGCACAGTCTCAGGGGGGCCATCAGGTGAGAAATTGGGGACCAACAGAGGTGAGGCTTAGAACCTCACCCCCCCTGTTTTGAGAGAAATCTTCTGCATCCGTGAATGTTTTGTTGCCCTTGTCTAGCTTGGATTAATACTTAGTCTATAGGCACACACCTGATCATCTACATTTGCCCTTTTACAGCACTAAACTATGTTTTCTACCTTTATCTTGCATCTACCTACCACTTCAGCATTTTATTTAAAAAAAAAATAATAATAATAATAATAATAATAATGGAGAAATGTGGGATTCACATATAAATCAAGTATAAAAATCAAACGAATAATCATAATTGACCTGATTGTTTATAGTTCATGATGCGTGATCAAAACTGAAAGTTTCTGTGATGACTGCCCTTGCACTGTTCACCATGTAAGAACTTATTCACTATGTAAGAACTTGTTCACCATGTAAAAACTTGTTTGTTATGCTTCAGAAGATTGGAGACTGTTGAGAATTAGGCTTGGGGTTGATTAATGATTGTGCATTGAGTCCCCTATACAGAATTTTATTGTTGTTAACAACCATATGATCAATAAATATGAGAGATGCCCTCTTAAAAAAAAAAATCGATTGTGATAATGGTTGCACAAGTCCATGAATATACTGAAACCACTGAGTTATATACTTTAAACAGGTGAATTTTAGAGTATATGGATTATTTCTCAGTAAAACTGGTATGTGTTTAGGGAACAAAATGGGAAAACGAAAACCTCAGCCTACCAAGGCTTCCTCTTCAGCCAGACTTGACGTGACACCCCGGCCTGTGGTCCCATAAGCTAACTCATTCAGTATTTTGCATCTTCCCTGGATTCTTCTGGACTATTTGCCACCAAATTTTCTGCAGCATCGCCTCCCCTCTTTCTGACTTGGATCTTGCTGGGAAGTAGTGCCTTCCTGTAGTGCATCTTCCAACAAGCCCAGTAATACCCCAGACAACTTGCCTTTGCCTCAGCATTCCTACTCATTTCCTGCCCCAAAGGTGGTCAGCAGGCCCGTGGGCTCACGGTATCCTGGACAGGGCCTGGACAGGAAACTGGCCTTGATCTGGCTGGGTGAGGATTCAGAATAAAATTAATTTCTCTTAAATCAACTTCCTTCTTAATTAGCTAATTTTCATAGATCAGGGAAAGTCAGCATCCCTACACAAAAGAAACTGACATTCGACAGTTCTACATGTAGAGTTCTGTCTCTGTGTGGGGGGTGTTGAAGACTCATACGTACCATCATGGCTCATCTTGCCTGAATGTACCTCACAGAAGAAAAGACTGGAGTGCTGGGTGCCCCATGGTGAGTGAGGAAGACCAGCTTCTCAGCCCAAAGTCACCGTCCTGCTTTTTGCTCACCTGGACGTCCTCTGAAGTGATAGCCCTTGTTCTGTGGAGCACAAAAAATGGCCTCCAAGAGAAAGCTGACTATACAACTGATAACAGAACAAAAGGTTGTGGTTGCTGACCAGAAGGAAGTTTGGGACCAATCAAAAGGGCTGACACACTCAGCGGCAGGCTGGAGCTGAGATCTGGTAGTGTCTTTCTTATGCCCAATGTGCAGACAAGAAATGCCACTCAAAAACTTTGCTCAATAAGTAGCACAGAGACTATCACCTGGCTCAGCAGGTGAAAATACAGCTTCAGGGCACACCTAGCAGCTGCCTGCAAAAGGGGATCATGCACATGGGAGACCCAAGATGCTCTGGAGATCTGGCTCCAAGGTGAACCAGTGATCTACACAACATGCCTGGGGGATTCCTGGTGGTCTCAAGATCATTCCTCAAGAAAGTGAACACCCAGGTGGGCAGCCCACGGGAGCTGATGTCCTCCACTCGTGATACCCCTGGGCCTGCGGCCTGGGCCTGTGGTCTGTGGTGCAGAGAATCACAGACTCTGAAGGCCAGAGCTGAAAGGAGCCTCAGAAGTTGCCTCCCCCTCATTTATAGATGAGAAAACAGGTTTGGTGGGGGAGAATGGGCATGCCCGAATTCTGGGAGGCATGGAGCTGTGGCCTTCCCTCTAGTAGAGAGTTGGATGGTTGATCCCCTCTCGGCATCTCTCAGTTTGTGCAGGATGATGCCTCCCAGCTGGGCTCAGCTGGTGGTGAGGATTCACATCACCAGTTGGGGTGTTGAGGAGTAGCGTTCCTCGAGCTTGAGGTGGTTCTGGGTTTGTGGGAGATGTTGGAGAGACTCAGATCTTCCAGGTGTTGAGTCCTGTAATAAAGGACCTTGGTCAGTCTGGGATTCCTTTCTCTGCCTGTCATGTTGTATCTTCTAGACTATTTCCATTTTTTTCTCTATTTTGCTCCTCCCTCCCTTCCTCCCATGCCTCGTCTCTTCTCCAAACACATTCCATTTACATGCCCTCCCCCTGCTCACTAATGCACTCACATGTCCATTCATTCATCAAACAAGAATTTATCAGATGCTTAATAATGTGTTGGGCACAGTGCTGGGCAATGGGGGTGCAGGATGACATGTGTCCTGCCCTCATGGAGCCCACAGCCTAGTAAAGAAGAAGGGGAGTAACATTCTCACACACCCATGCTTGGCACACTCATAAAATGACAACCGTGGTAAGTGCTCCCTGAGTGTGTAATGGGGGCTCTCACTTTTGGGGGCTTCCCTGAGACAGTGAATGGTTGAGCCAAAGGCTGAAGTAGGAGAGGAGTTAACTAGACAGAGAGAGGAGGAGCATCCCAGGTAGGGGAATAGCAAGGCTGGAAGGCATGTGGCACCTGGAAGATGAGAAGAAAGGGTCACTGGAGGAGCTGCAGTGATGATGCAGTGGGGCGAGGCATGGAAATCCTTGGAGGCCATATTAAGATGTTGACTTTATTCTCAGGGAAGTGGGAGCCAGGGAGGGATCAGGGCTGTGGCATGATCAGATCACACCACCCTGGCTGCTGAGTGGACATCAGAGGGATGGAGCCATGGGAAGGGGTTGCAGTGGTTGAGGTGGTGGCAGCTTGGAGGGATGGTGGAGGTCATGTGGGTGTGAGGGGAAGTGACTGCAGGTGACCCATCTTTAAGAAGCGTCATCTGCAGGACTTGGTGAGGGATTGGCTGTCCCCGGGGGAGCAGAATGCGGAGGGTGGTGCCGCGGTGTCTGTCTGGCTCCTGCAGCTTCCTGTTTGGTCTGAATGACAGGGGTGCAGGGGGAGGGAACTCTGGGCCTCCTCCTGTAATGGCATTAGGGCCCCTTTGCAGAGACAGCTGCCCCAGGATGGTGCCTGGAGCATCTCAGGAAAAGTAATCATGGCAGTGATCACAGTTCACACTACAGTGACACAGTTGAAAATTTTCACTAGATTACTTTGGCCCCAAGTCTACTCGTTGCTGAATAATACTTCCTGCTGCTTTTGAGAAACAGCTGGCCTCCTAAAATGGTGGGATGACTAGACTTTGAATAATTGAATTCTTGCAGTGGTGTCCAGAGAGGACCATGCAAGATGATCCATTAGGGTAGGAGAGGAATAAATTAGTGCTTCTATTTCTATATCATTTTAAATTTCTCTCTATATGTAAATTTATCTTCTGTAAAATATATCAGTGTGGGAAAATGTGCATGTAATTGAAAATGGGCAAATGTATTGGTGGGTGTGCTTTCATTTTTGATAAGGTGAGAATGCTTATCAAAAATGTTTGGAGGCCACTGCCTACAGGAAGAGCTGATGCCAACGAGCCAGTCAAACTGGGTTTGGCTCCTGGTGGTCTCAGCTTTGGCCAGGCACATCCCAAGTTCCTTCAGCCTCAGTCTTAAAACCACAACCTCGAAAAGATATTAAATGCCTTCCAGGCCAGTGGTTCCCATACCTGGCTACACATCACAGGCATGTGGGTGAAGTTTTTTAACACCCAAGGTACCTCGGCTTCACACCCTGGAGAATGTGATTCATGGGTCTGGGGTGGGTACCGGCCATTTGCCATTTTAAAGCATTCCCTTGATTCAGAGGCACAGTCAGTGATCTAGGGTAGCTTCTCATCCTGCCCTTGAAAAGAAGACTTGAGGCATCTGCTGGGAAAATACAGAGGACATTCAGGGAGACCACTGGCCAGACCAAGATCCAGGGGTAATTGTGGAAATAGCAGCTTTTGCCTAGTTTGATGAACTACTTTCTACAATCTTTAAGACTCTTTTCTTGTTTTGTTTTGTTTTGTTTTTTTGTTTAGGTATGATTGATATACACTCTTATGAAGGTTTCACATGAAAAAGCAATGTGGTTACTACATTTAGCCATATTATCAAGTCCCCACGCATACCCCAATGCAGTCATTGTCCATCAGAGTAGTAAGATGCCACAGATCCACTATGTGCCTTCTGTGTGCTATACTGTTTTCCCCATGATCCCCCACACCATGTGTACTAAACATAATACTCCTCAATCCCCTTCTCCCTCCCTCCCCACCCATCCCCTGACACTCCTCCCCTTTGGTAACCACTAGTTCCTTCTTGGAGTCTCTGAGTCTTCTGCTATTTTGTTCCTTCAGTTTAGCTTCATTGTTATACTCCACAAATGAGGGAAGTCATTTGGCATTTGTCTCTCTCTGCCTGGCTTATTTCGCTGAGCATAATGTCCTCCAGCTCCATCCATGCTGTTGCAAATGGTAGGATTTGTTTCTTTCTTATGGCTGAATAGTATTCTATGGTGTATATGTACCACTTATTCTTTATCCATTCATCTACTGATGGGCACTTAGGTTGCTTCCAAATCTTGGCTATTGTAAAAAGTGCTGCGATAAACATAGGGGTGCATATGTCTTTTTAAATCTGAGAAGTTGTATTCTTTGGGTAAATTCCAAGGAGTGGGATTCCAGGGTCAAATGGCATTTCTATTTTTAGTTTTTTGAGGAACCTCCAGATTGCTTTCCACAATGGTTGAACTAGCTCACATTCCCACCAGCAGTGTAGGAGGGTTACCCTTTCTCCGCATCCTCACCAGCATTTGTTGTTCTTAGTCTTTTCGATGCTGGCCATCCTTACTGGTGTGAGGTGATATCTCATTGTAGTTTTGATTTGCATTTCCCTGATGATTAGTGATGAGGAGAATCCTTTCATGTGTCTGTTTCATGCCATCTGAATTTCTTCTTTGGACAAATGTCTCTTCATATCCTCTGCCCATTTTTTAATTGGGTTATTAGCTTTTTGGGTGTTGACGTGTATAAGTTCTTTATATATTTTGGATGTTAACCCCTTGTTGGACATGTCATTTACAAATATATTCTCCCTTAATGTAGGATGCCTTTTTGTTTTGTTGATGATGTCCTTTGCTGTACAAAGACTTTTTAGTTTGATGTCGTCCCATGAGTCCATTTTTCCTTTTGTTTCCCTTTCTCGAGGAGATGCATTCAGGAAGAAAAATTCCTCATGCTTATATTCAGGAGATGTTTGCCTATGTTGTCTTCTAAGAGTTTTATGGTTTCATGACTTACATTCAAGTCTTTAGTCCATTTTGAGTTTACATTTCTGTATGGGGTTAAACAATAATCCAGTTTCATTATCTTGCATGTAGCTGTCCAGTTTTGCCAACACCAGCTGTTGAAGAGGCTGTCATTTCCCCATTGTATGTCCATGGCTACTTTATCATATATTAATTGACCATATATGGTTGGGTTTATATCAGGGCTCTCTAGTCTGTTCCACTGGTCTATGGGTCTGTTCTTGTGCCAGTACCAAATTGTCTTGATTACTGTGGCTTTGTAGTGGAGCTTGAAGTTAGGGAACATAATTCCCCCTGCTTTATTCTTCCTTCTCAGAATTGTTTTGGTTATTCGAGGTCCTTTGTGGTTCCATATGAATTTCAGGATGATTTTCTCTAGTTCATTAAAGAATGCTTTTGGTATTTTGATAGGAATTGGTTTGAATCTATAGATTGCTTTAGGCAGGATGGCCATTTTGACAATATTAATTCTTCCTATCTATGAGCATGGGATATGTTTCCATTTATTTGAATCTTCTTTTATTTCTCTCATAAGTGTCTTGTAGTTTTCAGAGTATAGGTCTTTCACTTCCTTGGTTAGGTTTATTCCTAGGTATTTTATTCTTTTTGATGCAATTGTGAATGGAATTGTTTCCCTGATTTCTCTCTCTACCAGTTCATTGTTAGTGTATAGGAATGCCACAGATTGCTGTGTATTAATTTTGTATCCTGCAACTTTGCTGAATTCAGATATTAGATCTAGTAGTTTTGGCATGGATTCCGTAGGGTCTTTTATGTACAATATCATGTCATCTGCAAACAGGGACAGTTTAACTTCTTCCTTACCAATCTGGATGCCTTTTATTTCTTTGTGTTGTCTGATTTCCATGGCTACAACCTCCAGTACTATGTTGAATAGAAGTGGGGACAGTGGGCATCCTTGTCTTGTCCCCGACCTTAAAGGAAAAGCTTCCAGCTTCTTCCTGTTAAGTATCATGTTGGCTGTTGATTTGTTATATATGGCCTGTATTATGCTGAGGTACTTGTCCTCTATACCCATTTTGTTGAGAGTTTTTATCATGAATGAATGTTAGATTTTGTCAAATGCTTTTTCAGCATCTATGGAGATGATTATGTGGTTTTTGTTCTTCTTTTTGTTGATGTGGTGGATGATGTTGATGGAGTTTTGAATGTTGTACCATCCTTGCATCCCTGACAAAATACTCCTTGATCATGATGGATGATCTTTTTGATGTATTTTTGAATTCAGTTTGCTAATATTTTGTTGAGTATTTTTGCATCTATGTTCACCAGGAATATTGGTCTGTAATTTTCCTTTTTTGTGGTGTCTTTGCCTGGTGATGCTGGCCTCATAGTATGAGTTTGGAAGTATTCTCTCCTCTTCTATTTTTTGGAAAACTTTAAGGAGAATGGGTATTAAGTCTTCACTAAATATTTGATAAAATTCAGCTGTGAAGCCATCTGGTCCAGTTTTGCTCTTAGGTAGGTTTTTGATTGTCAGTTCAATTTTGTTACTGGTAATCAGCCTGTTCAGATTTTCTGTTTCTTCCTTGGACAGCCTTGGAAGGTTGTATTTTTCAAGAAAGTTGTCCATTTCTTCTAGGTTATCCCGTTTGTTAGCATATAATTTTTCATAGTATTCTCTAATAATTCTTTGTATTTCTGTGGTGTCCATAGTGATTTTTCCCTTCTCATTTCTGATTCTGTTTATGTGTGTAGACAATCTTTCTTTCTTGATAAGTCTTGGCCAGGGGTTTATCTATTTTGTTTATTTGCTCGAAGAACCAGCTCTTGTTTTCATTGATTCTTTCCATTGTTTTATTCTTCTCAATTTTATTTACTTCTGCTCTAATCTTTATTATGTCCCTCCTTCTTCTGACTTTGGGCCTCATTCGCTGCTCTTTTTCTAGTTTCATTAATTGTGAGTTTAGACTTCTTATATGGGATTGTTCTTCTTTCATGAGGTAGGCCTGTATTGCAATATACTTTCCTTTTAGCACAGCCTTGGCTGCGTCCCACAGATATTGCAGTGTTGAATTACTGTTGTCATTTGTCTCCATATATTTCTTGATCTCTGTTTTTATTTGGTCATTAATCCTTTGGTTATTTAGGAGCACGTTGTGAAGCCTCCATGTGTTTGTGGGATTTTTCATCTTCTTTGCGTAATTTATTTCTATTTTCATACCTTGTGGTCTGAGAAGCTGGTTGGTACAATCTCAATCTTTTTTAATTTACTGAGGTTCTTTTTGTGGCCTAGTATATGATCTATTCTTGAAAATGTTCCATGTGCGCTTGAGAAGAATGTGTATTCTGTTGCTTTTGGCTGTAGAGTTCTGTAGATGTCTGTTAGGTCCACCTGTTCTATTGTGTTGTTCAGTGCCTCTGTCTCCTTATTTATCTTCTGTCTGGTTGATCTGTCCTTCAGAGTGAGTGGAGTGTTGAAGTCTCCTAGAATGAATGCATTGCATTCTATTTCCCCTTTTAATTCTGTTAGTATTTGTTTCACATATGTGGGTGCTCCTGTGTTGGGAGCATAGATATTTATAATGGTTATATCTTCTTGTTTATCATTATGTAATATCCTTCTTTGTCTCTTGTTACTTTCTGTGTTTTGAAGTCTATTTTACCTGATACAAGTACTGCAACTCCTGCTTTTTTTCTCTGTTAGTTGCATGAAATATCTTTTTCCATCCCTTCACTTTTAGTCTGTGTATGTCTTTGGGTTTAAAGTGAGTCTCTTGTAGGCAGCATATAGATAGGTCTTGTTTTTTTATCCATTCAGTGACTCTATGTCTTTTGATTGGTGCATTCAGTCCAGTTACATTTAGGGTGATTATTGGTAGGTATGTACTTATTGCCATTGCAGACTTTAGATTCGTGGTTACCAAAGGTTCAAGGTTAATTTTCTTACTGTCTGAGAGTCTAACTTAACTCAATATGCTGTTACAAACACAATCTATAGGTGCTTTTTTTTTCTCCTCCTTTTTCTTTCTCCTCCATTCTTTATATATTAGGTATCATATTCTGTATTCTTTGTCTATCCCTTGATTGACTTTGGGGATAGTTGATTTAATTTTGCATTTGTTTAGTAATTACTTTCTTTACTGTGTGGTTTTATTACCTCTGGTGACAGCTATTAAACCTTAGGAACACTTACATCTATAGCAGTCCCTCCAAAATAGACTGTAGAGATGTTTTGTGGGAGGTAAATTCTCTCAGCTTTTGCTTATCTGGAAATTGTTTAATCCCTCCTTCAAATTTAAATGATAATCCTGCTGGATAAAGTAATCTTGGTTCCAGGCCCTTCTGCTTCATTTCATTAAATACATCATGCCACTCCCTTCTGGCCTGTACAGTTTCTGCTGAGAAGTCTGATGTTATCCTGATGGGCTTACCTTTGTATGTGATGTTATTTCTTTCTCTGGCTGCTTTTAATAGTCTGTCCTTATCCTTGATCTTTGCCAATTTTATTACTATATGTCTTGGTGTTGTCTTCCTTGGGTCCCTTGTGTTGGGAGATCTGTGGATCTCCATGGCCTGAGAACCTATCTCCTTCCCCAGATTGGGGAAATTTTCAACAACTACCTCCTCAAAGACACTTTCTATCCCTTTCGCTTTCTCTTCTTCTTCTGGTATCCCTATAATGCGAATATTGTTCTGTTTGCATTGGTCACACAGTTCTCTCAATATTCTTTAAGTCTTAGACATCCTATTTTCTCTCTGTGCCTCAGCTTCTTTGTATTCCTCTTCTCTAGTTTCTATTTCATTTATCATCTCCCCCACCATATCCAACCTGCTTTTAGTACCCTCCATTGTGCTCTTCAATGACTGGATCTCTGACTGGAATTCATTTCTGAGTTCTTGGATATCTTTCCATACCTCCATTAGCATGTTGATGATTTTTATTTTGAACTCCCTTTCAGGAAGAACCACGAGGTCCATGTCATTTAAATCTTTCTCCAGAGTTATATTAATTTTACTCTGGACCAGATTCCTTTGGCATTATGTTTGTGTATGGTTCCCTCTAGTGTCCAGAAGCTCTACACTCTGGAGCTGCTCAGCCCCTGAAGCAATGTCAGGGGTCGCAGGGCAGTGGTATTGGTGCCTGGGGGGAGGAACGAGCTGTTTCCTGCTTCCCGGCTGCTATGCCTGTCTCCACTGCCCGAACCAGTGGGCCAAGGACACAGGTATAAGCTTTTGTCCCAGAGCAGCCAGATATGGGTCCTTGCTTTCCACAAGTCTCTCCAGGATTTCTGCCTGTATTAGCTTTCCAACCCCATAATCACGTGAGTATCATGAAAGCACCATGAAATGTAGGTTTGTGCTCCCAGAGAAGATCTCCAGAGCTAGGTATTCAGCAGTCCCAGGCCTTCCACTCCCTCCCCGCTCCATTTCTCTTCCTCCTGCCAGTGAGCTGGGGTGGGGAAAGGGCTTGGGTCCCACCAAGCCCCGCTTTGGTACATTACCCTGTTCTGTGAGGTTTGCTCTTTTCTCCAGGTGCATGCAGTCTGGCTCAGTCCTCTTAACTGTTGCTCTCTCAGGATTAGTTTCACCAACTATATTTTTGAATTGTATGCGGTTTTAGGAGGAAGCCTCTGTCTCTCCTCTCACGCTGCCATCTTTAATCCCAATCTTTAAGACTCTCAATGAGTTAGTGAAATATTTATTAAGCAGTATTAGGTGAATGAATGAATGATTGAAACATGCATCAAAGATGGAATTAAACCAGCATGTCCTTGAAGACTCTTTCTAGAGTGGTGATAGAGAAATCAACCCCATCCATTGACATTCCTCTCCCATAATGTCCTCTTCTGCCGAGGCATCAACCATTCCAAACTAGAAGGGGTACATCCTGCCTAAGACTCTCAGGCACTTGGAGTGTTGTGAATCTCTCTTTTGTCTCCAGAGGCCTAGGTAGGTTTCCAGCCCACTGCATATCCAGCTGCACAAGTAAAGAACTTAGGTTGAGTACTTCTTGACCCTTCTCCATCCCTGCCATATCCAATCCATTACAGATGATTTTTTCTATTAAAAACCCTCAGTCTACCCACATTTCTGTTTCTATTCTGCTGCCCTCCCCAGAGCTACCAGCGTTTCTCCCTTGGATGATAGTAAGACCCTCCCATTTCTCTGTCTCCCCTCTCCTTTCTGCCTATCTGTTCCCCATACTTCAGCCAGAGCAATCTTTTGAAATCCAGATCCTTTAGTGGTTTTTCATTTTAAACAAAGACCAGTTTCCTTAATGTGGCCTACAGACACTGCTGGTGCTAGTCCTGCCTGCCTCTCCAGCTTCCTATCACACTACTCTTCTCTCCTCCATCCCTGTTCTCTGAGTCCACTTTTTGAGTTTCAGCCACATGGCTGTTCTTTCAGTTCCTTGAATATCCCATATGTATCACTTAAGTTTGTGTAAGCCAAAATTTAGTGCCTTAATATAAGATTTGCTTAAAATAAGAAATTTGTGTGCAACAAATGATTTTGGTTCAGCAGTTTGGGTTGGGGTCAGTTGGGTGATTTTCCTATTCTCTATGGCATTCACTAGGCTCAGTCGTGCATGGGCAGTGGGTTGGCTATGGGTGCTTGGTCCCGCTGAGGACCAAGGGCTGTGACTGAGGCCAGGCTGGGCCTTGCTCTCTCTGTGGTCCTTCTTCCTCAGCATAGCAGCTTCAGGATTCTAAGAGAGAGAAGCTAGAAGCTGCAAAGCCTCTCAGGGCTTAGCTTTAGACATGCAAAACTTAATTTCTGCTGCAAGCAGTGCACATCAAAAAACCAGCCCAGATCCAAGGGTGGGAAAGTAGGTCCAACCTTTGATGGGAGGAGCAAAAGTCACATTGCAAAGGAGAATGGGAGGAATTGTCACCACACTCTGAATGCAGTCTGCTGCACTGTGCTTCCTCCTATGCAAGGTCTTTGCCACTGTGCCAGCTGTCTCTGTTCTTGGGGTTCTTGTCCACTTTCTCCACTTCTTCAAGTCAGCTCAGTCTAGCTATTCAGATCTCACCTTCACTGTCTCACCTCAGGGATGTTTCCTCTGAGCCTGTTGGCCCTCTTGCTTTGTTGAAAGCTAGTTTTTTAGCACTGTCTTGCTTCCTTCATGGAAGTGAGCCCCATTTCCTACAGTGCACATCTGCCTGTGGGTAGTTCATTAATGTGTTTCCCTTGCAAAGTGATCAGCTTCATGAGAGCACGGACATGTCTGTTGATGCTCCCATTTCATTCCATGCTAGAAGGTGGCTCTGAATGGATATTTTCTGGATGAATAAATTAATTAATACCTGATCCTGGAATCACCATACTCACTAATGACCCATCACCATATATACATGGCCACCTCTACACTTCCCTAGCAGAGGGTCACCAAGAGCTGTGCCGTAGGTTCTGTGCCACCAGGACATGTCCCAGAGCTTGGAGTGTGCCTTCTTTCTGACCCATTTCAGTTCACCTAGAGGGCCTACTCCCTCTGTAGAGCAGTCCTGGGCCTGTTGTTTATTTCCAATGGGGCAATTCCCTCTCTTCTTCCTCTGTGGCATCAAAGATGTGCCAGTATTTCATCCTACCTTCCTCTTAGTTTTCATTTGGTATCATTTCTTCCAGTCTTTGTAGGATCTCGCCATTTTAGCCGATAAACAGTGATATGGAGAGCAGATCCTCAGGTCCCTTCCTTGGGATCAGCTGTGCTTGGGACTTGAGTAACTAGTCCTTACATCTGGCAGAAAGATAAACTGGATCACTCCCTTTTTAGGGAGCTCCCTTTTGCCTTCATACCTCTCAAGTAGAGTCAGAAGCTAGGTGAGTACCATTGCTTCTGGACTATCCCTCAGCAGATGCCTTAGCTAAATTGCAGATGTGTTTTTAAGGTTTAGTCTGTTCTCTTGAATTTCTTCACTTCTATTGTCTGTGCTCAGCCATTAGATTATGGAAAGACTTCACATCAACTCATCACCCTTTGGAGCCAGCCTCCATGAGCTGTGCTGTGACCACTCCCAGCCAACTCAGAGCAGAGCATCCTGGGATTTGAGAATCGGTAGACTCCTGGCTCCTTCTCACTCCCCTTGCCATGCCACAATGCCAGAGTGCTTTGTGCAGTGGAGGTCAGTCATGACATCTCTTACAATGACAGCCCTACCCTTGAAGTTATTGATGCCACCTCAGATCTGCTGAGCTTCCTTGGGCCATGTGCATGCATGTTGTCCCCAGCTGTAGTGTGGGTCAGAGACACCAGCAGGCATCCTGGGTGAGGTGCAAGCTGTGGCTGAAGAGGTGTGGGAAGGCCCATGACAACAGATCATTCCTCCTGGATGGGAGGGGTTAGAGCTGCAGTGCCCACCAAGTAAAGGCTGGCCTGTGGTACTGGCTCTCCCACAGACCTACTGTGGATTATAAACAACTTAATCAAACATTTAGACCCTCAGTTTCTTCACCTGTGAGGATTTCATGAGGTAGTTGGAGTTTGGTGCTTGGTTATAATGATTTGGGGTCTGGAGGTCTGGAGCAGGCAGAGTGGGAACACTTAACCTCTGAGGGAGGCGTTTATGGAAGTGGAGGATGAGGGAAAGACAAGGCAGAGAGGAGCGGCCAGGAGCTGCTCCAAGGCTGGGGCTGTCCCTCAGGGCCCAAGAGGCTGAGCTCAGTTTGCCTCCCACATGTACTGGCTATTTGTGTGTGTGTTTCTTTTTCTTTCTTTTTTTATGGAGGATTGGCACCAAGTCAGACTGGCTGCAGGATCTGTTCCCACCTAGTACCTCTGTTCTTGCAACTGGGCTTCTAGCTTTTGCTGAGGCCCCTCCCACACCTGCATCTGTGATGCCTGCTCAGGAACTGGTCCTCACAGAGCTCTGCTCTCATCAGTCCTCCGGAGCTCCCCAAACTGGAATTCATCCCTTCACTCTTCTTTCCTCCACATCTTCAGTGGATTTATCTATTTATTTTTGCCACAACTTTGTTGAGATATTCACATACCATTTCAATTCATGTATTTAAACTGTACAACTCATTTTCTTTTAGTATATTCAAAGAGTTGTTCAGTGCTCACCACTAGAACCTTTTTATCACCCTAAAAGGAAATTTCTTATCCACTAGTAATCACTCTGTCTTCCTCTGACCAACTCCAGCTCTAGACAATCATCAATTTACATTCTGTCTCTGTGGGTTTTCTTATACCAGACATTTCATATAAATGAAAGCATACAATATATGGTCCTTTGTGACTGGCCTCTTTCACTTAGCATGTTTTCAAGGTTCATCCATGTGTGGCATTTATCAGTATTTCATTTATTTTTATTGCCAAATGATATTCCATTGTATGGCTATACCATATTTTATTTATTCACATTTTTCTTCTGAGTGTTCTACAGTTTTAGTTCTTACATTTAGGTCTTTGATCCATTTCGAGTTAATTTTTGTATATGTTGTGAGGTAAGGGTTCAAATTCATTCTTTTGCATGTTGTCCCAGCACAATTTGTTGAAAACACTATTCTTTCTGCCATTGAGTTGTCTGGACACCTGTGTTGAAAGTCAGTTAGCCATGAATGTGTGGACCCACTTCTAGACTCTTTATTCTATTATCTTGATTTATATGTCTATCCTTATGCCAATATCATACTGTCTTAATTATGGTAGCTTTGTGGTAAGTTTTGAAATTGGAAGTGGAAGTCCTCCAACTTTGTTCTTTTCAAGGTTATTTTGGGTCCTTTGTATCTCCATATGAATTTTAGGATCAGTTTGTTAACTTCTGCAAAGAAGTCATCAGTGGGTTTGACAGGGATTGTGTTGACTCTTTAAATCAATTTGGGGAGTATCACCATTTTAACAATATTAGTCTTCCAATCCATGACCATGAGATATCTTTCCATTCAGCTCCTGAATCTTAAAATCATCCAATATCAGATACCTGTGGAATTCTGCATCTTTGGACATTACTGACCCTTGAGAATTCAGCCACCCTGTTTTACTTTGTAAGGCCTCTTGCAATATTTTGCCTCCCTGACTTGGCTCCTTCCACTGGCAGCAACTAGGTCTGCCTGAACCCATGGAGGTACCTAGTTGTCAGGGCCAAATCAATTTAGTCTGGGCCATCCTCTGTCTACCAGTCTCTTAGCTCACAGTCTCCTCCTTGAGGAAGCAAGCAAGGTGAGGACTTTTAGTTGTGAGGAAGGTTTTCATCTATATTATCTTCCTGTTGTGTATCCAGAGCTTGGAAATAGAAGACAACTCACACATGAATTTTGCTACCAAATTCAATTAATAAAGGCCCAGGAGAGGTGTGCAAATACTCAAGAGGGTCCCAGTATTCTTGAGGAAGAGGCCTGGAAGACTTAAGGTAGAATGGCTTGAAGTAACCCAGGTTGGGAGGAACATACATAGCTATGCTGACCTGAGCAGCTCACCAGAGCACTCTCACAGGTGGAAAGTGTCCAGGACCCCCACAGCAGGACAGTCGCTCAGGTCCCTGAAACCTCTCGGTGTCTTCTTCCTCTTCTCCCCACCAATACCAGGAAGCTCTTTTCCACAAATTAGTCCTCCTTGACAATCAGAAGGGCTTTGTTTTTCCTGCCTGGCACTGAGAGACATTGGATGGTCCAATTTTCCCCCAGGAAGAGCCCAAAGATGGGCCCGAGCCTGGATGCCTGTCATGCCCACGAAGAGGATGACAAGTGCCATCCTTGGGCTTTGCATCCCTCAGAGACAGCTGTCCTTTCAGCCTTCCACCTGAGTGTTCCAGTGACATGAGGACACTGGGTAGAGGCTTCCAGAAGGCTGGATGTCTGTGCTGTTAGGACTCCAAAACAGAGCATCTTAACAATGCAGAAGTAGCCCATTTCACACTTTGTGCTGATATAGATAAAGATGGGCTGAGTTTTAGTTTGAATAGTCTGTTCCAGGTCTGCAGGGCACAGCTTCAGCTAGGTGGGAAAGAAAACCTTCATGGATACCAATTGTACATTACTGAGAATTTATAAAAAAAACTCTTATGTCATGTGGGGCACCTTAAGTTTATGGGCATCTCTTACCCAGCACCAGATTTTTATATCTTAAATCACTGTAGCTATAAAAATTCCCTCAAACCTTCTTCTCTACCTTATGCCTCACATAGGTTAAGTTAGGCTATGCTACTATAACAAACCAACACTGAAATCTCAGTGGCTTTATATATTAAAATGTGTTTCTCATTCGTGCTTTTGGACCTTGAGGAGGGGACAGTGGTCTCTGGGAATTTCTCTGTCAGGCTGATGAAGTCCTTGCACCTCCAGGTATGGCTCTGTGGGGGCAGCATGGAGGTCCTGCCTTGCTCACGGGTGGCACATATTGAACGGAAGAAGAAGCCATACAACAGCAACATTGGTTTCTACACCAAGAGGAATGCTCTCCGGGTTGCTGAAGTCTGGATGGATGATTACAAGTCTCATGTGTACATAGCGTGGAATCTGCCGCTGGAGGTAGGGCCCAACAGCACTGCCCCATCACCCTTAGAATAGCCATCCTGTGCTTGATGGGTCACTGATCTCTTTAATAAGCTGATGGTTCCTCCCCAGAAAGGTGCTTACACTTGCAAAATTATAAATACATTTTCAGGGGTGTTGAAAACCTTCAGGTTTTAGAACCCCTGCTTTACATGGGGATGTACACAATGGAAATCCTGAAATCCACTTTCAAAGAGTAGAAGAGTCTTAGTATGTTAATCCCAGTCTTATTATAGTAATCTAGCTACCCTTCTCCTAAACATACTTGTGTCAGAAATATTCTTGCCTACAGATTTTGGCATCAGACCCTGTCATCTGCTCTTACTCTGTGCCCTCCCATGGAGCTCCAGCCGCCTCATTACAGATGCCCCTACTGTATCCTGAGTTCCTTGTTTATATGACACTTCAGATCTCCTCCATACTCTGCCCAGAACATAGCCTAGGAAAATTCCATGCTTCTGAAACCCCATGGGAATATTGCACAGTGGTGTGCACAAGCTTTGTGGGAATCCCAGCTCTGCCACTAATTAGTTATGGGATCTTGAACAAATCCATTTATTGTCTCTGCAGCTTAGATTTCTCAGCTATTAAATGGGGTTAATAGCAGGTCCTCCTTCCTAGGGCAATTGTAAGAACTGAATCTAAAGAACTAAAACTAAGTACTAAGTACTAAGTACTAAATCCAAGTACTAAGTACTAAAGTGTTAAATCAGAGCAGTAGCTGGCACAGATAATGTTAGCAAGCATTATCTATCCCCGACAGCACTGTGGGGTGACCTGCACTCTCAGCCACAGTTAGGTTTATCTTCTCGGTCAGATCACCTATAAGTGTCTGAGCCATGCACTGAGAGAATCATCTGGAACTGTTTCCACTGAGAAATGGCAACCCCTGCATTTCAAGAGCCTAGAACCCAGTACAGCAGAAATGCAATTGAATATGGGCAAGGTTTAAGGATAAAGAGTATAAAAGTAAAGAATTTACATCATGTTCTTACGATTACTGAAATAACGTTCTAAAGCATTGAAAACCCCCTTATGGCCATATAGTGCTATATAGATGTTAAGCTAGAAGTGAATTTACACATGATTTTACACAAAAATAGATAACATTTGTTGAGCCTTTACTATATACCAGGCACTCCCTAAATTCTTTATTTGCAGTATCTCTCTTAGCCCCCATTACAACCTAATGATACAGGAACTTTTGCCTCAGTTTCCACATCTGTAAAACAAGGACTTTTAACACTTTTCTCACAGAGCTCTTGTGAAGATAAAACAAAGCTTAGAACAGAGCATAGCAAATATTAACTGCTCAATAAATGCTAGCTTGATATGAACCTATTATGATGCTCTTTTTACAGATGGGTAAACTGAAACCCAGAGGTTTCAAAATGATATGCTTAAGGTCCTACCTCTAGCACATGGTGGGACAGGGATGCAAACTTAACATATTCATTCTACTCTCCTCACAGCTTTTTGAAATCCATGGAATGAGTACTGTTATTATTCCTGCTTTGCAGGTGAGAAGTTGTGACTTACTCAGAATCATAAGAACCTAGGGCTGCTGACTCTGTCATGGTGTTTTCTCCACCCTGACAAACAACCTCTGGTCCCTAATGCCAGCAGAACACTAGCAGGCTTTCCAAAAATGAGCATTATCATTAATCATGTTAAGTACATTACAGAGTTAAATATTGCTGCCCAGATTGCCTTTGAGTTTTAACAAGTTTGACATTGAAAGGGATTTTCCTTTAAAATCACTGTTTGGCTGCCAAAGAAGAAATCTTAATCAAATAATTTGAGCTCTTCTCCTTGGCCCCCAAGATAGCGCCTGGCTGCCCGCCGTTGCAGACAGCATCCTGTCTCCACTAGTTCACGGCCATCTTGTGGCTGAGTCTGCGGAGTCATATTTCAGCTACTTCATTTTCGTCTGTCAGCACACAGCAGCCCATTACAGGTTCATTTCTGTAAAAGCAGAGTGAATTATTCATTAGGACATCATTACAAGCTTTGCAATGGAAAATTATTTTCACTTCTGCATATAATGAACTTCACAAAGAGCTAACAAAGGGGGAAATTACATATGCATAGGAAAAAGACAGGAGGTGGTTATAGGCATTTATTTTCTTGTCTTAATCAAATAATTCCTCTAATAACTGGCTCTGATAGTCATTGAGGAAATGTGGGGGTCATCAACATCAGTGTGTCCTGGGATCCTTCCACGTACTGCTAATAGGGGCGGCTGACTATGGGGACTGGGAGCTGCATGCTGTACTCGGGGACAGCAGTGTCTAACTTAGGACTCCATCATCAAATAGTTCCCCTTAAACTGGCCTGAGCGAACATGCAGAGCCCAAGATTTCTCTCTAATAGTCCTCCTCTCTGGCCAGGGCTCCCAGGTCACTAATGCTGTTTGATTCTATTTTCAGAATCCAGGAATTGATATAGGCGACGTCTCTGAAAGAAGAGCTTTAAGGAAAAGTTTAAAGTGTAAGAATTTCCAGTGGTACCTGGACCACGTTTACCCAGAAATGAGAAGATACAATAACACCATTGCATATGGGGAGGTAATTAAGACCACACATGCTCTTAGCTGTGCAAGGGGCTTTGGGGGATTGCTATGATGGGGGAAAATAGGGAACAGAGTTCTTCCTTCACTTGTTCATTCATTCATTCAGTGAGTGGTTTGGGAGGTGCAAGACCTGACAGGAAGGCTTTCACCAGCTGCTGGTGGGGACAAACGTAATAAATGTTCTAGTGGGAGCATAGACCAAAGGCTGTGGTAGCCTACTCTGCCTCAGGTGTGGAGTGAGTTCTCTTCGGGGTATTTTGATTTTGAGGTCACCTGGGGTCTGTAAATGGAACATTGAGAAGGAAGTTGGGTACAGAGGCTGGTGACTACAAATGTCCACTGCTCAGTACCGTGGCCAGAGCCACTTACTGCCAAAGAAAGGCTGCAGGTGCTGTCAGGTTTTCTATGATGAGATAATATCACCTTTCTAAATGCTAAACAGATGGACATTTCTTTTATTACAAATGTCATAAATACGCATTTTAGAAAATTTGAAAGTAATAATAATGAGTGCTTACAAGTGCTTTGTTGCACCACACCCTATTCTAAATGCTCTTCACATATGAATTCTTTCACTGTCACCTTATTCGGTAGTTAAATTGTTCCCATTTTATTGATGAGAAAGCTGAGACCTAGAGAAATTAACTACCTAAGGTCTCACAGCCTGTAAGCCATGAGGAGAAGATTGGATGTAGGCAGTCTGATTCTAGATAACGTGCATTCTGATATATGATTTTCTTTATTGTGCGTGTATTTTTTTTACTACAAATACATATTTTATGCACACACACATACTTTTATATACACATATCTATATTTATTACTAAAACCATGGTGTCCACATGCCTAATAATTTGAAATGTTACTCCATAATATACAGAGACTATTTCCCTGTGTAATTTCTACATTATTAATGCCTGCATATGATACTACCTTTTGTGTTTGCTGTGTTTTGCTGCCAAACAGCAATTTATGTTGTTTCCATTTATGATATTTCCACTTCTGAAATATCAGAGGCACCTTCACTGAGATGATGCTTGCTTATTAGCCTCAGGGAGTTCTTTGGTGTGCGACTGGACAAGGAATCCTTGGCACGGCAAAGCAGAAGGCAGGGAGCCCGGTGCTCTGGGCTCAGCGGAGGCACTCTCTTGCTCAGGCCTTCAGGTTTCCTCACAGGGCTGCCTGCAGCTCCCTGTGACAACAGGGACGAAGCTGAGAAGGCTGTCTTTGATTTAGAGTATTTACATTGTCTACAACTGTGAATTTTCCTTGTTTAAATCTGATGCCTTTTATAGAAAGTAAGTATGAGCCCCAGGCTAATCCACCAGGGTGTAGGTGAGGTGGCTGCTGAGCTGGGGTCCGGAGCAGGAAGTGGGCATCTAGCTGGGGCAGTCTGCAGTGGCGAGGGATGCGTGGAGACTGGAGCCAGTGTGCGGGATGAGTCCATCCCCCTGGGTGGCTCCTCTTGCTTCTGTCCCCTCATCTGTGAAGGGGGGATGCAAGTGGGTGCCGCGTGAGGTTGGTGGGAATCTGACGAGCTGAGATACATGGACTTTCTAGAACAATACCTGGCAGTGGTGTGACTACTAGCAGGTCCAAAGTGCCTTGTCTTTTCTTTTCCAAATAAAAGCTTTTTTTTTTTTTTTGGTTATGAAAGTAATATTGAATATAAAGGAGGCATCAAAAAATGAAGAGCAGTGAATGGACTATTTGTAAGACAATTGGGTAGATTGCCTACCTCTACAGAGAAAAAAAAAACAGCTTAGATTCTTACAGCTCGCCATATCCTGAAGTGTATTTCAGATGAACTGTAGCATTAAATGAAAGGAAAGAAACCATAATAGAATCATACAGAAATAGATGTGACTATGATCTCTGAAAGGGGAAAGCTTTCTAAGAATGAAAGCCATGGAAGAAAAATGGAAAGGAAAATGATAATGGATCTGAGCTCTTAAATATTGAAATCATCGATACATCAACTGAATAAAGAAATAATATGCCAAACTGGAAATACATATGCCATAAATACTATAGATGAATGGATAATACCATTAATATATAATAAGCTCTGCAAATTGATTGAAATAAGGCAATTTAATTCAAATAAGAGAATAAAGCATCCTAAAAGAAAAATAAAGTACAAGAGAAAATACAAATGATTGAAAAACACATGAAAATTTTAAATTTATTTCATAAAGAAATTACCGTAAAATTTTAAATCCCTACCAAACAAGCAAAGATTCATTTGTGGAATATATGTTCCAGCAAGGTCTTGATAATATGGAAAACCACATATCCTCTGGTGAGAGTGTAAATTGAAATAAGTTTTAAAAAAGCAATTTGAACCACACAGATTAAAAGCCTTAATGACAGTTACCCTTCCATCTCCACTTGTGTTCTAGCAAATAATCTGAAATGTGGATAAGGATTTGAGAGTAAAATTGTTCAACTCAGTGGTGGTTTTCTTTTTTCGGATCAACCATTTTGAAGCTAACTTGAAATTTAGTTAAATTTTATAACTATATTAATGGTTTGAAATATTTTGCAGCAATTTCAAAAGGTGCGTATAAAAGTTTAATGACATGAGAAAAGTATTGATGATATCATTCTGAAGAGGAAAAAGTCAGGATTATAAAATTGGATTAGCTATGACTTTAGATTGGAAGCAAGGAGAGGATAACATGAGGAAGTAGAAATGATCATTTTTAGTGACCTCAGGTAGTGGGATAGGCAGTTTTTGTATGTGTCCTTTGTTATGTTTCCAAATTACCACTAAAGTTTATGTGATAATATTATAATCAGAAAGAAAATAGTATTAAAAAGGAAAGAATAAAAATGTGAAAATGCTAGAAGATGGCCCAAGCGCAGTTCTACTGGCTGTGCACTGAACAAATCCAGGGCCTGCTATTCACGTGAAGCACAGTGCGAATAACATCTTAAGCTGAACAGTGACGTGGGCTTGCAGATAGCATAGAGATCATAACTGATTTTTGGAGGATGGGAGCCTTTTGTTTTTGCAAATTTTCCCATCTCTTTTAAGTAATAAATTCAATGCATACATTCTATAGAAAATATAAAGATGAAAACAAAACTTATTCCACATCCCAACTTCTAGATACAATCAATGCTAACATTTTAGGGCATGTGCTTCCATTTCTCCTTCTTTGCTTGCTGAGCTCACCAAATACTAAGATATATTTTGGATGGAAAAAGGTATTAAATGAAGGAAATCAAACTAATCAAATTCAGTTTGCTGACAAAATTTACCAACATTTAGACAACTTTGTTCTTAATACTCTCTCCTACTGGTTCTTTTCCCCACACCCAGACCCCCGAGCAGTGGGAAAGAAAGAAGCAGAGTGAATGTCACCCTATATGCGCAGCTTACATCCTTCATTCTCTGTGTGCTACTCTGTGCAAGACACTTTCCCCAGGCCAATGAATATTCCTAAGCCTAATTCTCCTTGCTCTTTCCCAATTTGTTAGCTAGCTTCTTTCTTCACCCTTAGAAAGCTTTCTAGTCGCATGATTCTGTATGTTTTGTTCTTAGTTACATAGTGGTAACCTATAAAAAAAATAATCTCTGATCCTCCATAATAAAGGGTCAAGTGCTATGAAATACATTAATTTTAAACACTTTGTCTTGACCTCATAAACTTTTCAAACTTTGTTAATAATCTGGGATTTTAGACACAAACATTGCTATAACCTATTTATATTTTATATCTTGTTTAAAAATAACTTCTCAATCAAATTCAGTTTGCTGACAGAATTCACCATTATTCAGACAATCGTATTTTCTTTTATTAAGGTATCATAGATACACACTCTTATGAAGGTTTCACATGCAAAACATTGTGGTTACTACATTTACCCATATTATCAAGTCCCCCCCACACCTCATTGCAGTCACTGTCCATCTGTGTAGCAAGATGCCACAGAGTCACTACTTGTCTTCTCTGTGCTACACTGTCTTCTCCCTGACACCCCCCAAACACCATGTGTGCCAATCATAATACCCCTCAATCCCCTTCTCCCTCTCTCCCCACCAGCCCTCCCATACCCCTCCTCTTTGGGAACCATGAGTCCCTTCTTGGAGTCTGTCACTCTGCTGCTGTTTTGTTCCTTCAGTTTTGCTTCATTGTTATACTCCACAAATGAGGGAAATCATTTGGTACTTGTCTTTCTCTGCCAGTCTTATTAAACTGAGCATAATACCCTCTAGCTCCATCCATGTTGTTGCAAATGGTAGAATTTGTTTTCCTCTCATGGCTGAATAGTATGCCAGTGTGTATATGTACCACCTCTTCTTTATTCATTCATGTACTGATGAACACTTAGGTTGCTTCCATATCCTGGCTATTGTAAATAGTGCTATGATACACATAGAGGTACATATGTCTTTTTGAATCCGAGAAATTATATTCTTTGGATAAATTCCTAGGAGTGGAATTCTCGGGCCAAATGGTATTTCTATTGTTAGTTTTTTGAGGAACCTCCATATTGCTTTCCACAATGGTTCAACTAATTTACATTCCACCAGCAGTGTTTGACTGTTCCCCTTTCTCTGCATCCTCACCAGCATTTCTTGTTCCTAGTCTTTTCAATGTTGGCCATCCTAACTGGTGTGAGGTGATATCTCATTGTGGTTCTAATTTGCATTTCCATTATAATTAGGGATGTGAAGTATCTTTTCATGTGTCTCTTGGCCATCTGAATTTCTTCTCTGGAGAAGTGTCTGTTCATATCCTCTGCCCAATTTTTAATAGGTTTATTTGCTTTCTGGGTGTTGAGGCCTGTAAGTTTTTTATGTATTTTGAATGTTAACCCCTTATCAGATATGTCATTTACAAATATATTCTCCCATACTGTAGGATGCCTTTTTGTTCTACTGATGGTGTCCTTTGCTGTACAGAAGCTTTTTAGTTTGATGTAGTTCCATTTGTTCATTTTTGCTTTTGTTTCCCTTGCCCAAGGAGATGCATTCAGAAAAAAGTTGCTCATGTTTATACTCAAGAGATTTTTGCCTATATTTTCTTCTAATAGTTTTATGGTTTCATGACTTACATTCAGGCCTTTGATCCATTTCGAGTTTACTTTTGTGTATGGACTTAGACAATAACCCACTTTCATTCTCTTGCATGTAGCTGTCCAGTTTTGCCAACACCAGTTGTTGGAGAGGCTGTCATTTCCCCATTGTATGTCCATGGCTCCTTTATCATATATTAATTGAACACATGTGGTTGGGTTTATATCAGGGCTCTCTAGTCTGTTCCATTGGTCTATGGGTCTGTTCTTTTGCCAGTACCAAATTATCTTATTACTGTGGCTTTGTAGTAGAGCTTGAAGTTAGGGAACATAATCCCCCCCACTTTATTCTTCCTTCTCAGGATTGCTTTGGCTATTTGGGGTCTTTTGTGGTTCCATATGAATTTTAGAACTATTTGTGCCAGTTCATTGAAGAATGCCTTTGGTATTTGATAGGGATTGCAATGAATCTGTAGATTGCTTTAGGCAGGATGGCCATTTTGATGATAATAAGTCTTTATATCCACGAGCACGGGATGTGTTTCCATTTATTGGTATTTTCTTTAATTTCTCTCATGAATGTCTTATAGTTTTCAGAGTACAGGTCTTTCACTTCCTTGGTTAGGTTTATTCCTAGGTATTTTATTCTTTTTGATGCAATTGTGAATGGAATTGTTTTCCTAATTTCTCTTTCTGCTAATTAATTGTTAGTATATAGGAATGCAACAGATTTCTGTGTATTAATTTTGTATCCTGCAACTTTGCTGAATTCAGATATTAGTTCTAGTAGTTTTGGGGTGGATTCTTTAGGGTTTCTATGTACAATATCATGTCATCTACATACAGTAACAGTTTAACTTCTTCCTTACCTGTCTGGATGCCTTTTATTTCTTTGTGTTATCTGATTATTGTGGCTAGGATTTCCTGAACTATGTTGAATAACAGTGGGGAGAGTGTTAATAATAATGATACCATAATTTTTTTAAAAATTGGGGAGAGTGGGCATCCTTGTCCTGTTCCTGATCTTAAAGGAAAAGTGTTCAGCTTCTCACTGCTAAGTATGATGTTGGCTGTGGGTTTGTCATATATGGCCTTTATTATGTTGAGGTACTTTCCCTCTATACTCATTTTGTTCAGAGTTTTTATCATGGATGGATGTTGAATTTTGTCGAATGCTTTTTCAACATCTGTGGAGATGATCATGTGGTTTTTGTCCTTCTTTTTGTTGATGTGGTGGATGATGTTGATGGATTTTTGAATGTTGTACCATCCTTGCATCCCAGGAATAAATCCTATTTGGTCATGATGGATTATTCTTTTGTGTATTTTTGAACTCAGTTTGCTAATATTTTGTTGAGTATTTTTGCATCTATGTTCATCAGGGATATTGGTCTGTAATTTTCCTTTTTTGTGCTGTCTTTGCCTGGTTTTGTTATTAGAAAGATGTTGGCCTCATAGATGAGTTTGTAAGTGTTCCCTCCTCTTCTACTTTTTGGAAAACTTTAAGGAGGATGGATATTAGGTCTTCACTAAATGTTTGATAAAATTCAGCAGTGAAGCCATCTGGTCCAGGAGTTTAGATCTTAGGTAGTTTTCTTTATTACCAATTCAATTTTGTTGCTGGGAATTGGTCTGTTCAGAGTTTCTCCAGTTGTTAACATACAATTTTTCATAGTATTCTCTAATAATTATTTGTATTTCTGTGGTGTCCATAGTGATTTCCCTTTCTCATTTCTAATTGTGTTTATATGTGTAGACTCTCTTTTTTTCTTGATAAGCTGGCTAGAGGTTTATCTATTTTGTTTATTTTCTCAAAGGTACAGCTCCTGCTTTCATTGATTCTTTCTATTGTTTTACTCTTCTCAATTTTATTTATTTCTGCTTTAATCTTTATTATGTCCCTCCTTCTCCTGACATTGGGCCACATTTGTTCTTCTTTTTCTACTTTCATTAATTGTGAGTTTAGACTGTTCATATGGTATTGTTCTTCTTTCCTGCAGTAAGCCTGTATTGCAATATACTTCCCTCTTAGCATGGTCTTTGCTGTGTTGCACAGATTTTGTGGTTGTGAATTATTGTTGTCATTTGTCTTCATATATTGCTTGATCTCTGTTTTTATTTGGTCATTGATCCATTGATTATTTAGGATCATGTTGTTAAGCCTCCATGTGTTTCTAGGTTTTTTGTTTTCTTTATGTAATTTATTTCTAGTTTCGTACCTTTGGGGTCTGAGAAGCTGGTTGGTACAATCTCAATCTTTTTTAATTTACTGAGGCTCTTTTGTGGCCTTGTATATGATCCATTCTTGAAAATGTTCCATGTGCACTTGAGAAGAATGTGTATCCTGCTGCTTTTGGATGGAGTGTTCTGTAGATGTCTGTTAGATCCATCTGTTCTGGTGTGTTGTTCAGTGCTTCTGTAACCTTACTTATTTTCTGTCTGCCTGATCTGTCCATTGGAGTGAGTAGTGTGTTGAAGTCTCCTCAAATGAATGCATTGCATTCTATTTTCCCCATTAATTCTGTTAGTATTCATTTCATATATGTAGGTACTCCAATATTGGGTGCATATATGTTTATAATGGTTATATCCTCTTGTTGTACTGACCCCTTTATCATTATATAATGTCCTTCTTTGTCTCTTGTTACTTTCTTTGTTTTGAAGTCTATATTTTCTGATACAAGTACTGCAACTCCTCCTTTTTTCTCCCTATTGGTTACATGAAATATCTTTTTCCATCCCTTCACTTTTAGTCTGTGAATGTCTTTGGGTTTGAGGTGAGTCTCTTGTAAGCAGCATATAGATGGGTCATGCTTTTTTACCCATTCAGTGACTCTATTTCTTTTGATTGGTGCATTCAGACCATTTACATTTAAGGTGATTACCGATAGGTATATACTTATTGCCATTGCAGGTCTTAGATTCGTAGTTACCAAAGGTTCAAGGGTAGCTTCTTTACTATCCAACAGTCTAACTTAACTCACTTAGTATGCTATTACAAACACAATTGAAGGGTTCTTTTCTTTTCCTCCCTTTTCTTCCTCCTCCTCTTTATATATTAGGTATCATATTCTGTACTCTTTGTTTATCCCTTGACTGACTTTGAGGGAAGTTGATTTGTTATTGCATCTGCTAAGTAATTCATTGTTCTAGTTTCTTTACTGTAGTTTTATTTCCTCTGATGACACCTATTTAGCCTTAGGTACATTTCCATCTATAGCAGTCCCTCCAAAATACACTGTAGAGATGGTTTGTGGGAGGTAAATTCTCTCAGCTTTTATTTGGATATTGTTTAATTCCTCCTTCAAGTTTAAATGATAATCTTGCCAGGTCGAGTATTCTTGGTTAAAGGCCCTTCTGCTTCACCAGATTAAATATATCATGCCGCTCCCTTCTGGCCTGTAAGGTTTCTGTTGAGAAGTCTGATGATAGCAGGATGGGTTATCCTTTGTATGTGATCTTTTTTCTCTCTCTGGCTGCTTTTAATACTCTGTCCTTTTCCTTGATCTTTGCCATTTTAATTATTATATGTCTTGGTGTTGTTTTCCTTGGGTCCCTTGTGTTGGGAGATCTGTGCACCTCCATGGCCTGAGAGACTATCTCCTTCCCCATATTGGGGAAGTTCTCAGCAATTACCTCCTCAAAGACACTTTTTATCCCTTTTTCTCTCTTCTTCTTCTGGTAACAAATATTGTTCCATTGAATTGGTCACACAGTTCTCTCAATATTCTTTCATTCCTAGAGATCCTTTTTTCTCTCTGTGCCTCAGCTTCATTGTATTCCTGTTTTCTAATTTCTATTCCATTTAACATTTCCTGTACTTCATCTAATCCGCTTTTAAATCCCTCCATTGTATGTTCCATTTCAGATACTGTATTCTTCAATGTTTGTATCTCATTCTTGAATTCCTCCCTGAGTTCTTGAATATTTTTTGTTAGCTCTGTGATCATGTTTATGATTTTTATTTTGAAATCTCTGTCAAGAAGATTGATGAGTTCAGTTTCACTTGACCCTCTTTCTTTTGTAGGATTTTGATTTCAACCAGGTTCCTTTGACATTTTATGTCTGTAGTTGGTGACCTCTAGTACCCAGATGCTCTACTCTCTGGAGCTGCTCAGCCCCTGGAGCGATGGCGGGGGTCACAGGCAAGCGGCACTGGTGCCTGTCGGGAGGAAAGGGCTCTTTCCTGCTTCCCAGCTGCAGTGCCTGCCTTCACTGCCAGGGCCAGTTGGCCAAGCGTGGAGGGAGAAGCCTCTATGCTTTGTGTTTTTAGCTGCCATAGGTGGGGCTCCCTTCTGGCTGGCCTTGCACATTGGTAGGGGAAGCCAGTTTGCAAACTGGTGCCAGCCAGGAGGAAGGTGCAGCAGGCTGTGTATCACAGTGAGGGGCCTCATAGCTGCATAGTCAGCCAGTGGGATGGAGTGCCTGAAGCTCCTGAAAGTTCCCCACCTGCTGGGCAGAGTGCTCTCAGACAATTTTGTCCACCTGTGCTTTCTCCTGAGCAGCAAGCTCTGTGCAATCCTTGCCCCTTTAGCAACACTATCACTGTTAGGAAGTCCCTCAAACTGCCTGCCTTTCTTTTGTCCCAGAGTGGCCAGTTGTGGATATATGTTTCCCACAGACGGCTGGAATCTCAGTCTCTCCAAGTATTCCACCTGTCTTAGCTTTCCAACCCCACTAATCTCCAGAGCACCATGTAATGTAGGTTCGTGCTCCCAAAGCAGATCTCCAGGGCTGGGTGCTCAGAAGTCCTAGGCCTCCACCCCTTCCCTGCTCCATTTCTCTTCCTCCCTCCAATGAGCAGGGGTTGGGGAAAGGCTTGGGTTCTCTGGATCATGGCTTTGGTACTTTACCCTTTTCCTTGAGGTCTGCTCTTTTCCCTAGGTGTAGGCAGTCTGCCACAGCTTTCTTTCCTGTTGCTTTTTTGAATTAGATGTACTTGCTATATTTTCACATTATATGTGGTTTTGGGAGGAGGTTTCTGTCTCACCCCTCACACAGCCATCTTTAAGCCTCTCCTCACTTTTACTGCATCCAGACAATTGTATTTTAATGCTCATTGCTACCAGTCCTTTTACCAATACCCATCCCCCAGCCCAGTGGCAAAGGCAGACAGACTTCTCTGAGCAGGTATCAGCCCCATAGTGTCTGCCTCCCCATACCACCAGTGCTGGTGCCCAGGCCCATTTAGAGGAGATGTCACTTTTCCTTGATTTTTTAATTTCTATCCATCTCTATTAGCTGAATGTCTTAAAGTAATTTTTAAAGAAAGTTATGTGGATGCCTTATGTCCTGACTTACATGTAGGAACTATTGCCTTCCCACTTGGGAAACCACTTTAGTTTGCACAAAACAACTCTCTTGCTCAAAAGTCTATGGTTGTTGCATGTTGCCCTTGCAGCTTGATCTGCTTCTGGCTCCTAGTTCACTTTGACTCATATTTCTCTCTTTAACTATCATTTATATGAAAGACAACACTCACAGTGTGCATAAAACATGCATGTACAGCATAATCACAAAAAGCAAAAATCCACATAGCCACTGCCTCTGTGAAAAATAGGACCTGCCAGTATTCCTTCCCCTTTTCCTTTCTAACACTTGACTCGAATTACTTCTTAGTCTCTGAACCCTCAGGTGGGGTGAGAAAGCTCCTGGCATCATTCAGTTATTATACTAGCTCTTCTTGTGTCTGTCTTTCTCTCCAGACTATGGGCTACTTCCAGGCAGGGACTGATTTGTTCCTCTTTGTGTTTGTTAAACTTAGCCCGGTGCCAGGCACTTACTAGACCCTCCATAAATATTTATTCAATTACTGGATGATATATTTGATTACATAAACATTAGAAGCAAAATTTAAAACCTTAATATTCTGAAATCATTATATGGAACAAATATGCCATAGAAACAATATCCTTAATATGCAAAGAGCTCTTACAAAAGGTTTTGTAATAAAAACACTTGAGATCCCAACAGGGAAATAAACAGGCAATTCTCAAAAAGGGAAATAATTGCTAAACATAAACATTGCAATATACTATTAATTGTAAATTTATGCACCTTTTAAAACAATAGCGTTTAGTTTTTATCACTGTAATTGTTATTTTATACTTATTTTAAAAGCTTTGTTACACTTCATTAAACACATTCTTATCATATTGCCTTCATATATACATAAAAAAGGAAAATAGAAGCAAAATACATTGGTTAAAGGTATTTCTAAAATATCATCACCTTCCAAATCTAACCCATCCAAATTACTTTTTGATTCAGAAGTTATATGGGCTTTTCCATATCATTTATCCTTTGCACCATTGAAAGTTTTGGTAACAAGTATTTCCTTAAAAGCATCAATAAGATAACTAAAGTCATGGATGTGGGCTCCTCAGCTGGCTTTACAATTCTTTAGAAATAGCTTGGTGTGGACTATTTGTGAGGCATCATGTCTGGTTCATCACTTTTACTCCTCACCACAAATTTTTGTTATCTTGGGCGTAAAAGAATGTTCCACCATTGTCCTTAGAATAGTTTTTCTCTAGCCTGTGTCTAATTTTGTCCCCAGATTTAGTGAAATATAATTGAAATACAACAGTGTGTAAGTTTAAGGTGTACAACATGTTAATTTGATCCATTTAGATATTGTGAAATGATCCATCTTTGGGTTAGCTCACATGTCAGTCACATTACATAATTACCATTCCTTTTTTGTAGGAAGAACATTTAAAATCTACTCACTTAGCAACTTTCAGGTACATAATTCACAATTATTAGCTATAATCACCATGCTAAACAATAGATAGCCAGAATTCATTCATTTTATAAGTGGAAGTGTATATGTTTGACATAACACCATATTCTTAGAGGGCGAAACTCAGGACTGATAAGTCTTTACATACCTTGTGGTTGGGAACATAAATTAGTTCAAAGCTTCCAGAAAGCGGTTGAGTGGCTTGTTTTAAGAACATTGAGATGTCCATACTGTTTGATACTGTAATCTCAATTCTAGGATTCTATTCCTAAAAAAATCTGAAATGTGAACAGAGCTTTATACATAAAGTCACTCACTACAGTCAAAATTGAACAAATTTATTTTTCCAAAAATTGGGGAAAATTAGCTGATTATGTGAATGAATTGTGAACAATTGTTATTTTCATCTGTAGTTTATAATATCTTAATAGATGCTATTATTTTTGTAACCTTTGAAAAGGGGGAGCATTAAAACTCTGCTCAGCTGTCTGAACCCGGACATAATTGGGGTACACAAAAGCAGAATGCCTTTTGCCTCAATTCTTGATTTATCCCTGGTTAATTTGGTTTCCATGGAAAATATAATCTGGAGGGGACTGGGTGTATATGGGGAAAACCATCCACACTGTCATTTTCCCACTCTTGAGACTGTGGTTGGTGGGTGGGATGGACACCAACATAGAAGCACAGTGGCCCTGGAGGTCCCACTTAGATAAATTCTTACATGCTCCCAGAGACATGCCTAGCTTCAGGGGTTTGTCCTGGGGACTTCTATCCATTCTGCCACAGATACCTTTCAAATTCCTAATATGGTGCTTGGCATGGTGTAGGCATTCAGTAAATATTTTTTGAATATATAAACAAATGTTGCTAGAACTTTTCATGATGGCAAGGTTTCTGTTTGCTTTTTTTTTTATTATTGTTTTTCATGCCTCTATGCCAGTAATGACCTGAGAGGCTGACCTATGATTCCCAGGGTTATTGTGGTTTTGGATAATCAATGGGTATGCTCCTATGGCCAAAAGTTCCCTCAGATCCTCTTTTGTTCCAGGGACAGGGGAGCTGTGTCAGTGGCAAGGTCACAGGCAGAGGGCTGGTGCTCACACCATACATCAAAGGGCTTTGCCTCTCTTGTTAAAATGATCACTTCACAGATATGAGCCTTGGTCCTTACTCAGGGGGGCGCAGGGCCTTCATGTCATGGTGGAACGGTGGTTGGGGGTAGCAGCCCCACCACACCATCTCTAATGGTTTTTGCCCATTCCTGCAGCTTCGCAACAACAAGGCAAAAGACGTCTGCTTGGACCAGGGGCCACTGGAGAACCACACAGCAATACTGTACCCATGCCATGGCTGGGGACCCCAGGTAGGAGCCCATCTCTGACCAGAAAGGGGGTTTGTGGGACTTCTGGTAACTCCTGTTGTTCTCTACTTTGTAGTTGTTACTTGCCCTGAGATTTTAAGAAGGTGGGGGGCTTACTGGTTGTTTCCCTATAGGAGCTAGGGAAAAGATTAAGCAGTTGCATTAGCACAGATACTAAGAAGATCAATGGACACCTTTCACACTGAAAGGAAAAGGTGAATAAATGGGCAAGTGTATGCCACATGTGCATATGTTATAATAATAACCAGATGCACCTGCTTACAACTGTTAGCACTTTCCCTCAGGAGAGCTTGGTTGACACATCCATCCTGAAAGGCCATCACCAGTTTGGCGGTAAGTTTGACCTGGTCTTTAAGCACTGGTATTAGAGCCAAGCACCGACTGGGAAGTAGGAACATCTTTGCAGTAACATTTCAGGGAACACACATGTTCTCTGGTCTCTCAGGAGAATACGTATGATTACTCAAGAAAGGCAAAGCAATCAAACAACAAAGTACAAATAGAGTTTGGTAAATGAGTTGTCTTTCACAATTTTGTGCTAGCCCACAGTGTGTATGTACATGTGTGCATATATGTGTGTGTACATAAAGAGCTTAGCAGAAATTCACTAAGATTGGAAGGTGACATTTCCAAAAATGTCATCAGACTTGATAATCATAAAAATGTAAGACATTTTTATGTTCACCAATAGTAAGGAAAGTTAAGTTACACATTGGGAAAATAAATTTTATATTCAGTTGCAGAGGTACACATACTAGACAGCTGGTTCTAAGCCAGACTCACAGACTCTCTCACCTATAAAAGGAAGACACTGGACAAAATGCCCTATAATCTCCCTCCATCTCTCTCATATTCTATGAACATACCTGTTAACATGCAAATTCACATTCATCAGTCATGTACATGTACTCACACATACATTCATAAAGGCTCATGGTTTTCCCTGCTCATAGCACATTTGCTTCCCTGTTAAGCCAGTACCTGGAAGGAGAAGAATTATACTAGCTCTGTCATTACTGCAGGTGGTTCTCATAGTCCAGACCCTTTGCCACCCCCTCCACCCCCAGTGTGTGATCAAGTAGTGCCAGACAGGTGGAGCCCTGAGTTCTCTGACCCTTGAAGTCACTCTGGGAGGCAGGCAAGCAGCAGGAGAAAACTGAGAGCACAGAGGGATGAGGACCTGTGAGCAAAGCTGACGAGAAGACCAAGCCCTCCAGCAGGAAGCATTGCAAATCCAAATCCAACCCATTTCTCTCAACACTATTTACTGAGCTCTACCACTGCCTAAAGCTGCTCAAGTGTCTGTGAGGAGTAGCAGAGTGACTGGGAATCCCAGCCCTGCTCCACTTTCTGAAGGCTCTCATGTGGAAACAGGGCATCAGATTAAAGGCAGCATGGGCCAAAGAATCCAGGGAGCATCTTCATCCATTCATTTACTTGTTCACTCAACAGATCCCTCTTGATCACCTACTGTAGATGATGATCAAATTGTATACAGCATCTGATGAGATATAGCCCCTCTTCTCAGGGGGTTTACGCTTGAGGTGGGGTGGCAAGTAATGAGGCAGGAACCCTCAGCATAGTAAGTGTGGAAAGAGCAAGGCAGCCTGGGTGCAGAGCGTGGGAACACAGGAGGTGGCCCAGTTTGGCTGGGGCTTAGAATGTAAGAGGGAAGGAAGTGCTGAGAGAGAAGGCAGAGGAGAGATGGAGAGACAGGTCTCCAGGGGCCTGCAGGGGCATGCTTCAAGATACTGGTGCCCACTCATGTGCCTCAGAGTCACCTGGAAGGCTTGTAAATGCACCAACCCCTGGCCCCACCCATAGGGTTTCTGAGACAGGAGGTCTTGAAGGAGTGAGATTTTGCATTTCTAACAGGTCCCCTGGTAATTCAATAATGCTGGCCTGGTGAGTTTGGGTCTAGACCCTGAGGGCACTCGGGGGCTACTGAAGGGTTCATCTGGGAAGACGATATGTTTAGATGGGACACAGCCAGTTCTGAAGTTCAAAGAGGGATGGATGCTATAGAGATCCCAGCCTTCAGCCCCTATGACTCCCAGTTTTCCCCTCCCAGGGTCTGGAGGAATGAACTACCCTAGACTTCCCTGGCCATGGCGTCAGGGACATGAAGGTGGGGAGGTGTGGCCTACAGGGGACAGCCAAGTCAGCCCTTTAAGAGACTGTGTCTTGGGATAGGTTAAATGAGCAGCCAGCAATCGCCCTCAGCTAGTCTCGGGTGAGATGGCTGGGAGAAGGAAATGGGGACCCAGGGTATTGGGCCAGGAGGGCAGCAGGAATCTGGACACTGAGCCCTGGGGATGCCACTTCTGAACCACACTGCTATCCATGACCATCATTTTGGGAAATGCCAGGAGTCACTTTCAAAAGAATACTTAACTCCCAGACTTTTGAATAGGTAACATTTGAACTGAGTACTTATTAACTATGACATAATAGACACTATTGCATTTAGATATTTGCCTAATCAAAAACTGGCCTGAGAAGCCAACTTCTGTGAAAGAGAAAGGGAGTATAGATGCTCTAATAAAGTCTTCCAGAGAGCTAAGGGCTTCCTCATGTGGCTCTAAGGAGTGGCTTTTTACCTGGGTGTTTCAGGGGAAGGTTTTCTAAGCCACTCGGGAAGTTTTTGGCTAAAGCTGTGGGGCCAGGGCCTTGAGGCGGCTGCTTCTGCCTCTGTGGCACTGTGGCTACCCACCAGGGCCCCCTGCCTGCCCCGTCTGCTCTGGCTACTCAGAACACCCTCTAATGCTCTTGTGAAGCCCACGCCTCCAAGTAGCATCTGGGACAGACCCCTGTGAATCTGACCTTCCTCATCCTCTCATCCAGAGCCTTCCCTTCTATTTTGTCCCTTCCCTCAGATGCCACCAAGGCACCTGCTGAACAGATTCAGTGGGAATGCCCAGGTGACCCATGTCCCAGACAACATTGGTGAAATTTATAGAGGGCCTTCTCCCTAGAGATGGCCACCTGTGTACTCCCTGCCCAGACGGGAGCCAGGCACCAAGATCCCCCTCTGTCTGGGAGCTTCAGGCATTCACAGTGTGGTACCTGAGCTTTTTGCGGCAAAGAACTGGAATGCCTCTTTCACCAGTTCTGACTGCATGCAGAACTTTTCCAAATGAATGTTCCAGCCATTTAGCTGATTATGGAATTGCAAACCGAATCAGGTTCCTCTTTGCCCGCTCTGGGATGAACGCCTTTAAACAGGCCACCGTTATTTTTCATTGGTTGACTTTTTAAGTAAATCTAATGCTGTTCTCTGCTCTTTCACATGTTCTGAATTAGAGTGCAGCCTTGGTACAGCTCTCCAGCTGCCAGGCTGCGCCTCCTCTTGCTCATCAAGGTTTCCTTCCCCTCCTCCCCAAACACCTCCCTCTACACCAGGAGTCGTTTTACCACCAGTCACATGCCTTGAAATCTTTATAAACTGCTTCATAAAGTGCTGTGGGCAAACAGACTGAATCAAAGCTCCTGTAACAAGGCAACTCCCAGAAGAAGGAATTGGTGTTCCACGGACATTGTTAGCTTAATTAATAGACTCTATGTTGTAATTTATTATCAAACAGCAATTAAACAGAGATAAAACAGGGACTGAAGAGGGTAATTTCCTGCCTTGCAACATGTGTTTGTCAACAAGATGGAAATGGTTCCCAGCCACTCAGAGAGCCTGCTTGTTCACAAGTGCCTACTGGCAAGCTAGTGACCAGCTTGCTCTTGTCTGGCTACTAATGTGGATTAGACAAACATCCTTTTCTTTTACAAGCCTAAATTTTATTTAAAAATAGGATGCCCAGGACCCAGCACCTTTGATGTCAGCTGGAACCTGTTTGGAGCTTGGGTCTGGCCAAGGCTCCTCAGCCCCGCTGCACGCTGTTGCCATCCCGGGCTCGGGTCTCACTGGGTCTCCACGCTGGAGCAGCCAGGGTCATCCTGCACTGCTGTCTGCCATGGGGCTCTCTGCCTCCTCTGCCAGTCCCTTCTGCTCACCTCACCCGCCTGGTCAACCTGTGAATCCACATCCCCAGCCTAAGCTGATGAGGTCCCTTGAGGGCCAAGGTCAAGAAGAGAGACACAGCAGGCAGAGCTGCTCCCTGGGGGCCCCAGGGCATCTTCCTCACTTCTCCCTCCTCCCGTGGCTCGGAGGCTGCTCTCCCAAGTACCTGCAGCTGGGCCATTGCCTCGGGTCCAAAGAGCACAGCAGGCCACGGACTGTGGCCCAGAGCTTGGAGGGACATCCCTGAGTGCTCTGGGCAGTAGCCATGGCTGGCTGAGACAGGGAACAGAAATGCTGATGATAAACCCATCTTTGTTTTTAGTACATGTTAAATCCAGTCAGGCTGATAGTGACCTCCCACCCCTAACCCTGCCTTTTACTGAGAAAATTGAGATTCAGGTGGTGCTGTGACACTTTGCAAACTAAATTCCTGTGACTCCTGGCCATGGTTACTTGGCTGTGCTGTCTTGTGCATTCTGGGGAGCATGTCTCATATCCTTGAGCCCCAGATGTTCTCCAGCCTGCAGCAAAGCATGGTAGGAAGACCTGAGGCAGCACAGAGGCCATGCCAGGCAGGTGGAATATAAGAGCAGAGGTTCAGAGGCAGGGGGTGTATGGCATGTTTGGGGGACAATACAGCTGACTGAGACAAGTGATCCAGAGTGGCCAACAGGGACAGAGTATTGACAGCCCCAGGTGCCAGGATGAAGGACCTGGGCTCCCCACCCAGCATCTCAGGTATGGTTCTTGGGACTGTGGGCCACCAAGAACTCTTCACAAGTACTGACCCCTAAGTCCAACCCTAGACCTACTGAAAGTGGGCATGGGAATCTGCATGTCAACAGTCACCTCCAAGTGCTTTTTTTTTTCGGTCACAATTTATTGAGCATCTATGATGGCCCAAGGCTATGTGTTAGACTTATAGTTGGTGATCATATGTCCCCATTTGCCCAGGACAGGCCCAGGTTATACCTACCTAATGTCTCAGCCTAATTTTTAAAATTTATAATACTATTTTGGTTGTTAAATGATTTATTTCATTTTTAAGGTAAATTCACTCTTTTTACGTAGTTTTGCAAGTTTCAACAAACACAAACAGTCAGGGAACCCCACCACAATCAAGACAGAGAGCAGTTCCGCCAATCCCCAAAATTCCCCTGAGCTCATTTGTAGGTAATCTCTCCCTCTGGCTCCAAGTGCTTTCATACACATGGAATTTGAGAAGCAACTTAACTGGGAGTGTTCACGGGAACCACCTACATGACTGCACATGTGCAAATATAAAACATCCTGCCAGTTCTAATGTGGGCTCCTCCGCCCCGAGGACCATGGCTTCTCAGCTCACACCGTGGACTGGGCATGACCAGCGCAGGGTTTAAGTGCAGCAGCCCTGGGGAATTGAAGGAGCACTCTTTCAAACCGCTGCTTGCTGCAGGGCAGCATTCTCAGACCAGGTGTGTGCCATGCAGAGGGGGGTCAGGCTCTGTCCCGAGGACCTTTGTAATTTGACAGGCTTCAGAGAGGATAGCCCAGGTCTCGCCTCTTGTCCTTCAATCAATGCATTTTATTCTTCCTCTCCATTCTTTTCTGAGAAGCTTACATTCCTTCCTTCAGTTAATTCATCACCAGAATGACAGATAAGAATTCTTTAATCCCGTAATTAAATTTAATCTGATCTTGGACTTACTCTTTGATGGCTTCATCTTTTAGGCGATACATCATCTGAACACCTTGTCATGATGATGCATTGTGCCAGTGAGGCCCAAGTGCCCCGCTGGAGTGACGGAGCTCCCATGAGCTGTTAGCATACAGAAGGCAGTCGGAAAATGCAGAAGTTAATGACATCCAGCAGCCCCTTGGCTTCCAAATGAAGTCGTGTAAGTGTTGGGGCTCAGGGGATGGAGCCCCTGAGAGCCCATTGGAGTTAACACCCAAGAAGAGATTCTCCCCCAGAAAACAGGCCTATGGTCCTGGAAACAGGTCTCCTGCATTTGGTGAGAAGCACAAACCCAGCAATCCCTTTCGATTCCTGGAAAGCACCACAAGGACAAAGCAGGGAAGCAGCAGAGCTTGTGGGAAAACAGGGTTGGAGGAGCGAGGGCAGGGGCTGTTATGTTAGGGAAACTTAAACACAGAACAGAGGATGGCCGGAAAGCAGGAGAGAAAATGCCAGTCTATTTTGCACGTCTGAAATGAAGCAGCATGCAGTTCCTGGACTGCTCATTTCCATTTCCTCTTTTGCAGTGTTTAAGAAAACCCTCCCCCTGTGTTCCAGTGTGACACTTAAAAATTCATTTTGACTTGTTGCAGATAGCAGGAATATTAAGGACCTATTTTGTTCCTCTGACTCATCTTCTCTCAAAATATTCAAAACATTTCTGATTTTATTATTTCTGGGTTGTTAGTTCCTGCCTCCCAGGCCCTGACTCCATCCAGCTTGTGTGTACATCCCTGGTGCCCACCCACTTCACAGACCTCCATGGACTGCAGGGTTACTGCTTTTCTGCTTCCTGAGGCCTTCCCACGGCTTTGAGGCTCTTTGTCTGCCATCTGCTTTGCTTCTCTTTTTTATTTCCAATCGTCAATTACCTCTTTCGAACTATCCCTGACAAGTGGGTCTCACAGTCTACACATGGAGAACAGGAATGCTTGAGTTCCTAAATGGCATATGGAAGCAAATGCACATGGATTTGATCTTACTTGAGGACTCGAGGTTAAAGGAGAATTACTATATTATTTCGTTTTTGCCAGGATGGGTTGATGAGCTAATCTTTCCAGAAATTACAATCATACATTGTTTTCCAATAGAAACTCTTAGCTGAAAGTTTTACATCTCCTTAGAAGCTTAGTTGATTTGTCTCCAGACACAAAAAAAGTGATCCAGGCAGGTTTTGTGTAAATGTTAGGCTTGGAATAAGGAAGTCAGACTGAACAATCGGGTGGAGGCCACATTATCAACTGAACCATCCTACTTTGCCCAGAGTTGTTAAATTCAAAGAAAGTCACTGCTAATCTTTTCCTTTTTTCACTAAAGATGCAACAAGATAACAGTGGATTTGAAAACTACAATTTAAATAATCTATAATGCTACCACCCTAAAACAACTGTTAGCATTTTTGAGGCAAGCTATCAGCCTTTTTTTTTCCAAAAAAAATATTGGTTTCTTAGTTTTTTTTCATATTACTGAATTAATAAAGAAACAACATCACTGCTTTTGAAGGACAGAAGGGGAAGGGGAAAAGGTATTCAGTGCCTTAGCGCTATGAGGCACAGAAAGAGCAAAACATTAGAAGAGCCTCATCCCCTGACCGTTTAGGTCAGAGAATTTCAATTTCTTTTTGGAGCAGTGATGTCTGTTGAGTGATTATTTTCAAAGATGGTGCTTGTTTGAAATGGAAGAACATGGCCAGTCAGAATTTGGGGTGAATCCTGAAGAGTTTAGGGCTAGTGGCATTAGTCCATTGGTACAGGATGTCAGGGCCTTGGGAGTCTGGGTCCCCTCCAGAGGAAAGCCAAATATGGGTAGCAGAATGTTCTAGACTGTCCTCATTGCACACCTGACTGGCTTAGAGGCTAGAGGTGTGCAGAATGCCACCTATGAGGCAACTTGCTGGAATTCCACCCACATGGGAGTCACCAAAGGTGCTGGGGGCACACTGATGTTGGTTTTAGAAAGGTGTGGAGATCTCCAGGGACTCTGAGCACCTCAGGTTCCCAGGGAACTTGTCGTGGGAAGATTGGACCAGGGATGGGTAATGTCTTTTCCAGTTCTCAGGTTCTGCAAAATAGTAGCTTTGCAGCCATCAGCTGGTCCAGCTTGGCTCAGTTCTTCAAGGGAATGTTACTTGGGAAGAAGTTACCTGGAAAGACAGATGAGACACAGAGGATCTAGGAATTCACAGTTAACTAAGATGCTATTGTATAAAATAGCTAGCCTATTGTATAAAAATAGGCTGAGTTAAACCACTGATTTTTCTTTTAACTTATCAAATATATTTCAATAGACTTAGCTTTCATTGTCAACAACACTGTGCACTGTGTGACACATTTTTTTCAACTTATTTAATTTTGTCACACCAACCCCATAAAATAAATTCAGAGATGGTTTTCCCGGGGGGAGAGAATCTCCACCATATTTCAAAAAAACAAAAAAACATCCCAAAATTTCATGTTACAGTTTCATTCTTCTATTTCTTAATAACAGCTTCCTTTGTAAGACAAGACAATATCCTAATCTCAGATGTACTCCTGGTTAGTGACATCCCTGTAATTTCACAATACTTTGTGGATAACATTTCATTGTTTTTTGCATTGTTTCTGAGAGGCTTCCTATCAGTCCCATTTTAAAGATGGGAAAACCAAGTCTCCTGGACTAAAGAGGTTGGAGCACAGAGTGTGAAGTGGAGAGTGACTGAATATGAGGCCAGGTCAATGGGCAGGAGGGAGATGATGTAGAGCCCTGTAGGAGAGAATCGAGGAGTTTAGACTCCATGCCATCTCAACAGGAAGCCATTGAAAGGTACGGTAGCACAAATAGGTGGAGCTCTTTTACCCCCACTGCAGAGGTGTGAAGGAGAGGCAGTGAGACCAAGATGGGAGGCCATGAGCGCTGAGGGCCCACAGACATCTGTAGGACACAGGGCCACTTCGGGAGGCAGAGGTGAGCACCAGAGTCCATTCCAAGGCCCAGTCCTTCCAGGTATGCAGCCCAATCCAAGCATGAGCACCTAAGATCTGGATCAAACAGGGAAATGAAGTGAAGGTAAGGAAGAGAAGGGCAGGAGTAGAGCCGAGGGTGACCCTGGCCTTCCTTGGGCCAGGGGTTTAAAAAAAAAACCACAGACCCAGACCAAGAGAGCCAGACAGCCCCCAGGGCTACTCAGCAGCCCAGCAGGACTGTTGAAACACCTGAGGCAGCAGCCCTCGGAACAACGTCTCTGGGAGAAAGCAGGGAGCCTGCAGCTGCTGAGCCCTGGGAGGCAGCTAGGCCAGGGAATGCAGCCACACAGGAGCCCTGGGAAGAAAAGAAGTCTGTGGTGAGCAGAAAAAGGCCCGAGGCTGACACTGAAATAAGAATAAATGAACAGGGCTTACTGTACACCATGTCCTCTTCTCACTAATTTATTACTTCTGTGACTCCCCGTGAGGTAAATCCTAAAAGTATCCCCATTTTGAAGATAAGGAGGCAGAGTCCCATAAGGCTAATGTAACTGACCCAGGGTCATAAAGCTATTAAGTGGCAGAGCTCGGATTTCTTAAGCAGGCTCCAGAGTCCAAGTCCTTAACCATATAATGTACTGCCTGCTGAGAAATGTGCTCCTTATCTTTGGGAAATTGGAGTGGGCTATACTGCGTACCACTCCCTCTCTCACTTGGCTCTTCCAAGCCTCAGCCTTGTGTTCTCCACACTCAGGTCCCCTCTCCAAGAGGCCCGCAGCTCTCTCCATGAAGCTATGAGGGCCAGACACTGCCATCCCCCACCTGCACTCACTGCCCCTGACCCATTATCTCCTGGCCTATCTCTGGCTGGAAAATCAACCTAAGGTTGTGTGACACAAATATGTCTCTTCATCATCCTAAGTGGGTTCTCTGGAAATATAATGCTTTAATCAAGCATGATGGATCATAATAGTAGAAGGGAGAAGGCTGAGGAAGGGGGCCTTTGGGACCATCCCACCCACCAGGAATTGGCTCTCTCTGCAGGAAGCACATCTGGTTCTGTAGCAAGGCTATGCCTTCTAAGTGCCCAGATGTATTTTTTAAACAACTTTATTGATGTATAAGGCGAGTACAATAAATGGCATCTATTTAAAGTATACAATTTGATGAGTTTTTGACAGGTACACTCATGTGGAAATCCCTCCCTGGTCAAGATACAGAATGTTTCCATCTCCCTGGCCCCAAAGAGCCCTCCTGCCCCCTTTCTTCACCCCTAGCTCCCAGGCAGCCACACCTCCACTCTGAGGTCCAGCTGGACACATATTTTTCTGTATTCAGCTTGAGATCTGGCATGTCCTGGACAGTGACAGAGAAAGTATGTTTTTTGTTAAGAATATACACATGCAAGCCACAGTAATCAAGACAATTTGGTACTGGTACAAGAACAGACCCATAGACCAACGGAACAGACTAGAGAGACCAGATATAAACTCAAGCACATATGGTCAATTAATATATGGAAAAGGAGACATGGACATACAATGGGGAAATGACAGCCTCTTCAACAACTGGTGTTGGCAAAACTGGACAGCTACATGTAAGAGAGTGAAACTGGATCATTGTCTAACCCCGTACACAAAAGTAAACTCAAAATGGATCAAAGACCTGAATGTAAGTCATGAAACCATAAAACTCTTAGAAGAAAACATAGGCAAAACTCTCTTGGACATAAACATGAGCAACTTCTTCATGAACATATCTCCCCGGGCAAGGGAAACTAAAGCAAAAATGAACAAGTGGGACTATATCAAACTAAAAAGCTTCTGTACAGCAAAGGATACCATCAGTAGAACAAAAAGACATCCTACAGTATGGGAGAATATATTCATAAATGACAGATCTGATAAAGGGTTGACATCCAAAATATATAAAGAGCTCACACACCTCAACAAACAAAAAGCAAATAATCCAATAAAAAAATGGGTACAGGATCTGAACAGACACTTCTCCAAAGAAGAAATTCAGATGGCCAACAGACACATGAAAAGATGCTCCACATCGCTAGTCATCCAGGAAATGCAAATTAAAACCATAATGAGATATCACCTCACACCAGTTAGGATGGCCAACATCCAAAAGACAAACAAGAACAAATGTTGGCGAGGATGTGGAGAAAGGGGAACCCTCCTACACTGCTGGTGGGAGTGTAAACTAGTTCAACCATTGTGGGAAGCAATATGGAGGTTCCTCAAAGAGCTCAAAATAGAAATACCATTTGACCCAGAAATTCCACTCTTAGGAATTTACCCTAAGAATGCAGCAGCCCAGTTTGAAAAAGACATATGCACTCCTATGTTTATCGCAGCACTATTTACAATAGCTAAGAAATGGAAGCAACCTAAGTGTCCATCAGGAGATGAATGGATAAAGAAGATGTGGTACATATACACAATGGAATATTATTCAGCCATCAGAAGAAAACAAATCCTACCATTTGCAACAACATGGATGGAGCTAGAGGGTATTATGCTCAGTGAAATAAGCCAGGCGGAGAAAGACAAGTATCAGATGATTTCACTTATCTGTGGAGTATAACAACAAATAAAAAACTGAAAGAACAAAACAGCAGCAGACTCACAGAACCCAAGAATGAACTAACAGTTACCAAAGGGAAAGGGACTTGGGAAGGTGGGTGGGAAGGGAGGGATAAAGGGGAAAATGGGGCATTATGATTATGTGTCCTAATCATAATGGGGCATTATGATTAGGACATATAATGTAGGGTGGTGGGGACATGGGGAAGGCAGTATATACAGAGAAGGCAAGTAATGATTCTATAGCATCTTACTACGCTGATGGACAGTGACTGTAATGGGGTATGTGGGGGGGACTTGATAATAGGGGGAGTCTAGTAACCATAATGTTGTTCAAGTAATTGTACATTAACAATATAAAAAAAAAGCTATTTAACTAAAAACTCATCAAGAAGAAATTCTCTACCGAGGGAGACCCAAGAAAAAGGAGATCAATAAAGAGGGTTAAAAAAAAAAAGAATATACACATGCACCTGTGGCCGCCAGAAACCACTCTTACAGTTACAGCCAAGCAACAAACAAGTTCACCTTAAAGCCAGTTTGAATCAATAGAGCCCCTCTCTTTCTCCTGAGAAGAAGATGAGTAAACTGCATTTTTCATTTAGCAAAGATTTTCTACACTGATTAGGCCTGACTTTAAGGTAATGAGAAAGACCCTTAATATGAAAGTAGTTGTAAGCCATGTTCTTATTGACAATCCAATGGATTTTACGGTGTTTCAGAGTCATTCCACAATGATCTGGCTGGTGGTTGCTTATCTGGCTATAACCTGCATAGTTTAGTTTTCCCTCTGGGCTGTTAAATGGGTTAGTAGTTGTGTGTGCCTCTTAGATCATCTCAAATTGAAAATTCTTTTTTCTTCTAAATGAGAATTAATTGTATTTGAGCTCAGAGGTATTTTTTTTCCTAAAACATTGCATTGGTGGCCAATGACATTCATTTCTCCTCTTGGGCCCAGCAGCCAAACCTAGAATAATCCCATTCAGTTCAAAAGACATTTGCAGAACATTTGGTTTTTACAAGGCACTTTCCTTGGTCCTTAAGCTGTATAAAAAATGGGTAAAATGCTGCCGAGCAGAAAGAACTACAGAAAGCTACAGCAAGGAAATACACACTCACGGATCACACAAGTATGTAAGCTGAAAGCCCCACAGCTGGGTGGGGCTTTGTGGGCCCAGTGGAAATGGAATAGGAATAGGGTGGGGTATATCCTATTCAGGAAAGACTGTTGGCTGCTCTTGACAAACCTCAAGGCTTCTGTCAAACAAAGCCCAGAAACCAAGAGTTAAACCTGAAAAGGTAAGTTGGTGACTGATAGTAGAAGATTCTGGTCAAAGTTTGTTCTTAAATAAATAAGATTTAGATATGAATAAATAAGGCCATGGGAGCAGCTGAAGGTTGAAGCAGGGAATGATATGATTTGAACCTGCAGGACTGGGAAAGGCAGGTGGAAACTGGATGGCCTGGACGTAGGAGGACCTGTTACGAAGCTCCCGTGGCAGTTCAGGTCCCATAAGTGACTCCTCTGGAAAATCGGGAGGAGATACATGAGAGAGACACAGGGAGGCAGGGGCAGTAAGACTTTTAAGTTTGGATGAGGGAGAGGTAAAGGGTAAAGGTGATTCAAGTTTGCAAATCTAGAGCCTGGGGAGAGTCCGGGACTGTGGGTATGTAACAGGGAGCCGGCTGTGCCAGCCATACCAGGAAAAGTGAGAGTCATAAGTTTCGGGCACTTATCAGCTCAAAGGAGGAAGCTTCACTAATTGGTTTCTCAGTGGAGCACATGATGTGTGAACACATGCTTTCCCTCCTATCAGCAGGATTGCCTTGGCAACAGTGAGCATCATACTGAGGTGACCAATTCCACAGGTGGTGCCTTGGCCATAATTTTGTGAGTGAGCATAGGGAGAGGAGGAGATGAGACACCTCCCGACAGTAGAGCAGATTAGATACTTTGAAGGGTCTCCTCACTTCCATGTAAGTAGATTTTTGATCAACTGCAACAAATACACTGTTAAATCCTTTCTAGTTGTACAAGAAGTGGTTCCATCCATTAGCTTTTGCTGCTAACAAATCACCCCAAGACATTTTCAGAGAAAATCTGAGAGACTAGGACAATCACCAAAGGAACTTGCAAAGAGTAAACTCAAAAGTAAGGAAAATGATTCCCTGTGAATGTCAGAGGCAAGAATGAATTAGAAACAAAGATATGTATAAACATACAAGTAAATCTAAGAAACAATTCTTACATAAATTAATAAGAATGAGGTCTAATTTGGGACAGGGAAATACAACCAGGACTGAACAGATCAAAGGAGGTGACCAGATCTGATATCCTAATGTACTTGAATTTTATTGAGAGGAAGTAGAGGTTAAAATGTTACATGGCATTAGACTCTGCTAAAATTGTTAATGGCTAAGTTTTGATAATAATAGAAATGGAATGTAATTTCCAAATGTATAGCAGGAAACAATGACATACAACATCCCAACAAATAAACCAAAACACAACCAATCCAAACCAAGACAAAAGGGAAAAAGGACATAGAAGTTCTGGACACACAGAAGGCACAAAGAAAGTAGAAGTAAGTCCAAATATATCATTAATCACAATAAAAACAAATGGACCAAACTTTCTGGGTGGGAGATACAGAGTGTCACCTTAAAATTTTACATCCAGTATTCTGTTTTCAAGAGACACATCTAAATAACAAGGAGAGATACTGAAAGTAAAAGGATGGGAAAGAGTACAGCAGGTAAATCCTAAAGGGCAGAAAGCTGGGGTAACTGCATTAGTATTGAACCAAGTAGCCTTCCCCACAAAACACATTAGTGAAGTTGAAGTGTGTCATTGCATGATGATGAAAGAGTCAGCTCACCAGGAAGATAGAATCACTCTTAGCTTGGCTGCACCCCTAACTCTGCCATCTTCTCTCCTCACTCAGTGTGACCCTTTGAGTTCAGAGCTTCATTGGCCCTCAGCTTCCATCATGACCTGCTGCAGTTCATTCTCCACGAGGCAGCCAGCGTGGGCCTCCTGCAATCCAGGTGGCTTCCCAGGATAAAGACCTGATTCCTGACCTGATGTATCCATATAGTACAGCCTCACAGCCGTTACACTCCATCACAGGGAACTATACTCGGATTCTCCAAACACCACATTTCCTCTGGCTTTTGATCATACTGTGCCCTTTGTCCAGTCTGCACTGTCCTGTCCTACTCACTTGGTTGGCTAGTTATATTATGGCTTCACTTCAGCTTGGGAAGCCTTCTCTGACCTCCCTTTTCTGAATTAGGGCCCCTCTGATCTATCTCTCAGAACACAGTATATTTAATAGCATCATTTCACACTTTGTCATCATTGCCTCTTACCTGCCTCCCTGGTAAGCTGTGAGCATCTTGTTGTCATTCATTTATGTCAACAAGGATTTATAAAACAACTACTATGTGCCGGGTACTCTTCTAAGAGCTAGGGATAGGGCTCTGAGAAAACAGACAAACCTTCCACCTGCATGCCTCTCACATTCCAGTGGAGGGCACCAGACAGCAAACTATATAAATAAGGACAATATATAGTCGGTCAGAACATAGTAAGTGCTTGGAGGGAAATAAAGCAAGAAAAGAGATAAAGAGTAAGTGGTGGAAGTGACATTTTCAATAAGATGGTTGAGGGGAAGACTTACCAAAAGATGACATTTAAGCAGAAACTTACAAGAAGTGAGAAAATGAGCCATTCAAATATTTGTGGGGAGAGCATCCAAGACAGAAGGAGCTTGGGACAAAGGCTCTGAGCTGGAGCAGGCATAGCCTGATAGCAAGGAAGACAGTGGGGCTGGCATGGGGTGAGCATGGGGAGGCTTGAGCTCAGGGACCTGTTACTAGATTGTGTTGGATCTTGTAGGCCATTGCAAGGGTGTTGGGCTTTTATTTTGAGTGAGATGGAAAGCTTTTGGATTGTATTGAGCAAAAGAATGGCATGTCCTGACTCTAATTTAAAGTGCTATCAATTTAAATAATACTATATTTTAAAAGCAATCACTCAGAATGCTATATTGTAAAAAGACCAAGGGAAGTAAGGGTGGGAGCTGGGAGATAGATTAGGAAGCCATTGTACTAATTTAGTCAAGAGATGAAGATGGCTTGGAACAGGGAGGTAGCAGGGTAGGTGAAATCTGGATGTAGTTTGCTAATGGATTGAATATGGTGGGTCAGATGTTGGCTGAGTGTAGAGGGAGGGTGGGATACACAGGAGAGGAGGAATTCTGCTTTCTGTCATGTAAATTTGAAATGCTTATTAGACACCCCAGTGGTATGTCAAGCTGGGAGTTAGGTATAAAAATTTGGGATCTAGAAGAAAGTTTGGTTTGGAGACAGAAACTTGTCACAGTTAGCCAAGTTAGCATATAGATGCTACTAAATGCCTTGAGAGTTTCGAGCCTTCCAAGACAGTGGGTGTAGAGAGAGGAAGTTGTATCATCTGCGCCCAGCACAGTGTCTGGTCCACAGTCGGTACCCAATTTGAAGAGTAAGAAGAACAATTGAGGCTGATAATTAATGCATCCTAATTGACCTTCAAAAGAGCAATTTCAATGAATAGAGATGATAGAAGCCAAATTGCAAGGCACTAAGGAATAAAGAGAGAGGAAAGCCAAGGACAAAATTAGGAGGTGATGAGATCTGTGACTGGTGAAGTTTATCTGAGCATAAAGATCTGGTAATGCTTATAGCTTGGAAGAAATGAAAGAGAAAGAACCAGTAATGACTTGGGGTACCTGTGGAGTAAGGAGGGGGCAGAGGATGAAGGAAATGTAAAGAAAGACAGGCTTTGAGGAATAGGGAAGATAACTTCTCAATAAAGTAGGAAGCAAGATTTTCCAGGGCGATGAGGCCCCAGGACACCAGGTGAGGGATTAGGATGAAGGACACATTTTTAAGATCTAAACCTTGGTGGGGGTGAGAAGGGTGCTGGCTGAAGAAGAGTCACATGAGGTGAATGAAAAATGAGAGAGTCCAGGTGAGGCCCAAGCACAGGAGGAATATGGGTCTGCAGTGGATGTGTGAGGTCAGCACCTGGCCCTGGCCCCATGGAAGCAGGAACCAAAGAACTTGCAGATCCTGCAGTTGAGTGATCATGAGGTACCACACTGGCTACCTGTGGTTCACAAAAATGTCCTAAAGTCACTGCGGGCACAACAGTGAACATTCGGAAAAGGAAATTAAGAAAACAGTATCATTTACAATGGCATCAAAAATAAAACACTCAGGAATAAATTGAACCAAAAAAGTGTAAGACTTGTAACACTGAAAACTATAAAACATTGTTGAAACAAATGAAAGACCTAAATAAAAAAGCTATCTTGTGTTCATGGATTGGAAGATTTACTATTGTTAAAATGGCAATATTTCCCAAGTTGATCTACAGATTCAATGCAATCTCTATCAAAAGTCTACCCATCTTTTTTGGAGAATTGGAAAAGCTGATCCTAAAATTCCTATGAAAATGCAAGGGACCCAGAATAGGAAGAACAATATTGAAAAAACGGAGAACAAAAAAAATTTTTTAATGAGAAATTGTGTGGTGCCCAATATGCAAACATATTCTATTTGAAAGAAATTGTGATCATTTAAGAATGAAATCAAAATATTTTCATTAAAAAAAGAAAAACGTTGGAAGCACCAAACTTCCCATTTCTAAAATTTACTACAAAGCTCTAATGATCAAAACAATATGCAGAAATAAACCTTCACATTTATAGTCCATTGAGGAACAAGGATGACAAGACAATTCAGTAGGGAAATCAAGAATGGTCTTTTCAATAAATGATCCAGGACAACCAGATATCAACATAAAAAAGAATTAATTTGGATCTATACCTTACAGTATATATAAAAATTAACTCAAAATGGATAAAAGACCCAAATGTCAGAGCTAAAACTACAAAATTCTTGGAAAACATAGGGGTAAATCTTCATGACCTTAGGTTTGGCAGTGGTTTCTTAGATATGTCATCAAAAGCACAAGTAACCAAAAAAAAAAAAATAGACAAATTGGACTTCATCAAAATTAAAACTTTTGTGCTTCAAAGAACACCATCAAAAAGCAAAAAAAACAATCCACAGCATAGGAGAAAATATTTACAAATCATATATGTTAAAAAGACCTGGCATCCAGAATATATAAAGTCTTACAACTCAACAATACAAGGACAGATAGCCCAATAGAAAAATAGCAAGAGATCTGAATTTCTAGGCAAAAGACATTTCTCCAAAGAAGATGTACAACTGGCCAATAAGCACAAGAAAAGGTGCTTGACATCATGTATCATTAGGGAAGTACAAATCAAAACCACAATGAGATATTGCTCCACACTCTGTTGGATGACTAGAATTTTAAAAAGAAGGGAGGGAGGAAGAGAGGGTGGAAGACAATAACAAGAGTTGACAGGGGTATGGAAGTATTGGAACCCTGCCTCATTGCTGATGAGAATGTAAACTGATGCAGCTACTCTGAAACAATTTGGCAACTGCTCAGAAAGTTACATAGATACACCATATGACCCAACATTAGCAACTCTACTCCCAGAAAACATATGTTCACACAAAAACATATATGTGAACATTCATAGTGCATAATTCATAACTGCCAAAAGGGGGACAAAGGACCTACCGCCTGGGCAGTGTATACTCAGAATGACTGAGAAGACATGAGACACCCCCACACCTTGAAGGGGGTCTCTGAAACCTTATGGAGTCATACTGCACCAAAGACCTAAGAGGGGCTTCCAACGTCCAGGGCCTGGAAGAGTCAGAGAGGGCCCTGTGGCCTGGGGGAATTACACTGAGGTTTAGAAAAGCTGAAGCCAAACAGTAACATTTCCGTGTGGGGAAACAGCTGGAGCAAAGCCCCAGAAGCAGAAAAGCCTGTTGATCTTGCAGAGGAGGAAGCAGAGGGCCATAAGGAAGGAGCTCTGGTGGTGGGGAGAAATGGGAGGTGGACTCAGGCAAAACAGGGGATATGGTGACATCAGGTGCCAGTGCTACCCTCCCTCTTACTTGTAGGGAGAAGCAGGTGTCAGGTCTGCTGGTTTAACATTAGCCCCATCATCCTTTCAGACCACAGCACCCTTCCCTTGACCCTGGCCCTTGGCCAGGCCAGCAGAGCCTGCACACCATGGCCTCTTTGTGTGTTTTCTGGTGTGAGGACAGAAATTCTGCAGGACCCTCCCTACTGCCCTGCCCACCCCGAGGCCTGCATGGCTTGGGGCTGGCATTTGACCTTTGCCCATCCTACCAGCCTCCTGCCCTAACAGACCTCAGAAAGGAGAGCCTCTGACTCCCAGTGGCATTCAGCTTCACTCTTTAAACATCTGGGTCACAGATACACTCAGTTAATTAATGTTCTTAGTGCTGTGCACTTGCCTGCTGGATAACAGATTGATCCATAATTTCAATAAGCAGCTGTGTATATCTTTCCCCTGAACATAAAAGCAGCTCGCTGTCGTTCATCACTTTGCAGTTGGTGAATTTAAATACATTCAGAGAGACTTTGTTTAGGGAGGAGTGGGGGAAGACTTCTGATTTTCTTACATTTTGCCTCTAACAATTACTCTGATTTGAAACTAATTTCACTTTAAAGCACATGTTAACTGCATCTCTCTCAAGGGCACTTAGCAAACGCCCTGTCACTTGTTTCAGAGGGGAGAGGCGGGCTCCCCTTTTGTGATCAGAGCAAAGCGTTCCTGAGCAGTTTTCCCCAGGAGATGAGAGCCCCTGCAGAGAATCTTATCCCTCAGAAGAGGCACTTGCGTCCCTGGGCAGAGCTACCGGCTGGCTTCCTTCATGGCCAGAAATGCCCAGGCTCTCAGGAGGAGCCCGGGATCATCTGGGAGGAGACCCCTGTACTGCTTAGCTGCTGGGCCAGGGCAGCCAGTCACTGGGTCTCTAGCAACCCAGGAGAGAGGCCAGGACCCAGGCAGGTGACCAAATGTCCTTATGTTCAGTTTCCTCATCTTTCAGATGGGGAGAGTAGTAGAACCTATCTCAAAGGGTGGTTATGGAAATGACATTATTCTCTGCAAAATGCTTAGAAATGATGCAGGGTATGCCTTCAGTACATGCAAGCTGGTAATTTTATTTTAATTTATTAGACACCAGCTGTATATTAATGATCATCACTCCTACCCCAGCCACCTCATAGAATATGAGAACAAAAACGAAGAACTGTGCTTGCCCCTCTCCTTGTCCTCACCAGCCTGCCCTGGAAAGCTGGTGGGAACATACTCCCATCCTGACATTCCCAGAGGCCTGTCCCCAGGCTGGGCACACAGAAGACTCTTCAAAAAAATATTTGTGGAGCTTAAATGAAAAGATACGGTGCCTGTTTTCAGTGACATCATTCACCGCATTTATAATTTTTGAGCATTTGGTCTGTAATTTTCTATGAGCAAGGAAAGAAATGAATCAGCACAGCCCTGCCCCTAAAGGAATGTGAAAGACAGGTGAATACATTTGTTCAAAAATTGTAATACAGAGTTTTAAACCAAATGGACAGACAGGAGAGTGGGAGACCACCGAAGTAATATAGGCCCTGCTGTGGGAAGGGTCGGCAGGCAACACCATCTCTGTATCATTAGCTGTGGCTGCCTAACAGCTGCCCCAAAACTCAGTAGCATAAAACAGTATACCTTTATTATTGCTTATATGTCTGTGGGTCAGCTGGATGGTTCTGTGACTGGGACCAGGCTCAGCTGATCTTGGCTGGATTCATTCACATATCTCCAGTCAGCGAAAAGGTTGGCTAAGTGGTTGCCTGACCCAGGATGACCTCATCCACTTGTCTGGTGTTCAGCTGGCTGTTAGTCAGGCCATATGCCTCTCATCCTCCCAAGCCATCCTCAGCTTACTGCCATGGTGGCAGCAGGTTCCAAGAGGGTGGAAGTATGTAGAGCCAAGGGTGTGTTCTGGGAACAGGCATATCCTCGCTTCTGTGACATTCTGTTGGCCAGAGAAAGCCACTGATATTCAAGAGGTAAGGAGCTAGACTCTACTTCTTGATGGAAATTGCTGCAAAAGTCATATTGCCCAGGGTCTGTAGGAGGAGTGAAGGATGTGGCTGTTTTTACAATCTGCTACAATCTAGCATTCCTCACAGTAGGTGGAGCAGAATGCAAGTATCAGGATTGTATTGCACATTTAGGATGTTCCTGCTTTTTCATCATTATACGTAATATTGCAATAAATATCCTATATGTAAACTTTTGTACACAGTGCTGATTATTTCCTTGGGATATATTTCTAAAAGTGGATTTATTGAGGCAAAGGAGAGGAACATTTTAAAAGCCCAAAGCATATATTTTGAAATCCCCTTTTTGAAAGGGATGTAACAATTTACCATCCCTCCACCCATCTTTATGAAAACCTTGACAAAAATGGGAACAAGTTCTTTTTTTAAATGTGGTATCTCATTGCTGATATAGTTTATGTATTTTAAAATCTATGAGACTGAGTGTTTTCTCATATGCCTGTTTCTTCTTCACTGAACTGCCTCTTTGGACCCTTTGCAGCAGTGTGGATCCCAGTTTGCAAATGAGGAGGAAATGGAGAACTGGAGAGGTTGAGAGAGTTGCTAGAAGCAGAGCCAAGCTTTAGAAATCTGATGTCCTGCTCTGTCACTTATTCCTCCTCTCCCAGGTTCCTCCTGAACAGAGGCCAGAATCCTGAAGCATTGACTGAAGACATGCTTAGGAGAAATTCAGAGCATGGCCCCCTGGAGAAGCTGTACACAGGCTTTGCAATCCAGAGGGCTTCCTGGGGGGGCTCACCTGGGTGTGTGCAGGTGTGTGACAGGCCTGAGACGGTGGCCGGGACTGCAGCACAGGCAGAGGCGCGGGTGAGGCCTGCAGCCCTGAGCCATGGTTCCCCTCGTGGCCTCAGCCCCACCCCCTGCTCCCACTGCTCTGCCCTCTGCTCTCTCCCCAGCTTGCGCGCTACACCAAGGAAGGCTTCCTGCACTTGGGAGCTCTGGGGACCACCACGCTCCTCCCCGACACCCGCTGCCTGGTGGACAATGCCAAGAGCCGGCTGCCTCAGCTCCTCGACTGTGACAAGGTCAAGAGCAGCCTATACAAGCGCTGGAACTTCCTCCAGGTGAGTGCTTCACAGACAGGGCCAGCACTCCAGAGCAGGCGAGGGTGCTGCAGGCCACAGGGAAGTCTGACTTCTCCAAGGAGGACACCCAGCAAAGTGCACCAAAGGTCTCCCGACCCTGGGCCAGCCTCCTAGGCCCATGTCCAGGGGGGAGTCGGTGGGGGATTTCATGTGACACAGCCTCCTGGATCCCCTCAGCAAGGCTAGGCAGGCCTGGGCTCTGATAAATCTTAGGAAGGGACTGTGGGGTGATTTCCCTGACATCTGCTAAGTACCTGCAGCTGGTAGGATTGAGAAAGTCAGACCTTGAATACCCTTGAGTATCTCCACTGACACCATCGCCCATCAATGCTCATCACCTGGTTCAGCCACTCAAACTTGGTGAAGGTTATTCATTTGCTGACTTTGGGGTTTCTGGAGGAAACCCAGGTGATCCCTCCCCCAGTGCAAGAATTTTGACGGGATTGTTCCCCATGAGAGTTCATGGGTCCGGCACTGTGGTGGTTATACCTCTCTCTCTCTCCCTCTCTCTCATTCACTGTCTCTCTCTTTCGCTGTGTCTTTGTCTCTCTCATTTTCTCTCTTTCCCCGCTTTACCCCCATCTCGTCCTAGAACGGAGCCATCATGAATAAGGGCACAGGGCGCTGCCTGGAGGTGGAGAACCGTGGCCTGGCTGGCATTGACCTCATCCTCCGTAGCTGCACAGGCCAGAGGTGGACAATTAAGAACTCCATCAAGTAGTGGGCAGGAGCCGGGGCCCCTGGAGTCCGGCCTCTGGGACAGGGTCTTCCATCTTCTGGACCAGCCACCCTGGTGGAGAGACAGCAAGAAGCCAGCAGGTGCTCACGGGCTTGGGGGCTTCTCCAGGGCAGCACGGGGCCCCAGGTGAAGACTTTGCATTCCCATCAGGCATTCAGCTGCCATGAGGCTCATGCACCCTGGAAAAGCCCCCCAACCCTTCTCTGGGAACCCAGGAGCCATGACTCCTGCAGTCTGAATGTGGACCTGGTACCAAGGAGGGAAGCATCTGCATCTCCTTGTCGTCTTCCCACCTCCAATCAGGACAGGGACTGGCAGGGTTTCCTCTCCCTTGGCTCTCCTGCAGCAGCAGCCTCTGAATTCCACCCCAGCCCTCAGCAAGGTGTTATGGTGGGGGTGGTGCTCAATCACATCCTAGCTCTGCCTCCTTGGAGGAGGCAGTGAAGCCCTGAGACTCAGTTTCCCTCGAGGTTGCTTCTTCTCAGATGCCCATGCACAACCCCAGACAGCATCCACCCCAAACCTTTCCATCAGAGGGCTTTGGAGGTGTCCAGTCTGGGTTTTTCTGGACCCTCCCTGTGATGGCCTGGAAGGAGCTGATGCTTCCATGGGCCCCTTGGCATCAGACTCCTATGTGCCTGCTGCCTGCGCTGGAGGGAGCCAGAGACAGTAGGCTGAGCATGCTGGTGGTCTCATCTGGGAGAGGCCCCAGCAGCCAGGCCAGTGCAGCTCTGCCTGCCTGGGAACCAAGAAGCCCTGATTCACAGAGGCTGCCACAGGGGGAGCAGCAAGGGGCCTCCCCCCGGAGCTTAAGGACTGAAGGCAGCAAAGCAAAAGGGACCAGGATCCTTAAGGATGCTCTGTGCTCATTTCATTTCACCCCATGCTTTGCTGGCTGACAGCAGAAGGCAGTCGGTTCCTCTCTGAAGAGTAATAATTTTTTTTCGATTGCCCTCTGGTTAGGGTGCAGTTATAAATCAGAGTTAATATATGGACCTGGGTGCATGTGCAGAAGTGTGTGGGCCTGTGTGGTGCCCTTGACTGGGGGTGTGTGGCTGCATGTGTGCGTGTGCATGTGTACCACGTGGCAGGTATGTCTGGGTGTGTGCTTATGAGTGCATGGTAGAGTGGGTATGGAAGCGTGGACTCAGGCTTGTCACTTCATTGCTCACCTGGATTGGGACAAGGTGTCTGAGAAGCTTATGGTGTTGGCCACGTGTCTGTAACCAGGACGATGTAGCACAGCCTTGCCCCATGTGGTGCCCCGGATGAGAGGATTCCCTTCTGCCCGTTCCCTCTCTCCCTCCTGCTGCCCTGACCAGAACTGACTCCTGTAGTTGCCCAATTTGGGGTTCACAGTGTCTGATTTGGTGGCATCTTATTGGTGATCATCCCTCCTCATCTCCCCCTTGTGAAATAAATACATGTGAGCCTTCCCAAAGCAGCTTTGTTTGATTCTTGATTCCTCCAAAATCCATTTCTCCAGGACTGGGTGGGTGGTCCTAGGATGGGCAGAGGGCCTCTTTTGTCTAGGGATTTGGTCTTATCAAAGGCAAAAGCCCTCACACATGGAGGCCGAGACAAAGCCAGCCTGCACCTGCCCTACCCCAGCCCCTCCAGGGCAGGACAGAACTTGACATATGGCACCAGTAGGTTTCTGCCCCCGGCAAGTTCACTCTTGTTTCTGTGAGACTGAAAAAATGACAATGGAATGATCTTGGGGTGAAAGGGTTTATACCCAGCTTTATTCTCATGGTGGCAGGTCAAGCACTAGAATCCCGTCTGCCTCAGGGCAAGTCTGCGGGCAGCAAGCCCGTCTCTGCCTCGGGGCTTCTCGGCCTCATCTCAGTCTGTCCTCAGTTCCACCACCACCACTCTGCTCTCCTGCAGCTGCGCAGCCCAGAGCGCTGGGCGGAGCTCTTTATACAGCGCCAGCCATAACATATTGCCCACATGTGTGCAGTGAGCAAGCCAACCAGGGTCAGGTGAGAATCCTGGCCACAGGAATGTTCCCTTTCTCTACAGGCACTCACTTACCAACCCTTGTGGTGATGCTGGCTTAGGAGGGTCAGGCTAGTGCAGAAAGCCATAAGGGAGAAGAGGGGCAGGGGTGGCCTGGTGGAGCCATCCTGACCCGCCCCTTCTGTGGCCATTCAGCCACTCCCACCTCTGGAGGCCATGGAACCTGTGGTGGAGGCATCTGCCCCTCTGTTCATGGGAAAGTGAAATCGTAAAAGACACTGGGCCTTCTGTCACAGAAAGGCAGATGGCAAGCAGTCCCAGCAGGCCTGAAGGTAGCGGGGGTGGCAGGCTGGGGATAAGGCAGAGAAGAGGAATGAATGAAGGCAGACCCAGAAGAGAGAAAAGACGGCAGGGCCCTGGGGGAGGCTGGGGTCCCTGTCCTCTACGGGAATTTGGAAATTTCAGAGACTCCATCTCTGCACAGGGACAGCAGGCAGCAAGCTCCAAGCATCAGCCCAAGACGACCTCAGCAAGTTGGAAGGGGGCACTATGCGTAGCTAGGGCAGGATGATCCATCACCACCCTTCACTCCCAGCCAGCACAGGGGTCGGCGCACAGAGGGGCCGAGCTCTGCAACCTCTCTGTGGCTCCCACTGTCCACTCTGCCCCCTCCCCCCAGCGCTCCCCAGTCCTCTGTCTGGTGGCCATTTCCTTCCCTTTTCTCTAATTTTTTCCTCTCAATTTATATGGCAAAAAGTATCACAGATGGTTTCCCCATCAAAACCCATGTCTTTGAATCTGTATGTGTCATTTCTCAAATGCGTTCTTTATACTTTATTCTGGTGGCTAGAGAAGAGCCTGAGAAGCACAGTTTGGGCCAGAAGCCACTGTCGAGGCCACTCCAAGCCCTGTACTTGGTCTCCTAAAGCCGTTTTTCTCATCTGATATCTTCCCACTGTTCTGGAGAAGTATCCCAGGTTCACAAAGGGCAGAAGTCAGGCCCAGCAGAGGAGGGGACTCTCCCAGGGCTGTCCAGGGAGCGAGTTTTCCCTGACTGGCATACCATTTCTCCTCCTTCCACTTGGCTTGAGTGCTGCTCTGAGAGAGGCTGGGTGGCAGCCAGGGTGGGGGATGTGGATGGGCTTTGGAGGGGCCTGGAGTCTGTGGGGGGGAACCGGGTGGCCCATGAGGTCTGGGACCGGGCTCAGCTTCCCAACCCTGCTCATTGCCAGCATGTCAGCCTCGTCCCTTGATTTGAGCTCCAGATCAGCAGTTGGGCTGGCAGGACATCAGCTTCTCATCAGCTCCCTCTTCCTCCCTCCCAAATCATGAATCTGAGTCTCTTGCCCACTCTGCTTTCTCATTTATCAGTCAAGTTTCATAGACCTGACTATAGGGATTGGTGGTGAACCCGAAACTCCACAGGTGCATTCCAGTTCAGTTCAACAAGTGTTTTTGGACACCTATCTCATGGTCAGCTTTTTCAGACTTCTTGGAAAGAAGAAGGGAGGAAAGGGAGGGCCTAAGGAAGGAAGGAGATAATATCCTGCATAGCATGCAACGCAACATGGTGAACAATGACTATAATTACCCCTGCCCCATAAGCTCATATTTGAGAGAAGAAAATAGACACAGTAGGTTGGACCTCGTTACAGGAGCCTGGGCTGTCACGGAATGAGTTCTACACCTATTAGCATAAATAGGATCTTGACATTATTAGCATAAATGGAATCTTGGCATTATTAGTATAAGTAGGGATCTTGGCATTATTGGCATGAATGGGGATCTAGGCATGTGGGTGGGTCCCAGTGTTCTTTCCCCAGAGAGGCTCCAGCTGATGGGAAGATCTTGCAGGTGTGGCTCCCAGCTTGAGCTCACTGCGCCTACTGACGTGGTTCCCAGCGCTGAGTGCCAAGGCACAAGGAGCCAGGCCGAGTAACAGAGCCAGACAGGGATCATTGGTGCTGCTGATGGTTCTAGAATTCAAGAGATTGTCAGGCCCGGCCAGCTACTGTCTTCAGCATTACTACGTGGTCAGAGGGTTTATAATATGCCAGGATCAAAATATTATCTAATCCACTCTCTTGTTAGATGCCTACCTGACTATCCAGGTAAAATCACTCACCCCATCTACATATCCAGGTACCTGCTTGATAAATTCTAGAGATGGGTTGTTTTAGGGCAGAAAGCCCTTTCTGACTGTGAGTCAAGCAAAGTAACCTCCCCCTCCCACTGTGCAGCTTTGCAGAGCTCCAAAAACAAGATTAACTGCCTCTTACAGTCTACAGCACACCTTATATTCAGTGCCCCACCCTGAAGGTCTAATACTGCTGATTGTAACTGAGAGAGAAACCATTTTATTCCATTGGCAGTAAATTTACCAGTGGACAGAGTTCATTTTTGCCACCCGGAGAAATGGTCACCTTTCTTGGCTAAGGAAGCTATGTCCCATTTTGCCTCAGGATTGGGCATAAATGGTTAAAAATGTTCACATAGTGTTTCTTAAGTAATAGATGGACTCCAAGAGAGGGGAGAAAAAAAAAGTTCTCACAGAGCCTCAGGGTTGACCTAATTTATTTTTTACTGTAGCATTTCTCAAATATGTATAAACATAAAATGGCTTTTACTCATGGGTTTGGTATAACTATAAAATAAAAATAAATTTACAAGTCAATACAAACAAATCTACAGTCAGTAAAACTTAAGTTTACAACCTTCGTTCAGCTGGGTGGTGGCTTGGCTTGGGGAAATCAAATTACGGCCACTTCAGTTTTACAGATGGTACCAGCTGCTCTAGCAGAAGGCCTCCTGGGCTTGTGATAATTTGATTCTGCCACCACTTTGTGGTGCTCCAGGTATTTCTGAAACATTTATTCACCATTTATTCATTCAACACACATCTACTGAACATCTACTACCTGGGTACAGTGAAAGACACTAGTAAGCAAAGCCGGTAGAAACCCTACTTTCTAGAAATCTATGCTCCATTGGCTTCTGGAGGGGTAACCATGCCTATATTAAAATCTCCACTCTTTCCTTCACTTTCACCTGTGACAATTGCTGTAGAACTTTTTAGCGTCAATGCTCTCGTGACACAAGCACAAACCCATGTCCTAAATTCACTGTCAGTGTTAACCTGGTCACCCAAATATTCCAGAATATGTTTATATTAATTTGCAGATAGTTATCAAAATGAAGACACACCATTTGGGAGTCTTATCCATGTCCTGCGGTTGCAGGAGTCAGAGAACCCCCAGGTGCCCGTGAAGCGCCAGATAGAGAAGCACAGCCTGAGTCCCTGTGTGTGCTGGGTCCTCTGAGCTTGTTCCAGAGCTGGACAAGGACGAGGTACCCACACGTGTACGGCTCTCATCCCTGTGAGGAAAAAACTACTCCCACAGGGGCTTGTTTTCAACTTTTGCTTTTCTTTGATGGCTCCTCTTTGCATCATTTCCAAGCTTGCTACAAAATGTGAAAAAGATCAAAATCTCATAACTGCAAATACAGGATTTTTTTTTCTTCAGTTTTCATTGTGGTACAGATCCTCTTGGGCAGGGCCTTGGAGAGTGTTGGTCAGGGTTGGGTTTAGGGATTCTTAGTGAACGTCATCATTATCAACCACTAATCATGTCACCGAATACTTAGTTCATGGGTAGCTAACGTTATGAATCTTCCCTTAGTCCGAGGGGTCTGGGCTCACTTCCAGTGTGCAGCTTGGGAAGGCAGGAGAAGCGGCATTTCCAGTGGCCATATCAAAACAGACACTGGGCAAGTTGGGGAAGAGCATGAACTTAAGATGTTGAAGTTTCTACAGAGGCCTTTGGTAAGTCACTGGTTAGTTATAAGGCAGGGTGTTTGTAATCCTGCCATGCAGATAACAGAAAAGAATATGCAGGCTGCTCAGGTTTCAAAATTTTCCCCATTTTGCCCTTGAAAACACACCAAGGGAATGAAACCTCCCCATCCCAGCCCAAGTCACCCAACCAGGCCTCTGGTGCCCAAGTTCACATCTCTGAACTTCTTTGCATCTTTGCAGAAGCCCGGACCTCTCTAACTCAGAAATGTGAATCTGAATCAATGTTTGTCTATACATTTCCTCATACAAATGAGCCTTCAAAATGGAAGAGTTTAAATCAAAAGCTATTTGACTGCATAGCTGTTCAGTGAATCCATGCTCCCCCACCCACCGCTGACATGCCCACACCACTCTGCTATTATACCCACTTATTTGAAGAGTACCCCCAACTTGGCACCAAGGTGGGAACCGGGGGAAAGCTCTGGCTCCATCATGCACTGACACCATGTATCCTTGCCCCTGCTTCATAATTCAGATTCCCTTTGCCCCTGGAAGCCCAACCCTAACCTACCATGAATTTCCACAAATTAGTGAGGTTTTAAGTGTGTCTAGGGCTGTTTCCAGAATTCTTTCAAGGATGGAATTGCTGCCTTGGCCCCTGCAGTGAACCTGCATTTCTTTCTGGAGAGTTTCTATAAGTTTATCAATAACCAGCACAGTGCCCCGCTCAAAGCAGGTGACAGAGCAGAGGAAACCTGCACTCTGCAGGCGCCTGGGGAAACAAGGCCAGAAACTCCTAATTCCCATCCGCAGCCTGGCCCTGGCACTGGTGGAGAGCCTCTGCTCTCCTAGCAATCCCAGAACATGTGACAAGCTCCCAGAGGCATCTTATTAGACAAGGCCGGGCCTTGACTGCTGTGAAATAAATATGAGTGATGACAGCCTGCTGTCTCTGAGGCGGATTGTTATGGTGGGAAGTTCTTGTTTCTTTTGCCTTTTGTTGAAATGTGTATTCCTAAGTTTTTCGTTAAAAAATTGCAATGGGCTTATTTTAGGTCTGGCAGTGAGGGAAGGAGAAGAAGCTATCATAGACTCTTGTAGTTTTAAATTTTCCCCATGGGAAGAGGCAAATCCCAGGCACAGAAGAATTCCAAATGAATTATGTAGACACATCTAAGGAGTGGGGAGCAGAACTATCAGTCCTTAAGTGTGACTTCCTTCCAAGGAATACCGTATGGAAAGGGGGAAAGAATAACTTTAAGGCAGAAGAACTGGACAAACACTGCGATAGCCAGGTGATCAAGGTCAACATCAACAGCCACAAATCATGTTGCAGGATGTACTGCTGATACAATGTGATGAGCATAGCCCTTCAGTTCCATGGTCTTCCTCCAAAAATCTCACAACCACACTTGAATCATTAAAGAAACATCAGAAAAATCCCACAAGTGGGGCATCCTATCAAATACCTGACCAGTACTCCTCAAAACTTCCAAGATATTAAAGACAAGATTTGTTTGAGAATATGTCACAGTCACGAGGAGCCTTAGGAGACATGAAAAGTATATTAATGCAGTATCCTGGATGGGATCCTGGAACAAAAGAGGATATTGGTTAAAAAAAAAATTAAGAAAAAACGAATATGCTAGGGACTATAGTTAACAATGATATATCAATATTGATCCATTTAATTATAACAAATGTATCATATTAATGTAAGTAAGGTGTTAATAATATGGGAAACTGAGGGGAGCATGTTATGAGAACTTTGTATTATGTGCTCAATTTTTCTGTAAATCTAAAATGGTTCTAAAGTAAGTCTACTACTACTTAAAAAGAACCAAACACAGTGCTCCATAGGCACTGTTTCATCTACTCATCTCAGGCACTGGATGGCAGGGTCTGAGAGGAGGCTGTCTGTCTGCCCCCAAGATAGCACTGCCACTCTCATTATGAGCTATAACAATGGAGCAGTGGCCTGGGGGCCTCCTTCAGCAGAGCCATAAAAGTGCAATGATACAGACAGTTTAGTCAATACCATTAATGGCTATTATGGAAAAGCCAAGCAGTTAGATCTGTGGGAATCCACCTTATGTGCCCTTAGGGAGTAAGAGGATGTATCAGAGACTGAAGGCTGCCTACCCAATCTCCCCTTCTTCATTGGTATGGAAACCTTGGTATTACTTTGTGCAGCAAGGTGTTCAATGAGAAAACCACAATTCCCAGCCTCCCTTGCATACAGGGTGACCAATGAGAGGTAAGTGGAAGTCATTGGGTGGAGCTTCTAAAAATGCTCTTTAAAAAGACTCATTCAGCTTAGAGACCTTTGGCCCTTGTCCCCTCCTTTCCATACTGCTTGGAACATGGTCACAATGGCTGGATCTGCAGCAATCACACTGTAATTATGAGGTGACTTTGAGAACAGTGCAGCAGAAAATAAAGGTAACTTGGGCTCCTTATGAAGCTGCTGTACTAACTCTGGGTTGCCTACTTAAGGGTTTCTTTACATGAGAGAAAAAAATAAAGTGAAAAGTAAATATTTTGTTTATGCTACAGTTATTTGGGTTTTATGGTATGTTCCATTGAGCCTAACCTTTCCAGATTCAGAAACAAAATTTCCACTGATTCAGGAAACCTGACTCAGGATGGCCTGAGATGGCTGGTGTGGTGGTTTAGGCCTAAAGGGGCAGAGGTATTGTATGGGGGAACCTTCCGGAACTCAGATTTTTGCAAGTGAGTTAGGAATAAATCAACCACTTTAGCTTACAAAGAGCACTCTGTGAAGCAAGCCTGAACATTCTGTAAAATCCATGACCTGAACAGCAGCAGACCTTGAGAGGGAAGAGACTCCCAGGCCTTGCTCGGTGGCAGCAGGACAGATGGGGCAGGATGAAATAAGACAGGCAAGAACTTCTCAGAGACAAGTCCCTGACAATTTTAGCATCAGGAAAGGTAACCCAGAGAGGAAGAGCTAGTGCCAGGCTACCTGTGACCTGTGTGTACTGAGGCTTAGCTGGACCTATACCACCCATGTCCGTTTTCTCTAAGAGGAAAGCTACCGTGACTAGATATAGTTCCTAGTCTCTGTTGACAGAAGGTGGGACCATGTGGTTACATTTTCCTCCAAAAGACTGTTAATGGATGTGATGGGTGTCTTTTGGGGGCTGAGTTTTCATGAAATTAGGATTGCCTCTACTGTGCTCTCTTTCCCCTTCTGGGCTGGATGTAGACAGCAGTTGGGGTCTTAGAGGATGGAATGACTATATGAAGGAGACCCTCTCATTGACCTGAATACCAAACAGGGATTGTTTTGTTGAGCCATTACATGTGTGGGTCTATTTGTTACTATACTTTCACCTACCCTAGCTAATACAAGGTATTTTATACATTGTATTAGTGATCTATTGCTGCATAACAAATGGCCCTAAAGCTTAGTGACTTAAAACAATATTTATAATCTCAGTTTCTGGGTGTCAGCTTCTGAAGGCAGCTTAGGTGGGTCCTCTGATTCAGGGCCTCCCATAGGCTGCAATTAAGGTGTTGGCTAAGGATAGAGTCATTTAAAAGCTGGACTGGGGGAAGATCTCCTTCCAAGATCCATGGTGGTTTGACTGAGGCCTCAGGTCTTCCCCATGTGACCCACTTTATAGGCCTCACAACATAGCAGCTTCATCAGAAAAAGTAAGAATTCTGCAGAGAAAAAGAGCTAGGAGGACAGAGATCACAGTCTTGTGTAATATACCCTCAGAAGGGAAATCCCTTCCCTTTTGCCATATTCCTTTTGCTGGAAGCAAGTCACTAGGTCTGGCCCAGGCTCAGGGAGGGGCTACAATAAGGCACTGGATGTCAAAGAGGCAGCAATCACAAAGCTGCCTACCACAATATTTAGGCATCACAAGAACCCTACTGAAATCCACTATTTAATCTGATTTGGTGAGACCCATTTGAACAAGGAAACTGAGATCCAGGGAGGTTAAGTAGCTTGTCCAGTAACTGGTGACTCGGGTCAGCAGTGGTAGGCGGAGAACTGGAGAATCCAGGCTGCAGGTGCGTGGGGTCCAGCAGCGAGGCTGCCTGAAGGAGCAGCCCACCGTCCAAGAGCCTGAGAGGCTGCCCACCCGCTACAGTCCCTCAGCAGAGTGCCTGCTTTCGCGAGGTGCAGCGCAGCACCCAGCCCCAAAGAGCAGCCTGCAGCCTTAGGCGGGAATCCTGAGGGTGTGTGCATGGCGGGGGATGGGAGGTGGCACGTGTGCAAGAGAGAGAGGGAAGTAGAAGGCACAAAGAGAGACAAAAGAGACATAAATAGAGAAAAGAACAAACGCAGAATGACAGGGAGAAGTAAACAGAGAATTGGAAGTGGAAATGAGAGAATCCAGAGAGACAAAGAGACAAAAAAGGTGACAGAGAAAAATAAAGAAAACGTAAGAAGCGAAGGAGCAAGAAAAGCTCGAGAGTGGGATTGGCAGACAAAAAGAAACGCAGGCAGAAGCGAGCAGGCTGATGGCTCCAGCCCGTCTTCTCAGGGGAGGCGCGCGGCCAGGCGGCAGGCTCTCTTCGCCTGCGTACTCAGCGCCCCCTGGTGGAGAGCTGAGTGACAGTCCTCAATGGCCAGGACCCCAGTACCTCTTAAGAGAACAGGGGCTTGAAAGGACCCGGAACTGTGAGCGTTGCCCACGGCTCGGTCTGGCCCTGGTGTGCGGGCGGACTGGTTGCCATAGTTGCCAAGGACGGCGGCACGGTGTGCAGAAGGGTGGGGTGGGGCGTCGGTGGTTGGATGTTTGAAAAGATGCTGTCTGGGCCCCGCGGAAGTCCTGCTGGGTAGGCGTCTCAGAGCTATGCTTCTGCACCCCCTGCCGGCGCCTGACGTTGATTTCCACTGCTCCTTCCCTCTGAAGTGCGTTCAAAAAAAGAAACTAGGAGATTGTGACACTTGAGTGATTCCTCAGGGACTGGGGAGGTGGAGACCAAAACTCTCTGGCACTTTCAGGAACTCTCAGGCCTCTGGTCTGAGGGGGCACCAGCCCTGGGGTGACCTTGACTGTCCTGGCATTTGAGGGCCTGCCAAGGGCTTTTCACTTTTTCCATGCCATAGAGCCATAGCCCTTTTGACAGTCTACAGAACCCTTCTTAGACTAACATCTTAGAAATGTGCACAATAAAGCACCTAGGATTACTCAGTTCTATAGGAAGATACAGATGTTATGATCTAGAAACAGAGATATCTTTTTATTAATACATTAAATAAAATGTGTGGTGGGTCTAATCACTATACTTTCAAAGTTGTATAACTATAAATATCATTACAAGAGTATTGCAACAACTAATTTGTCATAAAACGATGTGCAATTCCAATCAGGTACAGGGACTCTTCACCTGCTGTGGTTTGTCACATACTTCAGAACTGAAGGAAATGCTGAATTTCATTTAGAGGTAAAAACAGCTAAGGGCATAGTTATTTTCCCATCCAAGCTCACAGACTCCCTGAATTCTGCACAATGAGTCCCTGGGGGATCCATGGACCTGAGGTTAAGAAGTTGCAGAGAGAGAGAGAGCTCTTGTCCAGATCTTAGCTCACCAAGGCACCGCCTAACGCCACACAGGGCTTCTTGGAGCCAAAAGGCACACAGCAGTTCAATGGATGGGTCCCCTGGTCACAAATAATAATAACAACAATAATACCCTTTGATAGACAGAAAAAAAATGGTGGCCCAAATATCTTATTTGCCAACACCATGCAGAGGGCTTCGTCTCATTCAGTCTGTCTACCCCAAGCCCCATAACGAGCCCAGATAACTAGACAATACCCAGAATAGTGCTGATTTCCTGGGTAATCACAGCCAGCTCCCATACCCAGGTCCCTGGAGTGGACAGGTCAGGAGGAAGTCCGGGAACCTGCTCTGGGAAAGCACCTGCAAGAGGCCCTCAGTGTAGAGTTCATTCTGGTAATTGACTCCACCCCCTTACTCTCTGCTCCCAGCTTTCTTGGTTATGTGTTGAACCAAAGATGCTTGCCTGTCACATACTTTGGTGACTTAGTTCTGACATGTTTCTCTAATTTGACCTCAGATCAAGCATTTGGCCCCATGGTATATCTCTATCTCTCTAACTACAGGTAGGAAACACTTTTGTCCTCCTCTTGGACCCAGGAGGCCTGCCTGGTAGAGCCTTTCCCAGCATGTCTTCCTGCAGGCAGAGGAAAATTATGAGGGTAACAGATGTTGTTGGCCACCCACCTGGGTCTCTCGGGCCTCACACATCTATTTGCTTAGGCTGACTTCCAAATGCCTGTACCGGCATCTCTCTGTTCCCGGGCCTCTGGCAACCACCAAACAATGCCGGACAGAGTCTGTAGAGTCATGTATAAATACCAGCTTCTTCACTGCTCAAGTGGGAAAATTATGAGCTATCAGCTATCAGAATTTGGGGAAGCCATCCAGGCCCTTTCCCTGAATCTGCCCCACAGGATTAAGCTCCAGTCATTCACGGTAGTAGTTGGCATAATCGTCTGCCTTCCTGCTCGCTGGTTCCCTGCATGTCCCAAATAATCTGCACTTAACGTCTTTGTCTGTCTGAGGGAAACCAAGCTGAGACAAACAGTTACATTCACATCTGGAAAGCTTGTCTCTGGGGAAAAAGAGGTGGGGGTCTGGGGGCAGAGAGCTGGTTCAGAGTCCTTTCATGTTTGAGGAGAATCACAGCTAACCAATGCCAGCCCTGAACCCCACACCCAGGCCCTGAAGGCCCTCTTTATAGAATTGTGAGGGGCAAGGGGCTCTTTGGTGGGGTCTTTCTAAAGCTTCCATGTATGTGCTTATCAGCTCAGGACACTGTGGATGTATCTATGGGTCAGGAGGAGAATTCCTAATACTTTAACCTTCTTCAAGTCTGGGGAAAAGAATTTCTCTCCTCCATGTCCTCAGAGGTACTCTGTTTACGTTCTTCCTGTAGGATAGCTAATGAAGACCCCTTCATGAGTTCAGGCTTTTAGCAAGAATAAAAGCAGTTGGCTTCAAGCACTTCGCTTAATGACCTGCCATAATTCACCCCTAAGGCAAAGCTGTATTTAACCTTCCAGAAAACACAGTGAAGGGATGGATTGTCTAACTCTGCACACAATAACCACATCTGTGGTCATACCCTCTGGACACAATAGACCATTTGGGCCACAGGGAGAGGATCAACTCTTATTGCTACAACCAGAGCCCCAAGGTAGCCAGGAGCCCGGGGCTGGTTAATTCTGTCCCTTGGAGCACCTGGCCAGAGGTTACTGTGCCCACATTCCATAGATGGGTATGGCAAGGAATATCCCGACCCACATAAAATTGCCATTGGGACAGGCAAATGTGCTCAAGAAAAGTTCTAAGGTTAAATATGGAATTTGAGGCACTACGGACACCACAAAGCGACCCTCAGGGAGCTGCCACTGCGTAGAAGGGCCTAAGAACTTTTCTGGCCTCGTGAGCCCCGCCTGGGTCTGAAAGCTTCCTTCTCAAAGGTTCTGGTGCAAACACTGCTGCAGTGCCATCTAGTGGGCAAGAGGCAAAGTGTCACAGCTGAGCGATCCTCCAACTGGGAGTGGAACCCCTTGCTTCCAGGAAACGCTCACCAAGACGGGCACATTCTCCTCGGCTCTACTCAACTTTAGACAGGCTTCTTCCTGACTCTTGGCCCCTGACCTCCCTTTTCTTAGAGCATTCACTTTAGAAAAGTTGTCATTAGAGATTCTTTCCCTGCCCCTTCGAAATGTGTATAAATCTGCATCTTCTTGCCAATTTTACAACACAGGAATGCCTTTTTCAGAGCCTGGAAGCCACCCCTTTGAACTCAAATCATCAAGGAAGACAGCACCCTTATCTCCCAGTTTCTGGGGGACGGGGAAGGGCCCTAATTTAATGGATATCAATTAGCAAACACAGATGGCCTAATCACCGTAGCCCATCTGCAAACTCAGGACTAACTCCATGTGCTGGACACATCCCATGGATGGACCTCCCCGCCAGCACCCTCCAGTACTTCTCCACTAGCTTACCGCAGTGCTTAACAATCGCTCTCACCTTTTATTTCAGCAGAGTTGAGGTCAGTCTCTCTCCCCTATTGCAATAGTTTTGAATAAAGTCTGCTTCGCATGTTCAGTTTTGTCTGATGCAAATTTTCTTTGACATTAATCACTCAGCTCTCCTGAGTCCCCTCCCCAGGGCAGGTAGCCCACCCCAGGCAGCTCCAGGAGGCTTTGGGAGCAGCAGAGGTGCTCCTCACCCGCCCTGCATTCATCAGAGTAGGCCTTCTGTGCATGCTCTCCCAGGCTTCTCCTACCGTCAAGCTTCCCCAGCTCAGGCCATTGCCTGCCAGGGCAGCCCCTCTACCATGGGTACAGAAGTCAGGAGCAAATCTTCCGGGCTGCTCTGGGAGAAGGTGTCATAGGCAAGATCCTTATTGATTCTTTTTTCCTTTGAAAGCTATCTTCTCTGTTATCTTGGGATTCTGGGTGGAAGGAGGGTAGTCAGATGTCAGGACACTGTCTTGATCTCATTCTCACCCCAATCTGCTCCAAGGGTTCCTCCTGTACAAAGAGGCTGTGATCCTGAAACAGGCACTCAGCCCCCCACGCCCCTCTCCCTGGGATACCTGTACCTTGTACCACTCACCAGGGCACTTAAAAAAATATATCAGTCACCCACAGTCTAAGCTTCAAGTTTCCTGGCCCCCAGTCTCACATATCAACCATAAGTAACAATTCTGAAAATTAGGTAGATAACAGTTCTATGAGAGCCATCTCTAATTTCTTCAGATAACGTTGAACATTTCTTTAACTCAGTGGTCAATTTGTGGTACAGTGTTCACTGAGAAGTTTGAGGAACGTGGACCTGCCTTGAACCCCTTTACAAACAGGGCAGAGAGAGATGTAATCCTGGTGAAGGCACAGACGAGGTGCTGCTGGCTGGGCCAAGTCTGACTCAGGTGCATCTGGGACCTGAGTTTTATTCATTCCAAGTTTTAGGAGTGAAATATATGAATGTGCTTTTGTGTGGGTGACTTTGGCTGGGAGGAAGCATGAGTCAGGAAAACTGTTTTTCTCTTGACATTTGCCTCAAATCTTTTTAAGGCAGGATGTTCTGACTTGAAGGTTTTCCATAGTTTGTGCCTGTCTTCAGGGGTGCATGGATGAGCTGCAATTTGTATCAAAATGGACTGGACTTAAAGCTCAGGGTCTCAGAAGTGCAGAGGTGCACATTGTTTCTCTATTTGATTTCCTCTTTCTCTGGAACTTCTGTGGCCAACAGGAGGGATGGGTGGACAAGTGACAATAAGCTTGACAGTTCATGGTGACATAGTTCACTTCAATTCAAAAGCAAATTTTTTAGGTAAATGGGTAAGTCAAATTCAAACTTCCTCTTTCATTTTTGTCTTCCAGTTTTACTGAGCTACAATTGGCATATAACATTGTACTAACTAACCCAAGGTGTACAACATGATTTTGATACCTGTATATATTGAAAATGATCACTACAATAAATCTAGTTAACACCCATCCCCACCCAGTTATAATTTTTTTCTTGTGATGAGAACTTTTAAGGTCTACTTTCTTAGCAACTTTCAAATATACAACGCAGTGTTGCTAACTCTAGTCCCCACGCTGCACATGACATCCCCAGGACTTAATTATCTTATAACCGGAAATTTTTATCTTTTGACCACCTTCACCTATTTCCTCCATTCCTCACCCCGCACCTCTGGCAGCCACCAAACTGTTTTCTGAATCTATGAGGTCAGTTTTTGAGCTTCCACATGTAGATGAGATCATACAATACTTGTCTTTTTCTGTCTGACTTGTCTTACTTAGCATAATGTTCTCGAGGTTCATCCATGTTATCACAAATGGCAGGATTTCCTTCTCTGATATGGTTGAATAGTACTCCATTGTATGTATACAATATATACCACATCTTCTTTATCCATTCATCCATCAGTAGACCCTTAGGTTGTTTCCGTGTATGGGCTACTGTAATAATATTGCAGTGAACATGGGGGGTGCAGATATCTTTTCCAGGTAGTGATTTCACTTCCTTTGGATAAACCAGAAGTGGAATTGCTGGACCATATGGTAGTTCTATTTCATTTTTTGAGGAACTTCCATACTGTTGTCAATAGTAGCTGCATCTATTTCATTTTTTGAGGAACTTCCATACTGTTTTCAATAGTAGCTGCACCAATTTACATTCCCACCAACAGTGCACAAGGGTTCCCTTTTCTCCACATCCTTACCAGCACTTGTTATCTCTTGTCTTTTTAATAATGGCCATCGAACAAGCGTGAGGTGATACCTCATTGAGGTTTTGATTTGTGTTTTCCCTGATGATTAGTGATATTGTTCATTGCTTTGGAACATTGAACCTTCTCATTTGACAGGTGAAGGAGGGACCCGACAAAACCAAGAATTAAGGATTGTGGGAGATGAAAATACATTGGTTTATTTTCTATGAAAATGTGACCTGTTGTTAAACAAAATGTTGCATGTGTGTCCATTCGGGGGGAAGAAGAGTTCAAAACTTTCATCAGATTCTCAAAATATCAAATTACCAAAAAGTTAAGAATTGCTATTTTAGGCACCTATCTGGGTAGTCCTGACAGTGTAATTTGCCCCATACATTTGTAAATTGTGTTACAGCCTCAATTTATGAAAACTAACATAATTACTTCTTGCTGTCAGGACTCCACTCTTCACCTCCCAGTGTCTTATTAGGACACATGGGATGATATTATTACCCCAACTTTATAGATGGAAGCCAAAGCATTTATTTTCCCCTCCATCCAGCAGGTATGCCTGTGGACACTTGGCCTTGGGGCCTGGAATGTCAGACTAAAAAAGGCTTTGAAAAATATCTTGGCCAATCCTGTTGGCTTTTAAGGGAGGAAATAAAGCTCCAAAAGAAGGAGGGATGTGTCTTCCCCTGCTGCATCACTATTGGTACAGAAACAAGACCTATCAATGGACAGGACCAATCCTGGAGGCATGGCACAGAGAAACAGATGGCCACCCATCCTGGAAACAGAAGCGCCTCTTGCCGGTTTCCATACCTGAAAAAGTTGTTGCCAAATGTAATTGGCACGATCCAGGTCTGACAGAAAACTAAAGAAGGGGGGATTAAAATGACATTAATATATTTTTTAAAACACAGCTCATGAAACTTCTATAAGAAATCTCTTCTCAAAACAAATCAAATACTTTGGCATGAAAAACCCTGTCTTGGAAACAATCCTTTTCCTGAGCCACCAGCTTCACTTGTTCAGTAAATGCCAACAGCATCAGGATATGCTAAGGGAGGTTTTCCTTCAAGTTTCATGTCAGGCAGAACAAACTTCTTTTTCACTTTTCTTTTCTGTTTAGTGTTTGTGATGGTCCCTGCTGGCCTGACAGTCAACGCCTGTTAGTTGCATTGTCTTCTTTCTCCTTCTCTCTCCCCTCTTTTCTTTTTCTTTTTCCCCCATGGGCCACTGCTCAGTGTTGTGAACCCATGTGTGGCCTTTTCATAAATTACTGGAGTGTGTTTGCTCATGTCTCTGGGCTTGACCTTGTCACCATTGATCAACTGCTTGTGGCATAACACAGCGGACACCTAGTCCTTCTAAAAGTTCCGGCCGATGGCCATCTGACTTGCTCCTGAGTATTTTCATTTACATGGACTAAACTGAGTTGTCTATGTGTTTTAAAAAACCAAAGGTTTTAAGGATTTGATTTGGGCATAAAACTGAGTTATTTCAAAACTTCGGTTGGAGAAGCCTGGTGCCTCTGGCTTGGCATGACAGGAGCACTGGTAGTTCTCAGTATTGCACTTGGGGAGTGATAAAAATTTCAGATTCCTGGGCCCCATCCCAACTCTCCTGGTCAGAACCCCCTGGGCAGATGCCCGAGGAGCTCTGCTTCTATCAAGTTCCCCAGGGACCCCTACACCAAGCCTAGCACCTGCTGGTGGAAATCTTGGACTCTCATGGCTCTGGGAGGGTGTGACTGGGTGTGTATGTTTTGGGGAGTATGCAGACAGTGTGAGGGAGGGGGCATCTTTTCCTAGTCTTCAACTTGGCCCCTCTGGCAATCAACCTCCCCATGATAATTTGAGGGCAGTTCTCCAAACCTATCACTTGGTCTGACCACTTGGATGACATGAAAGTGCATTTCCTGGACACTCAGGGTTTTCATCTCTGATCAGTGTGAAGAGTGGAGTCCTGACAGCAGGTATAGATTTGTGAAATAAAGAAAAGCTGACCGCATACTGGGGACCACCGAAAAGACTTCTAAGGCCTAAGTATTGAAAGTTTCATTAACTCTGAGCATTTCAAAATGGCCACCTTTGGAAACTTAAACTTTCTTCATCTCTAGTAACATCCGTTAATTAAAACCAAGTTAAAAACTAAACAATTTCATATCACCATAACCACATCTGTTCTCCTTTGCTGTCTGGGTTCCTGCTCAAAGACATAAGATAAGCAAGAATGTGCGGCCCTCCCCTTAAAGCCCTTCGGTGTTGTATATTGGCCCCAATCCTTACGTTAGATTCATGCATTTTATGTAAATGGAACATACCCCCTTTGAAATTCTGTCTTTCTTGCCCATCTCCCCAAGAAAAAAGTAACTTTTGTATGACTTGGACTCCTTGAAATATTTCTCCTACCCATGGGAATTAATGTTTCCAGGTATCAAAGTCCTGAGCCAGGCTCAAATAAAACTCCATCATTATTTCAAAGTGTGTTAAATGAAATTTTCATCAACAGATTTCCTCCCCTTAGGGCTTACTGGAGGCCAGTGGTCCCAGTGCTTTCCTCACAATCTGCCCCGTACTTGCTGGGTGACTGCAGGACAGCCCTTCTCTCTTCAAGAGCTTTGCGAAGCTCCCAAGCGGTATATGGAGTAAGCCCACCACCACCACCCCTGCAAGACCCTGGGTCAGTGACCCCCAGATTACCCCTGCGTTCCATTATTCACAAGATGGGCTATCAGGCTCCAGAAAACCTGTAATACTCAAAATTATGTAAAATTATGTTTTATTTTATTTCAATGCACAGATACCAGTGAAGGGCTGTGCCTGAAGACTTTTGGAAAGTGCAGGGCTTCAGGCCACACAGGCTTGCTGAGTTAACTCTTTCCTGGACAGACAGGCAAGGCAAGAATTACGGTCAAAATCCAATACCCAGGGAACTGAGATTGAAATATGACAATGTCACAAAGGATAAGACAAGAAATGTGGGTTTCCTACTGCCAGGTCAGTGCTCCTGCATGCCAGAGGGTACAATTCAAGACAGGGGGTATGTGTGAGGATGGGAGTAAGTGAGATGAGCTGTGGGCCCAGCGAAAGCTGGAGATCTTGCTAGTGGAAGAATCAAGCAACAGGCAGCAGCCTGGCTGTCAGGTGCCTGTGGGGGTGGCAGGCAGGGTCAAGGTGCTGAGGGCCCCGACCTGCAGTGTGGGGAGAGAGGACTGCTCACATGACTAATAGGACTTTGGTCTACTAGGTCGGGATGCTCTCAGGCATCAACAATTGCAGCATTTAAGTAAAAATGAGGGGAATATAAGGTTCTGGTTTCTAACTCAGGAAAACAATGTGTATGGAAGACCCACTCAAGGCAGCTTCCCAGTGAGTCTGAACAGGATGGTGAGCTTCATAATCCACAGTGGCCCAGAGTGGCCGTGGGCTTGCCAGGCCTGGAGGTTGGCAGGATCATAAAGCCCCCTGCACTGCTGGCCAAGGTGCCCTTGTTATGCTCTTGCAAGAAGGGATGGCCCTGGTAGAGAAGGGAAGAGATGGGCTGAGGAGCAAATAAATTCCAAGAGCTTCTCAATGAACAGAGCAAAGGGCATTCCTGATGGGAGGACACCACCCCTGCCGTCCTGCAGCCCTGCTGGAGCCTCTAGAGCTATGGCTTAGCTACAGTGCCGTCCTGGGGGCAGATCCATGCCCCTGCCTTGGGGACTAAGACTCAGCAATGCCATCAAGCTTCTGTCTCTCACTGCCAGCCTCCTGAAGCACCTGGCATCACACAGCTTGCGTGCTTACTTCCGTATCTGCTTCGATCATTGTTCCATGTCTATCAGGATCCCTGAGGATCTCTTAGGGAGTGTCTGAGGGCTGCACTAATGCTTTGGTTAAGAGAGTGTTGTGTGGGAAGGGCTAGAGGGAGCTCAGTCCTCTCGAGGTTCTTCAGAGTCTAGGGTTGGGTGGTTTACATTGCTTTAATTTGATTGCCTGTGTGGCTGGGGCAGGGGTGTTACAACGTTCACAGAGCTGTTCTAAACCCTACAGCTAACTCAGTTCTTTTCAGTTGTGGTCCCAGAAGCAGCATCAGAATTTCCTGGAAACTTATTAGAAATGCAAATTCTTGAGGTCCCTCCAAGTCCCCCTGAGTCAGAGATTCTGGAGGGCGCCCAGTTCTCTGGGTTCCGATGTGCACCTAAGTTTGAGAATCACCGAGCTGCCGTTTAACCTTCTAGATTAAGCACAACCCTGGAGTCCTCTTCAGGTATGAAAAACCCCTTAGATGAGTGTGGGAGGTAAGTCCTAGTGTTCAGTGTGGACCAGTGCAGGGGGCTTCAGCAAGGACAGTGGTGTGGGGAGCCCAGAAGCATGCTACCATACAATGTCTTACCGTCCCAGCTTGCCGAGTGTTAAGCCATTCACTGCATGATTCACTGATTCTCCATAACATGGTGCTTCTCTGTATAAGTAAGGCAGGAGCTGTAAGCTCCATGGGACAGGGAAACTAAGACCAGAGGGAAACAGAGTGGAGGCCCTGGTGCAGGTGAGGCAGATCCTTGCTCTCTGTGGCCAGGAGGTTGGCTTGAAGCAGAAATAGGTGGGCTGTACCTCTAGCGGGGTCACAGCGGACTGGCAGGTCACGTGGTGGCCCCCAGGGCTCAGGCCCGCACCCAGCCTGGTGCCAGGCCTGTGCAGATGGCAGAGGGCAAGCCCACGGCCTTGGCCCACATGTGTATGAGGACGCAGGGCCCCTGTGCTGGCGACAGCAGAGGCCCGCCAAAGGTCGCCTTTCTTTGCTTCTCTGGATGCTGAACTGTGAGAGAAGTTCCCTGTAGTCACTGCTTCGGCCTAAAACACTCCACCTGGAATTCCTGGATTTTTTTTTTAAGGGAGTGTTAAGTATTATTTAATAAAGACAAAAATCATGCACAGCGCAGGATCCAAGGAAGTGTACCTCAGCAACAACAAGCGCAGGGGCTACACGTGCACAAAGCCCGGCTAAGCCGTGCGGGGGTGTTGAAGGCGCGGCGCTCGGGCGCCAGCCCTACGGCGCAGACGCGGATGCTCTCCCGGAAGCGCCGGGCGCGCGCCGAGCCGCGGGGCAGAGAGAGCTGCCTGCCGCTAGAGGGCGCCCGCCGGCCGGAGACCCGTCAGAGGCTGAGCGCGCCTGCTCCCCGCGGAAGGGCGCCACCGCCGCTGCCCTCACTGTCTCCGCAGCCCTCGCGCTCCTGGCCAATCAGGCCAACCCTGGTCGGCTCCTTCCGCGGCCACGGCAGGTGGGCGCTTGTCCCTGGCGCGCTGCGGCTCGGGCGCCTCCTCCGTGCCCCACGCCGGCCATTTCTTACGCGCTCTGGTTGGTCCCAGAGGCTCCTTGCTGGAGGATCCCGCCGTCTGCCTGTTCTCTGCCCTCCCTGGCTTCGCACTTTTAGGGAGGACACCTGGGAGAACTGGGCACCGTGACTCGCAGGGAAGCTCCGAGAAGCATTCGCCTCGGGTGCTGATGTGCGCAGGCTGCCGGTGTGGGCAGAAGTCTGTGCCGGTAGACAGAGGGTCGTTGCCAGCCCGCGTCTGCCTTCACTCTCCCGTGACGGGGAAAGCAAGTGACACAACGCCAGTAGCAGTCCCATCAGCACCGCGTCCCCCTAAATACCAGGCACGAGGCCACAGAGAGGATGTAGACAGGGAACCCTCTCTGGGACAGGGGCCTCTGAAACTCCAGCCCTGGAAAGGCCCTCTGTGTAACCACAGGCAGGTCACCGTCTTTGGGTGCTTGAGACCCCATCTGTGCAGTCCTCATTTTAGGTTAGGATTTGCTAGGTCACTGGGAAAAATATCAATAAGCGCACGCTTTGAATAAAGGTCACCCAGGAAGAAAGAAGCAAGCAAGAGAGAGGAGAAAGCCATGTGCCAAAAATCCAATCTTGGCCAACCCCCTGTTATGCCACGACCTTGTGGACAAAGTAGTTCTCCTTGGTGCCAACTGCTGGCCTTTTGGTACCTAGTCCCACCCGTGGGCCTCACGCCTCACCCACCCCATGCTCTTCCCTCCTTTCCCTCACACTGTGTTCTTAGAGCTTCCAGAAACAGCCTTTAGTGGAACAGGGAGCAGAGTAACCCCAGCACCCCTCCAGCCTGGTCTCTGCCACAGATTCCCTGGGACTTCCCCTCTCTGAGTCTCAGTTTCCCCATCCACCAAAAAGCTTCTGACAATTTCTAAAGTCCCTCTCTGCTGAGGTTTCAAGAAGTCAAGTAGTCCAGGTCCTCAACCATCCCTGGTTCAGACAGATTACAACCGCCTGGGGACCTTCAAAATTTTACGGTTTGGGCACTAGCACTTCACCCCACTCATGCCATTCTGATGTCTGCAGAGCTCTGTGTCAGCACTTTTTCAAAGTTCTCCTGATGATTCAAGTGTGCAGCCAGGGCTGGGAATCTGTGGCATCTAACTCCTGGTAATAAATAGTTGCATTTTCATAGGAGACTCCTGGAAACTGAACTGGAAACTGAAAAGTTCCTACGCAATTAGTCTCTAATGGTGACATAGCAGGCATGGTGCAGGCATGGAGTGATATTTGGGGCAGCCCCGTTCCAAGGCTTGTGAGCCTGTTGAGCCCCTCCACAAGCTCTAGGTGAGTAATACCCATGACAGGCAGAGGGGCTCCTTCTCTCTCCCTCTGCCTCAATGGCCTTTTCCTCACTCTTCCTGACTGGCTCTCCCCTCCCTTCTTCATGCATCCTCCCAATCTGATACCAACTGTATTGACAGCTTGTTAGTAGCTTCCACCATCTGGAATGTCTTTCCTGCTTCAGTCTTTTCTCTCCAGCTCCTGTTTTCTTAAGGACCTTCCTTCTCAAGACAATGTCCCTGTTTGCCCTTTCTCAGTCCATAGCCTAAGTTGGCACCTAGAATCCTACTGCTGAGGGTTAGGAGCTCTAAGTGGTGAGTCCAAGAGTGGGATAATCTCTAATAGTGACATTTCATGGACCACATTCCAAGCAAACTCATCAGCATCCTGATTGCCTCAGACCATTCTGGGAACTGAGATTATGCTGCTGTTAGGATGCTGAGGGAGAAGCTCTGAAGTTGGAAGCAGGGCCATAATGTGGGGGTCCTAGTTCCTGCCTCAGCTGTGCCGGTAACTACTTGGTTAACTACCTTGACCCCTTCTCTTGGGGCCTCAGGGTTTTTACTTATAAAATAAGGGGATAAAAGAAAAGTATTTCTTTCAGTGCTGACATTCTGACTTTTAAGACTCTCTGTAGCATATCCTGGGTTCAGAGAGGGCAAAAAGGCTTTACAATTCAAAAAAAAGGAGCTGAAATGGTTGAAATGTATTCTATAATTATTTGAGTGCCTCTATGCCCAAGATGCTGTTGTAGGTACTGGGAATATAGTAAACTCAAGAAGTCCCTTCTCTCATAGGGCTGACAGTGTGGAAGGAAGCTTGACATTGGGTTTGGGGGCCTCCAGCTGCATCCTTCAGGTCCTGGCAGACGGAGGCAGTGTAGGGCTCTGCAGATCCCACAGAATAGTAGAGAGAGGTGCTCAGTCATGGGAAGAGGTTGAGGGAAATAAAGTACTGGTAGGATCCTCAAGCTAGAGAGATAAAAAAAGGGGGCTCCAGGCACAGAAGCCAACAGTTACCAGAAAAACTGCTACCAAAGGTATGATCCTCCAGTTTTGCAAAAGTCTATTTGTTTTTTGTAGATTTTTTTTTGTAGATAATTATTTTTTATTGAAGGGTAGTTGACACACTGTATTACATTAGTTTCAGCTGTACAACACAGTGATTCAACATTTATATACATGATAATTCTAGGTACCAGCTATCACCATACCAAGTTGTTACAATATTTTGACTATACTCCTTATGCTATACATTACATCCCGGTTACTTATTTATTTTACAATTGGAAGTGTGTACTTTTTTTTGTGTGTGTGTGAGGGCATCTCTCATATTTACTGATCAAATGGTTGTTAACAAAAATAAAATTCTGTATAGGGGAGTCAATGCTCAATGCATAATCATTAATCCACCCCAAGCCTAATTTTCATCAGTCTCCAATCTTCTGAAGCATAACGAACAAGTTCTTACATGGAGAACAAATTCTTACATAATGAATAAGTTACATAGTGAACAGTACAAGGGCAGTCATCACAGAAACTTTCGGTTTTGCTCATGCATTATGAACTATAAACAGTCAGTTCAAATATGAATATTCATTTGATTTTTATACTTGATTTATATGTGGATACCACATTTCTCTCTTTATTATTATTATTTTTAATAGAATGCTGAAGTGGTAGGTAGCTACAAGATAAAGGTAGAAAACATAGTTTAGTGTTGTAAGAGAGCAAATGTAGATGATCAGGTGTGTGCCTGTAGACTATGTGTTAATCCAAGCTAGACAAGGGCAATAAAACATCCACATATGCAGAAGATTTCTCTCAGAACAGGGGGGGTGAGGTTCTAAGCCTCACCTCTGTTGATCCCCAATTTCTCACCTAATGGCCCCCCTGCGACTGTGCCTGACTTAGGTTGTTCCTCCCTTAAGGAATCTTACCCGTCTCTGGCTAACCAGTCATCTTGCGGAGCCATACAGGGAAATGTAAAGTTGGTAAGTGAGAGAGAAGCCTTATTGTTTGAAAAGGTTAGCTTTTTACTTCTTTGCATATTTATGCCCTGTGGCTTCTATGCCCAGCATTTGTCTTGAGGTATCTTTACCACTTGGAGGAATTATGATACTCGGTAAATTTGATATGAGGCACGAATTCTATTTAAGAGTTGTAATTAGGAAGGAAGAAGAAAAGCTATAGAAGTAGCAGGCAGAAGAAAATATGGGAAGACTGATTATTTCTTTGACATATCTTCTTGTAGAGTAACTTCAGCATGGATAGGTTTTAAACTACTAATTAAATTGCGCACACACATTAACATAATAGGAGTGTAGTTACATAACCAAAGCATACCTGTAATAACCAGCCATCTCCAGTGAAACCAAGAAAAACAGTTAGGTACCTTAGGCATTTGTGAAAACTTATATATGATATGGTGGATATTGTCCAACTGAACTTGAACAGTCTGAGAGAAATCAGACAAATTAAAACAACCCATTCCTGGGGACTGTTCACATCCCATATGTTCTTTTAACAGTAAATAGTCTGTAGTTGTAAGATTTTGGAACACTACAATTTGCACTTCTCCTAATTCTTGGTTGAGTTCCAACAGTATAGATCCAGTCAAATTTGTTGTTTTACTGTATGCACAGGCCAGCTTAGATAGCTCCTTCTTCATTCCCATGGCAAGTCCAGGAACTGGTGGGATGAGTGCATCTACACCTGTAGCAGTGTGTGGATCTTTGTTGGGGTTTCTTGATGATCATCTTCTGGCATGAGTCTTCCAGAGAGTGCTGATGTTGGAAGTTCTTTTTCATATCATATCTTAGTTCATTTTCGGGGTAGCCAAATTAGGCTTTGATCCTCTGTATAAACACAAACAGACTCTTTGCCTTCACTTTTATATGCCCTTTATACCCTTGTGTAGAACTCATTGGAGGTCACCACACAGGCTGCCTTTTTTTTTTGGCATCATTAATCTACACTTACATGACGAATATTATGTTTACTAGGCTCTCCCCTATACCAGGTCCCCCCTATAAACCCCTTTACAGTCACTGTCCATCAGCATAGCAAAATGTTGTAGAATCACTACTTGCCGTCTCTGTATTGTACAGCCCTCCCCTTTCTCCCACCTCCCCATGCATGCTAATCTTAATACCCCCCTTCTTCTTCCCCCCCTTATCCCTCCCTACCCACCCATCCTCCCCAGTCCCTTTCCCTTTGGTACTTGTTAGTCCATTCTTGAGTTCTGTGATTCTGCTGCTGTTTTGTTCCTTCAGTTTCTCCTTTGTTCTTATATTCCACAGATAAGTGAAATCATTTGGTATTTCTCTTTCTCTGCTTGGCTTGTTTCACTGAGCATAATACCCTCCAGCTCCACCCATGTTGCTGCAAATGGTAGGATTTGCCCTTTTCTTATGGCTGAGTAGTATTCCATTGTGTATATGTACCACATCTTCTTTATCCATTCATCTATCGATGGACATTTAGGTTGCTTCCAATTCTTGGCTATTGCAAATAGTGCTGCAATAAACATAGGGGTGCATTGGTCTTTCTCAAACATGATTGCTGCATTCTTAGGGTAAATTCCTAGGAGTGCAATTCCTGGGTCAAATGATAAGTCTGTTTTGAGCATTTTGATGTACCTCCATACTGCTTTCCACAATGGTTGAACTAATTTACATTCCCACCAGCAATGTAGGAGGGTTCCACTTTCTCCACATCCTCGCCAACATTTGTTGTTGTTTGTCGTTTGGATGGCAGCCATCCGTACTGGTGTGAGGTGATACCTCATTGTAGTTTTAATTTGCATTTCTCTGATAATTAGCGATGTGGAGCATCTTTTCATGTGTCTGTCGGCCATCTGTATTTCTTTTTTGGAGAACTGTCTGTTCAGTTCCTCTGCCCATTTTTTAAATGGGTTATTTGTTTTTTGTTTGTTGAGGCATGTGGGCTCTTCATATATTCTGGATGTCAAGCCTTTATCGGATCTGTCATTTTAAAATATATTCTCCATACTGTAGGGTTCCTTTTTGTTCTATTGATGGTGTCTTTCGCTGTACAGAAGCTTTTCAGCTTAATATAGTCCCACTTGTTCATTTTTGCTGTTGTTTTCCTTGCCCGGGGAGATAAGTTCAAGAAGAGGTCACTCATGTTTATGTCTAAGAGGTTTGTGCCTATGTTTTCTTCCAAGAGTTTAATGGTTTCATGACTTACATTCAGGTCTTTGATCCATTTTGAGTTTACTTTTGTATATGGGGTTAGACAATGGTCCAGTTTCATTCTCCTACATGTAGCTGTCCAGTTCTGCCAGCACCATCTGTTGAGGAGACTGTCATTTTGCCATTGTATGTCCATGGCTCCTTTATCAAATATTAATTGACCATATATGTCTGGGTTAATGTCTGGATTCTCTAGTCTGTTCCATTAATCTGTGGCTCTGTTCTTGTGCCAGTACCAAATTGTCTTGATTACTATGGCTTTGTAGTAGAGCTTGAAGTTGGGGAGTGAGATCCCCCCTACTTTATTCTTCTTTCTCAGGATTGCTTTGGCTATTCAGGGTCTTTGGTGTTTCCATATGAATTTTTGAATTATTTGTTCCAGTTCATTGAAGAATGTTGCTGGTAGTTTCATAGGGATTGCATCAAATCTGTATATTGCTTTGGGCAGGATGGCCATTTTGACGATATTAATTCTTCCTAGCCATGAGCATGGGATGAGTTTCCATCTGTTAGTGTCCCCTTTAATTTCTCTTAAGAGTGACTTGTAGTTTTCAGACTATAAGTCTTTCACTTTGGTTAGGTTTATTCCTAGGTATTTTATTTTTTTGATGCAATTGTGAATGGAGTTGTTTTCCTGATTTCTCTTTCTGTTGGTTCATTGTTAGTGTATAGGAAAGCCACAGATTTCTGTGTGTTGATTTTGTATCCTGCAATTTTGCTGTATTCTGATATCAGTTCTAGTAGTTTTGGGGTGGAGTCTTTAGGGTTTTTATGTACAGTATCATGTCATCTGCAAGTAGTGACAGTTTAACTTCTTCTTTACCAACTTGGATTCCTTGTATTTTTTTGTTTAGTCTGATTGCCGTGGCTAGGACCTCCAGTACTATGTTAAATAACAGTGGGGAGAGTGGGCATCCCTGTCTAGTTCCTGATCTGAGAGGAAATGCTTTCAGCTTCTCGCTGTTCAATATAATGTTGGCTGTGGGTTTATCATAGATGGCCTTTATTATGTTGAGGTACTTGCCCTCTATTCGCATTTTGCTGAGAGTTTTTATCATGAATGGATGTTGAACTTTGTCAAATGCTTTTTCAGCATCTATGGAGATGATCATGTGGTTTTTGTCTCTCTTTTTGTTGATGTGGTGGATGATGTTGATGGACTTTCGAATGTTGTACCATCCTTGCATCCCTGGGATGAATCCCACTTGGTCATGGTGTATGATCCTTTTGATGTATTTTTGAATTCGGTTTGCTAATATTTTGTTGAGTATTTTTGCATCTACATTCATCAGGGATATTGGTCTGTAGTTTTATATTTGGTGGGGTCTTTGCCTGGTTTTGGTATTAGGGTGATGTTAGCTTCATAGAATGAGTTTGGGAGTATCCCCTCCTCCTCTATTTTTTGGAAAACTCTAAGGAGAATGGGTATTATGTCTTCCCTGTATGTCTGATAAAATTCCGAGGTAAATCCATCTGGCCCGGGGGTTTTGTTCTTTGGTAGTTTTTTGATTACTGCTTCAATTTCGTTGCTGCTAATTGGTCTGTTTAGATTTTCTGTTTCTTTCTGGGTCCGTCTTGGAAGGTTGTATTTTTCTAGGTAGTTGTCCATTTCTCCTAGGTTTCCCAGCTTGTTAGCATATAGGTTTTCATAGTATTTTCTAATAATTCTTTGTATTTCTGTGGGGTCCGTCGTGATTTTTCCTTTCTCGTTTCTGATACTGTTGATTTGTGTTGACTCTCTTTCTCTCTTAATAAGTCTGGCTAGAGGCTTATCTATTTTGTTTATTTTCTTGAAGAACCAGCTCTTGGTTTCATTGATTTTTGCTATTGTTTTATTCTTCTCAATTTTATTTATTTCTTCTCTGATCTTTATTATGTCCCTCCTTCTGCTGACCGTAGGCCTCATTTGTTATTCTTTTTCCAATTTCGATAATTGTGACATTAGACCATTCATTTGGGATTGTTCTTCCTTTTTTAAATATGCTTGGATTGCTATATACTTTCCACTTAAGACTGCTTTTGCTGTGTCCCACAGAAGTTGGGGCTTAGTGTTGTTGTTGTCATTTGTTTCCATATATTGCTGGATCTCCATTTTGATTTGGTCATTTTTCCATTGATTATTTAGGAACGTGTTGTTAAGCCTCCATGTGTTTGTGAGCCTTTTTGCTTTCTTTGTACAGTTTATTTCTAGTTTTATGCCTTTGTGTTCTGAAAAGTTGGTTGGTAGGATTTCAATCTTTTGGAATTTACTGAGGCTCTTTTTGTGGCCTAGTATGTGGTCTATTCTGGAAAATGTTCCATGTGCACTTGAGAAGAATGTGTATCCTGTTGCTTTTGGATGTAGAGTTCTATAGATGTCTATTAGGTCCATCTGCTCTACTGTGTTGTTCAGTGCTTCCATGTCCTTACTTATTTTCTGCCCTGTGGATCTATCCTTTGGGGTGAGTGGTGTGTTGAAGTCTCCTAGAATGAATGCATTGCAGTCTATTTCCCCCTTTAGTTCTGTTAGTATTTGTTTCACATATGCTGGGGCTCCTGTGTTGGGTGCATATATATTTAGAATGGTTATATCCTCTTGTTGGACTGAGCCCTTTATCATTATGTAGTGTCCTTCTTTGTCTTTTGTTACTTTCTTTGTTTTGAAGTCTATTTTGTCTGATATTAATACTGAAACCCCTGCTTTCTTCTCGCTGTTGTTTGCCTGAAATATGTTTTTCCGTACCTTGACTTTTAGTCTGTACATGTCTTTGGGTTTGAGGTGAGTTTCTTGTAAGCAGCATATAGATGGGTCTTGCTTTTTTATCCATTCTATCACTCTGTGTCTTTTGATTGGTGCATTCAACCCATTAACATTTAGGGTGACTATTGAAAGATATGTACTTATTGCCATTGAAGGCTTTAAATTCGTGGTTATCAAAGGTTCAAGGTTAGCCTCTTTAGTATCTTACTGCCTTACTTAGCTCACTTATTGAGCTGTTATATACACTGTCTGGAGATTCTTTTCTTCTCTCCCTTCTTATTCCTCCTCCTCCATTCTTCATATGCTGGGTGTTTTGTTCTGTGCTCTTTCTAGGAGTGCTCCCATCTAGAGCAGTCCCTGTAAGATGTCCTGTAGAGGTGGTTTGTGGGAAGCAAATTCCCTCAGCTTTTGTTTGTCTGGGAATTGTTTAATCCCACCATCATATTTAAATGATAGTCGTGCTGGATACAGTATCTTTGGTTCAAGGCCCTTCTGTTTCATTGCATTGAATATATCATGCCATTCTCTTCTGGCCTCTGGCCTGTAGGGTTTCTGTTGAGAAGTCTGATGTTAGCCTGATGGGTTTTCCTTTATAGGTGACCTTTTTCTCTCTAGCTGCCTTTAAAACTCTTTCATTGTCCTTGATCTTTGCCATTTTAATTATTATGTGCCTTGGTGTTGTCCTCCTTGGATCCTTTCTGTTGGGGGTTCTGTGTATTTTCGTGGTCTGTTCGATTATTTCCTCCCCCAGTTTGGGGAAGTTTTCAGCAATTATTTCTTCCAAGATACTTTCCATCCCTTTTCCTCTCTCTTCTTCTTCTGGTACCCCTATAATACAGATATTGTTCCTTTTGGATTGGTCACACAGTTCTCTTAATATTGTTTCATTCCTGGAGATCCTTTTATCTCTCTCTATGTCAGCTTCTATGCGTTCCTGTTCTCTGGTTTCAGTTGCATCAATGGCCTCTTGCATCTTATCCATTCTGCTTATAAACCCTTCCAGAGTTTGTTTCATTTCTGTAATCTCCTTTCTGGCATCTGTGATCTCCCTCTGGACTTCATCCCATATCTCTTGCATATTTCTCTGCATCTCTTTCAGCATGTTTATGATTTTTATTTTGAATTCTTTGTCAGGAAGACTGGTTAGGTCTGTCTCCTTCTCTGGTGTTTTCTCTGTGATCTTTGTCTGCCTGTAATTTTGCCTTTTCATGGTGATAGGAATAGTTTGCAGAGCTGGGACAAGTGATGGCTGGAAGAACTTCCCTTCTTTTTGGTTTGTGTCCCTCCTCTCCTGGGAGAACAGCGACCTCTATTGGCTTGTGCTGGGCAGCTGCACGCAGAAAGGGTTTCTGCTTCCTGCCCGGCTGCTATGGAGTTTATCTCCGCTGTTGCTGTGGGCGTGGCCTGGCTCGGGCAGCTGCTCCAAAATGGTGGAGTCGCATTGGAGGGGGAGCGGCTGGGAGGCTCTTTATCTTCGTAAGGGGCCTCCCTGCTCCCTGCAGCCCAGGGAATTAGGGTGCCCAGCGATCCCCGGATTCCCTACCTCTGGATTAAGTGACCCACCCTGCCCTTTTAAGACTTCCAAAAAGCACCTGCCAAAACAAAGCAATGACCACAAAAAAAAAAAAAAAAAAAAATTTTTTAATCAAAAAATAAATAAATAAATAAAAAGTGGCTGCTCGTTTTTTTTTCTTCTCTGGCACCAGCCTCAGGCATCTTCTCACCGGTCTTGCTGTCCTGTTTCCCTAGTATTGGGGTCCCTATCCCTTTAAGACTTCCAAAAATCGCTCGCCAAATCAAAACAGAAAAAAAAATGGCCCCTCGCTTTTCTTATGTCCTCCGGTGCCAGGCCTCCGGTACCCTCTCACCGTTCTTGCTGCCCTGTTTCCCTAGTATCCAGGGCCCCGCGCACACACTGTGTCTGCGCTCTGGTCCGGATGGCTGGGGCTGGGTGTTCAGCAGTCCTGGGCTCCCTCTCCCTCCAGCTCTGCCTGCTCTTCTCCCGCTTGGAGCTGGGGGGAGGGACACCCGGGTCTCGCCCGGCCAGAGCTTGTATCTTATCCCCTTTATGAGGCACTGGGTTCTTGCAGGTGTGGATGTGGTCTGGATGTTGTCCTGTGTCCTCTGTTCTTTATTCTAGGAAGAGTTGTCTTTGTTATATTTTCATAGATATATGTGGTTTTGGGAGGAGATTTCTGCTGCTCTACTCACACCGCCATCTTGGCTCCACCTCTGTTTTTTGTAGATTTTATCATATTTTCCATATAATTTTATCTTCTGTAAATAAAGACAATTTTCCTTTGCCTTTCTAATTTGTTTGCAATTCATTTATTTTTCTTTCCTTATTTCACTGGCTAAAGCCTCCAATGCAAGACTGAATAGAAATGGTGAGAATCAACATCTTTGTCTTTTTCCTGATCTTAGCACAAAAGCATTCTGGCACTATTAAGTCTGATATTAACTATATGGTTTTCTGTAACTCTGTTTTATCAGGTTGAGAAAGTTCCCTTCTACTTCTATTTTGATAAAATATTTTATCAGTAATGGCTATTGGTTTCTCTTACCTGCTTTTTCTTAATCTGTTGAAATAATGATATGTTTTTCTCTTTCAGTGTTATTATGGTGAATTATATTGATTGATTTTCAATGATAAAATGAGCTTGCATTCCTGGGATTAACCTCTGTTGGTTATAATGTGTTATTTTTATGTTATTGGGTTTGATTTTTTAATGTTTATTTAAAACTTTGCATATGATTTAAAGAGGGATATTGGTCTGTAACTTTTCTTATAATGCTTTTTCCTGGTTTTAGTATTGGGATAATTCTAGCCTTGTAGAAAAGGTTGGGAATTAGTCTATTCTTTTTAATTTTTTGGAAAAATTTGTCTTAATTGGTATTAATGCTTCTTTAAATATTTGGTAAAACTAACCTCTTGAAGCCATTTGAAGCAAGAGTTTTCTATGTGGGAAGATTTTTAGCTAAAAATTCATCCTAAAAATATAATAGTGATACTACTTAAAATCAAATATCATTAGATACCTGGTATCACTGTGTAGAATCTGTGGTGATATCACTTAATTCATTCCTGATATTGGTGATTTGTGTCTTCTTTCATTTTTTCCTTTACAGTATGACTAGAGGTTTCCAATTTTATTAATTTTCAAGAAACGTCTTTTGGTTTTGTTGATTTCCTCTATTGTCTTTGTTTTCTTTTTCTTATCTTTATTATTTCCTTCTGTTTTAAGGACTACTTTAACATTTCTTGTAGTGCAAGTCTGCTGGTGATAAATTCATCTGGCTTTTGTATATCTGAAAACTCTTTGTTTTGCCTTTTTTCTTTGAAAGGTATTTTCACTAGATGAAGAATCCAAGTGGACAGGTCTTTCTTTCCAATATTTTAAATATATTTCTCCAAGCTCGTCTAGGCTGTTTCTTGCTATCTGTACTTATTCTCATTTTTTTCACTGTGTATCATGTCCTTTTTCCCCTGGATGTTTAAAAAATTCTCTTTATCACTAGATTTAAGCAACTTAGTGTAATATTTTCATGTTTCTTGTGTTTGGAGTTCATTGGGCTTCTTGGATTTATGGTTTATAGTTTGCATCAGATTTGGTAAAGTCTTTAATAAAATAAAAAGACATTATTTCTTCAAATAGAATTTTCTATTGGATGCCAGATATTGTGAATTTTACCTCATTAGTTGTTGGATATTTTTGTATTACTAACAAAATTCTTGAACTTTGTTCTGGAATGCACTTGAGTAATTTAGAAAGAGTTTGAACCTTTTGGTCTTGCTTTTAAACTTTGTTAGTTAGGACCAAATCAACAATTTAGTTTGCATTAACTTTTCCTCACTGAGGCAAGCCCCTTCTTAGTACTTTTATTGGATTGAATAATGTCCCCCCAAAAAATGCATGTCAACTCAAAACATCAGAATGTGACTTTATTTGGAAATAGGGTCCTTGCAGATATAATTAGTTAAGGTGAGGTCATACTGGACCGGGGGGTGGGTCTTAATCCAATGAGTGGTTCCTCATAAGAAGAAAAACAGAGACTGATGCAGAAATGACGGTCATGTGAAGACAGAGGCAGAAACTGAAGTGATGCAGTTGCAAGGAACACCAAGACGTGCTATCAACTCTAGAAGCCAGAAAGAGGTAAGGAGGCATTTTTTTTTCACTAGAGCCTTCAAAGGGAGTATGGCCCTGCCAACACCTCCATTGGAAACTTCTAGCCTCCATAGCTGTGAAAGAAGGATAGATTTATGTTATTCTAAGCCACCCAGGTTGTGATAACTTGTTACAGCAGCCCTAAGAAACTAATACACAATTCTAATTAATGTATTACATTGATGAATTATGAAATTCCTAATCTGGTTGTTGGAAACAGGCATTATTTGAGCCATTTTCACTCCCAGCCTCTGAAATGTCCTTATACATACATGATGATCATTATTCCACTGAATTGTGTCTGTGCAGCTCTTGTTGGTCCTCTGCCCTGGGAACCCAGACACCCTGCCATCTCCAAATGCCCAGCTCCATTTCTTCAAGTCAGTTTACACCCTGGACTCTCCTTGATGTGTAATGTCTTAGAATCAATGTTTCATATAATTTGTCCTTTCATTTGATTTTGTTGTTATTTCGTGTAGGATGATCAGTACAAGTTACTCCGTTTTGTCTCACGTATTCTTTGTTGATCTTAAGAGGTTTTCCTCTCTTTAATACATAATTCAATTGTCACTTGGCTTTAAGATTTATTTTTATGTATAATTGTTCTCTTTTTGTTATACAAATTTTGTTTATTTTTATCTTTTCTTCCATATCATTCAAGTTTTTAGACATACAGAAATATTGAAAGAAATAGTAAAATCAAGACACATGTACCCCTTAATCTAAATTCAACAGTTATTAACATTTTCACATACTTTCTTTCTCCTGTCAATCTGTCTCCCCACACCACTCTCTCTCCCAGTATGACTACTAATTCAGTTTTTTTATTATTAAAATTTACTTATTAATTAATCACTTATTAAACAGTGATTACAGCCATTCTTGTCTTTTGGATGTTCATACTGTGCCAGATTTGGTCAGTGGCATCTACTTAGTGCTGGCCCTGGTATGTCTCCACTATTCTCACTTAACTACTGGCACAAGAATATGTCCCAGACGCACTTTGTATTTTCCCAGCCCCAACTCTAGAACCAACCTGGCTCCTTAGGGTGACATTTAGAAATCAAGTCTGGCCACCAGGTGTCCTCACTGCTATAAGAGTGTCTTTGCTTCTGTGCCCTTTCTGTGGAAAAAGCTAGGGAAAATGTTAAAATGAAAACTCGTGAGTTCCTACTGACATGTCTATATCCAAATGATTATTTTTTATGTGATTACTATATAGCTTTGGTCTACTGTCACATTTTGTGGTATTTTTAGATGTTTATGCCTTTTTAAAACTAGTATTCCATTTTTAAAATGCTTTCTTAAGCTTATATCTACAATTTCAAGTTAGGAGAAATCTGTAGGCTTTTTTTCCTTCCATATAAGTTGAGGAGAAAAAGTGTCCCTTCTTAATACTTAATAGCACCTCTTACCATTTCTTTCTGGGTCTTCATTAATTTAATCTGAGACATAGAATTAGGTTTAAATCAAGGATTTCCTACTTTCTTCATGTGTGACCTTGAGAAAAATAGTTAAACTCCCTAAGCCCCCATTGTTTTACTGGTATATCAGGATTAATAATAAAATCTATTTCATATGGTTATTCTTGGGATTGAATGAGATAAAAATACTAAGCAAAGTGCTCTTAGTCATCATTAATATTATTATATCCTACTGTTCTCATGTATATATATATATATATATATATACGTATATATATATATATATATATATAAAATATTTGCCATTTAGCACTACCTCTGTTTAACTCTTCAGCTAGTCCTTTTATCTCACAATGTCTCCATTTGTGAGCTGTTAAAGTATTTTTGAATTCTCTCTCAGGTTGCTGATATACATCTTGAGTAAAGTTTTCATGTCAACATTATTTCTGATACACTATTTTTTCATTGCTTTTCCCTTTAAACTCTAGACCTGTGCTGTCCAGTATACTAACCATGAGCCACATATGGCTGTGCAAATTTCCATTTAGAATAATTAAAATTAAATAAATGAAAACATACAGTTCTTCAGTTGCACTAGTCACATTACAAGTATTTGATAGCCACATGTGGCTAGTGGCTTGTTAACTGGACAGCACAGATACAGAATGTTGCCGTCATATCATTATAGAATGTTCTATCAGACAGTGCTGATATTGACAATAATACATTGTTTTCTGATATCTAGAGGCTCTTAGAACAGTTCAGTTGTCTTTTCATTTGTAGGTAAATCACTGTTTTTTAAAGTCATTTGTTTGAAGACACATAACACTTTTTACTTTATCCTTAAAATTATAAAGATAAGTCCTTTTGTTGCCTAGACTCTTCAGTGCAGCAAAAGTTTCTTCCACTGCCTAATTTAATAGAAGTACACGGGTGATATATGAATGTAGTTATGGTGTACTTTTATAAAATTTTAAACAAGTCAATATTTTTAATTGAAATAAAACATGAAATACAGAAGTGTATAAAGTTAAATCTCCTTTATCATCCCAACTCCTCTCCCATAAATATTATTATCTATAATAATCTGTTATACATCCTTAGGCATGCTTATATAAGTAGATATTCTTAAATTCAAAAAATGTATAATTGAGGCTTTCTCTATTTGGTTGGTACAGAATTTACTGTTCTACAACTTGTTTTTTTCACTTAATAATATGTATTAGAAATCTTTCCAAGTCTACATAGATTAGTTTTTCTAAATGTTGAGAAGGTGCAACAGAATAGATATATTATCATTTATTTAATAATTGCCCTATTGATAGACTTTTGAATTTCCAAAAAAAAACTGGCTTTTCTATGTAATGCCATGATTTATATCCTTTAACACATAGCTTTATGCCCACTGAGTAGGACAAATGCCTAAAAGACAGAAGCAGAACTGCTAGTTGACAAATACATATATTTAAATTTTTTAGTAGTACTGACAAATTGCCTTCCAAAAAGACTTCTCTGGTTGATAACCCCACCAACAACATATGATGATATTAATTATTTAATTTTCCATGCTGTTATTAACACTGGATACTATTAATTATTCTTTTTTTGTAAGTTTTATGGTCAAAATTAACTTCCATATTGTCTTAACCAGATGGGTCCAACCGATAAAGTCATTACATAAACATCCTTCAAATGTCCTGATACTGACCCAGCATGCACTGCTGTTCTCTGTAGAAGGAGCTCTGAGCTCAGGGTCTCTCCATGCTCACACAACAGCATACATTCTGTCCCCCTGCAGCCTTCTCCCTGGCCTGCTTGTGCTTGTGCTTCCTCTGAGCCCTTTTACTCACCAACGTAGCCTCCCTTCCATCCTCAGGACACTCATCAAAACCACAGGGGCCCTTATGGCCTTCCTTCACCTTCACCTCTCAGAACACTTAGATTGTAGGAGGGGAGGGAGATGGGTGCTCAGTCTGCCTTCTTGCACTAGGAGTTGTGATGGCCCATCACAATTCATTTTTGTAACTAATCACCAAGGTTGCTGATATGCAAGTAAAAACACAGGCACAACATTTTATAAACATAAAGACATTATATTTTATTTTATAAAAATAAAGTACATACTCTGAACATACTTTTTATGTATTGTTTTATGAACTTTTTAAAATTTTGGTATCATTAACATACAATTACATGAGCAACATTGTGGTTACTAGAATCCCCCCATTATCAAGTCCCCACCACATACCTCATTACAGTCACTGTCCATCAGCACAGTAAGATGCTATAGAATCACTACTTGTCTCCTCTGTGCTATACTGCCTTCCCCGTGACCCCTGCTAGATTATGTGTGCTAATTGCAATGCCCCTTATTCCCCTTCTCCCTCCCTTCCCATACACCCCCTCCATTCCCTTTCCCTTTGGCAACTGTTGGTCCATTCTTGGGTTCAGTGAGTCTGCTGCTGTTTTGTTCCTTCAGTTTTTGCTTTGTTCTTATGCTTCACAGATGAGTGAAATCATTTGGGTCGTGTCTTTCTCCACCTGGCACTGAGTATAATACCCTCTAGCTTCATCCATGCTGTTGCAAATGGTAGGATTTGTTTTCTTCTTATAGCTGAATAATACTCCATTGTGTATATGTACATCTTCTTTATCCATTCACCTACTGATGGACACTTAGGGTGCTTCCATTTCTTGGCTATTATAAATAGTACTGCAATAAACATAGGGGTGCATATGTCTTTTTGAAACTGGGAAACTGCATTCTTAGGGTAAATTCCTAGGAGTGGAATTCCAGGGTCAAATGGTATTTCTATTTTTAGTTTTTTGAGGAATCTCCATACAACTTTTCACAATGGTTGAACTAGTTTACATTCCCACCAGCAGTGTAGGAAGGTTCCCCTTTCCCTGCATCCTCACCAGCATTTGTTGTTCCTAGTCTTTTCTATGTTGGCCATCCTAACTGGCATGAGGTGATATCTCATTGTGGTTTTAATTTGCATTTCCCTGATAATTAGCAATTTGGAGCATCTTTTCATGTGCCTGTTGGCCATCTGAATTTCTTCTTGGGAGAAGTGTCTGTTCATATCCTCCGCCCATTTTTTAATAGCGTTATTTGCTTTTTGGGTGTTGAAGCCTGTGAGTTCTTTATATATTTTCAATGTTAACCCCTTGTCGGATATGTCATTTACAAATATATTCTCCCATACTGTAGGATGCCTTTTTGTTCGGCTGATGGTGTCCTTTGCTGAAGATTTTTAGCATGATGTAGTCTCATTTGTTTATTTTTTATTTTGTTTTCCTTGCCCGAGGAGATACATTCAGAAAAAAGTTGCTCATGTTTATATTCAAGAGATTTTTGCCTATGTTTTCTTCTAAGAGTTTTATGGTTTCATGACTTACATTCAGATCTTTGATCCATTTTGAGCTTACTTTAGTGTATGGGGTTAGACATTAATCCAGTTTCATTCTCTTCCATGTATCACCAGCTGTTGAAGAGACTGTCATTTCCCCAATGTATATCCATGGCTCCTTTATCATATATTAATTGACCATATATGCTTGGGTTTATATCTGGGCTCTCTAGTCTTTTCCATTGGTCTATGGGTCTGTTCTTGTGCCAGTACCAAATTGTCTTGATTACTGTTGCTTTGTAGTAGAGCTTGAAGTCAGGGAGTGTAATTCCCCCAGCTTTATTCTTCCTTCTCATGATTGCTTTGGCTATTTGGGGTCTTTTGTGGTTCTGTATGAATTTTAGAACTATTTACTCTAGTTTTATGAACATTTTTATATGTTAAGTATTCTACATCTTTAAGAGCTGCATTATAATCTATTGTATGGGTATTTCATAAGTTACTTAAAAACTCACTACTCAGACATAAACTGCTTCTAATTTTTTTATATTAGGAATAATACTGTTATGAATATCCCTGTAACAAGAAGTTGAAATCATTGGATGAAAGGTAATATATAAATTTAAAGCAAAATTGACAGCAGGCATTCCTTGGATGTGCTACACTAATTTATGATCTCTTCAGCAATGATTGAGGGTGTTTCACATTTCCCAAATCCTTGTGTGTATAAAATGCAGAATTTCTTTACTCTCACATTTTTAAAACTGATGTGTAACATATATTTTAAAAATGTACAGACTTTCAATTCATGGCTTGTTGAATTTTTACAGACATTTACACCCATATTACCACCAACAAAGTCAAGGTGTAGAATATTCTCAATATCCTAGAAGGCTCCTTGTTTCCCTTTTAATACCTGCCTTCCCTGTTAGGCATAACTCATCTGACTCTGCTTGTTCATGAACTCCAAAATAATGGAATAATACACAGGTACTCTGTCGTCTATGACTTTTTAAATTTATCATTATGTTTGTGAGAATAATCCATGTAGTATTAGCTTTTTTAAGTTGAGATATAATTGACATATAACATTATATTGTTTGGATGTACAACATAATGATTCAATATTTTATACCTTATGAAATAATCACCACAAGTCCAGTTAACATCACATGGTGTTAGCTTTTCCTTTTTTCCAGTTGTGTACTATTCCACTCTGAATCTATCACTATTTATTCATTCTCCTAGTAGACCTAACTATTTTTTCTCTCCACTTAGTGGTCGATGGACCTTTTATTTCCAGTGTCTGAGTATTCTGAATAAAGCTTCTATGAACAATCTTGTATTCTTTTGTTGGGCATATGTATTTATTTATCTTGGGTCTATATATAGAAATTGAACTGCTGGGTCAGAGTGGGTACATGCTTAGCTTTAACAGATAGGGCCAAATAGTTTCCTGGAGAGGTTTTACCCATTCATACTGCACCAGAAGTGATGTTGAGCACTTTCTCATCTGCCTACTGGTCATTTGTAAGGTGCCTTTTTAGTCTTTTAAGTCATTGGGCTGTCTTTCCTCTTTCTTGATAGTGTTCTTTGGTGCATAAAAGTTTTTATTTTTGAGAAGTCCAATGTACCTGTTTTATTCTTTGGATACTGGTGCTTTGGTGTCATAACTAAGACAATGTTGCCTAATCTAAGGTCATGGAGATTTAAATCTATTTTTTCTTCAATTACTTTTATAATTTTGCCCCTCACATTTTAACCTTTGATCCTTTTTTGAGTGAATTTTTCTATATAATGTAAAGGAGGAGACCGATTTCATTCTTATTCATGTGGATAAATAATGATTTATTAAAAAGACAGTTGAATATCCCCACTGAATGGTTGACATGCTTGTCAAAATAATTTGACCATAGATGTATGGATTTTCTTATGGGCTCTTTTCTATTCCATTGATCTGTATGTCTATCCTTATGCCAATTCCACACCTTTTTGATGACTGTGACTTTGTAGTAAGTTTCATAATTGGAAAGTGGAGTCCTCTAATTTTGCTCTTTTCAAGACTGCTTTGGTCACTTAGGGTCCCTTGCATTTTCCATATGAATTTTAGGATCAGTTTGTCAATTTCTGCAAAAAAAGGAAATGGAATTTTGTTAGGGATTTTATTGAACCTGTATTTGGGGAGTACTGCCATCTTAGTAATATTAAATATTAAGTATATTACATTAAACACATGAACATAGGTTGTCTTTCTGTTTGGATTACTAATTGTTTTAAACAATGTTTTATAATTTCTAGAGTGTAAGTCTTACACTTAATTTGGTTAAATTTATTTTGAACTATTTTCTCCTTTTTGATGTTATTGTAAATAGAATTTTTGTCATTTCATATTCATATTTGAACTGTTCATTGCTAGTGTATGTAAATACAATTAATTCTTATATATATCAGTATTTTATATATATCAATTTTGCTGAATTTATTAGTTTTAATACTTTGTGTGTGTGTGGATTTAGGGTTTTCTACATGTAAGACTGTGTCATCTGAAAACAGAAATAGTTCAATTTTTCATTTATAACCTGAGATGACTTTTCCCCCCATGCCCAATTTCCTTGGCTCCAACTTCCAGTAAAATAATACATAGAAGTATCAAGAGTGGACATCCTTCTCTTGTTTTTGTTCTTAGGGGAAAAGCTTTCAGTTTCTCACAATTACATATAGTTTTAGCTGTGAGTTTTCTCTAGATGCCCTTTATCAAGTAGAGAAAGCTCCTTTCTAGCCTTAATTTTCTGAGTTGTTTTTTATTATCATGAGAGGGTGTTAGATTTTATCAAATAATTATCCGGACTCCATTGAAATCACACAAAGTATATTTTTCAATCACAATGGAATGACACCAAATCAATAACAAAAGGAAAATTTTAATGTTCACAACTATGTGGAAACTAACCATCATACTCCTAAACAACAAATTTCAAGGAATGTATTAAAAGGGAAATTAGAAAATGTACTGAGACAAATAAAAGTGAAGACACAACATACCAAAAATCCATATGGTCAACATTTGTTATTTTCTTTTTTTTTTTATATTGATAATGGCCATGATAATGGGTGTGAAACAGAATATCATTGTTGTTTTGACTTGAATTTACCTACTAACAAATGATGTTCAGCATCTTTTTATGTGCTTATTGGTCTTTGGTTCTTTGCAGAAATATCTATTTATGCATTTGTTTTTAAATTGATTGATGTTTGGTCTCTAGTTGTGGGAGCTTTTCTTCCATATTCTGGATATTAACCTGTTATCAGAGATGTGATCTTCAAATACTCGCCCATTCTCTCATTCTGTGGGTTGTGTTTTTACCCTCTTGATAGTGTCCTTTGATGCACAGATTTTAATTTTGATGAAGTCTAATTTATCTATTCTTTCTCTTGTTGTCTATGCAGTTGGTGTCACAGCTGAGGAATCATGGCCAAATCTAATGACATGAGTATTTTCCCCTACTTTTTCATCTAAAAGTTTTATAGTTTTAACTTTTTATTTCAGGTCTTTGATATATTTTGAGTTAATTTTTGTACATGGCATGTGGTAAGGGTACAACTGCAATCTTTTGCATGTGGATATCCAGTTTTCCTGTACCATTTGTTGAAAATACAGTTCTTTTCCATGAGTGGTGTTGGTACTGTTGTTAAAAATCAATTGATTGTACGTGTGAAGATTTATTTTGGGGCTACTTATTCAATTCCATTGGTCTATATGTCTCTCTTTATGCTAGTACCATACTGTTTTGATTACTATAGTTAGTAAGTTCTGAAGATGTTCTGGCTATTTGGGGTCCCCTGAGATTCCATATGAATTTAAGGATACATTTTTTCTTTTCTGAAAAAAAAATTAAAGCACCATTGGGATTTTGATTAGGGATCACACTGAATCTGTATATCACTTCAGACAGTGCCATTGTATTAACAATATTAAGTCTTCTAATCCATGAACACAGGTAGTCAGCCCTTTTATTTATGTTTTATCTCATTTCTTTCACTAATGTTTTGTAGTTTGCAAATCTTTTACTGCCTTCTTCACACTTACTCCTAGGTATTTTCTGATGGTACTGTAAATAAAATTGTTTTCTTTATTTCCTTTTTACACTGTTCATTGCTAGGGTATAGAATGCAACTGATTTTTGCATGTTGGTTTTGTATCATTCAACTTGGCTTAATCCATTTATTAGCTCTAACATAGTGTGTGTGTGTGTGTGTGTGTGTGTAATCTTTAGGGTTTTTGCACATAAGATCATCACTTTGGTGAACAGAAATAATTTAACTTATTTCCAGTTTAGATGCCTTTTAAAAATTTTTCTTGCCTAATTCTTCTGGTTAATACTTTCCCCACTATGTTGAGTGGAAGTGATGAAATTGAAGACAATTGTTAATTTTGTCTTGTTCCTGATTTTAGGGGAAAAGCTTTCGTTTTTCACTGTTGAATAAGATGATAGCTGAGTTTGTCATATGCCTTTACCATATTGAGGAAGTTCCCTGCTATTCTTAGTTTATTGGGTTTTTTTAAATCATGAAGTGTTAAAAAACAAAATCATGAAGTGTTAAAAAACAATTTAAAACATGAAGTGTTAAAAAACAAAATTAAAAAATTTTGTCAAATGCTCTTTCTGCATTAATTAAGATGATCATGCATTTTCTCCTTCATACTATTAATGCAGTGTATCACATTGATTTTCATATGCTGAACCACCTTTGCATTCCAGAATAAATTACACTTAGTCGTGATGTATAATCTTTTTGATGTGCTGCTAAATTTGGTTTTCTAGTACTTTGTTGAGAATATTTGCCTCAATATTCTAAGGGGTATCAGTCCATAGTGGGTTTGTGTGTGTGGTGTCTTTGTCTGGTATTGGTATCCAGGTAATGCTGGCTTCATAGAATGAGTAGGAAGTATTCTCTCTTCAATGTTTTAGAAGATTATGAAAAGGATTTATGTTAATTCTTTAAGTACATGGTAGAATTCACCAGTGAAGCCTCTAGGTTTTTAAGTTTTTATATTTTTTGATTACTTATTTAATCTCCTTCTTAGTTTTAGGTGCATGCATATTTTCTATTTCTTTATGAGTCAGTTTTATAAATTATGTATTTTAGGAGTTTTTCCATTTCTTCTAGGTTATCCAAATTGGCAACAAATTGTTCAAGGTTTTCTCTTATAATTCTATTTATATAAAATTGGTAGTGATAGTGTCACTTTAATTTCTGATATTAGCAATGAGAAACTTCCCTCTTTTTTTTAGCCAATCTAGATCAAGATTTGCCAATTTTAAAAAATCTTTTCAAAGAACCAAGTTTTGGCTTCATTGTATTTGTCTATTGTTTTTTATTCTCCATTTCATTTGTCTATGTCCTAATCTGAATTATTTTCTTCCTTCTTTTACCTCTGGGTTTAGTTTACTCTTATATTTCCAGTGCTTTAAGGTACACATTTATGTTACTGATTTGAAATCTTGTTTTTTAATGCATGCATTTACAGCCATCAATTTCCCCATTAGCATCTTATACATTTTTGGAATGTTGTGTCTTCACTTTTATTTGTCTCAGTGCATTTTCTGATTTCCCTTGTAATATAGTCCTTGAAATTGGTTTTTTAGGACTGTGATGGTTAATTTCCACATAGTTGTGGATATTAAATTTTTCCTTCTGTTATTTATTCCATTGTGACAGAAAAATATACTTGGTATGATGTCAATTTTTAAAAATTTATAAAGACTTGTTTTGTGTCCTAATATATGGTTTAACATGAATTATGTTCTCTTTGCACTTGGGAAGAAAATGTGTTCTGCAGTTTTTGGATGCAGTATGTGTCTGTCAGGTCTACTCAGTGTACAGTGTTGTTCAAATCCCCTGTTTCCTTGTTGATCTTCCTTGTGATTATTTTATCAATTTTTGACAGTGGGGTACTGAAGTGTCCAGCTATTACTGCAGAACTGTGTATTTCTCCCTTCAATTAGGTTTTTGCTTAATATATTTTGGGGCTCTATTGTTAGGTCTGTATATGCCCATAAATATATTTTTGCTGTATTGAACATTTTGTCAATATATAACAATCTTCTTTGTCTCTTGTAAACTTTTTAAATTTAAAGCCTATTTTTTTCTGAGACTAGTATGGCCACCCAGCTTTCTTTGGTTCCTCTTTTTATAGACTATCATTTTTCACTCTTGCTTTCAACCTCTTTATATTCTTTGACCTAAGATAAGTCTCCTATAGAAAACATATAGATGGATTCTGTTTTATTATCCAGTCTGCTCATCTTTGCACTTTAAAGAAGATTTTACTTCATTTACATGTAGTGGGATTACTGATGAAGAAGGATTTGCTTTACTATTTATTTCTTTCATGTATCAATTATAAGTTTTTTGTACTCCAATTCTTCCATTATCTCTTTTTTTGTTATTTTTTTATGGTGTTCTATTTTGATTTCCTTCCATTTTCTGTAATTTTTAGTTCTTTTCTTCATTATTCTGTGGGGATAATAATTGCTATCTTAAACTTACAACATCCTAGTTGGAATAATACTAAATTAGTTTCAATGGCATGCAAATACACTATTCTTACACATTTCCTTCATTCTCCCTGTATATTTTTATTTATTTATTTACTTATTTAATTCAATTTTTTATAAAGGTATGATGGATATACACTCTTATGAAGGTTTCACATGAAAAAACAAAGTGGTTACTACATTTACCCATATTATCAAGTCCCCACCCATACCCCAATGCAGTAACTGTCCATCAGTGCAGCAAGATGCCACAAATCCACTGTGTGCCTTCTCTGTGCTACACTGTTCTCCCCGTGATCCCCCACACCGTATGTACTAAACATAATACACATCAATCCCCTTCTCCCTCCCTCCCCACCCACACTCCCACCCCCTTCCCCTTTGGTAACCACTAGTTCATTCTTGGAGTCTTCTAAGTCCGCTGTTATTTTGTTCCTTCAGTTTTGCTTCATTGTTATACTCCACAAATGAGGGAAATCATTTGGCATTTGTCTTTCTCTGCCTGGCTTATTTCACTGAGCATAATGTCCTCCAGCTCCATTCATGTTGCAAAAGGTAGAATTTGTTTCTTTCTTACAGCTGAATAGTATTCCATTGTGTATATGTACCACTTACTCTTTATCCATTCATCTCCTGATGGACACTTAGGTTGCTTCCAAATCTTGGCTATTGCAAAAAGTGCTGTGATAAACATAGGGGTGCATATGCCTTTTTGAATCTGAGAAGTTGTATTCTTTGGGTAAATTCCAAGGAGTGGGATTCCAGGGTCAAATGGTATTTCTATTTTTAGTTTTTTGAGGAACCTCCATATTGCTTTCCACAATGGTTGAACTAGCTTACATTCCCACCAGCAGTGTAGGAGGGTTCCCCTTTCTCCACAGCCTCACCAGCATTTGTAGTTCTTAGTCTTTTTGATGCTGGCCATCCTTACTGGTGTGAGGTGATATCTCATTGTGGTTTTTAATTTGCATTTCCCTGATGATTAGTGGTGTGGAGCATCTTTTCATCTGTCTGTTGGTCATCTGAACTTTTTCTTTGGATAACTGTGTCTTCATATCCTCTGTCCATTTGTTAATCAGATTATTTGCTTTTTGGGTGTTGAGGAGTGTAAGTTCTTCATATATTTTGGTTGTTAACCCTTTGTCGGATATGTCATTTACAAATATATTCGCCCATACTGTAGGATGTATTTTTGTTCTGTTGATGGTGTCCTTTGCCGAACAGAAAATTTTTAGTTTAATGTAGTCCCATGAGTTCATTTTTGCTTTTGTTTCCCTTTCTTGAGGAGATGCGTTAGAAAGAAGTTGTTCATGCTTATATTCAGGAGATGTTTGCCTATATTGTCTTCTAAGAGTTTTATGGTTTCATGACTTACATTCAAGTCTTTAATCCATTTCAAGTTTACTTTTGTGTATGGGGTTAAACAATAATCCAGCTTCATTCTCTTGCATGTAGCTGCCAACACCAGCTGTTGAAGAGGCTGTCATTTCCCCATTGTATGTCCATGGCTCCTTTATCGTATATTAATAGACCATATATGGTTCGGTTTATATCAGGGCTCTCTAGTCTGTTCCTTTGGTCTATGGGTCTGTTCTTGTGCCAGTACCAAATTGTCTTGATTACCGTGGCTTTGTAGTAGAACTTGAAGTTGGGGAGCATAAAGCCCCCAGCTTTATTCTTCCTTCTCAGAATTGCCTTGGCAATTTGAGGTCTTTTGGGGTTCTATATGAATTTAGAACTATTTTCTCTAATTCATTGAAGAATGCTGTTGGTAATTTGATAGAAGTTGCATCGAATCTGTAGATTGCTTTAGGCAGGATGGCCCTTTTGACAATATTAGTTCTTCCTATCCATGAGCATGGGATGAGTTTCCATTTATTGGTATCTTCTTTAATTTTTCTTAAGAGTGTCTTGTAAAGCTACAGGGCATAAATATGCAAAGAAATAAAAAGCTAACCATTTCAAACAATAAGGCTTCTCTCTCACTTACCAACTTTACATTTCCCTGTATGGCCCTGGAAGATGACTGGTTAGCCAGAGACGGGTAAGATTCCTTAAGGGAGGAACAACCTAAGACAGGCACAGTCGCAGGGGGGTCATCAGGTGAGAAATTGGGGATCAGCAGAGGTGAGGCTTAGAACCTCACCCCCCCTGTTCTGAGAGAAATCTTCTGCATACGTGGATGTTTTATTGCCCTTGTCTAGCTTGGATTAACACATAGTCTACAGGCACACACCTGATCATCTACATTTGCTCTCTTACAACACTAAACTATGTTTTCTACCTTTATCTTGTATCTACCTACCACTTCAGCATTTTATTAAAAATAATAATAATAAAGAGAGAAATGTGGTATCCACATATAAATCAAGTATAAAAACCAAATGAGTATTCATATTTGAACTGACTGTTTATAGTTCATAATGCATGAGCAAAACCGAAAGTTTCTGTGATGACTGCCCTTGTACTGTTCACTATGTAACTTATTCATTATGTAAGAATTTGTTCTCCATGTAAGAACTTGTTTGTTATGCCTCAGAAGATTGGAGACTGATGAAAATTAGGCTTGGGGTGGATTAATGATTGTGCATTGAGCATTGACTCCCCTATACAGAATTTTATTGTTGTTAACAACCATTTGATCAATAAATATGAGAGATGCTCTCACAAAAAAAAAAAGAAAGTACACACTTCCAATGGTAAAATAATAAGTAACCAGGATGTAATGAATATAATCAAGATATTGTAACAGCTTGGTATGGTGATAGCTGGTACCTAGAATTGTCATGTATATAAATGTTGAATCACTATGTTGTACACCTGCAACTAATGTAATGTAATACTGTGTGTCAACTACCCTTCAATAAAAAATAATTATCTACAAAAAAAAAGAGTGTCTTGTAGTTTTCAGGGTATAGGTCTTTCATTTCCTTGGTTAGGTTTATGCCTAGGTAATTTATTCTTTTTGATGCAATTGTGAATAGAATTGTTTTCCTGATTTCTCTCTCTGCTAGTTATCTGTTAGTGTATAGGAATGCCACAGATATCTGTGCATTAATTTTGTATCCTGCAAATTTGCTGAATTCATATATTAGATCGAGAAGTTTTGGAGTGGATTCTTTAGGATTTTTTATGTACAATATCATGTCATCTGCAAACAGGGACAGTTTAACCTCTTCCTTGCCAATCTGGATGCCTTTTATTTCTTTGTGTTGTCTTATTGCTGTGGCTAGGACATTCAGTACTATGTTGAATAGAAACGGGTAGAGGGGGCATCCTTGTCTTGTTCCTGATCTTAAAGGAAAAGCTTTCAGCTTCTCGCTGTTAAGTATGATGTTGGCTGTGGGTTTGTCATATATGGCCTTTATGATGTTGAGGTACTTGCCCTCTATTCCCATTATGTTGAGAGTTTTTATCATGAATGGATGTTGAATTTTGTTGAATGCTTTTTCAGCATCTATGGAGATGATCATGTGGTTTTTGTCCTTTTTGTTGATGTGGTGGATGATGTTGATGGATTTTCGAATATTGTACCATCCTCGCATCCCTGGCACAAATCCTGTTTAATCATGTTGGATGATCTTTCTGATGTATTTTTGAATTTGGTTTGCTAATATTTTGTTGAATATTTTTGCATCTATGTTCATTAGGTATATTGGTCTCTAAGTCTCTTTATTTGTGGTGTCTTTGCCTGGTTTTGGTATTAGAGTGATGCTGGCCTCATAGAATGAGTTTGGAAGTATTGCCCTCTCTTTTACTTTTTGGAAAACTTTAAGGAGGATGGGTATTAGGTCTTCACTATATGTTTGATTAAATTCAGCAGTGAAGCCATCTTGTCCAGGGGTTTTGTTCTCAGGTAGTTTTTTGATTACCAGTTCAATTTCATGCTGGTAATTGGTGTGTTCAGATTTTCTGTTTCTTCCTTGGTCAGCCTTGGAAGGTTGTATCTTTTTTTTAGAAAGTGGTCCATTTTATTAGCATTTAATTTTTTTCATAGTATTCTCTAATAAATATTTATATTTCTGGGGTGTCCATAGTGATTTTTCCTTTCTCATTTCTGATTCTGTTTATGTGTGTAGACTCTCTTTTTTTCTTGATAAGGCCAGCTAGGGGTTTATCTATTTTGTTTATTTTCTCGAAAAACCAGCTCTTGCTTTCACTGATTCTTTCTATTGTTTTATTCTTCTCAATTTTATTTATTTATGCTCTAATCTTTATTATGTCCTCCCTTCTACTAACTTTGGGCCTCATTTGTTCATCTTTTTCTAGTTTCATTAATTGTGAGTTTAGTCTGCTTATATAGGTTTGTTCTTCTTTCCTGAGTTAGGCTTGTATTGCAATATAGTTTCCTCTTAGCTTGGCCTTGGCTGCATCCCACAGATTTTGTGGTGTTGAATTATTGTTGTAATTTGTCTCCATATATTGTTTGATCTATGTTTTTATTTGGTCATTGATCAATTGGTTATTTAGGAGCATGTTGTGAAGCCTCCATGTGTTTGTGCAATTTTTCATTTTCTTTGCATAATTTATTTCTAGTTTCATACCTTTGTGGTCTGAGAAACTGGTTGGTACAATTTCAGTCTTTTCAAATTCCCTGAGACTCTTTTTGTGACCTAGTATATGATCTATTCTTGAAAATATTCCATGTGCACTTGAGAAGAATATGTATTCTGCTGCTTTTGGATGTAGAGTTCTGTAGATGTCTGTTAGGTTAATCTGTTCTAATGTGTTGTTCAGTGCCTCTGTATCCTTACTTATTTTCTGTCTGGTTGATCTGTCCTTCAGAGTGAGTGGAGTGGTGAGGTCTCCTAGAATGAATGCATTGCATTCTATTTCCCCTTCTAATTCAGTTACTTTTTGTTTCACATATGTAGGTGCTCCCATGTTGGAAACATAGATATTTATAATGGTTATATCTTCTTGTTGGATTGACCCCTTTATCATTATGTAATGTCCTTCTTTGTCTCTTGTGATTTTCTTTGTTCTGAAGGCTATTTTGTCTGATATAAGTACTGCAACTCCTGCTTTTTTCTCTCTATTAGTTGCAAGAAATATCTTTTTCCATCCATTCACTTTTAGTCTGTGTATGTCTTTGGGTTTAAAGTGAGTCTCTTGTAGGCAGCATATAGATGGGTCTTGTTTTTTTATCCATTCAGTGACTCTATGTATTTTAATTGGTACATTCAGTCCACTTACATTTAGGGTGATTATTGACAGGTGTGTACTTATGCCATTGCAGACTTTAGATTCGTGGTTACCAAAGGTTCAAGGATAGCTTCCTTACTATCTAAGAGTCTAACTTAACTCTCTTAATATGGTATTACAAACACAATCTAAGAGTTCTTTTCTTTTTCTCCTCTTTTTTTCTTCCTCCTCCATTCTTTTTATATTAGGTATCATATTCTATACTATTTGTCTATCCCTTGACTGACTTTGGGGATAGTTTATTTAATTTTGCATTTGCTTAGTAATTAGCTGTTCTACTTTCTTTACTGTGGTTGTATTACCTCTGGTGAGAGGTAAATTCTCTCAGCTTTTGCTTATGTGGAAATTGTTTAATCCCTCCTTCAAATTCAAATGATAATCTTGCCCGATAAAGTAATCTTGGTTCCAGGCCCTTCTGCTTCATTGCATTAAATACATCATGCCACTCCTTTCTGGCCTGTAAGGTTTCTGCTGAGAAGTCTGATGTTAACCTGATGGGCTTTCCTTTGTATGTGATGCTATTTCTCTCTCTGGCAGCTTTTAACAGTCTGTCCTTATCCTTGATCTTTGCCATTTTAATTACTTACTATATGTCTTGGTGTTGTCTTCCTTGGGTCACTTGTGTTGGGAGATCTGTGTACCTCCAAGGCCTGAGAGACTATCTCCTTCCCCAGATTGGGGAAGTTTTCAGCAATTACCTCCTCAAAGACACTTTCTATCCCTTTCTCTCTCTCTTCTTCTTCTGGTACCTATATAGTGCAAATACTGTTCCATTTGGATTGGTCACACAGTTCTCTCAATATTCTTTCACTCTTAGAGACCCTATTTTCTCTCTGTGCCTCAGCTTCTTTGTATTCCTCTTCTCTAGTTTCTATTTCAGTTATCATCTCCTCCACAGTATCCAATCTGCTTTTAATACTCTCCATTATGCTCTTCAATGATTAGATCTCTGACCAGAATTCATTCCTGAGTTCTTGAATATCTTTCTGTACCTCCATTAGCATGTTAATAATTTTAATTCTGAACTCCCTTTCAGGAAGAGTATGAGATCCATGTCATCTTTCTCAGGGATTATATTAATTTTACTCTGTACCAGGTTCCTTTGGCATTTCATATTTGTATATGGTGCCCTCTAGTGTCCAGAAGCTCTACTCTCTAGAGCTGCTCAGCCCCTGAAGTAATGTTGGGGGTCACAGGTGTCTGGTATTGTTGCCTGCCAGGAGGAAAGAGCTGTTTCCTACTTCCCGGCTGCTTTGCCTTTCTCCATTCCCTGATCCAGTGGGCCGAGCACACAGGTATAAGCTTTTGTCCCAGAGCAGCCAGATATGATCCCTGCTTTCCACAAGCTGCTGGAATCTCAGTCTGTCCAGGAATTCTGCCTGTCTTAGCTTTCCAACCCCGTAATCACGAGAGTGTCATGAAAGCACCATGAAATGTAGGTTTGTGCTCCCAGAGCAGATCTCTGGAGTTAGGTATTTAGCAGTCCTAGACCTCCACTCCCTCCCTGCTCTGTTTCACTTCCTCCCACTAGTGAGCTGGAGTGGGGGAGGGGCTTGGGTGCCTCTTGGGCCACCACTTTGGTACATTACCCTGTTTGGTGAGGTCTTGTCTTTTCTCCAGGTGTATGCAGTCTGGCGCAGTCCTCTTTCCTGTTGCTCTCTCAGGATTAGTTGTATTAATTATATTTTCATATTATATGCAGTTTTAAGAGGAAGCCTCTGTCTCACCTCTCACACCGCCATCTTTAATCCCCCTGTATATTTTTATTGTTACAGTTTATATCTTTATCCATTGCATGCCCATTAACATAGATTTACAATTATTATTTTCTTCCTATTATTTATTGCCTATTTTATCATATAGAAAATAGAAGTGTCAAATGACACCAAAAGTATAATAATACTAACTTTTATATTTACTTATGTAGTTACTATTACCAATATTCTCAGTTTTTTCTTATGGCTTCAAGTTACTCTTTCATGTCCTTTCAATTCAGCCTCAAAGACTCCCTTTAGTATTTCTTGTATGTCAAGCCCCCTAATAATAAACTTGCTGAGTTTTTTATTACTTAGAAATGTCTTAATTTATCCTTCTTTCTTGATGGATAGTTTTGCTGAATATAGAATTATTGCTTCACAGATATTTCCTTCCAAGACTTTATATATGTTATCTGACTGGTTTCTGTCCTCCATGGTTTCTGAGGAGAAATCAGCTGTTATATTATTGGCAATTCCTACCTGTGATGAGTTGCTTCTCTCTTGTTGCTTTCAAATTTTTCTCTTTGTCTTTGAGTTTTTTTACCATTAGAGTTAGAGTTTGTTAAGCTTCTTGAATGTATATATTCATAATTTTCCTCAGATTGGGAGAATTTGGGGCTATTATTTCTTCAGATATTTTTCCTGCCCTTTATATATCTCTCTTCTCCATCTGGGACTCCTATAGTGCAAATGTTGGCATGTTTAATGAATCCATAGATCTCTTGGGCTCTGTTCATTTTTCCTTCTGTTACTCAGACTGGAAAATTTTAGTATTCTTTCTTCAAGTTTGCTGATCCCTTCATCTGCCAGCCAAATCTGCTGTTGAATACGTCTAGTGATTTTTTTCATTTAAGTTACTGTACTTTTCAGCTCCAGAATTTGTTTGTAGAATGTGAGTTAATCATCCATGGTAATTCTTCAGTTAATCTCATTGGTTCTGTGGTTATTAGAAACTGCCCTCTAATTTCTTATCTTTGGTTTCCAGTATTGTATTTTTCCCCTTATTTGTACACTTTCATGATTATTTTAATGGAGATTTTGGAGAAGGAAAATGAAGCATTATCTTTTAACACCACTTATCATTTATTGAGTGGATTTTATACTACAGTTGAACAATTAAGAAAGGAAAAGGATGAATAATATTACCATAATACGAAACTAGAAGGTGGCTTCTCATGATTTGCTTTCTTGCTTTGCTTTGGAGAATGGCAGACAAGAGGTTTGTCAGGAAAGTCCAGGTACTAATCTTAAAGGGTATATAAATCTCTTATAGTTAAGCTAAAATATGCAATAGTTTCCCCCTCATCTATGGTTTCACTTTCTTAGTTTCAGTTACTCCTGGTCAACCACTGTCCAGAAGCAGATGATCCTGTTTCTGACTATTGTCAGAAATTCAGTAGTAGCCTAACACTATATCCCAACACCTACGTCATTCACCTCACTTCTCATCACATAGACATTTTGTCACCTCACATCATCACAAGAAGAAATGTGAGTCCAGTATAATAAAATCTTTTGAGAGATAGAGACCATATACCACAGCCACATAACTTTTATTACAGTATATTGTTATAACTGTTCTACTTTATTACTAGTTAATCTCTTACTGTGCCTAATTTATAAATTAAATTTTATCATAGGCATGAATGGAGATATTGTAGATTTAGTTCCAGACCATGACAAATAATAAGGTGGATATCCCAATAAGGCAAGTCCAATGAACTCTTTGGTTCTCAGTGCATATAAAAGTCATGTTTACATATACTGTAGTCTAGCAAGTGTGCAATAGCGTATGTCTAAAAAAATGTTTATACCTTAATTTAAAAATACTTTGTTGTTAAAAAGTGCTGTCATCTGAGCTTTCACTGAGTTGTAGTCACTGATTTCAAATTGCATAACAAATATAATAATAACAAAAATGTTTGAAATATTGTTAAGAATTACCAAATGTGATACAGAGACACAAAGTGAGCAATTGCTAATGGAAAAAATGGTTCTGATACAGTGTTGCTGCAAACCTCCAATTTGTAAAAAATATAATATCTGTGAAGCACAATAAAACAAGGTATACCTACCTAGGAAAAAACGTAGTATATATAATTGTTGGTACTAGCTATGGTTTCAGGCATCCACTTGGAACATATCCTCCATGGGTAAAGGGGAACTGATGTATTTGGAGACTAAAGAGCATCCACATAAAGCCAGAAGTCACTCCAATAATCAAATTGTACTGTGAGAGTCTCACATTTCACACCAGTTCTTACACTAAAGGTGTTTATCCTGACAAGTGGGTGTAAACTGAAGCTCAGGGCCTTCAGTATGGTGACATGTGGTAATGTAGTGCAGTGAGGAATTTGAGAAATGGCTCAGTGCTCAAATATTTTCATAAAAATTCTGAAACCTTCAACTTTGCTGAATGAAGACAGGGCCAAAATACTCCACCAAAGAAATTTCATTTTGTTTTACCTCTGGAAAGGGGGTTCAAAGCATATTTTATTCTGAAAGTCAAGCAAAGAAAATTCTCTCCGCTGATAAGGATATTTGATTTTCTACTTCTTAGGCAAGATAAACTGTTCTTTTGTGGGGGCTGATGCTGAGACTCTTACTTGCCAGCATTCTATTTGGCTTTAACAGGATAGATTACCTTGGAGCTTCATGGAGTCAAGAACAGCAACCAGCAGGGGTTGCTGAAGTCAGAACTGCAAGGTATTGCAGAAATCACAAAGAAAACTCAAGCTAAAGAGCAAAACCACATGAGCTCAACTTGATTTCAACTCTCACATTTCCTAGAAATCATTTATGAAAACCAAGGTTTGGCAATGAATCTGTTAAATAATTGAGGTAAGGTCATGGCTGAGAGTTTGACTGACCAACTGCTTAGGTGTGCACATTGTAAAAGGGCTTAAAAAGAAAGGGCTGAGCCATTCATTCAATCTGAGCTGAGCAAGGCTCATAAGATGGTGTTCTGATCCCAGAGCCATCACCTCTGCCTTTTTAGATCCTGGGAGATCCCTACAAAGTTTCTCTCCAAATGTTTTGGGAAGTTGGTAGCTAAAAAGGAAACAGTGACCAAAACACCAGCAGGATTTCTTGTAAAAGGCAACTGAGGTGCCATGCCTTGTTCCCAGGACACCAACCTATTTGCCCTCTCAGAGATGGCGTTGATTTTATGCCCACCTTCCAGCCTGCCACTGGAACCAAACTCCCTCATTTTCCCAGTTCCTGCAGATCCAGGCTGATGTTGGGTCTGCATGATACCAAAGAACTGGAAGGAAAGTAAGCAGTTGACTGGAACCCGGGGTATGGGTCCATCCCAGTGTGTGAACAGGAAACTAAGACAGGCTGCAGTTTACACTCTTACCACAAGGTGGAGAAGAAAGGAACAAATAGATGGGAAAGGTTTGAAAGCAATCTTCTCTTGTTGGGGTCCTTTTCTTTCAGCACTAAGAGGGGCAGACAGACCAACCTGCCACTCCTTTTTCTGCAAGAAAAGCCCATATCTCTATCTGATATCTGATATCACTTGGATACCCTGAAGGTACCTAAAATTAATCATGACTTAAATTCAATGTCTTCCCCACAACATCTCAACCAGAAACCTTATGCTTTAGCCACCCTTCACTGAGCCGCATACTGACTCTCCTTCCTCAGTCTCTCTAGGTCCTGCCTTCTTTCTCTACCTCCACTCTCACTTTCCAAGCTTAGGACATCATCATATCTTCCCTGGATTACTAGAAAGTCTTCACAACTACTCTCTCACACAAGTGTGCCATGCCTCTGAGCCTTCGCACATGCTGATACTCCTGCCTGTAATGCACTGTCTCCATCTACCCAGCTGAGTTCTTTGTTTTACCCTTCAAAGAGTCCCCTACAAAAAAAAGGAAGGGAACGATCAGTTTCAGGAAGGTGGTCACATCAGAAGAGGGAGGGGAAAGGAGTATGATGGAGTTGGCCTGCAGCATTAGCTGCATCTCTGAAGTTTTGTTTCTTAAGAGACAGAAAAAGATAAAGTGAGAGAAATCTCAGTCAAAACATTTACATCAATTAAATATGGATGATAGGTATGCTTTTTGTCTGAAACATTATTTTATATGTATTCAAAATTTTTCATTAAAAAACATGTTTTAAAGGAGTGATGTTCTCTCCTTTATATTGCTATAATCTTCTGTAGTGAATCTTTCCATAGGGCTTCTGATTGGGACTGTAATTGCAGTCTTCTTTGTTTTTTTCTGCTAGACTATAGAATCCTGGTTTGCTCATGTTTCTGTCTGCATCCCATCAGTACCTGGTGGACACTTGCTGGTGGCTTGGAAGAGTCCTTAAAGCACTGGCCATATAGTAAAGGCTGGTGTTGACAGAGACTGCAGAGATGAAAGGAGGGAGTTCTGTACAGCAGTTGGCCAAACTACACTCAGCCCAGCCCAGGGTGATGTGCTGAGCCTGTGAAAACCTTGAGAACCCAGCTTGGACCAAGCCAAGGGGATTGATGCTGTGGCTTTCATGGAGGGCAATGGGCTCATCTTCCAGCCAGAGGAGAGCCCAGCTCTGTGACAGCAGGTGCCAGATGGTGCCACCATCAAGGAAAAAACTGAAGAGACTGAATCTGACTTGTCAAAGAAGGTGAAGAATTCCTGGACAGGCTGGAGGAACTCAAACAAAGACAAACAAACATGTCAACACAGGCACACCTGATTTTGACAAAGACATGGGAACCGGGGCACAGGGATGTGAGATGGAGGAATGGGCAGAGAGAAAGGGGGGCACAGGAACAGGTATCACTGGACAACTTGGATATCTGAGCAGTGTGAGCTGCTCTGGTTTGTTTGGGCTGGAGATACAATGATAAGCAAAATAAGCTGCTGTGTGGCTTAGAAGCTTATTTCAATCACATGGCTGAGGCCACTTGTTCATCCAGGGCCACAGATAAGCTGGAATCTGCACAGCCTACTCCAGCCCTGCACTGCATGACCCTATGTCCTCCTTTACATGATAGCAATGCTGATACCTCCAGTCCCCCCTCACCCCCAAGTTCTCTTTTCTAGATTGGACACTCCATCCTTAGAAGAGGAGGCTGGTGGAGGACACTCCAGTGCCACTGACCGGAAGAAAGAAGTCTCCGTGGTTCCTGGACCATAGAGGCTCAACTAAACCATCAGATTGGGTGCTCTTCATTCTGAAAGGCTGGGAACAGCCAAGGCTGAAGGAAGCAGAACGTCTCACTGTCGGGGAGGGGTGGGGGGCATGCCCATAAGTGGGCCAGTTTTGCTTCTGAGAGGCAGGACTTTCTGCCTGAGGCAACTGGGAAGACTCTGCCGGGTGCCCTGGGTCACAACCTGAGATTCACATGCCTTCAGGAGGCTCAGAGCCACCCCCATGCCACTATCTCCTGCTTTCTTTCCTCCTTCAAGGCTACTTTGGTGTTCATGTTTTGTAACAGCTTTATTGAGATATAATTCACATACCAGACAGTTCAGTCCTTTATGTTCAGTTTTGCTCTGCTATTGTCCAGATTAATCTCAGGGAAAACAAGGAGTGGGGGAATGTAATTTATTTTGCATACTGTATCCCACCCCTTTGCTTCCTAGACACAGCCTGGCAGCCATGGCTTTGACATCGGAAAGGCAGGAGAGACCATCGCAAGCCCCTGGTTTAAAGCCACAGAAAGCTCCCTGGCAGAGATAGCAGAAGTCTCTGTAGCCCCACACTGGTCTTTGCTGCCATGCTTACATGATATGGGCTACAAGGGCAGGTGACAGCCTGGAGAACACCCCCGGGAAACAGCTCCCAGCACTGAGGAGCTAGAAGCATTACTGTGGGGTCACTCCTGAGCTCCCTTCCAAACATGCCTGGAGTTCCTCCAGTAACCCCTACCACCTGAGGTTCTGATCCCATAGGTCTCCAGGGAGGCCCAGGCATCTTTGCAGAAATAAAGCACCTGTTGATTATGATAATAATCATAATTATATGCTGATCCCAATGTCCATTACTATGAAATACAGTGTTACTAAGACAGAGATCCTCAAACTTGAGGGTGCATCCCAGTCCCCTGGAGGGATGTTGCTGTGTCCCACCTCCAGCATCTCTGATTCTGTAGGCTGGGGGTATGGCCTGACTATGAATTTCGAACCAGTTCCCAGGTTCTAGGTGAGGGACCACACTTTGAGAACCACTGTGCTAAAAAGAGAAGCATGCTTCTCCAGAAATCACCCAAACCTGAGAGAGTAGGAGCTCACCCTCCTAATTCTCCCCCCTGATTCATCACCTCATTAGTGAGAAACCCCCACCCCCACCCCCGCTGCCCAGGCTGTCTCCAGGGCAATGAAATCTGAGTGTCTGTGGCAGGGCCAAGACTTGGTATTTTTTTAAAGCTCCCCAGGCAATTCCCATGTGCAACCTGGCCTGAGAACCACTGCCCTGAAGAGGTTTCTGGAGCTCCGCTGACTTCAAACTGTCCTGAGAGCACAGAAGAAAGATGGCGAGAGAGTGGGGGACACAGGCTATGAGAGCCCCCCAGGGTGTAGCCAGCATACCATCTTAGGTACTAGGTGTAGCCTAGGAACTCTTCTGCAGTGAGGCAGCTGTATCTTCCTCCCTTATCCTAGGAAATTCAGATGTGAGAGTGGGGTCCTGGCCAGCTCTGAGCACAGCTGCAGGACTCCCAAGCCGGAAGAGCCTCTGGCCACACATGGGCCTAAGCTTGGGAACTGGAGCATGGCTCCACGTGCACTGCCCTAGGACCTGGGGGTGCTTAGTGGAATAGGCTGGAGCACAGCTGCTTCCTGCTGCTGGTGATTGGGTTGAAATAAAACTAGAGTGTGTAAGATAGGCGTGGAAACATGGCCTCAGGTCCTGTGTCAGCCCAGGCACCAGTCTTTTGCCAGTCAAGGCCAAGCTACTTGCTACATATAGACATTCCAGAATTGGCAGAAGATGGGCACAGCTTTCTAATGGTGCACATGGCTAGGCCGTAGACAAACATTTATCTGAAAGAAAAGCCTTTGAAATTAATTCACATACCACCAAAATTATGGAAAAATCCCAATAGGATTCAAAGGTATGTTCATATCTTCAGGGAAAGCTTTGTTTTACCTTGGGTATTATCTGGTTTGGGCTGACACTGGGCACGAGTTTTCAAGCTTCATTATTTCTGTGGTCAGAGGTCAGAGACATTGAATTCTGGCATCAGTCTCCTGGTGGGCCTTTTGTCCTGCAGGACACCTCCTGCTGGGGTAAGGACCCCAGGAGAATGAATATTCATGACTAAATATTCTTTTATAATAAAAAATAAAATTCTTAAAACTCAGATCAGAGAGAATAAAATCTCAGTCATTATCTCCCTGGAATTTGCCAGAGGCCCCCTTTACACAAAGAGAAAAACATGTGCTTTATGCAAAGAACACTCTATTTTTAGAATTTTTAAACAATAACAAATGCTTAGTGATTTTACCCCACAAGTTTCCCCTGAGAAGGTGTGTAAAATGCAGCATTTCACAACAGGTCTCCTGGGAGACTTGGAGATTCTACCCAAATTTTTGGCTTGAATACGAGATATTTGGGAAGATCTGTGATAATGTTTTAGAAAAGGGAAGAAAATATTAAATAAGTTCGTGGTGCTTGGAGATAGGAGGCCAACATTCTGGGCCAAATTCAGACAGGATCTCAGCTAGTGTCCTTAATCAAGTCACTTAATTTTTTGGTGTCCTTTGTTTCTTTATTGATGTAAGGGAATGGGTGTCTTTTTCTATGACTGAGAAGCTCAAATAGCATTATAAGCTCTGAAACTTCAGTGGAAGTTATGCAATGCTTGAATGCTAATGCTGGGAAGGTTTGGCAAATGGAATCCCAAAAGGATGACACCATTAGCTTGCATGTCTGCAAAGTTTTCTTAATTATAATGTCTGCTCCCAGCCAGAAGATGCTTCCTGCTTCTCACCATATGCTCTGTAGTCAGCTTATTTCCCCTTCTGTCAATCACTCCCCTCCAAAGCCCCACCACACAACCAAATCCTGGCTGCTTTTCCAGTTGCTTCTTGGAAGAGGGGGATGTGGGACTGTTGGCCCAACAGATAGATCCAGTTGCCCTTCAGTGTCACAGGAATGAATTTCGTGACCCATTTGCAAATCATACCACAGGTAATGAACCAAATGTCTCCTCAAAAGAAAAAAAACTTTTATTATTTTTCTATTGCATAAATAATGGTAAATTAGACTCTTTTTTATACAGATTATATATTTACAGACAAATTTGGTTAGAGAAAGCATCTGGTAAATATGGCAGTCAGTGTTCCTTTATACACGAAGATAACATATTAATAATATATACTTCATTGGATCAGTAAGTTGCATGCCAAGTTAATTTATATTCATATTTACATTTTATATAAAGATTTTCATTTGACTAGTCTGTTGACTCTCTCATCTTTTAATAGTGGAAATCATCAACTAATACTGAATGAAAAAAGAAAAGGAACGTGAATGAGGTAAATGGGAAGATTGTGACCCAGTATTTGAGACGTAGTGGAACATTCTGGATATGAGCATTGCCAAGCTCCAGTTAGCCTGGTCGTCAGAGTCCATAGCTCTGCTCTGATCTGCATCCAGCCATTTCCTGTTGTGCTCTAAGAAACCACTCACATCTCAAGTCCAGTGACCTCTGCATCCCCAACAGATGACAGTTTGCCAACCCACTGCCTTACCAGGCTTTCTGAGTCTGATTTCCCTCCAAGGTCCTTGGTTAGTCCTTGGAGAAACAGCTGCTTTCTGGATTCAGAATTGGTGAAGAAAATCAAACCCCACTGAAAAGCCACTCAAGGAACCCTGAAACCTAATTTGCAGGTCAGAAAGCAAGAATGTATTTTTATTTTTCTTGGAGAGAACTGAGAGACACTGGCTTATATAAATTTCCACCAGGAGCAGGGAGGGCCCTTTCCTGGCCAATCTAGGTCTTTCCAGGGAAGAACAGCAGGGTTGTATAAAAACAATGCCTGGGACCTCAGTCTACTCCTGGAAGAGAGAAAAGGACAGAAGCCTAGGGTTTTACAGTGTTGTGGGGCAGAAGGTCCAGAGACTTTTGTGGATCCTGCAGCCAATCTCCCCTCTCAGCCCCATCATGGCTGGTGGCATCTGAAACAGCACCTGTGCTCGGCATCACACATCAGCCATCTAAAGGATGATTGCAGGTGGCTGGGCTCCTAGGACTGCTAATCTAATTCCTGACAATCACCAGAAAGCGTGACTCTCTGCCTTTTGCAGTGCTACAAATAATTACAGATGACTACCACCTATGCCGGAACTGCTGTTCCAGTGGCCAGGTAGAAAGGAAGGAATGAAATGACTAAGTTGTGCTCTTTATTCAGTGGCTTCCAGCTAGGCTTTCTCAGATGGAGAAACAAGCATCTCTTCCTGGAATGTGGCTTTGTTTCACTCTACTTTTTCATGTATTCTGATTCACCCAAGCTGTGGCAAGGTGATTGAATCCCCTTAATTTTCACACTGGCTAAGACTAGGACACAAAGCCTATCTTTGATGCTTCCTTGGATCAACAAGACCTTAGGGAGGAAGTGAAACTCTTCCCTGCAAGACACACTTGATGTACACCAATTTGCATTGTTTCATCTTTAGACAGTGGACACCCAAAGAGTTACTTCATTACAACTGCCTCTGGGGTCCTGTGTTAAAAAAGAAACTGCCAGTCCCTCATGCAATCATGGGCGAAAGAAGGATGCTTTCAAGTGTGGACATTCGCTTGGACTTGTTTCAGACTGAGTCACAGTGGGAGGGCTTTCCTGGGTCAGCTGGTTTACCTTTCCTCTTGCTTTAGAGATGAGACACCTGAGGCTGGGAAATGAAGTCACTCAAAATCATCTGGCTGCGGGCAGGGGTGGTAGAGGCACCTAAGGTCCTGCTTCCTGCACCCATCCCAGCTGGCAGTGATGCCCACAAAGCTGGTTCTAAGATCTGCTCTCCTGGCCTCCATTCGGGAATTCTGAGGGCCCTGGGAGAGGCGTTTTGGGCTTGACTGATGTCAGCATCCCCCAAGGAAAGGTGAGCTACCAGTCTTCTCTTGAAGTTCACCAAGCCTGTCACTGGGAACAGGTTGATGGGCAGCAATCCCCTGGCTCTCAGTCCCCGGTATGTTACCAAAGTAGGCCAGATATACAGGGAAAACATTCAGAGACCAGCCTCTGCAGTCCTTTAAATAACCTTTTCTCTCTCAGGTGCAAGGATGGAGCACTCTCACTCTTGAATTTTGCGTTACCTGGAACACTTCTTCCTAATTAGCCTGTTCCTCTATTCCACTGGAAAATTCCAGATTCTGCATCCCTTTCATTTGGACAATAACTTCTAACAGTGAGGGAAGCACTGGCTTGAAAGCCAACCCTTTTGCTGAAGGGAACAAGGTGCACAAGGGCTCTGCCCAGCATGGGCGCTCAGCTGATGAGTTACCCAAGGTAGGGGCAGGGGCAGAAGGTTTGGCAAGTCTTTTCTAGTTTCAGAGGACTTTCTAATCTTTGTGGGACTGTCAAAACCTGATTCCTTGTGGCCATCTATCAATCAAATTAATTTTGCCACATAGACTTTTCGAGCATTGTTATCATGTCCCCTGAGACCATACAAAGAGGGTCCCAAACCAATATTAAGTAGAAACCGTAGCTGTTAAAATGACCATGTGTGTTAGCAATGAGCACAGGATACTGAAAAATGCTTGGCTGATCTGTGTACTTGACCTTATTTCTCCAAACCAAGTGTCTTTGGCAAGGCCACGCTGCTGAGGACAGTCCCCTGAGCAACTTAGTCAAAGGAAGTATGAAGTGAAGCTGAACAGTTCTGACATTTAAATTGTCATGGAGACAGGGTCTATGACAGGCAGCCCAAATCTTTCTCTATTTTGCCATCACTGTAAATAATGCAAATTGAAAACCCTAGCTGCTGAATGATGTTTCTTTTCTACTTCTGATAGATATTCTTTTTTCCCTTTCTGAGGAGGTTGAACAGTGAGGTGGTAAGGGAGGATGGCTATGGCAAGGCCTTAAGGTTATGGACTCTCAGTCCTGTGAGGATTACTGAAGAGTCCAACGAGAAAGTTCTGATCCGAGGTCATTAAGACAGATGCTCTCCAGGCAGTCCTGGGAATACAACTAGTATGTGCCAAAGCCTAAAAGCTTAGACTTTGCATCATCTAAATGCCATTTGCATCATCATGGGAAAACAGGGCCCCCCTTGCAAGGGGGTTCCAGATCCTCCCCATATCTCAGTGGAGCGGGGTGAAAAACACCATCATTATGAACCTTTGGAGAAATAGTGCAATCAAATGACCCAGTATGACTTGAGACCTCCAGCTGGGAGAAGAGCTCAGCAGCTTCTGTGGGGATGGAGAGCAAGGGTACAGTGGAACAAGGTATCATCACCTGCAGCCACACATGGCCAGACCAGCCACCCCCAGCCTTACTCTTCCAGTCATGCCATCATAAGGACCCAGGGATGCTGCCAGCCATGGGTTAAGAGTATCTCTGTTTGATTTATGACCTGAGTCTGGACCTAGGCCTAGAGAAGGCATTTGGAATAAGAGATAAATTTCTCTCTCCTAGTTCTTAGATAATACATTGTTTTATGATTCTGTGGATGGGAGGCCGGGAGAGCATTACTGTCAAAACAAGCTGGCCATCTCTCATTTATCTATCTGCAAGATAGTAGACCATTTGTCATGTGAAATTTAAGACAGGAGTGGGTATCAAGAAAGAAGATTCAAAGTGTACATCTTGTCCTCTGCAAATAAAAACACCTAGAAACTTCTGAAACCACTGGGCTTGCCTAAGACCACATGTAAACTTCAGTTCACTTCAGTTCACATTTCTGGCTTGTGGGAGAGCCTCTCAACAGGCAAACAGATGCTTTTGAAGATTGAGACTTAAAATACATTTTGCCTTCCAGATGACATTTCTGCCTTTTTGCCCAGATTAAGGGGTACTTGCTCTAGGCATTAGGGGATGGGGGAGGAGGTGGAGTGGGAAATCCAGCTCACAGGTAGCTCCTGTTCTCCTGAGCAAATGGAAGGAGAGGTTCAAACAGAAGAGGGAAAGGCAGAGAAATCACCAGATTTTTTTGAGGGTAATTTCCACCACCAGCAGGATACGGATGCAGCGAATCAGGTTGCAATCAGGCAGAACCCAAGTGTTCTTTAAGAAAATGTTCCCTATTTTTGTGTGCCTTGGCAAACTCAGGGTGGAATTCAAGGGTTGCCACGGCAACATCCTTTTTTACTGATTGGTCACATGGGACCCACGCACATTCTGGAAGCCACTGATAATAGTTCCCATGCTGGATCCTGTTTGGGGGCTCTGTCTGCTTCTGGAGTGATGGGAGGCAGCTTCTTTGGGGGCCAAGGAGATTGGGGACTGGATCCCTTGTCTCCCAAGCAAAATGCCTTCTTGATTATAACTGATGCTACCTGGGGGGCACCTGTTTCTGCCACACGAATGAACCAAGTTCAGTTTGCCAGCAGTCATTCAGCCACCCCAAAACAGACTTCCATGTCTACCATCCAGGAGGACAGAGTGAGGGGCTCCTCTCTTGTGGTTTCTGCAGAGACCACCTCTATCCAGGGCCACAGAGCACATTTTGGGCATGGGGGACCAAGACTTCTGGAGTTTTTATCTCTGAGCATCATAACCTCTGTGGGCAAGGGTGCTACCTGGTGTGGGGCCCCAGAGAAGCACAGATGTGGATGGGACTTGGGGTGGGGCTGCCGGAAGCCAGCATCTTAAGCGTTTCAGAGAAGCCCAACACCTTTGACAGATTGTCTCAGCAGAACAGCCAGGGGACAAGCCAGAGAGACAGCTGTTTAGCTCCCAAGGTCTCAGTAATGCCACGAGCCCTTGCTGTCTTCACACAGCTCAGACCCTGGGTGCCAGGTGCACTCACCATGGTGGGACATTAACTTCTGACCCATCAGAGAGAGTTCTGTGGCTTCCTTATGGCCCTCTCTCCCTAGCAGCACCCACAAGGGATACTCTCCTAGATTTCCTCCTGGCCAGAACAGGCTGGCTTCTGGTCATTGGGAGAGGAAAGGGGTCCTCTGTAGGGAAAAACTGCTGAGGCCTTGTGGGGAACAGGCTATTCCCAGAACCCCTTTTAATCTCCACCCCTGCCCAGTGTGAGTTTCTCTCCCAGTGAAGTCTAGACCTCATACACTTCCAGGTCCCATCCTCCAGTGGGAAGCCCAAAAACTTGCAGAAAAGTAGCCTCTGAGGAAGTACTCAGTTTATGCCCCACAGCCCTGCCCCACTTGCAGTGCTCCAGTCTGTTCCATGGGGCAGGGTCCTTGAGGAGTCATCCCTGGGGGATTTCTTCAGTATTAGGGTCTTGCACCTCTCCCCAGGAAGACATGGTCTTACTAGTTCAGGAGGTCCCTCCCACCCAAGTGCAGATGAGAGAGGGAGGGCAAAGTGCTTTGGGGGGAAACTAACGATGACCTTGCTCTATGTGTTCCTGTTCTGCATTTGAATCTGTTCTCATTTAGAGTTCCAATCCTGATGGACCAGGGTGAGTCAGGCAAGGGAAGAGAGAAGAGAGACAGACATGCAGTCTGGACTGTGGCAGGGTGGGTGGACAAGAGGGACAGGCAAGCTGCTGCCTTCCTTGGCTTAGATGTGTGGGACCCCTGGCAGAGGGGCTCTCCACACCCCAGGCTCTCAGGAACTTATACCTGCTCCCTCCTCTGTACTATGGCTCAAACCCTAGTTTGACTTGTGCTCATCAGGAATATGTGTGGTCCTCCACAGTGGGGAAGTGTCTCCAATTGCCCCCAGACTATTGCCCAAAGTGCTTGCAGAAGTGAATTGGAAGAAGACCCTAACTGAGACTTGGATGCTCCAAGTCCGAGAAGGAAGCAGGGAGAAAGCCCACGAGGGCGGGAGGCTTGAGGAGGGGTTCAGGGACACACACCATGCTGCACGCTGCACGCCTTCCCAGCTGCAGGCAGAAAGGAAAGATTCTGGCTCCTTAATACTGGAAGACAGGGGGAAAGGGAGAGAAGAAAAGAATGTAGCTTTAAGAAGCAATCGAAAGAAAGAGGAGCAAGACAATTCCACTACAGAAATAAAGACCTGAGCTTGGAAAAGTACAGAGGGAAATATTACACTGAAAGATTATTGGCTAATTAGACTATGCAAGCTTGAATTACTAGTGGTGACCAATGTGGCATCTAGGAAAAAGTCGGGAATAGACTTGAAACGGTGCTGAAAACAGTATATGGGATTCAGTTCCCTTCCCCAGGAGAAGTCTGCAAGCAGAAGTCAGTAACCTGTCCTGGTGGCCAAGCTTATGAACATGCTTTTCTCATGAAAATGAGTCAGTTGCAGAATCTGACTACCGGAAGTAAGTTGTTATGCAAACTACAGTAGTTTGATCTTTCCATCTTTCCATGTTGGATTGTATTCCTCTTTTTATCTGGGGAAGACTAATTAACAAAGTAAATTTAAAGGTGAGAAGAAGGTAAGATGAGCAAGGACCTTAACTTACAGAGGTCTTCCAGCACGGAGATGTGTTTGGGTTCCATCGCCCTGGCCAGGTAACTGGGATGTAGGCTGCAACCCCTCCCCACTACTGGTCCCTCCCTGTCTCCCAAACTACCTGCCGCCCGGAGGAGGCAGGAACGCCTGTCAGAGGACAAGCTTATAACCACAGAGGGCAATTAGGACAGAATGATGTCACACGTGAAGAAGCCAAATATACACATCTATGTGTTTGTGTTACAGAGATGCCCACCGTATGCTTCTTTTTTCTCTAATGGCAGCACAGGCGGCAAAGCTGGGAGGAAAGCTCTCTGCAGATTCCAAAATGCTGGTGCGTAATGGGCCCTAGGAACAGAAAGCCAAGTGCCGGTGGAGACCGAGAGCTCCCCAACTCTGCCAACACGAGTCCTGTAGAAAAGGCAGTAAGAACGGAAGCGAAGGAGGTGCGACTCACAGACCCCATTCGATGGCTTTCCCTTCACGCCTCAGGGGACTCCACTGGTGAAGGAAGAAAGCCAGGGTGGGAAGGAAAGGCCCCTCTGCAGCAGCCCAGAAGTCGGCCTGTTGGGACTGAGGGTTCCCTCAGCGGGAGTCTCCAGTTGACCCCTGGGTTGAAGGATGGGGTGTGGAGGTGACTGTGCGGTCACGCTTCTCTCTTGCTCTCTCACACCACCAACCTGGATGGCCATTGGAATTCCGAGACGAAATGGAAGTTTTCTCTTCAGAGTTCCTACAGGTGGTTGAGCAATCATTCGGAACTCCTGGCTATTTATTGCATTAGGAAACAAAACCATTAAAGCATTTAAGACAGCCCTTTTGTGTCCCTGCTTAGGAGATGAAGTGGGTCTGCAATACTAGTTGCACCACAATCTTGGGTTCTTGGCTGAACGGTCCAAGTCTGCACCGTCCGCACGGTGGAGGAAGTCTGCCCACGGAGCATGCACATGCGCGTGAGCTGGGACGCCGCGGGAGCGGCTACTCCATGCCGCTCCGAAGGATCTGGTTGGCCGCGATCAGCATGACACTTATGATGAAGGCCATGGCGAAGGCGCAGATGAGGCTCTTCCGCACGCAGGTCTGTCTGTTCTGCTTCTGGGAATGCACTGCGGGTGGGGAGCAGAGGGCAAGGAGACATGGTGGGGGGGAGTACAGGGGGAGAAGAGAGAAATGACATGGTGAGACGGGCTGGCCTCGTGCCCAACAAGCCCGAGTCCAGTCGAGGGCATGAAGACTGGCCACTCAAGCCCACAAGCATTTCTGAGATCCCCCCTGGAAGGACACTGAACATCACGTCTCTGGCAAATGGTACAACACAGTGAAACCTCTGTAACAAGAACCATGGCCATGTGATGTTCAGAGTAAGGCGTAAACTCCCAGATACAACAGAGTGACAGTGACTTTCTGAGCACGAAAATTGGCAGCATTTCAGAGTGAGTTTCACAAAAGGCATCATCGAGGCATTAATGCATCTGTTTCTGTGGAACTGCCTGGCTCCTTTCTAAGGCAGCTGTTACTCATAGAGCGATATTCAGATGCTTCCCTATATTTTCTCACCAGGCTGGAAGCAACTTACCTTTTCCATAAAGGTTCTTGGGTGGCTGCTGGCTGAAATGACTCTAAGTGACTTTAGGTGTTATTTCAGATATGCACAACACCAGTGGGTCTACAGTGGGGGCTCAGGAGCTCCTTAAAAGTGCGGATTCTCAGGCCAGGCCCCACCACAGATCTACTGAATCAGAGACTTTCGGGGTGGGGCCAGTGATCTGTGTTTAACTAGGTGATCCTGGAGTGTGCTGAAGTCTGAGAAGTGGGGCCACATTGTTTGTGGACAGGACCAGTGTGAAGCAGGGAGGCACAAATCTCAGACTTCCTGGAGGCGGTGTAACTGTGGCCCCAGATCCTGCAGCCCCAGGGGTCTGACCTTGGGCCTTGGGCTTGCATTCTCTTATTCCTTTTGTTAGGCCACATCCTACACCACCACTTTTATAAGGCCTATGAGAACCCATCAGAAGACATTAATTAGTATTCCTAACATGGGCCAGAAACAGGGAAAGGACACAAGAAAGAAAAGCTTTGATCAAGGGTGCTGAGCTCTTTCCCAGGCACTACTTCCCAAGCCAGAGTTTCTTTCCCTTTTCCTTTTTGTCCACACCTCCTCCCCTGCCTGGCAGTGATCTTGCCCACAGTTTACCACTTAGCTTATGGGAGAAATCTGTGCCCTGGAGGCAGGAAGGAAGCTACCTACACCAGAGCTACTCACTGGTGAGAATCAGATCAGCAGGGAGTTTGGTCTAAAAGTGAATTCTTGAGCCCCACTGCAGAATTACTGAATCAAAATCTCTCGGGGTAGAGGCCGGGAATTTGTGTCTTAATAAGATCTCCAGGTGATTAGAGAATTGCTGGGCCCCACCCTCAGAGATTTTGATTCAGTAGGCCTGGGTGGGGCAAAGAATCTGATGCACCTTGAGTTGCTAGGGACAAGGGGCGTCTGTGTGTGTGTGTGTGTTAGGGACATCAGGGTGGTGTGTATTGGGGGAGATGTCTATTTAGATTCAGATGTTATGAAACCCAATGCCAGGACAGAACATTTTCAGCTTACCGTCCACTCTGAAAAGTGGGTCCTTCTGTCTGACATTATATCTTTGCAAACCACCATCAGACTAGATTAAGAGGGGAAAAAAAGAAATGCAATTTACTTTTAAATCACTCTCTCTCTACAGGAAAGAAGGCAAAAGAAAAAGGTCAAGGTAGGGTCCACATGCCCTCAAAGAACCTAAAAAAAATGTTCATTTTCAAGAACCTCTCACCTGTGACATTCTGTGGCTGCTATAAATCCCAGGAAATAACAGGGAAGAAGTAGGAAGCTGGTGAAATCCAGAGGCAAACAAAATTCCCTGAGAGAAGGAGTCTCAGGGGCTTGTCAAGGGGCATTTAAAAGTTACATCAACCAGGAAGGTCTGTCCAGCAAGCCAGCCACTCTTTACAGAGACCCAGTCCCCCCCAGCACAGTTAGCTCTCAGCAGGCTCGCCAATGCTGTGTGGTTATTCCTGCCACCATTTCATAGGTCTTCCTTGCTACCTTTAGTCCTTCTGGATCCACTGGGCTCTTGCTTCCCCTGGGTGATTAAAAGCATTTTTGGTTCAGTTCTTTACTTGCTGATGTGTCTGGTTTCAAGAACTTATAAGCACTTGCCTGGTGGAAGAAAATTTCCACGGTGTGGAGATGCGCCTCCCCCGAGAGCGGACAAATGTAAATAGATGCCAGCTCTCAGGAAGGAAAAAGGAGGTGGCGTTTAAGAAGGAAAGGGTGGAAGCAGAAAATAAAAGGCGGATGTGGAAGTAGTGCATCTAACACTTACTGAGGACTGGCTAATTTATGCTGGGCTGCTCCTCAGCATAAAAATACTTCTGAAGGCAGTCATCTACCTTTCCACCCTGAGGGCTGGTGAAAGCTTAAGCAAAAGAGAAATTGGGTAACTGAACCGAGGGAGAAATTTTTTGCTGAAGCCCTTCTTTGTGAAGGACACTCAGAAGAAAACGTTAGAGGCAACAGGATTATCCCCCCAGGAAAGCTGAATCTTTGATCTCAAAATCCTTCAGAGCAGTACGAAAAGGAAGATAAGGAAGGAGGAAAGGCCTGGAGACTGAACAGTTGTACTTGAGGCCATGCAAATCTAAATCCAAACCCAAGTCCTGTAAACCGTTGGGGCTTCCAGGACATTCCCAGGCAACTCTGAAACAGACCAGTTTTTGAATCTGTAATTTAGGCTTTGTGCCTTGATGAGAACCTTTTACATCCAGCTCTCACATCACCATAATGTGTGTGGCAGAGTGAGAAAGGATTTGAAAGCCAGACCCAAACCTGAATCACGATGATCCCACATCTTAGCTGTGTGACCCTGGGCTAGGTAATTTCCAGGGCCTCAATTTCCTCTCCTATAAAATGAGGGTAATAAGACTTACCCTGCTCTGAAGATTAAGGACATATAAAGGTACTGCAATATTGTTTGTGCCCAGTGAGTGTTAATTCCCTTTTATAAGACTTTAAAAAACTCCCCTGTAATCCCCTCAGTGGGCTGGGTTCGTTATGGCTTTATATATGTCATGACAGCATTGAGGAGTGGCAGTCCTTGGTGAGCTGGCTGTGTGATCCTCATTTGGTAGGAGAAGGGCCCAAAGCCCCAAGGAATGGAATCTAACTAAGGTCATTTGCCAAGTGGTGGATGGAGGTGGGGTTTGAGCCTGATTCTAATATTCAGGTTCAAAACTTCTGCACAAAGTTTCTCTTCTTGATCTTTCACTTCACAATAGAAAGATCCAAAGACAATGTGCTTTGAACATGTCTTCTGGCTGACACAATATAACCTAGCACTAATCAGTGTGTTTGTTGCTAATTAAGGCCTGCCTGTGGTTATTGTATACTTGGATTGTACTATATTTGTGTACATATATTCTCAGCTTCTATGCTCCCAGTGGGACTATTGGACTAGGAGAAAATATGGCTTCTTCTAACTGCCACTTAGGAGCAGCCTTGGGCAAGTAATGGAACTTCCACCTCAGTTTCTCTTCCTGTAAAAGGAGCTAATGATAACTGATGTTAAACTCAAGAGTTATTTCAAAGATCAATGAACTAATTAAAAAAAAAAGTGAAAGTTATGTCCATCTGTGAATTGCTAGAGAAATGCAGTTTCCTTCTTGTATACCCTGAGGGCTGGAGGAAAGTCCTGCTTGTTTTTCTTCTGTACCCTGCACCTTCGAGCACAGGGTTGAACATCTCAAACATTTGCTTTAGTCTCTTTCCTAATTCATCCAGAATGGCAACTGGCTTACCTTCCTAAAACATTGTGACTACTACCAAGAGCTCCCTGCAGAGGCCCTTGTGCTGCGAGAAGCACATTGCATCCAGTTCCTAAGCTCAGCAGGTAGGACCACAGGAAACCTCTTCTCCCCTTCCCACCACTGCCCCAGACCACCACGCCTCCCCTCCCCTTCAGCCACACAGGTCTTCTTGCTGTTCTTTGCACAAGACTCCACAGTGCTGTTCACACTGTTCTTTCTGCTAGGGGGGACTGCTCACCTTTCCTCTTATGTCTTCTGGTTCTAACCCAAGTTCACTTTCTCATAAGGCTTCTCCTGAATATTCTGCTCTCAAAGGGCCTGATCTTTTTATTTTTTAAATGGTTTAGCTCTTAATATTTATTTTTAATTGAGATAGAATTCACATACCATAAAATGCTCCCTTCTAGAGTGTACAATTCAGTGGCATTTCGTATGTTCACAATGTTGTGCAACTATTACCACCATCTAATTCCAGAATGTTTTCATCATCCTAAAAAGAATGCCCCACACACTGAAGTCATTCCTTGTTCCCCTCAACCTCTCTTCACCCCCGCAGCTCCTGGCAATCACTAATCTGCTCACTTTCTCCATGGATTTACCTATTCGGGGCATTGCGTGAAAATGGAATCATATACTGTGGGGCCTTTTGTGTCTGGTGTCTTTCACTCAGCATAATATGGTGCAGGTTCATTTGCGCTATAGCACGTATCAGTACTTGGTTTCTTTTTGTAGCTGAATAATATTCCATTGAATGGCTGTGCCACATTTTGTTTATCTGTTCACCAGGTGATGGACACTTGGGTTGTATCCATTTTTTGGCTATTATGAATAAGGCTGCTATGAACATTCTTGTACAAGGTTTTGTGAGGGCATGTTCTCAGTTCTCTTGGGTACAAATCTTGGAGTCAGATTGCTGGGTCATAGGGTAACTCTTCAAGGAAACTTCCTTTCTGGATCCTACTTAACACTGAAAATGGCAGGAATGGGTCATGCTGCTAACAAGTTTTCCTACATCTTTCTTCCCATTAGGTCTCAAGCTCTCTTTCTAATGTCATATTTGACAAGTGGAAGCCCAGACAGTACATGGGAATGACATGTGAGTTGGAGGAGGTTGACTCAGAGGACATACAAGTGGTGTATCCTGTTTTACAGGAAGCTTGTTAGCAAGCTCCAAGCACTGACAGATTCCCAGCTCCCCGGTTCATACACTCTAGAGACAGTCAGAGCTGTCTGCTTCTCTTTCTAACAGAGATCACACTGCTCCACTTGGCAAATGACAGGCAGCAGCAGCTCTCAGATTTTCTCCTGGAAACATGAGTTTGCACAGATTTTCCCCCTGACCAGCTGGGTGGCCCTGCATATAATGGGTTCATAAGCCTCTGGCTTCTGTCTCTTGGAAATGGGGCTACGTGTCTACAGAGACACTAGGTCCCAAATGAAGCAGATCAGAATCACAACCATTCTGATTAATTGTTCCAACACAGACCTATGTAAGGGATATGTCTGGCAGGGAGTTTGGGGTTCAGGAATATTAAAAAACAAAATTATACAAAATCCAGCTTAGGTGATTCCCACAGAAAGCCAGAGCTGCCAGATCTGGGAGCTATTACTGCTCTGTGATCCTTCTAGGTCTAACACTTCATGAGTCTCTGAAACTAGCCTAAAGTGGAATTAATTGAGAGCTTTTGAAAGAAAACTTTCCAAAGATCAGGGATATCAGAAATGTCACCCAATTAACAGCTGGGGGTAGAGATGAAGGATGCAGCCTCTAAAGGAACAGGAGTGAGGCTGGTATGTTTTATGGTGTTTTTGTGAAGAGGGAGAGGGACTGACTCCCCTTGTTGGATGGGAGGTGATACCCTCTCCATCACAAAATTATCTCCGATGGACAGCTGTGTCTGGCTTTGAGGGCCCTATTATGGACCTTTAGTATGGTGGCCAGGTGTTTTTCTGGCCTTTCTACCAGTCCTTGCCATTCTTGTAACAAAATTCATCTTTTGGGTTGGGGCTCTGCACCTCTCTAACTAGTGGAACTCTCAATCTGGGGCTTCTCCTTTCCCACTGTAACAAACCAGATTGGCCAGGCAGAGCACCCCAAGCTCTTGGCTTAGTCCAGGGGCAGGCACATGGGCCAACCAGGTTTTACCAGAACTCCTTCTTGGAATGGACATGAATCTTGACAGGGAATCCTGTCACCTCAGGGAGAGACAACCTGCCTAAGAAGGAAGCCAACAGAGAAGAAAGGAGGACAGAGGGAGCGAGAGTGAGTGAGTGGGGATGGGACAGGGAGGGAATATGTATGTTGGGATTCTCTTCCAGTCCAGTCAGCCGAAATTCATCCCTTTGACTTCCCTTCTAATTTCAGCCAGGGCATTTAAGTTGAAGGGGTTATCCATTGAGTTTCTGTAACTTGAAACCAAAGTAGTCTTGACCAAGACTCTCGGAAACTCCATTGCTGGGCAATGACCTGACTTACGGAACGAATGTGTCAAAAGGAAGGTTCAGACTCTGTAAATGTGGTCCTGGTTCTGTCCTTCAATGATGTGGAATCCCAGAAGTATGTATTCCACAATGTCTCCAGGGAAAACAGAAACAAAAACAATAAGATAGCTGTTTTGGTTTTTCTGTGTGTTTTGAGCACTTACCAACATGTTACACAGTATATGAAATATTCTCATGTGTTACCTCATTTAATCCTCCCAAGAACTGTATGAGGTAGAGCATTACAGGAGCCCCATTTCACACATGAAGATAATTAAGCTCTCAATATTTATTTAAGTGCCTCACTCAAGTGGCCTACTGTGTGGTGAGGCAGGGTTTTAAGCCAGGCCTGCCCAGCGTGCAGAGCCCCAGTTCTTGACAGCATATCTATTTAGCAAAAACAGCTTTCCAGATCTCTATCCTGCTTCTCAGAATCTCAATTCCTCACTCATGGCTCCAGAAAACATTCCTATGGGTTTGCTATGAAAGGTACCCAAATAATAGAAAATTCCTTTTTCTTCTGATGTCCCAAATCTCTTTGTAAACTGTCTCCTGTCTTATCACCTGCTGTGGACCTCAGCTACACCTTAACCTCCTACATCTACCCAAGGAGACACAGGTAACACCTGTGTGCTATTTCAGGAAAGCCGTAGCACCAGGAGAGCCAGGAGCAGATGGCGTAGATGACATAGCATGCCATTTTCATTTGGATGGTCCTGAAATACCCAACCTGAATGGCCAGGTGATGGGGTAAGTCTCCCCATCCAGGTATGTGTCTGTCACTCCAATAGGACCGTTGTGATTTCAGCATGGATGGTTAAGTTGGAGACCTTGGATTTGGCTGCAAATTTTATCTGACCTCCCACTGAGCCTAGAAACTTTTTAATGTGAGTGTGGCCATCATTGTCTTGTCCTGGCATGGGACTGATGAAGAAAATTAGGCTCAGAGAGTTAAAATAACTTTCCCAAGGTCGTGCAGCTAGTCTACACAGGGCCGGGGACAGAACCCACACATCTGCACAGTGATGCTTCTGGGGCTACCTGGCCCATGTCACCTCCCTTGACATTTGTTTCCCTTGTCCATCATACCGAGGCATTGAATGGGCAGAGCAGCTCTGCCATGACTTTCAGAGAAACTATTTATTCCCCAGTTGATGATTTTGCTTTACTTCCCTCTGCCATGCATGTTGTCAGAATGTCTAGAAAAATATGACAGCTGGTATTCCATTTAGGGACAACATTTGGGGGATGTGTCTTGAAAGGGCTCACACACAGATCTTGCTGCACTTCTGTTCAACTTCCAGATATAGTGTGATTTCATTGGACATGAAATGGAAAAGGAGTAATGATGACGAAGCCCCATTCTGTAAGGAACCTCTGAAATACCTCTACCTGGGTAAAGGAGCCAGGTGGCAAATGAAGAGGCCAGGGCGGGGCTTTGTCAGGTAGACCTGGACTCAGATCCTTACTTTGGACAAATCACTCCACCTTGCTGAGCCTCTGTTTCCTTATCTAAACCACAGGGGAGGCAGAACTTCTTTCTCAAGCCATGCTGACAGGTCAGTTGACTGTGTTAAAAATGACCAGCATCTGGCAGGCATGCCAGGCAGTTTTCCTCTATCTCTTCCCTCCTGGGCTGTATCAATATGAGTTACTCAGTAAATCGAACTTAATATATAGTAAAATTTGTCACAGGAACACATCGTAAGGACCTGGTGAATGGCAAGTTTAACCACAAGACCACTCAGGTTCATATATGTCAGCAACTAGAACCAAATACTAAGATACAAGCTTGCCCTTCAGTGTCCCTGAGCTTATGTTCTCCATAAAATGTATAGTGACTACATTGGGTCAAACTGAAGCAAAACATCTTAAAACTCTGTTACGTAGCAAAATGGGCATTGTGGGTAGTCACATCATTTTACACCTAACCAATTTTTGGGGGTGCTGACCTACGTATTTTTCCAAATAATTAGAACACAAATATTGACAACTAATGTCTCAGAACATCATTTATCTTAATAAAGGAATTCAAAAAGATCTGAGGGCTCAGAAGCACCTGAGGTCCCACTTGTAACCAAATATTCTCATGGGACTGGGAACCTAGATAGACTGTGAACTAGTGGGTGACATCAGGGAGCCCCTGAATTCACTGGGCTTAGCTGACCTCAGGCGCAAAGCACATGGCACAGTGGCTGGCACCTGGTCAAGTGCCTGACTCAGTCTGAATGCTTTCCCATCCGGAAGCCAGGCGGAGGTGAAGCAAAGGTCCACTTCAGAACCCTTGAACTAGATTCTTCCAGGCTCTTCCCTGCCTTCTCTTGTTGCTCTAAGATGACTTCTTTTGTTGCTCTAAGAAAATGGGTTCTATATGTAACATGAACCCCCAATTCAGGGTTTCCTGAAGAAGTCAGGAAAGCTTTCCTCATGTGCAGCTTGGAATTTAATCCTATTTCTCCTTGTCCTTTCTTTGGGAGAAGAAGAAATATTGCTACTTGCTTATGATCACAGAAACCTACCTACCATAAAGATAAGGCAGATGGGAATGTGTGAGGGGCTGTGTGTGTGTTGTTTGTATGGATCTAGAAATCAAACAAATAAAACAAAATCAAGCCAAAATGAAAACTAAAACGACATAAAAAGCCATAAATCTCTACTTTATGCTCCTGGCTTATTTCTCTCTTCTTCTTCCATTCACGTGGAAGGAATAATTGTATTTCCTGAATTAATGTACAGAATCTGAACACCTTTGTAAAAGTACCAGACTCAAGATTAATAAAAGTGAAAAATCTGGTCACTGTCATAAGATGTTGCTGTTGGTATCTGGAAGTCCTCCTGTCCATTTCTAATTGGTTCTTTACACACAGGTTGCCCATGGCAGCATTTTCAAACCTTTTCCACACTCCAGAATCTCAACCTTGACTTCCACTTCACTCAACACAAAACCATCTGATGTGGGCTGGTTTAAATTCCATCTCTGCCACAAAACATCTGTTTCATTGACCATCTCCTCCTTCCTTGCTCAGAGACAGATGTGCCCTTTGCCTTATCAAAGCAAAGATCTTCTGCACCTTTAGGTTTTTATTTCTCACTGATTCCTTTCTTTGACATGAAGGAAAGCAGGATTTCCAATCCACATGGATCACCCAGATTTATAGGTGAGCTAATCAGCACAGGTACGTACTTGTTGCAGCGAAGCTCTAAGTAGAGCAAGAGGAAGCACTTCCTGGGTGGGAGCAGCCGGAGAGGAGGCGGCTTGAGTGGGGGTCTAGGGGAAATGTCCTGCTTGGGGTGGTGGAAGTTCAGGGAGGGGATTTCGAGATGTCAGGCAGGTCATGGCTGAAGTGGCTGGACGGGCATGCAGCCCTGGCCAGGGGCAAGAGCAGACAGCAAGGAGTTGACAGCTGAGGTGACAGGATGGATTCAAAGGGCTCAGGACTGAGAGCAGAGTGAGGAAATGGAGGAGGTGTGAGCAATGCAATTGTGCAATCTGACATCAGTGGAGAAAGCGAGAGGCTCAAATTGCTAACAGGTCTCTGTGGGCATTGGGTGTGAGAGACAAACAGAAGAGTGGGGCCAAGGTCAGTCTTAAATGGACTCAAGGTCAGTCTCAAATGGACTCTCTCAGTCCTAGGGCACCAGGGGTGAACGTGGTGCCTATGTATCATCTCATCCTAGGTGACACCTTTGCCCAAAATACAATCAGAGAGGCCCTTTTCTGAACACAGTCAGGGCTGTGGGCATTAAATATACCCACCAGTGACTGATTGTATCAGAGATTAGAAAACTTAAACCTAAACACAAATGAATAAGCTTGGGTTTGAGGCCAACCAGCACTGACATAATATTTAAAAAAATAAAAAACCCACCTCTGACATGGAAAAATTCAAATGGGATTATATAACCAATATTGTGCAGGTCATTAAAAAAGTGAATGTGTTCAATATAAAATAATGTTCCTTCTGTTAAATAAGACCATGAATTTTAATACATTTAATACAGTGACTGGCACTTATGCACGACCCCTCGAATTGTAGTGTTAGCAATGCTATATGTATGAATCATTAAAGCAGATTCAGGAGGATTTCTACTTGGAATCCCTTTGTCAGTCATTCATCTTGTTAATGTATGAGCTTTTGAGCAATAAAAGACATACCTTAGAGTTCAAATTACTTCCCAGCCCATCTGACCTTTCCAAAAATTACTACGGCTCGTAATATTTCTCTGAATAAAACACTGATTCACGAACAAAGACTCTCATGGAAAATGAGATTCCCAGAAATGCTCTTCCTACCACAGTATTCACTGAAGGTGGGGGGCTAGAGCCCCAGGGCTTGCACTGTTTGTGCATATGGTCTGTCACCTAGGAACGGGGGCACCAGGGAGGCCAGGCCTGCTGTTTTCCCAAGTTTTAGTGGATCTCTCTCTCCCAACCCCCTTGCTTGTCCTGCTGGAAGTGGCATTGTCTGTGGCCATCCTGCTTGTGGGTGGTCTGTGTGGCTCCAACTCCAAACACAGTCACTGATATTACAGTCCAGGTGTCCCAGGCAAGAAGACCAACACAGCTTCTGGGCGCCAACTGGGATTTGCCTGCTGTACAAGGCATTTTTGAAAATTTTAAATTTGAACATCTTTAGAAGGGGGCATTGCTCTTAAGTTTACCAGAGTCCCCACCACTCCATGCTCACTTCCTTGGCTTGAATTAATTTAGTCTGTTACCTTGCAGTACAAGCCATCTCCTGCTTCCTGTTTAATGCAATGGCCTTCAATCCTGTGCACTGAGGCAGCCATGCAGGCCAGGCAGGGCCAGTGGGAGCCCAGGACTGAGGGAGCTGCCGAGGCCACCTGCACTAGCTCAGCCCTCAGAGCCTCCCTGCTATGGGGCTTAGCCAGCTCTAATGTGCCAGCCCCAGACAAGGAGACCAAATGCCCTCCTGGTGTCCATGGGATAGTCTACCAACCATGTTTATTGACTTGTTTAAATGTTCTAGAAAATAATAGTGTGACCTCTTTAAGAAATCTCAGTATTGAACAAATTAAAAATTGCTGGTAGCCTGCTTGCTGTTTTAATGTAATTAATTTTTTTCCTATACATCAGAGCTGTTAAAGCAGTTCTGATTTTCAAAGTTGGAGAGAGGGATTTAATCATTTAGCTTCCCTGGAACTCTCCACTGCCTAAGGATTTTAAGGTAGGATGTTGGATTTATTTTTTCTTTCTTGAACCTAAGAAAAATGGTTTCCCATGGGTGTGCTTTGGGCCCCAGAAGCACTCATTCCTCCTGTAACTACTTGGTTAAGCTCGTGGCAGTCCTTTAATGAGCAGGGCTCTTTCTGGCCAGTGCACTCAGGGAGCATAGCATAGAGGCAATCTGTTCCTGAGGATCCTGTGCAGGAGGTATAATGACCCTGGTGTGTATAGAGAAGGAAACCCACTCAGAGAAGGCACATCCTTTGCCCAAGGTTGTACAATTAGCCACTGGACTTGATCCAAGTTTGCCCACAGCCCAAGCTGGCTTTCTGCACCACCCCTTGCAGCCCCCACTGGTGACACACACCATGGGGCCACACACCTAATCACAGATGTCAAAAAATCACTGGAGGAAGGACGGGGTCATAGAGGTCCTACAAAAATGCAAAATTTGAGAAAAAAAACCCTCAACTTACTGCATCTTTGCAAAAGATCTTTTAGCCTCAGTCCTGGATCCTTGACATCAGTACAAGGCCACCTCAGCACAGGAGTCTGCAAACACATTTTTCATGCAGAGGGTGAGCCCAGCCCAAGAAAAGAGCACAAGCAGGTTGCCTACCTCCTTCAAACTCTGTTTGGCAATTCTCTGAGGTCTCCTGCAGGCTCTCCTCCTCATTGATGATGATGTTCTCAATGTCCTTCATTGTTAAGTGGTCCCGGAAGGCGTGGTAGAGGATATGCTTCAGCTCTTCCAGAGTTATCCTTTGCATGTCAAACTATGGAGATAAAGTGGAGCGAGGATTTAGGCACATGGGGGTGAGAACTCCACTTGGGGCCTGACCAGCAAGCCCTAAGCCCTAAGCTCCTCTGTGGAAACTTCTCCAAGCTTCTCGGGTTATCAGATGAGCAGTTTTCTGTCATGTTCAGCTCCAGGCATACTTTGGAACTTGCAGAGCCTTATTGGGAATACAGTGAATGCAACATAACCCCCTCAATTGAGACTCTTGGAGAAAAGAAATGCCACCTGCTAGTTGGATTTCCTTCTTGCCCAGCCATCTGCTGTCACCCCTCCACACCTCACCTACTTTGGAGTTGTCTCACAATTCAGACCACGTGTATGTCTCTAAAAATTCTACAACTTCCTCAGAAGCCAGCAATCCGCATCTTGCTTTCAATATGTATATTGTTCTAACAGGATAAAACATATGGTCAAAGTCGGGTTTAGGAGGAAGAGAAGCTGAAGGGGAGGTGTAGCATTCCCAGCTATTCTTCCCATCCTAGGGAGAGGATTATACTTTCCCACCCCATTTCTATCAGGTTTGCTCATATCACTTTCTTGGCTAATGAAATGTGAGTGGAAGTCACCTAGGCCTCACCCCGCTGAAGCTTACAAGCCATTGTGTGGCTCTGTCACTTGGTCTTTTCCCTCTGCCATTAGCCTGCATCCCCCACCAAGGGGCTGCTCCTTATGCCTGGGTCCCAGCATGCGGATATAGTGGGGAAACTGCAGATAGTCAAGAAAGACAAAATAATGTACGAAATGCCTTTGATTGTCAGCCATAAAGATTGTGGGCTTGTTTTCTACCATGGCATAATTTGGTTTAAGTCAACAATACAGGAATTAGCACACAGATGGGAGAGGCGTCCATAACCAACATCCTGAAACACGATGTGTGGGTTCCAGGGCCAGGCAGTGAGAAGCGAGAGAAAACTGTTCCTGGAGGTTGGAAGGATGTTATGCAACAGCAAAACATTTGGTGAAATAATTGCCTATGATAACTTGGAGGACAGATACATATTCCATGAGTTTGTGGCTTTAGGTAAAATTTTGGGAAATGGCATGTTCTCGTTGCAACTGTGCATCGGCCATGATGTTACAAGAAAGAAATGAGCTCAGAGTGAAATCAGTAGAAGGAGAGAGACAAACAATGCATGAGCTCAAGTGGATTAGGAATCTGAAAACAAAGAAAAAACAAAAACACCCAAACTCGTAGATACAGAGAACATACTGGGGGTTGCCAGAAGCAGGGAGTGGGAAGTGGTTGAAATGGGTGAAAGGGATAAAGAGATACAAATGTCGAGTTAATAAATACATAAATCCAGTTAATAAATAATACAAAACACATAAGAATAACACACAGTATGGTGACTAGTTAGCAATACTGTATACTGTACTGTGTATTTGAAAGTTGCTAGGAGAGTAAATATTAAACGTGCTCATCACAAGAAAAAAATGTGTAATTATTTGTCATGGTGGATGGTAACTAGATTTATTGTGGTGATCATTTCAGAATATATACAAATATTGAATCAATATCCTCTACACATGAAACACATATAAGGTTAAATGTTAATTATACCTTAATTAACAAATAAAGAGATGAACTCAGGAAAGAATTGGCTGGTTAGGAAGCTGGGATAGAGACAACCCAGAAACTCCTGGTCTTGGCAGGGTTGAAAGAAGCCATTGTTTCTCATTTCTGACTAGGAAGAGATAAAATTGAGAAATGCTGTGAATAATAATACAGGCCTATTAAAACAAATCAAAGTGTTCCTTTGACTATGTTAAGTGACTCACCCAGGAAGCTGACTATTAAGTCTAGTGAGAGGTATGTCTCAAAAACAATTGTGGGTGTGCTATTAGCAGAAACCAATTGGAATCAAATAGATTTAAAAAAATAAGTTTTTGAGAGAGCTACCCCAGGCAAGAGCCAACAGCTTGGGATTAAAAGACACTCTACGACTGGTCAGAACTGAAAATGACCTCTGGGCTCTCCAAACTTCTACGGGCAGAAGCCGTTGTGAAGATAAACTGCGCAGCCCCAAGAAGGCTTACCTTCCTATACCCTCATCAGTGAGCACTGGAGAAGGGTGGGAGAGGACGGCTCCGCCTGCTGGTGAGGGCGGGAACCACGCTTGAAATCAAGAGTAATCTGCAGGAAGCGAAACTAGGGTCTGATCAAGGACGATTCCTCTCCACAAGGTCTGTTCAAAGGGATTTCAGAATTGCTCTGAGCCTTTAACCGCGATGTGTCTTCCACTTTTCACTTTCTGGTTTTGGTGATTAACCTGACCCTGTTCCATCACTATCTGTGAGTGTGTGTGTGTGTGTGTGTGAGCTTAAGTTGGGTGTAATTTGTCTTTTTAAAAAGTTCATGTTTCCAGATCAAGATGAACCACACCCAGATTGGATGTATGTCGTGAAATTCCTGATCTTGAGTCTCATGCTGTAATTGGGTGGGACTTTGGGTGTCTCCCTTGGGGAGGGGATGAGCATGTTTTGTGGCTGAGGACAGGGAAATAAATACTCAGAGCAAGAGTGTGCACTCTAACAGGTTATGTGATTTCCAGTTACTTCCTTCTCCTCCCTGTAAAAGCATTGTATCTCCATGTGCACTGACATCTCACTTTGGCCAATTAAAGGAGAGTGAAAGTGACGAATGTCCAAGGAGGCCCAGAGCCACACCCTGGTCTGCATTTGTCTTTTCCTTCTTGCCACAAAAACACTTACCACCAAATAGGGCTGCTCCTGCATCCTGAGTCCTGGAATGAATACAAGGGGGAGCTAATCCATGAAGGGCATGAAATCTGAGTGAGAAATAAGCCCTTGATGTTAGCCACTAAAACTCTGGGATTTCTGCAGTATAATTTAGCCAAGAATGAATACAGAGATCAATGTTTTAAGATAGTCCAGATCATGGTGAAAGAAAGCATTAGACATTTTTCTTCCCTTGCTTCCTTTATATTTATATATATATATATATATATATATATATATATATTTATTTATTAAGGTATCATTGATAATCACTCTTATAAAGGTTTCACAAGAAAGACAATGGTTATTACCTTCACCCTTATTAGCAAGTCCCCCCGCCATAGCCCATTGCAGTCACTGTCCATCAGTGTAGTAAGATGCCACAGAGTCCCTGATAGTTAGCGATGTGGAGCATCTTTTCATGGGCCTGTTGGCCATCTGAATTTCTTCTTTGGTGAAGTGTCTGTTCAGATCCTCTGCCCATTTTTTAATAGGGTTATTTGCTTTTTGGGTGTTGAAGCCTGTGAATTCTTTATGTATTTTGGATGTTAACCCCTTGTCAGATATGTCATTTACAAATATATTCTCCCATACTGTAGGATGCCTTTTTGTTCTGCTGATGGTATCCTTTGCTGTACAGAAGATTTTTAGCATGACGTAGTCCCATTTGTTCATTTTTGATTTTGTTTCCCTTGCCCGAGGAAATGCGTTCAGGAAAAAGTTGCTCATGTTTATATTCAAGAGATTTTTGCCTATGTTTTCTTCTAAGAGTGTTATGGTTTCATGACTTACATTCATGTCTTTGATCCATTTTGAGTTTACTTTTGTGTATGGGATTAGACAATAATCCAGTTTCATTCTCTTGCATGTAGCTGTCCAGTTTTGTCAACACCAATTGTTGAAGAGGCTGTCATTTCCCCATTGTATGTCCATGGCTCCTTTATTATATATTAATTGACCGTATATGCTTGGGTTTATATCTGGGCTATTCCCTTGCTTCCTTTGTAAAGTAATTTCTACCTTGAGAATTTACTCTTTAAAGTAATTAAATCAGGTTACTGAAATATTCTGGAAATCTAAATGGTTCAAGTTCAAAGCCATTTGTAAGAGTAAGAGCACCTGAAGGGGGCTGTGTAAAGTGGATTTGTTTCCTGCATTACAGCTTATTGACCATAAGAGTGAATTCTAAGATACACTTAGGGTTGACCCATGGTCTAATCTCCCTTTAGATTTAATAAGGGAACATGTGGTTGTTAGTTTGAGTTCTGGGAGAAGGCACAGAGAGGGTGCTGGGCCTCAGAGGTGAAAAAGCTGGGACCCCTCCACCCTCAGAGATGAAGACTGACTAAATAAATAATCATTTTCTGGAAGCCCACTTGAAGGACTATCCAGAAAATCTATAAAAAACTGAGAATTTGGTGAAATGCAAAAATTAGGTGAAAAGAATTGGCCAGGGACAGAGAAGGGAAGGAAAAATACAGATTCCAGAAACCTACAGTTTTCAATTTATTCAGCTAACTGGGTCATGTTTTAATATTAGGATACTAATATTTAAACAAAATTAGTTGAGTAGAATTCCATGTTTTCTATATTGTCAGAAAAGATCTTTTACAAGTTTGAAAGAAATCACCATAAAATGTTATGGACATATATGATCATGGGAAGATGGTGGCGTGAGTAGTTCAGAGGAAATCTCCTCCCCAAAACATATATATTTATGAAAATACAATAAATACAACTATTCCTAAAAGAGACACCAGTGGATGCAGTACAACAGCCAGTATACATCTACATCTGTGAGAACTCAACATCACACGAAGGGGGTAAGATACAAGCCGCAGCCAGGCGGGACCCAAATGCTTCCCCACCCTAGAACCTGGTGGGAAGAAAGGAGTCAGAACGGGGAGGGAGTGAAAGCCCATGACTGCTAAACAACCAGCTCTAGAAATCCGCACCTGGAGCGCAGATACAAGGTGCATGGGATGCTGGATATTTGAGAAACGGAAAAGCAAAACCTGTGTGCAGGTCCCTGCAACCAGAGCCCCTGAGACAAAGAAAAAGCGAGCGCTTTCTGTAAGTCTTAAAGAGACAGGGACCCCATAGCTGGACGAAGTCTTCCCAGCACACTTAGACAGCAGCTGGGAATCCCAGGGAACCTTAGGCGCCCTAAACCCCGGGGAGGCAGCGCAGCTCTGAAGCCCCTCATGGCACTAAGCAGCCTGCCAGTCATTCCTCCAACTGGCACGGACCCAGACACACAGGACCAGTAGCGGGAGAGTGGCAGAGCATGCCAGGGGCAGCTGTGTGGGAAGGGACAGGGAGCAGATAGCATGTGCCAATGGTGCCAGAGGAGACCAGGAGAGGCTTGTGCGAGCCCACAGTGGCGGCAACCGAACAGCCCGGGTATGGCTCATGCACACCAGTGGCAGTAGAGCCAGAGGAGCCTGGTAGAGGCCCATGCGGGAGAGCCCCATGAGCACCTGCAGTGAAGCCAGAGGGAGCAGGTGCTCTCTTAGCAGCCAACCGGAATCCCAGCCCAACGCACAGCCACCTGGGCCAGACCCAAACGCCGCTGCTGGCACACAGCTGCCCAGCAGGGGCACCGCTATCGTGGAGGAGTGCACCTGGTGTGCCTGCCACTCCCCACAGGGCTCTGTGCTGCTCTGACGGAGACCCCACCCACAACAACTTAGGGACTAACCCGGTGGCTGCTCCAGGAGTGCGGGTAACTGACACAGTCAGGGATGAAAGGCAAGGTATCCAGCAAGCAGGAAAGGACTTTCTTCTCCCAGCTGACACACCCACAACCTGCCTACAGCCACTGCTATCACCATGAAAAGGCAAAATAATTTAGTCCAGACCAAGATAGCTCAGACAACACCTGAGAGAGGAACTGCAGAGACAGACCTAACCAGTCTCCCTGAAAAAGAATTCCAAATAAAAATCATAAACATGCTGACAGAGCTGCAGAGAAATATGCAAGAGCTAAGGCATGAAGTCCAGAGGGAGATTACAGATATCCGGAGGGAGATTACAGAAGTAAAACAAACTCTGGAAGGATTTATAAGCAGAATGGATAAGATGCAAGAGGCCATTGATGGAATAGAAACCAGAGAACAGGAACGCATAGAAGCTGATGCAGAGAGAGATAAAAGGATCTTTAGGAATGAAACAATATTAAGAGAACTGTGTGACCAATTCAAAAGTAACAATATCCGCATTATAGGGGTACCAGAAGAAGAAGAAGAGAGAAAAAGGGATAGAAACTGTCTTTGAAGAAATAATTTCTGAGAACTTGCCCAAACTGGGGCAGGAAATAGTTGCTCAGACTACGGACGCACACAGAACTCCCGAGAGATGGGACCAAAAGAGGACAACACCAAGACACATAATAATTAAAATGGCAAAGATCAAGGACAACGACAGAGTATTAAAGGCAGCCAGAGAGAGAAAAAAGGTCACCTACAAAGGAAAACCCATCAGGCTATCATCAGACTTCTCAACAGAAACCTTACAGGCCAGAAGAGAATGGCATGATATATTTAATGCAATAAAACAGATGGGCCTTGCACCAAGAATACTGTATCCAGCACGATTATCATTTAAATATGAAGGAGGGATTAAACAATTCCCAGACAAGCAAAAGTTGAGGGAATTTGCCTCCCACAGACCACCTCTACAAGGTATCTTAGAGGGACTGCTCTAGATGGGAGCACTCCTAAGAAGAGCACAGAACAAAACAACCAACATATGAAGAATGGAGGAGGAGGAATAAGAAGGGAGAGAAATAATCATCAGACTGTGTTTATAATAGCTCAATAAGCGAGTTAAGTTAGACAGTAAGGTAGTAAATAAGCTAACCTTGAACCTTTGGTAACCACGAATCTAAAGCCTGCAATGGCAATAAGTACATATCTTTCAATAATCACCCTAAATGTAAATGGACTGAATGCATCAATCAAAAGACACAGAATAATAGAATGGATAAAAAAGCAAGACCCATTTATATGCTGCTTACAAGAGATGCACCTCAAACCCAAAGACACGCACAGATTGAAAGTCAAGGGATGGAAAAAGATATTTCATGTAAACAACAGAGAGAAAAAAACAGGTGTTGCAATACTATTATCAGACAAAATAGACTTCAAAATAAAGAAAGTAACAAGAGATAAAGAAGGACGTTACACAATGATAAAGGGGTCAGTCCAACAAGAGGATATAACCATTATAAACATATATGCACCCAATACAGGAGCACCAACATATGTGAAACAAATACTAACAGAATTAAAGGAGGAAAAAGAAGGCAATACATACATTTTGGGAGACTTTAACACACCACTAACTCCAAAGGACAAATCCACCAGACAGAGAATAAGTATGGACACAGAGACACTGAATAACACACTAGAACAGATGGACCTAATAGATATCTATAGAACTCTACATCCAAAAGCAACAGGATACACATTCTTCTCAAGTGCACATGGAACATTTTCCAGAATAGACCACATACTAGGCCACAAAAAGAGCCTCAGTAAATTCCAAAAGATTGAAATCCTACCAACCAACTTTTCAGACCACAAAGGCATAAAACTAGAAATAAACTGTACAAAGAAAGCAAAAAGGCTCACAAACACATGGAGGCTTAACAACACTCTCCTAAATAATCAATGGATCAATGACCAAATCAAAACGGAGATCCAGCAATATATGGAAACAAATGACAACAACAACACTAAGCCCCAACTTCTGTGGGACACAGCAAAAGCAGTCTTAAGAGGAAAGTATATAGCAATCCAAGCATATTTAAAAAAGGAAGAACAATCCCAAATGAATGGTCTAATGTCACAATTATCGAAATTGGAAAAAGAAGAACAGATGAGGCCTAAGGTCAGCAGAAGGAGAGACATAATAAAGATCAGAGAAGAAATAAATAAAATTGAGAAGAATAAAACAATAGCAAAAATCAATGAAATCAAGAGCTGGTTCTTCAAGAAAATAAACAAAATAGATAAGCCTCTAGCCAGACTTATTAAGAGAGAAAGAGAGTCAACACAAATCAACAGTATCAGAAACGAGAAAGGAAAAATCACGACGGACCCCACAGAAATACAAAGAATTATTAGAGAATACTATGAAAACCTATATCCTAACAAGCTGGGAAACCTAGGAGAAATGGACAACTACCTAGAAAAATACAACCTTCCAAGACTGACCCAGAAAGAAACAGAAAATCTAAACAGACCAATTAGCAGCAACGAAATTGAAGCAGTAATCAAAAAACTACCAAAGAACAAAACCCCCGGGCCAGATGGATTTACCTTGGAATTTTATCAGACATACAGGGAAGACATAATACCCATTCTCCTTAGAGTTTTCCAAAAAATAGAGGAAGAGGGGATACTCCCAAACTCATTCTATGAAGCTAACATCACCCTAATACCAAAACCAGGCAAAGACCCCACCAAAAAAGAAAACTACAGACCAATATCCCTGACGAACATAGATGCAAAAATACTCAACAAAATATTAGCAAACTGAATTCAAAAATACATCAAGAGGACCATACACCATGACCAAGTGGGATTCATCTCAGGGATGCAAGGATGGTACAACATTCGAAAATCCATCAACATCATCCACCACATCAACAAAAGAAGGACAAAAACCACATGATCATCTCCATAGATGCTGAAAAAGCATTTGACAAAATTCAACATCCATTCATGATAAAAACTCTCAACAAAATGGGCATAGAGGGCAAGTACCTCAACATAATAAAGGCCATATATGATAAACCCACAGCTAACATCATACTGAACAGCGAGAGGCTGAAAGCTTTTCCTCTGAGATCGGGAACAAGACAGGGATGCCCACTCTCCCCACTGTTATTCAACATAGTACTGGAGGTCCTAGCCAAGGCAATCAGACAAAACAAAGAAATACAAGGAATCCAGATTGGTAAAGAAGAAGTCAAACTGTCACTATTTGCAGATGACATGATATTGTACATAAAAAACCCTAAATACTCCACTGCAAAACTACTAGAAGTAATATCGGAATTCAACAAAGTTGCAGGATACAAAATTAACACACAGAAATCTGTAGCTTTCCTATACACTAACAATGAACTAATAGAGAAATCAGGAAAACAATTCCATTCACAGTAGCATCAAAAAGAATAAAATACCTAGGAATAAACCTAACCAAGGAAGTGAAAGACCTATACCCTGAAAACTATAAGACACTCTTAGGAGAAATTAAAGAGGTCACTAACAAATGGAAACTCATCCCATGCTCCTGGCTTGGAAAAATTAATATCATCAAAATGGCCATCCTGCCCAAAGCAATATAGAGATTCGATGCAATCCCTATCAAATTACCAACAGCATTCTTCAATGAACTGGAACAAATAGTTAAAAAATTCATATGGAACCGCCAAAGACCCCGAATAGCCAAAGCAATCCTGAGAAGGAAGAATAAAGTGGGGGGGGATCTCGCTCCCCAACCTCAAGCTCTACTACAAAGCCACAGTAATCAAGACAATTTGGTACTGGAACAAGAACAGAGTGACAGACCAGTGGAACAGAATAGAGACTCCAGACATTAATCCAAACATATATGGCAATTAATACATGATAAAGGAGCCATGGACATACAATGGGGAAATGACAGTCTCTTCAAAAGATGGTGCTGGCAAAACTGGACAGCTACATGTAAGAGAATTAATCTGGATCACTGTCTAACCCCATACACAAAAGTAAATTAGAAATGGATCAAAGACCTGAATGTAAGTCATGAAACTATAAAACTCTTAGAAAAAAACATAGGCAAAAATGTCATGGACATTAACATGAGTGATTTCTTCATGAACATATCTCCCCAGGCAAGGGAAACAAAGGCAAAAATGAACAAGTGGGACTATATCAAGCTAAAAAGCTTCAGTACAGCAAAGGACACCATCAATAGAACAAAAAGGTATCCTAGAGTATGGGAGAATATTTTCATAAATGACAAATCCGATAAAGGATTGACATCCAAAATATATAAAGAGCTCACACACTTCAACAAACAAAAAGCAAATAGTCCAATTAAAAAATGGGCAGAGTAGCTGAATAGACAGTTCTCTAAAGAAGAAATCCAGATGGCCAACAGGCACATGAAAAGATGCTCCACATTGCTAATCATCAGAGAAATGCAAATTAAAACCAAAATGCAGTATCACCTCACACCAGTAAGGATTGCCATCATCGAAAAGACAAACAACAACAAATGTTGGCGAGGTTGTGGAGTAAGGGAAACCCTCCTACACTGCTGGTGGGAATGTAAATTAGTTCAACCATTGTGGAAAGCAGTATGGAGGTTCCTCAGAATGCTCAAAATAGAAATACCATTTGACCCAGGATTTCCACTTCTAGGAATTTACCCTAAGAATGCAGCACTTCAGTTTGAAAAGGACAGATGCACCCCTATGTTTATCGCTGCACTATTTACAATAGCCAAGATATGGAAGCAACCTAAATGTCCATCAGTATACAAATGGATAAAGAAGATGTGGTACATATGACCAGTAGAATATTACTCAGCCATAAGAAAAAAACAGATCCTACCATTCATAACAACGTGGATGGAGCTAGAGGGTATTATGCTCAGTGAAATAAGCCAGGTGGAGAAAGACAAGTACCAAATGATTTCACTCATATGTGGAGTATAAGAACAAAGGAAAACTGAAGGAACAAAACAGCAGCAGAATCACAGAACGCAAGAATGGACTAACAGTTACCAAAGGGAAAGGGACTGGGGAGGATGGGTGGGTAGGGAGGGATAAGAGTGGGGAAAAAGAAAGAGGGCATTACAATTAGCATGTATAGTGTGGGGGGGCACGGGGAGGGCTCTGCAACACAGAGAAGACAAGTAGTGATTTCACAGCATCTTACTAGGCAGATGGACAGTGACTGTGAAGTGGTATGTGGGGGGGACTTGGTGAAGGGGGGAGCCTAGTAAACATAATGTTCTTCATGTAATTGTAGATTAATGATACCAAAATTAAAAAAAAATGTTATGGATACAATATTAACAAGTATTACTTTCATGATTATCTGTCCATTTGGCTTTTTATTTTTTCTTGAGTCATTTTGGAATTACGTATTTTCTCAGAAAAGCAGCCAGAAGTTTTCATTACCTGCGAATAACTGTGCATAATTAAAAATTTCCCTCAGTATTCTTTATGTCTCATTTTGTATTTATAACCCTATTTTTCTTTTTTCTAAGCTTGACTTTTGTTTTATTCTGTTTTTAGTGGATCTTAGTTAAAGAAGGTATACTGCACACTTGTTGTTTTTAGGAACCTCAGGAGTTTTCCATTATGGTGGAATCTCTGTAGGGTCAATTACACAAGTACTTTTATATTGATTATATTACATAGCCTTTAATTATAACCTGTATCTCCTATAACTTTATTTTCTGGGAACTGTTTGATTTGTCAAAAAGCTTCAGTAATATATTAAAGTCTGTGAAGACGATTTTATCTCCAAAAATTATTCTTAGAGTCCTAACATTTTTTAAATAAGGCAATTCTTTAGTAAATCTTTAGATTAAGGCAAATCTTTAGATTGATTTCTGAATTCAACAAGTAGTTATGGAGGCTGACTCTATTCTGGACACAGTGATGGAGATACAAAGGTGAGGGAGACATTGATTCTGTTCTCGGAAGACAAGCAAATGAGAAATTTTCATTTTGTGTGATATGAGGTGTGACAGGAGAGCATAGGATGGCTTGGGGAGACCTGGGGAGGACTCTAGAAGACGTCCTCAAAAAGAAGCATGCGCTCAGACCTAAAGTAAACAGAGTTCACCGGTGAGCGCAGGAGGGGTGGGAGGAGGGCAGCAGGGAGAGAGGGAAGAGAAGCAGACCAGCCAGAGTGGTTGGACCAAGGCCTAGGGGGAGAAGGCTCCACAGGCTCACCGAATGGCCATACGTTGAGTTCTTCTGAGGACTGGAGCAGCAGGAGAAGGTGGTAGGTGATGAGGTGAGAGCTGTGGGTAGGGTGCTAATCAGTAAAGGCCTTATGAGCCACAGTGAGGGGCTTGGATGGTTTTTGTTTGTTTTTCTTTTTTTTATTGTGGTAGAATATGCATAACATAAATTTACCATTTTATCCATTTTAAGTGTACAGTTCACTGGCATGAAGCACAACTCATTGTACAACCATCACCACCATCCATCTCCAGAATTTTTTCATCTTCCCAAACTAGAACTCCTTACCCATTAAACACTAACTCCCTATTCCTCCCTCACCAGCTGCTAACCCCTGGTGGCCACATTCTGCTTTCTGTAGAAAGTCAAACATGAATTGGACTGCTCTGGGTGCCTCAGGTAAGTGGAATTGTGTAGTATTAGACCTTCTGTGAGTGGTTCATTTCACTTAGATAAGGGCAAGGTTCATCAATGTCATAGTGTTTATTTCTTTTTGAGGCTGAACCATATCCCATAGTATGAACATAGTACATTTTGTTTATCTATTTATCCATTCTTGGCACTTGTATTGCTTCCACCTGTGGCTATTGGGAATAATGCTGCTATGAATATCTGTTCTTGTTCCTGCTTTCGGTTTTTTGGGGGATATACCACCCAAAAATGGAAATAATAAATCATATGATAATTCTGTATTTAATGTTTTTATGGAATGGAGCTTGGTTTTATCTTTTGGGTAGAATGGGGTACCACTAAAGGTTTTTCATCAGAGAAATTACTTCATTAAGTTTGGCTTTGAGAAAAAAGTACCCTTTGCTGGTAAAAGAGGCAAGATGATCAGATAGGAAGCTACTGAAGTAGCAGGTCTGGAAACCATGGCAATGCTGAACTGACTTCCTAGGCCCATAATGGGGCTGCTCCTGCCCTGAGGCCCCACGCCAGCAAACCAAAACTTAGATAATTTTTGTGTCCCTGTAATGTTCATTTTGACCAGAAGTGCAGTATATCCAGTCACCAATCCCCAGACACGGAGCCAATGCTGGGCCTTCTCAGCCCAATAAGGTTGACTATGTGGCCCAAGTCAATCAGATGTTTTCTATTTGTCTCTTCCTTGGTCTTTATTCTTCATCCTATAAAAGCTTTCTGCCTTTGGCCCCATTTGGCAGTTCTCCAAATGGAGGCTGTTCACTTCGTGAAGTGTTTAAGTTTGTTTGTATCACCTCAGTTGTCTTCCTTAATCATTTTTAAGAGTGGGCTATGGTGACAGAGATGATTCAAGAGCCAAGGAAGAAAGGTTGACAAGACTTGATGATTCATTGTGTGTGGAGTGTGAAGGAGAATGAGCCGATCAGGACACCGGCATTAGTCCAGCTGAATGGGAACAGAGGAACAGACTTAAGAGAAATGTGACAAGTTGCATTTGGGATGTGTACACTGGAGGTTCCAGAAAGACAGTCCAATACAATAACCTGGGAGGCCATCGGATGTATAGATATGAGATGTATAGATACAGATTTGGGAGCCATTTGCATACAGGTGATAATAAAAATCACCAGAAAGGATGACAGCACCCAAAAGAGTGTATTGAGTATGAAAAAGCCCAGGAAAGGCATTGGGAAGCAGCCTCCATTACAGAATGGGCAAGGTGTATGTCATATTGTGATTTATAATAAATACATATTTTGGTCTTCTATCCATTGTTCATTCCTAGTTCCTGGCTCCCAGCTCCTAACAATGCTTGAAATTTCCTAAGTGATAAGAGCATCGGGAGCATCTTTTGTCATATTTGGTCCCCTTGTCCTCAGTTCCTGAAATCAATTCAGACCCATAAATGTAAATCGTGTTACTCATAACAAGCCTGTTCAATCACAGCTGAGTTTATGTTAATAAGATGACTTATGGAAATCCCCTAAAGGTGGGGGAGCTGGTTACCAGGGAACTAATTGTGACTACAAGGTTGAAACTTTGAGCCCCACTCCCTGATTTCCAGGGAGGTTAAATTGATCGCCAATGGCCAATGATGTAATCATTCATGCCTATGTAATGAAACCTCCATAAAGTCCCAAAAGGAGGGGGTGTCAGAGAGCTTTTGGGTTAATGAGGCGGAATGCTTTTGAGTGCCTTTTCAGGCCTTAAGCTCCATGAAAACAGGAGCTCCTTTGTTTGGAATCTTCCCTATGTATCTTTTTATCTAGCCATCGATCTGTATCCTTTAATATCTTTTGAATAAACTAGTAACCTAATGAGTTATCTGACTTTCTTTCCTGACTTCTGTGAGCCCCAGCCAATCAGATATTTTAATCTAACAAAGTAATCTAATCCAAGGAGATGTCATGGAAAGTTTTGATTTATAACCAGTCAGTCAGAAGCACAGGTAACACTGTGGCCTTGAGACAGGCAACTGAACTGAAGAGCAGTCTTGTGGACTGAGCCTTTAACTTCCGGAAACCGATGTTGTTTCTGGTACATAAGATCAGAATTGACCTGAACTGTAGGATGCCCAGCTGGTGTCCGAGAATTACTTGGTGATGTGGGGGGAAAGCCCACACATTAGAAATGGGTGCCTGTTATCAATACACAGTCATTAAAAATATTTAAGTGCCTTCTGCTTGAAAAAATCTATTTTTACATCAGCATAACTATGCTTGCTGTCTTTCTGTGTGGATTTTCTGCTACATGTTTGTCTCCAGTTTGGCTTTTAAACTTTCTGTGTTATATTAAACATATGTCTCTTACAAAGAGAATAGAGAGAGTTTTTAAAAAAACCTAACCTGAGATCCTTTGCTTGCCAATGGTGGAGTCTAATTACATTTCATACACTGTTATAAACACGTTCGGCTGTTATTTGTTATTTCATTTCCTGCTTTCAAGTCTTGAGCTCTCATTACATTTTCCTGGCCTTTTTGTCTTTTGCAAAAAAGAAAAGCAACTGTACAGCTGGTGGATATACTGGTGGATATCTTTCCATTTATCAAATGCATTACTTAAGCCATAATTTCATATATTATCCAATTGAAGAAGTTAAATTGCATTTTCTCATCTTTCCTTACATGTGATAAGAAAATGTGTATCTTTATTTTCTTACCTTTTACCTAACACTTCACAGTCTTTGTAAGTTTTGTTTGAGATTTATTAGGACACATTTCCCCCTATTTGCATCTTTTTCTAGAATAATAGTTGGCTTCTTCATTTAATTTTATAACAAAACTTATAATAGCTACTGGTACTTCATTATATTAATTTAATTGATTTCACTGCTCACTTCTACTTTTCTATGATTGTCTCAACCCCGAGGAGTTGATTCTCATCCAAATATCTTCTAGAGAACTTTTAAAAGTAGTTTGATAATGGAGCATTTGTGAGCATTACATTTTCTGAGTTCTTATAATCTGATAGTATATTTTCCCCTATCACCCAAGACAGACAATTTAGTCTGTTATGGAATTCTAGAATTGCACAAATTTCCCCATGAAGCTTTGAAACTTCCCTGATTCTTCTATCACTTAATGTGGGGGAGGAGCAAAGAATCACTCATGAAATTTGGAAAATTTTCCAGGCTATAAACTAAGCTATATTTTTGCATTAATCTTGGCTGGAGTTTTGTAAGGGGGTTTTTAATTTTTACACCATGTTATTTCCACCACCTGCTTCCTGCAACCGCTTTATTTTCTCTCATTCTAATAGGACCCTTCCTCTAGACCACAAAGTATTTTTCGATTTCTACTCACTGTTTCCACATTTTTTAACTTTTCTCTAATAATTTTCATCTTTGTTTTGTATTTCACATGACTTATTTTATTTTATTTTATTTTTTAGCACTGCTAATTATGCTCCTACTATCTCCAGGGAAGCTTTTAATGTCATTCTACAGTGTCATTTTGGATCCTTCCATGCTCTTAGTGTTTTAGTCCATTCCTTTTCTGCTCACACCGTTATAGCTGCAGCTTTTGTATGTATGTGTGATAGATACAGATTCTCTTGTGTTGCTTTTAAAGATTAAAATATCAAGGAACATCAATCAAACAGACATCTGCTATTCTCACCTGCCTCACTTTTCAGAGGCATGCTCCTCTTCCGCATTCCTTACGCAGGCTGAGTTGGAGCTAATCAACGTTATAGTGGCTGTTTACTTGTACATGAATGAGAAATGGGCAACCCCAATGCAGGACTTGCCAAAGCAGAGAGGGTGGGTGGGATAGCCTTGGCCCCCCTTGCCCCGTTGCTTGTGGGGTTTTTGTTGAGCATCAGGAGCCAAGCACATCCCCCTGCAGCCATTCCTCGGGTGTGGCTTGGTGGGTACAGACTCTCTTGCTCAGGAGGCATGGTTCCCTGGAGGTGGGAGGGCTGCTGCTCATTCTCAGTCTGTCTACATGATGCCTCTAAAGTGTTTCCTGGACTAGCATCACCTGGAAACCTGTTGGAAATGCATCTTCTCCAGCCCCACCCCAGACCCACTTGATCATAGATGTTGGGGGTGGTAGAGATCCTAGCAAGCTGCATCTAACCAGCCCTCCAAGGGATTCTGATGCTCACTCAAGTTTCTACAAAGGGACATGAAGTTCTAGTACAGAAAGGAGACCCTTCTCCCAGTGCAGGCTGTCCCCCATGTGGCTGTCCGTGAAGGAGAGTCAAAAGAATTCCCTTGCCTTCTGGGGGTCCTCCGTCCTGGTATGACTGAGGGAGGAGCTCGCAGTATTGACTGCAACCTGGCCCTGCTTGGTCCACTCGGTCCACTGCCCTCCACCAGTTAAGGGGGCCTTCAGGGGGCAGATGGGTGCCCCAGGCTTCCCAGAACTCTTTATCACTGCTCTTCCCCCAGCAGTCACTTTCGCCCATTTATTGGCCTCTGCCAGCAGGTGATGGCTCTCTGAGGGCATGCACTGCATCTTACACCGAGTTTACAGCCAGTCCTATCACAGAGCCTGGCTCCAGCTGGATGTGGACGTTTGCTGGATGAATAAACGTGAATCCTCTTTTGTTCCAAAGCACGGTCTTTCTTATGTACTTCCCCTCCTCTCTCAATGGCCCCCCTACAATCCACAAGAAGGCCAGGCAAAGCCCCGTATGCAGGGGACTACTCATTTCCAGATTCTTTCCCATTTCAAGGTGGAAGAGCAGAATAACTGAATGCATTTTCCTGTTGTGAGTGGAATCTTGGGGTGCCTGAGTCTCCAGTCAGCTCCTGAATTCCTGATGAGATGAAATGCCAGCTGCTGGAGGGATGGAGCTCTCTGCTCTCTGCCAGACTTCACTCAGCAAGGCCTCTGCCACCATTCTTCATGCCTGCCTCATGCAGAGACCTGTATGGTGGGGGGCTGCATCTTCCCAACCAGATTTTAGGTGAATCCAAACTCAATCCAACCTTTGCAGAAGGTGTGAGATTAATGTTATGACACAGTTCTCTGGAGAGAAGGGTGGGCTGAACAAGCTCTGGACAATTGCTTACTTCTATTCTTCTCTCTGCCCATGTACAAAAACATCATCCTGCCAAAAGAACTGCCCAGAATATCAGTGGGTCAGACCTTCCCATCCAGGGGGTGGAACTGGTTACAGTTTGTGATGGTGCCAACCCCTGGGCAGAGTCACACCCACGTGGTTGAGTGCTCTCATCCATCAATCCTGGTGTGGCATAAGAACACAGTTATTTTCTAAGTGTGCCCTGAGCACCACCATGGCAAGGCCATGCAAGGTCATTAGAGCTACAGAATTTCCTGCCTCTGCCTTCCCTTTAAGGCTCGCTTGGCCCCACACATGTGATGTGGCTTCCCCTGTCTAATAAACAGACACCTACCACACAGAGTGTGTCCTGCCACCAGGCTGCTAGTGGTATCCAGCATGGGAGACACTAGTATAACCAGAGACTTCAGAGTCCTTCCTGGCTCCAAGATTTTCTCCACATGAAGCACTAAAGAGTGAGACTGGAATGCAAGGAATTGTGAGACCTGCCCCACCACGAGCAAAGGGCAGACACACCTGGGGCCTTGGACAAGAGAGCAGGCTGGGCAAAGGAATAGGAGGTTGGTAAAGGTGTTGGTAAAGCCCACACCCAGGCTGTGATGGGTCCCTCTGGTTTCCCCTCACTTGGTGTGAGCGACGTGAGGGCAGAGAGAGAAGCAGACTGTCCTGCCAAGAATCCGTTCAAGTCAGCACAGGGACTAGGTTCTACCCCATGGATCAGCCTCTGCAAACTCCCCCTGGAATGCAGTGGTGACTCAGAAAAAGATGAAAACCCACAGTCATACCAGCACTGAGATTAAGCACCTATTCACTGACACAGTCTGGAAGAAATTTTCCACTAACTGCCAGACCTGTGGAGCGGACATGTGGCTCGGAATCTGTGGCTGACATTGAAAAGCTTTGCCCTCTGGAAAAGATCCACCATTCTGACCGAAAGCAAGGAGGCACTTCACTTTGGGGAATGCCCCTCCCTAGGCTGTGCTCCTGAAGCAGCTCAGACCCTGGCCCCAGCCCCTCCCAGCCAGTGATTCTCCCTCTGCAACTCTTCAAAGGCGATCTACAACAGGACAGGTTGGAGGGGACACTGAGGTGGCCCATCACCCCCCACGGCCTGCCTGGCACTCAGTGAAGCAAGGTGTGTACTGTTGCTCCCTGCTGCTCACACCTGCCACAGGCTTCTCCATGTGCGGCGGCGCACCCTGCCCCAGCAGCTGTCATGTCTGCAGCTCCATGTTCTTGTGGCAGTGGCCCTGAACACCAGCCAACCATGTCAGGAGTGCTCCGATGGAGAACTGGTCTCCAAGCCCTGCAGATACCAGACACCATGCTGACATGGTGTGGCCAGAGCCCAGGGTTGCTTAGACTTGTTGTGGTCTGGCCTCATCATAGAGCCCAGGCTCCATGGGAGACATGTTCACTACAGTGTGGCTGCAAAGGGGTCGCGTTCACCTGGCAGGGCCTTTCTAGGTGACGATCTGCAGATATAGACAACTTTCTTGGGAGCTGGGCCCGTGGATAGGTCCGCTGACATCCCATCTAAGAAGGGCTGTCCGACAAGACTGGGCTGTTCAGACACCAAGTGCTTAGTTTCCCGTTAGACTGCTGGGAGGCAGGGTGGAGAGGCTGGAGGCAGGGCCGGCTTCCTCTGTGCTCTGCAGACTTGGCGCCACCGAAGCCTCACAGAGGTCACTGCACTGAGGAGGCGCGGGCTACCTTATACCCATATCACAGGCAGCAATCTGTGATGTTGGAGCTTAGAGAGGTTAACTAATGCAGCCAAAGATAAGGCGCGAGGAGTGGGGTGTACTATTTCGGACTTAGCGCATGCGTTCCTCTCCTTCTCCTGCAGGGGCCACACGCTCTGCTGCTTTAATTTGAACTCGGATTCGGGGTGTGCCCACCTGTCTCCCCGTTGCTGCTGTTGAATTGTACTGGCCATGTCCGCCTGCAACAGGGAGAGAGCCATGGGCCAACCCCGGACTCTGCCAGGAGCTGGTTGGTGTGCTCATTTTCTCTATATGCTTTTCTTTTCCTCATACCAAGTTCATTTTAAGAACCTGCTAAGCACTGGGGATATATCGGAGAATGGGGCAGAGGAAACCTCCTCCCTGGTGAAGCCCAGTGTGTCGTTGGGGACGACAGGACGTAGCGAAGACAAAAGTGCAATGAGGGGTCAGATGGTGACATGTCTGTGGGGCCAGTGGGCAGAAGAGACTGGGAGTGCTTGAGGGGACTGCACTTTTCAAAACGAACAGCAGGGGGCTCTCACGAGGAGGTGCCATTTAGGCTGAGATACAAGGAGATGAGGGCGGACTGTGTGGATACCCGGGGGCGGGAATTCCAGGCCCTGGAGAGAATATCGCCAAGGCCAGGACTTGGGCACCCGCTTGGGGTTCAGGCCATGGGGGCTGGAGGTCAGAGAGGCGGGCCACGATGGAGGGACCAGAGTGCACACCGGTCTACAAGGAGTCTGTCTTGCTCTAAAATCCAGCAAAGTGCTCCTCCTCCCAAGTGGAGGTAATCGATGCAACAAAGTGCCGCCCCCTACTGGAAAGTTAAGGGTTTCTGAGTCTGGGTCAGAGGACAGGCCCATAAAGCTACTCCTGGTTGCAACAGCCATTACCCTCATTGCCTTGGACTGAAATAAGAATGCGCACTGGGGTGCGAACCTGTGAGAACGCAAGAGAGCAGTTATGTCTGCCCTCCTAGAAGTGGGTTTTGTGGTAGGCTGACTACTGGCCCCAAAGAGGTCCACATCCTAATCCCAGGAACTTGCACATCTGTTCCTTCATGCAGTACAAGGCACAGATGTGACTAAGTGAAGGACTTTGAGATGGGGAGCTTCTCCTGCATTACCCAGGTGGGCCCTAATGCCCTCACATGGGGCCTTATCAGAGGGAAGCAGGGGCAGATGTGCCTGAAGATTTGATGAAGGAAGTCGAGACTGGAGTGGTGCACGTGATGATGGGGGAAGACCTTCATCCATGGAATGCAGGAAATCATCAGAAGCTAGAAAAGACAGTCTCCCCTAGAGCCTCTACAAAGAACACAGCTCTGCCAACACCCTGGCTTTAGCCCAGTGGAACCACGTTCAGACCTCTGATCTCCAAAAATCTAGAGAATTTGTGTTGTTTTAAGTCACAAAGTTTATGATAATTTGTTACAGCGATATGAAAGAAATACAGGGTTGTAAAGTAAAGGTATTTTTGCCAAGAGCTTACATAGGTCTGGAAAAACTCATCTTATCTTGGAGAGCTTGGACACAGAGGGTTAATTGTGACCAGTTGCCTAAAGAGTTGGTTCCCATGAGACACTGGCAGAGGGTCCCAACAGGGAACCTCCTCTATTCATGTCTGAGTCCACAGTGTCTGAGAAGGATGAGATAAATAGGAAAATGGGAAACAAGCAGGTGAGTGTTAGGAAAAGTATTCACATCCTCACAGCAACTCTTGAGAATAAAAAACATAAAGATTCTCCTTGCCACATGAAAAAAATAAGCTGATGGTCTCAAGTGGCTTATGCTTTATTAATGGGAAACAGTGCATTAAGGCAAGCACTTATGACAGAGCTGACTGAGGAGAAGGCAAAACGAAGAAGCCAGTGCGTGTGTGCACACTCCTGTGCTTAAGTTTTTAGTAGGAATACATTGAGAAAGGGCCCGAGACCTTGGTTTTTGCTCTGTCATACAGTTGCTGTGTGACCCTGTCAAGGTTTCTAAACATTTCTGTTCCTAAGTTTTCCCCTATGAAATCTAGAGATAATGTTACTTATATCATAACAGTGTAGTGTGGATAAAACGTTTTATTCTAAAATGCAGTTCACTGTACTTGATACATTTTGCTTCCCTGACGCTTTGCTTTGTTGTGACCCACACATGAAAAGTTAGGTGGAACTCAAGTCACTGAGTTATCACAGAGGTAAGACTCAGCTGACACCCTGATTCCAAGTCCAGTGTTTTCCCACCACATGTTGGTTGGCAACTGTGGAAGTTCCAGAAATGGACATTAATCAACTGAGTTCTCTGCATTCTCATGCAAATAAATGCAGAGGGAGTTCAGAGTATTTGAGCAGTTGGTGGAAATATGTTATGTGCAGTGACTAACTGATTGACAGGCTAGGGCGGGTTCTGCCGCTGCCTAGCTGAGTGTCCTTAGGCAGGTTATTTAATAGCTTGGGATCTATTTCCTCAACCATGTATTAGATAACAGTCATAATAAAAATAATAACAATGATAACAATGAGATAACAACAATGGTAAGAATGTTTTATCCATATCATCAGGATTTCGTATCAAATAAAATAAGAAACGTTAAATCTTTTTAGTGAAAAATACGAGATAATACAAACTGAAGACCTAATTTTGATAGGCCTATTAATGACATGATATTAAATTTCACCTCTGTATTTAGACTCCTGGTATTCCTCTCTGCTCCAGGCTGGAAGCTGAGGTTGGCCAATACCTAATTCTGGCTGGAAACAGAGAGATCTCCTGGTGGCTAATGCATATCTGCTTCTTATTTTTCTCATTTGAAGAATGTCACTGAGGATTCTAGGATTCTCTTGACAGCTTCCATCTGGCATTCAGCAAAGCAGTAGGATGAGATGTCATCGCATTACTTGTCTCATTCTGGAGTGTCCCTTTCCCCAAGTCCATGACCCTAGACAAGTACTCTGAGAGAGGAAAGCCAGCTCTGATGGGGGTGGGTGTTGGGGGAGAAGAGCCAGACAACAGCAGGCAACTGTAAATGTAGATAAAGAAATGTAGGTCTGCTTGGGCTGCACAAATGGATGAGGTTTGGACTTACCTCGTTTCTGTCTGAAAAGACCACAAACTTTCTAGAACTGGGCACTTGTTCTGAAACAAGGTCCCAGAGGCTAAGGTGATCAGCTGAAAACCTTCAATGACTCCCTATTTCTTTCATCTTAGAGTCCAAGTTCTTCAGTGTAGCTTCCCAGTGTTTCTATCACATGCCTTGCCATCATGCCCTGCCACATCCCACCCCCTACTTCAAAGTCTTCTGTGTGCCGACCATCCTGATCTCCTCAGAGGCTCCATACGCGTGGGCTTTCCTGTTCCCTCCCTCTGCAACACCATTCTCTGACCTGGGTGCTCCTCCAAACCAATGCCTCCTTCAGGCCTCAACTCCTCTGACGTTCTCCTGGGAAGCCTTCTTCTGTTCCCTGAGGTTGGATAGGCTTTCCTTTGCATGTGACCCATGTTATTCCCTACCTAAATTAGCCATTGAACCTATAGCAGTGTATGAAATTGCCTGTTGATATTGCTGTTTTGTCCATTGGACTGTAACATCCTTGAGGACAGAGACATGTCCTGTTGTCAGTTATAGCTCCATAGTACCCTGCAAACATTAGCTCTAGATCAGTATTTGTTCAGTTAAAGAATGAGTGCATATTGTCTTGAGAAATGGGTAAAACAACCACTGCACTAAGGAAAACTCCATGCACAAAGAGAAACGCATGGCCATTGGAAATGCTCAAAATGGGGCATTATTACATGAACATTAAAGCAATAAGAGGAAATGGAAAAACTTTAGTGGTGATTATGAGACTTAATGAACGGAAAATATGGGATGTAAAATGGCTGAAGAAAAGAAAAGGTGACCACATACAGCATAAGGAATCAGAAGACCAAACAAAATCAAATGGTTCCAGGCTGAATGGTCAGTAGAAGAGAAACGAGTGTGTAGAAATGAGAGAAAGAATGGCATTGTAGGGCAGTGAGTCCCTTCCATGCTATAGAAATATTAGCATCAGTTGTTAAAAATTAAGAGAACTAAGATACTTTGTTCTAAGATTGCAAAGTGAAACAAATGTGCTTTCTTCCCTTAAACCCCAAATTAGTTAGAACATCCTTGACCCAATTTTAACTCCATGGGGAAACCCCATGAGGTTCAGAGACCTCCTTCTTCCAGGAGTCCAAGGTTAAGCCCATGCCTCTCCGCTCAAGAACCAGATCACAAATGCAGACTATATTAAGCCATATGCCCTTTGTTTTAGTAATTGGAACCCAAATATGGTGTGTGGGAATGTGGTGCATCTCTGTTTTAGCTCTGTTCTAGTAACCAGATCATAAATGGCACTTGATGAAGCCACTGGCCTTATGTTTTAGTAACAGATCACAAATACAACATGTGGTTGAGCTGAATGGTTCCCTGTTTAGTAACCACATCACTACTGTGGCACTAGGATGAGTCATGCTTCTTTCTGTTTGTGCCAACAAATCACAAATCAGGCATGTGGTTAGGAATCACAACTGTCTGTTTCAGTAACCAGATCACAAACGTGGCATGTGGGTAAGTGGTAGAACTTTCCAATTGGGGAACCAGATGACAAACTCAAGACTGTAATTAAGCCTTAGCCTCTCCCTTTTAATAAGCAGATCACACATATGGCAGGTGGCACTGCCTCTCAGATCACAAATTAAGTGCACGGCTAAGCTGTGCAATGCTGCATTCATTGGATTCAATTATACACCCTGGCCTCATCTTTTAAATCTTATTTGTTGCTTATGAAACTTTAATCAGCTAAAGAAAAACAAACATTTTATAGAAACAAGATAACTGAGGCCATAAAGTCAGCAGCTCCATGTAAACACTTACAAAGGCAATTCAAAATCATGTCAAGGGAGATGCGGAATCAAGGTGAAGGATTCTGGAAGAAACACACTAACTCTGCCAGATTTAGTGACATGAGGCCATCAGGACAGCAATAGGATAGATCAGGGACATTCCATTAGAAGCTCTTTGCTGCTGTGGACCATCAGTTTGGAGAAGAACCTGGTATCATAATTTGAATTATTGAAAAGTAGGTATTTACTCCCCACACTTTGACTGTGACTGGCGTATGGCCCTCCCCCACTGGTGTAGGGCTTGGCCATGAGACTCACTTTGGGCAATGAGATGTTAGTGGTAGTGGCATGAGTAGAGGCAGCTGGGCATGCCCTCTTTTACCAGTGACATCTCAATGAGAAAAATTTTCCCTGGGTTTCTGCTGCCCAGGCCCAGAGTGAACACATACAGGGCAGACCTGACACAACTTGCACTAGAAGCCCAGCCTCCCGGATGAACCTCAGCTGATTTGCAGACCTGTGAACATCAGTCTACATGCTTCTTGTTTTATGCCACTACATTTTGGAGAGATTTGTGCAGTGTCATGTGCAACATTTGGGATTTCCAAGAGCAAGATAACCACACAATGGCAGCGGGAAGCAGCACCAAGGCAGATGGATGTGGCTCTGGCAGGGAGGTCAGGTTCAACAGAAGACAAGAGAAGAAAAGCTGACCCAGGTTCATGGCTTTACCCTTCAGGGAGAAGCAGCCCTGCAGAGATGAACTTCCCCTGCTGGATCTGCTCAGGCTCCTGGCTCTCCCCACACTCGAGAAGTGTTGCTGACTCACTGAGACTTGCACCAGTTTACGATTCTATTCCATTATTCATCTTACTTTATGCAAAGGACAAGTGTTTTGGGGGAAAGGAACACAAAGTTTGTAACCTGTGAAAGGGATTCAAGATATGAAAATTGCAAGAAAACTAAGCCCTCTGAGGGCTGAAAAACATACTTCTGAAAAATATAGGAAATTAAAGTAAGCTTTACATAACAACTGTTTTGTGCTCCCTCTCCATGGCATTCATATATACATGTATTTGTTGATTAGATGAAAACTAGTTAATGTATAAGAAGTAATGTTTTAAAAATTTAATAATGCCACAGCAGAAATGACAATGAAGCAGTAAAGAGGAAGATTTATAGGAGAGAAAAAATGGACTCAGTGATTTGGGTGGCAAAACAAATAGCTCTGGGATGCAGAAAGAAGGAACTCAGGGATGAAAATCAAATGGGAAGGGGTGACACATATGAAGGAGACAGAACACAAAGAGGCAGAAAAATTATTTCAAATGAAGAATCAAAAATAAATAGAGCAAAAGCAACAACCAAGAAGTATAATAATAATTAAAAAAACACTTTGTAAAAGTTGAGTTCTCTACAGTATTGTTAGGGTTAGTTGTTAACCAAGCAACATAATTTGAAAGATATCAAAACTTGGACATATCTTAACGATATGTTAAAAAGCAAGAATATAAAAAAAATTCTGACAACATCTTGGCATAAAAAGTAGATCAAATAAAAGTAGTTATCAAGTTAGAAAGCCAGACCTTCTTGGACATGTTCTGTGCAACCCCAACCTCCAGGAGACAGTGGAGCAACATCACCGACTTAAGGAGAAAGTACTTCTACTTAAGAATTTGACACTTGGTGGGTTATGATTCATCGACAAAGGCAACAGAACATAATTAAGCTATGCAGGAGCTTAGAAAGCTAGAATCCACCACCCTTCTTAGGTAATTATTTAAAATGCACATCAGCCCACTGAGATGAATTAAAAAAAGGAGTTCAAGAAGGGGGAAAGCATGGTATCAAGGAACTGGTTCTGAAAACTGAAGCCATCCGAATCTAAAATTTAATTAAAATATGTTGTGAACATGAGTATAGAACAAAATGCAAATAAGGTGGCTACTTCTTAGAAGTAATAATATCCAAAACCAGTAGTGTAACCATAGTATATTAAATCTAAATACCATATTGTGTAAACAAAGATAAAAAAGTGGAACAGGAGGGATAAAAAGGTGGGAGAATGTACAAGTTTCTTTTTTTAAATGGGGGGGCAGAGTTCTTATTTAATGTTGTTAAGTGGTAGTTGTGATAACAGGCATGCTTATCATATTTCTGATTTTAATGGAAATGTCTTTAGGGCTGTATATAATTGTATTGTCTTTTCCAAATTTTGTTCTGTAGAAGATAGTTCCAAGAAGTGAAGTGCTCTTAAAAAACAAAACAAAACACAACTATGGTAAATATGAGTGTGAAATATGGTGTATGATTTTCCCTACTAGAAATGAAATACATAATTAGTATGTTTCTGAGCAACTTTTTAAGAGATTAGTTTAATTTTTTTCCCCCTAGTGTTTGCCAATAATTAAACAGGGAAATCTTTTCTCAGAAAATATTGTCATAGATACTGAGGCTGTCCCCAAATATCCACCCTGTCCCAGGTGGACATGTGACTCACTTTTAACTGAAGAGAGACCTATGATGCCTGCTGAGTATTCTGGGGAAGCATTCTGACCTTGAGAAAGAGGCACACAGAAAGCAATGGCCCCTCTCTAAGCTCTGGCATTGCCACATCTGGATGTGGTATTTGCAACAGCCAAAATCATGTTACCCGCACGAAAATGACATTGTTCTAGTTATCACAGTTTGTATCTGCTCTGCAATGTCTGGGGCCTCATTTGCAAAGACTTGAAAGCTGGAGGTGACTTGGTGGTTGGGGTGGAAGCTCCTGAAGGCTTCTTCACTCACAGGTCCACGCCATGGCTGGGCAGACTCCCAGACTGCTTTCGGCAGTGGCAGGGAGTCAGATTTCTCACAGGGCAACTCTGGGCGCCAAGGACCAGCGTTACAGCAAATGCACGGAAGCTGCCTGGCCTTTCTAACCCAGCCTCACTGCCGCTGGATTCTACTGGGTAGAGCAAGTCACAGCCCATCCAATGCAGTGGGTGGGAAGGCGGACCCGCCTGCTACAGGAGGTCAGCCAAGGTCACATAGCAGAACACCTAGTGCTGTGGCCGTATTTGCAGAATACAATCTGCAGAGATGTCAACTCTACGGAGGAGGAGCAAGAGGGTCGAAGCTACTGACACAGCCCACCCTGAAGCTCACCAGTCTCTGGATTTGTGTTTACTGAGCTATTTTCCCTTACCCTTTAAGCCAGTTTGACTGGGTGTTTTGCTACTTACAATGAAAGCATTCTTACAGAAACAGACATTAATATCCCCCAGAGTCAAGTGGAGAAAATTGTCCAGACATTGTGTACTGGTAAAGAAGCAGGCATTCAAGTAAGACAGACCTGTGATTTGATCGCTGGGTTTTCTTGGGCCTTTACTGAACCTCTCAGAGCCCAGTGTCCTATCTGTAAGATGGGAATAATTATGATCCTAGGAGGTTACTGTGAGGCTGGAACATAAGGAACGAGCATTTTTAAAGTGTTTATTGCTGGGCCTGGCACAGAGAAAACACTGGATGGACAGCCTTCAGTAACACTGTTTTAACACTAAATGCATGGCAGCATTTTAGGGAACAACCACATTTAGGGTGATATCCTTTCTTTTTTTTACTAGGGTGTGTGTGTGTTTTAGGTATTCATTGAAGTAATCTTCCTCTGAAAGTATGTCCTTTTAGAAGTAAAAAATCATGGAAGCATCTTTCACAAAATGATACCAAGAGAGCCTCAATGTCTTAGAGGAGAAATTTTGAAAAACAAACCCCACCAGAATTCATCTAAACTGAGTTAAGTAACAAACAGAGGCTATCTTGGAAGGTTACGGGGGAAGGTGGGCATAGAATCCAAGCAGAGGAAGTGAAGAATATGACCGTAATTCTCCGGGCCCAAGGGCGACCAGGACAGCTGTGCTCCATAGGTCTGAAAGTGTAACGTGGGACCCCCTGAGGAGGCAGCTGCTCCCCCCCACCTCCCCTCTGGGACTCTTAGACCCTCAACTCCTTTTGCCTCTCTGTGCATGTGGCAGAAAGGCACCCTGCAGGACTGTACAGTTCAGGCAAACAAAGAAGTACAGAATCAGGGAGAGCGAAGTCCAGCTAGACCAACGTATCTCCCAGCACATCCCAGCCACAAGGTCCACCATGGGTCCTGGCTGTACAGGAGGGAGAGATGCATGGCTCCTACCTCACTCAGAGAGATAGGGAGTAGGCTGGGTATCCCAAGTCGTGTGTCTGCCTCCAAAGGGCAGGATTCACCAGGATTTGGAGAATCACAGCTTGAGTGATTTGGGAAAGAAATGTTGGCCTGCCTCGCGGGGGCTGCTTGTGGTTCCCCTGAGGGACTCTGCACTATCGTACAAGCGACTCCAACTTGCTGGGTGTCGCTTCTGAATTTCTCTTCTGATATTGACAGCTGCCATTTTGTATGGGTTCCCAACAGCTCAGAATCCGTCCTCAGGGGATTCAACACTTGTTTCAGAAGATCTGGGGATGAGTCAGAGCTCCTGGTGTTTGTCCCCTGTGGCTTAGCTGATGTTTTCCCAGGAAGCCAGCAGCCTGGTTGGTGGCACAAAAGCAAGATGCCCAAGTTTATAGTCAATTCTAAATTAAGAACACCTCAGTGGAGCCTGGAATCCAGCCAGAGAAATTCACTGGTACATTAGTTTCCCTGCCTCCATGTGCAGCCGTTATGGATGCCTTCAAGCTGTGCTTGTTATGGAGAGCTTTGATAACATACTAATACACTTAGCAAGGTAAAAATAAATAATAGGACCTCTTGCAGCTTTCCTGACTTTAAACCCCATAATTGTGAGTACTTCTGTAAGTAATTATCCCAAGAGCCTACAAGTCCTTCCCTGCACCCCCAGCCTTGCCTGACTTTGGAGTTATACCTCTTTGGAATTACATTTAGATTGTAACATAACTACACTTGAATATATTATTGTATTTTATCCTCACTGAAGTCAATTTAGATTTTATCTGCTTTACAATGTTCCTTGGAAAATCCTGCATATCCAGAATTCTAGGGTGGTGAGAGGCAGGTGTTTAATCTGTTCTCTGTTGAGCATTAACTAATGAAGACAGAGGTGTGAGGATGGGCACTGGGCATCCTCAAAGTAAGAAATGTGGCTAAAAACATAATTTATAGTGATCTGATCCTCCATGATTTCCACACCTTATTCTTACTCTCTTGCGCCCTTCACTAACAGTCACCTACCCCCTCCAAATATTTCTTTCCTGTGGTTCCTGTAGCTCTCTTAGAAGTTGGGTCAATGAACCATTGTCTTGACTCACAAATCCAGAAAATGGCACTCACCACACCAATGATGAGCAAGAGTAAAAGAAAATTTTTAATTAGTCCTTTCTCCATTTAAAACTGAATGTTTTAGAAATACAGATTGTCTTCATTTTTGTCTTTCTCAGTTTCAGCTGCACTGGGCTCTCTGAGTCATAAAATGTTGGTCCAAGCCATCAAGGATGTTGAAGCAGCCGGTTGTTCCAAAGCCTTCTCTAGTGGGCTGCAGAGACTTGGAATATGGAGATGCTGGAGAAGACAGCTGAGTCCTGAGCCAACCGGACTTCGTAGCAGTAATCACGTGTTGCCTCACTAATATCTACTCTCCACTTTGTCCTATATTGTTGGGGTGGCTAGGTGCCCAGCATTTCTTGCAGACATATGCAAAAGTAGTGGGTAGATTTTGGGTGGAAGTTCTTGAACAGCCAGTTACTTTGTTGTTTCCTTCCTGTCTAGCCCTGATGGCTGGAGCTGCAGCAGCCATTTTGAGACAATGAAGAAAAGAGCAAATGAATTGCAGAGACCTCAATACTGACAATGTTGAACTGCTGAACCAACAGCCAAAACTGCCTCCCCCAGATCATATCCTTAGGTGAGAAAAAGAGACCCTTATGTGTTTATGTCACTGCAGTTAGTCCTCTTTTCAGGCTATCAGGTGCAATTTCCATCTCATACACAAGCTGTCTTTCTTGCATAGAGTCCAAAAAATAGGGTTGGGTGGGCCCAGCTTCAGGTGCTATTTACTTGAGCAAGATAGAGTGGGCTTTCTGGTATCACAGCCATGGTCTAGGGGCAAAACATCACCCTCTCAATCCCTGTCTCTCTTTTTATTGTTGCTGCCAGTGAGTGATGATGTCAGGTCTAACTCCAGAAAAACCTGTGGGAAAGGAAAGAAACTCTCAAACTAATTTTGATAAGGCTGGTCTGGCTAGGTCAGAAACTCTCACTGTTGCTATCACTAGGGAATTTGGCATCTCTAAATCCAAAGTCTTTATTAACTGACTCCTGTGAAGATTCAGAGAGAATTGGGGAGGATGATAGTCACTGTTAACTAAAATCTGATGACAGGTCTGTTAATGGGGAGACTCCAAGCAAGTCACTCATCTATATAAAGCCTCCTTCTCCAGTGACCACACCTTCTTGGATTTTTGCTTTTTCCAGCTCTTGATTATTTAATGCACTATTAAGAAACAAATGAGATAAACTTTCAGCTCCATCACTTACAATCCTGTGAGCATTTGTTCCAGTTAACAGCACAGTTTTGTAACTAGAAACACCATGGTATTTTTCAGCAGTTAAGAGTACAGGCTCATGAACCAGAATTCCTGGATTCAAACCTCGGCTCTACTGTCACTAAACCAGGGATTTAGGGTGAGTTATTCAAGCTCCCTTTTCCTTAGCATTCTAAGCTGAAAGTGAGGATAATAATAAAAGTGCTGTAAGGGTGTTGTGAGGATCAAGCACACAGGGCCTGACACCAACAGTGTGCTAAGTACTGGAAGTACTGTGTCATTTTATTTATAACAAAACTAAGTTCCTCATGGGAAAGCTAAGCCCCAGCTTCCTCACTGGTAAGATGGGGCTAAGATGGAGCTAACCCATTGCATTCATGGGCTGCTGACACCAGGTGTGTTCAATGCGCATACCTGGCCCCGTGCCTTGCACTAGTAGGCCCTTGATAAATGCTCATTTCTTCCCTGTCTCCTCCTCTTCCTTGTGCAGTGATGGATTCCTGTGTAAGAGATGGCCCAGGCGAGGGTGCACAGCTTACTTTCTTGTCTGGACCGGCATTTGAGGGAGAGGAAGTGGGGTAAAGACAGCAGGCAAGGTGCTGAAGGACAGGCTGCCCAGGAGCTGACACAGCAGCCTTATAGTTGGTGGGATGCCCTGAGCATCCTGACCTTGACAGAGATGGACTCCGAAGGTAGGAGCATCATGTCACTTTTACAAAGGAGCCCATCATATGCCTTTTTTCTTTCTTTCTAAGGTGGGCTACAACAAGAGGAGGCATGATTTTTCTGGGGCAGAAAATCTGTATTTCTGAAGCCTCACACTTGGGGTGCATCTCTTAATGCTGGGGTCTGCTTCCTCCGATCAAAGGTCACTGCCATCACTACAACTGGCATTTGCTTTTTCCAGGGAAATTGTTTTAAGCAAGGCCTCATTTCTTCTGATTGAATTTTACCTGACTCCTTTATAATGACTCAAAAATACGTTGCTACAGGATATAACTTAGGTTATAAGTTTTGCTCCACTTACCCCGGACAAAGCTGGCTTATGGATAGGCAGCGTCTCAAGTGTAAATTTGGTATCAAGCATTAGAATATCCGTAAGCAGATAAATAACAAATGGGGAAATAATTTAGTCATTTAAATTGGAACAAATTCCCAAAATATCTTCTTGTTATCACTTTGATGAATCAGACTCCAGAGTTCTTAGGGAGTAGATGAAAATAGCTAATGAAAGCTTTTAAGATGATGGAAGGGGATTAATATTAAATGGGCTGGAGCTATGAGGGAACTGCAACACTAGATTGGAAAGGCAGAAGGAGAGGAGAGGAAGGAAATCCAAGCAAAGAAATGATTGTACAACAGACTCAGATATCACCTAGAGGGAAGAAAGAGCTTCACATAGGAAATTCTGCCTCAACCTGAGGATCCATGACTTAATGGAAATATTACACATTATTGACAGGAAACAACATACTCCCCCATCTGAATTCTGTAGCATGTTTTATTCGTCTAGCTTTACATGGATCCTGGCTCTTGCTAAAACAAGCAAGCCCCCAAATCAGTGTCAACTGAGCATTTATACTGGACGCCTGTACTGACAGACTCCATCGCTCTTATGAGTTTGGCACACACTCCACCTGCCAGAAGGAAGGGACTGAGGAAGAGGCCTGACTGCAGTTTCTTTCACACTTGTGCTTTTGTTTAGCTGTGATCCGGCTCTGTGTTTAAACAATCCACCCCGTCTCCAGTTTTAGAGGCTGGCATCCTATGGAAACAAGCTCTTGGCATTTTGGCATTGTCCACACCCAAGTCCTTGCCTTTCTTTGACCTTGTTCTCTGCTGCTGACCTTCGTGCAAGGCTTTGGCTTGCTCTCTGTGGTCTTCTGGCTCCAGCCCTCTCCCTGGCCCTTAGCCCTAGTGCAGAGGTTCATCAGCATCACTGGGGGAGGTGTTAGAAATGGAGAGCCAGTGGGGGTGCGACCCAGGACCCAGAATCCAGTTGATTCTGATGCAGCCCTTCTGGTGCTGCCCTGGGTTTTCCTGCTGGGTTAAGGTCAGCACTCTCCTCCTGGAGCCCACCCGCATCTACAGCTGTGAGTGACACCACCACACCCGAAGAGAGCCAGATCTCTGACACTGACTGGGGCATTTAGGGTATGCCAGCAAAGAATCAACCAGTGAAGATAGATGCACTTCTCATTGGTACCTCTTTATGTCAAGGGCTAGGGAAGTTGAACCCCCCTCAAATGGTGTACTTTTTACAGTTTTGATTTTCTTATTTAGCAGAGATTATGCATCTCCTTGGGAATGCCAGGCTGAGGCTATGTCAGGAACAAGACCCTGTCCATGGCTATGAAAGGCACAGTGCTGATCCCCCATGAGGAAAGGAGGGCCTAAAGTCGTCCACTGAGTAGCAAAGGCACCAAGCATGACTGCTTGGCAGGTTGTGCTAGTGAGGCAGCTCCAGAGAAACAGAATACATGCATCTGTAATTCACTATATGGAAGTGGGTCACACAGTTATGGAAGTTGGCTGACATGACCCAGGATCTGCAAGGGGATTTGGCAAGGTGAAGATTTGGGAGAACTGAGGGTGTCGTTCCAATCTAAAAGCTCAAGATCCAGGAATGGTCAAAGTTAGAAAAGAATGGGATAATCCAGACAGTGGACGGCAGGAGGAATTCTCTATCACTCAGTCTTTTGTTCTCATCAGCCTTTTAACTGATTAAATGAGGTCCATCCACACTGGGGAGGGCCATCTGCTTTACTTAGGCTACTGATTCACATTTAATCTCATATGAAAACACCTTCATAAACACATGCAAAATAGTACTAGACTGAATACCTGGGCACTCTATGGTCCAGTCAAGATGGCATATAAAATTAACCATCACAGAAGTGAAGTCAGTTTTCAAGTATCAGGATAAGGCCACCTTGGGAGAGAGGTCTTTTTAAGAATTCCACTTCCTCCACATTTTTCTGGTTAAGAAAGGATCTCAGACTGGGTGAGATTAACCTGAAATAAGTCATACTTCTGTAGTCAGAAGGATTTGCACAAAATTTATGCTTTCTCATAAATTTGGTGCCAGTAGCTATATATAAACTGAATAGCCCCTTCAGTTTAAGAACCAATTTTGGGATCCTACTGATACCCAGGAGGATCATGAAGAGGAAGAGGAAGAAGCCTCCATCTACTCTGTGCTCTGGAATCACTATACTAGGCTAGATCTTTCTCTTTGAAGGATAAACAGGAAAAATAAAAGGATATTTCAAAGGAAATTTTTTTTTGTATCATTAATCTACAATTACATGAAAGACATTATGTTTACTAGGCTTCCCCCTTCACCAAGTCCCCTCCACATACCCCTTCACAGTCACTGTCCATCAGCGTAGTAAGATGCTGTAAAATCACTACTTGTCTTCTCTGTGTTGCACAGCCCTCCCCGTGCCACCCCACAAAGGAAATTTCTACATAGTAAAAGGAGAGAAACTCACAGAAGCAGAGTAAAGGCTCAAAAGATCTATTACAGAAAGAAAGCTCACAAAACATTTGTTCTGTGTTCTTTTTTTTTTCTTGAGGAACATTATGTTTACTAGACTCTAGACTCCCCCCATCACCAAGTCACCCCCACATACCCCATTACAGTTTCTGTCCATCAGTGTAGTAAGAGGCTATAGAATCACTACTTGTCTTCTCTGTGTTGCACAGCCCTCCCTGTGGCCCCCCTCATTATACATGCTAATCAACAAAGAGCAGGACCAACACTGCTGAAATTCAAGCTCATGTTATAGAAAACAAATTTGAAAAGCTCACCAGAAATGCAGAGATAAAGAACAGAGATGAAAATTATGAGCTAGATAAGCCTGGATTATTTGTCAATAAACAGCACAACTGAAGAAGAAACCAGAAGAGAAGCTTTAATCAGAAGCACAACAAAAAGCCTGTCAGCAGCTGGAAGTAGCGTACTGTTACTGATAGAAATTTTATTGACTAGCAAGGCAATCCAAGATGGACAGGTACAGTGTCAACACCCAAAATCAATCCTTTTCCTATCATTAATGATAACTCATTAGTAAATTTAATCGGAAAACATCAAGGTCTCTAGAAATAAATCTAAGAAGAAACTATTAAAACAGTTATAAAATTATGCAATTAAGGAACAAGTCAATCTCAACCACAATCCTAACAAGATTTGTCATGGGAATATTAAATTGATCCTAAACTTAATGCAGAGACTCATGCTATCAAGGTATACCCGAAATCTATGTGGTATTGTACATGAACGGAATAGTCTAGATCAGTGGAATGGACTAAGACTTAAAGAAACACTCCAGCTATATATGGGCATTTAACATGAAGATGGTATTTCAAATATGTAGGTTAAGGATTCAATAGAGTTAGGATAACTGCCTATCTATTTGGAGATGTAAAAATGTTGTATGTTCATAATATTTATAAAAATAAGTGCCAGGTAGATTAAATACACATAAAAACTCTGAAACAGAAGTAAATATAATAGAATATATTTATACTATTGAGATAAGCACCTTAAGCAAGACAAAAACAATTGCCAGAAGGAAAAGATAAAGAGCTTTAAGCGAATGAAAATTTTAAACTCTGCATGGTGAGAGAAGAAATGTTTGCAGCATTCATTATAAGCAAGGGATTAGCATCCAGGCTATATAGAGTATAAAAAAATAAAGAAAAGGATTGATAATCCAAAAGTAAAGTGAATAACTGATTGATGACAGAATACAAGTGACCAATAGATATATGGACAACTGTTTAACCTTATTAGTAATCAAACTAATGGAAGTTAAAAATATTTTTAATCTATCAAGTTGGTAAGAAAATTAACATTTGATGGTATCAAGGGTTGGAAAGAAGGTGGTGAAACAGTTTTATTTTGGTACAGCACCTTTTAAAGTTGATTTGACAATATCTATTGAAGTTGAAAATGCATATGGCCTTAAGTTAGCAATTCTACTTCCCTGTATCACCCCTAGAGAAACCCTCACTCATGTGCACATGGAGGCAAGAACAGGCATGTTCCCTGAAGGATTTCTGTAAAATACTGGAACTAGTATACATCAACAGGAAAATGACTCAGTAAAATGCATTATATCCTTATCATGGAATCCATGCAATAGTTTAAGAGAGCTGTTTGCTCAATATACTGGCAAATTGTTGAGTGAAATAAAAAGCAAGAATGCTAAATGAGGATTGTTTTATTTATGGAAAAAGAAAAAAAAATCCCTCAATTTATAGCATTTTTTTTCTGGGATTATGCACAGAAAAGATTCTGGTAGGATACATACTAAAGTGGCAATAGTGGTTAGCTAGCTCCAGAGACTCCTAGGCTTGGCAGACAGGTAGTGGAGGGAGGTGGATGATGCACGACAACACGGTTAGTTCTTAAAAGCATAGATTAAAGGAATAGAATGAAATGTACTTCAATTTTCTCTACTGTTGTATCCCAGTGCCTAGAACTGTGCCTGGCATATAGTGGGTGCTCAATAAATATTTGATAAGTGAATGAAAAAACATAATATTGACATCCATTAAAAGCATGTGCACTCAAAACAAAAATACAAACTGTGCCCTAACGGGTACACAATAAAATGGGAGAGAGGTGGGCCAGGAGTGGGGAAAGGAAAAAATAAGTCAAATAAGAAAGGGCTATGTGAGGATCTAAGCCATATGCTGAGGAATATAATTAGCTCTACACCTCATGCATAAAAATGACAAAAGTATCTCTGAACTCAGCGTGAACTCTAAAAGCAAGCAAGAATCCAGAGAATTAAGGAGAGCTCTGAGTTGGCTTTCTTCCTGAGAGGTTCTGCCCAAGCCTCATGACCATATGCCACAGCTTTGATGACCCTGCAGAGAACCAACCATAGAAGCAAACCTGTAGACCACACGAGATGGGGCTGTAAGAGGTTCTGAAGAAGGGTGGATCTAGAGAAGGGTTGCAGAGTCATCAATGCTGATAGTCCATGTTGATAGTTCATTTTATCATTGACCAGTTTTCCACTGTACACATTTGCCACAATTTTGTTTATCCATTTTCTTGTTGATGGACATTATGTTGTTTCTAGTTTGTGGCTAAGGAGATCAAGGCTGCTGTGAACAATCTTGCACAGTCATTTCATGGGCTTACTCTTTCCCTTCTCTTGGGAAAATCCTTGGGAGAGGAAGGCTTGGGTAGTAGTGGAAGTGTACATTGACTTCATGAGAAGTGGCCAGCTTCCCGAAGTGGTCGCACCATTTTACATTTCTACCAGTAATCTACACAAGTCCTGTTTACTCCACTTCCTTGCCAGTGTTTGGTATTGTTGGTCTTTCAAACTTCAGCCTTTTTTTTGTGGACAAGAAGTGGACCTGGGGCCATTTTAAATTGTGATTTTTCTGAGGTAAACAATGTTGTATATCTTTACCTTTATTGTGGTTACTGATCATTTGTATATTTTCTTTTGTGAAGTAGCCAAATATTGTGTACATTCTTTTTTGGGTTGTTTGTCATTTTATTATTGAGTCGTAGGAGTTTTAGAAAAGATACTCTGCATACAAGTTTTTTCTCAGACATATGAAAGTATAATATTTCCCCTAATCTATGGCTTGCCTTCTCATATCCTCAGTGGTTCTTATTAAAGAGCAGACGTTTTAAATTTGGGGAATTTCAATATATCAATGTTTTTATTGTTAGTGATTTTTGTGCTTTGTCCAGAAAACCTTTTTCTATCTCCAGGTTGTAAAGATATTCTCTTATTTTTTTTTGGAATCTTTATAGTTCTGCTGTTTGGGGTCTATGAATCATCTTAAATTGATTTGTATGTGTGTGTAGGTACAAGGTAGGGGCCAAACAGATGGTAGAAATTTAACTCAAATCTAGATTTTTGTTTTAAAAAGATCTCCACAAAACATAGGCTAGGAAAAAACCACCCAAGCTTATGACAGTGGTTTCCTCTGAATAGGCTTGGAGTGGAGAGGAATTGAATGAGCATATAAAAGGATATCAACTAGATCAGTAATGTGTTATTTATTTTAAGAAGAAAGAAAACGTCAGAAGAAATTATAGGAAGCTGGTGATGTTTGTTAGATTTACGTAGTGGCTATATTAGTGTTTATTGGAAAGGCTTTGTTTTTTTTACTATTTAAAATTTTGTTCATAACTGAAAAGAAAAGTATACTACAATATAGCAATAAAAATATTTCTCTAAACAATGAAGACTGGAAGTTTCATGCTAGACAATACAATTAAATGCAATAGAAATTGCCAAATCTTTCTGTAAAGATTACAGGAATTTTCCAACTTGGAGAAGCTGATGCATTTGTTGTCTATCACTCAGGGAGTGGTATCTGTCAAGATATCAAGCAAAACTATTTAATGTGAAGCCAAACATAAATTATGCAAAGAGAAGTAATGATGCCTTCTCCTAAATATGCGTAGCATAAAACCTCAGAATTCTTTGATACATTCCAACATTATACACTAATTCAGAACAATGCTAAAACTGTCACAATGAATGGTATATATCATAAAAAGTTGTATGTTGCTCTGAGGTTATGTGTGAAGAACTACCTACCAATGGCTAACAGTGATTTGGAACATTCTTCATACCAAATGTGAATACAGTTTACACTCAAACTTTGTGTTAATAAAGGAGAAAGTGGTATATAATTGCATGCATCAATGCATGCCATGGTCAGTTAGAAATAAACACGTGCTCTACTGTAGTGCTGAAAGTGTGGTCTGTGGAGAATGTCTGAGTGCTTATTACAGATTCAGATTCTCAGGTCTCACACCAGACCTATGCAATCTCAAGAGGTACAGCCCAGGAATCCATGTTGTATGAAGCTCCCCAGGGAATTCTTCTGGATAATGTTGGAGAATCACTGCTCTCCTGGAAATCTGATGATTTCTTTTTACATGCACAGCATCTGTGATTGTTAATTTTATATGTTAACTTGACTGTGCCAAGAAATGCCCGGGTAACTGGGAAAACTTTATTTCTGGGTGAGTCTGGGAGGTGTGTGTGGAAATACCAGCATTTGAATTGGTGGACTGAGTAAAGAAGATTATTACCCTTACCAAAGTGAGCAAGCTTCTCTCAGTCTACTGAGTGGCAGAATAGAACAGAAAGGTGGAGGAAGGGCAAATTGCTCTCTGTTTGAGCTGGGATGCCATCTCCTCCTGTCCTCAAACATCAGTGCCCTTGGTTCATGGGCCTTTAGACACTGAATGACAGAGTGGCTTTCCTGGATCTCCAGCTTGCAGATGCCAGACTGTGCTACATGAGCCAGTTCCCACAACAAACCTCTTATATCTGTTTCTACATAAGTTGTTTATTATATATAATGTGTATTATAGGAATATATCAATATAGGTATAGATACAGGTGCAGATCCCATTGGTTCTGTTTCTCTGGAGACCCTAATACAGCACCTAAACTTCCTTCTATTGTTTGGAGAACCCTCTATCTTATCAGCATTGGGATGTATGGCCCACCTCACCTGAAAAGCCTCAAAGATCATAAATTTCGCCAGCTTCCCATGAAACTGGGATTTGGGCAGGTGACCCAGGTGTGGCCAATCAGATGGACCACCCCAGACTTCCAGTCTGGAGCCAGGGCTGCAAAACCACTCTGGAGGCTCCATCTGACCTTGGGCAGCAATATCATGGCACCAAGCAGCCAAGGATGCCAGTAGAGATCTCCCTGGTTCAGTTCTTCAGTGGAATTTAGACTCTGGTGTTAGCTACAGAGCCTCCCTTATTTCCTATAACTTCCTCAAACCTGGCTCACCACCCTTCCCATCAATTCTATAAGCTACCCAGTAACTGTATAATAAATTAATTTTATTTAAATAAGCTTAAATTGGCCATATTTGATTTCTGTGGCTGGCATGAAGCATCCTGACTAGATGTGCATTGAATGTAGTGCTTATTGATTGATTGATTGATTGATTGATTGATTTCCCCCTAAGGCTCTTTTCACATTGATGGTATATTTTAGAGATAAAGGCATTTTGCTATTAAAAAAACAGTTATACATATATGAATGTATATATATATCTGCATGTGGAAGTAAAAAAAATCTGGAAAAAATAGACCAAACTATTTACTCTGTTTTATTTTCCACTTTTCTGTATTTTTATATTTGTTTCCCACGATGATATATTAATGAAAATATTACATTAATCTATTAATATAATAAACATATTTGTCCTTTGGGGCAGGATTATGAGGGGTGTGTACAGTGTGAACTTTAAACTTACCAAGGCCTAAGTGCAGAAATTCTATTATTCAAATGGATGATGTTTCTTTAAAAAATCAGAAATTCAAGGATTTATATTAACGATATTTATAATAGTTATTTGTAATTAGCATAATAGAAATGAATTCAATATTCTCACAAAACTATGGAATCTTATATGGCTCTAAACATTTGAATTCTGAAGAAATGTTCATTACATGTCTTCATGCCTCTAGCACCATCAAAGCAAATACTGTATTGCTCAGAGTTAAGAATTCAATATAAGGAATCCAAAAGAAATTATGAAATGGGCATCCAGTCTGGTTGAGACCTGCTGCCTGGGACATTTTGAAGGACTGATCCCTTGAAAATCATCAGTGGTGGTCTGCACCCATCCATTTCTTCATTCTCCTTGCCAGACGATGAGCCAAACAGCTGCCTCACCGTCTCCTTTTCCCTCCCCTGTCCTGCTCTTTTGCAGGCTGAGTTACCCTTGCTCACTGAATCAGGCCAAGGGCCGATCACTACCCCAGACAAGGGCCCTGGATGCTTTCATTAATTTTAATGCAAAGTAAATTGTTTAATTTACTCCTTCCGTTGGAGAAGGGCCCAAGAAGCAAGGTATCTTTAACTAGCGTTAAATGTTTGATGAAAATATAAAACAATAATTAGAAAAGGAAAAGGCATAATAAGTAATAGCTGAGTTTCTCATGGTTCGAAGGCTCCAGAGAGCACACAGCATTCATAGGAAAACATTGCTTATTCTGTGTTTCTATTATCAGGAGAGCATGCCAAATTTTTGCAGGATTCTGGTGCATAAGAAATCAGGCAATGATAAAAATGTTACAGAAGATTTAAACTGAACAAGCTTCTCTGAGCTCAGAGCAGCAGAGTTCTTCTGCTTGGGGATAAATAAACAAATTTTAAGAAAATAAATTAAAAATGAAGAACGTTTTCCTTTGTCCATTTAGGTCATGAACCCCCACCCCAGCCTCAGTCCATTGTCTCTGTGGCTGTGTCCCAGTCACTCGAGGCTGTCTTTGAAAGACTGTGGGCTGTTCCAGTCTGAGGAGCTTCTGAACTTTGATTTCTGCTTCAACCTCTGACTCCTTATTTCCATAATGACCCTTGTCTTGTTGATCTAAAGACTAAGTGTTGACTCCCATATTCAAGTGTACTCCAAAAATTCATCTGATCTGGTTCCTCCTCCCATTTCAAACCTGGAAGTTTCCACATCAGTGAAGGATATTAAACACAAAACAAAATCAAATATTGCCCTTTCTGGCCACCTGGAACTGCCCCACCCATGCATTTGAGTGAGTTTAGGGTGGAATGACCACCACTGATAGCCACCCTAATTGAGCCCCTGCTGGCACAGGACCATGGTTATGACATACCCCCCCCCCACCACACACAAGTGGCGTGATGGTACATCAGGTCAGCACTATGCTTCAAGCTTGTAAGGCCATTTACCTGCCAGGAGAGAGGGTCAAAAGTGAAAGACAGGAAATAGAAGTGAGGAAGCAATGGACATAGACAAAAGGAAGCTTCCAGGGAGCCCTCCATCGAGGGGGCTAAATGCCTGAGCTGTCTGCATGCTCCTTTCACTGAAGCTACGAGAGCATTTGTGGAGAGGATGTTTATAGGCAGCAGTCTCCACAGAGAACTCTATGCAGTAGGCATGCCAACAGTGAGAGGAAAATTTCTCATTTAAGGTAGACCACATTATTAAATTAACACCGGTTCCCAAGTGGATCTTCAAAGAGGACCCTTTGGATCAAATACACAGAGATAGAAAAAGGAAAGAACAGTCAGACAGAATGGACACAACATACTCATATTTCCAAAAGGGCCTCCCTAATTCCTAATGCATGGAGATGTGTGGTTAATTTTGGACCCAAACACTCTTTGCATGTATGAAGCAGACTGGTGTGTGTGTGTGTGTGTGTGTGTGTGTGTGATGCTTTTGCAAGTACAAGTCAGTCAATAAACATCTATCGGGATTTTACCTGCAGTGAGTATGCAAAGAAGAGGGACACTTTCCCTGACTTCAAGGTGCCCATGATTGCTCTGCACATGACTTGGAATCAGCTCTCTTCACTTAATTTTCTTGTCCTTATAAAATATCTTTTTGAATCTCCTCAGCTATTAGTTAAGTGTTAGCTGAAGATAGGATTTGGGCCCTCCTCTCAGAAGGATTCTGTAGGATATCAAATCCGTGTCCAAGAGTAATGTCCAAAAATGTTTATTGGGTTTCCTCCCTTGCAAATTCACTTTAACCTCATATGGACCTTTTCAGGTTCCCAAAGGCACCAAGGACGTTTCCTTAGAGCCCTCTAGAGCTGGCTGCTGGGATACTCAGTGGAAATCCTTGACCATCTAAGAGATCCTAACAGGCAGAAGCAGGGAATATGGGAGTTTCACTTTGAAGCTGCTAGTGTGTGAGATATGCCTGGTTCTTCCAGGGGTAACACTTTCTCCAAGACATGGTCATCTGATCTTTTCCTGACCTTTGTACACTAGACAGAGATCCTAAGCCTAATTCTTAGGAGCAACTAGCCTCTCATAATCAGCAAAGGTACTTGCTGTGGACAGTTTAGAATACAAGGTTTACTCCCCTTTGAATATAATTGAGGGTGGGGCTAGAATAAGATTAGCACATTCTAGAGACTTTATTATATGCTGTTAGGCCTGGGCATTTTGAGTTACAATAGACAGACAAATCTAATCCAGATTCTAGGTCTGTGATTCACAGAAAAATTCAAGCAGTCTTGAGAAGCTCACAACTGTGGATACATTATCTGGGCCAAGATCCAAATTCTCAGCATTTGTGCAGTGCTTCTTCTAAGTAAGGCACTGTGGTTACTTATGATTCCATTGGTTCAGTCCATCATAGAAACTACCCATAGGGAGCACATAAGAGCTGCCAAGATAAGAACCTACTAAAAAAACAGAAATTTACATAGGCGGTAGGGTACCTTCCAGTTCACTCAGATGGACAGAGAAGGACAAGCCCCATCCAATGACAAGAGCATAATATGAATAGAACTCGTCTCAACTGAGGATCTCCAAAAGAAAAACAACTAACTAGATGCCATAGAAATGTACTTCAACAAAGGGGTCACTTCTGGGAGGACTCCTGGCAAAAGTCCATCAATGTGACTGGTTTTAAGACTAAAAAATGTAATTTAAGAAATCATGGCACCTGCAGCAATCTGCTGGCCTATCAAGAATTCATCCCTCTGGCGTCCTCATCAAGTCTTTGCAGTTTACATTCCTTCCCAGCTGCTGATTTCTCAATCTATATTTCCATCTCTGATCTCTCCCTTGAGCTCCACATATGGCTATCTAACTGTGAACTCTCTGTTGGATGTCTAAATAGAACAAGAATCCAAATTTAGCATGTCCCAAGTTGGGCTCTGTATTTCCACCTCATGCTCTTACTGATCTCAGAAATTGAAACCTTAATGAAGCCAATTCCATTCTCTACATAGTACCCGGGTAGCATTGTTCATTATAGATCTCTATTATGTTTAGTTTTATTTAACATCTAAATCAGATCTCCTACTCCATGATTATAATCCTTCAAATAGCTTCTAATGGAAAACAGAGAAAAATAAATATTTTTTCTTTTCATGTGTGGTCAGCAGAATTCTAAGATAACCTTCACCGACACACACTTCTTTATTCCCCACCCCTTTAATATGGAATATCACTCCTGTGATTAGGTTACAAATCAGTTGACTGAGCTAATTGAAATGGAGATTACACTTGGAAGGTCTGATCAAATCAGAGATCCTTTTAAAAAAGGTGAAGTCAGTAAAGACAGGCTCTTGCTGACTTGGGAAGAGCAAATGTGCATGCTGTGAGGTGACTATGTGGCCCACGGGGCAAGGAGTCATTGAGCAGCTTCTAGGAGCTGAGAGCAGCCACTGGCCCACAACTAGTAAATAAACAGGACAGCAGTCTGGGGCTCAGAGGGCTTCTGGAGTGTTGGCGATAGTCCATCCCTTGATCTGGCCATTGTTTGATCAGATACCCTTATTTTATGAAAATTCATGTTGCTATACATTAGAATTTGTACTCTTTTACTTATGTATGTTAGATTCAATATAAGTTTACATAAAATTACTTTTGTCATATGATATTTAATGATGTGACAAAAATACTCCTTTTGAATATTTAAGTGAAAAAAGTCCAGATCAAAATGACCAGTTTTAGAAGGAACAGCAAATAATTCCTAGAAGTATATTAATAGTTTTCTGAAGATTGCAAAAATTATTTACTGTTAGGCAGATGTTTAATTATTCATTAAAATATATGTATTATGCAATGCACATACTAATATGTATTATATATAGTATATTATTATAATAAGATTTTACAGAGATTTCCCTCTCCTTGCTATTTATTTTACGTTTATTAACATAAACATGATATTGACTTAAAAATGTGGGTAACTGATACATACTGGAAAGAGATTTACTAAAATGTAATATTTAGTTCTGACTTTTAAACCTTTTGTCAAGCCAATAATGGAATGAACAGTATCCTTAACGTGGTTGAGAACACCTAACTGAAGCCACTAGTAAACATCCTCCTGGATGCTGAAGCTTAGAGATGAGCCAGTTAAAATCAGGGGCAATGTAGGTTGCCTTTCCATTTCAAAATCACTTCACATTACTCTGCAATTTCAAACCAATGTAGTGTTGGCAAAAAATAAAAAACTTGTTATTTGAAGAAAAGAAAAAAATAACTGCATTATTTGCAATTTGTCTACCAAAAAATCTAAGAACACTTACGTAATATTACTTGAACTACTAGAGTATGATCTGAAATGAAAAAGACATACAAAATCAATAGCTATCTGACACATCAAAGAAGTTTATCAGAAAATATGAGGGAAAAGCCCATTTATAATAAAAACTACAAAATGCAACAAAATTTCCTTAGAATCATAAAAGGCACTTTAACCCACTAGGATTAGATCACATGTGGATTTGAATCTGTCCGATAGTGGATTGTAGGAAAGATGGGGACCACGTTGGGTAGTACTTCCTCTGTTTCTTTCTTTTTTTCTCCTCAGCCTCCCCCTCCTTTTCCTCCTCCTCCTCCTTCTTCTTTTTTGTTTTTTTATTGTTCTTTTAACTATCAGAGATCTATTTTCAGACAGCTCTGTCAGGACTGCTAGAGCAAACATAGCAATGCCAAAGGCAGACATAAAGGTTAGTCAAACCCTTTTCTGACTCAGCTCTTACTGATTTATGAGAACTACTTACACATTAAAAATGGTAAATTCCTGATTTTATACATATATTATAGATATTTCCCCCTTTCACCATTTATTTTAATTTGTAGTCTTTTTATGTAAAGAAGTCTTAATTTTTTTGTTTTCAAATCTATTACCAATTTTTTGATACATTTATGCTTCTAAAATATTTATGCTGGGAAGATTCTGGTAAGATGGTGGATTAGGAAGCACCAGGAATCTGTCTCCTTGCCTGGATAACAATTGCATTGTCAGAAACTGTCTAATATAACTATATTGGAACTCTGAAGTTTGTTGAAGGTTATCAACTTCCAGGAGATGACTTGGATGGTGAGTTGTGGTTAATTTCTATCAATTTCCCCTTTTAACAGTATCAGCTATCTATCCCCCAACCCAGCCCCATGGTAGGCAGCTGTGCATGTGTTCCTGAAAAGTTTACATATACTTTGCTGGAGTCAGGGCAGACAAAAAGGACTATGTCCTCCAAATATTGGTGTTCTGTGCTCTGATCACTGTTTGCAGATTCTGATCACAGAAGTGCAGAAAAAAAAGCAGGCAGTCACTGCTGCTGCACTCCTCACAATTGTGACAAGTCCCTCCTCCTCCAGCTAAAGTAATTTTCAGAGGATTTAGAAGGCTGGTGGTCCACCCTTCCCTCTTCATTTCTCTCTTTTTCTCCTTTGGGAGCCAGACATTAAAGATCAGGACATTAAAAAACAATTGCATATACAGATAACATTAAAAAGAGACCACACATGCCCAGGAAAAGGTGCAGGCTCAGGAAAGACCTGAGAAAATAATAAGTTTACACCACAGGCTGACCCATGGCACAGAGTACTTACTAAATAAATAAACAGATAAATTTATAATGATAATAAAAAACAACAAAACCTGAGTAAAGATAAAAAACTGATTTCCAGAGTAACCTCAGAGTTATTAGAGTCAAATGTCCAGTTTTCAACAACAAAAAAATCACAAGGCATACAAAGAAATAGGAAACTATATGCCATTCAGAGGGAAAAATTAAATCAATAGAAATGTCTCTGCAAAAGACCTGATAGCAGGTATAGCAGACAAAGACTTTAAAACAACCATCTTAAAGATGCTGAAAGAACTAAAGGGAGATGCAAAGAAAGTCAAGAAAACAAAGTATGAACAAAAATGAAAATATCAGTAAATAGAAAACCAAAAAAATTCTGAAGATGAAAAATATAATAATCAAAATGAAAAATTTACTAGAGGGATTTAAAAACAGATTTGAGCAGGCAGAAGAAAGAATGGTGAACTTATAGAAAGGACAATGAAAATTACTGGGTCTGAGAAACACAAAGAAGTAAGAATGAGAGACAGGAGCCAAGATGGCGGCATGAGTAGAGCAGCGGAAATCTCCTCCCAAAACCACATATATCTATGAAAATATAACAAAGACAACTCTTCCAAGAATAAAGAACAGAGGACACAGGACAATATCCAGACCACATCCGCACCTGCGAGAACCCAGGGCCTCGTAAAGGGGGTAAGATACAAGCCCCGGCCCCGCGGGAGCCGAGCGCCCCTCGCCCCAGCTCCCAGCGGGAGAAGAATAGGCAGAGCAGGAGGGAGACGGAGCCCAGGACTGCTGAACACCCAGCCCCACCCATCCGGACCAGAGCACAGTCACAGTGCATGCGTGGGGCTCTGGATACTAGGGAAACAGGGCAGCAAGACCAGTGAGCGGGTACTGGAGGACATAAGAAAAGTGAGCAGCCATTTTTTTGTTTTGTTTTGTTTTTGTTTTGGCGAGCGCTTTTTGGAAGTCTTAAAGGGGTAGGGACCCCAATACTAGGGAAACAGGGTAGCAAGACCGGTGAGCAGATGCCTGAGGCTGGCACCGGAGAATAAAGAAAAAACGAGCGGCCATTTTTTATTTATATATTTATTTTTTAAATTTTTGAATTCTTTCTTTTTTTTCTGGGGGTCGTTGTTTTGTTTTGGCGGGTGCTTTTTGGAAGTCTTAAAGGGGCAGGGCGGGACACTTATACCAGAGGTAGGGAATCCGGGGATCTCAGGGCACCCTAAACCCCTGGGCTGCACGGAGCACGGAGGCCCCTTATGGAGATAAATAGCCTCCCGGCGGCTCCCCCTCCAACGCAACTCCACAACTTTGGAGCAGCTGCCCGAGCCAGGCCACGCCCACAGCAACAGCGGAGATAAACTCCATAGCAGCCGGGCAGGAAGCAGAAGCCTGGTCTGTGCGCAGCTACCCAGCACAAGCCACTAGAGGTCGCTGTTCTCCCAGGAGAGGAGGGCCACAAACCAACAAGAAGGGAAGTTCTTCCAGCCGTCACTCGTCCCAGCTCTGCAAACTATTCCTATCACCATGAAAAAGCAAAGCTACAGGCAGACAAAGATCACAGAGACAACACCAGAGAAGGAGACAGAACTAACCAGTCTTCCTGACAAAGAATTCAAAATAAAAATCATAAACATGCTGACAGAGATGCAGAGAAATATGCAAGAGATATGGGATGAAGTCCGGAGGGAGATCACAGATGCCAGAAAGGAGATTAAAGAAATGAAACAAACTCTGGAAGGGTTTATAAGCAGAATGGATAGAATGCAAGAGGCCATTGATGGAATTGAAACCAGAGAACAGGAACGCATTGAAGCTGACATTGAGATAAAAGGATCTCCAGGAATGAAACAATATTAAGAGAACTGTGTGACCAATCCAAAAGGAACAATATCCATATTATAGGGGTACCAGAAGAAGAAGAGAGAGGAAAAGGGATGGAAAGTATCTTGGAAGAAATAATTGCTGAAAACTTCACCAAACTGGGGGAGGAAATAATCGAACAGACCACAGAAATACACAGAACCCCCAACAGAAAGAATCCAAGGAAGACAACACCAAGACACATAATAATTAAAATGGCAAAGATCAAGGACAAGGAAAGAGTTTTAAAGGCAGCTAGAGAGAAAAAGGTCACCTATAAAGGAAAACCCATCAGGCTAACGTCAGACTTCTCAACAGAAACCCTACAGGCCAGAAGAGAATGGCATGATATATTTAATGCAATGAAACAGAAGGGCCTTGAACCAAGGATACTGTATCCAGCACGACTATCATTTAAATATGAGGGTGGGATTAAACAATTCCCAGACAAACAAAAGCTGAGGGAATTTGCTTCCCACAAACCACCTCTACAGGACATCTTACAGGGACTGCTCTAGATGGGAGCACTCCTAGAAAGTGCACAGAACAAAACACCCAAAATATGAAGAATGGAGGAAGAGGAATAAGAAGGGAGAGAAGAAAAGAATCTTCAGACAGTGTATATAACAGCTCAATAAGCGAGCTAAGTTAGGCAATAAGATACTAAAAAGGCTAACCTTGAACCTTTGGTAACCACGAATTTAAAGCCTGCAATGGCAATAAGTACATATCTTTCAATAGTCACCCTAAATGTTAATGGACTGAATGCACCAATCAAAAGACACACAGTAATAGAATGGATAAAAAGCAAGACCCATCTATATGCTGCTTACAACAAACTCACCTCAAAACCAAAGACATGTACAGACTAAAAGTCAAGGGATGGAAAAACATATTTCAGGCAAACAACAGTGAGAAGAAAGCAGGGGTTGCAGTACTAATATCAGACAAAATAGATGTCAAAACAAAGAAAGTAACAAAAGACAAAGAAGGACACTACATAATGATAAAGGGCTCAGTCCAACAAGAGGATATAACCATTCTAAATATATATGCACCCAACACAGGAGCCCCAGCATATGGGAAACAAATACTAACAGAACTAAAGGGGGAAATAGACTGCAATGCATTCATTCTAGGAGACTTCAACACACCACTCACCCCAAAGGATAGATCCACCGGGCAGAAAATAAGTAAGGACACGGAAGCACTGAACAACACAGTAGAACAGATGGACCTAATAGACATCTATAGAACTCTACATCCAAAAGTAACAGGATATACATTCTTCTCAAGTGCACATGGAACATTCTCCAGAATAGACCACATACTAGGCCACAAAAAGAGCCTCAGAAAATTTCAAAAGATTGAAATCCTACCAACCAACTTTTCAGACCACAAAGGCATAAAACTAGAAATAAACCGTACAGAGAAAGCAAAAAGGCTCACAAACACATGGAGGCTTAACAACACGCTCCTAAATAATCAATGGATCAATGATCAAATCAAAATGGAGATCCAGCAATATATGGAAACAAATGACAACAACAACACTAAGCCCCAACTTCTGTGGGACACAGCAAAAGCAGTCTTAAGAGGAAAGTATATAGCAATCCAAGCATATTTAAAAAAGGAAGAACAATCCCAAATGAATGGTCTAATGTCACAATTATCGAAATTGGAAAAAGAAGAACAGATGAGGCCTAAGGTCAGCAGAAGGAGAGACATAATAAAGATCAGAGAAGAAATAAATAAAATTGAGAAGAATAAAACAATAGCAAAAATCAATGAAACCAAGAGCTGGTTCTTCAAGAAAATAAACAAAATAGATAAGCCTCTAGCCAGACTTGTTAAGAGGAAAAGAGAGTCAACACAAATCAACAGTATCAGAAACGAGAAAGGAAAAATCACAACGGACCGCACAGAAATACAAAGAATTATTAGAGAATACTATGAAAACCTATATCCTCACAAGCTGGGAAACCTAGGAGAAATGGACAACTTCCTAGAACAATACAACCTTCCAAGACTGACCCAGAAAGAAACAGAAAATCTAAACAGACCAATTAGCAGCAACGAAATTGAAGCAGTAATAAAAAAACTACCAAAGAACAAAACCCCCGGGCCAGATGGATTTACCTCGGAATTTTATCAGACTTACAGGGAAGACATAATACCCATTCTCCTTAAAGTTTTCCAAAAAATAGAGGAGGAGGGGATACTCCCAAACTCATTCTATGAAGCTAACATCACCCTAATACCAAAACCAGGCAAAGACCCCACCAAAAAAGAAAACTACAGACCAATATCCCTGATGGACGTAGATGCAAAAATACTCAACAAAATATTAGCAAACTGAACTCAAAAATACATCAAAAGGATTGTACACCATGACCAAGTGGGGTTCATCCCAGGGATGCAAGGATGGTACAACATTCGAAAGTCCATCAACATCATCCACCACATCAACAAAAAGAGAGACAAAAACCACATGATCATCTCCATAGATGCTGAAAAAGCATTTGACAAAGTTCAACATCCATTCATGATAAAAACTCTCAGCAAAATGCGAATAGAGGGCAAGTACCTCAACATAATAAAGGCCATCTATGATAAACCCACAGCCAACAGTATATTGAACAGCGAGAAGCTGAAAGCTTTTCCTCTGAGATCGGGAACTACACAGGGATGCCCACTCTCCCCACTGTTATTTAACATAGTACTGGAGGTCCTATCCATGGCAATCGGACAAAACAAAAAAATACAAGGAATCCAGATTGGTAAAGAAGAAGTTAAACTGTCACTATTTGCAGATGACATGATACTGTACATAAAAAACCCTAAAGACTCCACCCCAAAACTACTAGAACTGATATTGGAATACAGCAAAGTTGCAGGATACAAAATCAACACACAGAAATCTGTGGCTTTCCTATATACTAACAATGAACCAACAGAAAGAGAAATCAGGAAAACAACTCCATTCACAATTGCATCAAAAAAATAAAATACCTAGGAATAAACCTAACCAAAGAAGTGAAAGACTTACACTCTGAAAACTACAAGTCACTCTTAAGAGAAATTAAAGGGGACACTAACAGATGGAAACTCATCCTATGCTTGTGGCTAGGAAGAATGAATATCGTCAAAATGGCCATCCTGCCCAAAGCAATATACAGATTTGATGCAATCCCTATGAAACTACCAGCAACATTCTTCAATGAACTGGAACAAATAGTTCAAAAATTCATATGGAAACACCAAAGACCCCAAATAGCCAAAGCAATCCTGAGAAAGAAGAATAAAGTAGGGGGGATCTCACTCCCCAACTTCAAACTCTACTACAAAGCCATAGTAATCAAGACAATTTGGTACTGGCACAAGAACAGAGCCACAGACCAATTAAACAGACTAGAGAATCCAGACATTAACCCAGACATATATGGTCAATTAATATTTGATAAAGGAGCCATGGACATACAATGGTGAAATGACAGTCTCCTCAACAGATGGAGCTGGCAAAACTGGACAGCTACATGTGGGAGAATGAAACTGGACCATTGTCTAACCCAATATACAAAAGTAAACTCAAAATGGATCAAAGACCTGAATGAAAGTCATGAAACCATTAAACTCTTGGAAGAAAACATAGGCAAAAACCTCTTAGACATAAACATGAGTGACCTCTTCTTGAACATATCTCCCCGGGCAAGGAAAACAACAGCAAAAATCAACAAGTGGGACAATATTAAGCTGAAAAGCTTCTGTACAGCAAAAGACACCATCAATAGAACAAATGGAACCCTACAGTATGGGAGAATATATTTAAAAATGACAGATCTGATAAAGGCTTGACATCCAGAATATATAAAGAGCTCACACGCCTCAACAAACAAAAAACAAATAATCCAGTTAAAAAATGGGCAGAGGAACTGAACAGACAGATCTCCAAAAAAGAAATACAGATGGCCAACAGACACATGAAAAGATGCTCCACATCGCTAATTATCAGAGAAATGCAAATTAAAACTACAATGAGGTATCACCTCACCAGTAAGGATGGCTGCCATCCAAAAGACAGAGAACAACAAATGTTGGCGAGGCTTTGGAGAAAGGGGAACCCTCCTACACTGCTGGTGGGAATGTAAATTAGTTCAACCATTGTGGAAAGCAGTATGGAGGTACATCAGAATGCTCAAAACAGACTTACCATTTGACCCAGGAATTGCACTCCTAGGAATTTACCCTAATAATGCAGCAATCAAGTTTGAGAAAGACCAATGCACCCCTATGTTTATCGCAGCACTATTTACAATAGCCAAGAATTGGAAGCAACCTAAATGTCCATCGATAGATGAATGGATAAAGAAGATGTGGTACATATACACAATGGAATACTACTCAGCCATAAGAAAAGGGCAAATCCTACCATTTGCAGCAACATGGATGGAGCTGGAGGGAATTATGCTCAGTGAAACAAGCCAAGTGGAGAAAGAGAAATGCCAAATGATTTCACTCATCTGTGAAATATAAGTACAAAGGAAAAACTGAAGGAACAAAACAGCAGCAGAATCACAGAACTCAAGAATGGACTAACAGGTACCAAAGGGAAAGGGACTGGGGAGGATGGGTGGGTAGGGAGGAATAAGGGGGTGGGGGAGAAGAAGGGGGATATTAAGTTTAGTGTACATGGGGGGGTGGGAGAAAGGGGAGGGCTGTACAACACAGAGAAGGTAAGTAGTGATTCTGCAACATTTTGCTATGCTGATGGACAGTGACTGTAAAGGGGTTTATAGGGGGGACTTGTATAGAGGAGAGCATAGTAAACATAATATTCGTCATGTAAGTGCAGATTAATGATACCAAAAAAAAAAAAGGCAGTTCCTGTGTGGTGACCTCTAATGAGTTCTACACAAGTGTATAATGGGCATATAAAAGTGTAGGCAAAGGGCCTGTTTGTGTTTATACAGAGGATCAAAGCCTAATTTGGCTACCCCAGAAATCAACTAAGATACGATATGAAAAAGAGCTTCCAACATCAGCACTCTCTGGAAGACTTATGCCAGAAGATGATCATCAAAAAACCCCAACAAAGAGCTATGCACTGCTACAGGTGTAGATGCACTCATCCCACCAGTTCCTGGACTTGCCATGGGAATGAAGGAGATATCTAAGCTCGCCTGTGCATACAGTAAAACAACAAATTTGACTGGATCTATACTGTTGGAACTCAACCAAGAATTAGGAGAAGTGCAAATTGTAGTGCTCCAAAATCTTACAACTACAGACTATTTACTGTTAAAAGAACATATGGGATGTGAACAGTCCCCAGGAATGGGTTGTTTTAATTTGTCTGATTTCTCTCAGACTGTTCAAGTTCAGTTGGACAATATCCACCATATCATATATAAGTTTTCACAAATGCCTAAGGTGCCTAACTGGTTTTCTTGGTTTCACTGGAGATGGATGGTAATTACAGGTATGCTTTGGTTATGTAACTATACTCCTATTTTGTTAATGTGTGTGCACAATTTAATTAGTAGTTTAAAACCTATACATGCCGAAGTTACTCTACAAGAAGATATGTCAAAGAAATAATCAATCTTCCCATGTTTTCTTCCACCTGCTACTTCTATAGCTTTTCTTCTTCCTTCCTAATTACAACCCTTAAATAGAATTTGTGCCTCATATCAAATTTACCGAGTAGCATAATTCTTCCAAGTGGTAAAGATACCTCAAGACAAATGCTGGGCATAGAAGTCACAGGGCATTAATATGCAAAGAAGTAAAAAGCTAACCTTTTCAAACAATAAGGCTTCTCTCTCACTCACCAACTTCACATTTCCGTGTATGGCCCCGGAAGATGACTGGTTAGCCAGAGACGGGTAAGATTCCTCAAGGGAGGAACAACCTAAGACAGGCACAGTCGCAGGGGGGCCATCAGGTGAGAAATTGGGGATCAACAGAGGTGAAGCTTAGAACCTCACCCCCCCTGTTCTGAGAGAAATCTTCTGCATACGTGGATGTTTTATTGCCCTGGTCTAGCTTGGATTAACACATAGTCTACAGGCACACACCTGATCATCTACATTTGCTCTCTTACAACACTAAACTATGTTTTCTACCTTTATCTTGTATCTACCTACCACTTCAGCATTTTATTAAAAATCATAATAATAAAGAGAGAAATGTGGTATCCACATGTAAATCAAGTATAAAAACCAAATGAGTATTCATATTTGAACTGACTGTTTATAGTTCATAATGCATGAGCAAAACCGAAAGTTTCTGTGATGACTGCCCTTGTACTGTTCACTATGTAACTTATTCACTATGTAAGAATTTGTTCTCCATGTAAGAACTTGTTCGTTATGCTTCAGAAGATTGGAGACTGATGAAAATTTGGCTTGGGGTGGATTAATGATTGTGCATTGAGCATTGACTCCCCTATACAGAATTTTATTGTTGTTAACAACCATTTTTTCATTAAATATGAGAGATGCCCTCACACACACAAAAAAAATACACACTTCCAATTGTAAAATAAATAAGTAACCGGGATGTAATGTATAGCATAAGGAATATAGTCAAGGTATTGTAACAACTTGGTATGGTGATAGCTGGTACCTAGAATTATCATGTATATAAATGTTGAATCACTGTGTTGTACACCTGAAACTAATGTAATACTGTGTGTCAACTACCCTTCAATAAAAAAATAATTATCTACAAAAAAAAAGAAGTAAGAATGAGACAAATAAACAGAGCCTGTGGGGCTTATGGGACATCATCAACTGGACTAATATATGCACTGTGAAAGTTCCAGAAGAAGAGAGGGAAAGCATCAGAAAGAATATTTGAAGAAATAATGGCTAGAAAACTTCTCAAATTTGATGAAAGATATGAATGTAAACCTTCAAGAAGCTGAAGAAACTCCAATAAGATGAGCTCAAACAGACCTACACCAAGACACATTATAATCAAATATTTGAAAGAAAAAGAAAAAGAGAGACTCTTCAAAGCAGCAAGAAGTAAATCATTACGCAAATGAGAATCCTCCGTAAAATTACCAGGTTTTTCATCAGAAACTTTGGAAGTTAGAAGGCAGTGGGCTGATATATTCAAAATGCTAAAATGAAATAGAAAACCCTGTGAACTAATTATCTTATATCTGGCAAAACTGTTCTTCAAAAGCAAGGGAGAAATTAAAACATTTTCAGATAAAGAAGAGTTGCCAATAGACCTGCTCTGCAAGAAATGCTCAGAGGAGTCCTACAAGGTGAAATGAAAGAGACTAGACACTAACTCAAAGCTGTATGGCAAACTAACTAGTGTAATAAAGGTAAATACACAGGCAATTATAAAAGCTGAAATTATTTTAACGCTAGTTTGCACCTGTACTTTTTGTTTTCTACATTATATAAGAAAAAATTAAAGAAAAAATTAGTCTAAAAGCCAGTAGTATAAGTTTAGTGTGTAACTCCAAATCTCATTTTCTACATAATTTAAGAGACTAATGAATTTGAAAAGAATCGTTAGGTTTTGACTTGGGACACATGATGTATAAAGATGTAATTTTGTGACATCAACAACTGAAGTGGATGGAGATGGAGCTCTAAATGTGCAGAGATTTTGCTTGTTATTGAAGTTAAGCAGGTATAGGTATAAATTCAAACTCCAGTGTTAAAAATTTAGGACAATAAATGTAATCTCCATGGCAACCACAAAGAAAGTAGCTATAGAACACACACACACACACACACACACATACACACACACACACAGAATGAGAAAGGAATTTAAACATTTCTCCATTAAAAAATTATTAAATACAAGATAAAACAGTAATACAGGGAATGAGAGACAAAAAAGCTATAAGGCATATATAAAACAGATAGCAAAATGACAGAAGTTAGTACCCCACATCAATAATTACTTTAAATGTAAATGGATTAAACTCTCCAATCAAAATACAGATATTGGCAGAAAAAGTAAAAACACATTGATTAACTATATGCTGCCTACAAGAGACTAATTTTAGATCCAATCACACAAATAGATCAAAATGAATGAATGGAAAAAGATATTCCATGGAAATAGTAACCAAAGGAGAGCAGAGGTAGCTATACTAATATTAGACAAAATAGATTTTAAACTTTTTAAAAAGATTACAAGAGACAAGAAAAAAGATTACAAGAGACATAGAAGAATATTATATATTAATAAATGGTTCAATACAACAAGAAGATACAATTACTAACATTTTTGTATTTACTAAGAGACCATCAAAATATATGAAGCAAAAACTGACAAAATTGAAGGGAGAAATCAATAATTCTACATTAAGAATTGGAGACTTCAATATTCACAATAATGGAGAGAACAGTCAGACAGAAGATAAGTAGGGAGATAGAGGACTTAACACAATGGACCAATTAAATCCACAGATATATACAGACAGTACAGAACAACCACAGCATACACATTCTTGTTGAATGCACATAGGATGTTTTCAAGGATAACCCATATGTTAGGACACAAATTAAGTCTCAATAAATTAGAAAAGATATATATCATGCAAAGTACCTTCTTTGGCCACAGTATAATGAAGGTAGAAATCAATAACAAAAGGAAAACTGGAAAATTTACAAAATTTTGGAAACTAAACAACACTTTTAAAAAAGCAGTGTTTAAAAGAAGAAATTAGAAAAAGCTTAGACATGAATGAAAACAATAACATAACACACCTAAACTTATGGGACAGAACAAAGTACTGCTTTAGAAATATTTATAGCTATAAGCACTTATATTGAAAAAAATAAGAGATTTCAAGTTAACAACCTAACTTAACAATTTAGGCTGAAAAAAAAAACAAGATAAACTTAAAGCTAGCAGAAGGGAGAAAATAATATAAATTAGATAAATGAAATAAAAAATAGAAAACCAATACAGAAAATCAATGAAATCAAAACTTGGTTCTTTGAAAAGATCAGCAAAATTGACAAACCTTTAGCTAGATGGGTGAAATACATACACTCAAATTACTGAAATCAGAACAAAAGCTTGGACATTACTACCAATTCTATAGAAATAAAAAATATGATAAGAATACAATGAACAACTGTATGCTAACAAATTGGATGACCTAGATGAAATCAACAAATTCCTGGAAATACAAAATGTACCAAGGCAAAATCATGAAGAAATAAAAAATCTGAATGAACTATATCTAGAAAGGAAATTGGATCAGTAATAAAAAATATCCTGATAAAGAAAATGTCTGGACCCAATGACTTCACTGGAGAATTCTACCAAACTTTTGAAGAAGAGCTAATACTAATCCATTTTAAACTATTCCAAAAAACTGAAGAACAGGGAACACTTCTAACTCATTCTATGGGTCTTGCCTTACCCTGACACCAAAGCCAGACAAGGATAATAAAACACAAACAGTTAACTACAGACCAATTCCCTTATGAACATTGATGCAAAAATCCTCAATAAAATACTAGGAAACTGAATTGAGCTGTAGTAAAAGGGTTATATAGCATAATCAAGAGGAATTTATTCCTGGAATGCAAGGATGGTTCAACATAGGAAAATTGATCAAAGTAATACACCACATTTACAAAATGACAGGGGAAGAGAACATGATCATATCAATTGATGCAGAAAAATGATTTGACAAGATTCAGCATACTTTCATGATAAAAACACTAAGAAAATTAGGAATAGAAGGAAAGTATCTCAACATACTAAAAGCCGTATTTTGAAATGCCACAGCAAACATCAATGGTGAAAGACTAAAAGTTTTTACTCTAAGATAAGGAACAAGGCAAGGATGTCTGTGTTCACCACTTCTATTCAACATTGTATTGGAAGTTCTAATCAAAGCAATTAGACAAGAAAAAGAAATATTCAAAAGCATCCAATTTGGAAAGCAGTAAATAACTCTGCAGATGGTATGGACTTATATGTAGAATATCCTAAAGACACCATAAAAAGCTGTTATAACTACTAAATGAAGTAGCAAAGTAGAAGGATACAAAGTCAACACACAAAAATCAGTTGCATTTCTATACACAATAATCCAAAAAGGAAACAATTCCATTTATCTTAGTATCAAAAAGAACAAAATATTTGGAAAGTAACAACCGAGGAGGCGAAGGGCTTATACAATGAAAATTACAGAACATTGCTGTAAGAAATTAAAGAAGACATAAATAAATGGAAACTAATCCCATTTTAATGGACTGGAAGACTTACTGTTGTTGAAATATCATTATTACCCAAAGTGATCTTCAGATTCAATGTAATACCTATCAAAATTCCAATGACTTTTTTGGCAGAAATAGAAAAACCCATCCTAAAACTCATATGGAATCTAAAATGACCCCAACTAACCAAAATAAACTTGAAAAGGAAGAATAAAAGTGGAGGGCTCATCCTTCCTGATTTCAAAACTTACTATAAATCTATAGTAATCAAAACAGTGTAGTACTGGCAGAAGACAGATATATACACTAACACAACAGAATAGAGAGCCCAGGAATAAACCCTCACATGTATGGTCAAATGATTTTTCGCAAGGGTGCCAAGACATTCAATGGGAAAAAGAGTCTTTTCAACAAATGGTGCTGAGAAAATTGGATATCCACATGTGAAAAAATGAAGTTTGTACTGTGCCAAATGCCATATACAAAAATTAAATTAACTCAAAATGGATCAAACACATAACTGTAAGGCCTAAAACAATAAAACACTTAGAAGAAATCAGGAAAAAAACTTCCTAATGTTGGATTTGACAATTTTTTCTTTGATATGACACCAAAGGCCCAGGTAACACATGGACAAGTCTGCAAACTGGACTTGATAAAAATTCTGTGCATAAAAAGGCACTATTAGCAGAGTAACAAATCAACCTACAGAATGGGAGAAACTATTTGCAAATCATATGTCTGATAAATGATTAATATCCAAAATACATAGAGAACTAAAATTCATCATCAACAAAAAGCAAGCAACCTGATTCAAAAATGGGCAAAGGACTTGAGTAGACATTTTTCTAAAGAAGATACACAATGGCCAATGAGCACATAAGAAGATGCTCAACACCACTGATCATTATGCAGTGCATATCAAAACTACAGTGAGATACCCCATCACAGCAGCTAGGGTGGCTGCTTTCAAAAGCTACCAGAAACCAAGTGTTGACAAGAATGTAGAGATATTGGAACCCCTCAGCAAGAATGCAAAGTGATATAACTGCAGTGGAAAACAGTATGGTTGTCCTGCTTGTATGCCCATGTTCACAGAAGCATCATTAATAATAGCTAAAGTGTGGAAGCAGCCCATGGGCCCACTGAAAAATGGATTAAGCAAAATGAGGTATATCCATACAGGGAAATATTATTCAGCCTTAAAAAGGAAGGAAAATCTGAGACCTGCTACAACATGAATGAACCTTGAGGACATTATACTAGAGAGTCCCAGCACCTCTATATCCTTTCCCACATGGTAATTATTTTTTCATTTTTTATTTTTATTAAGGTATTATTGATATATACTCTTATGAAGGTTTCACATGAAAAAACAATATGGTTACTACATTTACCCTTATTATCAAGTCCTCACCCATACTCCAATGCAGCCACTGTCCATCAGTGTAGTAAGATGGCACAGATTCACTGTTTGCCTTCTCTGTGCTACACTGTTTTCCCCGTGATCCCCCACACCATGTGTACTAAACAATCCCCTTCAATCCCCTTTTCTCTCTCTCCTCACCCATCCTCCCACACCCCTCCCCTTTGGTAACCACTAGTCCCTTCTTGGAGTCTCTGTGTCTGCTGCTATTTTGTTCCTTTAGTTTTGCTTCATTGTTATACTCTGCAAATGAGGGAAATCATTTGGCACTTGTCTTTCTCTGCCAGGCTTACTTCACTGAGCATAATATCTTCCAGCTCCATCCATGTTATTGCAAATGGTAGGATTTGTTTCTTTCTTATGGCTGAATAGTATTCCATTGTGTATATGTACCACTTCTTCTTTATCCATTCATCTACTGATGGACACTTAGGTTGCTTCCATATCTTGGCTATTATAAAAAGTGCTGTGATAAACATAGGGGTGCATATGTCTTTTTTAATCTGAGAAGTTGTATTCTTTGGATAAATTCCTAGGAGTGGAATTCCTGGGTCAAATGGTATTTCTATTTTTAGTTTTTTGAGGAACCTCCATATTGCTTTCCACAATGGTTGAACTAGCTTACATTCCCACCAGCAGTGTAGGAGGGTTTCCCATTCTCCGCATCCTCACCAGCATTTGTTGTTCTTAGTCTTTCAATGCTGGCCATCCTTACTGGTGTGAGGTGATATCTCATTGTAGTTTTAATTTGCATTTCCCTGATGATTAGTAATGTGGAGCATCTTTTCATGTGTCGGTTGGCCATCTGAATTTCTTCTTTGGAGAAGTGTCTATTTACATCCTCTGCCCATTTTTTGATCGGGTTATTTGCTTTTTGGTTGTTGAGGCATGTGAAATCTTTATATATTTTGGATGTTAGCCCCTTGTTGGATATGTCATTTACAAATATATTCTCCCATACTGTAGGACACCTTTTTGTTCTGTTGATGGTGTCCTTTGCCGTACAGAAGCTTTTGAGTTTGATGTAGTACCATGAGTTCATTTTTTGCTTTTGTTTCCCTTGCTCAAAGAGATGCATTCAGGAAGAAGATGCTTATATTCAGGAGATTTTTTGCCTATGTTGTCTTCTAAGAGTTGTATGGTTTCATGACTTACATTCAGATCTTTGATCCATTTTGAATTTACTTTTCTGTATGGGGTTAGACAATAATCAAATTTCATTCTCTTGCATGTAGCTGTCCAGTTTTGCCAACACCAGCTGGTGAAGAGGCTGTCATTTCCCCATTGTATATCCATGGCTCTTTTATCATATTAATTGGCTGTATGTGTTTGGGTTTATATCAGGGCTCTCTATTCTGTTCCATTGGTCTATGGGTCTATTCTTTTGCCAGTACCAAATTGTCTTGATTACTGTGGCTTTGTAGTAGAGCTTGAAGTTGGGGAGCATAACCCCCCAGGAATGCTTTTGCTATTCAGGCTCTTTTGTAGTTCCATATGAATTTTAGAACGATTTTCTTTAGTTCATTGAAAAATGCTGTTGGTATTTTGATAGGAATTGCATTGAATCTGTAGATTACGTTAGGCAGGATGGCCCTTTTGACAATATTAATTCTTCCTATCTATGAGCATGGGATGTGTTTCCATTTATTGGTATCTTCTATAATTTCTCTCATGAGTGTCTTGTAGTTTTCAGAGTATAGGTCTTTCACTTCATTGGTTAGGTTTATTCCTAGGTATTTTATACTTTTTGATGCAACTGTGAATGGAACTGTTTTCCTGATTTCTCTTTCTGCTAGTTCTTTGTTAGCATATAGGAATGCCACAGATTTCTGCATATTAATTTTGTATCCTGCAACTTTGCTGATTTCAGATATTAGATCTCGTAGTTTTGGAGTGGATTCATTAGGGTATTTTTTTATGTACAGTACCATATCATCTGCAAAGAGGGACAGTTTAACTTCTTCCTTGCCAATATGGATGCCTTCTTTGTGTTGTCTGATTGCCATGGCTAGGAGCTCCAGAACTATGTTGAATAAAAGTGGGCAGCATGTGTATACTAATGATACCATTTAAAAAAAGTGGGGAGAGTGGGCATCCTTGTCTTGTTCCTGATCTTAAAGGAAAAGCTTTCAGCTTCTCGCTGTTAAGTATGATGTTGGCTGTGCGTTTGCCATATATGGCCTTTATTATGTTGAGGTATTTGCCCTCTATACCCATTTTGTTGAGAGTTTTTATCATGAATGGATGTTGAATTTTGTGAAATGTTTTTTCAGTATCTATGGAGATGATCATGTGGTTTTTGTTCTTTTTGTTGATATGGTGGATAATGTTGATGGATTTTTGAATATTGTACCATCCTTGCATTCCCAGAATAAATCCTACTTAATCATGATGGATGATCTTTTTGATGTATTTTTGAATTCGGTTTGCTAATATTTTGTTGAGTATTTTTACATCTATGTTCATCAGGCATATTGGTCTGTAATTTTCTTTTTTTGTGGTGTCTTTACCTGGTTTTGGTATTAGAGTGATGCTGGCCTCATAGAATGAGTTTGGAAGTATTTCCTCTTCTTCTACTGTTTGGAAAACTTTAAGGAGGATGGGTATTAGGTCTTCACTAAATGTTTGATAAAATTCAGCAGTGAAGCCATCTTGTCCAGGGATTTTGTTCTCAGGTAGTTTTTTGATTACCAGTTCAATTTCATTGCTGGTAATTGGTCTGTTCATATTTTATGTTTCTTTCTGGGTCAGCCTTAGAAGGTTGTATTTTTTTTAGAAAGTTGTCCATTTCTTCTAGGTTATCCAGTTTGTTAGCATATAATTTTTCTTTGTGTTCTCTAATAATTATTTATATTTCTGTGGTGTCCATAGTGATTTTTCCTTTCTCATTTCTGATTCTGTTTATGTGAGTAGGTTCTCTTTTTTTCTTGATAAGTCTGGCTAAAGGTTTATCTATGTTGTTTATTTTCTCAAAAAACCAGCTCGTGCTTTCATTGATTCTTTCTATTGTTTTACTCTTCTCGATTTTATTTATTTCTGCTCTAATGTTATTATGTCTCTCCTTCTTCTGACTTTGGGCCTCATTTTTTCTTCTTTTTCTAGTTTCATTAATTGTGAATTTAGTCTGTTTATATAGGATTGTTCTTCCTTCCTGAGATTTGCCTGTATTGCAATACAGTTTCCTCTTAGCTTGGCCTTGGCTGCGTCCCACAGATTTTTGTGGTGTTGAATTATTGTTGTCATTTGTCTCTATATATTGCTTGATCTATGTTTTTATTTGGTCATTGATCCACTGATCATTTAGGAGCATGTTGTGGAGACTCACTGTGTTTGTGGGATTTTTCATTTTCTTTATGTAATTTATTTCTAGTTTCATACCTTTGTGGTCTGTGATACTGGTTGGTACAATTCCAATCTTTTCAAATTTACTGAGGCTCTTTTTGTGGCCTCTTATATGATCTACTCCTAAAAATGGTCCATGTGCACTTGAGAAGAATGTGTATTTTGCTGCTTTTGGGTGTAGAGTTCTGTAGATGTCTGTTAGGTCCATATGTTCTAATGTGTTTTTCAGTGCCTCTGTCTCCCTACTTATTTCCTGTTTGGTTGATCTGTCCTTCAGAGTGAGTAGAGTGTTGAAGTCTGATAGGATGAATGCATTGCATTCTTTTTCCCCTTTTAATTCTGTTAGTATTTGTTTCACATATGTAAGTGCTCCTGTTTTGGGTGCAAAGGTATTTATAATGGTTATATCTTCTGTTGGATCGACCCCTTTATCATTATGTAATGTATTTCTTTGTCTTTTGTAACTTTCTTTGTTTTGAAGTCTATTTCGTCTGATACAAGTACTGCAACTCCTGCTTTTTTCTCCCTATTAGTTGCATGAAATATCTTTTTCCATCCCTTTACTTTTAGTCTGTGTATGTCTTTGAGTTTAAAGTGAGTCTCTTGTAGGCAGCATATAGATGGGTCTTGTTTTTTTATCCATTCAGTGACTCTATGTCTTTTGATTAGTGCATTTAGTCTATTTACATTTAGAGTGACTATCAATAGTTATGTACTTATTGCCATTGCAGGCTTTAGATTTGTGGTTACCAAATATTCAAGGTTAACTTCCTTACTGTCTAAGAGTCAAACTTAACTCAATATGCTATTACAAACACAATCTAAAGGTTCTTTTTTTTCTCCTCCTTTTTCTTTCTCCTCCATTCTTTATATATTAGGTATCATATTCTGTACTATTTGTCTATCCCTTGACTGACTTTGGGGATAGTTAACTTAATTTTGCATTTGCTTAGTAATTAACAGTTCTACTTTCTATACTGTGGTTTTATTACCTCATGTGGCAGCTATTAAATTTTCTGGACACTTCTATCTATAGCAGCCCTCCAAAATTCACCATAAAGATGGTTTGTGGAAGGTAAATTCTCTCAGCTTTTGCTTATCTGGAAATTGTTTAATCCCTCCTTCAAATTTAAGTGATAATCTTGCCAGATGAAGTATTCTTAGTTTGAGGCCCTTCTGCTTCATTGCATTAAATACATTATGCCACTCCCTTCTAGCCTGTAAGGTTTCTCCTGAGAATTCTGATATTAGCCTGATGGGCTTTCTTTTGTATGTGATCTTATTTCTCTCTCTGGCTGTTTTAATAGTCTGTCCTTATCCTTGATCTTTGCCATTTTAGTTACTTACTATATGTCTTGGTGTTGTCTTCCTTGGGTCCCTTGTGTTGAGAGATCTGTGCACCTCCATGGCTTGAGAGACTATCTCCTTCCCCAGATTGGGGAAATTTTCAGCAATTACCTCCTCAAAGACACTTTCTATCCCTTTCTCTCTCTCTTCTTTTTCTGGTACCTATATGATGCAAATACTGTTCCATTTGGATTGGTCACACAGTTCTCTCAATATTCTTTCATTCTAAGACATCCTTTTTCTCTCTGTGACTCAGCTTCTTTTTATTCCTCTTCTCTGATTTCTATTTCATTTATCATCTCTTCCACCTTATGTAATCTGCTTTTAATACCCTCTGTTGTGCTCTTCAATGATTGGCTCTCCGGCCGGAATTCATTCCTGAGTTCTTTAATATTCTTCTGTACATCCATGAGCATGTTAATGATTTTTATTTTGAAATCCCTTTCAGGAAGATTCATGAGGTCCATTTCTTTTAAATCTTTCTCAGGAGTTGTATTCATAATTTTACTTTGAACCAGGTTCCTTTGACATTTCATATTTGTATATGGCTCCCTCTAGTGCCCAGAAGTTCTACTCTCTGGAGCTGCTCAGCCCCTGAAGCAATGTTGGGGATTACAGGGGAGTGGTATTGGTGCCTGGGGGGAGTAAAGAGCTGTTTCCTGCTTCCCAGCTGCTATGCAGTGGGCCGAGCACACAGGTATAAGCCTCTATGCTTTGTGTTTGTAGTTGCTCTAGACAGGTCTTCCCTCTCTCTGGCGTAATGCCAGGGTAGGGTTTCCCTGTTTGCAATCCAGGTGGGGCTGGCTGGGAGAAAGGTGCAGTAGGCTGTGTATCACAGAGGGGGTGCTTGGAGCTGTGTAGCCAACCAGGGAGCTGGAGCACCTGAAGATCGTGAAAGCTCCTAACCTGCTGGGCAGAGTGCACCTGGAAAATTTTCCCTACCTGTCCTTTCTCCTGAGCAGTAAGCTCTGTGCAATGCTTGCCTCTTTAGTAGCCCTCTTGCTGTTAGGAAGTCTCTCAGACCACCCACCTTTCTTTTGTCCCAGAGCAGCTGGATCTGGATCCCTGCTTCCCACAAGCAGCTGGAATCTCAGTGTCTCCAGGAATTCTGCTTGTCTTAGCTTTCCAACCCCCTGACCACAAGAGTACCATGCAAGCACCATGAAATGTAGGTTTATGCTCCCAGAGCAGATCTCTGGAGTTAGGTATTCAGCAGTTCCAGGCCTTCACTCCCTCCCCACTCTGTTTCTTTCCCTCCTGCCAGTGAGCTGGGGTGGGGGAAGGGCTTGGTTCCCTCTGGGCCATGGCTTTGGTACATTACCCTGCTCCATGAAGTTTATTCTTTTCTCCAGGTGTATGCAGTTTGGCACAGTCCTCTGTCCTGCTGCTCTTTCAGGGTTAGTTGTATTAATTATATTTTTGTATTATATGCAGTTTTAGCAGGAAGCCTCTGTCTCACCTCTCACACTACCATCTTTTCTGTAATTATCTTTTTTAACAGTGAATTAAGCCAGTCACAAAAAGATAAATACTAGATGATTCTTCTTAGCATAGTCAGAATCACAGGGAGAGAAAATAGAACAGTGGTTTCCAGGGGCTGCTGGGGTGGAAAATAGGGAGTTATTGTCTAATGAGTATAGGATTTAAATTTTACAAAATGAAAAGCATTATAGAGAAGGATGGTGGTGATGGTCGTACTACATTTTTTAAAATTATGAGTGTATTTAAAGACACTTAACATTTGGAAATGGTTAAGATGGTCAATTTTATATTATGTGTATTTTATCACAATAAAAAAATTGGGAAAAAAGATAAAAAATATTTATCCTGGCAAAGTCTACCCCCATCATTGAATCAGATTAATTGGGAAGAGGGAGAGAGAATGGTTTGCCATATTAATATTAAAAGAAGATATATTTCAGTGTGCTTGTGACCTGAGAATAGATGTAACCATTGAAATATGAGTTACTCATGAAAACAAATGACCAAAAAATACAGGCAGAAAATTAATTAATAAGACATACCCAAAGCTCTTAAGCAGTAGCAAAAACAACCAAGCTAATAATGAAGTAATAAAAATAACGAGACAACCTTTTAAAAAAAACAAGCAACTAGAACCAGCAGTTCCTCTGTTTTGAGAACACGTAAAGGATACATACATATATACACAGAAATGAATTTTTTAATTGGTTGAGAGAAACTTGAATTTTTTTCCTGGAGATTCCCCACCACTTGCTTGTTTTCCTCACTGAGCCCACCTCCTCCTGTTCTGCCAGTGGGGAGAGAGTGGTGGTGGTGCATTTTCTTTTTCTTTTGGAGGGATTATATTCCCACCCATAGTGCCAGCAAGTGCTTAACTGGGAGCAGGATGAGGCCTTGACTATTCCAGGTCAGAGGTTGATTGGGAGAAGGTGTGGCTTTCTAAACTCACTCCTCAGAGGTTCTCACTGGGGAGTGGAACCAATTCTGAAACAGCTTCCAGTCCCGCCATCATCCTATCCATTTTGGTCTCAGTCATGCTGTGTCACATGTGAGACTGGTAGAATGGTGGTTCCTGGTGCTACCCTTAACTTCTGTTTTTCTCCAACCTCTATAGTTGCTTTGTCTTAAATGTCAATATCTTCCTTCTCTGCCACACGTAGTCCCAGAAATCCCTCTACCAGTTATGCACAACAGTCTTAGTTGTCTTGTGCATCCAGACAATGGTTTATTTTGTCCATGTGTTGCATTATCAGTGGTTCTCCTTTCCATTGCTATGTAGCATTCCATTGTATGGGCATGTCACAATTTGCTTATCTTTTTAGCTGCTGGTGGTTACTTGGTTTGATTCCAGTTTTTGGCTATTACAAATAAAGTTGCAATGAACCATCATGCACAAGTCTTCATATAGACAAATGATATCATTTCTCTTGGGAAAAGGCCTCAGACCAGAATAGCTGTATCATATGACAAGTATATGTGTCCCATTCTAAGAAATTGTCAAACTTTTTTCAAAGCGGTTGTACCATTTTATATCCCCACTTGCAGTGTACGAGAGTCGCAGCTCCTCTACATGCTTACCCACAGTTACCTTTTTGACTGTAGCTATTCTAACAGGTGTGTAATGATATCTTGCTGCGTTTTAATTTTCATTTTTACCATCCATATCTCTCTCTTGGTGAAATGTTTGTTCAAATATTTTGCCCATTTTTAAAATTGAATTGTTTTCTTACTGTTGAGTTTTGTGAGTTCTTTACATAGTTTGTAAGTCTTTCTAGAATATATTATCATATGCAATATTTTCTCCAAGTCTGTACTTTATCTTTTCATTCTCTTAACAGTATCCTTGGCTGAATAAAATCTGTTAATTTTAATGAAATCCAGTTCATCTGGTTTTTATTTTTCTCTTTTGGATCATGCTTTTGGTGTCATGCCTGACCCAAGATCACAACAATTTTCTCCTGTATTTTCTTCTAGGAGTTTTATACTTCCAAGTTTTACATTTAAGTATGATCCATTTTGAGTTGTTTTTTTATATGGTCAAGGCATAGGTGTAAATTGATTTCTTTTTGTGCAGGGTATTTTTTATGCCAGTACTATTTATTGGAAAGACTAATCTTTCTCCATGGAATTGCCTTTCCACCTTTGTTAAAATAACCTATTTGACCTTGCCACAGTCTAGTCGGGCACAGTATCACCACCTCTTCCCATCATGACTCTGGCAAAGGCAGAAGACTAACTGCCATAGAGGGCTGTTTCCAGTTCAGCAGGAACTGCTTTGGTAGGCCTCTTAAAGAACCTCTTTGACATTATTAGGTTGAGTTACCAAGGTGAGTGAATTACATGACAGACATGGAGAGGCCAGCAGAACTGACCAAGCTGTCATTCTGAATCCTTTCCTATTAGTTTCAATGATTTCCTTTTCAAAGACAAGTGGATAAGGTATCTATTTCCACTTTCAGCAACCTCAGTGAGAGTCAGCCCCACAATGGTGGGGAGGGTCAGAGTGCTTCTCCCTGTTCCATACAGTGAGAAAAACAAAACTCTCCCAGGACCTAAACACAACTGCTACTGGAGAGCTGTATATTACAGAGTTCATTAGATATTTTTGAAACCTAGGAAAAATACTCCTTAAATATTAGTGTATGGCCAAGCTCTTGCCTTGGGTTCTGATACCATATATTTTCCTTTGGTATTTCTTCTTACAAAACATAACAGGCACTCAGTATATTTTTTTAATGTGAATTTGAAGTCAAGAAGAGCAAATTGGATTATTTTATCTCCTTTTTATCCTGGGAATAATTTCATTCTTGTAACATATTACATAATTTGAATATTTATATGAGACAGTGCATTTTGTACCTCATGCTTTAGGGTATTTTAAGTTTATTTGAAGGAGAAAGTGTAATCTTGTAAAACAGTTGGGAAGATGCCATTGGAAGGTAAGCAAGTAAGGCTGATGGATACTCTGATATCTTGGGGGAGGGGATGTAGTGGGATTGGCCATTTCCATGGGCCAGACCACAGCTTTGCTGACCAGACCCCTGAGTTTTCCTCACATTGACAAAACGAAGATATTAAACCCAGATTAGTGCACTGTAGGCTGTAGCCAAAGGCAGTAGTTACCTCTGGGAAGAGCAAGAGGGATAGGGAATGGGCATGGGCTTTACTAGGATCTACAATATTTCATTTCTTAAAAAGCAGAGAGTGCTCTAAAGCAAATATAGCAAAATGTTAACATCTGTTAATCTGCGTTGTTAATTATTTCAGACTTACCTGTAGGTATGAAATGAATCATAACTAAAGGTTAATTTTTAAGAAAAATGGCTAAAAAGAGATACAAATAATATTAGCAGCTATCTTTGACTAGTAGGATTGTTTTTTCCCCCTCTTTCTAGTTTTCTATATTTTCCAACATTTTTATGTTAAGTCTATGTTACTTTTATAGGGAGGATAAAATCAATCTAATTTCAAAGCCATATAACTAGTCAACTGAGATAAATATAAATGTACTGAGGAGAAAAAGGGATCAAGGATGATGTTGATAAAATGGCAAATGAGGAAGGCAAAGATGAAGCATAAAATGCAGTTAAATCTAATTAATTTGTACTTACTTTAGTTAATTAATGTACAATGGCGTTCGGACATTGCACAACCAGTGGACACTTGCTTATTAGTACAAAGTAGCATTCATATGGTAATTCTTACTGTATTTTGTATCCCATCCACACATTTCCTCTAGGAAGGGGACACATTTCCTATAAGTTTGGTTTCTCCTTGTACAGAATCTCCATTTGAGGACTTTCTGGGCCCTTGACTGGCTAAAAACCCACCCTATTGAAGGCATGACTCAGCAAAAAAGTAAGCAAAATTGCAGGGAGAATCTCAATTTACTTAGAGAACTCTTTGAATAGCTGTTGGCTCATTAAATGTTGAAATGTAAATATTTTAGCTGATTAAATACAGCTTTATTCATTTTAGCAACTCCAGCCAAACATCAATTACAGAATAAATTTTTGATGAAGAAAAGAGCTTTAAAAAAATCTATGTATTTGCTTACACTGACTGACCTATTTTTTCAATTAGTGTGAATTATCATAAAGCCTCCTTTTCCTGGTGTCCGTAGCCTGGATGGTTTTCTCAACAAAATTTGGGTACATCCAGCTCTCCCACTCCAGGCCTGCACCCAGCTGAATGTGGCTGGAGAACACCTTCCAAGTGTCTGTTCTTACTTGAAATTCACCAGCTCATCCTTGAGGGGGCCCATTCTGCAGCCCAGCCACCATACCACATTTCCCATCCAGGCTCTCTGGTTCCCCTAGACAATGGATCCCGCCTCCTCTGCCTTCCGCAATACCCCACACCTACTCCTCCATCTTCCTTTCAACTGCCGACTTGAGCCTTCTACTTTACTGAAAGCATTAAATCAGGCAGAAAAGAACTTCCACAAGATCACACCACCCCCTCCCATTACCCTGCACTTGAGCCAGTACACCTGGCTTTCCTTTCTGTGCCACTGAGAGGCACCTCCCTTCTTTGTGTCTCATAGCTAGGCCTTATTCATTTCTCCAGAAGTCACTCTCTGTACTGCATCATCAATTTTCCTTTCTACTGCATCTTTCCCATCAGTATACAAATGAGCTGCTACTTTTTTTATATTACAAAAACTAAAACTAAAACTAAAATCTGTTTTTTCCCCGTATCCTTTCCAGCTACCATCCTACTTCCTGTCACAGCAAAGCTCCTCTCAGAGCTGATGCTGCTGACCATCTCCAGAGCTTTCTCCCCCCATTCTCTCACGAGCCCATTCCACCACACCAGCCCAATACTCTTGTCCAGGTCACCAATGACCTCCATGTTGCTGAATCTAGTAGTTCATTTCCTACTTGACTATTCATAGGGTGACAATATATTACAATTTATTGTAGTGGGAATGTTGAGAATGAAAAGATACTATTAATAATTTTCAGAGGATAACATGTGGACCCCAGATCCATGCCCAGTAAATCGGGAAGGAAGTATAATTACCTGACCTGTCAAGATTTTTGAAACCTTGAAATCCTTTCTCCTTTCCTCTTCCAGGACACCACACTACACCCCCTTCTTCGGGGTCTCATTTGCTGGTTCCTTTTTATTGTTCAGACCTCATCATGTTCAAATGTCCAGGTGGGTGTCTGGAGCTCTTCTCAACCTACGTCACTCACTGAGTGATCTTATTCATTCTCGTGGCTCAGACAGAAGTGATTATTAAAGACCTATTTCTGTCCTGAGCCTTTTCTCTCAACTCCAGACACATGTATCCAATAGTCTCCTCTACTTCTCCACTTTGGTGTCTAACAGACATTCTGATCTTAACATGCCCTATATTGGACTTCTGACTGTTCTCACCAACCTGCTTGCTTCATGATCATGTACATCTCAACGAATGGCAAATCAATCCTGCCAGTTGTTCAGGGCCCAATCTTTAACTCCAGTTGGCTTGGCCTTTGTACCTTTACGTTCAGAAAATCCTCTTGTTTCCACTTTCAAAGTATATCCAGAATCTGACCATTTCTTCCCACCTCATTGCTACCCTGCTGGTCCACATCACCATCGTCTCTTATTTAGATCACTGTTAAAATCTCCTAAGTGGTCTGTACTTGAGCCCTTGCCATCTGTGTGCCACACAAAAGCAGGATGGCTCTCTATCCTTCCTCAAAACAAGAAGGGACATGCTCACCATGGCAGATCTCCACCTGTATCTCTGACTTCCTCTCCCTTCCATTTCCTCCACTCCACGTGGGACTCCTGTTGTCCTGGACCACCACAGATTCAGCTCCTCCCCCAGGCATTTGTGCTTTCTGCTCCCTGTCCCAGGTGCTCTGCCCTCTGGTTTCCCATGATTTGCTCTCCTCTCTTTTATATCTTTCTTCAAATGTGACCTTCTTAGAGACATTCTTGGATCCGTTTAAATGACACCTCCCCTGTTCCCAGCATGGTCTGTCATCCTATCTTGCTTTGATTTCCACCATAACATATTTCATCTTCCACCATAGTCTAGATCATCACAGTCCGATAGAACTTTCTGCGATTGAAAGGGGGATTTTTTACTTTACTATAATTTATGTTTCTTCTTGCTCGTTTGTTCATAGTTTGGTTGCTATAAATAGGATCTTCATGACAATACTATCTATAATTTATGTATCTCTTCCACTAAAATGTAAGCTCCATGAGGGTAGATTTCTTCTGTACCTGACACATAAAGGGTGCTCAATAAATATTTGCTCAATGAATAACCTTTATCTCAAGTTTATCATTTTAAGTGCCAAAGTTTAAACAGTTTTGGAAATTGTTCTCAGCTCTATATAATATGTCATTTTCTTAATTTAGTTCCAGAATATATTGTTTCCTTGCAACTTCAGTGTCACTTTTCTGCATATAAATTGTTATGTTGTTATAAATTGTGTCCTCTGAGACCATTAATGCCATTTCTTCATTTACTGTGCCAAATTGCTAGGTTGCTACAGGCTGTCTACTGACTGCCAATCATTCAGTGATTTTTCCTGCTGCTGTCTCTAGTATGTGCCTTATTTATTTTTCAACAGAAATAACTGGATAAGGCTTGAGGGTACTTCTATTCTCCCACAGAGTTAAATGCATAAGATTTGTGATGACTTTGTTACGGATACACTCACAGTGTGTTCAGAGAGATTGGTTGCCTGTAAATTCAGACTTCATGAAAATAACACCTGTAATAACAAAGAGGGCAATTATTGCTATCCCCCTTTTATGGACTGGAAACAACAATCCAGAGTTTGAAACCTGAGGCCATTGAACTGGACTTAAAACCCAAGTGTTTTCCTCTGCAGCCAAAGGCCTCTTACCTAATCCAGGGCTTCTCAAAAGTGTGGTTCAAAACCGTTTTCTAAAAATCCTTTATGTTAGACTTCCCAGAAAATCTACGGTATCAGAATCTTGAGGGTCAGAGCCCAGAAACCTATCATTTTGATGCATAGTATAATTTGAGACCCATGGTGCTAAGTTTACTTTCTGAATAAAAGTGTAATGTTACCTTGAGTTTTTATTCTACAGGGAAAGAATGATACTGTTCTTATTAGTTCCCTACTGGCACACTAGTAACTTCTCTGTTGCAAACCAAACGATGATTTTAAGCACCGATACATACTTTCACTGATGTGACTGCACTGTACTGTAAGTAGAGATGTAGCCAATAAAAAATGTGTTTTAGAAAGGGATTACAGGTCAAGAAATATTTTTACATTCTCTCACTGCCTCCTGGAGAACAGAGAGATCCATCTGTCAAGTATGAAGACTGAACAAAATATTATGCCATCAAGACTGATAACGGGAATCTGGAAGGTGATTATTCCTTGAGGTAAGCAAGGCCATCTAGATGCAACAACAGCTAATGTGTGTGCACTGTTGCCATGCTCCCATTGTCCAACTTGAGATCCAGAGTGTGCAAGACTTCGTGTGGGAAAGCCTGCAAGGATGTGTAGACTGGGGCTGCCTTGAGCTTTGGTGCTGTTTGCATACAGTTGCCATTCATCCTAGCAATCAGGTCTGGAAACGACTCCCTCATGATTCCCTGGGCCACTTCTAGCAGGAAGAGATCCCGGCAAAGCTTTCATTTTTCACTGTGATATTTGAGACTGTGGGGCATGAAAGGGAGGCCCAGAGGAGCAGAGGGTTCAGTGGGATGTCCAAGGAGTAAAAGGCTCAGAGTGGGGAAAAAGGAGCCAAATTAAGCAAGGTGGAGTGCAGTCGGGAGAGCTGTGTGTGATTTGGGGTGCAGTGTGGGGATTGGAAATAATGAGGTCCTCAGTGGCTGGCAGCACCAGCTTTGTTAACAGATGTGCAAATGTAAGGAGGAGTGCAGGAGTCTGGATTTCCACCAGCTCTGGGACGATTCACCCAGAAGCGTGGGCGATGTCTAAGTCTGCCATTGGGTCTGGGATCAGCTTACAGGGAAGTCCAGGCATGAAGGGCAGCCAGCCAAGGCTCTTGGTGCAAAGTGGTAAATCATTTGGTGACCAGGGAAATAGCAGAAAGCTGGCTGAGGGAGTGCTGAGCTGTGGGTAATGAAGCCCTTTAGTGAGGGTCTACAGTCCTCAATTACAAGCCAATGGTGGGAGATTGTGGCAGGAGACCAGACAGAGGGAACCTGATATGAGGGTGCGAGGTGACGCAGCATGCCCCCAGTCATCTGCTCAGCCACTGAGGCCATGAGGGGCACATGGAGATTGAACCTAGAGAATGGATCAGTAAGGCATTTCCCGTTTCATCTTTGAAGGTGGGAAATGGGTGGAGGGGTCACTAAGGGAGCCCAGGTAGGTTTTTACCTGACCCTGGACAGGCTCAGATTCCAGGAACCATTGAAGTCTCTTGTCCCCAGGAGAGTCCATAGGGAGAATACAGTCTGTCGGCACTCCTGTTACTACCTGCTCAGTGCATTGAGGGGAGGACAAGGTAGGGCCCACAGACCACACTCAGAAGGCAAGGTGTGACTGACCATCAGCACAGGCTCAAGGCCAGCAGCCAAAAGGAAGCCCCCCCGGCCCCTCCCACTGACCTCCACAGGAAGCTGTTTATCAGATGGGAGGTTTGGGGCTTTTGGCCAAAAAACCACACAAGTCGCTCCCTCTGCTTCATGGTACATTGATTTGGGGCAGTAAAAATTAAAAAGCAAAGTCTTTTTATGAAAGAAAATCCATAACTGAGAGCATAGAGCTAACATTTTGGAATTCATTGCAATTCATATTACAACAACCATGTGAAGGAGATGCAATGTTCTCTCTTTTGTAAAGGGGAAGGGTGTAATTTAAGGAAGTGAAGCAAGTAACCAAAATGAATGCACATAAAATGTTTGGAAAACGTGGTAAAATTCAATAAATACCTAAAGTTGTCCACTTTGCCAGTAGCAGAACCAAGATCTGGACCCAGATCTTTCTGAACAGGAGGTTGGGCTGTGACCCTCTTTACATGATCACATGTACCCAATTATTATCTTTTATTTTAGTTTTACTTAGTTGGGCTGGTCAAAGACATAATAGCTGCAAGAGTTAGGTCTTTTAGCTTTTCGGATTCATGCTGTCTTCCTCAAGCCTCCCGGCTTCAGATCACTTACCCAAGAAAACAATTAGAATCCTTGCTGATTAAAACTAATGAGACAGGAAAATTGATTTGTGCTTCATTCTTGCTACAGAAGGACACTCAAAAGAATGTGAACAATACATTAAATGGAAAAGAAACCATATGAATGGGTCAATAGATGCTACAAATTTACTTGATAAAAATCAATAGCCATTCCTAATAAAAATCCTGATTAAAACAGGCCTGGAAGGAAACCAGCTATGTGCATTAAAGGCTGCCAAACTCCAACAGTAAATACTAACGTAAATGTTGAAGCAGTAAAGCCATTTCAGATTTAATCAGGAACTAGACAGTGCATTCGCTGTTGCTATTACTTTGCAACATTGCTTTGCAAGTTCTAGTGAAGGAGACACAGCTAAATCAAGAAGCGTGCATACACAGGGAAAAAAAAGAAACATAATAATCTTTTGTTGAAAATATCACCGCTGAAAATCACAACGTCATGAACTTAACAAGGGAATTTGACAAAGTGACATATAAGAGAAATGTGTACTAATAGTTCTCCTTCTATTGGAGAAATGAGACTCTAGAAATGTAAATGGAGAAAAGTATTTAACCCAATACTTGTGATCTCAAACCATAATTATTTACAAATTTGACAAGAAAGTCAGAGGCTCTTTATGAAAATAAGCCAATAGAATCTAATTTACAGCAAATGAATAGACATTTTATATTCTCAAATTTAAGCACTCTGTCACAAAACACCAATTATCCCAACTTATAATTTATAGTAAGTTTCCATTAGAACCACAAGCTTTTCTTTTTTAATTGGAAGAAATTATCTTAATGTCCATTTGAAAGAACAAATGTTCAAGAGGAGCCAAGAAAGTCTAAGATAAAAGACTAATGAAGGGGAATTGGGTTTATAAGATAGTGCAATCTGTAAGCATCTACAGAAAGCCATTTTAATGCATCCTCAAACATTAGCATGCATCAGAATCTGCTGGAGGGCTTGTTAAAACACAGATGGCAGGCCCCACCCCGAGTTTCTGATCAAGTAAGTCTGGGGTGGGACCGAATATTTTGTATTTCTAACAAGTTCCTAGGTAATACTCATGCTATTGAGCTAAGGAATATTCTATGTGAACTATTACTACAACAAATCAGTACAATATTGGCAAACAATAACAACAACCAGACAAATAAACCAGTGGAATAAACTAGAGAAGCCAGAAATTAGCCAAATATATATGAATAATGAATTAAAGAGGATATCCATGAGGTATGACTAAGAAAGAATGATGCATGGAAGTTTGCATAATATGGTTGCAAGGAAAACACAATACTGCATGTTCATGTGTGTAAATATATATATTTTGTATATACATAGTTAACATGGATTGAGGGAAATGAAGATAGGCAGGAAGAGGAAGAGTGGAGTTCAGCCAAAAGGAAAAGAAAAAAGCAGAAAAACAACTAATATACACGATATTATCACATGGTTGTATTTACATTAATTATACAGGGCCATGATTAATGATATGTTGAAATAGTTTGAGCTGTGATCCAAAGACAATAGAAACTACATTCCGAAGTGAGAGGCCAGACACTTCCATTTATCATTGGCTCCACAAATAAATATTAAATGGCAACTATGTATGAGGTTGCCATCTAGATAGCAACCACAGTAAGGCCTTCTCTCTCATGTAGCTCACGTTCTAGTGGATCTGCATCATGAAGAATTTATCAAAAAGAATGTGAGAGAAACTTGTTACTGAGCTCTATGTTCACCCACATTACAGAGGTTGGTGCCACCAGGGAGAGACTGTTCCGAGAGCCACCAGCAGGCTTCGAGTTCTCCCCACTGGTAAGGGGGTGCAGGGAGCACCTGCCCCTCTTATCAAGTCTTGGGAAGGGTCTCCAGTGGGATTCCTGCAGCTCAGGTGGAGAATAGAGAGTGCTCTGACTTTTGCCTGGGAAATCTAAAAGGTTTGCTAAGTGGTAGAGGATGGTAGAGGGAAGGAAAGGGGGCTGTGTTGGGCATTCTCCACTCCTGGAAGTTGTGGAAACAGGTAGAGTGACCACATAACTTTTTCATCCTAAAGAAGACATATTTGGGCATGAAAGTATTATGCTGTGAAAATAGGCACAGACAGGATGGTCCTGGGCAAACTGTATGTACAGTCCGTGTAGGCACAAGATGACTTTCTCTTGGACCCATGGGTCATATGAGACAGAACTGATGTGGGGCTATTCAGGGGGCTACTGTTAAAATACAGAAAATATTTATATTGGTTTCTGCTTTTGGTTCCTGGAACTGGGCTTCTAAAACCCTTGTAATTTCTTCAGTGATCAGAGCAGTAAGAGCATCTTTTGTTCTAACATTTGATCTTTGAATCTGCTTCCAGATACAGAGCTCCTTGGAACTTCCTGGGTGATAAGAGCATCTTTTGTTCTAATGAAGTAACTCTCGGTGGGCTCCTCACTAGGTTCAGAATGGGGGCTGGTCTCCAGAAAGACCAAGCCACAAAAAGCACAGTAAGATATCAGCTCACCCCTGTTACAGTGTCTGTTACCAAAAAGATAAAAGACAACAAGTGCTGGTGAGAATGTGGAGAAAAGGGAATGCTCGTGCACTGCTGGTGGGAATGTGAATTGTGTGAAAACTAAAGGACTTCTCACTAAATGGAGCCGGGAGGTCAGGAGGGTAGCTCTTATGCGCTACCACTCCTCATCAGTTGCAGAACTGAGAGGAAGAGCCGAACCTTACAAGTCAATGCTACTTTACTACCCCAGCAGGAGGAAAAAAGGTTTTCTTCTTGCCCAGCAACATCCCAGTCATGAGAGATTGTCACAACTCAGCCAATGAAAAGCCACGACACTTCAAACTCCCAATTTCCTCCTATGGACTTTTTGTTTATAAAACCCCCTCCCAACTCCATCTTTTCCTCTAAAACAGAGCATCCCTCTCCTTTGTTCTCTGGACTTGTCTGCGGTTCTGCTGTAGCTTGCATGTCCTGAATTGCAATTCTCTGCTATTCCTGAATAAACCCATTTTTACTGGTAAAATAGCTGACAGTTTTATTTTTAAAGTTAACAGCAGCAATCCACCTCTGGGTATATATCTGAAGGAAACAAAATCATTATCTAGAAGAGATACAGGTGCTCATATGGTAATTTCTGCATTATTCTCAGTAGCCAAGACAGGGAAACAACTTAAGAGTCCACCAACAGATGAATGATTAAAGAAAATGTGGTATATAACATTTAAAATGGAATATTATTCAGCCCAACAAAGAAGGAAATTCTGCCATTTGCAACAACATAGAATGAATCTGGAGGGCATTATGCTAAATGAATTAAGCTAGACAGAGGAAGATACTGTTTGGTATCACTTATATGTGGAATCTTAAAAAAAAAAAAGTCAAACTCCTAGACACAGATAGTATGAAGGTGCTAGTCAGGGACCGAGGGGTGGAGGAAATGGGGAAAGGCTGATAAAAGGGTACAAAATTTCAGTTATGAGATAAATCAGGTCTAAGGATCTAATGTATAACACTGACTGTAGTGATAATACTGTATTGTATAACTGAAATTTGTAAGTGAGTAGATGTTCTCTTTCACACACACAAAGGTAAATAGTGAGGGTGATGGGTGTGTTAACATGTGGTGAGAATCCTTCCACAATGTTACATGAGTATCAAATCATGTTGTACACTTTAAGTATATTACAGCTTTGCCAACTATACCCCAATAAAGCTGAGAAAAAAGAGAAAGTGATGAAGGAAATACTATTAAAACCAAAACAAAAATCCAAAAACAAGCCATGATTAGAAACTTGAAACTTTCAGCCCCAAACCCCATCCTCCAGGAAAGCAAGAGGGGTTGGAAATTGAATTAATGATCCATCATGCCTACATAATGAAACCTCCACAAGAACACCAGAAGTATGGGGTTTGTGGACACATCTATGTGCCAGGAGGGTGGCACAGCCCAGCTCCATGGGGACAGATGCTCCTGCACTCGGGACCCTCCCAGACCTCACCTCATATACCTCTCCATCTGGCTCTTCATTTGTAGCCTTTGTAATAAATTGGCAATAGTAAGTAAACTGTTTTCCTGGGTTCTGTCAGTTGCTCTAGCAACCGATTATCAGATCTGAGGAGGGGGGTCATGGGAACCCCAACTTCAAGCCATGCAGTGAGAAGTACCGGTGACAGACAGCAGGAGACTGAGACTGGCATCTGAAATCAGGGGGTGGGGGTGAGGCTGTCATGTGCCACTGAGCCCTTAACCTGTAGGATCTGATGCCGTCCCCAGCAGTTAGTGTCAGAATTACTGGGTGTGGAAAACCCACAAATCCAGTGTCAGTAGTGTTGTGTGAGAGTAAAAGAAAAACAGGGAATTTTTCCTAGTCAGCTGCTAGAGGGGACAAGGGATCTCAGTGCAGAGAAGCTGCAGTACCACTGAGTCCCTTGGGGCTGAGAAAGGGAAGTGACCAGTGGGAAAGGAGATGGATTTGATTCAAGGGCCCTGCCGGGAAGTGGTGCTGAGCAGTGGAGGATGGGGGTGTCCCGAGAAACGTGAATATGCCCACGAGAGAAAAAGAGGAGGCTCGAACCAGCTGCTGGGTCTGGAGAGCTGAGGCATGACATGGCAACAGTGCCAGCGGCTAGGAGCAAGCCCCACTCCTTCCCTGCACCTCAGCCCAGTCCCCGATGGCTCAGAAACCACGGCTGGAGGGCCGGGTGGGAAAAGGGGAACATGTCCACTGAGTGCCTTCTCTAACTGCTGAGCTCCGGGAGAATCTGCGACTGTAAGTCAAATGTACAGTTTTGGTTAGATGTGTTGGTTAGATTCAGTTGGTTAAACAACTGAATCAAGGCTGTGTTATGTGATGGAAAGTGACCGAAAGTGACCTTAGCATGGAATTTTTATTGTCTAAGAGTAGCCAGAAAAATCTGGTCATGTTTTTCCCTGAAGATGGATAAATAAAGTTAAGGGACACTGGGGATGGAGTGGTGGTGGGGAGAAAAAACAGTGTTGCTTTATTTCAAGAATGCATTTGTTCAAGTTGTTAAGAGTTACATGAAACCATAACATTTTTAAGTAACTTGCAATAAAAAAAAAATTGAGATCTGTTTTTCTCTTGCCATTAGAAGAATGGTGTCTCTGTACTCTCAGTAGGGGACACCGTATCGTGGGGGCCATGAAGAGCTGCAGAGCTCCAGCACCCCAAATGGGCATGGTCTAGCCTGCAGGAGATAACTTCGCCTACGCTCTCCTCTGAAGATGTTGTGGGACAGGCGAGAGCTTGTTTAAGGTGGAGAAACTCTTGTTCAGAAAGGCAGAAATGGTCTCCTGTGGGTAGAGGCTTCTCTTTCAGAGGCTGAGAGAGGGCAGGACCCTTGGGGGCTCAGAAGGCTGTGGAGACCCGGCCCCTCCACTAGATGGGGGGAGTGCTGCTGTCAGGTTGGCCAGTCTCTGCTCAGAATTAGAGAGTGGCAGCCAATCGGAAAGGATACTCCAAGGAACATCCAGGCCCAAGAGACAGCAGAAAGGAAGCTTCCAAGCACCATCGTACAGCAAGGCAGGAGCATAAGTATGGCAACTTCCACAGAAGGGCTCCAGGTACTACCAGGAGCCTCACATACCTGTAAGGCATGAGGAGGTGCTTCTGAAACATGACTGATAAGGAGTTTCTTAACACTCTGGGGAGGGAGGCTTACAGCCAGATTAAATTTGACTGTGAAGTGAATTAATAGCCACGAAGGAAGACAATGTTTTGGCTACATCCATCTATGCTCTGAACACATACTGTCAATGAGAGCCACGAAAGGCTGGGGTTAGACATTTTTACATTTTCCAATAGTTGCTCAAGGTTGATGAGTTTGATCCTTAAATTGAGCTCATCACCTTAAGGTGAGGCTCGGAAAGACGTTAACTGGACGGAGTGCTAATTCTACACTCTATCACAGTCCCTAGAGTCAATTCCATTGTCTCTACAAGTTTGCATTCCTGCTCAGGAGCAATGTAATCACTTCATCATTACTGTCAAGTGCAAACTTGCTCTGTCTTTCTGTGCCTGCATGGCCCAGGCTAGCCTCTAAATTCAGGAATCACCCCAAGCTCAGTCCACCTGTGCTTGCCCTTTCCACCCCTTCTGTCTCCTTCCCTTCCCATCTGGGTCTTTGTGGATGGCTCTTACATGTATTTCTCTGGTTCAGTCTCTCCCACGATAGGTTGGATAGCACACTCCTCCTGTGTTCTTCCTTCACTCTCACATTCCTAGTGCACCCACAACACTTCTGACATCAGATGTGTGGGGGTTTCCCCACACCAAGTGATGCTCTGCAACACCAGCTGGGTGTCCTACAACTCAATTCAATTCTGACATTGATGAAGACAGTGGAGCCCCCACCGCTTAAGGCTCAGCCCCACAAGACTGACCCCACTTCAGATACTAAGTATTGAGTCCCCAGGTTACTCACAACTTTCATCGAACTTCGCTACAAGTTGGAAGTTCCCATGGCCCACTCCTTGTGTACAATTATTTGCTAGAAGAGCTCACAGAACTTAGGGAAACACATTTCCCATGCTATTATATAGTAAAGGCTTTGATAAAGGACACAGATGATCAGACACTTACGGCAAGGTCTGGAAGGGTCGGAGCACAGAGAGCTTCTGTCCCCCGGTGCTGGGGTGTGTCACCCTCCTGGCATGTGAATGAGTTCACCAACTTGGAAACTTTCTAAACCCCACACTTTGGGATTTTTATGGAAGCTTCATGGATCATTAACTGATCAATGATCTTGATTGATTATTAACTCAATTTGGGACCATAGCTCTCTTTTGCTCAGAACATTCCCATAGTTTTGATTCACACTCAGATTAAAGTTCAGTGTCCTGACCTACACACATACAAGGCTCTACTAAGCTCTATATAACTTGACCTTGAACCAGTGGCTGTATTATTGCTGTTGTAAAAAATTACCCACAGACTCAGTGGCTTAAACACTACAAATTTATTCTCTTTCAATCTTGGGCGTCACACATCTAAACCAAGGCATCAGTAGTGCTGTGTTCCCTCTAGAGGCTTCAGGGAAGAATCTATTCCCTGTCTTTCCCAGCTTCTCCAGGCTGCCTGCACTTCGTGCTTGTGGCCCTGCCGCCATTGCCAAAGTAAGCAGCATAGCAGCTACTTTCCCCTCTGATCTCTGCTTCCTTCTATCTTCGGTCTGACCCTTCTGCCTCCTGCTTATAAGGACTTGTGTAATTACACTGGGCCTGCCCAGACAACCTAGAATAATCTCTCATCTCAAAGTCTTAATGACATCTGCTGAGCCCCTTTTACCATATAGTAACGTAGCAGCAGCTTCCAGGGTTTGGGAAATGGACATCTTGAGGGGCCAGTCCTCATCCTACCATACCTGCTTAACTCCAACTTGGTCCCCTAATTCCCTCCTCAACACTGTGGCTTCAGTCACTTTGGCCATCTTTCAATCTTGGGTGCATTAAGCTGATCCTGGATTGCTGCTAACCTCTCAGAGAGGTCTTCTCTTTCCATCCGATTTGGAATAACATTCTCTCAATATTTTATTCCCTCATCCCACTGTATTTTTTCATAGCTCTTATCATTGACCTATTATTATATTTATCTGATTTCTTTTTCTTCCACCACACTAAGTTCTGTAGAACAGGTACACACACACACACACACACACACACACACACACACACACACACACACACACACACACACACACGCACTTTGATTTATTTGTTCACTGTTGTATTCCCCATGTCCTGAAAGCATATGGCATAAAATAGGTATTCAAAAGTATTTGACGCTGTATGAATAAATGGATGCACTTCTGTTTATCTAACAACGTAGAATGGCAACAGGAATGAGAAACTACCTTCAGAGCTTTCAGAACTCAGGAACACTTTCAGTCCGTAAGTTGTGAATCTCTCTTTTTCCCTTCCTCCCATTTCTTCTTAGGAAGACGGTGAGTAAGAGGCAGCCTCAGCAGCTTCCACCTCTCTGGAGGGGTGCGTTCCCTGCTTCCCTTCCCTCCTTCAAAGCACAGGACAGTGCTGGAGCATTAGCCGACCGTGCCACAGAATGCCATGAAAACCAGCAGGACGGAAAACTGGACAAAGGCCACAGGCCCTGTGGGGGGAAGGTGGGCACTCAGGCCATGAAGTCACCATACTCCAAACTTGGGCCACCGGAGCCATAGGGGTTAGAGTGCACACTGGAGACAGTCACATTAAAAAACAATTTTTTTCTTTATCTTAGAAAGTGAGTTATGTCAGAGCAGAGTGAGCAAGCTAAGCAAAGTACTGAGCTTAGCACATAAGCTATAAACAAAACAAATAGGCAAGAGTGAGATACATTGACCTGGAACAAAGAGATTTGCCAAATGTTTTTGACTATGACAAATCCCTGGCTTTCTGTTCCTATGGTTCTATTTTCATCCTTTCCCCTCTTTGGGGAGAAATTCACAGGAGCATTGCAAATGTTGTCTTAAAAACTGAAAATCAGGAAGAAACCGCAGAAGTAACAAATTCATTTCCATAGTTACAGGCTCAGATCTATCCTGGCTGCCAGTAGAATGAGCCAATTTGATTCATCCCAGCAAACATATGTACAATTTACAAATGTGAATGGCACAAAGAAGTCAATCTGTGGGTCCAAAAAAATAGCTAGCTCAGAAATTCAGGGTGTATTCCATGTCCTAACACACAACCCAACACAATTTTAACACACATCTGAAAGCAAGTTTTCTCTGCTTTGAAGTGAGTGATTTATCACCTCACAGTGACCTACAAAGCCCTTTCCCCCTGAGGCAGACGTCCCCTTTGAAAGTTTCATTATTAAATCCAGCTGGGTTCACATGACACCTCAAAGTCACGGCACCCAAAGTAGAGTAGGCTGGCCTGAAGTGCCCCAGAAGGGATGCAGAGCCAGCTTTTCCTTTCAATGTTCAACATCTCAGCCACTCCTGCTTCCCCTTAGCAAGACATGTCCCTGTGGCAAAATGAATCAAGATAAAGGCTCATTTGCTCATTCATTCATTCATTTGTGCAATTAATCAACAGACAGTTGCCTTCTTTTCCTGGGTTCAGTTTAGGTACCAAAGAGCCAAGAGGACTGATAAAGGGTGCCTGTTCTCAAACAATTCATATTCTTCTGGGGCCCAGGGACAAGAATAAAACCACAAAAATGTGGAAATGCTGAAATAGGATTAGGTACAAGGTGTTGTGGGGATTTAGGGGAGAATGCGTACCTCAATATGTATCTCAGAGAATGAGGGGGACATTCTTAACAGAGGAAATTCCAAAGGGTTTCAAATACGTGAAGGTATAAAAAGCACGGCATGTAGGGAGAGCATCAGGGATTTTGTGTGTCTGGGGGCAGGGTGTGTAGGGAGGAGAGCTGTGTGAGGCTGGCTGGGCCAGAAAAGAAAGGTTCTGTTCAACAGGATCATAAGACTCTGCTCAAGTGTTTAGGTTTGATTTGTTATGCAAAGTGCACTGGACACACACCATTAATGGCTCTTTGGACAGCAAGGCCATGATTATGTCGGTAGTTTAGGAAGAGGGCCCAGGCAGCAAATGTGGAGGTGAGGAGACCAAAAAGAAGGTCTCTGCAAGAGTCAAATCAAGAGGTAATGTGTGAACCAAGCCAGCAGCAGGGCAGGTGGAAAGGGGGATGCAGAGAAGACGCACCTGGGAGTTTAGAATTCTCATCAGAGCTTGGTGACAGGCTGGAGACGCAGGCTGAAGGAAGAGGAGGGATACAGGATGACAAGGCTTACCTTGAGTGACAAAGTGAATGATGTCACTGATAACTTGTATGCAAAATGTGTTGTGCCATTGGAAGAGCACCATGATGGCAGAATAAGTGAGGGTTTGAAGGACAAGAGCTGATCAATACATGACCTACCAAACTGTAAGTGTCTGTAGGACAGCTGGGTGGATATGTGCATTTGCAGGGTGCAACCAGGAAGCTGAAGCACAGGACTGAGGTCTGGGGTCAGAGGTAGAGCTCAGAGGGTCACAGAGGTGCCAGGTTAAAACCATGGGCTTGAATAAGACCTCCTGGAGTTTGGGAGTAATAAAATATGAGAATAGAGCTATAGAGTGGCATCTGGGAAAAGGAAATTTTTAAGATGCTGGAAGAAGAGAGACAGAGAAAGAGCAGTCAAACAATTTAGGATAACCAGGAGAGACAAGCATTTTAAAATCCAAAGGAGTTACTGCTGATGGATACAGGTTTATTTTGGGGGTGATGGAAATGTTCTAAAAATGATGTGGGTGATGGTTGCACAACTCTGTGAATATCCTAAAAACCAATGAATTGCACACTAAATGGCTGAATTATATGGTATGTGAATTATATCCAAATAAAACTGTTATTTTTTAAAAAAGGAAAAGGAGGAAGAAGTTTTGAAAAGAAGCCAGTGAGTAGCTGTGCCAAGTATAGCCAAAGGTCAAGAAAGAGAAGGGCTGAATTGTAGTCTTAGAGTTTTGCCAAATAGGAGGACAGTGCCAATCTCAGTGAAGGAGATGGCCAGATGCCTATAAAGTAGAGGGGACAGGAGCACATGGCAATGTTGTGACAGAAGGAGTTACTTGTTTTTAGGATGGGTCAGTCACTAGCAAGTTTATAGACCAATAGCTGGGAGCCTGTAGGCAGGAAGTTGAGTACAGGTGGCAAAGAGAGGGGTGAATTAACGGGGCAAGTCCTAGAGGAGGGGGGTGGGGTCCAGGACCCTGCAGGTGGAGGGTTGGGGGCAAGAGTGGGCACAATGATGCCACTGAGTTAGGCAAAACAGTCAAAGGTAGTTGAGAAAACTCACCTCCCATGCCTCTGTTTTGTTCCTGAAGTAGGAGGGAGGCTGGGCTGAGAAGGAAGGAAGCAGCAGTATGACTGGGAGATGGAGAAAAGCAGTAGAAGCCTGGAGTTCCAGTGACCATGGACAGGGCAGGCGAGGTACAGGCAGGGGACAAAGGCAAAAATGGCACCCCAGAGCAGGGTGTACAGGGGAGACTGAGACCAGGAATCTCCGATTGCCCTGGAAGAACTGGGACATGGTAGGCTCTGCACTCTGGGAAAGATATGACAGCACACGACTTGGAGGGTATCTGAGTGGAATCTTCCTCCCTTCTCCTTGGGTGAGAATGAAAACATTTTAGGAGCAGAATCTAAGATGCACACATCTGCTGTGACAGCAGGTGCCTGGGAGGTCACTGTGCACAGTGACCATTCCAGTTAATGAGGCCTGGCTCCAGTCCATGCTCTGGCTCCCCAACCAGACTAGAGGGTAGAACTCAACTTCCCTTCCCTCCTTGCCACAGGTCCTAGGCCGTTGATACCCTCTGTCCCTCTACATGCTTTCTTATACTGTCAGAACTTTGTTAAAAAACCTTTTATTATGTTAGCAACACATGCTTATTATATAAAATAGAGAAAATTATTAAGAAAAATAACCACCCGTAATATTTTATCCAGACATAACTACTAATAGCACTTAGTATATTTCTTTCCCAATATCTTCCTATGCACCTATACATTTTAATATTGTTAGCATCAAATGTGCAACTGTGCTTCTCAGCTCTTCACCTAAATTTATGTTCTAAAGGCCTTCCTCTGTTTTCAAACTCTAATTTTAAACATAATTTTAATGGCTGCATAATATTCCATTGATTGGATACAACATAATAGAGGAAAATTCTTCCACTCAAGTTGTTTCTATTTTTATTTTTATTAAAAATGGGCTAAAGCAAACACCTCTGTAATTTTTGCCTGCCACTATAGTTTCCTAGAAGTGGGATTACTGGTTCAAGTAACCATGAATATTTTAAAGACTCTTAATACTGTTGCCTAATTGCCTTCCAGAAGACTCATCCAATTTACCGCCTGCCACTAATGTCTGAGGGAGACCTTTGTCCCATTCCATCACACTTTCTCAATCAAAATCCCAATGGGACTTTTAATGAAATGACAGATGTATTCAAATTCCATCTGAAATGTGGAGAAGAAAATTCTCCCTTTTGAGAATATGAAGAAGAAAATAATTTTGGTTGAGTGATGCTGGAAAGAATAATTGAGCTGTTCAAAAGGCTATTAAAACACGTTATAAAGCTACAGTATTTAAATCACTGAACTCAGCAGAACAGAACAGTCAATCAGTTAATCCCTGCATAAATAAGAATGTAGGATATGACTAAGGAGATGTGCAAGTCAGCAAAGGCACTTGGCAAGTAGCACTGGGAATCTGGTTAGGATATTGGGTACCAGGGCCCATTTTTAGTAGCTATGGAATTTTGAATCCTGGAGAATATAACAGAATATGAGACTGATAAACCTTGGGAAGTCTTAGCCTAGCTGGGCAGCACCATGGGAGGTAGCAAAAGCCTGACTTGCAGGGGAAACATTCACAAATCCCTCAAAGACGACCTTTGGCCCAGTGTTATTTCCCCAGCCTCTCCTCAAGTCGGCCCTTCCATTCCCACAAGGGATCAAACCCTCGAGTGAGAAGAAGGAAAGAGACTCAAGAATAAGTCATGAATCCTTAAGGGCTCGTGTCACAGTAATTTTCTTTTTGACATTCCAACCATAGCTGCAGACTTCCCAGAAGCATCTTATTTTAACTAGTTGAACTCTTCAGGTCAAAACAGGGTTTCTCGTCCTCAACATTATTGACATATTGGGCCAGATAATCCTTTGTAGTGGGGGGTCATCCCAGACATTGTAGGACATACAGCAGCATCCCTGGCCTTTACTCTCCAGCTGCCATTAGCATTACCTCCACTTCATCCAAGTTGTGATTATCAAAAACTGTCTCCAGACATTGCCAAACGTCCTTGAGGCGCTCAAAGTCTCCCCAGCTGAGAACCATAGAGTTAAAATTGTTTATGGGGAAAATGTGGGCTATAGCAGTGGTATCCTAAAGCAATTAACATGACATAAAAAGGAATGCTATTAAACAAAGCCTATTGGCTTTTCAAGGGAATGTCAGAGTCCTTTGAGTTGAGATCTCCCAGCAACACACCCTGGTTATCATTTTAAGCTTCCTAAAAGCTAGGTATTTGGAAACAAAAAACAGTTGTATTCATCTTATACCATACACCAAAAGAGGTTCCAGATGGATTAGAGAATTAACAGTTTTAAAATTGTTATCATAGAAAGAGCAAAAGAAAATAGAAATGAGAGTTTTTCAAACCTCTGCATGAGGAGGGCATTCTAAGCCGCTCTGTGTCAGCCCTCTGTCGTTAAGACCAGCATGAATGAAATTAAACATCAAACAACAAACCAAGAAAAATATCTGTAACACTATGACAGAGAATTTTAGGTCTTCATTTTATGAGAAAAATACTAAGATCTCAATAGTTAAATGAGGAAAAAGCAAGAAGCAGGGACAGAAATGAATGAGTGAAAGCAGAAAAATAGGTGACAATCAGTTGAAAAAAAAATGTATCAACTTCACTAGTAATCAGAGAAATATATAACAAAATATAACTCACAACAAGATACAATCTCTGACTATCAAATCCCCAAAGATTAAACAGCAATAAAAGGGCCCAATGTGGACAAGTTTCTGTGAATTTCAATGACCATTTATTTATTGGGCATCTATGTGTCAGGCACAAAGTAAGGAGCTCTGGATAACCAAGACAAGAAAGACATAGTCTCTGCCCACAAGCTTCCAGCCTAGTTAGCCAATTTAATTTGACAAGCACATATTACATGCTAATTGATAAAACCTCCCAGGATTCAGAAATACTGACACATTTATTTCTCCTAAAAACCTTATGCAATAGCTACTATTACTATTCTCTTATTTTACTGAGGCAGGTAAATCTGAGGCACTGAGAGACAAAGAAACACGCCCGTCACCCAGCTGTGGCAGATGTATGTACCAGTCTCAGTGGTTCTCTTGAGACCCTGTTCTCAGCCACTTTGCTAAGCTGCCTCCAGAGAAAGTGGGATGACTCAGATTGCATCAGCCTATGCATTAACTTGAAAAAAATAAAATCCATACCTTTATTTATTTTGCTTTCCGAGAACATGATAAGCTTCTTCACTTAATCCATTCTTATTTTAGTTCTCAGTGGTTTAGTTTAATTTATATTAATTCTATATAGTTCTTATTAAGGTTATTCTTGTGTGCTCTATATTTTTGTTTTAGGGAATCAAACTTTTTTCATATTTCTGACTGAATTTTGCTATATATGAGAAAAACTGACTTTGTAATATTTATATTGTATTCAGCTATCTTGCTGAATTCTAATTTTAATTCCGGTGTTACTTCTAGTGTCTTCTGATGGTTTTATCTCCTTTTAATTTTTCCTCTTGTTTTTATTTCATTGAATTGCCTGGAACTTTTAGAACAGTGTCAAATAATTATGATGATCCTGATTCTTTATTAATTTGACTAGTGACTTGTGTTTCTGGTTTTGCAGGGAACACCTTCCATACACTATGTTTGGCTGGGTTGATTTTATCAACTCCCTGGTGAAAATCTGATTTTCTCTTTTGGGGACTGAATATAAATATTACACTCGTGCCATGTGGCCACCAGAATTGTCTAAGTGCTGTGGCAAATAAACAGAGTAATATGAAGAGGACCAAAATCACCTTTAAAAACAAGAGACCTGGGGGAGGAGCCAAGATGGATGTGTGAGGAGGGCAGTGGAAATCTCCTCCCAAAACCATATATATTTTTGAAAATACAACAAATACAACTATTCTTAAAAGAGAGACCAGAAGATACAGTACAACAGCCAGGCTACATCTACATCTGCGAGAACTCAGCACCTCACGAAGGGGGTAAGACACAAGCCACAGCCTGGCGGGATCCAAGTGACCTCCCCACCCCAGCTCCATGGCGGGAGGAGAGAAGTCAGAGTGGGGAGGGAGTGGGAGCCCAGGACTGTTAAATACCCAGCCCTACTCATCTGTACCAGGAGCGCAGATACACATTGCGTGGTGTGCTGGATATTAGGGAAATGGAACAGTAAAATCTGGGAGTGGGTCCCCGCAGCTGGTACCCCTGGGACAAAAGAAAAGCAAGTGCTTTTTGGAAGTCTTAAAGGATCAGGGGCCTCACAGCTGGACGGAAGTGTCCTGGCACATTCAGTCCAGCAGCTGGAAATCCTGGGGAACTCTGGGTGCCCTAACCCCCTGGGAGGCAGCACAGCTCTGAGGCCCCTCATGACAACAAACAGCATCCCATCCATTCCCCTCTGGCGCAGCCCCACCATAGCAGGGGAGCAGCCCAAGAGCAGCCGCACCCACAGCAACTGCCCAGAGCTACCCATTGGCGTGCAGCTGCCCAGCACAAGCCACTAGGGGTCGCCGTTCTCACAGGAGAGGAAGGCAACCAGCAAGCAGGAAGGGACTTTGTTCTCCCAGCTGACACATGCTCCAACTGCCCACAACTACCTCTATTGCCATGAAAAAGCAGAAGAATTTGATCCAGTCAAGAATAATCCAGACAACCCCTGAGAGGAGCCTGGGGAGATAGATTTAACCAATCTTCCTGAAAAAGAATTCAAAATAAAGGTCATAACCATGCTGCTGGAGCTGCAGAGAAATACGCAGGAGCGTAACAGATAAAGTTGGGAGGGAGAATACAGAAATAAAACAATCTTTGGAAGGAATTAAAAGCAGACTGGATGAGGTCCAAGAGGCCATTAATGGAACAGAAATCAGAGAACAGGAACACAGAAAAGCTGAGGCAGAGAGAGATGAAAGGATTTCCAGGATTGAAAGAATATTAAGAGAAATGTGTGACCAATCCAAAGCAAACAATATCCACATTATAGGGGTACCAGAATAAGAAGAAGAGAGAAAAGGAGATAGAAAGTGTCTTTGAAGAAATAATTGCTGAAAACTTCCCCAAACTGGGAGAGGAAATAATCACTGAGACCACGGAAGCCCACAGAACTCCCAACACAAGGGACCCAAGGAGGACAACACCAAGACACATAATAATTAAAATGGCAAAGATCAAAGACAAGGACAGAGTATTAAAGGCAGCCAGAGAGAGAAAAAAGGTCACCTACAAAGGAAAACACATCAGGCTATCATCACACTTCTCAACAGAAACATTACAGGCCAGAAGAGAATGGCATGATATTTTTAACACAATGAAACAGAAGGGCCTTGGACCAAGGATACTGTGTCCAGCACAATTATCATTTAAATATGAAGGAGGGATTAAACAATTCCCAGACAAGCAAAAGTTGAGGAAATTTGCCTCCCACAAACCACCTCTACAGGGTATTTTAGAGGGACTGCTCCAAATGGAAGCACTCCTAAGGCTAAATAGATGTCACCAGAGAAAATAAAATCACAGCAAAGAAAGAAGATCAACTAAATACTAACTAAAGGCAAAAAATAAAATCAACTACTCACAAAAGCTGTCAAAGGAAACACAAAAAGGACAGAATAAACCACCTAACATATAAACAATGGAAGAGGAGGAATAAGAAGGGAGAGAAATAAAGAATCATCAGACTGTGTTTATAATAGCTCAATAAGCGAGTTAAGTGAGACGGTAAGATAGTAAAGAAGCTACCCTTAAACCTTTGGTAACCACGAATGTAAAGCCTGCAATGGCAATAAGTACATATCTTTCAATAATCACACTAAACGTAAACAGACTGAATGCACCAATCAAAAGACACGGAGTAAAAAGAATGGATAAAAAGCAAGACCCATCTATATGCTGCTTACAAGAGACTCACCTCAAACCCAAAGACATACACAGAATAAAAGTCAAGGGATGGAAAAAGATATTTCATGCAAACAATGGGGAGAAAAAAGCTGGGGTTGCAGTACTAGTATCAGACAAAATAGATTTCAAAACAAAGAAAGTAACAAGAGATAAAGAAGGACATTACACAATGATAAAGGGGTCAGTCCAACAAGAGGATATAACCATTATAAACATATATGCACCCAATACAGGAGCACCAACATATGTGAAACAAATACTAACAGAATTAAAGGAGAAAATAGAATACAATGCATTCATTTTAGGAGACTTCAACACACCACTCACTCCAAAGGACAGATCCACCAGACAGAAAATAAGTAAGGACACAGAGGCACTGAACAACACACTAGAACAGATGGATCTAATAGACATCTACAGAAATTTACACCCCAAAGCAGCAGGATACGCATTTTTTTCAAGTGAACATGGAACATTTTCCAGAATAGACTACACAGTAGGCAACAAAAAGAGCCTCAGTAAATTCCAAAAGATTGAAATTCTACCAACCAACTTCTCATACCACAAAGGTATAAAACTAGAAATGAATTAGACAAAGATTGCAGAAAAGGATCACAAACACATGGAGGCTTAACAACATGCTCCTAAATAATCAATGGATCAATGACCAAATTAAAATAGAGATCCAGCAATATATGGAAACAAATGACAACAACAACACAAAGTCCCAACTTCTGTGGGAAACAGTGAAAGTAGTTCTAAGAGGAAAGTATATAGCAATCCAGGCATATTTAAAGAAGGAAGGATAATCCCAAATGAATAGTATAAAGTCACAATTATTGAAATTGGAAAAAGAAGAAGAAATGAGGCCTAAAGTCAGCAGAAGGAGGGACATAATAAAAATCAGAGAAGAAACAAATAAATTTGAGAAGAAAAAAACAATAGAAAAAAATCAGTGAAACCAAGAGTTGGTTCTTTGAGAAAATAAACAAAGTAGATAAGCCCATAGCTAGACTTATTAAGAGAAAAAGAGAATCAACACACATCAACAAAATCAGAAACAAGAAAGGAAAAATCATGACAGACCCACAGAAATATGAAGAATTATTAGAGAATACTATGAAAATATATACTCTAACAAGCTGGAAAGCCTAGAAGAAATGGACAACTTCCTAGAAAAATACAACCTTCCAAGACTGACCAAGGAAGAAACAGAAAATCTAAACAGACCAATTACCAGCAACGAAATTGAAGTGGTAATCAAAAAACTACCCAAGAACAAATCCCCCGGGCCAGGTGGATTTACCACGGAATTTTATCAGACATACAGAGAAGATATAATACCCATTCTCCTTAAAGTTTTCCAAAAAATAGAAGAGGAAGGAATACTCCCAAACTCATTCTATGAAACCAGCATCACCCTAGTACCAAAACCAGGCAAAGACCCCACCAAAATAGAAAATTACAGACCAATATCCCCGATGAACATAGATGCAAAAATACTCAACAAAATATTAGCAAACTGAATTCAAAAATACATCAAGAGGATCGTACACCATGACCAAGTGGGATTCATCTCAGGGATGCAAGGATGGTAGAACATTTGAAAATCCATCTACATCATCCACCACATCAACAAAAAGAAAGACAAAAATCACATGATCATCTCCATAGATGCTGAAAAAGCATTCAACAAAATTCAACATCCATTCATGATAAAAACTCTCAACAAAATGGGTATAGAGGGCAAGTACCTCAACATAATAAAGGCCATATATGATAAACCCACAGCCAACATCATACTTAACAGCAAGAAGCTGAAAGCTTTTCCTTTAAGATCGGGAACAAGACAGGGATGCCCACTCTCCCCACTGTTATTTAACATAGTACTGGAGGTCCTAGCCACAGCAATTAGACAAAACAAAGAAATACAAGGAATCCATATTGGTAAAGAAGAAGTCAAACTGTCACTATTTGCAGATGACATGATATTGTACATAAAAATCCCTAAAGACTCCACTGCAAAGCTACTAGAACTAATATCTGAATTCAGCAAAGTTGCAGGATACAAAATTAATACACAGAAATCTGTCACTTTTCTATACACTAACAATGAACTAGCAGAAAGGGAAATCAGGGAAACAATTCCATTCACAATTGCATCAAAAAGAATAAAATACCTAGGAATAAACCTAACCAAGGAAGTGAAAGACCTATACCCTGAAAACTGCAAGACACTCTTAAGAGAAATTAAAGAAGACACGAACAAATGGAAACTCATCCCATACTCTTGGGTAGGAAGAATTACGGCCATCCTGCCCAAAGCAATCTACAGATTCAATGCAATCCCTATCAAAATACCAACAGCATTCTTCAACTAACTGGAACAAATAGTTCTAAAATTCTTATGGAACCATAAAAGACCCCGAATAGCCAAAGCAATCCTGAGAAGGAAGAATAAAGTGGCGGGGATCTCACTTCCCAACTTCAAGCTCTACTACAAAGCCATAGTAATTAAGACAATTTGGTACTGGCACAATAACAGACCCACAGACCAGTGGAACAGGATAAGAGTTCAGATATTAACCCAAACATATATGGTCAATTAATATATGATAAAGGAGCCATGGATATACAATGGGAAAGGATAGGTTCTTCAGCAGCTGGTGTTGGCAAAACTGGACAGCTACATGTAAGAGAATGAAACTGGATCATTGTCTAACCCCATACACAAAAGTAAATTTGAAATGGATCAAAGACCTGAATGTAAGTCATGAAACCATAAAACTCTTAGAAAAAAACATAGGCAAAAATCTCATGGACATAAACATGAGTGACTTCTTCATGAACATATCTCCCCGGGCAAGGGAAACAAAAGCAAAAATGAACAAGTGGGACTATATCAAGCTGAGAAGCTTCTGTACAGCAAAGGACACCATCAATAGAACAAAAAGGCATCCTACAGTATGGGAGAATATATTTATAAATGACAGATCCAATAAAGCGTTGACATCCAAAATATATAAAGAGCTCACACACCTCAACAAACAAAAAGCAAATAATCCAATTAAAAAATGAGCAGAGGAGCTGAACAGACAAGTTCTCCAAAGAAGAAGAGACAAGAACAGACAAGAACAGACAAGGCCTCCAAAGATGGCCAACAGACACCTGAAAAGATGCTCCACATTGCTAGTCATCAGAGAAATGCAAATTAAAACCACAATGAGATATCACCTCACACCGGTAAGGATCACCACCATCCAAAAGACAAGCAACAACAAATGTTGGCGAGGTTGTGGAGGAAGGGGAATGCTCCTACACTGCTGGTGGAAATGTAAATTAGTTCAACCATTGTGGAAAACAGTATGGAGGTTCCTCAAAAAGCTCAAAATAGACATACCATTTGACCCAGGAATTCCTCTTCTAGGAATTTACCCTAAGAATGCAGCAGCCCAGTTTGAAAAAGACAGATTCACCCCTATGTTTACTGCAGCATTATTTGCAATAGCCAAGAAATGGAAGCAATCTAAGTGTTCATCAGTAGATGAATGGATAAAGAAGATGTAATACATATACACAATGGAATATTATTCAGCCAGAAGGAGAAAACTAATCCTACCATTTGCAACAACATGGATGGAGCTAGAGGGTATTATGCTCAGTGAAACAAGCCAAGCGGAGAAGGACAAGTACCAAATGATTTCACTCATATGTGGAGTGTAAGAACAAAGGAAAACTGAAGGAACAAAACAGCAGCAGACTCACAGAACCCAAGAATGGACTAACAGTTACCAAAGGGAAAGGGACTGGGGAGGATGGGTGGGAAGGGAGGGATAAGGGCGGGGAAAAGAAAGGGGGCATTATGATTAGCATGTATAATGTGTGTGGGGGCACAGAGAGGGCTGTGCAACACTCAGAAGACAAGTAGTGATTCTACAGCATCTTACTATGCTGATTACCAGTGGCTGTAATGGGCTTTGTGGGGGGGACTTGGTGATGGGGGCGGTCTAGTAAATATAATGTTCCTCATGTAATTGTAGATTAATGATATCAAAAAAACCAAAAACCAAAACACAAAAAAAGACAAGAGACCTGAGAAGAATCAAGCCTTCCAGAACTGCACCCACTGAGGTGGAGGTTTGCAACCAGACAACCATTGGGCAAGTGCTCCAGCCCAGTGCCAAACAATGCCTCTGTAGTCCTGTGACTACTGTTCACTTAGATTCTAAACTGGGTGGAGGGGTGCTACAAATTTCAAATCATTAATCAGCCTGAAACCACACTGGTTATGAAACTATCTTAATGTGTGTGTTTCCTGAAAATAATAATCACAGTAAATGATGTAAAATGGGAATAGAATGCCTAGATAGTGCCTGCTGTGTTTCAGAAGGCAACTGAATTCTATAAAGAGCACTGATTACTATGAAAATAACACATACAATGTCTTTCAATTTCAGTAACAAATGTTAAAATTTTTTTTAACAGTCTGTTCATTTGGAGTCATCACCCAGATGAAGAAAGGATGTGACTTGATTGGTAATGTCCCATTTCTTTGCAGGACACCGAGACCCACAGGCAATATTAATACCTGAAAATCTGTGGCTCTATAAACTCGGCAATTGAGGGCTGAATTGTCACAAACTATCATCTCTCTTTATTGATTCAGCATGTCCCTGGAGAATTTGTTTCTCTTTTGCCAGCTCAGCACTTCCTAGTGTTTAATAAAACATTGTGTTTCCAAAAAAACAGCTGAGCCAGTTAAAATGGAATGAACTTGCAATACCCGATGCAACAGTTCCCAAATTCTCACTGAAATACTCGTGAAGGAACAAAAAACAGCATATTCTGAAATTGCACCAGAATCTTGAAGAAATTCATAACTGAAAGCCAGTGGCACTAGATTAACCAACATAATAGGACCCTTGTGTAGTTCAGTTAAGCTACCTCTTCTGGAGCAAGGAAGAAAGGTGGCAAAGGCTTTGCTTTGGAAACCCTCAGCATGTCCCTCAGGCCCTGAGGGCCACAGATTGAACCAATAGCAAAGCTTTGGTTTGGAACAGGGGTGGGGATGGGGTGGGGTCTATTAGTTCCTTCCCCCTTCCCTCCCACTTTAGCCTTTTTCTTTGTCCATGAAGAGCCTGCAGCTCTCAGATAACACTCTGCTCCCACGTAGAAGAGGACCGGCCTGCTTCCTGGTAGGAGGGTTCTCCATTTGCAGAGCATGTATTTCAAAAGGGGAAAAGAGTGTGTGCTGGGGCAGACAATTTTCTGTGCCCTACCTTGTCTGTGATTCAGGGACTCAGGAAATAAGGCCATGAAAAGACCCAATCTCAGTTCAGCTGAAGCTTGATGGATGAACACTTGTTAAAATAGAACAGAACAAAACAAAAACAAAGCTCTGTATATTTTCAAGCCACTCTGGAACTAAATACACTCTCGAAACATGCATATATTAGGGTGATTCTATCAGCAACCAAAGGTCCATTGAGCAGCCCAGGATTTGCCAAATGGACTGTCTGTTGGTAACATTAGCTCTGCATATATTTCTTTCTGTTCAAGGACAAAAGTATAGAAAACAAAAACCCTACATTGACCCTATGGAAAATCACTCTAACACAAGGTAAAGGGAACATTACCATGAGTATTCAGAGTAAGTATGTATCTTTGAAATTTATTCCCTAAAGGAAACAGAGGGAAGAAAATTGAGCATTCACTCAGTATCAGCAGAATGGAAGACCCTGCTCAGGGAAATAAGGAGAGGGGCTGGAGGAAGACAATACCATTCCAAGCCTAAAAGCATTTCTATGCATAGTGGTCAAATCCAGTGTTCAGAAACAATCAAAAAGAATCTGGCACATAAAGAGACAGCACACTGAGCTAGAATCAGCTGAACAACAGAGAACAGAGACAGACCTGCAGGGACTTCAGTATCAAGGTTACGGGAAGCAATTGTAAAACAATGAGGCTTTTCCAATGCTCATGATGACACAAACCAAGTTTGACAATTTTGGCAATGAATTAGAAACTATAAAAAATAACACAATGCTGCAATCTGAAAAAAAAAAGAAAGAATAAAACCAAAAAACTACAATAACACAATTGAAAACTCAGTGGATGGGTTTAAGAGCAGATTAGAGACAACTAGGATTTATGAACTGAAATATAGGTCAGAAGCAATTCTTGAGAATGGAACAGGTAGAGATAAGAGAGTAAAAGAGACATACATACAGAACACTGTGAGAAGATCTGACATAAGGTGAATTCCAGAGTTCCAGAAGGAGAAGGGACAGAGAATGACGCAGAGGCAGTCTGCAAGGATTTAAAGGCTGAGGTATACAGTCCATGGTTGATGAAGTCCAGCAAAGTCCAAGGGTGATACATAAAAAGAAATACACTAGACATGTCATAGCAAAACTGCAGAGACAAATCAAGACCCCCCAAGCAGCCAGAGGAAAAACTGAGACTGTCTTCAAAGAAACAGTAGACTGACAGCTGATAAATCACCATCAAAGAAATAATATTGAGTACTCCACTCAGCAACACAGAAGCAAAAAAACAATGGGACAATATTGTCCCACTAAGGATGGGGAAGGGCCTATTTGCTTAGGAATTTATTTCAGAAATAAGGGGCATAACTATCAGAAAGTAGAAGACTACTGATAATTACTGAGCTCTATATAATCATGTATCTATAAAATATAAACTCAGATTCAATAGGGTTAATAAAATTCAGCAACACCCAGTGGCTTCTCTATAGCCAATTATTAAAATAGAAAAAAGTTCCATTCACAGCACACATACATTCCCTCTCTCACTCTCCCTTCCCAGGCCCCCGCCCCACACCTTTTATAAAATGTTAAGAAATAATGCTAACAAGAAACTTATGGAACTTGTATGGGAAACAGTGAAAATCTCTACTGAAATTTGTAAAGGAAAAATAAATATTTAGAGAGCCATTCCACATTCCTGCATGGCAAGAGCCTAGATCTGAAAGGTGTCGATCCTTAAAGTAATTTAATAAACATCCCAATGATATTTATTTTGGAATTAGAAAATACATTCTAAAGTTCATATGAAAAATAAACATGGAAGAATAATGTGGAAGGGCTGAATCTCCAGATATTAAAGTCTATACTATAGTTCAGAATAATTGACACAGTATGGTAATGGTGTAATAATCAACATATGAATCCATGGCACAGAATATGTCTAGAAATATGTAAGGAACATTACAATATTTGGCTGTCTTGGGGGAAAGATCAAGTGAAATCCTCATCATGTAAATAAAGGTAAGTTCTAGAAGGACTGAAGAATTTCATGTTACTAAATCAAGCTTGCTTCTTACAAATCAGAAGTTAATGTTACTTAATTTAATGTTAGTAAATTAAAAGGCCAGGTAACTATTTAATCACTAGAGGGAGAAAGACTAATAATAAAAGCAATGGAGTAAATAACAAAATAAAAATTTTCTCGACTTGGCAACTTAAAAATTTTTAAACCCTACTATATCAAAAACAGAGAAACAAAACTAAAATACCAAAGGAAACTTGCAAAATGTCTTCCATGATTGTGACAGACAAACACTGAACATCCTGAGTATTGGGGTTTTATAGAATAATATGTGAAACAGTTGCTTTTATAGATAATGAGTAAAAAGTTAAGGTTACAGAAAAGCAAATGCAAACAGCTATGGTTATCCTAAAACATGGCAAATTTAAATGAGAAATTGTAAAAAATTACCACACTGGTAAAACTTAAAAAATAAAATCCTAGTATCGAATGCTGTGCTGTGGACACTCTCAATCACTTCTGGGGGCAGTGCACTTGGTACAACCCCTCGGGCATATTCTGTCAGTCATTACATAAACACTTTCTGCTGTGGAGTCTGGCAGTGGTTAAGCATAACTTTCCATCTCCCAGGCTTTGGAACGTGCAGTTCAGATGTAGACAATGTATTTCCGGGGCCAGGAGCCAGCAGGCAGTGAGGGGGAGCTCAGACATTGATACAGAGACTTGGATGTGTGGGAAGCTGATTAGGGGGATTCAGTACTCAGGGGGGAAATAAATACAGGAGGACCCTGGAGTTCCAAAACCCAGGAAAGCAGGCTCAAACAAAGGTCAGATCAAGATGAATGAGCATAAAGTTTCAGATAAGCAAGCTGAATAAGCTCTAGAGATCTGCTGTACAACATAAAAACTGTAGTCCCCAATCCTATTGTGCACTCAAAATCTGTGTAGCGGGCTGATCTCATGTTAAGTGTTCTTTCCAATTTAAAAAAATCTTGGTCAGGAGGCAGGGAGACAGCACACAATGCCGTGTTAAAGTTGGACTTGAGAGCTTATTCATTGACTCAGTAAATAATACCAGGGCAGGATCTACAGACAAAGCCTGCTGGTCGTGCTGGGAATATGAAGGCGCCAGACCTATGCAGTCCAGCACCAGGAGCCCCCAGTGCCGTGGGGAGGGTGGGCCACGAGACACAAATAAAGAGTGAACAGGATAAATAATGCACATTTTCAGGAGCACAGTGAAGGAAATAAGCTCAGTATCGAGATGGCCTTAGGGTGTGAGTCCTAATTTACAGAACAAGGAGCTGCGGCTGGCAGCAGCCCAGGTGAGGGTGGGGTCGCTCCGGTGGTGTGCAGGGGCACGCTATCGCCATCTACAGAAAGACCTGGCTGCGTGTGTATGGAGGCCGGCAGCTCTGCTCCAAGTCCAGCCCTTGGGTGTCTGGATGGCGAGGGGTCCTGGCCTGCTCAGGTGACAGGGGTGGAGGGCCCGCCTTTCCGCAGTGTGCTTGCGCCCTGAGCCGGGGCCCCTAGCTGTGCAGGAGGAGCTGCGCTGTGGGTATGGTTTGTGTGTGTGCTTCCTCTGGCCTTTTCCGCTTAGGATAATTGAACATTTAAGTGATTGTTCCACTTCATAAAGTATGGTCCAGGGAGACACTGCAAATTGCTAAATCAATTAATTTTTAAACAGAATTGAGGTTAAAAAAACTTAATGAAGTCTTGATGTATTTCGTTGAAAGGGCCTGCAGAATACTGCACTTCTCTTCCTGTAAAGTCATTGTGACACATTCTTGCGTGGCACACCAAGATGACACACTGGGGGGGACTGAATGGCAGCCTTCTTTTTCTGGCCTGTTGTATTGCTCTGGGTTTCAGCCCTGGGCAACTTCACTATGGATTCAATGTGACAATAGAAATGACAGTAGAAGGTTCTTGGGTGAAAGGCTTATACCCAACTTTATTTCCACGGTGGCAGGTCAATCGCTAGAATCCCATCCACTCAGAGCGAGTTTGCATGTAGCAACCCGATCTCTGCCTCTGGGCCCCTCTGCCTGCACAGCTGTCCTCTGGGCCTCTCTACCGGCACAGCCATCCCAGTCTCTGTCCTCAGCGCTGCCACCACTCCAGCCTCTGCTCTGCTCTCCTGGAGCCTTGCAGCCATGCCACCGTGTCGCCCAGAGCACTGGGCAGGCCTCTTTATATAGAGTCAGTAATGACACATTGCCCACACATGTGTAGTGAGCTAGCCAACCAGGGCCAGGTGAGAATTCTGGCCACAGGAACCTTCACATCTGCAAAGGTCAGTGACTGTCTAAGCGTAGACTGTGAAGAACAGCATGCAGGGCTTTGACAGTGGCAGAACAAGGTGGTGGGGAAGAACCTGATTAGGAGCCAGAAAAAGACCAAGACTCCAATTTCAGTTCTGTTGTGTGAACTGTGTAGATTATTTATCTTCTGGGTTTTCCTCTTGGTTAAAGAACGATAATACCTACTTTGCCAGGTCTTGCTGAGAATTAAGTGATTTTGTAATACTACTAGCTAACCTATATTAAGCACTTATTATGTGCCAGGCAGTTCAGTGCTCCACCTGTGAATTCTCGGACGTGAATATCCCTGAGAGGTGAGAACAGTTAAATTGCCATATTGGAGCTTGTGTATGTAATGTGGAGGGCCTACATTGCTGGCTCCTCTATCAGTCTATAAGATGACTAGTCATGTATTTTGTATTCAAAAGTGTTAGATTTGATGATATCCTGGCCCTAGAGATAAAAGATGAACAAAGAGTGTGTGTGCATAGGCACATGCCTGCATGCAGTGTCAAAATTGCTCTTTTGAATCAGAAATGTTTCCTATACTAGATTATTGTGGGTTTTAGGTCTAGGTTTTGAATTATTGTTTTAATCATTTTTACTTGGTTCTGTTACCCTTCAGACACATGCCTTTCCTTGCTCTCCATTTCTCATCTGCAGTTAACTCCTGTTTTCTCTCTCACTTATTAAGCCCTTTTGTCCCCAACTTCCACCATAAGTTGTCCAATTTGGGCCTCAGTCTCCCACAAATTTGAGCTTCCACTGTTGCAAACCTGGACTTGTCTCCTATACTAACACCATATGATTTTTTAAAAGTCAGATTGTTTCACTTTGGAGTTATCTTTCTTCCAATTCAGATCCAATCCCAAAGCATAGAGTTTCATCAAGAATAGCTATTTTCAATGCCAAAGGGAGACAGGACATAAATCAAAAAGTTAACACTGAAAGGTTTCTGAGGATCCTGGATAAAAACCAAACCTAAAGGTGACCTGGAAAATTTGGCCAGAAGACAAAACTTCTGGAAATTTTGGAAGACAAAGAAGAAGACAGAAATTACTTTGCTTAATTTTCAAAGTCCTCAGATTTAAGAGAAAAGGAGACATGTTAAAAGGACACCATGAAATGCACTGAGAAATAAATATAATGATGCATAAACTAGGCTGCTTGTTATTCAAAAGCCCCCTCTCCTCTATGCCTGACTTGGTTTCTTTACCATTTCCTCATAAAGTGGGGAAAAGCAAGCACAGAAATGTCCTCATCATTGGGCAAACCACAAGGACACTGAGTGAGGGGCTCCTACAGCCTGGGCTGCTTGAGCTGATGAGGCCGAGGCCATATGTTTCACCTCTCACCCGCACCAAGCCTGTACCAGTGAATTAACTTTCTCATTCAAGGTAAATCAGAGGGTTTTAACTAACTATATAGAGCATATATATATATAGTAATTGGGAAGCCCCCTGATTTACCAATTAATTCATGATTCTATAATTCCCTAATTAATCTAATAATTCATTATTCATTAGTTAAACTTCATATATATGTATATTCTTCATGGAATTCAGCAATTTCCAGTGTTGTAATTTTATCCTTCTTCATGTTTCATTTTTGGCATATAAAATCTTGTAACTTCTACATGATATTTAATTTTGAGTCTCCCATTGCATCAAACTAGCTTTACTTGTCAGACATAATTTCTTTGAGATAAAATCATGCATGTAGGGATAGACATACGTTTCTTGCACAGACCCAACATTTATTTCTCCTTTATGCAAACACTCACTTATTAAAAGGAGCCAGCTGGTTGCTAATGGACGTATTCGGTGCCTGACATCCTAGGCATATTAGTTTTCCCAATAATAATCCCCTATATCACTGCATCTCAGATTGATGGCATGAAATTAGGCAACATTCATCTGAGCAGGACTGGAATAAAATGACTGGCTACCCCATCTTTTGGTCATAGTCACAGTGCTTCAAGTTGCAAACCAGATTTCTCCCCTAGTCACATGGTGGCCGTTTGACATCTCTGCGCTCCCTTTATATGAACACTCCACAGGGCATTTTGTAAGTGGGTGTGTCAGTCAGGAGAGTCCAGTTATGCTGTTGTAAACACCCCCAAAGCCTATTGATGACTGTCCCTCAGAAACCCGGGTGACAAGGGTTCCATTGGCTTATGATACTGCCATGTCGATACGAGGCCCAAGGGTTTGCCATGGTGGGAGGAAAATAGTCGGTCACTTACTATCTCAAGTGTTTCTATCCCAGAAGTGACCCATATCACTTGTGCTCTAATTTTATAAATTAAATCATGTCACATGGTTACATTTAACTTCAGGGGATAAAAAAGTTATTCCTCCTATGTTCTGGAATTCAAGGAGATCAGGAAATGTTGGTGAGCACTGGGAATGTCTACATACAGGCATTGGTTGGTTTTGGCTGTCCAATGTTCACACCTGGGCAGGTGATCCAACCTGGGCCAACTCTTCCCTTTCTCCAGGGTAACAAATCCACGTATTGCTTGAGCTGGACAACTGCAAACAATGTTTACTTAGCCTGCAATACCAGTGAACCAGCTGGGTCTGGCGATCAGTCTCTCTAGGGAGCTTTGCTCCTGAGTGATGTTATGAAAGGACAGAAGAAAGGGCTCATTCATTCCAGCAGGCTTCCCCTGCTGATTACTTTATGCAGTCCAGTCCCCCTTAAGCTACCTTTGCTCTCTGCCCCTTTCTTTAGCTTTCAAAAGAAATTTAGCCTCAAAGAAATTTGAGGCAACCAACACTCTCCCAACTAAACAGCCTTATAAAGAGTCAGTTTTTGTTACTTGCACCCAACATTTTCCCAAGCTGAAAACAAAATGCCCAGATGATGTGAAGTGCCAGTTGCCACCAGGTATACCAGCAGTTATATACCAGATGGGAGGAGCAGCAGGCTTGAAGCCAGAGAAGGCATCATGTTCCAATTTCAGCTCTGTCCCTCTTGCGTGAACTTGAGCAAACCCCAAAACTCATCTGTAAAATGAAGGTCTGGGACAAGTTTATCTTCAAAGTCCCTTCTGGCTCCAGGGGACCATGACTGTGTCCTTTTGGGATTGCTGAAACAAGCACAAACCCTGTATTTTGGTCCCTGATTAAAACCAAATCCAGACCCCACACTTTGATAAAGAAGCTGTCAACTCTACACATTTGCTTGGAATCACATTAGCTTAGGAAATCATGGACTGCTTATATTTTACATTGCAAATGCACAGAGATCCTGGCATCTATCTGAGGATGTGCCATCCACCTTGGGAATTCTCCTCTGCAGCAAGGGTAAAATTCAAGGCCAGTGATAATACTTGTTATTCATCTGATTCCTATTTATCAGGTACTACGTCCTTCAGTTTTTTGAGAGTAGTTGGGGTTCTTCATCATATGTCAGCTTAGTGCCCAAGAGGCAGAAGAACCTGACATTTCCAGAACATTGTGATATAGTAATATCAATAAAAGCAATGATTATAAGACCCTCAGCTCTCTGTCTGATTAGAAGAACCCCAAGAGCTGGCAGAGAGAAAATCCTAAGTATTTCTCAGCAGGTGGGTGCATGGATGAAAAATGAGATGACTCCCTGTGAATAAGTTTCACCTCTGATTAAAATTCTGCCTAGAATAAAGGGGGGGATGTACTGGGATACAAATGACTCACTGAATCACAAGGGCCTCTCTGTACACATTATTCTTCCTGCCTTTAGCTAAAGTAGATTCCCTTGTACTCTTATATTTATAAAAAATGGGTTTTTCAGGCTATCCTGCCCTGGTGAAGAAAGGGTGAAGATCAGGCTTTACAGAGGATGTGGTGACATTTTGTTCTTCATACATGTGAAGAGGTTTCACCAAGTCACAGAGGCCGTGGTCAAGGGAATCTCAGGAGCCACTGGTTCTACAAGTTGTGTTCAAAAGGGCAACCTCTGGTTGTAGGCTTTTGTTTGTTTGTTTTTTATCTTTGCAAACCTCTACCCAAGTGGAAAGGGCTCAGTCTAAGATTGTGGTCTCTTCACCCCAAGAATGAACAAGCAGTCATTTTAAAGTGGATTTCAGTACATGTTAATTTTCTGGAGGAGGTGAGAAGAAAAAGACTTGAGTAGCTGCACAGAAGAGAGATTGGTGACCCAGAGATTCCAGAAGGTCAGGGGCCTCTCATGAAATCTGAGGCTTTCTGTTGGGCACAAAGTCCTTGTGGAGTGTGCCCAGCAAATGCTCCTGGTAACTGCTGGTCTCAGCTGAGGAAAGCAGACACCTTACCCTGTCAAGTCAAAGCACTGGGCCATCTGAGGGTGTGCTTGCTCTACTCCAGATTCTCAAGGGTTTCAAGTACCATTGGCCATTTTTATACGGTTGCAAGTGGTATGCTTGCCACAACTTAAAAGCAGAGAAACAACCCAGGCACGATAGGTGCGTGTTTGTGTTTCATTTTGAAATGTAGCTTAAAACATTTCTGTCTTTAGTGCAAGGTGGCAAATTTTAAAAACAATTTACTTCCCCCTAGTTTTGCTAAGGGACTCACCCAGCAGATTAATTGAGTTCCTGCTGACTTGGCAGGAGAGTGCAAACCCAAGAATTTGGCAGAATGGAAGCTGTGTCTCTGCAACCTGAGAAGCAGCATCTCCCACTCAGGGCTCAGCAGGTTTTGGGGTGGGGATTTTCCTTTGGATCCAGGAATCCCGTGTCCAGCGATTCCCCTGTGGCCTTAACTATGGATCTGGCATCTCTGCAGGTGTGTCTCTCAGCGTTGGGTTTCAGGACATCACCTTGTAAAAACAATCTGTGCACAAGACTCTCAAAGACTCAGCAGTTTCAGCTCAGACTGGCTTGATGAGCTGAGCCAATGCTGGGACTGAGCCAGGATTCCTCGGGGCCCAGGCTTGCGGTGCTGAGCTGGTGGTGAGCCGGCACCTAAGAAGTGGAGGCTGGGAGCAGCATCCAGTACAAACATTTTCAGATGATGAACTGAAGACTATTTTCTGCTACAAGCTGATGCTGGGCCCAGATGTGCACAGTGCCCCAGGTCTACCTCATCCTGGGTGGCTGCTGCTGATAGCTTCCCACCAGGAAAAAGGGGAGGTGAAGCGGTGAGGTGAAACAAACAATGGCGGGCTTGCTGGGCCAGGCATGGAGCTGGCGTCTATCAGAGCTGAATTCCAGCAGCAAGTGCTTGCCTGTGTGGCAGGGGAGCTCTCGGTGCCTTGGCAGGTGAAGCCCTGCAGCAACTCTGAGGATTCTTCAATCCCCTGGAGTCTCTAGGGGAACATTATTCAAAAGGTCAGAAGATCTATAACCCCTGGGGACAAAGTTTCAGCTGAGCAGATAAACAGTGTCTATCACATAGGTACCAGTTACAGAATTCAGGCCCTGGCTTCCCTTTCCTAAGAGAAAGAGACATAATTTCAAAAGAATCACTCCTGTCTGTCAGGTCTACATGAGTTACAAAAGGTTTCAATGCACACTGCCTATTAGATCCTCATCGCAAGGCTGCGAGGGGCACATCAGGATCGTCTGGTTGCAGATGCTGGAAGTGAACTGCCCACGTGAAGTGTCTGGCCCGCAGTAACAAGCTGGTAAGGGGTGGCATTGGAGAGCTTTAATTTGCCACACTGTTTCTCCAAAAATGGAGTTTACAAAATGACTCCAGTGCTTAGTGAAAGATATATATCACCATATAGAGTGTGGTGACAATAGGACACCCAGCTTCTGTGTGCTGTTTAAGGCAAAAGCATAATGGGATTGGAGTCGCCACTGCGCTGGGTCTCTGCAGGACAACTTTCAGGAAGGTCTAATTTTTCTCCTCTTTGTAACTTTAATTCCCTATTTAGAGACCTAAATCTCACCCTCTTATAGGTTCAGCCTTCTTAGTGCAAAAGGACACCGAGCAAGGATTGATTCTAAGCAACCCTGATACTTCCTTCATTGGAAGTGAGAAAATATAAATGAGGCCATCTTAATGGCACTTCTTTTGAAGAGCAGTGAACCAATTAGGTTTTTGACAGCTCTATCTCCCTCTTCACTTCTTCCTCTCAAAATAATCACATAAGCTTCCAAAGCCAAAAGTGTGGGACTAGGGATGCAGCCTTGCAGATGTCAAGCAGCTACAAAAAATGTGACCCCAAAATGACCAAGCAGGGCCCTCAGGCCAAGAGAGTACCTCTAGGACACTGTGCTTGGGATTCAGGGACATAGCCCATAGCCCTTTCCAGACCTGTCCTCCCTGCACCCAGAAATAGGGGCACCATTATTACTGCCCATCTGCCCAGCATGCGTTCAGTAGCTAAGAAGACATGACCCAAGTTCCACAGATTCTGTGAATGAGTTAGAGCAATAATGCAACAGTGTTTTTCCTCCTCATCCTGTTCTGTCACCCCCACCCCCAGGTCAGCATATCTCAATATCATCTCCATTGTGAAGGTCCTGGGAAATCAATGCTAAGAAAGGGTTATTTTCCTAACATGGGATAGGACACGGGGAGCAGGATTGGAGGTGGGTCAGGAGCCCAAAGGGTTGTGCTTATTAAGGTTGTCTATGAAAGCAGTATAAGAACGAAGATCTTGAGTCTATACTAGAGATATTAACATAGCTGGTAGTCAGTCAGGGACTCCAGTCCAGGCAGAGAGAGATGGCCTGGGAGGTAAAGTATGGATTCCTTCCCCACAGGGAATGGTGACTTACTTGCAACCAAGCAGAGGATGGGGTTGAAGCTAATGGGGATTTCTAAGCATCAAGAGAGGGGTCAGAGAAGGAAAGAAAGGTCACGGGGTAGCAGTGTGAGTGCTGAACAACCACTGAGGCCCTTTCCCTGGGCCACGGCAGCCTCCTGAAGTAGTGTCACCCTGTGTCTGAGGACAGCTGGGTTCCTTATCATATGTGAGGGCCTCACCTAGAAGTCAGGGACAAGGGTCTCCCTTCACACTTTATACCCAGCACAGAAAGCAAAAACCAACACTTCCACTCTAAAGATAATTGGCATCACAGTCTACCAGAGAGAATGGAGCTCGGGCAGAGGGCGTTTCCTAGACATCTGGAAACCTGGAGCCCAGAGCAGCAGAAGCACTGGAAATGGGCTGTGTCCAATGATACGGCTGGACTGGCCAGGATGGAGAGCTGGGGAGCTTTAAGAAGCATAAGGATCTGAAAATCCAGACTTAAGAGCAAACACTTTTAGGGTGGATGGCATACATTGCAAAATGATTCTGTTGGATCCCTCACTTTGCTCCAGATTCCTCACCTGTACAATGTAGATATAATCTCTGACTTACCCAGAAGATAGGAATAGAGTAAGGATCAAACTAAACAATGAATAAATGAGTGCTCTGTTAAGTACAAATATATGCTCTTACCACCATCCTCACCAATATTAAAACACCAGTGAGGCCCATGTGTGCTGCCTGGATGAATTATTTTCATAAGCACCTAAGAAAAAAGTATGTCTTGCCATCTTTTTCTGACTGAAGACTCTAAAAAGAGGTTAGTGATGAACTGTTCCCTTTGCAAGGGTGTATCAAAGGACCTCCCAATATTGAGATGATCCAGGACTGAAATCAAGCAAATATGTTAACATCTCTGAGTCACAAGTTTCTTCATCTATAAGATGGGAACAATGACTTGGCCCTTACGGGGTTTCTGATGATCAAAGGAGGTGGTATCCATAGAGTGCTTTCTTACCAGAAGGACTGAGGCATGTCCAGATTTTTGCTCCTTTGTTTTTGCATATAAACTCTAGAATGGGAAAGCCTGGAGGACAGTTGATCCTAGGCCTGAAATTCTGAAGGAAGGTGTGGGCAACAAAGACTCCCTCACCTTTCCAGTCAGAAAATGTATATCCCCAGATGGAAGAGGGCCAACTTGGACACATTTAGATCAGGACATGGCTAAGAGTCCATGGAGAGGCCCTTCTGTGTCCACGTGATGCTTAGCCCAGCCTCCAGCCCCTTGGGATTTCATCCAACTCTTAAGGCCATGCTCAAGTCTTCCCTTCTTTGTGAGATGTTCCCAGACTGCCTCATTTGGAATTTCCATGGTTTCTCTAGTCCTCTCACCTTTGTTTGGCCCCACTAAATAACAACTTACACAGTTTGCTATAGTTTATTTTTTGTGTGCATCTTGAATTGACCTTGATTGATCTATGAGACTTTGGAGAACAACGAATATGTATGTTCATCTTTGTGTCTCTTATGCTGCTCCATAATGACATCTGCTTTTGGAATGAAATGTATTTCCAGCTCTTACCTCATCATCCATCTATAGCCAATCCTATAAATAAGCAATGAGGGCTGTGTTTGCCACCACCACCTAGTGCTTGGATGCTCCAACACTTCTTCACAGACCTCTTGTCATCAGACTGGCCTCTCTGATTCACCCTCTTTAAATGCCATTTTAAAATACCTTATTCAAATTTTCCCTCTCCAAATCTTTTAAAGGCTTTGAACTGCCTACATGATAAGGTAAAAACTTTAAAGTCTTGAAAGTAAGGCTCTCTACCAGCTGGCTCCAATCCAGTGATTAAACTCATTGAATCCATGCATTCCCACACCAGCAAGGCTGGTTGACTCATTCATTCATTCATTCATTCATTTATTCATCAAGCATGGGTTGAGTGCCTACTATGTACCAGTCATTGTGTCAGGTGGTAGGGATGTATATACAAAAAGTCTTCACCCCTGATCTCAATGCGGTTGCCATCCAGTGGGTTGGCAGGAAGTAAAGGGACTATTACAATTCTAAGAGATAAGAAGTACTGGGGGTGCAGAAGAACCGGTGCCCATTGGCTTGAGGGGGTTAGGGAGGCGTGAGCAGAAAAGGAGCCAAGGCAGAGTAGTTTTCCAAGAAGACCCTGTGCAGTGGGATAAAGACTAGGGCATTTGAAACAGACAGAAAAGAATATGCAAAAAAATCCCAAAGATATCATGAGAACATGGTATAAACTTTACAAGTGTGGTTCAGGTGGACCTAGTTGAATCGAAGTCAAACTAAAAGGGATCCTCAGTATTTATGTCAGTACTTCTCAGCTTGTGTTCCTGAATCAGTTCTGAGGCATCACCATGAGGATGAAATCATTTTTAAGTGTTTTGTGGTCTAAAAAAAAGTGCAAAGTAAATGTATGTCCTCTTCTACCTTGGAAAGTTACAATGTTCATAGGCATATTAAAGATTCTGCTAAGTAATGTAATAAAACAAACTGTTTAAAGTGTCCAAAGTAAGTGACACCACCATGTACTTCCCGCAGAATGGGAACCAAAGACGATTAACAGTTTGGGAACACTGGCTTATGCCTCTACCCCACTCCTCAGGCAGAACTGTACTGGCTTGAAAATGAAGGCATGGACTTCAGGGACAAACACATGTGGTTTTGAACCTTGTCTCCATTACTTCCTTACTGTATGACCTTGGAAAAATTACAAAACATCTTTAATGGACAGTTTCCTTATCTGTAAAATGGACATAATATACTTTCTTCAATGGGTGGTTTCCTTTGTACTTACAGAATTGCCTTTCATTACCATTGGCTGGCAATTGTGAATATATATAATCTGAAACAGTTGTAAGAATCTTATGAGTTATATAGCTTTGTGCTTCCCTCAGTTCTGGCACAGTTTCTTTACAGTGGCCCTCAAAAGATTCTTGTTTACTGATACTTAAACCTCAGCACAAAAGGATGTCCTGAAATACTGCAATTGTAAAAATTGCAATAGAAAGAAGAAAAAGCAACCCTATGTGTTATCAACAATGGACTGATTTCCTTAAGTGAGGTATTGTAATGTTTAGAGTAACTCAAGGCCCTGTGGTGGTTCAAAAATAAGCTATATGAAATGCAGTCTTCAAAATGGAAATATTACCATGTTAGGGTTTAAGATTACGGCATGTTGGAGTTAGCAGGAATCTTACTTAATCTTCAAGTTTTGAAAAGCACGTGAGGACGTGTTCTTTTCCACATGCGGCCTGGGACATGTGCTGACCAATCCTTGGCTTTGAAAGCTTCCTCACTTTGCCCCCTCAGAAAAGTCCCATATACATCCTTGAGGTCCCAAAAAGCATTGTTCCCTTTGTAAAGTCCCTTGACTCCCCAGGATGAGGTAGGTAAGACCCCTTGGCCCTGCTGCATCCCATGAGCACCTCTATCAAGCCACATTTAATGCATTCTTACTGAGTGGCTGCTATGGACACAGATTGAGACCCTGGTGGCCAAATGAAGGTGGTCCTACTCTCATGGAGCTTGTATTCCAGTGGACAGCGACACCAAACAAGTAAACAGATGAGTAAAGTCTTACGAAGGCATGTGCTGGGAGGGAATTAGAGAGATGTTGTTAGAGAGTTAAGAGGTTCTGTTTTAACTATTTATCTTGCTGAATATCTTGTTCACGTTTTGTAACTTGGTATAGTGCTGAGGCATGGTACTGGGCCTGCATATTGGGCTTATCTCACCCTCTGAATGAATGAATGAATGAATGAATTCAAGGAGTTAAAACTGAGACACAGAGGACTTGCCAAAGGTGACAACTAATTAGTAACAGCTTCAGGTACTGCATCCATTTAAAGTGGGAGAACACTTGTAAATACATATGTGTATATGTAAAATGTGTGTGTACTTATACATATATATAAATATATTGTACATATATATATTTATCTGTATAAACTTATATACATATGCATATATGTATACATATTTGCCAGCACAACCAAACACTTCCACTACTTGTTTCCAGGCTTGAGCGATGGGGAATTGCTGGGAGCCCTTTCTTGATTTTCAGCCCCAGCCCTGGCTGCTGTTCTCTGTCAGTAAATGGGTGAGTAACCTCACAGTTACTCACTGGATACCACAAGATGAATAGCACTCCTGTGTTCTACTGGTACTTAGTTTGATTTGGCTGTTTGGTTCTCTCTGGCCCTGTTAAAATGCAAAAATAATCAATGGTTTCAAACTAGAGCCAGGTCAAAGGAAGAATGCGTTTTCTTTGGGAAATGGTGCCCCCCCACCATACACTTGTGATTAAGGGAGGAAGAAACAAGTGCAATTCATCCAATTAATCTCAGTGGTGTGTCATTCAAACAAGGTCCACACATAAGACTCACTCCATTATTCCAAATCCATCATTAAACCAATTCCATATGCAGCCCACACTTTTCTGACTTCCTTGTGAATCTGAGGGGCAGACAGTGTGATTACCGAATTTAAATCAAGAGCTAGCTAAATTGTTTTTTCTATGCTCCAAGAATATTTAGAGCAATGACCTAGCTCAGGGATAGTAGTCTCATATAATTTTCAGATTCCATGAAAAACTAAAAAGTGCACGTAAGGACTTTCACATCTCTCCTGGAGAGAGCTAAATGCACACATTTTTTAGAGCATAACAAAAGACAACATTGCCCCCTCCCCCAAAGCCACTTGATTTTTAAGTCACCAGTGTTAGCACTGCCTCTGATGAGTCTGTAAGCAGAAGCTCACAGCCTAAGACTGGCATTTCAGGGCGTTTTTGCTGCCACTGGTAGAATGTAACCCCCATCTCTCAGAACCTGCTTTTCCAGCTACAGATTGCATTTTCTTGGTGGGAAATGTGAAATTAAATGATTGCAAAACTTTTAATATAATATTTAACACATACCAAAGAGTGTTTATATATTACTTGCAAAGCTATGAACCTTAATAGACCAAACACCTACCACCTGTGAAGTCATTATCCACTTTAAGAACCAGAGTACAACCAATACTGTTGAATCTGTATGTGAGGTCTTTCACATTCCATTCTCTTGCAAAGTTTTACCTCAGATAAAACTATATTTGGAGTTTATGTTTCTAATTCCTTGCTGTTAAGTAACTCTACCTTATTTTGTTTTTCTCTACATTTCTTTTTTTCTGTCTGCTTTCATGGTTTCTTTTTACTGTGGGCTATGATGATGTATTTAGTTTTGAATTACACAATGCTACAATTACATATAATGACCTGAAAAGAGTATTCTCCCAGTTCTACCCTCCAACATTTTGTTCTATTGTTGTCATACATTTAACTTTACATGTGCTACAAACACACAATAACTTACAACTATTTTTGCTTTAAAAGGTCAATGGATTTTTAACAATTAAAAATTAAATTTATGTTGCCCTGTGCTTGCACTGTTCCTGGAACTCTTCATTTCTTTATAGATATCCAAATTTATCTCCTTATCTTATTTGTTCTACCTTAAGAATGTCCTTTGCAATAAAATACCTAGGAATAAACCTAAGGAAGGAAGTGAAAGACCTATACTCTGAAAACTACAAGACACTCATGAGAGAAATTAAAGAAGATACCAATAAATGGAAACACATCTCATGCTCATGGATAGGAAGAATTAATATTGTCAAAATGGCCATCCTGCCTAAAGTAATCTACAGATTCAATGAATCCCTATCAAAATACCAACAACATTCTTCAACAAACCAGAGCAAATAATTCTAAAATTCATATGGAACCACAAAAGACCCTGAATAGCCAAAGCAATACTGATAAGGAAGAATAAAGCTCAAGGGGGGATTACACTCTGCAACTTCAAGTTCTACTACAAAGCCACAGTAATCAGAACAATTTGGTACTGGCACAAGAACAGACCCATAGATCAATGGAAAAGACTAGAGAGCCCAGATATAAACTGAAGCATATATGGTCAATTAATATATGATAAAGAAGCCATGGATATACAGTGGGGAAATGACAGCCCCTTCAACAGCTGGTGTTGGCAAAACTGGACAGTTACATGCAAGAGAATGAAACTGGATTATTGTCTAACTCCATACACAAAAGTAAACCCAAATGGATCAAAGACCTGAATGTAAGTCATGAAACCATAAAACTGTTTGAAGAAAATATAGGCAAAAATCTCTTGAATATAAACATGAGAAACTTTTTCCTGAACACATCTCCTTGGGCAAGGGAAACATAATAAAAAATGAACGAATGGGACTACATCATGCTAAAAATCTTCTGTACAGCAAAGGACACCATCAACAGAACAAAAAAGCTTACAGTATGGGAGAATATATTTGTAAATGACATATCCGACAAGTGGTTAATATCTAAAATTTATAAAGAACTCACACTCCTCAACACCCAAAAAGCAAATAATCCTATCAAAAAATGGGCAGAGGATATGAACAGACACTTCTCCAAAGAAGAATTTCAGATGGCCAACAGGCACATGAAAAGATACTCCACATTGCAAATTATCAGAGAAATGCAAATTGAAACCACAATGAGATATTACCTCACACCAGTTAGGATGGCCAACACAGAACAGACTAGAAAACAACAAATTCTGGCAAGGATGCGGAGAAAGAGGAACCCTCCTATACTGCTGGTGGGAATGTGAACTAGTTCAACCACTGTGGAAAGCAATATGGAGGTTCCTCAAAAAACTAAAAATAGAAATACCATTTGACCCAGGAATTCCACTCCTATGAATTTACCCTAAGAATGCAGTTTCCCAGTTTCAAAAAGACATATGCACCCCTATGTTTATCACAGCACTATTTATAATAGCCAAGAAATGGAAGTAACCTAAATGTCCATCATTAGATGAATGGATAAAGAAGATGTGGTACATACACACAATGGAATATTATTCAGCCATAAGAAGAAAACAAATCCTACCATCTGAACAACATGGATGGAGCTAGAGGGTGTTACGCCCAGTGAAATAAGCCAGGCGGAGAAAGACAAGTACCAGATGATTTCACTCATCTGTGGACCATAAGAACAAAGCAAAAACTGAAGGAACAAAACACAGCCGACTCACAGAACCCAAGAATGGACTAAGAGTTACCCAAGGGAAAGGGACTGGGGAGGGTGGGTGGAAACGGAGCGATACGGGGAATAAGGGGCATTATGATTATGATTAGCACACATAACATAGGAGGGGAGCACGGGAAAGGCAGTATATATAGCACAGAGAAGACAAGTAGTGACTGTTTAGCATTTTACTACACTGATGGACAGTGACTGTAATGGGGTATGTGGTGGGGACTTGATAATGGGGGGAATCTAGTAATCACCATGTTGCTCATGTGATTTTATATTAATGATACCAAAAAAAGAAGAATGTCTTTTGCTATTTCTTATAGTACAGGTCTATTGGTAATGAATTCTCAAGTCAATATTTTGCCTTTAATTTCAAAAAGTATTGAAAGAATTACAGGCATGGAATTCTGGATTCACAGATATTTTTCTGTGAGCATTTTAAAGATGTCATGTCATTGTTTTCTGATCTGCATTGTTTCTAACAAGAAGCCTGTTGTGATCCTTATCTTTCAATTGATGTATCTAGGTGTGTGTGTGTGTGCATGGTATTTTGGTATTTTTCCTGCTTGGGATTTGTGTCAGTTATTGCCTCTCCACTCTGAATGCACCTTCCAATTCCATTGTGATAAACAATGGAATTCCTTTGAGCATTTCTCCTTTAAAGTGAGCACAATATTAAGCATTCTCAGTAGAGGATGCTGCAGAGACACTAAAGGAAGAAGATGCTTCCTGCAATTTCTGGTATTGGCCAGGAGGTGTCAGTGTGTAACTGTGAGGACACCTGATGGAAAATGCTGTAGTGACAGATCAGATTGAGGTCCCTCTGTGACCCTGCAGCCTGGCTTGGCAATAAGCCTCCTGCAACCCTCTCAGAAGACATTATCTCCACACTAACTGCATGTAGCTGTCTGACCAGACTGAGTCCTCAGACAGTTTGCATACAGCTGCATATGTCTTGGATGGTTATACACTGGACAGTCATTCCTTCTGCTACTCTTCCCATCCCCCAAGTATGCCCCATGAGCTCTGAAGGCCTTTGCCCCTGCCAGAACCCAGAGTCCCACTGTATGCCTGTTCCTCAGCCTGCACTCTGAAAGGTTACATATTGTTTTCCCAGTAACTCCACACCAGCTCTGCCCTAACCAAACCAATGACCTTCTTGGTTACCCACTGGACAGACCATACATTCTCCCAAAGAGATCTAAACCTCTTCACATTTGTACTTCTTTAGGTATTCTTTCTTTGTCCTACAGTACCATTTAGAGTTTCTTTATATCTTATAATTACTTTTATAATAATTAATCATTTTTTATATTAAACTTTCCTCTGTTTAACCTACTGTGTGGTTTCTCTCTCCTGAGGAGATGGGAACTATTACAGTTCTCTGAGTTTCTTGGATATGTGGCTTGCTGTCTTACATTGTTTTAGATAGATAATGCTTGGTTCTTATCTCTTCAAATAGTTCTTCTTCTGTCCCTTTCTCTCTTTCTAATCCTTCTGTCATTCCAAATGCATATGTTTTACTTTTTATAATAATTTTAATTGAAACATAGTTTATATACAGCATTATATTGGTTTCAGATGAACAACTTAGTGATTCATCGATTATATGCCTTATTAAATGCTCACCATAAGTGCAGTTACCATCTGTTACCATACAAAGATGTTATTACAATATTATGAGCTATATTCCCTATCCTATGCTTCCATCCCTGTGACCAAAGTATTTTATAATTTGGATTTAAACCACTTTATCTGTTTCATCCATTTCCCTCCAATCCATGGTAACCAACCATCCATTCTCTGTGTTTCTGAATCTATTCCTGTTTTGTTGTTCAGATTCAATATAAGTGAAACAATATGGTATTCATCTTTCTCTGACTTATTTCACTTAGCATAATACCCTCTAGATCCATCTACACTGTCACAAGTGGCAAGATGTCTTTCTTTTTTGTGCCTCAATAATCCATTGTATATATGTACCACATCATTAGCCATTCATCTACTCATCTACACTTTAGTTGCATCCGTATCTTGGCTATTGTTATCAGTGCTGCAATAAACATAGGGGTGCATAAGCAAATTAATGATTTGTTTTCCTCAGGTAGATACCCAGAAGTGGAATTGTTGGGTTGTATGGTATTTCTATTTCTTGAGAAATCTCTATACTGCTCTCCATAGTAGCGGCACCAATTTTAATCCCATCAGCAGTGTACAAGAGTACTCTTTTCTCCACACCCTTCCCAACATTGTTATTTCTTGCCTTGTTAATACTAGCCATTCTGAGTGGTGTGAGGTGATATCTCATTGTAGTTTTGATTTTCATTTCCCTGATGATTATTGATGTTGAACATCTTTTCATGTGCCTTTGGCCTTCTGTATGTCTTCCCTGGAAAAATGTCTGTTCAGGTCCTCTGCCCATTTTTTAATTGGGTTATTTGGGTTTTTTTTTTATGTTCAGTTGTATGAGTTGTGCATATATTTTGGATATTAACCCCTTATCGGCTATATCATTTACAAGTATATTTTCCCATACAGTAGGTTTTCTTTTCATTTTGTTAATGGTTTCCTTTGCTGTGTAAAAGCTTTTTAGCTTGATATGGTCCTACTTGCTTGTTTTTGCTTTTGTTTCCTTTGCCTGGGGAGACATACAGAAAAAAATTTCTAATGCTGTTGTTTAAGAGTTTACTGCTTATGTTTTCTTTTGAGAGTTTTATGGTTTCATGTCTTATATTTAACTTTCCTTTTGTGTACATTGTTATGAGGTAATACAGTTTCTTTCTCTTGCATGTAATTGTCCAGGTTTCCCAATACCAGTTATGGCAGAGACTTTTTCCCCACTGGGTAATCTTGCTTCCTTTGTCATATATTAATTGAACACATAGGCCATGAGTTTATTTCTGTGCTCTATATTGTGTTCCATTGGCCTATGTATCTTTTCTTATGCTAGTACCATACTTTTTTTATTACTGTAGCTTTGTAGTACAGTTTGAAATCAGGGATGTGATGCCTCCAGTTTTGTTCTTCTTTCTCAAGATTGCTTTGGTCATTTGGCATCTATTGTGATTCCACACAAATTTTAGGATTATTTGCTCTAGTTCAGTGAAAAATGCCATTGGTATTTAGATAGGGATTGCATTGACTCTCTAGACTGCTTTGGACAGTATGGCCTTTTGACTCTAGACTCCTTTGGACAGTATGGCCTTTTTAAAATTTTTATTTAATTTTTTTTGGTTTCATTAATCTACAATTACATGAGGAACATTATGTTTACTAGACTCCCTCCATCACAAAGTCCCCCCCCACATGCCCCATTACAGTCTCTGTCCATCAGCATAATAAGATGCTATAGAGTCACTACTTGTCTTCTCTGTGTTGCACAGCCCTCCCTGTGCGCCCCCTCATTATACATGCTAATCGTAATGCCCCCTTTCTTTCCTCCACCCCTTATCCCTCCCTTTTCACCCATCCTCCCCAGTCCCTTTCTCTTTGGTAACTGTTAATTCATTCTTGGGTTCTGTGTATCTGCTGCTGTTTTGGTCCTTCAGTTTTTTCTTTGTTCTTATACTCCACAGATGAGTGAAATCATTTGACACTTGTCTTTTTCTGCCTGCCTTATTTCACTGAGCATAATACCCTGTAGCTCCATCCATGATGTTGCAAATGGTAGGATTTGTTTTCTTCTTATGGCTGAATAATATTCCATTGTGTATATGTACCACACCTTCTTTATTCATTCATCTACTAATGGACACTTAGTTTGCTTCCAATTCTTGACTTTGTAAATAGTGCTGCAATAAACATAGTGCTGCAATAAACATCTGTCTTTTTCAAACTGGGCTGCTGCATTCTTAGGGTAAATTCCTAGGAGTGGAATTCCTGGGTCAAATGATATTTCTATTTTGAGCTTTTTGAGGAATCTCCATATGGGTTTCCACAATGGTTGAACTAATTTACATCCCCACAGTATGGCCTTTTTAAAAATATTAATTCTTTCTATCCATGAGCATGGAATAGCTTTTGGTTTATTTGTGTTGTCTTCAATTTCCTTCATCAATGTTTCATAGTATTTAGAGTTCAGGTCTTTCTCATCCTTGGTATTTTATTCTTTCAGATACAATTGTAAATGGGATTGATTTCTTAATATCTCTGCTAGTTCATTATTTGTATATAGCAATACAAGAGATTTCTGCACAATGATTTTGTATCCTGTGACTTTACTGAATTCATTTATTAATTCTAGTAATTTTTGGTGGAATCTTTAGAGTTTTGTTTATATAGTATCATATCATTAGCAAATAGTGAAAATTTTACTTCTTCCTTACCAATTTGGATGCCTTTTATTTCTCTTTCTTGTCTTATTGCTGCAGCTAGGACTTCTAGGACTATGTTGAATAAAGTTGGTGAGAGTGGGCATCCTCATCTTATTTGTGATCTTATAGGAAAAGCTTTCAGCTTTTCACCACTGAGTATAATGTTAGCTTGAATGCATGCATTTTAGACTGTTTGATATTGGCCTATTGCACTTATATGCTCTCTTTAAAATTATCATCATTATTATTGCTCTTTATTTTCTTTTGCATTTCATTTTGGGTAATTTCTATTGCTCTTTCTTCATGTTCACAGATTCTTTCCTTGGCTGTGTGACATATACTGATATGCCCATCAAAGGCATTCTTCAACTCTGTTACCATGTCTGTTATTTATAGCATTTTCATTAGGCTCTTTATTATAGCTTCCATCTCTCTGCTGAAATTCCCCATCTGTTTATGCATGTTGTCCATCTTTTTCACTAATGCCTTTAACACATTAATCATAGTTACTTTAAATTCCCTGTCTGATTGTTCCAACATCATGGTCATCTCTGAGTCTGGTTCTGTTAATTACTGTGACTCTTGGCACTGGGATGTTTTTGTCTTGCATTTTTGTGTGTCTAGGAATTTTTTTATTGTATGGGGATATTGTGATGTACAATAGTAGAGAATAGAGGTGAATATGTATTCTTGGAAGTCCACATGCCTCTTCTGCTGCTGGCCTCTTAAGGTGGGATAATGAGAAAACCTAGTCAAGAGTTGAGCTGGGTTTGGCTTTTGTTGCTGCTGTGTGCCTCCAATGAACTACTGGTTTAAAATACTTTTAGTGCTATATTGTGCTTTGGGTCTAGGATGGGTTACTGGAAAATTTTTCTAATAGTTCTGCTTAAACCTGTAGTTTTGTCTTTCCTTGTGTGTCTGCACTTCAGAGAAGCTCTTGCTCCATGCTGTTCTTCCTTCTAACAGCAGTAGACTGCTCTGGCTATTTGGTGCTTGTGAGCATAGTGGAAGTGTATACAAGGGGAGAGAGGTCACTTTATTCCTGGTCCAGCCATGGTCTTAGGGAGACCTTGTATCTCTGTGTCTTGGAAATCAGGTTTCTCCTATAATTATTACCCTCTACCCTGTAGCAGCCAGACTATACCTTAAATCTTTGGAGGCTCTTATGTGTGGGAGAGTTTGCTGCCCTTCCCCAGTGCTCAGATATCTTAATGTCCTAGATCCAACATGCAAAGGTAGAAGGGGTTTTTCTTTTACCTAACTTCTTGCAGCAGTGGTGGTAATAATGTCTGCTGCCCTTCCTCCAGCACCTTAAGGCTTTTGATTTGTAGGAAGAAGGATCCTGGTGAATATTTATGATTTCCCACAGAGGTGGCCACTCTTCTCCTCCAAGTTAAACAGTGAGGAAGCTTTCTCTCATCTCCTGCAGCATCCTCAGTCTTTCTTGAGTGTGTGGTGGAGGTGCATGCAGAAAGGCCTGCAAGTGGCTACAAACCTATATTCTCATGCTACCCCACATCCAGACTTTAGAAATTTGTTAATACTTTTTAATGAATTGTTTCACACTCATGTGACACCAGGCATCTGTTCCCCCACAGCCTTCCATTGGTCACTCAATGCTTGTGCCCCATCTATTCTTGGAAGTATGCTGTATATCCATAGATTAGGGTCTACTTGGTTGCCCTGGGCCTTCCGCTCTGTGATGGGTTCAAGGAAAACTGTTATTTTTCTGGTTATCAGGGTGGAAGCAAAGCTCTTTCCTGTTTACCACATCCTAGGCAGAAGAGGAAGTTCAAATATAGTGTAAAACGTTTGATTCTCTCCCTTTAATCTGCTGCTGGGTCTTAGGTAAATTCTCTGAATCTTTACTAATTTTTGTTTTTTAATTATTAACAATTTAGAGATGTGTGTTAAAATTTCCTCCTATAATTTATCAATTTCTGCCTATATTTTATCAATGTTGTTTTATATTTTTTGAAGCTATGTTAATTGGTGCATAGAATTTTTAAAAATTCTATCCTGCTGGTTAATTGAATATTTTATGATGAAATAATGTCTCTATTCATCCTAATAATGCTTTTTTCTCTTAAAGCCTAATTTATCTATATTAATATAGTCACCTCAGCCATTTTTTAGTTATATTTTACATGTTATCCTTTTCTATCCTCTTATTTTCAATCTTTCTATGCTCTTATACTTTAGATGTGTCATTTAAGTAACATTTTACAGATCTATTTAAGAAAAAACAACCTGATATGCTCTTTTCCCACAATAATTATTGAAGGTTTTAGAACAGGCTATTGTACTCTCCTTAACTATTTCTTCCATTGAATGCACTTCAGAAATTCAGACCTATAGCCTCACACTGAACTGTATCATTACCTCTGTTTTCACTTTTGACATTCTAAATCTCTTATGTGCTACTCTCAATATGTTTTCCTTTTGTTCACATCAAGACCACTCATTTCTTGGTTCTGTTATTTCTTCCTAATTTGTTAGGCTTCCCTCTGGCTTAATAACTCCCAGGCAAGAAGGATAGAGTAATCAGCTCCCTCTTCTCTTTACCTCCAATCACTCCTCCTCTAATGCCTCCCGCATACTGTTGCCAGAGTGATCTAAGATTCAGATCTAATCAGGTCACTCTCTTGATTTAAATGCTTCAAAAAATTGGGATCACATGCATGCAGTGCTCTGGGTTATCTGGACACTACCTGTGTCTCTATTCTGGCTGCTCCTCTGCCACATCTTTTCTTCCCATCAGAAAACTCCTGTAGTTCCATGAGCTCATTTTTAGAGCAGTTTTATTGAGATATAATTCACATGTTATACAATTCATACATTTAAAATATACAATTCAATGCTTTTATTAGTATATCCACAGAATTGTGCACTCATCACAATCAATTGTATAATCAATTTTAGAATGTTCCCATCACCACAAAAAAAAAATGCTCCTTCTTTTAGCCATCATCTCTCAATCCCACCAGTACTCTCTCCACACTAGGCAGCCACTAATGTGCTTTCTGATTCAATGGATTTGCCTATTCTTAACATTTCACATAACTAGAATCATAAATATATAATCTTTTGTGTCTGGCTTCTTTCGCTTCAGCATAATGTTTTCATGGTTCATCAATGTTGTAGCATATATCAATATTTTATTTCTTTTTATTACTAATTAATACTCCATTGTATGGATGTGCCACATTTTGTTTATCATCAGTTGATGGACATTTGGGTTGCTTCCAGTTATAGGCTATTATGAATAATGCTGCCATGAACATCTTTATACATGATTTTGTGTGGACATACATTTTTGTTCCTCTTGGGTATTACCTAGGAGTGGAATTGCTGGATTATACATGAATGTATATGACTTGTAAGTATATTAAGCTATATGACTTGATAAGCCATATAACTTTTGAATATATTATTCCATTGGATGGGTTGTCTTTCCACTTTCTTAATAGTGTCATTTAAAAGATTTTTTAAATGAAGTTTTAAATTTTAATGAAGTCCAAATTTATCTATTTTATCTTTTGTGTCTTGTGCTTTTGATGTCATATTTAAGAAGGATTCACCTAACTCATGGTTATGAAAACTACCCCTTAATTTTTTAAAAGTTTCATAGTTTCAGTTCTTAGGTCTATAGTCCATCTTGAGTTTGTTTTATTTGTTATAATGAAGAGGTCCAAAATGTCATTTTTTATTGTCCCAGCTCCATAAACGTTTTTGTGCTTCTTGCACACATTTCCTGTACTCCTAAGCTCCTTTCCTCCCTTTCTTCATTTTTTTCTTCCACTTTTTAAAATTTGTGTATCTTTCTTTTTTTTTTTTTTTTGTTTACTAGGCTCTCCCCTAGCCCAAGTCCCCCCCCAAAAACGCCATTACAGTAACTGTCCATCAGCATAGTAAGATGTAGAATCACTACTTGTCTTCTTTGTGTTGCAAAGCTCTCCCCTTTCACCCACCCCCCACATTATACATTCTAATAATAATACCCCCTTTCTTCTTCCCTGCCCTTATCCCTCCCAACCCTCCCATTCTCCCCAGGCTCTTTCCCTTTGGTAACTGTTAGTCCATTCTTGGCTTCTGTGATTTTGCTGCTGTTTTGTTCCTTCAGTTTTTCTTTTGTTCTTATACTCCACAGATGAGTGAAATCATTTGGTATTTGTTTTTCTCTGCATAGCTTATTACACTGAGCATAATACCCTCTAGCTCCATCCATGTTGTTGCAAATGGTAGGATTTGTTTTCTTCTTATGGCTGAATAATATTCCATTGTGTATATGTACCACATCTTCTTTATCCATTCATCTACTGATGGACACTTAGGTTGCTTCCATTTCTTGGCTATTGTAAATAGTGCTGCAATAAACATAGGGGTGCATCTGTCTTTTTCAACCTGGAGTGCATCCTTAGGGTAAATTCCTAGAAGTGGAATTCCTGGGTCAAATGGTATGTCTATTTTGAGCATTTTGAGGAACCTCCACATTGCTTTCCACAATGGTTGAACTAATTTACATTCCCACCAGCAGTGTAGGAGGGTTCCCCTTTCTCGGAAACCTCGCCAACATTTGTTGTTGTTTGTCTTTTGGATGGTGGCTATCCTTACTGGTGTGAGGTGATATCTCATTGTGGTTTTAATTTGCATTTCTCTGATAACTAGCGATGTGGAGCATCTTTACATGTGTCTGTTGGCCATATGAATTTCTTCTTTGGAGAACTGTCTGTTCAGCTCCTCTGCCCATTTTTTAATTGGATTATTTGCTTTGTGTTTGTTGAGGAGTGTGAGCTCTTTATATATTTTGGATGTCAAGCCTTTATAGGTTCTGTCATTTACAAATATATTCTCCCATACTGTAGGGTACCTTTTTGTTCTATTGATGGTGTCCTTTGCTGTACAGAAGCTTTTCAGCTTGGTATAGTCCCATTTGTTCATTTTTGCTTGTGTTTCCCTTGCCCAGGGAGATATGTTCAAGAAGAGGTCACCCATGTTTATGTCTAAGAGATTTTTGCCTATGTTTTTTTCTAAGAGTTTTATGGTTTCATGACTTACATTCAGGTCTTTGATCCATTTTGAATTTACTTTTATGTATGGGGTTAGACAGTGAACCAGTTTCATTCTCCTACATGTAGCTGTCCAGTTCTGCCTGCACCATCTGTTGAAAAGACTGTCATTTCCCCATTGTATGTCCATGGCTCCTTTATTAATTGACCAACTATTAATTGACCATATATGTTTGGGTTAATGTCTGGTGTCTCTAATCTGTTCCACTGGTCTGTGGCTCTGTTCTTGTGCCAGTACCAAATTGTCTTGATTACTATGGCTTTGTAGTAGAGCTTGAAGTTGGGGAGTGAGATCCCCACCACTTTATTCTTCTTTCTCAGGATTGACTTGACTATTCGGGGTCTTTGGTGTTTCCATATGAATTTTTGAACTATTTGTTCCAGTTCGTTGAAGAATGTCATTGGTAATTTGATAGGGATTGCATCAAATCTGTATATTGCTTTGTGCAGGATGGCCATTTTGATTATATTAATTCTTCCTAGCCAGGAGCATGGGATGAGTTTCCATTTGTTAGTGTCCTCTTTAATTTCTCTTAAGAGAGAAGTTATAGTTTTCAGGGTATAGGTCTTTCACTTCCATGGTTAGGTTTATTCCTAGGTATTTTATTCTTTTTGATGCTACTGTGAATGGAATTGTTTTCCTGATTTCTCTTTCTATTAGTTCATTGTTAGTGTATAGGAAAGCTACAGATTTCTGTGTGTTAATTTTGTATCCTGCAACTTTGCTGAATTCCGATATTACTTCTAGTAGTTTTGCAGTGGAGTATTTAGGGTTTTTTATGTACAATATCATGTCATCTGCAAATAGTGACAGTTTAACTTCTTCTTTACCAATCTGGATTCCTTGTATTTCTTTGTTTTGTCTAAATGCCATGTCTAGGACCTCCAGTACTATGTTAAATAACAGTGGGGAGAGTGGGCATCCCTGTGTAGTTCCCGATCTCAGAGGAAAAGCTTTCAGCCTCTTGCTGTTCAGTATGATGTTGGCTGTGGGTTTATCATATATGGCCTTTATTATGTTGAGGTACTTGCCCTCTATACCCATTTTGCTGAGAGTTTTTATCATGAATGGATGTTGAATTTTGTCAAATGCTTTTTCAGCATCTATGGAGATGATCATGTGGTTTGTGTCTTTCTTTTTGTTGATGTGGTGGATGATGTTGATGGATTTTCGAATGTTGTACTATCCTTGCATCCCTGAGATGAATCCCACTTTGTCATGGTGTATGATCCTTTTGATATATTTTTGAATTCGGTTTGCTAATATTTTATTGAGTATTTTTGCATCTACGTTCATCAGGGATGTCGGTCTGTAATTTTCTTTTTTGTTGGGGTCTTTGCCTGGTTTTGGTATTAGGGTGATGTTGGCTTCATAGAATGAGTTTGGGAGTATTTGCTCCTCTTCTATTTTTTGGAAAACTTTAAGGAGAATGGGTATTATGTCTTCTCTGTATGTCTGATAAAATTCCGAGGTAAATCCATCTGGCCCGGTGGTTTTGTTCTTGGGTAGTTTTTTGATTACCGCTTCAATTTCGTTGCTGGTAATTGGTCTGTTTAGATTTTCTGTTCCTTTCTGGGTCAGTCTTGGAAGGTTTTATTTTTCTAGGAAGTTGTCCATTTCTCCTAGGTCTTCCAGCTTGTTAACATATAGGTTTTCATAGTATTCTCTAATAATTCTTTGTATTTCTGTGGGGTCTGTCATTATGTTTCCTTTCTCATTTCTGATTCTGTTGATGTGTGTTGATTCTGTTTTTCTCTTAATAAGTCTGGCTAGGGGCTTATTTATTTTGTTTATTTTTTCAAAGAACCAGCTCTTGGTTTCATTGATTTTTTTCTACTGTTTAATTCTTCTCAATTTTGTTTATTTCTTCTCTGATCTTTATTATGTCCCTCCTTCTGCTGACTTTAGGCTTCATTTGTTCTCCTTTTTCCAATTTTGATAATTGTGACATTAGACTATTCGTTTGGGTTTGTTCTTCCTTCTTTAAATATGCCTGGATGGCTATATACTTTCCTCTTAAGACTGCTTTCGTTGCATCCCACAGAAGTTGAGGCTTTGTGTTGTTGTCATTTGTTTCCATGTATTGCTGGATCTCCATTTTAATTTGGTCATTGATCCATTGACTATTTAGAAGTGTGTTGTTAAGCCTACATGTGTTTGTGAGCCTTTTTGCTTTCTTTGTACAATTTATTTCTAGTTTTATACCTTTGTGGTCTGAAAAGTTGGTTGGTAGGATTTCAATCTTTTTTACTTTACTGAGGCTCTTTTTGTGGCCTAGTATGTGGTCTATTCTGGAGAATGTTCCATGTGCACTTAAGAATGTGTATCCTGTTGCTATTGGGTGTAGAGTTCTATAGATGTCTATTAGGTCCATCTGTTCTAGTGAGTTGTTAAGTGCCTCTGTGTCCTTACTTATTTTCTGTCTGGTGGATCTGTCCTTTGGAGTGAATGGTGTGTTGAAGTCTCCTAAAATGAATTCATTGCAGTCTATTTCCTCCTTTAGTTCTGTTAGTATTTGTTTCACATATGCTGGTGCTCCTGTGTTGGGTGCATATATATTTATAATGGTTATATCCTCTTGTTGGACTGACCCCTTTATCATTATGTAATGTCCTTCTTTATCTCTTGTTACTTTCTTTGTTTTGAAGTCTATTTTATCTGATACTAGTACTGCAACTCCTGCTTTTTTCTCCCTATTGTTTGCATGAAATGTCTTTTTCCATCCCTTGACTTTTAGTCTGTGCATGTCTTTGGGTTTGAGGTGAGTCTCTTGTAAGCAGCATATAGATGGGTCTTGTTTTTTTTTATCCATTCAGTGACTCTACGTCTTTTTATTGGTTCATTCAGTCCATTTACATTTAGGGTGATTATCGATAGGTATGTACTTATTGCCATTTCAGACTTTAGATTCATGGTTACCAAAGGTTCCAGGTTACTTTCCTTACTATCTAAGAGTCAACTTAACTCACTTAGTATGCTGTTACAAACACAATCTAAAGGTTCTCTTCTATTTCTACTCCTTTTTCTTCCTCCTTTATTCTCTATATATTAGGTATCAGATTCTATACTTTTTCTCTATCCTTTGATTGGCTTTGGCAATAGTCAATTTAATTTTGCATTTGCCTCGCAATCAGCCACTCCACCCTCCCTACCATGATTTTACTACCTCTGGTGACAGTTATCCAACCCTAGGAACACTTCCATCTATAGCAGTCCCTCCAAAATAGACTGCAGAGATGGTTTGTGGGAGGTAAACTCTCTCAGCTTTTGCTTATCTGGAAATTGTTTAATCCCTCCTTCAAATTTAAATGATAATCTTGCCAGATAAAGTAATCTTGGTTCCAGGCCCTTCTGCTTCATGGCATTAAATACATCATGCCACTCCCTTCTGGCCTGTGAGGTTTCTGCTAAGAAGTCTGATGTTAGCCTGATGGGCTTTCCTTTGTATGTGATCTTATTTCTGCCTCTGGCTGCTTTTAACAGTCTGTCCTTATCCTTGATCTTTCCCATTTTAATTACTATGTGTCTTGGTGTTGTCTTCCTTGGGTCCCTTGTGTAGGGGGATCTGTGGATCTCCATGGCCTGAGAGGCTATCTCCTTCCCCAGACTGGGGAAGTTTTCAGCAACTACCTCCTCAAAGACACTTTCTATCCCTTTCTCTCTCTCTTCTTCTTCTTGTATCCCTATAATGTGAATATTGTTCCGCTTGGATTGGTCACACAGTTCTCTCAATATTCTTTCATTTTTAGAGATCCTTTTTTCTCTCTGTGCCTCAGCTTCTTTGTATTCCTCTTCTCTAGTTTCTATTTCATTTATTGTCTCCTCCACCATATCCAACCTGCTTTTAATACCCTCCATCGTGTTCTTTAATGATTGGATCTCTGACCTGAATTCATTCCTGAGTTCTTGGATGTCTTTCCTTACCTCCATTAGGATGTTGATGATTTTTATTTTGAACTCCCTTTCAGGAAGAGTCATGAGGTCCATATCATTTAAAACCTTTTTGGGAGTTGTATTAACAATTTTACTCTGAACAAGGTTCCATTGGTGTTTCATGTTTGTATATGGCATCCTCTAGTGTCCAGAAGCTCTATTCTGGAGCTGCTGAGCCCCTGAAGCAATGTCAGGGGTCGCAGGGGAGCGGTACTGGGGTAGGAAAGAGCTGCTCCCTGCCTCCTGGCTCCTGTGCCTGTCTCCACTGCCTGATCCAGTGGGCCTGGTACACAGTTATAAGTTTTTGTCCCAGAGCAGCCAGATATGGATCCCTGCTTTCCACAAGCAGCCGGAATCCCAGTCTCCCCAGGAACTCTGCCTGTATTAACTTTCCAACCTGGTAGTCATGCGAGTCTCATGAAAGCACCATGAAATGTAGGTTTGTGCTCCCAGTGCAGATCTCCGGAGCTAGGTATTTAGCAGTCCCAAGCCTTCCACTCCCTCCCTGCTCTGTTCGTCTTCCTCCCACCAATGAGCTGGGGTGGGGGAGGGTCTCGGGTCCTGCGGAGCCACAGCTCTGGTACATTACCCTGTTTCGTGAGGTCTGCTGTTTTCTCCAGGTGTGTGCAGTCTGATGCATCCTCTTTCCTGTTGCTCTCTCAGGATTAGTTGCGCCAATTAAAATTTCTAATTGTATCCAGTTTTAGGAGGAAGCCTCTGTTTCTCCTCTCACACCACCATCTTTAATCCTCTATCATCTTTTCTTCATTTTTTAAATTCTTACTTGCATTACAGATTAAGCTGTAACTTACGTCAAAGTCTTCTTTGACTTCCTGGTCTAATTTAGATGTCTCTTTTTGGTGCTTCTATAACACTGTGCATTCTTCTAGATCAAAAGCCTTGAAACATTTTGGTAAAGGGCCAGATAGTACATGTTTCAGGCTTTGTGTATTAAGAGGCAAAATCAAGGAAATTATGTAAGTACTTAAATAGTAAGAGACAAAAATTGAAATGATGAAATTATTGTAATAATAATACAGGAGTTTTTTTGTAATATATATCTATGAATGAGAAAAATGAAATTTTATTTTGAGAGGAGGTAATATTTTGTTTAATTGAAGTTTAAACATAGTATTCCCTGTCATTCAATTGATGGTTCATATTCATCTGTGAAAACCATTTTTAGCTCTGGGCCACACAAAAATGTGGTGGGCTAGATTTGACAGATGGGGCATAGTTTCCTGGTTTTACTGTAGATCTGGAGTTTCAGCCCCTTTTCAGATCTGGCACACCTGAAGGATGGAGTGTAATCCCAGCCATAATTGAACATGACTGGACAGGGATCCTCTTTGTGGAAAGTGAGGAGGGGAGGTTTACCATGGCAGGTTTTACAGATGAACTTGATCAGTAGTCATTCCAATGCTCTTCTCAGATGCCTTCTCAGATTACAGAGTCCACAGGGCTAAAACCTTATTTCTCAGACTGTCTTGCAACTAGGGTTCTAGTAACCTAATGCAGTTACATGAACCGTTGAGTTAGAAGTGAGACACATGCATGAGAAGAGGAGCAGGGCATGAGGCATGCGATCTCCTGATGTGGATTAAGACAGCAGTAGTATGATTTGGAGCTGAAAGCTGTGGTGGTAGCTTCCAGACTCCACAAATAGTTTCTTGAATCAGTAGCTTCCTTTCATGCTAAAGGCAGTAGGTTCCTTGCGGGCTCCAGTCTGTAGTGTTATATGGAGAATGGTTCTTGGAAGCTGAGCCTTTCCAACAATCCTGTGATCCCTATACATGTTCTAATAAAATTTTTAAAACTACATAAAGTAGAATCTTTTGTCTACAACCTGACCACAACTGGCACAGATTAGAATCTAGGGAGGCATGGAAAATCATTCTTATAAGCTCCTCTGCATTCATGGTCCCTACTTTTCATAATTTCAGGCAGTGCATATCTCATATTATAAAGAAATGGTTGGTTTTCTAATGTATTTCTCCATTGGACTGCAAGCCTTTTGTGGGCAGGTACTTTGTCCTTTTTCGCTCTGAGTCATTGGTGCCTGGCAGTCAGTACAAGTTCAATGAAATGTGTTAACACCTAAAGCACAAGTAGCAAAATAAAAAACAAGGGGGACTAAATCAAACTAAAAAATCTTCTGTAAAATACAAGAAATGATCAACAAAATGAAAAGAGAACCTATGGAATGAGAAAAAATTTTTGCAAAGGGTTTATCTATATATAAAAAATACATACTTCATATACCCAAAATACATTAAATATGTATAAAATATATAAAGAAATCATTCAACTCAATAGGAGTAAAACCAATAATCTGGTTAAAAAATGGATTAAGGGCCTGAATAGACATATTTCCCAAAGAAGGAATACAAATGGCCAACAGGCACATGAAAAGATGCTCCACATCCCTAATCACCAGGAAAATGCAAATCAAAGCCACAGTGAGATATTGCCTCACCTCTTTTAGAATAGCCATTATAAAAAAATATAGGAGGTAACAAGTACTGGTGACTGTTAGGCTGGAGAAAGGAAAAACAAGGACATGCAAACAGAACAGAGAGATGCCATAGGGATAGAATAGACCAGACCCCAAAGTCCATGCCATATATGGAAAGGGGACAGCTCACCCTGAATTCCATCCTGATGTGCCAACTAAGACCCGGATGTCAGCCTCCTCCCTCTTGGAAGGAAAAAAAGTTTTTAGTTGTCTATTATGTCACCTTTAGCCAATCATACCTCTCCACACCCCCTAAGATAGCTTGCCCACTCCTCCCCCTCCTAATCCCTTATAAGTCCCCCACCTCCCCAACCAGGTGTAACTTCTCTGGCCTGTGACAAGAAGGCCACAGAACCTCACCCGGGGGTATTTAAACAAATTACCTGGCCCTTTGTTGCCTCTCTTTGCCTGCTTATTTTGGCTAAAATTTATCTTACAGTGACAATATGGAGAAAAGGGAGCCTTGTACATTATTGGGGAGTATAAATTGGTACAGCCACTATGGAAAACAGTATGGAGTTATTCCAAAAATTAAAAATACAACTGTCATATGATTCAGCAACTCCACTTGCAGGAATATATCACAAGGAAATGAAAACACCATGTTGAGGAGATATCTGCACCCCTATGTTCACAGCAGCATTATTTACAATAGCCAAGGCGTTAAAACAACCTAAGTATCCATTGACAGATGAATGGGTAAAGAAATAGTGGTATATATATATTTTTTATATATATTTATACATATATGTATGTAAGCATGGGAATATTATTCAGCCATGAAAAGAAGGAAATCCTGCTATTTGTGGCAACAGGAATGGACACTAAGGGCATCATGCTAAGTGAAATGAGTGAAACAGAGAAAGACAAATACTGTGTGATCTCACTTACATGTGGAATCTAAAAAATGCCAGATTCATAGAAAAAAAGATCAGATTTGTGGTTACCAGAGGCAGATCATAGTCGGAGGACGAACTGGAAGAATATGGTCAAAAGACACAAACTCCCAGTTAAAAGATACATATGCACTGGGGGTGTGATGTACAACATGATGATATAGTTAACAATGCTATATATTATATTTGAAAGTTGTTGAGAATAAGTCCTAAGGATTCTTATCACAAGGAAAAAGACTTTTCTTTTCTGGTATCTATATGAGATGATGGATGATAAAAAATCTTATTGTGGTAATCACTTCACGATATAAAGTAGATCAAATCATTATACTGTAGATCTTAAATTTACACAGGGCTATATATCAGTTATATCTCAATAAAACTAGAAAGAAAAGAAATGTGCTAATGCTTAGGCAGTTCTAAGTTTTATTTTTTTTACTTAATTCCTCTCTATAGATAATAATTTATTTCCTAGTTAGAACGTAAGTCTCTTTATGCTGAGAGACTTTTTACAGTAAAATATTTTAAGTCTTGGTGGTATTGATAATTATTGGCCTTGTAGGAGTTGAGAGGTGTTAACTCCAGAGCCTGGCAGGTAACAAGGTGGGTGAAATGAGGTGGGTACAGAAGAGTAAGGATGGCAGAAATGGGAAACTAAAAAGTCATGCCAGTCCAAACGTAGAAGTTATGCTCAGCTTCATCAGGAGGTGCTGGGTAGGAATGTAGGCCTGTTCTTTTTAGAACAGCTCATCTGAGTTTATATGGAATCACCCTTTTTAAAAACATTGTCAACCAATTCAAAAAATTTTAACTTGTATTTGCCAGACAAAATAGAGCTCCAGACTGGATTTGGCTCATGGGCCAGCAGGTTGCATCCTCTATCTTCATTCTTATGATACCCAAAATAACTTGATTTGGCAAAGAAAGGTCAAATTCAATGAGAACTGCTCCTCCTTATATCTAATATCTGAAAATGTTCTATTAACTGTAATACAGGGACACTCTGGGGAAGGTTGTTAGTACTCATGGGATCCGTGGAGCTGAGGTCACCACTGTAAATGTTGTCATCTCCAGGTATGGACTAGACGCAAAGGTTTGTGAGGCCCAAGACAAGATGCAGGGGGAGGTGGGGGTGGGGAGGGCTTCCTGGGGAACAACTAGGCAGAGGGCAGCTTACATTTGCAACCATCTGGCAAAGGAGTTGTTTCACTTACTCCTAGACCAGAAAGGATTGGAATGAAGAAAAAGAGCTGGGAGCAGAGCAGAAAGGACTTACAGGCAGACTAGAATGACCAGGTAGTCATGGCCCTCGTGGGGAAGAGAGGCCTATCTGCCAGGATATCTGCCAGGAGCAAAGCTGTCCGGAGAATGAGTCATCATCCTGGAGGAATGAATGACAGCCACCCCGCGAGGCGTGGCACAGCGGCACTACTTTTCCCTCTGCTTCCTGTACTGTGAGGGAGATGAAGATACTCCGTGTGCATGGTGCAGTTTCTGCTCTTCATGAACCTGTTCCCACACTCTCATTTTGACAATGCAGGCAACTGCGGACTACTGCCTTGTCCACAGTAGAGACTCCCGGGTGTACTGGTGAAGTTGTGCAGAGGATTGGGATGTTCTTAAAATAATGCTCTGGAAGTCCTCTGCATGACTAGAAACCATGTCAGGCCTCTAATGGCACAGCCTGCTGAGTTAGAAAAAGGCTTCCAGAAACCACAGGTTTGATCTAACAATAAACAGTTTCCCAGGGCCTCTTTGGCATGGCTGCATAAATCTGACTGCTTAAAAATAGATGTGCATGCACATAATGTAGGTGACTCACGGGGAAGGCAGTGCAGCATGGAGAAGACAAGTAGTGACTCTACAGCATCTTACTATGCTGATGAATAGTGACTGCAATGGGGTGGGGGGGGGACTCAATAATATGGGTGAATGTAGTAACTGCAATGTTGCTTATGTGAAACCTTCATAAGATTTTATATCAATGATAACTTAATTAAAAAAATAGATGTGCACAGAGCTTTGCTTCACTCTACTGGCACTGAACACTGAGCCTGAAGGGCCACTGACACTACTTGTGAGCCACGCTCTGGGTCTTTGGGAAGTTCTGGTGGGAGGTTAACCTGTTCTGGGCCTCAGGACACCAGGGCTTTCAATGTCAGATGTGGGCTGAGATCCAAAGTCAAAGTGGCTGTCTGGATCTGGTCTGCTGTTACCAAGGTATTCTGCCTCCGTCATCTACCTTCCTGAAAGTATTCCCCAGTTTTGTTCCCCAACCTCAAACTCCACCAGGCAGCTCTTTAAATATTTAAAGCTGTATCTGTATCTGTATCTTCTTACCTGCTCTTCTTCAAGGAAAAATAATTCAAGTCCCATCAACCACTACTCAAGTGAATCAGGGCCCATGCTTCCACCCATCTACTTGCACTTTTTCAGAACTACACTTATTTTATCCATGTTTGTATTTATTCTACATAGATTTATGTAGCACTCAGAGAAATCCCTTGGGGGAGCCAGAGAAGGTTTGACATTTTAGGCAACATCTGAGTCAAGGCCTGTAGAATGAAAACAAGTTCAGCAGACAAGAGTGGATAATGTTCCCTAGAGGTAAAATCAGAAGGTATCATAGGGATGGGGTTGCAATCTTTCCTGGGGCTATGGGGCCAAGTGGGCTTCCTCATTATCTGCCGCCAAGACTGTTGGATCTTCCTTCCATATTGACAGATAAGTAGTTGTCTCTGCCCTGCCCAGAAAGATGTGGCACAAAAAGGACCCGGATATTTGTGGTTTTTTCAGTGTTATATCCTCGGTGCCTGGAACACAGAAGGTGCACAATCAATATTTGGTAAATGAATGAAGCAGGTCAGTGACAGGGCAGGAATCAAGGCAGAATCGTCTACTGGGGTTTCTGAGAGCTCCCCATGAGAGGGTGCAATAGCCCTTAATGTGTGTTTGTCAGGGGAAGGTCAGAAGGGGAGGTGGGGGGATGGGAGGAGAACTCTAAGGTTTGAGTTGGCACACAGGTCCATCAAGAAGTGAGAGTCGTGGTGGGGTGGCATGGCAAAAGGCTTGCAGGAGCAAGATAGCCAAATAGAGAGGCGGAGCCAACATGGCGGCGTGAGTAGGACAGTGGGAATCTCCTCCCAAAAACATATATACTTTTGAAATTACAACAAACACAACTAGCCCTAAAAGAGAGACCAGAAGACGCAGGACAGTGGCCAGACTGCAGCTACACCAGCGAGAACCCAGCGACTGGTGAAAGGGGTGAGATACAAGCCCCGGCCCAGCGGGACCCGAGCGCCCCTCCCCCCAGCTCCCGGCGGGAGAAGAATAGGCAGAGCGGGAGGGAGACGGAGCCCAGGACTGCCGAACACCCAGCCCCAGCCATCCGGGCCAGAGCGCAGACACAGTACGTGCCCAGGGGGCCCTGGATACTGGGGGAACAGGGAATAAGACCTCTGAGCGGGTGCCGAAGCTGATGCCCCTGTGACAAAGAAAAGCGGGGGCTTTTTGAAAGTCTTAAAGGGACAGGGACTTAACAGCTTGACGGAAACAACCCAGGTCACAGTACAGCAGCTGGAAATCACAGGGAAAACCGGGTGCACTAACCCCCTGGGCAACAGCTCTGAGACCCCTCACGGAGGCAAACAGTCAAGCAGCCCCCCCCCATCCATTACCCCACCGGGCGCTGCGAAAGCAGAGAAGCAGCCTGAGACAAATTCCGCCCACAGAAAGGGAAATTTCTCCCTTCCGGCCAGGCAAGACACAAAGACCCACTCTACACACAATTACCCAACACAAGCCACTAGGGGTCGCAGTTGTCCCAGTAAAGAAAGGCCAGTAGCAAGTGAAAATTTTGGCCCTCCCAGCTGACAGTCAATAGCACCTGTCAACATGAAAAGGCAAAAAAATATGATCCAGACAAGACTAACCCAGACAGCTTCGGCATCTGCTACATCTTCCCCTGAGAAGGAATCTGGGGAGATAGATTTAGCCAGTCTTCCTGAAAAAGAATTCAAAACAAAAGTCATAACCATGCTGATGGACTTGCAGAGAAATATGCAAGAACTAAGGAAGGAGAATTCAGAAATAAAACAAGCTCTGGAAGGACTTCAAAACAGAATGGACGAGATGCAAGAGACCATTAATGGACTAGAAAACAGAGAACAGGAACGCAGAGAAGCTGATGCAGAGAGAGATAAAAGGATCTCCAGGAATGAAAGAATTTTAAGAGAGCTGAGTGACCAATTGAAAAGGAACAATATAAGAATCATAGGTATTCCAGAAGAAGTAGAGAGAGAAAAGGGGATAGAAAATGTCTTTGAAGAAATAATTGCTGAAAATGTCCCCAAACTAGGGGAAGAAATGGCCTCTCAGACCACAGAGGTACACAGAACTCCCATGACAAGGGATCCAAGGAGGGCAACACCAAGACACATAATAATTAAAATGGCAAAGATCAAAGACAAGGACAAAGTATTAAAGGCAGCCAGAGAGAAAAAAAAGGTTACCTACAAAGGAAAACCCATCAGGCTATCATCAGACTTCTCAACAGAAACCCTACAGGCCAGAAGAGAATGGCATGATATACTTAATGCAATGAAACAGAAGGGCCTCGAACCAAGACTACTGTATCCAACATGAATATCATTTAAATATGAAAGAGGGATTAAACAATTCCCAGACAAGCAAAAGTTGAGGGAATTTGCCTCCCACAAACCACCTCTACAGGGCATCCTACAGGGACTGCTCTAGATGGGAGCACTCCTAAAAAGAGCACACAACAAAACACCCAACATATGAAGAAGGGAGGAGGAGGAATAAGATGGGAGAGAAATAAAGAATCATCAGACTATGTTTATAATAGCTCAACAAGCGAGTTAAGTTAGACAGTAAGATAGTAAAGAAGCAAACCCTAAACCTTTGGTAACCACAAACTTAAAGCCTGCAATGGCAATAAATTCATACCTTTCAATAATCACCCTAAATGTAAATGGACTGAATGCACCAATCAAAAGACACAGAGTAATAGAATGGATAAAAAAGCAAGATCCATCCATATGCTGCTTACAAGAGACTCACCTCAAACCCAAAGACGCGCACAGACTTAAAGTCAAGGGATGGAAAAAGATATTTCAAGCAAACAACAGAGAGAAGAAAGCAGGTGTTGCAATTCTGGTATCAGACAAAACAGACTTCAAAATAAAGAAAGTAACAAAAGACAAAGAAGGACATTGCATAATGATAAAGGGCTCAGTCCATCAAGAGGATATAACCATTATAAATATGTATGCACCCAATACAGGAGCACCAACAAACCTGAAACAAATATTAATAGAAATAAAGGAGGAAATAGAATGCAATGCATTCATTCTAGGAGACTTCAACACAACACTCACTCCAAAGGACAGATCCACCAGACAGAAAATAAGTAAGGACACAGAGGCACTGAACAACACATTAGAACAGATGGACCTAATAGACATCTACAGAACTTTACATCCAAAAGCAACAGGATACACATTCTTCTCAAGTGCACATGGAACATTCTCCAGAATAGACCACATACTAGGACACAAAAAGAGCCTCAGTAAATTCCAAAAGATTGAAACCCTACCAACCAACTTTTCAGACCACAAAGGCATTAAACTAGAAATAAACTGTTCAAAGAATGCAAAAAGGCTCACAAACACATGGAGGCTAAACAACACGCTCCTAAATAATCAATGGATTAATGACCAAATCAAAATGGAGATACAGCAATATATGGAAACAAATGACAACAACAACACTAAGCCCCAACTTCTGTGGGACACAGCAAAAGCAGTCTTAAGAGGAAAGTATATAGCAATCAAAGCATATTTAAAAAAGGAAGAGCAATCCCAAATGAACGGTCTAATGTCACAACTATCGAAATTGGAAAAAGAAGGACAAATGAGGCCTAAGGTCAGCAGAAGGAGGGACATAATAAAGATCAGAGAAGAAATAAATAAAATTGAGAAGAATAAAACAATAGCAAAAATCAATGAAACCAAGAGCTGGTTCTTTGAGAAAATAAACAAAATAGATAAGCCTCTAGCCAGACTTATTAAGAGGAAAAGAGAGTCAACACAAATCAACAGTATCAGAAATGAGAAAGGAAAAATCACGACGGACCCCGCAGAAATACAAAGAATTATTAGAGACTACTATGAAAACCTATATCCTAACAAGCTGGGAAACCTAGGAGAAATGGACAACTTCCTAGAAAAATACAACCTTCCAAGACTGACCCAAAAAGAAACAGAAAATCTAAACAGACCAATTACCAGCAATGAAATTGAAGCGGTAATCAAAAAACTACCAAAGAACAAAACCCCCGGGCCAGATGGATTTACCTCGGAATTTTATCAGACATACAGGGAAGACATAATACCCATTCTCCTTAAAGTTTTCCAAGAAATAGAAGAGGAGGGGATACTCCCAAACTCATTCTATGAAGCTAACATCACCCTAATACCAAAACCAGGCAAAGACACCACCAAAAAAGAAAACTACAGACCAATATCCCTGATGAACGTAGACGCAAAAATACTCAACAAAATTTTAGCAAACCGAATTCAAAAATACATCAAAACCATCGTACACCATGACCAAGTGGGATTCATCCCAGGGATGCAAGGATGGCACAACATTCCAAAGTCCATCAATATCATCCACCACATCAACAAAAAGAAAGACAAAAACCACATGATCATCTCCATAGATGCTGAAAAAGCATTTGACAAAGTTCAACATCCATTCATGATAAAAACTCTCAGCAAAATGGGAATAGAGGGCAAGTACCTCAACATAATAAAGGCCATTTATGAAAAACCCACAGCCAACATTATATTGAATATCGAGAAGCTGAAAGCATTTCCGCTGAGATCGGGAACTAGACAGGGATGCTCACTCTCCCCACTGTTATTTAACATAGTAATGGAGGTCCTAGCCACGGCAATCAGACAAAAACAAAAAAATACAAGGAATCCAGATTGGCAAAGAAGAAGTCAAACTGTCACTATTTGCAGATGACATGATACTGTACATAAAAAACCCTAAAGACTACACCCCAGAACTACTAGAACTGATATCGGAATGCAGCAAAGTTGCAGGATACAAAATCAACACACAGAAATCTGTGCCTTTCCTATATACCAACAATGAACCAACAGAAAGAGAAATCAGGAAAACAACTCCATTCACAATTGCATCAAAAAAAATAAAATACCTAGGAATAAACCTAACCAAAGAAGTGAAAGACTTATATTCTGAAAACTACAAGTCACTCTTAAAAGAAATTAAAGGGGACACTAACAGATGGAAACGCATCCCATGCTCATGGCTAGGAAGAATTAATATCATCAAAATGGCCATCCTGCCCAAAGCAATATACAGATTTGATGCAATCCCTATGAAACTACCAGCAACATTCTTCAGTGAACTGGAACAAATAATTCAAAAATTCATATGGAACCACCAAAGACCCCGAATAGCCAAAGCAATCCTGAGAAAGAAGAATAAAGTAGGGGGAATCTCACTCCCCAACTTCAAGCTCTATTATAAAGCCATAGTAATCAAGACAATTTGGTACTGGCACAAGAACAGAGCCACAGACCAATGGAACAGACTAGACAATCCAGACATTAACCCAGACATATATGGTCAATTAATATTTGAGAAAGGAGCCATGGACATACAATGGCGAAATGACAGTCTCTTCAACAGATGGTGCTGGCGAAACTGGACAACTACATGTAGGAGAATGAAACTGGACCATTGTCTAACCCCATATACAAAAGTAAACTCAAAATGGATCAAAGACCTGAATGTAAGTCACGAAACCATTAAACTCTTGGAAGAAAACATAGGCACAAACCTCTTAGACATAAACATGAGTGACCTCTTCTTGAACATATCTCCCCGGGCAAGGAAAACAACAGCAAAAATGAACAAGTGGGACTATATTAAGCTGAAAAGCTTCTGTACAGCAAAAGACACCATCAATAGAACAAAAAGGAACCCTACAGTATGGGAGAATATCTTTGAAAATGACACATCCGATAAAGGCTTGACGTCCAGAATATATAAAGAGCTCACACGCCTCAACAAACAAAAAACAAATAACCCAATTAAAAAATGGGCAAAGGAACTGAACAGACGGTTCTCCAAAAAAGAAATACAGATGGCCAACAGACACATGAAAAGATGCTCCACATCGCTAATTATCAGAGAAATGCAAATTAAAACTACAATGAGGTATCACCTCACACCAGTAAGGATGGCTGCTATCCAAAAGACAAACAACAACAAATGTTGGCGAGGCTGTGGAGAAAGGGGAACCCTCCTACACTGCTGGTGGGAATGTAAACTTGTTCAACCATTGTGGAAAGCAGTATGGAGGTACATCAAAATGCTCAAAACAGACATACCATTTGACCCAGGAATTGCACTCCTACGAATTTACCCTAAGAATGCAGCAATCAAGTATGAGAAAGACCAATGTACCCCTATGTTTACTGCAGCACTCTTTTCAATAGCCAAGAATTGGAAGCAACCTAAATGTCCATCAATAGATGAATGGATAAAGAAGATGTGGTACATATACACAATGGAATACTACTCAGCCATAAGAAAAGGGCAATTCCAACCATTTGCAGCAACTTGGATGGAGCTGGAGGGTATTATGCTCAGTGAAACAAGCCAAGCAGAGAAAGAGAAATACCAAATGATTTCACTCCTCTGTGGAATATAAGAACAAAGGAAAAACTGAAGGAACAAAACAGCAACAGAATCACAGAACTCAAGAATGGACTAACAGGTACCAAAGGGAAAGGGACTGGGGAGGATGGGTGGGTAGGGAGGGATAAGGGGGGGCAGAAAAAGAGGGTTATTAAGATTAGCATCCATAGCGGGGTGGGAGAAAGGGGAGGGCTGTACAACACAGAGAAGACAAGTAGTGATTCTACAACAGTTTGCTACGCTGATGGACAGTGACTGTAAAGGAGTATATAGGGGGGACCTGGTATAGGGGAGAGCCTAGTAAACAAAGTATTCGTCATGTAAGTGTAGATTAATGATTAAAAAAAGAAAAAGCAGTTCCTATGTGGTGACCTCTAATGAGTTCTACACAATGATATAAAGGGCATATAAAAGTGTAGGCAAAGGGTCTGTTTGTGTTTATACAGAGGATCAAAGCCTAATTTGGCTACCCTGAAAATGAACTAAGATACGATATGAAAAAGAACTTCCAACATCAGCACTCTCGGGAAGACTCATGACAGAAGATGATCAGCAAAAAAAAAACTCCAACAAAGATCCACGCACTGTCACAGGTGTAGATGCACTCATCCCACCAGTTCCTGGACTTGCCATGGGAATGAGGAAGGAGATATCTAAGCTGGCCTGTGCATACAGTAAAACAAAAATTGGACTGGATCTATACTGTTGGAACTCAACCAAGAATTAGGAGAAGCGCAAATTGTAGCACTCCAAAATCTTACAACCACAGACTTTTTATCATTAAAAGAACATATGGGATATGAACAGTCCCCAGGAATGGGTTGTTCTAGTTTATCTGAATTCTCTCAGACTGTTTAAGTTCAGTCGGACAATATCCACCATATCATAGATAAGTTTTCACAAATGCCTAAGGTGCCTAACTGGTTTTCTTGGTTTCACTGGAGATGGCTGGTAATTATAGGTATGCTTTGGTTAGGTAACTATATTCCTATTATGTTAATGTGTGTGCACAATTTAATTAGTAGTTTAAAACCTATCCATGCTGAAGTTACTCTACAAGAAGATATGTCAAAGAAATAATCAATCTTCCCAGGTTTTCTTCTGCCTGCTACTTCTATAGCTTTTCTTCTTCCTACCTAATCACAACCTTTAATTAGAACTCGTGCCACATGTCGAATTTACCGAGTATCATAATTCTTCCAAGTGGTAAAGACACCTCAAGACAAATGCTGGGCATAGAAGCCACAGGGCATAAATATGCAAAGAAGTAAAAAGCTAACCTTTTCAAACAATAAGGCTTCCCTCTCACTTACCAACTTAACATTTCCCTGTATGGCCCCGGAAGATGACTGGTTAGCCAGAGACGGGTAAGATTCCTCAAGGGAGGAACAACCTAAGACAGGCACAGTCGCAGGGGGCCATCTGGTGAGAAAATGGGGAGCAGCAGAGGTGAGGCTTAGAACCTCCCCCCTCATGTTCTGAGAGAAATCTTCTGCATACATGGATGTTTATTGCCCTCGTCTAGCTCGGATTAACACATAGTCTACAGGCACACACCTGATCATCTACATTTGCTCTCTTACAACACTAAACTCTGTTTTCTACCTTTATCTCGTATCTACCTACCACTTCAGCATTTTATTAAAAATAATAATAATAGAGAAATGTGGTATCCACATATAAATCAAGTTTAAAAATCAAATGAATATTCATATTTGAACTGACTGTGTATAGTTCATAATGCATGAACAAAACCGAAAGCTTCTGTGATGACTGCCCTTGCACTGTTCACCATGTAACTTATTCACTATGTAAGAATTTGTACTCCATGTAAGAATTTGTTCGTTATGCATCAGAAGATTGGAGACTGACGAAAATTAGGCTTGGGGTGGATTGATGATTGTGCATTGAGTATTGACCCCCCTATACAGAAATTTATTGTGGTTAACAACTATTTGATCAATAAATATGAGAGTTGCCCTCACAAAATATATATATATATATATATAAACACACTTCCAATTGTAAAATAAATAAGTAACCGGGATGTCATGTATAGCATAAGGAATATAGTCAAAATATTGTAACAACTTGGTATGGTGATACCTGGTACCTAGAATTATCATGTATATAAATGTTGAATCACTGTGTTGTACACCTGAAACTAATGTAATGCAATACTGTTGTCAACTACCCTTCAATAAAAAAAAAAAAAAAAGCCAAATATTTGTACTTGATCAATGCTTTTGGGATGAATGAACAAATGAATCTAGAGTGGAATATCGCAAGGAAACAATGGTACCAAAGGAAAAGATTTTTAGCAAAGTTCTAAAAAAAGAATAAGAGGATAAAGTTAAAGACTGGTTTAAATTCTAAGATTCTTGCTACACAAATGATAGACAAAGGCACATCAGGAATTAATCATATTAGCTGATGCCTTTTGGGATACTGGAGATTATTGATTCCATGCTTACCATGTCCCAGACGTGGTGCTAGTGGCAGGGATGCTGCAGGGACTACAGTATTAATACACTTAGTGTTTATAGACGGCATTTAGGATGATTTCCCTATTTTATAGATGAGGCAGGAGAAGGGAGTAATTTGCCCATGTCACACTGCCTGCAGTGGGGCAGCCGGGATTGTGATTCACACGCTGTCATCTGGCTCCGCAGTCAATGATCTCACACAGGGTGCTATGCAATTCTAGAAAACAATTCACTGAGGTACTGACTCAGTTCTGACTGCTGATGAGGTGGAAATCCAAAAAGGGCTGCTGGCTTCCTTCCTGAGCCTATCCTAGAGATTTCCCAGGAACATGGACTGTATTGGCATCAGACTTCTTAATCGCAACATGGATTTACATTATAAATGTACACATCCCTTGACCCAGCAAATCCACCTCAGCAAGTGTATCCCCTAGCTATTCCTGTATGTATATATATAAATGCAAAAGTACAAGGCTAATTGTTTCAAAGAGCTTATAATAGCAAAATCCCAGAAACCACTTTTATGTCCATCAGCAGAGGAATGGTCATGAAAGAAATGGGTTGTTATCCCTAAGGAAAAAATACTGAATTCTCATCTCATACCATAAACCAGCATAAATTCTAAGTGGATGCATACTTATATATACACAAAATGGATAAATATACATATACATACATACATACATATATATATATGTACACACACACACACATGGTACCAGAAAAATGAGATATGCGGGTGAGTTTTCTAACTATGACACAAAATCCAGAAGCCATGAAAGAAAGATTTATAAATTTGATTATATTACAATTTTTTTGATTTATCAGTTGGCTTTTGGCTTTTTAAAAACACAGTAAAAGTTCTTATTAAAAATTGTTATGTAATCAAATGTATAAAACTTTTGCTATGTCTTTAAAAAGTCAAAAGCAAAATAACACACCAAAATAATTGCAACTTAAAATACATAAAACACTAATTTACTATTCTATTAAAAGCTCCTATGAATTCATAAGACCAATGATCAATGGAAAGATATAAACTCACAGTTCACAGAAAAAGAAATACAAGTGTCTTTTAAATATACGGATTCCACATATTTCAATATGCCACATTTTAATTTTCATTTAGTTCAAGTATTTTTAATTCTATTGTGATTTCTTTTTGACCAATGGCTTATTTAGGAGTGTATTAGAGATTTTTACTTTCTCTTTTAGTTATTGTTTTCTAGCTTAATTTCACTGTGATCAGCAAACATACTTTATTATTTCACTTTTGGAATTTGCTGAGAGTTGCTTTAAATTCCACCATATGGTCTATATTGGTAAATGTTCCACATGCACTTGAAAATACTGTATAATCTGCAGTTGTTGGATGAATATTTTTTATATATCAGTTAAGTCATACTTTTTATTCATGATGCTCAAAACTCTTATACTCTTTGATTAATTTGCCTGCTTTTTTTCAGTTACTGAAAAGTGTGTTTGTTAAGGTAGAAATTTGTCTGTTTCTCCTTCTAGTTGAGTTGGTTTTTATTTTATGAAGCTATATTATTAGGTGCACATAAATTTAAGATTGCTACATACTCCTGTTGAATCGACCCTAGTAATGCTTCCTGGTTAAAAGTCCATTTTGATATTGACATCACTATACCGCTTTTCTTTTGGCTCCTGGGTGCTGGGTACATTTTTTGTTTTTATATTTATAATGTTTCTGTATCTTTATATTTAATGTGTGTGTCTTGTAAGCTGCATGCTGTTGGATTTTGGTTATTTTTCATTCTGAAAATCTTTGTTTTATTAGAATATTTACTTTTAAAGCTAGTGCAATTTGGGCTTAAGTATACCTTATTAGTTGAATCCTTGAGTTGTAAAAGATGATCTTGACATTATACAGTTGGCACTTCTGAGCAAATGTGAGGACTTTACATCACTTTAACCAAATCTAATTTCTTTTTGTACTATTGTTATCATGCTTTTAATTGCACATATTAAAAACCCTACATATATTATTATACCAATTGTTAAAAGCATTCAATAGTCATTAGTTTTACCCACATATCAACCACATTTTAATTTTTTTAGTTCTCTTCTTTCCTACTTGAATGATTATATTCCATCTGGGATCACTTTTCTCCTCCCTGAATAACTCTCTTTCATGTTTCCCTTAGTTCAGGTCTGCTGGCAACAAATTCTCTCAGTTTTTGTGTGTCTGGGCAAGTCTTTAGTGGACCTTCTCTTCTGAAGGTTTTTTTATGAATATAGATTTTTACAAGTTTTTTTTTCCTTTCATCACTTTATAGGTCCAATTCATTGTCTTCTGACTTCCATCATTTCTACGGAAAAGTCAGCTGCCAGTCGTTATCACCTCTTTAAAAACAACGTGTTTTCTCTCTGACTGCTTTTAAGATTTTTTCTTTGTCCTTAGTTTTCATCAGTTTTACTTAGGTATGATTTTTTTTTATCCTTTTTAAGGTTTGTAGAGATTCTAATAATAAGAACTGCATGGAATTTTACCTAAAGGTATTAGCCAACTCCTAAGCTATACACAAGTGACTTGATATTTTTCAGCAGTTTTGGAAATTTTTCAGTTAGTAGCTCTCCAGATATTACTTCTGCCCAATTCTCTCTCAACTATTCTCCAGTTACTCTAATTATGCATATGCTATAGATTTATAAATTATATCTTTCTTCATTTTTCTCTTGCTTTAATCTGGATATTTTTCTCTCACTTGTCTTCTAGTCTATCCCATTCTTTGCTGTGTCTGATTTGCTGTTAAACCTGCTGAATTATCAGTTTTGTTGATTGTTTTTCATTTCCAGAATCTGAACTTTTCTTTAAAAATTATTCCAGGCCACTGGTAAATTTTTCTATCTTTTCTCTATTTCCTTGAACATATCAATCATAGTTATTTTAAAGCCAGGTCTCGTAAGTCAGACATAGTTAACTTTTGAGTCTCTTCCAATGGTCTGTATTTTCTATTGATTTTGGTCATTCAGCACCATGACCTGGCATGTCTAACTACTTTTAATTCACAAAGTATTTAATTTTATTCTGCCAGGAAGACAGCATGGGTCGATGTCTTCATCCAGTCAAGGATAAGTTCCATGCTCATCTCCAGTTTTAGGTAGGGCACATCCTTTCAAGGTTCTCGTCAGGAAGCCTTGGATGTTCACTATGGCTTCTCCTCCTTTGTAGGCACTTAACTCCCATTTTTGTCTCCCCAGCACTGTGAGACTACAAAAAACCTGGTTAGCTTTCTCTCCTCTTACACCCTAAAAACAAAGATACTTTGAACTTGTGTATTTATAGCTTAAAAGTTGGCAAATACCTTGAGGTAATATTTTATGCAGTTCTTTTCTATGAGGATAGTGGCCTTCAAGTTCAGGCTTCAACTCCAATTTTATATACTTCTCCTCATGGGAATGCCACAAGCTCAAAGCCATTGCTTTCTGTTCTACCTTTAGGACTTGTTACAGAAAAGTCCCTAGAGGTAAAATGCTGTGGCAAATATCAGCCTTACTTCAATGTACTACCCTTCTCTCTAAGTTTTTGAACCCTCAAGTCTTGGTTACCTTGGTTATTTACCAATGCCTTCAAACATATAATTCTTTTTTGTTCTTTATCTAGCTTTTATAGTTCTTCATGATAGAAGTTTAGTCTTATACAAAATTACTCCATTGTATCCAGAAGCAGAAGATCTAGAGGAATTACTTCTTAAACAAGATTCCAAGTTGTGATAACATAAGCAAAAAGGCTACTGGATATAGTTATATCAATATTGGGAATTTATTCAAAACAGGACACCACAAAGTTAACTGACGGGTGAAAGATTGAGAGGTAATATTTACAACCTGTAAAACTGACAAACAGTTGGTAGTAGGACACAACAAGATGCAAGACCTGGCATAAAATAAGCAAAAGTTCTGAGTAAGCAATTTACAGAAAGGTCAATCAGATCACAAGTTTATGAAGAGGTGTTCAATTTCATAAGTGATTAGATAAATGTAAATGAAAACAATATTACATCGGTTTATAATAATCTCATTGGTAAAAATTGCAAAGTCAGATAAATGTTGATGAGAATTTGGGGCAGAAAGAACCTTTTATGCTGGTGGGAGGGTTGGCCTCACCATTCCAGAAATCAATTTTATAACCCAACAATTCTGTTCCGAATGATATATTCCAGGAAAATTAACACAGGTCTGTAAAGGGATCATGTATGGGGCTGTTTGGGGGTCAGGGCTGGGAGACAGTCTGAGTAGCCATGCTAAGGAAATAAAAAAGTAGACAGGGATGGATGTATATAATGGAATGCTAGGTGGCAATCAGTGAACTAGAGGTACATTTAGCAAATGCTTATATTTGAAAAACAGAATGTAAAATGAAAAGTAGTAAGGTATAGAAAAAGCTTTATAGCAGCATAATACTCAAATACATTTTTAAAAACATAAATACACAAAATAACACACTATATTTTTAAAATCGAGTAAACACAGTCCACAGAGTGTGTAGAGTTCAGGCTCTCTATGTAAGTTGCCTGGTTGAGTCTTTACTCAGCCATGTACTGAATGGGTGATTTTGGGAAAGTTCCTTAACATATCTGTGCCTCAGTGCATCATCTATTAAGTGGAAATAACAAAAGAACTTACCTCATAGTTAACCCATGTGGTTGGGAGGATTAAAAAGATAAAGTATGTAAAAAGTGTTTCAGTGGTTTAGAATAGGACCTTGACAAATTAAAGTTAGGAATAATTATTATTTTCAAAAACATTGAAAGAAAATTTTAGAGTAGTTATATAAAATTATGATAAAAATGGGGGAGTGAGGACAGAGTTGAAAAAATAATAAAACAAATCAATGGTGGTGTGGAGGAACCCACCCCCCAAGTACATATACACACTAGAATATGACGCTTTCAGGGACCTTTCAAGAACTAGTGGTAATGGTGTACCCCAAAGTGATAAAAATAATTAACTCAACTTTCTGAGCCTGAGATCTCCCAAACATAAAAGAGTTAAACTCAAAATAAACAGACCAAAGCTCTGGGTCATGGACTCAGCCATTTATGTGTAATGAACTGTTATCCACCTTTTCTGAAGAGCTTTGCAGTCTAAACCAAAACTCATTCATACAACATGTCTGTGTTGAATAAGCCTGCTTAGTAAATTCATGTAATAACTTGTCTGTGTCTGATTAAGTTATTCTTTAAAAAATGAATTCCTGTAATTATTAATCACTAATTATGAATTAATCAATTACTTAATAAATCCCAAGTTGAGAATCTGTTAGGTTGACAATACCATAACATAAGCTACCCTCCCTCTGATCTGTGTGCATGAAGAAATTGGGTACAAATTTGGTAGCTGCCTTCCAGCATCGTTGGAAAAGATAGAGGAAAGAACACATTAACGGCTTCTTTTAGGGGTGACCACGCTGAAATCTAGTGAAGTAAATAAAATGCACAATGACAGTTAAACACCAAAACAAGACCAAACACACTGAGTATAAAAACAAATGGTACAAGCCAGAGGGCTCCAAGAAGTCAGTCAAGGTAACAGGGTAAAGCCCTGGTGGTTTCTAAAGGATGAATCCACTAGATGGAGGTCTGCTGAGGAGATGTACAGGCAAAGGCTGCTCTGGGGATAGCCTCTGGCAGAAGCCTGGGTGCTGGCTTTATAGATCACTTGGGCAGTAGGGTTCCAAACACATTTCAGGAAATAGTAGACTCTAGGGAAATGGTAGACTCTGGGATCATTTTCTTTTAATTAGATGAATGATGTAACAAGAAGAAAGTCCCTCCAAATGAGGGACATCAGGGTATCTTCATACATTTCTATTTTTGTCTGCTTCCAAAGCTGTTGAGTGACAAAATCCAATTCTTATAAAAATAGCAGAGATGATAAAGGAAACCTGCAGTTACATATTATCTTAACTCCAGAGAGCTTCAAGAACTTGTTATATGAACACATATTTTTTCCACACCTGTCTTTATGAGGCCAGCATTGCAAGGCCATTTATTTTTCCTGAGACAGAAAATAGGCTTCAAGGCCCAGGAGTGATACCTGACACAGACTAGAACCAGGCCTTCTGATTTTGACAGTGCAGTATATGATGGCAGGGCAGTGCCTGGTTTGCAATAATCTGAACCTGAGTGGAGTGGCTGCAGTTACACATGACTGCCACTTACTGAGTAGCTGTTACACACTAGCTCTTTGCTAGGAGTTTTATGTTTATTATCTCAGTTAATGCAACCAATACTGGGAACTAAGGCAATTTTACAGACTAAGAATCTGAAAGGTTAAGCAACTTGTTTAAGTTACAATACTCACAATAAGAATGAAACCAGAAACTTAACTCTCTCACCACAACTTCCCTGGGCCATAGTCTGTTTTGGAGTTCTGAAAATGTTACTGTACTTAAAAATGAAAAACAATTGTACTGGAGCTTTATTTTCTCCCCTAAAAATCTCCTCATAAACTGGGCTGTTTTATAATACTGTTCCCATAATGCAGTTATGATCATAAAAATTGCCAGGATAACTGGCCCCTACTTATTCAAATTTACCTCTTTTGGTGACTTTTGGTATTACCCACCTCTTGCTATAGACATGTTACTTGTTCTAAGGACCACTATTTAGACAAACTCAGCTAGATTTTTCCCAAAGATTATTGACAGTTTCTAGAACCCACTGCTATAGCCAGATGGGTCTGTGACCTGTGAGTAAAACTGCAATATTTCCAGAATACCTCAATTGGTTTTAGTGCATCTGCATATGGACAGACATTCCTCAGGGGTGGAGAGTAGTTCATCTCCATATCAATGAGTAATTACCTGGGCAACTGAGGGCTTACCTGAACCTGAGAGGTTAGGGGGAGGTCTTGCTTGCTTCTACCAGAGCAGGAAAGAGATGGCCCTGGACTATAGTTTATAAGCAATAAATGGGCTTTAAACTTTATTTCTCCCTTTGACTGATTTTGGTTTTAGAGGTATTTTGCCCTGGGATTTCCTCTCCCCGTAGTTACATCTGGTGGTACTCAACAGGACCTCTGAACCCAAAATCTGTCTTCATGGGTACAACCCTTGGCAGGACTGCCCCTAGAGATGGTGGGAGATGCCTGGAACCTCCCTGTGGATGGTGGGGAGGCCCAGTGGATGCAGTGGCAGAGGGTGCAGCTTCACTGGTTATTATCCCCCCAGCTGTGGGGCTTCCAATTTGGGAGCCCCTAGTGGGGAATTGGTCTAGGGTAAAGTATCTTCTAGAGGGGTGGGGCCTTCCCCAGAACTGGGGAAGGGTGGCAACACTGGGAGCTGCAGAATTAATTCTCCATGAGTTGGAAAACTGCTTAGATACCCTAGAGGTCTGTGTAGTTGCTGGCATTGTAGGGTCTCTTTAGTGGAAAATGTTATTGAAGAGAAAGGATTATTGAGAGGGTTAGCAAGGAGAGAGAGGGACTTAGGCGGGAAGGATACACACTTTGGCATTGCTTGGAGGAGAGGGATGATAACCTATGGGATGCCATTAGAGAAGAAAGACGGTTATTGAAAAGATAGGTCATGCTCCTGGAAAAGACAGGTCATTCCTTAACAGTAGCAAGTAGGGAGGTGGCAGGAAAAGCCGCATTGCAGGAGGCCATGGGGTAGGGGGAGGCAAGAGTGGTGCCTTCAGCCTCAAAGATGGAGGAGGAGCTGAGAGGAGAAGAGGAGGAGGCAGGGCTTTGGGCCGATCCACCACCCCAGGTACCAGCCTCTCCTGTATTAAAGGCCTGCTTGGCTGTAATTAAGAAAATAAAAACAAAATAACCGTGGGCTCCTCAAGGGGAGGAACCACCCCCTCCCCAGGTTGTGGAGCACTCTATGCTCCGCCCCTATACCCAGGATGAGCTGGTGGACATGAGCATCTGGTACAGGCAGAGGCCATTGGAATCTCTGCCTACATGGCTCTATGTCTCTGGGATATGGGGGTGGAAAACATTGTTGTGTCAGGTACTGAGATGAACAGAATGGCTTTCCTGATGACTCACCCTTCCTTCCAGCAGCGGTTGCAAAGTGCCCATCACACCTCAGGGAATCAGACACTCCTGGGACGGCTGACAGCTGCCATTAGGGTAGTTTGGATTAATCAGAGTGATTTACCATATTTACCCAGTACTTGAAAAATGTATGCAGAGCTCCAACAGGTACTGCTGGAATTGGGTGTGAAAAATATCATCTATAATATGGACCCCCAGGGCCCCAGTGAGGAGGTGTTTACTATAGGAATGAGAAATCTGGTGTTGCATACAGCTCCCACAGCTCTCTTTGGGTCCCTAGTGAATACTCTTGCCCCCCACCTAGGGCAACCCGTAAGTGAGGCTACTCGTACTTTAGCAGATCTGGGGGAGGTTGAAACAATAAGGGCACAGAGGGAAGTATGGGCTACGACTGAAAGGAGAAGTGCAAAATCCCCTTGAAGGTCTCAAGGACCCAGATGTGGGTTGATTTGATAAAGACCGGGGTAGTGAAAGCAAATCTTGATGGGCAGCCCAATAGAGTATTGTTAGAACTGTGGCACCAATTAAAGCCAGAGCAGCAGTTCTAGCCACTGAGGTCCAGGACATGGAAGCTAGAGTCAAGGCCTCATGTCTGGCCTGTGTCCTTGCAAAACTTCATGGGCAACAGTACTCGGGATTTGCCTGAGCCCTTACCCCCACAGGAGGATGATTGGACATCGTGGTTCAACTGAGGGGAGGATCAAGGTTCTCACCTTGGGGGACATGGTGGGGACCAGAGGCCACATGTAGAATTAGCAATTCATTGGTCCCCTGTGAAGGTACAACATGTGCTGGCGCTGGTGGACACAGGAGCTGAGTGTTCTCTGATTCATGGCAACCCTGAGTGTTTTCCCGGGACCCCTGCTGTGATAGATGGCTATGGGGGAAAGGCAATTAGAGTGAGGAAAGCCTAAATCTTGTTGGGGACAGGACATTTACCCCCAAAGGAGTATACCATGTATATTTCTCCATCCCTGAGTATATTTTGGGGGTAGATATCCTGCACAGCCTGTGGTTACAGACAGCTGCAGGTGAGTTCAGACTGAGGGTACATGTGGTAAAGGCAGTTCTGAGAGGACATACTAAGCTCCACCTGTAGCTCTGCCTGTACCTTGGTGGGTGACAAATATTAAGCAGTATAAATAGCCTGGGGGGCACAACGAAACTGGAGAAACTCTACAGGAGTTGGAGAGGGTGGGCATCATAAAGCCTACTCATAGTCCTTTTAATTTCCCAGTGTGGCCAGTGAGAAAGCCAGACGGCTCCTGGCATATGACTGTAGACTACAGGGAATTGAATAAAGTCACACCCCCTCTGCATGCTGCTGTCCCCCCTGTAGCAGACATTCTGGACACCCTCAGCCATGAGCTGGAAACATATCACTATCTAGGGGACCTTGCTAAATGCTTTCTTCTCTATTGACATAGCACAGGAAAGCCAGGAACAGCTAGCCTTCATGTGGGAAGGCCGACAGTGGTCATTTACTGTCCTGCCACAGGGATATCTCCACAGTCCCACCATCTGTCATGGACTTGTAGCCCAGGACTTGCCCACATGGAGGAAACTGCAAACAGTGTGGTTGTTTCACTACATTGATGATATTATGCTCACATATGATTCTCTTTCAGATTTAGAAGGGGCAGTTCCTAGATTGTTGCAACATCTACAGAAAAAAGGATGGACTGTGAACAGCATCAAGGTTCAGGAACCCGGTTTGTCTATAAAATCCTTTAGGGTTGTCTGGTCAGGTAAAACCAAAGTTGTTTCTGAAGCAGTTATAGGCAATGTCCAGGCTTTCCCCACCCCTACCACAGTGGCAGTATTGCAAGAGTTTTGGGGTCTTTAGGCTACTGGAGAGTGTTTATCTTGCACTTGGCACAAATTCTGAAGCCCTTATACTGGTTGGTATGAAAGGGCATCAAGTGGGACTGGAATGAGACATGTGCAGCTGCTTTTACTGCTGCCAAGCAGGCAGTCAAGGCCGTACAGGCCTTGAATGTAACGAACTCATCAAGGCCCTGTGAACTAGATGTTCATGTAACCGAAGATAGTTATGGATGGGGTCTTTGGCAGCAGCTTGAACAGACATGCCAACCTATTGGATTCTGGTCACAATATGGAAAGGAGCAGAGGTCCAGTACACCTTGATAGAAAAGCAATTGGCTATAGTGACCCACGCTTTGCTGGCTACAGAATCCATTGCCACAACAGCCCCGAGCAAAGTAATAACCGCCTATCCCATTGTGGGGTGGGTGCAAGACTGGACCCAAAGGCAATGGAGTGGCATGGCACAGACACCTACACTGGCCAAATGGGGTGCACATTTACAACAATGCAGCACCCTCTCTACTAGCCCCTTAAGTGGAAAACTCCAACGCTTATTGGGGCCAGTGACCTATATCAGCGGAAAGCAGAAGAACTAGCTTTTGAGCCATTGGTAGTAGAGATTCCTTATCAGGAGGGAAAAGCCCCTATACCTGAAGATGCTTGGTACACAGACAGCTCTATTTGTGGACAGCCCCTGAAGTGGAGGGCTATGGCTTTCCATCCTAAGACTGAGACAATATGGATGGAGGATGGATAGGGGAAGAACAGCCAATGGGTTGAGTTGCGGGTAGTATGGCTCGTGATCACCTACGAGCCTTCCCTCATAGTTGTCTGCACTGACAGCTGGGCCAGCTGGGCCAGCTGTTGGGGCTTGACCCTGTGGCTACTGACATGATACCATGCCAACTGGATGGTTAGTCACTGGCCCCTTTGGGGGCAAGAATTGTGGGAAGACCTATGGGCCTCTGGTCAGACCAACATTGTTACTATATATCATGTGACTGGCCATTTGTCTTTGGCATTCCCAGGGAATGATGAAGCAGACACACTGGCCCAGGTGCACTGGCTAGAAAGAAAGCCTGCCTGTGATGTGGTCCAATGGCTACATCAGCATTTGTTGCATGCGGGGCAAAAGACAATATGGGCTGTAGCCCATCAGTGGGGCTTACCACTGACCTTTATAGAAGTCAGCCGAGCCAAGAAGGAGTGCTTTGTGTGCTCCAAGAGAGACTTATACCAAGTCCCACAGCATCACCAGAAAATAGTAAGGGGGCCGATACCCCTTGTCAGGTGGCAGATAGGCTATACTGGGTCTCTGCCCATATCAGAAGGATATCGGTATGCCATGACATGTGTGGACACGGCTACTGGACTATTGGTTGCTTTTCCTGCAGATCAGCAAACCACCAAGAGGGGCCTGGAGCATCTCTTTGCAGCCTATGGACGGCCGTAGGTGATTGAGAGTGATCAAGGCACCCACTTTACTGGACATGTGTTACAAGGATGGGTGCAGCAATTAGGAATAAAGTGGAAATTTCATGTACCATATAATCCTACCAGGGCAGGCATGATAGAGAGGTACAAAGGTTTGTTGAAATATGGCCTGAAGTTGGACAGCAATAATCTACAGAGCTGGTCATTTCAGTTATGGGCAGTGCTATGGGGTTTGAATGAGAAGCCATGTAAAGGAGCTTTAAGCTCTGTGGTATGCCAACACACCTTGCTGCCTCTCCTATACAATTCTATGTGGAAGCCAAAGAGGAGTTACTAAAGCCAGGATATGCACAGCAGAGCAACATCCTGCTGCCAGCCCCTACTGAATTAAACCCTGAAGACACTGTTGAATGGATGTGGCCTTGGACATTTTGACACATGGACCAGCAATGTCTGGCCCTTCTGGCATCTTGGGGGAAAGGCCTGGAAGCTGGCCTCATGTGTATTCCTAGAGTAACAGCAGAATGGCCCCCAAATATCATGGTAGTGTACCAAAAACATCCAAGAGGTAAGAGCATCTTATGGGGAAGTTTTGTTTTATCTTTATGACCAGTGCATGTACCTCCCGTAGCCCTATATATTGACCCATCTGTAACTCCCACAGGGAAGGGGGTGAAATTCTGGTTTACTACACCTGATGAGATCCCATTCCTGCCACTGTTTTATTACAAGACCACTCTCTTGCATGCATCCTACCTGATGGACAAGATTTGCCTATGCTAGTGTCATTGAAATATGTATCCTATTGCCCTTAAGGTTATTTTCTCCTACAGTTCTTGTGGCCTGAATGCACCCCCTGGCTGCAGCTGCCACATGATGATTGCTCTTCAGCTACTGCCTGCCTATGGAATGGACCAGCTACAGACTTAACCTGCATAGGACTTCGAACCTAGCTGAATCCTCTGGCTAGAGGATTATAATGATTTTATTGCTGTTGCTATTGTTATATCATTAGTCTGGTCACAATGCTCCAGTTTTCTCCCCTGGGGGCCATTGTGGAAAAGAGGGAACGAGTTGATTGTAAGGCGAGCAAGATTTCTGGAGGGGTGGCCTGTGGGTAAAATGGCTTTAGTGCATCTGCCTATCAACAGGCATTCCTCAGGGGTGGAGAGTCATTTATCTCCATATCAATGGGTAATTACCTTGGCAACTGAGGGCTTATCTGAAACTGAGAGGTTAGGGGGAGCTCTTGCTTGCTTCTGCCCGAGCAGGAAAGACACAGCCCCAGACTGCAGTTTGTAAGCAATAAACGGGTTTTAAACTTTATTTCTCCCTTTGACTGATTTCGGTTTTAGAGGTATTTTGCCCCAGGATTTCCTCTCCTTGTAGTTACATGACCTTTCTATCCCCCCAGTACCTCTGAATCTGTCCATCCTTGGGTTTTGGGCTCAAGTAAACACTCTTTCAAGGAAGCTTCCAAGCCACCAATAGGATTCTTGCCTTCCTTTTAATTTAGGACTGGTTTTGAAGGAGGACAGAAAAGGGCAGATGTGTTGATGAGTTTGAGATATCAAGTCCCAAAGCCAGTCACCTAAACTGATGAGAGGCTAAAGGGGTCACCAACAGTAGAGACAGAAGAAGCTTCATAAGACAGATAACTCTGAGAGGCTGAGGACGTGCCTTCATTTTCTCCTTTCCAGGGAGGCAGATCCAGCCAGGGCTGGTACATTCACTGGGGGCCTGACCCCATACTTCATTCAGTTGATCATATATCTGCCAGACTCACAAATGTTATGGTAATGGAGCATGGTGGGAGGGGTACGAGTAAGCCCCTGCAGGAGGTGGTAGGTGTTATGGGGACTCAGCAGTGGGTCTAGGCAAGGTGTGAGTGTCTGCCGAGAAGGGGCTGTTCTCCTATGTGGACTCCATTCTAAGAGGGGGTAAGGGGTGCCAGGCAGCCTCCTCCCTTGGCTGGGTAGACACGTGGCAAGTGAAGGCTGACTTGATGGGTCTTCAAAATACTCCCTCTCTACGTCACTCCTGTGATGCAAGGGAGCTGTGGCTCTCTGGGCAAAAAGCATCATAATGCTACTCTGGGCACCATCAGAATGTGTTTTCTTTGTGCCAGTTTGTCGTTATAACAGTGTGGCCTGGACTGAAGGACTGGCCACAAACATGATGGACATTCAGAGGAAGGAAACTGTTCCTTGACTGTTTGGAGATGAAGCTCTGTATGGATAATTGCTCACACCTGTTTTATTCCACAGCTCAGGCCTCAGCAAGTGGAAAGGGATCCTGGATGTGACCTGCTCCAATTCCATCATTTTACAGATGAGTAAGCTGAGGCAGAGGGCCTACTCCAAGGTCACACATGGACAGGTAGAAGGGTTGAGGAAAGGATCTAGGTCTCTAACTCCCACTATGATACTTTTTGATATTCTGGACTATTTCTTGCTAAAAAATCTATTCCCTATGCTTTCTCCATCCCTCACACCCCTGATCCATGCAGCCACCAGATTCAGCTTTTGAAACCATGAATCCAATCAGGACACACCTGTTTTCATTCACAGCAGCATCCCATGACAGGAAGAATATAATCTAGATTCCTTGCCCTGTTCTGTATACTCCACCAAGCTTCCCTTCCCACGTGCCTGCCTCGCTGTGCTCTAGCCAGACCACTGTGTTCTGGACACATGCTAAGTTAGGACTTTGTACTTGCTATTCCTTCTGCATGGGATGCCATTCCTGCAGTTCTTTGTAAAACTGGCTCCACCCTCTCATTACTTTCCCAGCTATTTCACTTCATCCAGGAAGCCTACGCTTACCAGCCGTTCCTAATTAGCCCACAGTCTCTATTCTGTCACCCCATTTTATTTTCACCACAGCACTTATCAGTAGTTAAAATATTCATGTATGTTTATTCTCTTGCTCTCCCCCCCTCTGTTTCATTTGCTGCCGGTGCCTGAAATCTGCCTGGTAAGTAGTAGGCTCTTCATAACTTAATAAAGTGGTTTCCTTAGTCTGTTACAGGATGAGTACTACAGCTGCCCTAGGACACAGCACACTGCTTTTGGATGGTGCACTGGATGGAATCTGATAAAAGAATGCTAACATCAGGTAGTTTCCACGAAAACACTCACTTCCAGTAAAGAATTAAATAGCAAAGTTTCCCAGCTTCCAGAACTCAGTAGGGAGTCTGCTTTATTAAAGTGTTTCAAAATACACTCTGGACTCGAAGGTATCATATTGCATACAAGACCACAGAGATAATAACCAGAAAAGCCAGCAGCTTTGGCTCACTGGATTGTTCTGACTGGTTCACCTTGAGCCAGGATTTCAAATCACAGCAGTTGACTTTGAAATGCATTCAAATAACCTAAACAATTGTGTCTCTTCTTCCTCCTTCAGCTTTTTTCCCTGCTCTAGTTTGTCAAACTGCTGCAGCCTCCCCATCCCCCTTCTTCCCCCAGGGAGGCAGACTCAAGCCATCAATCACTTGCCCAAACTAACAGACACAGCTGCGGATTGCAGAGTGAGAACCAGGGCAGGACCACCCCGGAATGGAGGCGGCTTTCTGGGGCATCTCAGAGGGAAACAATTGTTTGCTGAAGCATAGAAAATGAACAGCCTCGCCAACAGCTTCCTCCTGGTGTCTCAATCAAGTCACTGATCTGTTGAATTGGATACAATGACTGCAACTGCTAAACTGAAGAAATCAGAAGCAACTTGGCAGCACTTTACCGCACCATGGGTTCCTCCTGCTCAGTGCCCTCCCGTTCTTGGCTCCGCCCCATGCCTCGGGATCCTCCCAGTGCAATAATTTCTTCCTCTAACACTCTGTGCTTTTTCATGCCCTGCCTGCCATCTGCATAAGACACTAGCCCTTATCAGGGCTATTACAGGAGCATCCTTACCAATGCTCCAGGTGCCAGGTGCCAGACGGCTCCACTTTGCACAACCTGCTAGATCATTCCCTCTGAAAGCAAGCACCCACCGTGCTCTCAGCTCAGCACTGTGGGTGCCCTGCATCCCTCTCACCTTCACATTCAGTCCATCAGGACCTGTCTAGCTCCTACTCTCCCCCAAGTCATCTCCATAAAGTCTTCTGTGACTTCTCCAGTGGTAGTAGGAAGTACTTCCCCCTCTAAACTTTCATAAATGCCTCTCCACACTTATTTTGTGTCTCAGTCCCCTATACCTGCTACCTTGACGTGTGGGCACCTGTGGCTTATCTTTTCCACCCTGTTAGTCTTTGTGTTCTACACACGGTTTAAGTAGATGCTATCGACAGACACTTGCGTTGAGAAAATAGATTCATTGTTTTGAAGAGGTTAAAAGATCACTCTAGGTCAATAAAATGCCTGTAACATTGGCAGAGAAAAGCTGGAGTTACCTCTTCTTGTCCTTTATACCTCATTAAGGCTTTCTGAAAGGTTCATTTCACTTTTAATAAATATTCTTTTCACAGTGCTTTTAGCTTTCTAAGGTGTTTTCACATCTGTTATGGCATTTTATCTGCATAATAAGCCTTCCAAGATGTGTGTAAAGGTATTCTGAATAATTGTAAGTAAAATTTCCTGACAAAGAAATATATATTGAATGCCATTTATGTTCTAAACATTGTGCTGGGTGCAGGGGACAGGGAGTGTCTATTGGTTAGCAGGGCTTGTGGGCTTATGACAGAGGCTGACAAGTACAGAAACAACTTCCATATCATGTGGCAAGTGCTCTGATAGTGGTAAGAATGTGTTTCTATAGGGGTACATAGGAAGGACCCCTCTCCCAGAGGAACTGATAGCTAGGGACAGTCTTGAGGAGGAAGGAGCTAACCAGACACATTGGGGTTGCGATTGGCAGTAGAGAAAAAAGACACAACCAGGCCCAGAGGTAAGAGAAAAGCAAGCTTATTGGAACAACTGCAATTAATTCATTATTGCCAGAGAATCAAGGATGGGATGGAAATGGAGAATAACTGCTGTTATTTTTAGCACAGTTATTACTCTCTGGAAACAAGGCTCAAAGAAAGGAAGTAACTTATAAAAGTGACTTTAAAGATCTAATGCACACCCCAAATCCCTCTGGGAAGAGCCCAGTGAAATCCACAACTCTAATCACGTCTGGGTGCCATCCAAGCTCATATGCTGACACAACTTTCCTGTTATTTCTCAGGGCACATCAGAGAGTTCTTAAATCTTCTGATTTCTATCACTTCTTTCCTAAGAGAGCTATCAAAGGGCATCAGAAGAATTCTGAATGACTGAGAGAGGAGTCTTTTTATACATAAGCTGGACTTTGGTCATTAGTTAAATATCTCTTTAAAATGCTTTTTGTGGGTAGCTAGGGTTCAATAAATGTGTGTGTAAATGAAGTGCCCCTAATCATTTTTTACCACTTTTCATTGACCCCAGCTGAAAAGAATATGCAATAATGCAAAAAACCATCACTTTTCTGCATGGTGCTTCATACTTTACAGCAATAATAATATGATAATAATGATAGGTAACATTTATTGTACGCTACTCTAAATGTTTGCAGTTAACCACACTACAACCCCAAGAGGCAGGTTCTGTTATCACCTTGCTTTACACTTGAGCAAACACAGGCATGGAGGAATGAATAACCTCCCAAGGTTATAGGCCACACAACCAGCTGTTGGCATAAGCAACCTGCACCTAATCACTTTGCTTGATCTTCTGTGTAGGCCAAGAACTTCCACCTCTATTGTTTCTTCTAGTCTTACCAACTCTGAGAGTCAAAGCAGAGGAGATATTATGAATACCTCAATTTTGGCATATTTTTGAAATTACAGGTCTGAAACACATCATGGCATGCCCACAGCCACTCATCCCATTCCCTGGCCTAATGGGCCCCTTAATAGCCTCAGCTGCCCTATTAGTATTTAAGGAGAGACTTGTCTTCTCTAGCTGTAAGAAGGAAAGTCTTTTCAAAAGCCAGTACCCAAAGAGGGTACAAGCAGGAACAGCCTGGAATCTTCTTTATTGTAATGATGATGATAAATTAATGCCTTACATGTGAGTAGCATTTTTAAGTATTTTAAATGAATTTTTATATATTTTCATGTCTGCTCCTCACAATGTCCTTGGGAAGTGGCTAGAAAATGGACTTTCTAATCCCTTTAGTTAGATGAGGAAGCTTGGACATAGGTGTCACAACTTGCTGAATGAGCTTACCTTTTAATGAGGGGAGACAGACAGTAAACTAATATAAAGCAATTACATTTTATGGAAGAATGTGAGAAGTGCTATGGAGAAAATTAAGGCAGGACAAGGGGCATAAGGAAGGCCAGGTGAGGGGAAGGGGAAATATGCAGTGTGTTCAACTAAGACCTATCTAACACGTGGGCAAAGACCTGGAAAGAACAAGAGGATGAGCCCTTCGGTGTCTGAGGGAAGGGTTTCCAATGAGAGGGCACTGCAAGTGCAAAGGCCTTGAGGCAGGTGCCCGCTTGGTGCTTCCTTGGAACAGCAAGGAAGCTGTGTGGCCACAGCAGAATTGGGGGTGGGGACAGAAGGAAAGGTAGCAGAGTCATACCATGAAAGGGGGCAAAGGGTGACATGTGCAGCCTCACTGTGTAACCTAAGCCTGGCTCTGTTATAAGGGGGGCAGACAAGAGCAGCAGCAAGGAGCCTCAGATGCACTGATCCAGGCAAGAGACAACAGTGGCCTGGGCTGGAGAAGACGGGCAGAAGTGGCCAGATTCTGGATTTCTTTCCATAGACTTGTGGATGGATTGGCCATCCTGTGTGGGAAACAAAGTGGTGATACCCAAGTGAGGATGTCATAGGAGTGTGGAGCTGAGGGGAAATGTCTGGAGAGATGAATGTGGGGGCCCTTAGTGCAAAAAGGCATTTACACCCATGGGTGTGGCTGAGGTCTACAATGAAATGCGTCCAAGAAGAGTCGGGGGTCTCCAGGGTTTAGTGGTGAGGGGTAAAGGAGATGGAGAAGGAGCTGGAAGAACAGAAACAGGTGCCATCCTGGCAGCCCAGTAAGGGAGTATTTGAAGAAGGGGAGCATGACCAACCGTGCCAGGGCTGCTGAGAGACCACAAAGGTATGGATTGAGAAGAGCCTGTTGGATTTAGCAACATGCAGGCCATGGGTGACCTAGCTGTTTATGGAGCAGCAGGAATGGAAATGTGGCCAGAGTGGATTCAGGAGTCATGCAAGGAGAAAATCGGTGGCAGTGAGTGTAGATTACTCTGCAGAGGGTAAGACATGAGTGGAGGGGAGACATGAGTTATAAGCTAGAGGGGCAGGGGTGTGACCAGAGGCCCTTTGTTGGTTTCTAGGACAAGAGTTGTCTTAGAATGTTTGTATCCCAGGGAATGTGCAGTGGGGAGGGAGAAGCTGGTGAACATTGCACATACGTTCTTTTCCTTATGCCTCAAAGTGTTTAAGGAGATAGCCACAGCTCCTACTTTATGGTTAGGGCCTTAAGTTAGTGAATTTAGACATTACATAGCAAATGGCACAGCCGGAGTTCAAACCTAGGTTTGTTGGACCCCAACATGAGTGCTTTTCCCACTGTTCTGTGAGAAAAGCCATATAGGTTTTTACATGCCATATAGGTTTCCTTCTATTAAAAACTAATCCATATCAGGCAGTATATGGAGGACCTAAGGGTCTGAGGGTGCCCAGGCTCAATGGCCTGAGATGCTCTGGAATTCAAGAGAGCCAACCTGGCATGACCTGACTGCGATGTACTTCATGCCAGGCAGGTGGATGACCGCCCTTGGGAGGAGGGTCAGAAATAAAACATTTCAGGAGAGACTGGGGGCTCAAGGCTGAAATCAACTGTGCGCTTGGGCACGGAGGCAGTATTTCACTGAAAGCCCCCAGCCTAGAAAGCGTAGACAAGCAGGCTGTATCTCCGGGATTTTAGTAGCAGGAAAGAACTCCTTTTGTAATGGATGGGTGATTGGAGCACCTGTGTGCTGCTGGGGAGGGGCTGCAAGCAAGGCGAGGGCAACAGGTTGGAGTTTCTGAAAATTTTATGATTCTGTGTTATTACAATTCAAAGTCTTGACTGAACTTAGCAGTGCAGACATGGTGAGGCAGGAGCATTTATATTTTATTTTTTGATAGCTGGTTCCTTCATTTCCCTTTACGGGAGCTTTTTAAGAACTGGTGGGGAGTGGGGAAAGCTACATGAGACAGCAAGAGAGACTCTGAAATTAATCATCTTGTTTTTTATCTCAGTGAAAGTCATGATTTGGACACTCGAGTATCTAGCAGCCCCTCTCAGCTTTGATTGACATCCCTCTTTCATTTTCCATGAAAGAACTCCGATCTATTCTTTTTGGTAAGGTTGATAGCAAGTGGGTGGGGCCGTGACTCTGATTCATGGCTAAGTATAAAATTTTTCTTTACTGCAAGAAATTTAGCATGGGGTCTAGAAGGATGAAAACATGAAGGAATGTGATATAAAAGCATAAAAGTTAAACAAGAAAGGCTTGAAAAATACAGCAAAGACAATCATTTGCAGTAGGAAACTCAGTAATTAAATATTTCACCCTTTCAAAACTCAAAACCCGGAAGCCTCTGCTCCCGTCCCTTAACATGCCCTCCCCCACACCCGCCCAGCAAGGCTCTCAGCCTTTCGCTGCCGGCACTGATCACAGCAACCTCAAGCCACTTTCCTAGCTTATTAATCGCACGCAGGCCTCTGAGTTCTCAGAAGTGTGAGCGCCATTTCCAGGAGCTGAGTTAGGCAGAAATGAGCTAGCGGGGCGTTTGGCTTTTCACTGCTGCTGTTGATTTTTTGAACAAGGCAGAGAATACAGAAGTGCTTTCGTTTCAAAAGGGAATGTTTCTTTGAATCTACTATGCCAATTTTGGCATTTGCCTGGGAGGTCGGTGAGGCCGTAGTGACTGTTCTCGGTGTCACTACCCCGGGCACCGCCTGCAGCAGTTTGCCTTCCTTCATTGCGAATATGCCGAGAAATAGATGTATTTCTTTACTTTGTGGGTGGAAACCTGGGTGACGTCCAGGTAGCGGGACTGTACCGCTCTGGGTCCTGGCTCCTGGCTCTCGATGCTCCGTGTGCTCTCCCCTTAAGGAGCACGGTTAGGCAGAGCTATGCGGAGCACAAGGACACAGTGCCAGAGAATGCTCCCACAGATGTGTACCCTGCGTGAAGGAAATGAGTTCTGGCTGCTGCTTCGGGTCCTTGCCAACATCGGACATTGCCATCCTTTTCCATGTTAACCATGCAGATAAGCGCACGGTGGTATTTGACAGTGATGTTTGATTCATTACTCTTTCTATTCAACTTTATTGAGGCATACTTTACATACAACAAAAATCACCAATTTTAAGTTTCAATGAGTTTTGATGAATGTGTATGGTGTGACTCCCACCATACCAGCACACACATGCATGCACACACAAGGGTTTAGGTTTCGTTTCTTTCTTGATGTTGTGTACAATTTTATAGACCTGATAAACTCACGACCTATTTTTAAGACTTGATAGACGATTGTGCAATCAGGATATAGAGAAGTTCCCTCATCTCCAAAATAGTTCCGTGTGTCCCTTTGCAATCAAACCCTTCCCTCACCCCCAAACCTGACAACCACTCCTGTGTCCGCTGTCCCCATATGCCTTTCTTTCCCAGAGCATCACATACATAGAATCATGCAGTAGAGATCTTTTTGAGACAGGTTGCTTTCACTCAGCATGATGCCTTTGAGATCTTGCAGGTGCCAATGACTTATTCACTTGTTAAATATCGCGTGGTACATGGTGGTCTGGAAGTAGCACAGTTTATCTGTTTACCAGTTGATGGACATGTTTAGTTCATTTCCAGTTTTTGTTAATTATGAAAAGAGCTGCTATAAACATTTGCATAAAGTCACACCTTTATGCATCTCCATAGGTTTTTAATTCAACCAGGGCAAATACTTAGTGGGGTTCTTAGGTCATATGGGAATTGTATGTTCAACTTTGTAAGAAACTGCCAGTTTCCTCAAGTGGCCATGCCATTCTGCACCCTCATCAGCAACGAGTAGGAGCTCCAGGTAACTCGGTAACCTCGCCAGTGTTTAATAGCATCAGGTTTTGTGGAATTTCACCTTGTTTGTTCTCAGTTTGGGTGATCCGACAGGTATAATTCGCTGTGGTTTTAACAGCACCTTCCTACTGACTAATGCTGTGGAGTATGTTTTCATGTGCTTATTTACCATCCAAACACCTTCTTTGGTGCAGTGTCTGTTTAGATCTCTTGCCCATTTTCACATTGGGTTGTTTGTTCACTTACTGTTGAGTTTTGAGAATCCTTTGTATGTTCTGAATACAAGCCTTTTTCAGTAATGTGATGTACAGATATTTTCTCCCACTCTGTGGTTTGTCCTTTCATTTGTTTAACTTTTCTTTTTTAACAGAGCAAGAGCTTTTATTTTTAATGAAGTCCAATTCATCTTTTTTTTCCTTTATGGGTTGTGCTTTTGGTGTCAGATCAAAAATTTTTGCCTAACCCAAGGTCATAAAGGTCTTTACCTAACACCAAGGCTGCGAATTGTGACTCACCCTCTGTAGTTCATTATCAGTTCAGTTTACAAAACCTTTCCTCTTCAGATCTGTCCTGCATATGGGCCATCCTTTGGCTGGTCTGAAACCTGGGTGATTGTCTACACTATGAATCAGTTCTCAAAGCCTCCAGATGCTTTTCAGGGTCAGATCCATGCATATGCAACTTGGGAGTAAGCCCAGAGGTTCAGACAACTTCATGGAATTGCTTTCCCAAGGTCCCTCTTCTGTGGACACTCAGGGCAGGGCACCCCTTCCTGGACTTCTGGAGAGAAAGTGAAGCTTTAGCTTCCACATTCTACCATACACTTTCCACAATAGGTTCTGCCTGAAGGACAGAGAAGATACAGTGAGGGGAAACATGAAACAGGCTGGAGGATGAGTGAGCAAACAAGGAAAATAACCAGAATTCCTCCCAAGGTCCTGGTGCAAAGGGTAAGGCACCACAGTGCAGGTGCTGCTCACAGCCTCCTCTGCTGCAGGGAGTGGGTGGGGTGTTGGGACAGAAGACAATGAAAGATACAAAAAGAAATAGGGGGCATCCCCCAGTCTGGTAGAGGCCAAGTTTCTAATTCTGCAGACCAAAACCAAAAGAGGGGTTCTCCAGAAGTCTCACTTTCTGCACCTTTGGGGTTTGGGATGTGCACTTTGGAGTTTGGGACTGTTTTTTGAAGCCAAGGCCTGAGGGACCTCAGAGAAAAACAACAGACAAGTCGCCACCAGCTCAGTGGCACTCTGAGTTTCCCAATCCACCTGCTAATATTCACTTTTCTGAGTCCACAGATGGTTGCCCCATGCATATGATACAGGATTTTTGGTTACTTTCTATGAGTGCTTACCCCACCTAACCCAGAACAAGAAACTTTTTCATTATGAATTTAATCTGCATTTACCTGATGACTGATACTCTTTCTGTAATGTGTTGACTTTCTTAATCTATTCTTTTATGAAGGGCTTGAGTATTCAAGTCTTGGTCTGTTTTTCTGTTGGATACCTGTGTGTGTCTTCTTGCTTTCTTTGTATTCTTTATGTATTTTGAATGTGTCCTTTTGTGTGTGTATTTGTGTGTATGTAACTATATTCTCCCAATCAGTGACTTGTCTTTTTACTTGCATTACTCGTGTCTTTGCAGGAAGTGAACTTTTAAATTTTAATGTAGTCCCAATTGTCAATCTTTGCCTTCATGGTTAGTGCTATTTGTACCACTTTAAAAATCTTTGCCTCCCTGAGGTCATAAAGATATCTCCCATATTCTTTTCTAGAAGCCTTATTATTTTTATTTTTCATGTTGAGATTTATTACTGACCCGGAACTGATACTTATTTATAGCGTAAGATGGGGGTCAGGATTCACACTTTCCATAGCATGGCCAGCTGACCACCTTTGTAAAGCCTATCTTCTCCCCACTGTATTGCAGCTTCTCCTTTGTCATAAATGAACTAATTATATGTCTCACGCGGGTCTGTTTCTGCACCTTCCATTTTGTGCTTCATTTTATAACGGCCAGGAAGCCAAGCCTGGACATGAGGTGGGAGTGGTGGAGAAGCCAAACCACACGCAAGCGATGCTGAAGGCACCTTACTCCCAGTTCCACTGGTGTACCGCCCACTTTGCTCCTTTCTGTGGCTCCACTGTCCTTTTCATGAACACTTATTTAATAATGCACAGTCTTTGTGGTTTGGGAAACACAGGTTAATTCTCTGCAGGGTAACAGCCATCCTTCCCTTGTAGATGACACTTAAGTATCAGCTTTTCGTATCAGACCTTCCTCCCATGAAGAGGTGTTTAATGGATAATGTGTGGTTTCCAAAACATGCATCATTGGATTGGAGGCAATCTGTTCTCAGAGGCCACTGGCAGGCAAAGGATAGTAGAGGTGAGGTCATTCCTAGAGGGCAGTCCTATACCTCCTGATGGACTTCAGTGGCTGGGATTTGGGGTTCTTGCCCTTCTCCCATTCTGGCCTACCTGAAATAAGCTTATTGTTAGTTTGATCTAATCGCCTTTCAAAAGGATCTTGGCTCTTGGCTTCCTCCAGTTTCCTCTCCTCATCACAGAGGCACAACAAGCAAGTCACTGAGGCCCCTGCGGATAGTCCCATTTGTCAGGGGCCTTACTGGTTGTTCAGAGACACCTGGAGCATCCAATTAGGGGAGAACGGGAGACTCTCTGACTTCTCAGGAGGACTTGACTCTTCCACCATCTTAGGAAAGTTCTCCAGATACATGAAAACAACAGAGTCTTGACCCTTCAATCCTTTGTTGTCCCCAAGAAAGGGCAGAACACACTTGAAGATGATCTGCTCAGCCTTTAGAACTGCTCACAATGGCTATCACCACATTATGCATTTCCTTCCATATGCTCATGGTAGCTGGGCTGTAGGGTCCAGACACGGGGTAACTCCTTCCCCAGCATGAGACCTGGCCCATCATCGCCTACCTGGGCAGGCTGCCTCTTCCACCCCCCCTCATAAAAGACATTGCCTATAGCATTTTCCTGACTGAGAGCTTAGACCTTAACACCACTTTTCTACACAGGGCCCAACCTCTCCTACTGGCTTTCCCTTGGCTGGGTGGCCTAGAGTGAGGCTCTCAGATGCTTCTATTTTGGGGTGCTTGCTCGTCATGACAAATGACCATAGAGTACTTGATCTAAGGCAACCCACTCTACTGGAAGCCATGGCATTATGAGGTTAGGACACATAGTAACCCGAACGTTTTCCCACCTTCCTTTTTAATGAGATTTAGTACTGTCTTCAGAATGACTAAGAATCTTTTCCCAAAATATGGAGAACAAGGGCATACTTGTTTCCTGATGAGTTTTAACATTACATATGTAGAAGAGATATGGACTCTAGGACATCTTTATATATTCCAGGCTTTTGACTTTTTACACTTCCAACTTTTTTTAGGAGGAGTGCTATCTATGGGGAGTACAGCAAAGTCAAGAGACAGCTGCCACCTCCACCCCATCTCTACCAGCACAGCTGTGGACCGTGGCCACATTCCATGGTTCATAGACCAGAATCTATTCCCAGTTCCAATTCCTTTCATTCCTTGGCAAACTGAAGGTAAAGTGCCTTAGTTACATCCATCTGCTTTACTGGTCTTTATCATAGACCAGTAATTCCCTGTCTCTTTTTTGTCACAAAACTCTTGGTAAATTATGTTCACATTTGAATCACCCCTCCCATAGGTACTGCTAAATGAAATTCTCACACTTCTTTCTCTCTTGGTTAAAAAGAAAAAAAGAAAAGAAAGGAATATGGGGACATAGGCTGATGATTCTCTGTCTGCTATCCCCCTAATCCATTCTCTGCACCTCTCTGTCCTGGGCCTCAGGAAGCTGATCCCAGTAAACTGATCCCCCAACAACCTCGCTACTTGCTTCTGGTTGGATTCGGTCAGTGAGAGACAATGGCAGGTAATCTGAGGGTAGTAGAAGAGAGAGGTCAGGGTATTTCTCCCTAAAGAATTCCTGACACAGCCCTGCTACTTGGGCAATGGAGTTTCCACTGGGTGACACCTCTGCTGGTTGTAATGGGGTTCCAGTAACACTTTTCTTCAGCCTTTCATGGATGGGAACATCTTCTAGCTATGTAAGTCTCAGGAAGCCTCACAATCTCTTTTGTTCCTTTAACCTGCCTACGCTATGTAAACAGTCTCTTCATTAACGCCTCCTCGTTTGTATCTGGGTGCCTTCTGTTTCCTCATGGAAACCCAAGTGATAGAAAGGAAAATTACTATAGGAATAACCTGAATCCACCTACCTATGCACAAAAACTAACATTAGTAGAAGCAAATTATTTGTAGCAAACCTCACTTCTAATCCTGCCTCCATGCTGGGGAACTTCAGACCAAGACCAAGTCAAACTGAGTTCCTCTGTGCTCGCCTGTCTGGATGGACCTTCTGGACTATGCAAAGACTGAACAGTTCCCCTCATTTTAACCCTTTACACTGATGATATCGGGGGCTCAATAGAGTGAGATTGACTAGGAGGATTTCAAATTTCACTAGAAACCTTTCATTACTCCGTGACCTTTTAAAGTTCCATCCTGGGTGATTTGAGGAAAAGACTTGTCTTCTACATCTTATCTACAAATTGCTGAAAATTGAAAACCAGTTTTATCTATAGTATGTCACAGTGAATGTGGGTCTCTCCCTTCTAGTGTCTGATCTGTCCAGGATTGCCAGGCAAAAAAAAAAAAACCCACAAACGACAAATTCTGATGAGGTTAAGAAAGTGACAAGGAAAGTGGAATCAGGTGAGATCAGCAGAGAGCTCATCAATTCAACACTTACTCAAATTCCTAGTGAACTTGAAAGATTCAGGTATAATGAATTCTCTGAGGATCTAAGTTTGGCTTCCAAGTACTATAATGAGGCCAGGTCTAGACATAGGTTTCTAAGACTGAAAGTGATATTGAAGTTTTGGAGTCTCAGATACTGGGGACCCCGGGAAAATGTACTTTTCCTAATATCACAAACTAAGGTCTCCTGCCCCAAACAGTAAGCTCTAAGTAATTTCCTTTTTCCCTTTCTTTTTTTCTCTTCCTCTTTCCCCTCCAATTCCCACTCCCCTTTCCTTACCCCCTTGGTCACCCCCTCTAATGTGTTCAGTATGTATCTTTACACATACACCTTTGTAATAATAACACATTTGGGGCATTTACTATATGTTCTAAATGCTTCAGATACATTAACTCATCTAATGGCTAACAACACAATGAGGTAACACCATATTGCAAGTGAGAAAACTGAGGCACAAGGAAATTAAGTAATTCACCTAAGATAAGTGGCACATAGTGTGGAACTGGGATTTTAACTCATGAAGTTTGGCTATAGAATCCATGCTCTTATCTCCTCTGATATACTGCCTCAAAATATGTGTTGTTTTAAATGTCCATATGCTTTGAAAACTAAATAAATGCTATGAATCTTATTGTATTTCTTTGTTCACTAAAGAATCTATTTTAACAATTTATTCACATTGCTATAAATATACATCTAGATTATTGCAAAATATTTCATATTATGTACACTAACCCATTACTAGGCTACCACAAACAGACAGTGATTAGCACCCTCCTATCTGCCTTTCTACAATCCTATGTGGGAATGTCCCCAGGCAGAATACCCAGCCTGGGATCTCTGGGCACATGCATATTTAATATCATTAAGTACTTAGAGATTGCCCAAGCAACTTTTTAACTGCATCCAGGAAATACTCATTCAATGATCCATCTACTGATTCATTCACTAATTCATTCATCTATTCTTCACTTATTATGTGACAGGCACTGAGCTGGAGATAAGTATGAACAAGGATGTGGAGCCTAATCATCCTGAACTTGATGTCTACCACCTTACCAACTGAAAAGTGTTTACATCAGACAAAGAAAGGTAAATACTGTCTGATCTCACTTTTATGGGAAATCTAAAAACAAAAAACAAAAAAAAACCCTAAGCTCTTAAATACCCAGAACCATTTGTGGTTGCCCGAGACAGGGGTTGGGGGCAGGCAATATGAGTGACGGTGGTCAAAGGCACAAAAAAAACTCCATGGGTATGGCCCTATCTAGCTTTACACTCGGCCATTAATATCATTTTCAAAAGGTCAATTCTATATACCCTTCCAAAGTACAGATATATGTAACTTATTGAACATTTCATTAAAAGTGTACGCTGTGCACTCCTCTATATAAATCACAAGTATGGGCTTCTTAGACAATACTCTGAATGGGAAGCTCTTTATATTTGGTTCTTCCTGTATTGACTGATACAGTATTCTATTACCCTATAGAGAAATCTGGAAGGAATAGGATGGTTTTATTGACGTGGGCTGAACTCTGAATTAGCACCTTAAAAATACCACTGGTATGTGAGTTGGTAGAAATAGTTTTTGAGGTTGCAGGGAAAATAGAAATGTCTTCTGGATCACATAATTTAAAGTGAGCTTTAATTGCTTAGATGTTTCTTTTGGAAAAGCTCAATCATTTGTGTGTGCCCTTTCCTCCAACGTTTTATAAAGGAATACTAAAAAGCTTCCTCCCTTTTGCACATAATATGATCTTACTGCCATGAGTCAGGAGTAGCTTTAAAAGACATCTAATTCATTCAAAAAGAAGGGTTTCAGAGTCAGTATTTTAAAACAATAACAACAAACAAACATTAAGTGCATTTAAATGGCTTATAACTAACTTTCTGTGTAGAAAGTCAGCTCATTCATTTCCTAAAGGCCCATTTTTCAACCATTATGTCCACAACCAAAGTACATTGCTCACAACTCAAAGCTGGGTACATGGTCATGGCCACTTACAACTTTTCCCAATTTAAAGTTATTACAGCCACATTCTGTGACACAGAATAGACCTCCAGAATCACTCACCTGAGTGACCTCTTAATCAGTTTGCTAAGAGAACTGGGCATATACAAGCCTAGGGGATCTTCCTTGCTCTTTTTTCTGGGGAAAAGGAGGATAGTTTTCTAGTCAAGATTGTATGCTTCTAGAGCTTTCAACTGTTAGAATATGGAATTCTGCACATAACCATCAAAAACATGCCTCTGCACTTATTATATCACTTATTATATATAAACACTTATTATATCAGGGAGTATAACCTTGAATTCAATATACACAAGACTTAATAGAAAACTGGTTGACACAATTTCTGTTTTTGCAGGTTAGCTTGAAGAATATGCAGTCCATCCATTCACCTGAAAAAGGCCAGATAGTAAATACTTTAGGTTTTATAGACCATATAGTGTCTGTCCTGAGTACTCAACTCTTTTGATATAATGAGAAATCAGTCATAGATGATACAAATTAGCTTGGCTATGTTGACTACAAAACAGGTAGAAGGCTGGACTTGGCTCATAAGCCATAGTTTGTGGACTCCTGCTCTAGATCAATGGCCTTTAACATTTTGGGGGGCAAGTGGCAGTTACTGTCTTCTTTGAAAGTCTGATGAAAATTACAGTTCATCTCTTCAGAAAAGTTCAACTACATTAATTTTGTGTGCAACTTTATGAGTTGTAAAACCTCCAAGTCAAGAACTTCTCTCTAGATGCCCTATAATCTATCACTCTAATATGTCAAAAGAGCTATCTCTATATCAAAAGAGCTATGTCCTTGGTTCAGCATCCCCAGTAGAAACTGTTTCTGGAATTTCATTGACAAAATTTCATTGGCTTAATTAAGAGCTGTTTAGGAAAGGTATCTTTGAAACTCATTCACATGTTTATTCCAATAATGCAACAGACAAACTGCTGAAAATTGCATAACCCAAGTATTAAGCCTAAGACACTAAAATATATAGAAAAAAACTCAGGAGGTCTTGAGTTAGGCAAAGATTTCTTAGGACACATAAAATATGAATCATAAAAGAAAAACATGGCAAACTGGACTTCACAAAAATGGGAGACTTCTTTTTCAAGACAATAAAAATATGAGCCATAATTGGCATAAAATACATGCAAATACTAGTTTAAAAAATTTGTATGCAAAACATATTAAGAACTCTCAAACTCAATACTAAAACACAGTTGCTACAGTAAAAAATTGGCAAAAGATATGAAAATACATATCACTAAAGAAGATTAAACAAATGAAAAGAAAGCAAATGAAACAATGACATACCACTATATATCTATTAGAGTGTCCAAAATTTAAAAGAGAAAAAGTCTAAAAATATCAAGTGCTGGCAAGGAGGCAAAGTGACTGGAAGTCTCACATATGGCTAGTGGGAATTAAAAATGTACAGCACATTGGAAAACATTTTGGTAGTATTTTTAAACATTTATTATATGATACAGCATTCCCACACCTAGGTATTTTCTCAAGAGGAATAAAAACACAAATCCACATGAATATTTGTACACAAATGTTTATTGCAACTGTAATCACTCTGCAATGGGTGTTATGTTTGTGCCTCCCCCCTTCACCCCACCAAATCCCCATGTGGAAATCCTAACCCCCAAGGTGATGGTATTAGGAGGTGGGGCCTTTGGGAGGGGATTAAGCCATGAGGGCAGAGCCCTCCTGCATGGGATTAGTGTCCTTATAAAAGAGACCCCAGGGAGCTCTTTCTGCCATATGAGACATTGAAAACATGGTCCTGAAAAAAGGATTAAAGATGGCAGCGTGAGAGGTGAGACAGAGGCTTCCTCCTAAAACTGCACATAATATGAAAATATAATTAATACAACTAACTCTGAGAGAGCAACAGGAAAGAGGACTGCGCCAGACTGCATACACCTGGAGAAAAGAGCAGATCTCATGAAACAGGGTAACATACCAAAGCTGTGGCCAGGTGGGACCCAAGCCCCTCCCTCACCCCAGCTCACGGGTGGGAGGAAGAGAAACTGAGCAGGGAGGGAGTGGAAGCCTGGGACTGCTGAATACCTAGCTCCGTAGATCTGCTCTGGGAGCACAAACCTACATTTCATGGTGCTTTCATCATACTCTTGTGATTATGGGGTTGGAAAGCTGGGACAGGTGGAGTTCCTGGGGAGACTGGGATTTCATCTGCTTGTGGAAAGCAGGGATCCATGTCCGGCTGCTCAGGGACAAAAGCTTATACCTGTGTGCTTGGCCCACTAGTTCAGGCAGTGAAGACTGGCATAGCAGCCGGGAAGCAGGACTCTTTCCTACCCCCAGGCACCAATACCACTCCCCTGCAACCCCCAACATTGCTTCAGGGGCTGAGCAGCTCCAGAGAGTAGATCCCCTTGGCACTAGAGGGCACCATATACAAAATGAAATGCCAAAGGAACCTAGTCCAGAGTAAAATTATTAGTACAACTCCCAAGAAAGATTTAAATGACATCAACCTTGTGACTCTTCCTGAAAGGGAGTTCAAAATAAAAATCATTAACATGCTAATGGAGGTACGGAAAGATATCCAAGAACTCAGGAATGAATTCCAGTCAGAGATTCAATCACTGAAGCACACAATGGAGGGTATTAAAAGCAGGTTGGATATGGTGGAGGGGACAATAAATGAAATAGAAACAACAGAAGATGAATACAAAGAAGCTGAGGCACAGAGAAAAAAGGATCTCTAAGAATGAAAGAATATTGAGAGAACTGTGTGACCAATCCAAATGGAATAATATTCACATTATAGGGATACCAGAAGAAGAAGAGAGAGAGAAAGGGATAGAAAGTGTCTTTAAGGAGGTAGTTGCTGAAAACTTCCCCAGTCTGGGGAAGGAGATAGCCTCTCAGGCCATGGAGATCCACAGATCCCCCTACACAAGGGACCCAAGGAGGACAGCACCAAGACACATAGTAATTAAAAAGGCAAAGATCAAGGATAAGGACAGACTATTAAAGCAGCCAGAGAGAGAAATAAGATCACATAAAAAGGAAAGCCCATCAGGCTAATACCAGACCTCTCAGCAGAAACCTTACAGGCTAGAAGGGAGTGGCATGATGTATTTAATGCAATGAAGCAGAAGGGCCTGGAACCAAGATTACTTTATCCGGCAAGATTATCATTTGAATTTAAAGGAGGGATTAAACAATTTCCAGATAAGCAAAAGCTGAGAGAATTTACCTCCCACAAACCATCTCTACAGTCTATTTTGGAGGGACTGCTATAGATGAAAGTGTTCCTAAGGTTTAATAGCTGTCACCAGAGGTAATAAAATCATAGTAAAGAAAGCAGAATAGCTAATTACTAAGCAAATGCAAAATTAAATTAACTATACCCAGAGTCAATCAAGAGATTGACAAACAGTGCAGAATATGATACCTAATATATAAAGAATGGAGGAGGAATAAAAAGGAGGAGAAAAGGAAGAGAACCTTTAGATCGTGTTTGTAATAGCATATTAAGTGAGTTAAGTTAGACTCTTAGATAATAAGGAAGTTGAACTTGAACCTTTGGTAACCATGAATCTAAAGTCTGCGATGGCAATAAGTACATACCTATCGATAATCACCCTAAGTGTAAATGGACTGAATGCACCAATCAAAAGATATGGAGTCACTGAATGGATAAAAAAGCAAGACCCATCTATATGCTGCCTATAAGAGACTCACTTTAAACCCAAAGACATACACAGACTAAAAGTGAAGGGATGGAAAAAGATATTTCATGCAACTAATAGAGAGAAAAAAGCAGGAATTGCAGTACTTTTATCAGACAAAATAGACTTCAAAACAAAGAAAGTCACAATAGACAAAGAAGGACATTATATAATGATAAAGGGCTCAATCCAACAAGAAGATATAACCATTATAAATATCTATGCTCCCAACACAGGAGCACCTACATATGTGAAACAAATACTAACTGAGTTAAAAGGGGAAATAGAATACAATGCATTCACTCCAGGAGACGTCAACACTCCACTCAATCTGAAGGACAGATCAACCAGACAGAAAATAAGTAAGGACACAGAGGCACTGAAAAACACACTAGAACAGATGGACCTAACAGACACCTACAGAACTCTACACCCAAAAGCAGCAGGATACAGATTCTCCTCAAGTGCACATGGAACATTTTCCAGAATAGACCATATACTAGGCCACAAAAAGAGCCTCAGTAAATTCAAAAAGATTGAAACGGTACCAACAAGTTTCTCAGACCACAAAGGTATGAAGCTAGAAATAAAGTATGCAAAGAATATGAAAAATCCCACAAACACATGGAGGCTCCACAACATGCTCCTAAATAACCAATGCATCAATAACCAAACAAAAACAGAGATCAAGCAATGTATGGAGACAAATGAAAACAACAATTCAACACCACAAAATCCGTGGGATGCAGCCAAGGCCAGGCTAAGAGGGAAGTATATTGCAATACAGGCCTACCTCAGGAAAGAAGAACAATCCCATATAAGCAGTCAAAACTCACAATTAATGAAACTAGAAAAAGAGAAACAAATGAGGCTCAAAGTCAGTAGAATGAGGGACATAATAAAGATTACAGCAGAAATAAATAAAATTGAGAAGAATAAAACAATAGAAAGAATCAATGAAAACAAGAGCTGGTTCTTCGAGAAAATAAACAAAATAGATAAACCCCTAGCCAGACTTATCAGGAAAAAAAGAGTCTACGCACATAAACAGAATCAGAAATGAGAAAGGAAAAATCACTACGGACACCACAGAAATACAAAGAATTATTAGAGAATACTATGAAAAATTGTATACTAACAAACTGGATAACCTTGAAGAAATGGACAACTTCCTAAAAAAATACAACCTTCCAACGCTGACCAATGAAGAAAGAGAAAATCTGAACAGACCAATGACCAGCAATGAAATCGAACTGGTAATCAAAAAACTACCTAAGAACAAAACCCCTGGACAAGATGGCTTCACCACTGAATTTTATCAAACATTTAGTGAAGACCTAATACCCATCCTCCTTAAAGTTTTCCAAAGAGTAGAAGAAGCGGGAATACTTCCAAACTCACTCTATGAGGCCAGCATCACTCTAATCCCAAAACCAGGCAAAGACACCACAAAAAAAAAAAATTACAGACCAATATCCCTGATGAACATAGGTACAAAAATACTTAGCAAACTATTAGCAAACCAAATTCAAAAGTACATCAAAAAGATCATCCACCATGATCAAGTAGGATTTATTCCAGGGATGCAGGGATGGTACAACATTGGAAAATCCATCAATGTCATCTACCACATAAACAAAAAGAAGGACAAAAACCACATGATCATCTCCACAGATGTTGAAAAAGCATTTGACAAAATTCAACATCCATTCATGATAAAAACTCTCAACAGAATGGGTATAGAGGGCAAGTACCTCAACATAATAAAGGCCATATATGACAAACCCACAGCCAACATCATACTGAACAGCGAGAAGCTGAAAGCTTTTCCTCTGAGATCAGGAACAAGACAGGGATGCCCACTTTCCCCACTTCTGTTCAACAGAGTACTGGAGGTCTTAGCCATGGCAATCAGACAGCAGAAAGAAATAAAAGGCATGCAGACTGGCAAGGAAGAAGTCAAACTGTCCCGGTTTGCAGATGACATGATATTGTACATAAAAAAACTCTAAAGAATCCATCCTAAACTATTAGATCTAATATCTGAATTCAGCAAAGTTGCAGGATACAAAGTTAATACACAGAAATCTGTGGCATTCCTATACACTAACAATGAACTGACAGAGAGAGAAATCAAGAAAAGAATTCCATTCACAATTGCAACAAAAAGAATAAAATACCTAGGAAAAAATGTAATCAAGGGAGTGAAAGACCCATACCCTGAAAACTACAAGACACTCTTAAGAGAAATTTAAAAAGATAGCAATAAATGGAAACACATCCCATGCTCCTGGATAGGAAGAATTAATATTGTCAAAATGGCCATCCTGTCTAAAGCAATCTATAGATTCAGTACAATTCCTATCAAAATACCAACAGCATTCTTCAATGAACTACAGGAAATCATTCTAAAATTCATATGGAACCACAAAAGACCTCAAATAGACAAAGTAATTCTGAGAAGGAAGAATAAAGCTGGGGGCATTATCCTCTCCAACTTCAAGCTCTACTACAAAGCCCACTGTAATCAAGACAATTTGGTACTGGAACAAGAACAGACCCATAGACCAATGGAACAGACTAGAGAGCCCTGATATAAACCCAACCATATATGGTCAATTAATATTCAATAGAGGAGCAATGGATATACAATGGGGAAATGACAGCCTCTTCAACAGCTGGTGTTGGCAAAGCTGGACAGCTACATGCAAGAGAATAAAACTGGATTATTGTTTAACCCCATAAACAAAAGTAAACTCGAAATGGATCAAAGACCTGAATGTAAGTCATGAAACCACAAAACTCTTAGAAGACAACATAGGCAAACATTTCCTGAATATAATCATGAGCAACTTCTTCCTGAATGCATCTCCTTGAGCAAGGGAAACAAAAGCAAAAATGAACTCATGGGACTACATCAAACTGAAAAGTTTCTGTACAGCAAAGGACACCATCAACAGAACAAAAAGTCATCCTACAGTATGGGAGAATATATATGTAAATGACATGTCTGACAAGGGGTTAACATCCAAAATATATAAAGAACTTACATGCCTCAACACCCCAAAAGCAAATGACCTGACTAACAAATGGGCAGAGGACATGAAAAAACAGTTCTCCAAAAAAGAAATTCAAATGGCCAACAAACACATGAAAAGATGCTCATCATCACTAATCATCAGGGAAATGCAAATTAAAACCACAATGAGATATCACCTCACACCAGTAAGGATGGCCAGCATCGAAAAGACTAAGAACAACACATGCTGGCGATGATGCGGAGAAAGGAGAACCCTCCTACACTGCTGGTGGGAATATAAGCTAGTTCAACCATTGTGGAAAGGAGTATGGAGGTTCCTCAGAAAACTAAAAATAGAAATACCATTTGACCTGGGAATTCCACTCCTTGGAATTTACCCAAAGAATACAACTTCTCAGATTCAAAAAGACATATGCACCCCTATGTTTATCGCAGCACTTTTTACAACAGCCAAGATATGGAAGCAACCTATGTGTCCATCATTAGATGAATGGATAAAGAAGATGTGGTACATATACACAATGGAATACTATTCGGCAGTAAGAAAGAAACAGATTCTACCATTTGCAACCACATGGATGGAGCTGGAGGACATTATGCTCAGTGAAATAAGACAGGTGGAGAAAGACAAATGCCAAATGATTTCCCTCATTTGTGGAGTATAACAATGAAGCAAAACTGAAGGAACAAGATAGCAGCAGACTCGGAGACTCCAAGAATGAGCTAGTGGTTATCAAAGGGGAAGGGTGTGGGAGGGCGGGTGGGGAAGGAGGGAGAAGCAGATTGAGGGGTATTATGTTTAGTACATGGTGTGGGGGATCACGCGGAAAACAGAGAAGGCACAGAGTGGATCTATGTCATCTTACTACCCTGATGGACAGTGACTGCATTGGGGTATGGGTGGGGACTTGATAATATGGGTAAATGTAGTAACCACATTGCTTTTCATGTGAATCCTTCATAAGAGTGTATATCAATCATACCTTAATAAAACTAAGTAAAAAAAAAAATGGGCAGAGAATAAGAAAAGACACTTCTCCAAAGAAGAAATTCAGATGGACAACAGGCACATGAAAAAATGCTTCACATCGCTAATCATCAGAGAAATGCAAATTAAAACCACAATGAGATATCATGTCACACCAGTTAGGATGGCCACCATCCAAAAGACAAACAACAACACATGCTGGAGAGGATGTAGAGAAAGGGGAACCCTCCTACACTGCTGGTGGGAATGTAAATTAGTTCAACCACTGTGGAAAGCAGTATGGAAGTTCATCAAAAATCTAAAAATAGAAATACCATTTGACCCAGGAATTCCACTCTTAGGAACTTATCCTAGGAAAACAGGATCACAGATTCAAAATGACATATGCACCCCTATGTTTATCGCAGCACTATTTACAATAGCCAAGATATGGAAGCACCCTAAGTGTCCATCAGTAGATGAATGGATAAAGAAGATGTGGTACATATATACAATGGAATATTAGTCAGCCATAAGAAGAAAACATATCCTACAATTTGCAACAACATGGATGGAGCTAGAGGGTATTATGCTCAGTGAAATAAGCCAGGCAGAGAAAGACAAGTATCAAATGATTTCATTCATCTGTGGAGTATAAGAACAAAGGAAAAACTGGAGGGACAAAACAGCAGCAGACTCACAGAGCCCAAGAATGGACTAACAGTTACCAAAGGGAAAGGGACTGGGGAGGATGGGTAGGAAGGGAGGGATAAGGGGGAAAAGGGGCATTACGATTAGCACACATCACATAATGTAGGGGGTTTGTGGGGGGGGCACGGGGAAGGCAGTATAGCACAGACAAGTAGTGATTCTATAGCATCTTACTATGCTGATAGACAGTGACTCTAATGGCGTATGTAGTGGGGACTTGATAATAGGGGGAAATCTAGTAACCACCATATTGCTCATGTAAGTGTAGATTAATGAAACCAAATTAATTAATTAATTAATTAATTAAAAATAAAAAAAGAAAAAATGGTCCTTTATGATCCAGGAAGCAGAGCCTCACCAGACACCAAATCTGCTGGTGCCTTGATCTTGGGCTGCCCAGCCTCCAGAACTGTGAGCATTAAATTCTTGTTGTTTATAAGCCATGAAGTCTACGGTATTTTTGTTATAGCAGCCCAAATGGATATGATGCACTCCAAACTGGAACCAACCCAAATGCCCACCCCTTCAGCTGGTGAAGGGATAAAGAAAGTGTTCTAAGCTCTTGTAAGACACGAAGTACCATTCACAGTGTGAGCAATGGGCCACTGACACACACAACACAGGTGAATCTCCAAAGAACAAATGAATGAAAGAGGCCACATAACAAGGTTTCATACTACATGATTCTACTTATATGACATTATAGAAAAGGCAAAACCATAGGAAGTAAGATCAGATCAGTAGTTTCTATGGGCTGGGCTGGAGAAACTGACTCCAGAGAGGCATGAGGAACTTTATGGAGGTGATGGGAGTATGTTATACCTCTATTGTGGTTGGGGTTATGTGAGTGTATAAGTTTATATCAAAATTCATAGAACTGTGCATCTAAAAGATATTTTAGAACTTGTATCTCAAAATACTCCATCAACCATCCTTGACACATGAACCACTGAAGAAATGTCTCAGTACCAGAAATGATAACACTTCTCTTAAGTACTGGGGTTGTTTCTGTCTTTTGGAGACTGCAAATCATATAACTGATTATAGTTACCTCTTTGCTTGAGCTGTGAAATTTGGAAGCTGGGTGTCTGACATGTATTTTGGGTATTAATTTTACCCTTGACATCATCTTACTTCTCCTGTTCATTTGGCCTTTAGGCCCTATTTCTTCCCAACAAATTGTTTTATCTTAGTGTGGTCTATGTACTTTTTCAGAGACTAGGTGCTTTTTTTTTTAATAAGGTAGAGCATTTATCACCAAATAAGTAAACATATATCATGGAATGTCTTATGAATTACAGAAGTGTCTCCTCCTGACACAACATCAATAAAAGTGTATGCCATAAAATCCTAATTCATTAAACACTCTACCATGAAATAACTAACATGTTTTATTCATTTCTGGATGCTTCCCTTCATGAGAAATAAGAATCAAACATAGCACTATTGGGAAAAAGTAAATAGGATAGTATGTAAGGAACAGAGGACTAGGAATGTCTATCTAGGAGAAAAGTCAGAGCAAAGATAAAAGATGCCTTCAAATATTGAATAGGTCATCAGGTGGAAGAGAGGTGAATTAATTCTGACTTTTCCTACTGCATTGAGAGTACGCTCAGTGGGTGCAGGCTATAACAGGACCGGTTGGGCTTAATATAAGGAATATATTCCTAACAAAGCATAGCACAGATGCAATGTATTGTCTGAGGAAAGAGAGTCTCTGGCAGTGGATACAACCAAACTTAGGGTGGATAATACCTTGGCTGGGGTCTCATAAAAATACTCATTTACATAAATGATTGTTCTCTTCTAATCCCAAGACATATAACAGTTACTGAATTCTATGAGAAAACAGTACCCTTTATATGGGAAACGAACTTACTGTGATTAAGCAAACACCATTATTTTCTTACTTACCAGTTGGTCTTATTATATTAAGCTGTATCATAATCTGAATGGTAGAACAAGTGCAAAGGTTGTAGCAAGCAGACATTTTTACAACTATTCTATTTTAGTGTCAGGCTCTTAACAATGAAACACAAATTGTAGCTAGAGTTTTAGGGACTCTATTTGCAAACTACTCCCTTTTCTTGCACAGCCAGCTGCCCTTTTTGGCCCTCTGGAAATGGGCAGCAATACAGCACTATGAATGAAAGAGTTATTTCCCACTTTTTCCTTGTGCTTTAACACTTAGGCAATAAAGCTCAGGACATTTTCAATAAAAAGCAAAAAGAAGGGCTCTTTATTCACAGCAGAGCACAAGTTGGGCTCATCCGGCATTTTCCCGTTTGACAAAGCCCAATCTTTGCCCAGCAGCCAGACCTACAATTTAAAACTCACTCTCATCAGCATGAGGGACCTGAAGGTGACTGGTTCTGCAAACCTGAGAGTCAACTTCAGGCTGGCATGAATGCCTAGGTCCCAGGGCTGTGTTGGGTTCGCCCAGCATTCCCAACCGATGCAAGTAATTGGTGAGAAGCACCCAGAGGCATTTTAGGCCTAATAAGCAAACTAGAAACTGAGCAAAGGAACAAGGAAAAGCAACACTTTAGCATGACTGGGGATTACAGGCCCACAGCTACAAAACAAGACTGGTAAATGTAGTAACAGTGAGCATGTTTACTGGAAGGTACAGAAAAACAGATGCCAAAAAATTAAGGTCCTGAAGAGATATTTTCCCAAGAGAACATACAAATGGCCAACAGAAGTATGAAAAGGTGCTTAACATCATTCATTATCAGGGTAATGCAATCAAAACCACACTGAGATACCACATCACACCTGTTAGATAGTTATTATCAAAAAGACAAGAGATAGCAAGTGTTGGCAAGGATGTGGCAAAGAGGGAGCCCCTGTGCACTGCTGGTGGGAAGGTAAATTGGTGCAGCCACTATGGAAAACAGTATAGAAGCTCCTCAAAACGTTAAAAATAGAAATACTGACTAAAATGGAAATCCCACTTCAGAGTACATTTCTGAAGGAAATGAAATCACTATCTCAAAGAGATATCTGCACCCCCATGTTCACTGAAGCATTTTTTGTGATCACCAAAAGTGGCAACACTCCAAGTGTCTGTTAATGATGTATGGCTAAAGAAAATTGTGATACATTTTGGAATATTTTTTCAGTCATAAAAAGAAGGAAATCCTACCATTTGTGACTACATGGATGAACCTGGATGGCATTACACAAAAAGAAATAAGTTAGATAGAGAAAGACAAATACTGTATGATCTCATTTATATGTGGAATCTAAAAAAGCTGAACTCATAGAAACAGTAGATTGGCTGGAGGTGGTGGAAGTGGGGAGATTTTGGTCAAAGGGTACAAACTTCCAGTGATAAGATGAGTAAGTTCTGGGGCTCTAAGTACAGTTTGGTGACTACATTTAATAATACTGTTTATATACTTGGAAGTTACTAAGAGAGTAGATCTTAAATGTTATTACAACAATATAAAAAAACAGTCACCATGCGATGGAGATATTATCTTATTGTGGCAATCATTTTGCAACACATATGTAGATCAGATAACCAGGTTGCACACCTTAAACTTACACAACGTTATATGTCAATTATAACTCAATAAAGCTGTGGGGAAGAAGTGGCCAAAACAGAGAGACCACTGATAATGTCAGAAAGTACCTAGGCACCTCACCAACTATTAACATGCTCCCCAAACTTCAAGGAAAGTCCTCCATAGCAAAGAAATTTTATGTCAGCAATTTCTTTAACCTTAAGTTAGAAAGTTTCATCACAGTATTAGTATTTTAGAGGGAAAATGAGAACTCAAAACAATATCTATTGAGAACCTACTATGTGCGAACTATACCAAACTATATATTTTATGTACATTTTGCCTTTGATCCTCACAACAACCATAAGAAGCAGTGTCATATTATTATCCCCATTTATAGGTGTAGAGACAGAGATTCTTGTTTAAGTCATCTGTCCAAATTAATCCAAGTAAAAATTGCATATAGATTTAATACCCATAAATGAATCCAACAAATGGACACATAATGGCCTCCAGACACCTGGACTGTGATATACTGAAATTTTCATATCCCTCTGAAACATTCAGCCTTGCAGAGGTACACAGGCCCAAAGCTTAACAATGGCATTCAGCTAGCCCTGAACTTTCCACAGGATGTTTCAGCGGGTGTTGGCATTTAGTTTCATGCTTGGGGAAAAGAAACTTAGTGGGTGTCTGACTTCAGAGTTGCCTGTCTAAAAGGCACCAAGTTACATGGCCTTTCTGGGGTATCATTACACAGAAGTCTGATCCATTTTTTAAAAAGTTGTAGTTTACATCTGAAAGGAAAACATTTTTACCTTCTCTTCTATTTCTGTCTGCTAGGAGAGTTCAGGCACCTCCAGACACGCAGAAAAAATAGACAAAGTGTGATAATTTGGCCAAAGTGGTGTCCACTCTTCTGTTAGTATTTTGTCACAAGTCATAAATGATGTCAGACAAAACTGTGAGATGAGACTTAGAAGGTGCGCAGGGAGGGAGCAATCGATTTCCAACTTAGGGAATTTCATGATTTTAATGAGCCGCTTTCTGTTGATTACTGCACAGCTTCTGGCTTTGAGCTTCATTGGCACTTGTGTTTGCCAGTATGAAAGAAGTGTTTTAATTCCCCTGGTTTGATTTCTACGAAGCAACTGAGCTCCTGTCTCAGCTGCCATCAGGAGAGGCTGGTTTGGAGATCTACAAAGCATGTGGCCAGAGTGTGATCTCTTCTTTGTTCCCCAGACTTTGCACCTCAGAACAGTTCATGAAAAGACATCTGATGCTAGTTTGCGAAAAGACAGATGGCAATGTTTGCCAGCAATGAGCCCCAGGAGACACCCAGCAGGTCAGGACCCTGCTTATCCTTTGAACCTCTCACACCATCCCCACGGGGCAGGGGTTCTTTGGCTTCTCAAGATGATGTATGCATTCTAGTTCTGGTCTCATTGACCCCTCATTGTATTGAGAACAAGGAGGTGCTCAAAACATTTTTTAATAAATAAGCCTATGCTACTTAACACAAGATTTCCTGAAAACTGAATTCTGCTTCAGGTGTTCTCTGTTCACAGTGTTTGTACCAGAGAAGGAATGTACAAGCCGTAGATGTGGATCTGCGAGATGATATACAGCAGGCTCACTGTTTTACGGGCCCCAACAGGCATCTTCTCTTCACTCAAGATAGAGGCTTTTATAATAAAAAATGCATTTGTAAACTGTAAACACTCGTTAAAGAATTTTGGACTTGGCAGACTTAGAATTTATGATCATTTGAAGTGTGTAGGGCCTAAATCTTCCTCTTCATTATCATTGAAAAAGAGATGCCCGGGAAAACAAATTGGGTAAATAATATTACAGGGTTATATTTAAGTAATTTAAGAAAAAAGAAAACTGCTGGGGACTTTGGCAGTTTAATTAAGGGTATAAAAGGATGCTAATTATCAATGTGTCTTAGAGCTTCCATTTAAACACACTTTTTTAAAGTAGCAGTTTTTTCCAATTACCTTACTTATCCAAAAATGTAGGGAAATACTATGATAAAACCCCAGTTCTTGAAAATGCCTAAGCAATGAGATATCTCTAATTCATGCTGGCCTTCCCTATGTACTTTGAATTGATGCAGTTCAGCTGAATAGGCAGTAAAAACATAATCATCTTTATTAATTTGCAACATCCTTGCAGTGAAGGCAGAGCCACCATGCCGCTCGCCCATCTCCCAGGAAGGAAATGGCCCGTTCTCCCCCACTTCGGGGCACTTGTCCCACTCATCTCTTGAGATGTTTTCTTCTGCTCCTATGCTAGGATTGCTCCCTCCCTAAAGACTCTAGGACAAAATTTGGTGGACAGAACACTGACCCCGGTGAAATGCTGTGACCTGGATGAATTGGCAAGAATGCATGAGCAGATACTGGCAGGGCACAAGCCATCAGCAGAGACAGCTGTGACTGGGAAAACTAGGAGCAGGGACTCTTTCCCCAGCCCAGCTGCCAGGTGCAAGGAACCTTCCCAGGACCAGGGCAAGAGGAGCAGGTCACAACCTGGTCCCAGCTCTGCTAGTGCCTCTGGCTCCTGGCTGGACTGAGGGCAGTTCTGCTCAGATGAGCAGTTAGGTTGGAAGCCAGCACAGACTCGCTCTAAGCAGCAATTCTGGGAGTTGGGACAAAGGCTCCTGAGCTATGGTGCCCTCTGTTCTCATTACCCTTCTGTCTGGGGGAGAAGTTCCTGTCCTCCAGTTAGGAGCCCACAGCAGGGCTTCACATCAGCTGGGCCTTCCACCAAATCCAATTAGTTGCTGGCTCAATTTCCTCTCTTTGTAAACATATAGATGTTTGTCTTTGGGCAGACCCACCCCAAACGAGCAGACCTAGAGAGAGATGCTGCCACAGATACACCATCTAGGAGGGAATTTGAGCCATGTTCTAGTCTCTTTCCCTCCTGTGCCACTGATACTGGCTCCTCTCATCAGTGGCATCTATGTTCCATCATTAAAAAGAATGAAATTTAAACACTAACTCAGAAAGATGTTTACATCTCCACATTCATTGCAGCACTATTTATAATAGCCAAGACCTGAAAACACTCTGTCTGTCAATGGATGAATGAAGAAAATGTGATATTGAAATAATTTTTGAAATAATTTTTTTGAAAATATTTTTCAGTCATAAAAAGAAGGAAATTTGCCATTTGAAACAATGTGAGTAAACTGAAGGGAAGTAAGTTTAAGAAAGACAAATAGCCATATGATATCACTTATATATGGAATCTAAAAGCAAACATAAAACCCCCGAAATATATATATTGGTGGTGCCAGAGGCAGTGGGTGTGGGGTGAGCAAAATAGGTGAAGGTGGTCAAAAGGTGGAAAGTTGAAGTCATAAGATAAATAAATCCTGGGGATATAAATTACAGCAGAGTGATTATAGTTAATACTATATTGCACATTTGAAAGTTGCTGAGAAAATAGTTCTCATGACAAGAAAAAAAATTTGTAACTGTGTGGTAAAGGATGTTAACTAGACTTACTGTGGTGATCATTTTACAATATATACAAATATCAAATCATTATGTTGTACACCTGAAACAAATTTAATGCTGTCAGTTATACCTCAATAAAAAAATACACACACACACACACACACACACAAAGAGAACGAATTTCAGTGTCCGAATGAATATCTGTTTTGCCTCTCTTATCCAGCACCTACTATTCATCTTCCTGACATGATGCATCCCCAGCATCTCTCATGTGTTTCACGGGAAACGCCTGTGCTCCTGAAGGTTCTGGGCCCCGTAGGCACTCACTTTGGCTCCTCCTGCTCCTTCATCTTCTCTTCATGATACCAGTTCCAGTATGAAACACAGTATTATCAATATATTAAAGTGTTTCTATCTGAGATCTCAAGTACACTCTAACTATGCCAGATGTTGGGCCCCATGAGGGGCAATTCCTAATTATGAACAACTGTTTTAGAGGATTCCCAAGAATCCTGGGTTAACCATTGAATTTGGACAATGATCTCAGTCAAGACCAAAAAAGGCACCATAAGATAAAGTGATGTGACACATATGAGATAAAGACCAGGCTGCCCATCCAGCCATCACCTGGTGATGATGAAAAGGTCATGGACACCATAGTGCCCTTGAGCAGGGCTGACCAAGGAACCAGAGGGGAAGGCAAATGTGGCATCCTAGGCAGGCCTTCCTTCAGACAGGTGAGTGATGGAGATGGGCTGGGGCCACATGCTGCCCAGGTTGAGCTCTGCTCTTTCTCTCAGAGCTACCCCTCCCCAAATGCAGAACTATCAGGGGACTTTGTCCTCGAGCAACAGATGCTTCTACAGATTCTTGCATGGAAACCAGGAAAAGTGGGCTAGGTAGGGCAAGAGTTGAGGTGTCCCAGAGGTGGAGGTGAACTAGGTTCTGCTTTGGACATTTATCCTATTTGAAAACATGAGCACTTGATGAAGACTTACAGCCAGGGAGAGGTTATGGCCTCATCCCACGAGATCTTACAATTGGAGGGGCTGGTAAATGACACTAAACCTGACAAGCCTTTCTTATGAGTGATGGACACAGAGGTTTATCTGGTACATATATGTGCCACAGTGTTTACAAAACATCAGTGCAAAGGAAACAAAATTATCTGTCTTTGTGTCTTATTAGTCCTGAATCAAAGCAAAGCAGACTAATACAGATATTAGCTGCTACCAGAGGTATGTGCTAAAATTAAGCAAAGTATGGGCTCAGGATCTAAATTCCTTCCTTATGTCTGGAAACTTCCCCATCAGAAGTGTTTTGGCAGGAATCTGATCCTGCTTCTCATAATAAATCTTCAGAAAGGCTCATACATCCAGATGCATTCATCCAGGATCTTGAATCTTAAGCCACTCTTGCAAAAAATTAGGGACTCTGGACTCTAGATAATTCTTTATGGAGCTGGCAGAGGAGCAGCAGAGGGCTGAGCAGCAGAGGTTGTGGGGTCCTATAGGACCTGGTCTTGACAAGCCTTTGCCTGATCCCACTGCTTATCCTCCCCCTGCACACAAGAAGAGTCTAAATTCTCCCTGCATTTATTGTTGTTTATGCTAAGAGCCACAGGCAACACTAAAGACCCACCCTCATTTATATGACTATCTTGGTTTGGCTATAACAGTATTGTTAAAATGTGTTATGCACTAATGAAACTGCACAGAAGACTTTATTGTCCTACTACCCACTGACATAATTCTCCCTGATTCTCTCACGTATTTTTATGGCTTTGCTCGGGATGTCATCTTCTCAAAGATGTTTCTAAAGAGAACAGCGTTTGAAGATGCAATGTCTCCCTCCAAAGGGCAACTTGGACTATGGTCAGTATGGTGAAGATGGTGTGCCTCTCTAGGACAAAGGCAGGTAAGCTTACTGCCTATTATAGAATATTCAGGTTCTGTAAGCTCATGGGTCCTCTCTCATAACTTATGCAAGTGACACCGAGCCCTCCTAGCAGCTCCTCGTGGGAACTGCACCTCAGAGAACTAGCTAAAAATAATGATGCTCTGGCTGCGGCTGTTGCTGTCAGCATCAGTCCTTGTCTCAGACCAGGAGTCTCAGACGTTCTGCCAGCATCTGTGAAACTACGTCAGGCTCCCTTGCGAGTAGTGTAAATTCTCAGACCCATCATGGCTCTTGACACTACATTATATCCCAGCACAGTGCTCCTGATAGGGACATAGAAATGAAGTGGTTCTCACCCTCAGAAAAATCAAAACCTAGCAAGAGGGCACCCGTCGACTTGGTACTAGAAGGCATGCTTTGAGCACCATTCCCCAGCCCACTCCAATATAAATAAAGAAAAGGGAAGACATGGTCCCATCAAAAAGCAAAGAAATCATTCCTATGGGCCCCAAACTGAACCAACATGTGAGGCAAAAATTGTGCAGATCCTGAGGACTTGCTGGCTTCAGGTATAGATAGAGGTAGTGAGAGTTCCTCTCCTGCTGGGAAAAGGGGATAAAATCGCCTCATATGGAATGAGGAACCTGTACTGGCCTCACTGTGGAGACCAGGCACTGAGAGCAGGCTCTCCTCCTCAGGAAGGCAGGCCACAGGGTCCCAACGGCCCCTGAGGCTGGTACAGAGAAAATCCTAGGGAGGCCTGCAGAAACAAACAGACCTCACACCTAACAGAGAGAGAAGAAGAGAGGAGGTAGATTAAATTTAGCTATTTAAAGACAAAGGCTATCTGGTATTTTTAAAAATTCAGCTTTATGCGGTTTACAAAGACAAACACAAGAAAAGGAATATACAGAAATACAGAAAAATAAATAGAACGGAACCATGTTAAAGAGCAGACATTAATAAATTATAATCTAAGAAGTAATAATAAACCAAACCAAAAGATATTAGTTTGAAAAGATTAATTCAGTAGGAAATAAAGTATAAAGAAAGTAAAGAAAATAAAATCTCTAGCTAATCTCCTCAATTTTTTTCTATAAATTAATAACTATAAACAATTAATCAAAGGAACAATCTCTTGCAAAGAGGTCAAGAAAAATGACCTGGCTACCTAGTCGGCAAAGTTAGTGGATTCAGTTGTAACACTGTAAGTCAGACAGGCCTCGTAGAAAGAGCCAGATCTTTGGAGGGTGCAGGGCAGAGTAAGAGAGAAGAGGCAGAAGTGTAGCTGTATAAATGAAGAAGCTGAAAACTTAGTAGAAACCCCACAAGTAGAATTAACTGCCTGGTTGAGGCTGCAAGGCATGTAAGCCTCTCTGTTGCCCTTGCATGGGGACTCACGCACCCCATGAAAACAGTGATTTGAAGAGAGATATAGTGAGACCCTCTTAAGAATCCCAATAACAAAAGTAGCAAGAATGATGTTATAAGGGGGAATAACTTGAGTTACGTATAGAAGGGTTAACTTGCCCCCAAGAACTCAGAAGAGTGTTTGGGTAATGCTGATGGGTCCCAGCACCAACTGATGCTGGCTAAGCCCATGTAAGAAATAAACCATGGGGTTGCAGATGCTCCAGTTACACACCACACTATCTGTTTCACTCATTTCATCTAGATTCTTCTACTAGGGAAAGACAGAAGTTCCCCCTTCTGTGGATGTGGTGATTTGGCTTGAGTTTGTAGCAATCTAGGCTTGCTTAAATTATTCTTTCTCCCTTTCTATTGCTCACGAACACTGAGTCACCCAGAGGCAGAGTAGAACAATGAGTCAAACAAATCGATAAGAAAAAGATGTACCACCATCTGAAAACTTGGTAAACCACAGGAACAGACAAATCACAGGAGAAAAAATCCAAATGGCCAATGCACGCGGGAAATAGTCACACTTTCCAGTATGAAGGGCAGAACAAACTAGAGAACCTATGAAAGACCATTTCACGTTCTGCATCTTGGCAGAGATTAAGTTACCAAGGATACAGGTAAGTGGGAGCTTGAATAAAATATCAGTGGGATTGTAAATTGAAACAAACCCTAAAGGAAACAATTGGCAAGCCTGAATGGAGCCAAAGATGTGCATCCCATAAGCCAGCAACTCCACTTCCAGGTATAAACCCTAGAGAAATGTATACACAGTTACTTAAGATTTTAAAAGCAGCACTACCTGTAATAACAACTTGGAGAAAACCTGAATGACCTGTGGTATGAAGTTGAACTATCTGTGATGGTACCATGTACTAGTTTGCAGCATTTAAAATAATCTAGATCCACACACATCAACATGGATATTTTTTAAAAAGTATCTTGAATAAGAATAAAAACCCAGTTAATTACACCATTTAGATGAAATTTTAAGATGAGACCTTGCTGTAGACACACAGCATGTGGGCATCTGGCTGAGAGGAGACAAAAGTCTTGATCATAAGGTTGTGTTCTTGGGGTTTGCAGGCACCACCTCCACTTGAAAATTTTTATGAAAAGGTGTAAAACAAATTATTGTTCACAGAACAAACATATAGAGTGAAAATATAAAACTATGTTTAGAAAAGCTATACACCAATTTGAGAGTAATAGGAGAAAAGGAGGAATATGAGAGCAGGCCCATAATATTTAATTTCTTAAGACATTCCAAAGCAAATAATGTATCACATTACCATTTGGTCACTGTGGCTGCTTTGTTATTTAACACCGTGTTTGTTATATTTGCTATGGACTTTTCTGCATGAGTGAAGTATTGTCTTGTGAACAAAAAGTCACAGGCCTACCAGGGATTTTACCTTGGGGCAGAGTGACATGACTGTGACCGGATGTGTTTTAAGGGGCAACAGAGGACACAGTAAAGCTGTGCTTTGATGGTATCACAAGTGGTGCTTATTCAGCATCCTGGTACCCCAAGAAAGTACTGGCTTCGGGCCGGCAGCCCGCTGCTGGGACATAAGCTGACACAGGATGGCGTAAGGACAGGGGAACAGGGCCCCAGGGCCAGGGCAGGGGGTCTGTTGCCTCAGTGAGACTGTATCAGGGTGAGGGCACTAGGGCTTCCCCAGGTTTAGGAGGATGCAGGAAGGCAGGGGCTGTCTGGGCAAAGGTGAGAGCCAGTGGGAGGGTGTGGAGGGGCGAGAAGTGGGCCATTCTGCAGGCTTGTGAGCATGCTGTGGGGACCGTGGGCTGAAGAGGGAAGCAGGGCAGATGGGAACAGGTTTTGGAATTCGGACTCCGTCCTGAGGGAGTAGTGGAGTCTTTGAAAGATTTTAAGCAGAGGCATGACCTTGAAGGATCATTCTGTTCCCTGTCTTGCCTTTAGGCAGATAAACGTCTAAACCTTTCCAGATGGCGGGCTTGTCTCTTTCTCAGTGTCTCCAAGGACAGAGACTCTGCAGTCTCCATCCTTCATCTCTCCCAGCGTTGGGCGAATATAGGTGGGAGTGGAGAGGGTGATTGCTGTAGGGCGAGACAGATGTGGAGGGAATCAGCGCCAGCTCCGGGGTCCCACAGTCATAGGGACAGGGAGGAGGGGTGGCAGGCTCGAGGCAGCTCGTGGAGGCTGCACCAGGCCGCTTGAGCCTAGTGCGCCCGCAGAGGGAGGGTCTAAGGGCTGTGAGGGTGACGGCTGTGCCCTCATTGCACCACTGTCACCGCCACCCCCAGCAAACACTGACACTGTGCTCTGTGTCAGGAAGTGCCCAAAGGGTGTTACACAGCTCAGTTAACCCTATGAGGTAGAATAGCACTGTCCCCGCTTTAGAGATGAGGGAAATGAAGCAGAGAGGAGGAGAAGGAGGCAGACTCTGGTCCCATGGCTCAAAAGAGGCAGGTCTGTACTCACTACAGCCCATGACCCTAACCTTCATACTTAGTGCCTCTCCAAAGGCACATGGACGTGTCCTGTCAGGCAGAGAAAAGGTGGCAGAGGAGTGTCTTGGGAAGGATACTCAGCATCCCCGGCCCATAGTTCATGTGGAATGTGTCTCTAAATATGAAGCAAACCCTGCTATGAGAATGCAGTCCAAGCCCAGCCCAGGATCTGGGTTATGAGAGCAGAGCTGGTTGACAAGAAGTTCCACTTGATGCTTACCATTTCTGCAGAGCATGGAGAACAGGAGGGAGGGATCTGAACAGACAGTGAGAGGGACAGTGTGCTGTGTACCTTGGCTGCTGTGTCCCATTTCATCGTCACATCAGCCCTGGCACATGGATATTCCCATTGTAGCTGAGGAAGCCGAGGCTCCAAGGGTTACAGTAATGGGCTTACCATCACACAGCAAGCAAGAGGCAGAGCTGGGAGTAAAGCTATTTGTATTGAAAGCCCTGTTCTTTTTCCTATTACTGCACATGTCTCACTGGGAATTTCCCAAGTATCCACCAGCTGGATATGAGTGCTGGCCCAGAGTCAACTAGATTTCCTTGCTAATTTCCCCAAAGAATACATACAGAAATAAATAAAAAGGAAAGACAGTCAGTGACAACTGTGAAATGAGGATGAGAGATGACCACAGGTCACAATCTGTGAGGAACTTCCACTACTGGCCATGTTCCTGGGCATGGTGGCAGAGTGAAGTTGCCAACAATACCCTCTGAGCCACAGGAGGAAAAACACAGGCCCAAAGAAGCTGGGGAAGCAGGCTAAATAGCCTCTTGCTCTATGACAAATCACAGGATGCTGGGAAAATGTGGATTAGACAGAAGATGTTAATACAGTACTTCTGAACAGATAACAAAGAACAAGGGAAAATAAACATTACCCTGATTAGAGGGTAAAACACTCTCTCAAAAAAATAGCTGTTCCCTAAAAATGATGATACTTTAAAATAGTTTTAGAGTGTTCAAAACATCCAAGGCGATTTGGTTACAACAGAACAGAAATAGGAAGTGACAGAAGGAGAAAAATGCTGAAATAAGGTAAGAAACATAAAAGGAATTGAATAGGAGGAAAGAGAATGTAAAGAAACTCAAAAGCCAAGAGCAAAATTAAAATTACACTGAAGGTCATGGGTCACTCATATCCATTTCCAATAATGGATTCTGCCTGCCATTTTACTACAGGAAGTTTGTGGGGGCACCATTTATAGCAAAGCCTGCCTCCTATCTTCCTTTCTTAGAGAAACCTGACTTCGTTTGGGAACAGTGAGTCAAGCACCTATCGTGGATCATAGCAGATCTAGGCAACATGAGCTATCACAGTCCTCTCTGCCTGGTACCCATCTTCTCAGCCTCCCTTGCAGCTAAGAGTAGACATGTGATTCTGTTTTGGCCAATGAAATTAAAGGGAAAACCTGCTAAGAGTCTGGTGAAAAAGTTTTCCTTTTACTCATAAGAAAGAGAACCATTATCACAAAAAAAGGCCTTTTGCTGCCATGTCTACCCCATTTCAAGTATGGTTCCAGTGTCTGAACTAAAGTCGGAGCTGCAATCTTACAGCCAGAAGGCAACATGGATGAAGATGAGCTTTCAATATGCTGAAGATGGAAGACAGAGACGCAGGGCACTGTCACCCAGCCTCTGCTTTCATCCTGAGAGCTGACTCCAGACTTACTGTTAAGGTAAATCTACGCCTTTACTATTTAATCCATAGTTATATTTTCTTTTATTTATAACTGACAGCTTTGAGGATATAGATACTAATAGGGAAAACACAAAAACAGATTCCACCATCATCACTGCATCATTTGAGAAACAGTAGGCTAAAAATTAAACAAGTTTGTTAAATGAAGGTTATATCCAAGTTTTTATTAAGCTGATGTACTTTATAGATCTCCAAGAGATGAACCGCATGAAATAAAAAGGATTTCTACAATTTATTTTCACAAGGAACTTGAGTTTTCTTTAGTAGGATTCTATGAAAAATGGTTCTGAGATAGTGGGGTTAACATTTTGTGACTGAAGAACTCTATATTTAACCCTACTTTTGTTTCATGAGCAAAGTTAACAGAAGAATATTCTCAAATATGTAAAGGGCTTGGAAAATATATCTCTGATCCTCACTATGAAAAATTACAAAAAAAAATTTTCCAACCAAATGACAGATGAAATATAATTAACAATTCAAATATAAGAAATTTAGTGTATACAGGAATAACAAGTGTAAATAAAAATTTTCTAGGAACAAGTAAAATTAACTGTTCTAAATGTGAATACAAAGCTAAACACAAAGGCCAAAAATATTCTGAAAGAAGAATATTAAATGATTAAAAAGAGCTATTAATTATAATGGGGCTTCGACCACATGGTATAGACCCATTTCTCCCTGCTTCCCTTCTAAGTAACTAGTATCCATGTGAATAATGTAAAGGATAGCCAAAGAAGAACTCCCTAAGGCGCCAAGAGGATGGTGAATCAGTTCAAGACCCAGCACTGGAGGAATAACAGAGGCACGACATCTCATATCCCCCCACCCAACAGAAGTGGGCAATCCACTTCCTTCATTTTCTGTCCCTCAACCTAGCAGCAGAAGACAGCCTGGGTGAGCACATTTCTTCTCAGACTGAATAGGTGTCCCTCAGACAACACCAGGAAAGCTCACAATGGGCAATGGGGATTGAAGGGCCCCCACCAGTAAGATGGCGAACTTCCATCTTCTCTTCTGGGTCCTCAGTTCCCGACGGCGCCACCTGAAGCCCAATCACCTCTCTCCCCACTCCCACTACCAGCACCCAGCCAATAGCCACCAGCCCCGTAGAAGTAACACCACAATCACCTCATGCCCCTTCCTATATAACCCAGCACCTTTCCCCAATAAAGCGGAATTCTCCGGTGAATTGCTGCTGTGTGTTGCTCCCTTCCTTTCATTGGTGCCGAAACCTGGGAGACGGGACAGCCCAACTGGGCCCTGTCTTCCCCCCGACACCAGCAGCAGCTTGCCCTCGTCCTCTTTTTCCAGCACTGGCTCCTCACACTCACCACTCCTCTTTGGCCTTTAGGTAAGTTTTCCCCTGGAGTGGGCCACTCTTCCCTGAGCTATCGCAGCGCCATTGACCATGATCGTCCAGCAAGGCCCTGATGCTCGGGGACGAGGAGGGAGCTCTCCCCGCCTCAGGCCTTCACGGCTGCGGCGGACCCTCAGGCCCCTCCTCCAACAGCCATACACGAGGTGACTCCTTTGCGGATGAGAACGATCCCTTTCTCCCGACCTCCTCTTTCCATTCCTTCCGCTGAAAACTCCTAGTACTAGGTACCTCGGACTCCGGCACTCTGCCTTCTTAGAGAAGTCTGGGTGACGACCCACACTTCCTAAGAAACCGACTCGTATACGAGTTTCTGCAGACCCCCAAGGGTCACCGGGGACACCCTTTGTCTCCTTGCGCTCTGCTCCCAGTCCGAGGGTCTCCGTTCGTCTTCCCCTGTTTGTCTCCTTCTCTGTCCTTTAGCCATGGGAGCCTCCTCATCCCTCCCTGAAAGTTCACCTCTTGAATGCCTGCTCAAGCATCTAGCCACCCTCTCCCTGACGCCTGATATAAAACCAAAACTTCTCCGCAAATACTGCTCCCAAGATTGGCCGACATACCCCCTAGACAATAACAACCAATGGCCCGCAGGGGGAACTCTTGATCCTAACATCACTCGCGATCCTTTAACTACTGCCAGCGCCTGAAAAAATGGAAGGAGATTCCCTATACCGAAGCTTTCTGCCTCCTCCCCCTGCCCCCCCCAAGTTCTCCTAGCCTGCAAGCCGTCTCCCCCGCAAAAGCCTCCCGTTCACTCCCTTCCCCCTCCTCTCTTACAACAGCCCTTCCCCCTTCCCCCACCACCATCTCCTCCCCCACCTCACCCCCCTGCAGTTCAAGCCTGAGCCTTTCAGCCCCCCTCTAACTAAGTTCCAAGAGCCTCCTCTGTCTTTGCCCCCATCACCTGTTTCTCCCCCACAGACTGAGCCACAACCCTTCAGTCCTTCTCAGACTCGGTCCCGAGGGCCTCCCAAAATTATCGCCCCCCCTCCGGGAAGTAGCAGGATCCGAAGGCATCGTGCGCGTTCACGTCCCTTTCTCCTTAAGAGATTTAGCCCAACTTGAGAAACGCCTAAGTTTCTTTTCCACTGATCCCACAACATATATCAGAGAGTTTCAATGGACCCTCCAGTCATACAGCCTCACACATCATGACATTTTCATGCTCCTAGCCAATACCCTCCCTCCTGAAGAGCGCAGACGAGTTTGGGACTTCACCCAAATGCACGCCACCGAAACCCACAGGACTGACCCCACCTATCCCCCTGGCCCCACCGCTGTCCCCGAACAAGACCCACACTGGGATTATAACACCGCCGTGGGTCTCCGCTCTCGAGATATTTTTGCCTCCTGCTTAATAGCAGGTCTGAAAAAGGCAGCTCGTAAAGTAGTCAATTTTCAAAAGCTCCAAGACATAATTCAAAGGAGGGAGGAGACACCCTCTGAGTTCTTAGACAGACTCACTCAAGCCCTATTACAGTATACCAGCCTGGACCCAGAAACGCCTGACGGGAGACATGTCCTTATGACATACTTCCTAGCTCAAAGCTACCCCGACATTAAAGCTAAACTCAAAAAGTTAGAACAGGGCCCCGCTACCCCACAGACTGAGATCCTAACAGTGGCCTTTAAAGTCTTCCATAACCGGGAGGAGGAGAAAGAACGCCGTAAACAAAAGGCTGATCAGGCCAATTTCCAAATGTTGGCCCAGCTGATAAAACCACAACCTGGGCGCCCCTCTACAAACAAGCCCCCCGCAGGAGCTTGTTTCAAGTGCGGAAAAGAAGGGCATTGGTCAAGGGTGTGCCCCTCCCCCAGATCTCCTACCACCCCATGCCCCAGATGCCACAAAAAGGGCCACTGGAGGTCTGATTGCCCAGCCACCCGAAGGGGAGGCTGGACGAACAACCCCCATCCTAAGCCCGCCGTAGTGGGGCTGGCAGAAGAAGATTGACGGGGCCTGGGAGCTTCTCGCCTGACCATTTCTATCACCAAACAGGAGCCCAGGGTTACTTCAATAGTAGACGGTTGCCCCATCTCCTTCCTCCTAGACACAGGAGCCACCTTCTCAGTCTTGCGGGAATACCGGGGCCCTACCACGCCTGCCATTACTCCTATAGTCGGGGTAAGAAGTAAACAGATTTTCCCATTAAACGCCCCCCCCTCCTTTTATGCACAATCCAAGACAATCCCATACCTTTCTCTCACTCCTTCCTGGTTATGCCCCAGTGTCCCATCCCCTTACTAGGACGGGACATCCTTTCTCTCCTCCATGTTTCCATAACTATATCCACTCCCACAGCCCCCAGTACTCCCTTTCCAATGGCCCTCATAGCCGACGACCCCCCTCTACCCAATGAAAGCTCCAGTTCCGCCCTCATACACCCTGTAAATCCCAGAGTTTGGGACATTACAAGCCCCTCCGTGGTTCTATGTCCTCCTGCCTCTATCAAATTATGTGACCCCTCTCAGTATATCTGTCAGGCCCAATACCCCCTAACCACTTCAGCCCTCATAGGCCTCCAACCCATCATTCAAGATCTTTTAAACAAAAATTACCTCAGACCCACTCACTCCCCGTTTAATACCCCCATATTAGCTGTTAAAAAAACCAACAGATCTTTCTGCCTCGTCCAAGACCTTCGCCTCATCAACATGGCCATCGTCCCTATCCATCCCTTAGTCCCAAATCCATACACCCTTTCATTGCTGCCCTGCCTTGGCCTCCCGAGACCCCTCCTCCCAAGATTTTTTCACCTTCACCTGGACGGTCCCATACACAAGACATTCTGAACAACTCACTTGGACAGTTTTGCCACAAAGTTTCCGAGTCCACCTTATTACAATACGTGGACGATCTTCTACTCTGCAGTCCCTCGTGGGAACAGTCTCAACTTGACACTGCCTCCCTACTTAACCTTCTAGCTTCCAGAGGTTACTGAGTATCCCCCATCAAAGCTCAAATCTCTTCCCCTTCTGTCACTTACCTCGGATTTCTTCTATCTCAACAAAGAAAGTCCATTACCTTAGACAGAAAATGGCTCCTCTCTGACCTGCTTGTTCCCAAAACCAAGACAGAAATCCTTTCCTTTCTAGGCCTGGCTGGGTATTTTAGAGCATGGATCCCTAACTTCTCCCTGTTGGCAAGACCCCTATATGACCTCAGCAAGGGCCCCCCTGAAGAACCATTATCCTCCTCACCCCGACACTCCTTCATTAAGCTCCGTGGAGCCCTTGTGGAAGCCCCAGCGCTCCATCTACCTGATTTGTCGAAGCCCTTCTCATTATACATTCATGAGAGGTCCAGTCAAGCTCTAGGAGTCCTAGGCCAATATTATAGCCCATCCTTTGCCCCAGTAGCTTATCTTTCCAAACAATTAGACCCCACAGTTCGGGGATGGGCCCCCTGCCTACGGGCATTAGCCGCTGGACAGCTCTTGCAGAAGGAAGTTCATAAACTGACATTCGGGGTGCCCCTTACCATTCTGTCCCCACATCACCTAAAGGATCTCTTAACCTACAAAAGTTTACAGATTCTCCCTCCCTCCAGACTCCTGACCTTACTGTCCTCTTTCCTCCAAAATCCCGTTCACCCCCTTTGCCATCCATACCCGAATCATGACTTTTTCCTCCTTTACCGCTCTCTTGCTTTTTCTCCTCATTCCTATTGTCTTCCCCGCCACCCCAGCCTCCTTTGTATGGCGATTCAAAGTAAGACAGACTTACACACAGCATCAAACAAAAGTTACTGCCTTCATTGCCACATCAGACTGCCCTCTGAAAGGCTGCTCTGAGCCTTTATACCTCCACTTTCCTCCCTCCACCGAAGTGTTCACTAGCAGCTACCTTTATTCTCCCTACCTCTGCTTCCTCTATGACCAAAGACAAGCCTATTGCAGGTGATGGCAAGACACCTACAGGGGATGTCCCTACTGGTCTTGCGTCATTCACTACATGAGCAACTCCCAGTACCCACAGTATTACTCCTCCAACCGTTTCATGAAATACCCCAACAGCTCATTCTCCTTATCAATCCCAGATCCCTGGGACTCTTGATGGGCCACCGGTGTCACAGCCTCAGTTTACTATAGGGGGTCCTTGATCCCCCATGGTACCCTTGATATCTCTCGAGAGTATGTTCCCTCTCACTCCCAGATCTCTCAAGTTGCATCAGATATCGGACATTCCAAAAAAGTCATTATCCAAACTCTTGACGGCATTTCTTCATCTTCTTATTCCTCCTACTCTTGGTTACAGCTTATTCAAGACACCACCATCTTTCTCAACCACACCCTCAACACCACCAATTGTTTCTTGTGCGCATCACTACAGCGCCCATTGCTGGCTGCCGTGCCCCTTAATATTTCCAACTACTCCTTCCATGCAGAAGGACAACCCCTCCGCCCCCTGGCAGACATACCCCTATGGGAACCAGAATACGCAGATAATCTCACCATCCACCACTGTGTAGGCCCAGCTCCACCCCCCTCCAGCGCACTTCACTGTCTCTCTATCTACACCCCTACCTTGGGCCCTAAGACTTTCACTCAACTGGGACAATTCTTTTGGTGTAATGGCAGTCTTTTCAACTCACTGCCTCCCAACTCCGATATACCCTGCATTCTCGTCACCCTAATCCCACAGCTTACACTTTACAGCATGGCAGAATTTCTTGAGCTCCAACCTCCCTTGCCCTCGCGCACAAAAAGGGCTGCTTTCCTTCCCATCATGGTCGGTACCTCTTTGACCACCTCAGCCATTGGGGCAGGGTTTCGGGAGGAGCCTTGGGTCACTCTCTATGGGCAATTAGAAATCTCAACGACAAACTTGAGGGAGCCCTGACATCCACTGCCGATTCCCTGGCCTCTCTCCAAAGACAGGTCACTTCACTAGCTAAGGTCACCCTTCAAAACCGGCGGGCCTTAGATCTGCTTACAGCCGAAGAGGGCAGCACCTGCATCTTCCTTCGAGAAGAGTGCTGCTATTACATCAACGAATCCGGCATTGTAGAAACTGACATTACCAAACTCACCGACCTTGCCTCCAGCCTCCACTCTGCTTCCAATTCCAACCCATTCTCTTCAATACTAACAAACCCCCTCCTTACCTGGCTCTGGCCCATTTCAGGCCCCATAATAATCATTCTTCTCGCCTGTCTCTTCTTACCCTGTATAATAAAATTCATCAAATCCCAAGTCGGAAAAAATCTCTAATCAAACTTTCAACCAGCTTTTACTCAGGAACTACCAGCTTTTAGCCATAGAAGATCCCTCACCCTCACGTGACCTCCTCACCACACGCTGAGATGGACCCCTCTCTCCCCTGGAAACTGTTCCTGGAAACAATGGCCACAGACGCCTGGCTTCTGGCACCCGTATCCTCCTGGCACCATTGGAATCAACAAGTCCTCGACCTATGGTTACAAGGAACCTTCATTGATTTCCAACCTGAAGAATTCCACATCTACTCGTCTTTACTGTGGGGAGACCTATCAACCCTTTCCCCCCAATCCTCAAGCCCTCACTCCCTTCTCCGCCCCTGTTCAGCAGGAAGCAGTCAGAGAGAAAGCAACATCCACAACCCCATAGAGGAGAAAGGGGGGAATGAAGGGCCCCCACCAGTAAGATGGCGAACTTCCATCTTCTCTTCCGGGTCCTCAGTTCCCACCGGCGCCACCTGAAGCCCAATCACCCCTTGCCCCCCTCCCAATCCCAGCACCTAGCCAATAGCCACCAGCCCCGTAGAAGTAACACCACAATCACCCCATGCCCCTTCCTATATAACCCAGCACCTTTCCCCAATAAAGCAGAATTCTCCAGTGAATTGCTGCTGTGTGTCACTCCCTTCCTTTCAGGGATCCACCAGGGGCTCCACTGAAAAAAAACAGCTAAGAGAAGTGCTCTCCCTCTGGAAGACTTGAATTCCCCTCCCATGCAGTGATACAATACGATGGCCCTAGCAAGAGGAACCTTCATTCATACAAATGGCCAAGCCCACAAAGCCCCTTTCCCCTTGGACATGAGACTCTGTAGCCCTGCCCAAAGACCGGAGGCAACAGCAAAATGGATCAGCTCATGGATCCATTGCATCAAATAGATCTCAACTAGCATGTGGCCTGGGAAGTACTTTTGTCTCCCCCAAGCAGAGAAGAATCCAACCACAAGATGTGCATGGCTCAGGAAGCCTCCCCATTCTTGCCTGAGGGTCTACTCCCCACAGGGAGAGACACCTGTCATCCTGGCCTAAGGAAATCCTTTCCACCCCTCAAGCAGCATAAGAACATGTGGGAGCCCCACAGCACCAGGTAAACGGAGCAGACCAAGATCTCACCACAAAGGCTCTGAAATGAAGCTGTCCTCATAACCACGGCTCACAAAAGTAAGCCCAGACCTGCATGCTAATCCTAAACTAGGTGGCTGCCTACAAAAATAAAATACCTAAATAGAACACAGAGCCCACTAATATGTTAGGCAAAATTTCTAGGATATAACAGAAAATCACCCATCATATCAGGAACCAACAAAATCACAATTTGAATGAGAAAAGACACTTAATGGATACCGACACTAAGGTGAATCAGATGTTGGAATTACCTGACAAGGAGTTTAAAGTAGGCATCATGAAAATAAATCACAAGTTCTCCTGAAACAAATGAAAAAATGATAAAATCTCAACAAGGAAATAGAAGTTATCAAAAAACACCAAATGGAAATCATACAAGTGAAAAATACAATTGGAGAAATAAAAAGTTGTTGGATGGTATAGTGGAGTAGAAATGACAGAGATTAGAATCAGTGAACTCAAGGATAGATCAATAGAATTTAGGCAATATGAACAATGAAACAAAAACAGACCAAAAAATAATAGTAATGGGGCCTATGAGGCAATAAAAAAGATCCAATACTCATCAAAGTCCCAGGAGAGGATGTAACAAAGTGGTGAGGAAAAACTTTTCGAAGAAGTAATGGTCAAAATGTTCCAAATTTGGTAAAAAACACAAACCTCCAAATTCAAGATGTTGTTCATATCTTAAACTGGATAAAGCCAAGTAAATCCATTCCAAGACATATCATAATTCAACAAAAATCTAAAACTCAGGAAAATCCTGGAAACCAGATAGTGAGAAATAATGCATTACCTATAGTGGAAAAACAACTCAAACGACGCAGATTGCTCAGCCAAAATCATGGAGGCAAGAAGGAAGTGGCACATTTTTCAGTTCTGAAAAAAAAGAACTGTCATCTGTGATATGTAACAGGCAACATTATCCTTTAGGAATGAGGAGAAATCAAGATGTTCTCACATGAAGAAAAGCTAAGAATTTCTCATTATCAGACTTATCCTTAAAGACTACCTAAAGGAGGTTCTTCAAACAAAAATGAAATTATAAAATAAAGAATTTTGGAGCATCAAGAAGGAAGAAGGAATAACAGTGCAGAAATATGCAAGCATACAATAAACTATCCTTTCCTCATAAGTTTTATAAATCATATTTAAAGATTGAGAGAAAAATTATAGCATCATCTGATACTCAAGGCAGTGATATTTAAAAGTGAGAAAGTAAAAGGATCTAAATGGAAGTGCTGTTTTCACACTCCACTCAAAGAGCTAAAATGTTGATACCAGTGGATTGGCTGTCACCTATGTATATCATAATACCCAGAGCAGTCCCTATGAAGACTGTACAAAGAGATAGACTGAAAAATACTGTAAATAATCAAGACTAAATTCTTAAAATGTTCACAAGAATATTTTCTCAGGAAGACAAGACAAGAAAAATAGAGGAACAAGAAGCAAAGTAACAGAAAATAAATATTAAAATGGCAGACGTACACACTTCAATAATTATATTTAAATGGTCCACAAGCCTCAGTCAAAAAACAGAGACTGACAGAGTGGATAAAAAACGCAACCCAATTTTATGCTGTTTACAAGAAAGTCACTTCAAATTCAACAACATAGGTAGGATGGAAAAAGGCATACCATGTACATGATAATTTTAAAAAGCAGAAGTAGCTATTTAAATATTCAATAAAGTAGACTTAGAGAAAAATACAAGAGGCAAAGAGGGACATTATATAATGGTAAAAGTGTCAATCACCAAAAGGATCAATAAGAGAGGACATATAATGTTAAATGCAGGCAACAAAATAAATAAATAAAGCCTCAAAATATATAAAGCAACAATGCGTAGAGCTTAAATGAGAAATAGACAAAGTCATGATTATTGCTATAGACCTCAACATCTCCCCTTACCAAATGATAAACCTGCTAGAGAGAAAATCAGCAAAGACATAAAGGATCTTAACAGTGTAATCAACAGTAGGATCCAATTGACATACATAGAACACTCCACACTACAACAGCAGAAAATGCATTTTTAAAAGTATTCGTGGAAATTTGCCAAGACAGACCATATCTGACGCTTTTAAACAAACTTCAAAACTTTAAATAATTTAAATCACACAGAGTGTGTTCTCTGACCATAATGGACTCAGTCAGAAACCAGTAACGGAAAGACGCTAGGAAAATCTCTAAACACATGGAAATTTAACAACATACTTCTAAATAATCCATGGCTCAAAAAAGACACTTAAAAGCAAATTAAAATATGGAGAATTGGATGAAATTGAAAATACAACATCAATCACTAGTCTAAGTTTCTACAGTAAGAAACTAGAAAAAGAGAAATACAAAAACCAAACCAAAAAACCCAAAGCAAGCAAAAAGAAGAAAATAATAAAGGTAATAATAAAAGCCAATGAAATTGGGAACAGGAAAACAAGGAAAATCAATGAAACAAAAAATGTAGATTCTTGGAAAAGATGAATAAAATTTGCAAACCTCTGACAAAAAAGAAGAGAGATGACACAAATCACCAATATCAGGGATGAAATATGGGAGATCACTATAAATCCTGCAGCTGTTAAAAAGATAATAAGGCAACACTGTGAACAACTTTACATTCCTAGATGCAACAACTTACAAGAATTGAACCAATTCCTCAAAGTTATGAATTACCCAAAACACAAACAGATGAAATAGATATCTGAATAGTGCTGTAAGCATGAAGGAAATTGAATTTAAAAGCTCTCGGAAAAAAGAAATCTCCAAACCTAGTTAGTTTCACTGGAGAATCCTACCAAACATTAAATAATAATTAACACAATTTTACACACTCTCTTACAAAAAATAGAAGAGATAAATACTTGCCATGTCATTTGATGAGGCCTGATACCAAAACAAGAGAGATGATAAAACTACCACCAATATCCCTCATGAACTCAGATATAAGAATCCCAATAAGATATTAGCAAACTGCATCTAAAATGTATAAAAATAATTATACACCACAACCAAGTGAGATTTATTTTAGGTATGCAAACCTGGATTAATAGTCAAAAATCACCATATCAAAAAACTAAAGAAGAAAAATCTTATAATCATATCAACTGACACAGATTATTCATGATAAAATCTTTTAGCTGGTTAGGAATATAGGGAGAATTAACTGAACTTAGAAAAAAGCAACTATAAAAATCCTATACCAAACAACATAACATGAAAGAATGAGAAGACTGAATGCTTTCCCCATAAGACTGGAAATAAGCCCAAAATATTTACTCTCACCACTGCTATTCAACATAATACCAGAAGCTATAGTCAGCTTAATAAGGTAAGAAAAGGAAATAAAAAGTGTACAGATAGGAGGGAAATAAGACAGTCTCTGTTTGCAGATCACATCATAATCTCAATAAATCTATGTATAAACCCCTCTTAGAACAAATGAGTTCAGCAAGTTCACATTTCTATTTATTAATCATGAACATGGGTATTTGCTCCAAAGAAGATGAAATACTGAGACATACACTTGTTCAGACAAGTATAGGATCTGTATGTTGAAAATTATAAATTGTGGATGAAAGAAATCAGTGTCCTAAATAAATGGGAAGACATATTGTGTTCATGGAGTGTGAGACTCAACATAATAAGGATGGTAATTCTCCCCAAATTCATCTATAAGTTTAATGTAATTCTTATCAAAATTCTCATGAAGTTTTAGTAGACATAAACAATCTTATTCAAGAACTTATATGGAAAAACATAGGCCCTAGAATAGCTAAAACAATCTTGACAGGAAAGAATAAAGTGGGAGGAATCACTTACCTGATATTAAGACTTACTATATAGTTACAATATTCAAAATAGTGTGGTATTGGCAGAGGATCTGAAACATATGGCAATGAAAAAGACTAGGGGCCCAGAAATAGACCCACATAAATATGCCCAACTGATTTTTGACAAAGTTGTCAGAGCGTTTTCGAAGGGCAAAGGAAAGCCTTTTCAAAAATAATGCTGGAGCAAGTGGATATCCATAGGCAAAAATAAATAAACTGTGACTTAAACATTATACCTTATAAAAATTTACTCAATGTGAATCAGACTTAAATATAAAATGTAAAACTATAAAACTTTTGAGGAAAAGAAACAGGAGAAAATCTTTGTGATTTGGGCTAGGCAAAGAGTTCTGAGACTTAACACCAAAAGCATTTTGATGAATGTTTATCAAAATTAAAAACATTTGCTTTCCCAAAGCCCATGTAAAGAGGATGAAAAGGAGTTATGTCCTGGGAGAAGGTATTTGCAAACAACATATATAACAAAGAAGCAATGCCTAGAATATGTAAAGAACTCTCAAATCTCAATACTAAAACAAAACAAAAACAAGTATCCAATTAGAATATGGGCAAGAGACATGAACAGAAGAGGATATATAGATGGTAAATAAGTATTGGAAAGGATTAGCCATCAGGGAAATGCAAATTAAACAATGAGATATTACTACACACCCATCAGAGTTGCTAAAATGGAAATAATGAGAATACGAAAGCCAATGAGGATATGGAGAACTGGATCACTCACACATTGCTGGTAAGAATGTAAAATATTACTGTCATTCTGGAAAATAATTTGGTAGTTTTTTAATAAAACTAAACATGTTATTGCCTTAAGACTCAGCAATTGTACTCAGGGGCATTTATCCTAGAGAAATGAAAACACAGTTTACACAAAAATCTGCATGCAAATGTTAGTAACAGCTTTCTTCATAATAGTCCATAATAGTAAAACATTCCAGATATTCTTCATAGGCGAATGGTTAAATAAGCTGTGGTATATGCATACTATGATATACTATTCAGCAATAGAAAGGAGCAAACTATTCATACTGACAACTTGAATGAATCTCAAGGATATTATACTGAGTGAAAAAAAACAGTCAATCAAAAGGTTACCTACTATATGACTCCATTTATAAAAAATATTTTCAAATGACAAAGTTTTAGAATTGAAAAACAGATTGCTGGTTGGCAGCAGGCAAAGATGGAGGGCAGTATGTGGAACTGTTTATCTAGATTGTTGTGGTGGATACATAAAACCTACACAGAAATAAAATGTATGGCAGTAAACATGTACACATACAAACATGAGTACAGGGAAAACTGGGGAGACCTGAAGAATATTGGTGAATTTTATCAATGTCAAAATCCCATTTATGATGCTGTATTATGACTTTGCAAAAGGCTACCTTTGGGGAAAATTAGGTGGGGTATATATGGGATTTTTATGAATTATTTCATATAACTGCATGTATATCTATAGCCATTTCAATAAAGAAATATTAAAAACCAGAATACATAATGCCAGATTCAATTCAATTTTTCTTTTGGGAAAAGTCAGAAGTTATTTATCCTTTACATTTTAATATTCAGACAAATACCATTTGCAAATATGTTCATACAGGTAGAAATCAGTGAAAGGATTATAACAAGAGCTATCTTTAATTTAGAAGATAAAGTATACAAAACAATCAGTATAGCAAAACACAGAAAACAAAGAACATAGCTTAAAACCAAAATGAGTAATATAGGACCATTGAACTGTGAAGGAACACCAATTATAAAAGGATTGCCAATGGACTACATCACTCTGTCAAAAGAAAACTTCTCTCAAAGTGACTTACAAAAGAAAATCTGACTCTATGATTCTTATAAAAAGAGGGACACCTATAAAATTAGAATTTCTTTAAAGGAAATGGATTAGGATATACCCAGTAAAAACAGTAAAAAGAATTGAGATGAGCTTAACATTAGTATCAGAAAAGGAGCATTCAAGTCAAAAATAGTGGATATGCTAAGAAGGCTATCTGTAGGTATAAATCGTAATAATGGATACATAAAGAACATTCCAGTTTTATTTAGTGAATAAATAGCTCTATCTCCAATATAAAGCCTGTACCTTTCTGCTTCTCATAACCTTGGCTGGTGCCATCCTAGAGCAAGCCATGAGCATGTCTGACTCCTGAAATACTTAATTGAGCCCCCTGTTCCATGCTTGCCCCCATGCTCCTTTCACACAGCAACAATTATGTAATTTGCACATAGATCAGATCGTGTATTCCACTGCTTAAAACACTCCAATGAGTACTGTTTCTAAATAAAATCATACCCAAACTCCTGGGTTTGAACCTACCCCTAAATCATAAAAAAGTTCTGGTGGAAATGTTCACGGGGGAGAGGCAATAACAAGTTCTAGGGCCCTGAGGTGGAACAAGCTTGACTAGAGCTTGATGGGCAAGGGAAGTGTAGTTGGCGATGAGGCTGGAAATGGTGCGTAGAGACCAGCTTTATAGGACATCATAGGTCCTGAGTTGGTATATAGGTTCAGCAGGATGTCTTAATTGGAACTGAGACAGAGAGCTCTTCCCTAAGTATCAATTCATTCTTTCTTAATTTTGCTTAAAAGCAAGACCCTCAATTTTAAAACGTGGGAACATGGCTGTCCAGAATAAAGACTACATTTCCCAGTATGCCTTGCTGCTGGGTGTGGTAATACCACAACGGCCAGCCATGTGACTGACTTCTGGCCAATGGGACATACGTAGAAGTGATGTGTGCGACTTCTCAAAGACATGCACTCTCTCCCTTCCTGAGGGCTGCGATGTGGATGAAAGCACATGGATAGGGCAGCACCCTAGCACTTCGGAGCAATGAACCAGATGGAGCTCAAGGAGCAGCAGAACAGAGTTACACAGTTCTACAGGAGGAGACTTACACAGAAGTGGTATTAGCTTCTGTTCTGTTCGCACAACTGCTAGATTGTCTCAGTCACATCCTGCTGAACCTATATACCAACTCAGGGCCTATGATGTCCTATAAAGCTGGTCTCTACGCACCATTTCCAGCCTCATCGCCAACTACACTTCCCTTGCCCATCAAGCTCTAGTCAAGCTTGTTCCACCTCAGGGCCCTAGAACTTGTTATTGCCTCTCCCCCGTGAACATTTCCACCAGAACTTTTTTATGATTTAGGGGTAGGTTCAAAGGTCACCTTCTGAGAGATGCCTTCTCTTCACATTCTGTTTAAAGTTGTATAATACCTACTCTGGCTGCCCTGTATTGTAGTATTCTGTTTTATGTACTTCGTAGAACTGAAAATCATCTCAAATTATTTTATTTATTATCTGCTTTCTTAATGTTCATCTCTTCCCTGCTCCTTTCAATAGAATATAAATTTCATGAGAGCAAGGCACTGGTCTATTGCTCCCTTTATATCAATGCTGGCCCAACAAGCAGCTTTCAGTAAACATTTATTGAATGGATTAATCAATTAAAGAATGAATGACAATATCAAATACAAATACAAACACATGTGTGTGCACATACACCACAGGGAAAAAGAAAGAAACTGAATTGAGATAGACTTCTTGACACTGTTCATCTAAGACAGATAATGTAGATACAAAATAAACCAGGACATTTGTGATTTTAATGTAAATATTAGTGGGAAGGGGCATATATCAATAGTTTTCTTTCCTATAAAGTGTGAAAGCAGTCTATTCAATCACTGAACATATTCTGAGACACAATAATGAACACAATAAGTAGTAGGAAGAAGAAATCCATGAGGATTTTCTATGACTGCAGTGCAATAAAATGAGAAATTAATAACAAATGTTTAAACAAAGTATTAAGTAATGTTTTCCCAAATAACTATTGGGTGATGAAAGATATTAACTAAAGTTATAGACCACAGAGTAAATATAACATTACATATGAAAATCTCAGGATGGTGATAAAAGTAAACTAAGAAGAAAATTCATATATAAATTCTTTCATTAAAAAAAGAAAACAAAATTAATGAAGTAATCATTTAATACAGAAGTTTATACAAGAAGAAGAGAAAGCAGGAAGTGAAGATAAAAGCTGAAAATACCAGAATAGGAAAGAGGAAAAAAAATTATTAGTAAAAAAAGAATGTATTTTCTCTAAAAATCAATAAAATAGACAACTCTCCGGCATATGAAATTAACAAAAAAATGAGAAAAACAAAAATTACAATTAAGAGAAGCTGTAACAATTGTTATAAAAGAGTACTTGTAAAGAAATTTTTAAACAATACTATGTATAAGATAATGCTAATAAATTAAGTAATGTGGAGGAACTAGAAACTTCCTGAAGATAATAGAACTTTTCAAAATAGATTAAAGAACAATGAAAAGTTATTATTATCAAAGAGTTACTTTAAAAAAATGCCTACTGCTGCATCAAGGCAGTTTTATGAACTAGCCTGCTTATGTTCAATGTCACAAATAAATTCCACAATGTATAGAAGTTATTATAGATCACAAAAAAATAGGAAATTGACAAATTAATTTTATCAAGGTAGGAGAGCTATGTTTCAAAACTAACAATGACATTAGGTTTGTATAAACAGGCTACTTTTATTTATGAATTGGCTTAAAAAAATAAAAATTGATGGCAAATTGACTTTTAAAATGACGTTATCAATTTAGATTACATTAAGGAAACTATATACCTCAACAACTAATGTGAAATTCTAGGGATGTAAAATTATTTAATATTAGGAAATGTATTGATCTTTACATCATATCCAACAGTCAGAACAAGAATAATCAAGCGATCCAAGTATTAGTCTCATGACATTTGGTAAGAGCTATCTATTCATGATTTTAAAAACTATTGGTAAGATGTTATTTCCCTACTATCAAATCTCACTCTTCTCTTATTACAAATAAGCAAGTTTTAGTCAATACACATGGAACTAAGATACTGCAGAAGAGAACAAAGAAAAATACGGCAGTTTATAGACACAGTTGCAGCAGAGAGAAGAAATTCAGCTGCAAAACCCAAGACCACTAATTCAGTAAGGAAGCCAAGAAACCAAGACTCCAAACTGTTTTCCACTATACAGGCAGAAAGTGGTTAGGAACATGCAGTAAAAAATTAAAATCTTATTCACAATAGTATAAAAGAGAAAAAGAATACACAATAGCACCTCAACAAGCAAGTGTGGGACTACAGCCCAGTGTCTGTCTGAGAGAGAGGCCAGGAGCTTGATGAGAAGGGGCCACACACCAGGTGGGGGGAAACTGAGATAGTCAAACTCATAGGAGCAGAGAGTAGAATGGCGGTTGCCCCACACTGGGAGTGGAGAAGTGGCTAGGTGATGGGCAAAAGATACAAAGTTTCAGCTATGCAAGATCAATTAATTCTGGTGATTGCCTATTCAGCATAATGCCCACGCAAACACTAAGGTGAACTGAAAACTTCCTAGGATGGAAGATTTTCAGTGTTCTGATCACACACAGAAAAATAACAACAGTAATACTACTAATAATAACACAAGGTGGGGAGGAAACTTTGGGAGGAGGTGAATATGTTTATGATCTTTTTTTTTTTTGGTATCATTAATCCAAAAAAACATGAGGAACATTATGTTAACTAGACTCCCCCCATCACCAAGTCTCCCCCACATACCCATTACAGTCACTGTCCATCAGCGTAGCGAGATGCTGTAGAATCACTACTTGTCTTCTTTGTGTTGTACGGCCCTCCCCATGCCCCCCCCCACATTCTACATGCTAATCATAATGCCCCCTGTCTTTCCCCCACCCACTTATCCCTCTCTTCCCACCCATCCTCCCCAGTCTCTTTCCCTTTGGTCCACTGTTAGTCCACTGTTGGGTTCTGTGAGTCTGCTGCTGTTTTACTTCTTCAGTTTTCTCTTTGTTCTTATACTCCACAGATGAGTGAAATCATTTGACACTTGTCTTTCTCTGCCTGGCTTATTTCACTGAGCATAATACCCTCTAGCTCCATCCATGTTGTTGCAAATGGTAGGATTTGTTTTCTCCTTATGGCTGAATAATATTCCATTGTGTATATTTATGACATCTTCTTTATCCATTCATATACTAATGGACAATTAGGTTGCTTCCATTTCTTGGCTATTGTAAATAGTGCTGTGATAAACATAGGGGTGCATATGTCTTTTTCAAACTGGAGTGCTGCATTCTTAGGGTAAATTCCTAGAAGTGGAATTTCTGGGTCAAATGGTACTTCTATTTAGAGATTTTTGAGGAACCTCCATACTGCTTTCCACAATGGTTGAACTAATTTACATTCCCACCAGCAGTGTAGGAGGGTGCCCCTTTCTCCACAACCTTGCCAACATTTGTTGTTGTTTGTCTTTTGGATGGTGGCGATCCTTACTGGTATGAGGTGATGTCTCATTGTGGTTTTAGTTTGCATTTCTTTGATGACTAGCGATGTGGAACATCTTTTCATGTGGCTGTTTGCCATCTGAATTTCTTCTTTGGAGAACTGTCTGTTCAGCTCCTCTGACCATTTTTTTATTGAATTATTTGCTTTTTGTTTGTTGAGGTGCATGAACTCTTTATATATTTTGGATGTCAAGCCTTTATTGGGTCTGTCATTTATGAATATATTCTCCCATACTGTACGATGCCTTTTTGTTCTACTGGCGGTGTCCTTTACTGTACAGAAGCTTTTCAGCTTGATATATAGTCCCACTTGTTCATTTTTGCTTTTGTTTCCCTTGCCCAGGGAGATATGTTCATGAAGAAGTTGCTCATGTTTATGTCCAAGAGATTTTTGCCTATGTTTTTTTCTAAGAGTTTTATGGTTTCATGACTTATGTTCAGGTCTTTGATCCATTTTGAATTTGCTTTTGTGTATGGGGTTAGACAATGATCCAGTTTCATTCTCTTACATGTAGCTGTCCAGTTTGCCAACACCAGCTGTTGAAGAGGCTGTCATTCCCCATCATATATCCATGGCTCCTTTATGGTACATTAATTGACCATATATGTTTGGGTTAATATCTGGACACTCTATTCTGTTCCACTGGTCTGTGGGTCTGTTCATGTGCCAGTATAAAATTGTCTTAATTACCGTGGCTTTGTAGTAGAGCTTGAAGTTGGTAAGTGAGAACCCCCCTGCTTTATTCTTCCTTCTTAGGATTGCTTTGGCTATTCGGGGTCTTTTATGGTTCCATATGAATTTTAAAACTATTTGTTCCAGTTCGTTGAAGAATGCTGTTGGTATTTTGATAGGGATTGCATTGAATCTATAGATTGCTTTAGGCAGGATGGCCATTTTGACAATATTAATTCTTCCTAGCCAAGAGCATGGGATGAGTTTCCATTTGTTAGTGTCCTCTTTAATTTCTCTTAAGAGTGTCTGTAGTTTGCAGGGTATAGGTCTTTCACTTCCTTGGTTAGGTTTATTCCTAGTATTTTATTCTTTTTTGATGCAATTGTGAATGGAATTGATTTGCTGATTTCTCTTTCTGCTAGTTCATTGTTAGTGTATAGGAAAGCAACAGATTTCTGTGTATTAATTTTGTATCCTGCAACTTTGCTAAATTCAGATATTAGTTCCAGTAGTTTTGGAGTGGTGTCTTTAGGGTTTTTTATGTATAATATCATGTCATCTGTAAATAGTGACAGTTTGACTTCTTCTTTACCAATATGGATGCCTTTTATTTCTTTGTTTTGGCTGATTGCCGTTGCTAGGACTTCCATTACTATTTTGAAAAACAGTGGGAAGAGTGAGCATCTCTGTCTTATTCTGATCTTACAGGAAAAGCTTTCAGATTATTGCTGTTAAGCATGATGTTGGCTGTGTGTTTGTCGTATATGGCCTTTATTATTTGAGGTACTTATCCTCTATACCCATTTTGTTGAGAGTTTTTATCATGAATGGATGTTGAACTTTATTGAATGATTTTTCAGCATCTATGGAGATGATCATGTGGTTTTTGTCCTTCTTTTTGTTGATATGGTGGATGATGCTGATGGATTTTCAAATGTTGTACCATCCTTGCATCCCTGAGATGAATCCCACTTGACATTGGTGTATGATCCTCTTGATGTATTTTTTAATTCAGTTTGCTAATATTTTCTTGAGTGTTTTTGCATCTATGTTCATCAGGAATTTTGTTCTGCAATTTTCTTTTTTTGTGGTGTCTTTACCTGGTTTTGGTATTAGAGTGATGCTGGCTTCATAGAATGAGTTTGGAAGTATTCCCTCCTCTTCTATTTTTTTGGAAAACGTTAAGGACAATGGGTATTATATCTTCTCTATATGGCTGATAAAATTCAGTGGTGAATCCATCTGGCTCAGGAGTTTTGTTCTAGGGAAGCTTTTTGATTACCGATTTAATTTCATTGCTGGTAATTGGTCTGATTAGATTTTCTGTTTCTTCCTTGGTCGGTCTGAGAAGCTTATATTTTTCTAGGAAGTTGTCCATTTCTTCTAGGTTTTCCAGCTTGTTAGCATATAGATTCTCATAGTATTCTCTAACAATTCTTTGTATTTCTGTGGGGTTCATCGTGATTTTTCCTTTCTCATTTCTGGTTCTGTTGATGTTTGTAGATTCTCTTTTTCTCTTAATAAGTCTGGCTAGGGGCTTATCTATTTTGTTTATTTTCTCAAAGAACCAGATCTTGGTTTCATTGATTTTTTCTATTGTTTTAATCTTCTCAATTTTATTTATTTCTTCTCTGATCTTTATTATGTCCCTCCTTCTGCTGATTGGGGACCTCATTTGTTCTTCTTTTTCCATTTTCAATAATTTGGACTTTAGACTATTCATGTGGGATTGTTCTTCCTTCTTTAAATATGCCTGGATTGCTATATACTTTCTTCTTAAGACTGCTTTTGCTGTATCCCACAGTAGTTGGGGCTTTGTGTTGTTGTTGTCATTTGTTTACATATATTGCTGGATCTCCATTTTAATTTGGTCATTGATCCATTGATTATTTAGGAGCATGTTGTTAAGCCTCCATGTGTTTGTGAGCCTTTTTGCTTACTTTCTACAATTTATTTCTAGTTTTATGCCTTTGTGGTCTGAAAAGTTGGTTGGTAAGATTTCAATCTTTTTGATTTTACTGAGGCTCTTTTTGTGGCCTAGTATGTGGTCTATTCTGGAGAACGTTCCATGTGCACTTGAAAAGAATGTGTATCCTGTTGCTTTTGGATGTAGAGTTCTATAGATGTCTATTCAGTCCATCTGTTCTAGTGTGTTTTTCAGTGCCTCTGTGTCCTTACTTATTTTCTGTCTGGTTGATCTGTCCTTTGGAGTGAGTGGTGTGTTGAAGGCTCCTAGAATGAATGCATTGCATTCTATTTACTCCTTTAATTCTGTTAGTATTTTTTCACATATGTTGGTGTTCCTGTATTGGGTGCATATATATTTATAATGGTTATATCTTCATGTTGGACTGACTCCTTTACCATTATGTAATGTCCTTCTTTATCTCTTGTTACTTTCTTTGTTTTGAAGTCTATTTTGTTTGATACTAGTATTGCAGCACCTGCTTTTTTCTTTCTGTTGTTTGCATGAAATATCTTTTTCCATCCCTTGACTTTTAGTCTGTGTATGTCTTTAGGTTAGAGGTGAGTCTCTTGTAAGCAGTGTATAGATGGGTCTTGCTTTTTTATCCATTCTATTACTCTGTGTCTTTTGATTGGTGCATTCAGTCCATTTACATTTAGGTTGATTATTGAAAAATATGTACTTATTGCCATTGACGGGTTTAGATTCATGATTACCAAAGGTTCAAGGGTAGCTTCTTTACTATCTAACTGTCTAACTTAACTCTCTTATTAAGCTATTATAAACACAGTCTGATGATTCTTTATTTCTCTCCCTTCTTATCCCTCCTCCTCCATTCTTTATATGTTAGGTGTTTTAATCTGTTCTCTTTTGTGTTTCCTTTGACAGCTTTTGGGAGTAGTTGATTTTATTTTTTGCCTTTAGTTAGTATTTAGTTGGTCTGCTTTCTTTGTTGTGATTTTATTTTCTCTGGTGGCATCTATTTAGCCTTAGGATTATTTCCATCTAGAGCAGTCCCTTCCAAATATCCTGTAGAGGTGGTTTGTGGGAGGCAAATTCCCTCAACTTTTGCTTGTCTGGGAATTGTTTAATCCCTCCTTCATATTTAAATGGTAATTGGCTGGATACATCATTCTTGGTTCAAGGACCTTCTCTTTCATTGCATTAAATATATCATGCCATTCTCTTCTGTCCTGCAAGGTTTCTTTTGAGAAGTCTGGTGATAGGCTGATGCATTTTCCTTTGTAGGTGACCTTTCTTCTCTCTGGCTGCCTTTCATACTCTGTCCTTGTGTTTGATCTTTGTCATTTTAATTATATGTCTTGGTGTTGTCTTCCTTGGGTCCCTTGTGTTGGGAGATCTGTGGGCTTCAATGGTCTGAGAGACTACTTCCTCCCCCAATTTGGGGACGTTTTCAGCAATTATTTCTTTAAAGACACTTTGTATCCCTTTTTATATATTCTTCTTCTTCTGGTACTTCTATAATGAGAATATTGTTCTGTTTGGTTTGGTCACACCGTTCTCTCAATATTCTTTCATTCATAGAGATCCTTTTCTCTCTCAGTGCCTCAGCTTCTTTATATTTCTGTTCTCTAATTTCTATTCCATTTACCGTGCCATGTTATTCATCTAACCTGCTTTTAAATCCCTCCATTGTATGTTCCATTTCATATACTGTATTCTTCAACACTTGTAAATCATTATTGAATTACTCCCTGAGTTTTTGAGTATTTTTTGTTAGCTCCATGATCATGTTTATGATTTTTATTTTGCAATCTCTTTCAGGAAGATTGATGAGTTCAGTCTCACTTGGCCCTCTTTCTTTTGTTTGTGGGATTTTGGTTTGAACCAGATTCCTTTGACATTTTATATCTGTAGGTGGTGACCTCTATTATCCAGACACTCTACTCTCTGGAGCTGTTCAGCCCCTGCTGCGATAGCGGGGATTTCAGGCAAGCGGCACTGGTGCCTGTCGGGAGGAAAGAGCTCTTTCCTGCTTCCCAACTGCAGTTTCTGCCTTCATTGCCAGGGCTAGTTGGCCAAGTGTACAGGGAGAAGCCTCTATGCTTTGCCTTTTTAGCTGCAATAGGTGGGGCTCCCCTCTGGCTGGCCTTGCACAATGGTGGGAGTAGGCAGTTTGCGAGCTGGTGATAGCCAGGAGGAAGGTGCAGCAGGCTGCGTATCGCAGTGGGGGGCCTCATAGCTGCATATCCAGCAGTGGGATTGAGTGCCTGAAGCTCCTGAAAGTTCCCAACATGCTGGGCAGAGTGTGCTGTGAGGGCCTTCAGAGCTGAGTTTCCACCCAGGGGGCTGGGGCACCTGAAGTTCCTCAGGATTCCCAGCCTGCTGGGCTGAGTATGCCGGGATGATTCCATACAGCTGTGAAGCCCCTGTCCCTTTAAGACTTTCAAAAAGCATCACTTTTCTTTTGTCCCAGGGGAGCCGGCTGTGGAGACCTGCTCACAGATTTTACTTTTCCATTTCCCTAATATCCAGCACACCATGCAGTGTGTGTCCGTGCTTCTGGTGCAGATTACTAGGGCTGGGTATTTAACAGTCCTGTGCTTCCACTCCCTCCCCACTCTGACTGCTTTCCTCCCACCTGAGAGCTGGGGTGGGGGGAGCACTCGGGTCCCTCCGGGTTGTGGCTTGTATCTTACCCCCTTTGTGAGATGCTGAGTTCTTACAGATGTAGATGTAGCCTCGCTGTTGTCCTGTATCCTCTGGTCTCTCTTTTAGGAATAGTTGTATTTGTTATATTTTCAATAATATATATGGTTTTGGGAGGATATTTCCGCTGAACTACTCATGCCGCCATCTTGGCTCCTCCTCCTGTTTAAGATCCTGATGGTGTACATTAAGTATGTGCAGCTTTCTACATGTCAATCATAATAAAATGGTTAAAAAGAAAAAGTGTCTCCAGGATGCCACCCCCAACGTTAGGAGACCCACCTTGCAGGTGCAGCTTGGTGTAGATTTCAGAGGATCTGTCTGTCTGACCTGGGAGGCCCCCATCTATTTTCAGGCCTGCCTTCTCTCTCTCTCCTCCCTCTGCACTTGAGGGCAAGCTTCTGCCCTTGATAGAGTCAGCCCAACCATCTTTCCTTTTTCTCCTGTCCTCTTCATTTACATAACTGTAAATGAAAATTCTATGCTTTCCTGAGAGTCTACAGTGTATGCAGTACATACAGACACTGTGTGTTAGACCCTTAAGGATACTTAGATTGAATAAAAGAAAGTAATTTCACATAAAACTTGAGAAGATTCTACTGGATATAGGCATTAAGCCACCAGTGCCAGGACTTTCCTGATAGTATGACCAGTGACTTTGCCCACTTCCTGGCTGAGATCACTTCTCAGCCCATCTCAGCCACAGACTCAAGAACCAGTCATGAATTTATGTATAAGGGATTTTTAAAATTACTTTCAATTTATTGTTTTTCTGATGATAAAATCAATTTAGGCATTCTCCTAAAGTGTGAGTTTTCAGCACACTCATTGAATATAAGGTGACTGACACCTTAGGGGGCTGCCGCCAGCATGAGATTGCCCTCCCCCCTACAGTGCCTTCGGCAGCACAGGGCCCCACAAGAGCTGAGCCCTGGGAGGGTGGCTGCCACTCAGATGCCTCCCAGGAGTTCCTTTCCTCCTGGCAGCTGGTGGCTTCAATTTTAGCTATATGTTTTTAAACTCTCACATCAACTGTGTGCTTTGTTTACCACAACAATGGGTATATGTGTTAGACACTCCAGTTACTTTCTTTGCCACTGAAAACAGTTGCTTTACAATGTGATTTTATTAACTTGAGATTTTAACCTTACTGAATAATAACAGAACAGATCAGTCATATGACCTAACTGTAGAAATTTCAGAAAACACAAACAAGGATAAAGAAAAATATTACATTGACCTTTATTCCATTCCATAATAATTAGTACCACCAGAATTGCTATATTTTATGCAATTTGTCTCTATGAATAGATGTGGGTATATAATAGATGTAGAAAAGCTATATAATTATACTGTAAATTCAATCTCTATATGCTATAAAGTGAAAATATTATTGTAAATAATTGTACAATATTCCATCTTTGTATGTGCATTTTTCTACAACCTGATTAATTTCATATGACAGAGACATAAATGAATAATTTTTAACTATAGGGTTTAACATTTGAAAAGTTGTGGCTAATTATCACCAAATAATTCTCAGAAAAGGACGATTTACCTTCCTACCAATAATATATGAGTTTGCCTGTTTTATCACACTCCTGACAAACTAAGTATTATCATAAACATATGTCTTATTCTTTTCCAATCTGACAGGTAAAATCTGTTATCTGATTACCCTTCTCATTTACATTTCTTGTAGTGAGATTGAACTGTTTTAATATGTTTATTAGAAGTATTTATCAATTGTTTGTCATTCCCTATCCCATTTCTCTATTGTCATGTTAAGAGGTTTTTGGATGGCTTTGGGAATGCTCTTCACATATGCTTTATTCCACCAACTGCTTATTTTTTCTGTTTGTTCTCTTTTGAAATAGTCTTTCAATTTGTTAGTTTGTTAATAGTTCTTATTTATGATTCTTCCATCGCTTTAATACTTCAAAAGGCATTCCCTACTTAGAAAATCAGTTACATATTCACAGGTAATTTCTCTGCCTTTCAAAAACAGTTAAAACATACAGACAAAAGACCAATTATACTTGTGAATGTGGAGAAATAAAACAGAAACCCAAATTACCAAGGCCTGAGTCAGACCAGTGAGCCTGGATGCCTGGCTCGCTGAACTTTCCATGGCTCTGCGGCTCTCATACCTGAGGGAGCCTCGGAGTCACTTCTGGGGCTTACGGAAGCCCAGACTGCTGGGTTACTCCTGAGTGTCTGATTCAGAGTTTCTGGGGTGGGGCCCAGGCATCTGCAGCATCTGCATTTCTGTCAAGTCCCAGGTGATGCTGAGCCACGTGGCAAGACCCAGTGGGACTCACGTTTTGCATACTCTGTGTTTCCCAGGCAGTGAAATCACTTTGGAGATGGTAGCATTCACTGCCAGTCTCATGGGCCACATGATGGGCATTGCTGCTGAAAGCTATTTAGGTTCCATTAGATGATTAATAACTGAGGAGCAGCAGCTTTGAATCCAAACTCAGAAAGAGTGGCACGTTGACAAAATACTGGGGGGAGAACAATCCGGTTGATGCCAGATTTGATGTGAGGAGAGACTCTGCCTACTGGAAAGTTATCCTTAAAATGAAAAAGTACAAAAGTAAAAGACATGGTGCTTTCTGGATGTTGGTCCCATGCAATAAATGCCTCCTGTGAATGAATATGATTTCTTCTGGTTTTTTTCATGCTTTTCCTTCAAGTTTATCAACAGTCAACCTCACAGAAATGGCAATCTCCAGTTTTACAGATGAAAAAAATGGCAGATATTTAATGGATACCTGACTAGTTGGGGACTGCATTTTCTTTCTTGTAATTTTCTTTCTCTGATTATAGAAGTAACATATGGCCACTGCTGAGATTTTGGAAAATGCAAAAAGATATGATCACTCATCATCCTACCACACATGAAAAAATCACTGTTAATGTCTTGATGTATTTCTTTCCAGTCCTTTTATGCAGAACAGATTTGGATCATACTGTACTTGTATCTCTGTATTTCCTGCAGTCATAAACATGGAACATTAAGTGCTCTCAACTCATGAGTCAAGAATTTTAAGCACAGCTCCCTGCCCATCTCAGCCATGGCCCTGGGGCCAGCACATAAATGTCACAAGCCTAGGCTAGGGAGAACTGGCCATGGGGTCAGAGCCTAGGACAGTGATCGAGAATCTAGGACCATAGCAGAAATGGAAAGCCAGGGATGACATGTGACCAGACCAGGATTTGGGGTGGAGGACAGAGGCCAAGCCTGGACAGATTCCTGGGGAGAAGCTACAGGTAGTTCATGACACCTGCTGCATATTGTCCTACCAGACGGGGAGGAGTGGACAGCTGGAAGGGATGGTGACTAGGCCTATGGTTGGAGAAGTCAGTGTGACAAACAGGCCTTGATTTGGTCCAAACATGGGGCTGGGTGTCCCACACACTTTTATGTTGGGATAACTTACAGCACCTTGGATGTTCACAGAGCTCAGAGAAACTAGCTCTGAAGACGATCAGCTCGCATATGGGCAAGTAAGCCTCAGGACATCTGAGCAATATTCCCGAGCACGCACATAGACCAGGGACCTGGTCTGTTTTGTCCTGACCTCCGCCTCAGATGCATTCCCAGAGCAGCATCTGTGAACAAGTTCCACAGACAACCAGCAACATCTGTGAACAAGTCCTGTTGCTTAAATATTAATGCATTTTTCTTCTTAAAACAGAAACTCTCAATTAATGAAGTCTAGATGAATAAGGTTTGACTGTAAACACAATGAAAATGTGAGCAGAAGTGTTGGCCAGATCCTGGGACTGGTCAAGCTGTTTGATCTCCCCTGATCCTTGTGAGCTGTCAGCAAACACCTCTGCAGAAGAGTTTTACACAGTGAAGGAGGAGAAAAGATAAAGGGCTGCTGTGGTGACCCAGGTAAGCCTCAAGATGAAGTATTTGGGGATCTGTCTTCTGCCACTAGGGGGCATGGACTATATCACAGACTCTCATTCCTGGGTGTAGGTGCATGGCATGTGGTGTGAATGAAAGGTGGAACAACAGTGACTTTGAGGACCCCACTTCTCTACAGTTGCAATCAACCTGAAGCACTGAGCATGAGAACCATCGCCCAGTCCTGAGTCCCAGTACCTTGCGGCCCTTCCCTTCCTTCTACTCCACCATTAATATACATCAAGTCCTACGGCTGACTTCAAACACAATTTCACATTTCTTCCCCAAATATATCACTGCAGTAACAGCAAATGCACAGAAACCTGATGAATGATGGGAAAGATGAAATAAATTTCACAAGTTATTATTTTCTACATGAGGGTAAGCTTCTGAACTAGCTGCCAAGAGATCTATGAACCTCTCACCCAGAGGGCTGAGTACCCTGGGAGGACAGAGTCTCTAGGGAATGGCCCTTAGACCATCCTTCTTGGTTACTAACCCATTACATTCCCCCTTCACTGATACCAGTTTCCTGCAAAGAGCCAGGGGCTTATAACTTTTGGGACAAGCCCCAACTGATAAATAGCTATATTTGCAGAATCCAGAATTCCATTTGATTTGATTTTACTTTTGGCACTGTAGGCCAAAACACCAGTAAGGTGGGAACACTGGAAAACAGATTTAAATAGCTAGTGGAGCCTAGTGCCTGGTTGGGTCACTTCTCAGAACACAGAAAACAGCTACGGTCCCACATTTTCTTTAAGATAAGACGAAACCAAAGCCTGCAGAAAATTAAAGGCTGTGGCAGCAACGTTGGATCAAAAGGTGAAGCCCAGTTACAGAATCTTTACCCTTTGTAGTAACCAACCTCCAAGATGCCCCTAGTGACCCCTGGCTCTGGGTATTCACCAGGAGGTAGTCCTCTCCCATACTGAGTAAGGATGACCTGTGCAACCAGAGGGTACTGCAGGAATGATGGAGTGCGACCTTCTGTGCTAGGTCTGTACTACCAGCTTATACTCATCTGGATCATTTGTTTTGAGCAAAACCAGCTGCCACATGATGAGAACTCTCCAGCAGCCCTATGGAAAGGTCCATGTGCAAGGGCTCCAGGCCTCCTGTCAACAGCCAGCACCACTGTGCCAGCCATGTGATTGAGCCACCTTCAAGCACCTTCTCCAGCCATACTCAAGCCTTCAGATGACCACAGTCCCAGCCAACACCTTGATTACAACCTCATGAGAGACCCTGAACCAGAACCGCCCAGTTAAGCTGCTTTCAAATTACTGACCTACAGAAGCTGTATGATATGGTAGATACTTATTGTTCTATGTCACTAGCTTTTGGTGTAATGTATTTTGCAGCCAATAGATTACCAATACACCCTTCCAGGTATACTGTCATGTCTGTTTCCACAGGAAACTGACTTTATCTCTGGTGGGAAGCTTTTGTCAAAGGGTCTTAAATAGATGGTCTTCTCCTTTGTAGAATAACAGTTCCTCCTGATATGAGTATTCCCTGGCTGGATATTCAGAGACAAAGGCTGTCTTTCTGCTGTTCTTCTTCTATACCATCTTCAACCATTGTGGTGAAGTAAATACACATATGTATATATGTACATATAAAATACATATACAAACATACACACACACACATACATACATACACACACACTCACACACAGCTTTCTTTTAAACCTGAAAAATTACTCAAGTAGTAGGAAAATGAACTTTTTTCCAGAAAGAACCGGATGCTCTGGATGTTTTAGTGCCATTTTTTCATGCTGTCTCTGAATAGACAGATGGCAGGGGGTGGGGTGGGGAAGACACAGCTGACTACTGAGAATTGATAAATATGTCTGTTCTCCTTGGCTAGTCATAAAATTCTGAGTTGGGTGAGCACCAGCCGGAGAGGAAAGCCACAGCCACAAGTCCGTGCATTCCTGCATTCATTTCAAAGTTTCAGAATGGAATTTTCCACTTTACTGTCTTTTCCCTGCCCTGGTTATCACCCTGGGTGAGGAGGAGGGTCTTTGGTGAGATGAAAACACTGAGGCTTTGTGAGCATGATAGCATGTCTGAATTATGGCAGAGGCAGCCAGTACTTTGTGAGAGAAATATTCCCTTGCTGTGAAGATGTTCTTCTGGGAGGAACGCGGAGGACATGAGGTCCCCACCGAAGTGTAGATTAAGAACCTGCAGCTCCTTCCCCTCCAGGATGGGGCCAGGAAGAAGCGCACAGCCTGAAAGGACTTGCAGCATTTTTCTAGACTAGAGTGGGCCCTGAAGGCAGAGGAAAAGGGTAGAAAACATTCAGGGTGGGGAAAAACAGAGAGCAGAAAAGAGGAGAAACCAGGGAGGGAAGGACTCCCAGACACTCATTCGGAGTGGCTTCCCTGGGACGGAAGATGGCCAGGTGGGAAACAATGTTTATTCATGCTCTTTTTTTAAATTGGAATAAAGTTGATACACAATATTATGTTGGTTTCAGATGTACAACGTATTGACTCAATAATTATATGTATTCTTAGATGTTTGCCACGGTCTGTGTTCTTAACTATGTGGTCATTTATTTTTATTTCTGCCAAGGGACTCTACCTGTCTGACCTTTCAAGTGTCAAGTCATACCCAAAGCATCACACAGAGAGTGAGATATTCTCCTCCTGTGGCGAGCAGGTCTTGGTGATTCCTCTCTAGGGAGGGTCAGGGCTGACTGGGACACACCTTGGGGAGACAGCATTACTGTGCATACCAGCACTGTGCAGGTCGGGGCCCTGTCCCACCCTCCCCTGCCCCTGGATGTCCTCCAGGACCAGGCATGCCTCTCTGTGCATCTTCATTTATGGAACTTCCCTGGGCGAACTCATCCTCACCTATGACATCATGTACTGGTTTTGAGGAACCCTGATCTGGGTTTCCAGCCCTGGCCTCTTGCCCCTGATCCATCCCTGATTTCAGCTGTGCTTCCCCCTCCCTTGGCTGTCTGACCCTCACCTTACACACATGTCTAATTCAGAACTCCACTCCACAAAGACTTGTTTTCTTCATGATCTTATTCCCATCAGTCACAGCCAGTTGGGAACCTTGGGATCATCTAAACTCTTCTCTTTCCCGGGCCCTAAGTCCATCCTGGCAGAGGGGCCTCAGCGCTTGCCCTTTAAACTGTATCTTCCTTACGGTTGACTGACTCTTTTGTGCTCTTTGCTTCCAAAATTCTCAAACTCTCATTGTGACAGACCTGGAGTGCTCTTTTCTTTCTTTGCTTACTTAATCCTCTCCATACTGCAAAGTTTGAAGTAAGTTCCCCCATTTCCAGAAGGCCTCGCTGACCTCTTACGTCCACATTTATCTCCTTTCGTGAACTTCTAGGAGGGCCTGCTGCACAGTGGCATGCAAGATGCTGAGAATGTCACAACAGCCAAGTCCCAGACTTCAGAGATCACAGTCTATTAGCCATCACACCAATTCACCACTTCTTTTTTTCTGTCTCTTAATTGTGTTTCCCCAGCTAAATTCTTAAATAGCCAGGATTTGTATTAAACATCTGTTGCTCAACTCACCGTGACAGACCTCAGGGCACATAACATGGTCTTGCTAAGTATTTGCTGGTCATTTGCAAGATGGGTGGCAGAATAAGACTAGAGGTACATGTCAACTGCAATGTTTATGTAGGTTACAGAAGTATCTTTGGTTGAGGAAAAAAACACATCAAGAATTTAAAGGAACCACTGTGTGTCTGAATGGTGCTTTCCATGTTTAACCAATAATTCAATTTTACTTGACAAATTATTTGATTCAGATTCCCCTAATTCTATAATCACAACAAAAGTCACATTTTAAGATTAAAGAGCTAATATAAAAATGATTTATGGCACTTTAATAACTCAAAAGTAGACATTTGGAATTCCCTAAGAGATCTTACAAGAAAGAAATAGGAGCAAATTGAGAATCACTGAATACAGATGCTTACATAAAACCATTCTCTCCTATTAAGGACAAGAGTACTGATAGGATCCAAACACACGAGGCAGCAATGCCTTCGTCTCAGCAATGACCCCCGGAACAAGGGGTAGACCTGGACTCAGGTGACACCGATGTGTCTTCCTAGGTGTCCCCAGGGAAAAGACTTGTGAATCAGAAGCAGAGAAGTCTCATTTCTCCAAAATGTAAAACTATTTCAGATATAAGGAAAAAGTAGGGAGATAGTTCAGTCCTCCATGCCTGAAATGAGTATAGTTTTGATTCTTTGTTCAGAGGACCTAGGATGGACGTCCGCTTACATGTATAGGTCAAGGAGTATGTGTCACTCCACCCCAGAAGAAATCTTCATGGGCTGAACAGAAGCTCAAAAATTAAGAGTCAAAAGGTAGTCCTAAAGGCATGTTTACTGTCAAACTTGATATTTAAAAAAGTTCTTACCTGCCAGAATATGCTATCTATTGTGTTTCCAAGAAAACCATCACGACCTTCTGAAGACACCAGTTTTGGGCCAAGAATTGTCATGAATTCATCAAAATCCACCTGTCCATCCCCTGGAAGGAGAAGATACAAATATAAGTTGGAAAGTAATTGAAGCTGGCCTACTGCAACCAGTGAAATAAACATCTCCATGCTTCTCCCCTTGGCCAGACCTCAATCAATGAAGAATTGGTAACATTACTGGAAATTGTGCAACATTCTCAAAATACCAAAAGGAACACAAGAAAATGGCAATTATTAATACTTCCAATTCACATATTCCTACTTATTTATCAGTATTTCTATCTAAATGCCCAACCAGCACCTCCCACCTAAATGGCCACACCTCACACCAGGTGCACCTCCTGGACCTCAAACTGCTCAGCTATACATGATGGAACTGGTGGCTTCATCCCTCTGTCTTCCTTCATCCTTGTTACCTACACACAAATTCAGTCATCAAGTCTTACAGATTTCTTGGATACCTGTGGCTGCTGCCTTGTTCATCTAATTTCTAGTACCTTTCCGAAGATGGGGTGGAAAAACACTCCCAAGAATTAATGTTGCTGGTTATAATTATGCTACTCAGAGCATGGCTTTCTGCCCTCACACACTCATGTGCAGTTCTGAATTTCCTTTCCCAAAATCAGTCTGGTCATGCTTTATAAACTTCACTGGCATCATTGACAGAAAACAGGGAAACCACTTCAGGATAGCATTCAAGTCCCACTATCCCTTTTGCCACCCTTTGCTCCCCACCTCTGTACAAATTGTCCTGCTCTTTCAGAGCTCCATGTCTCTGTTCAAGCCCCCTCCACCTGGGATGTCTCCCTGCACTTGTCTACCTGGTGAATGCCATCTCCTTCTCTGAGATGGAGCTAATATATCATTTCTCTTTTCATTTTTTCCTGATCCTTCCTCATCTCACTAGACAGTCACACTTTCTTCTGTCTCTCCTACCAACAATGTGCATTATAGAACTTATCACCCTGTGTCTCAGTCACAGACTTGCATGCTTAACTCCCACCTGGATTGTGAACTCTGCATGGTCAGGAACCCAGTCTGAAACTCCTTTGTATATTCAACAACAGGCAGACACTCAGCATGACTTACAGAAGGAATGAGTGATGCTTTCTGCTTATTTTTTCTTTGCTTAGTTAGCATCTATTGTATCTTTCATGCTAGATACACTGACCAAAAGGTGGACTTAAGCCAACATGGACAGAGTACAGCTTCACGTACTGTCAAGCCTCAATGACTGGCCATCCAAGGGTGTGGCATTCTGCATGCTTAGAACTACTTGAGAGGGTGTTTCCAACCAAGAGCTCACCACATCTGGGCCCCAGCCCGTGAAGACAGCCCAGGTGTCTGCATGCAATTGTGCCACAGTGAGGACCCATTGGTTCACTTTCAAAGAGCCCTCACTCGTAACCTATTTCAAGAACCCAAACAGATGTCATCATTTCAGAAAACCATTCACAGTGCAAATAAAACTTCCTCGAGGATCCTGGAGGCATGACAAGTCAGGGAGAGATGGAAGGGTTAGCCACCAAATGGGGTGGGACTGTCGGGGGACTACTGAGAGGAAACCAATGTACTTTACCAGCCAACAAGACCAAAGGAGCTAAAATTTCACCTTCACTGGTCACCATAGGAAAGGTAATCCAAACAACTAGTCCCCATCTTGCCTTTCAAATCAGCAAAAACTTCTAAGAAGAATACCGCTCGGTGGTGGCAGACAGAGAAGAGGTGGGCTTTCTTGTGCGTTCCTGATGACTAGCAGCATTTAAGATGCTATAACATGCTGGTTTCAGTAACCTGATGATTGCACTTTTTAAGAAAAAGACAAAGCAAGGACATTACTTTAAATGTAGACCAAGATGTCTGCCCAAAGATAGTCATCCAATATTTGTGAAAGTGGAAAAATAGAAGGTGTAGGAAGAGTATGGCCCAGTCTTCCTGGCATTTGCACTGAGCTAACTCTATGTGGCCCCAAGTCTCAGACAGACATGCTTGTTGGGTACAGGCACTAACCCTCTGCTCACCCCAAGTCACCCCCACTAGTCATGGCTGGGGCTGTATAGGAAACAAGTCTCAGACTGGAATGTGCATTTTCAACACAGATGATATCACCCTCGATGAAGTGAAAAATGATTCTTACGGGACAAAATGTCTCAGATATTGCAATGGATTGTGGCCCCCAGCGTATCCATGCTATTAACATTTCATGGGAAATACAGGATGGGGCAGAATAGATGCTTCTCAAAGCCAGGAGAACGGGGCTGCCTTTGAACAGTCCATCTTCCAGGTAGAAGGAGAGAGACCACCCACCTTTCCAAAACCTCCCCCAGGGTGGTGGGGGTGTGGAACTGGTGCATGTCAAGGGTCCAATGGAACTCTGGTTTAAGTCATGATGGAGTGCTCACAGAGGGCGCCCTTGGCTGAGAACACCAACTGTAAGGCTGACAAGCAAAATACCGCTTTGGAATTGGCCACAGAGAAGGCACTGGGAGGGGTGCTCAGATCCCACAGGCAGTGCTGGCTGCAGCACAGGCATGCAGGGGCTGGCAGAGACTCTGCTACTGGGAGGAGAGGCCAGTTCACAGGAGAACTTGCTTCTAGCTAGTTAGCAAAGGTACCTCAGGCTTTTTATTGATCAAGATATGATCCCAACATGACCCCCCCCTACCCCCTTTAAACTATCACTGAGCAAAGGGAGATTTTTTTCAGGTCCAGAGTTGGATAAACAATCAGGGTGGGGTCCTCTCATCTCTCTGTATCTCTCTTGGGGTTTTCTCAGCTCTGGCTCATAAGTATGTATTTACAGAGTGCATTTTCTATGGACCTTCTATAAATGCAGATTCCTCTACCTAATATGCAACTTCAGACCAGTCCTGCTAGTCATACAAGGTTCTATTTGGATTCAGACTGAGGAAATGTTTTTTTCAGCAGATCACAGTTTAATGGACAAACAGAATTGGAAACACCCCACAAGCTATCAGTGCTGCCCCCAGAAGTACAGCCCCACATCCCCACATCCATCTGTCCCAGGAAACATGAGACAAACTGCATCCCAGAAAGACATTTTTCATCAAGTCCCTTATATGGAAGCCACACCCAGGCCGAGGCAGGTCTGGGAAGCCTGATGACAATCAAAACGTCAGACATTCACGGAGCACTGGCAGCATGGCAGGCATCACTCAAAGAAATGTCCACATACTAGTTCATTTAAATCTTCTAGCAGCCAAAACTGAGGCACAGAGAAGTTCGGTAGCTTGCAGCAGCCCACACAGGGAGCAGAGCTAGGATCCCAAACCCAGCAGCCTACCTGTGCTGTCTCTGCCTCTCAAGAGGCTGGGTCACAAACCAATGGGCTCTACCTGGAACGGTCTTTCCCCAGCTCCCAGCATCCCCTGGAAGGGAGTGAGTGCTATGGCTGCCTGGTACCTAGTGGCAAACAAATCTAAATTGCCCTCTGGTCTAGCTGCTGGGCCTCAGGTCAGCCTCTAGAGGTCTTTCTTAATCCCCTGAAGTGTAATAACAAGTAATACGAAATATTTATTTAACTCTTGCTACATGCCACACATAGGCTCATGCTTTGTGTTTGTTACCTGGTTTGATTCTGGACACTATGAATTGACCTGGACACTATGAATAGGTTCTCCCCTTCCACATTTCACCCATGAAAACTTAGGCAAGAAGAGCTTACAAGTGACTAGATCAAGGCCACACAGCCAGTATGTGCCAGTCGGGACTTGGTGTGGACCCCTGATGTTAACCTCTGCATTGCACCTCCCCCTCGGCATCAGAGACCCTGGTAAGTCCCAGCATAGGTCATCTTCTTAAAGTTACAAAATATATTTTCCTATTTGGGCATTTAGGAAAGAATTTAGTGGGAAATTGGGAGAGATGACCTTCAGGCCCTTAATGCAAATAACATTTGCCTAAAAGCCATTTGTTCCCCAAATTGCCATTTTGCCTGTAGTCAGGATCTCAGTAATTCTCCGTGAATGGTCAGTTTTCAAAGTGCCCAGTCTCTCAGGTATAGCCAACCTTCCAGGCATCTGAAGCCTCTTCCACCAAGAGGAACTGGTCTAATAAATGGGCCTGTCCAGGCCTGGCAGGGAGACATCACACTGCCATTCTGGATTCGCTTGTCTGCAAAGACAAAAGAGGGCATCTTCCCAGACCTTCCACCTTTCACAGAATGCGACAGCCTCTGAAAGCAAAAACTTCAGTTGGTTAAATTGCTTTATGAGTCTTCAACAAGCAAGTTAACTGCAGAATGAAGGAATGGAATTTGCTCCTAGCAGGCCTCATTCTCCCTCCTCAAGCTCCCAAATATCACAATCCACTTAACAAGAAGTGCAGGAAGTAACCTGCTAAGGACTGCATCTTGCTGCTTCCCACTGCTATGCAAGTTAAAGTAATGAACTTGAACTAGGGCAGGAAGCTGCAGGAGGGCCAGGAAGTACAACATTCATTAAGACCAACCAGCTGAAACTTTCACAAAGGGGTAAAATAATAACAAAAATCACTGCAAAATAAAAGGAAAGAGGTATACAAAAAAAAAAAAAGATGGGCTCTGGAGGATAACAAGAAGAGGTTAGGAGGAAGAAAATATGTCTGAGACTCCATTCATCAATCAAATAAATTCTGAAAGCATATGTGCACAGGACCCGGTGACAAGTGGCATATTATGGGGCAACAGAGGGATGAATATGGCACAGGCTTACCCTCTAGCAGCCTGCAGTCTGCTACCCAGGACAGAATCAAGTGGGTGCTGTGATTGGCCTAAAAGCATTGTTCAAGGCAAGAAAAGTTGGAACAAAGGATCCAATTAGGAAATTCCCCGTGGTTTGGCAGTGAGCCTTTAAGAAGGAGAAGGATTCAGAGAGGCTGAGAGGGAAGATGAGGTGAGCAGCCTGAGCACTGGAAGGATGGAAGGATGGAGGAAGGCTGGCAGCAGCAGCCACCCTCCCTTCACACTGGATCAAGCAAGCAAGTGTCCAAGCTGAGGAGAGACAGCACCAACAGATTGCTTACCAAAAATCAGAACAGTGCTGGGGCTGGATGGGAGCAGCAGAGCTGGCCCAGGAAGGAGTGTTTGGTAAGACACAGGCGAGGAAGGCTGGAGTAGAGGAGGGGGAGTGGGGGAGCCTGGGTCCAGGAGAAGGGCATTTCCAGCAGAACTGACAAGACCTGCCAGTTTACTGGAAGGACGGGAAGCAGGGAAGAGGCAATAACAACTATGAGGAGTGAGTGTGGGATACTGTACAGACTGTGGAACTAACTAGAAACAATGGAGACGTCAGGAGGAGCAGCTATTTGAGAAATGCTGGTTTTGAGGTGCTAGCAGATTGGGGGAGAGCACCTACCAGCTAAAACTAAGGATCTAAAAGTCTTTAGGGTTGTAGAAAGATCTCTAAGTTCTTCAAGATAAATTCTCAAGAAAAAACAAGCAAGGTGTGGAACTATATGCTACCACTTGGTTTAAAAAAGGGGTCGAAGAGAATATATATTCCTATTTATTTTGATAAATATTTTCATTAAAATATCTGGGAGTATACCCACAAACAACTCATAGGAGTGGCTTATTAATGTGTAGTTGGGGCCAGCAGAGCACAGGAATGGTCAGCATCTTCTCACTACGTGTCTTTTTACACTTTTTAATTTTTGAACTGCATTGTGTATCACCTGCTCAAAAAGTAAGTCACCAAATTAAAACAAACAATGAATCTGGTCTTTAGTATCCACCTGTATGAACTCACCAAGATCAGAGGGAGAGGGAGGAAGGAGGGGGGAAAGAAGGCAGAACAACATTCATTAAGACCAACCAGCTGAAACAAATCTGAAAAAAGAACAAGGAGGATGTTGGGAGTGCCTGCATACCATTTCCCAATGTGCTAGACTCGACAGGATGCAAGCAGAAACAACTTAACTCTTTCTCAGAAATCTCTGTTCAAGATCCCTGTCTCCCAGTTCTCTTCTGGCTGTGGGTAAAGCACTGGGCTGGCCCATGGATTTTTTATTGACTCAAGGAATCAAAAGTACAAACAGGCTACTGATCACATAGCTCCAGACACCCCTTAGTTGAAAACATCTTCTCTCCTTCAACTTCAGGAACATTAAAGGCCACAGAGGGCTGAGCAGGATGATGGCTGAGAAAGGGACATTGTGTGGCTTGTCACTGGACCTGAGAAAGTGGGGGAATGGTAAGAACCATGCACCTGCCCCAACAGCAGCATCTGAAATTTTATACAAAAGGAGCTCAGGAGCAGCACCTTGGTTAGAAGGGGACTGCAGGTTTTCAGGTGGGGTATTGAAGACCCACCCCAAAGTTCACTGGTTCATTAAAAGGACTGCCAAGACAGTATATGATCCCACTGAAAAGTGTAATTTATTACTGCAAAAGACTATAAAACATACCATCAAAGGGCAAAGGCGCATGGGGCAAAGTCTGGAGGAAACCAGGACCAAGCTTCCAGAATCTTCTCCCAGGGAGTCAACAGGACATGCTTAATTCCCCTAGCAATGAGTAGTAGTGAAATGTGTGAAATCCTGTCCATCAGGAAAGCTCATTAGAATCCCAGTGTCCAAGGTTGGTATTGGGGGCTGGTCATGTAGGTACTCTGTGCCTGGTATGTACTAACATTCAAGACTCCAGAAGAAAGGCAGGTACTTAGCATAAACTATACTGTATACACAAGCAGTTTAGGCATGGAGAGCTTTTCTTACCAGTTCTAGGTATGATGGGAACTCTTCCCAAATCTAATTTCCCAGATGCCAGCCAAGGGCTAACCTTACAAGCAGGCCTTTCTTGGGATAGCCTGCTGTGTTAGCTTTCTGCACACATTTCTACCCTCACTGCAAGTTTCTGAGACACTGAGCCAAGGATACAGAAACTTAACTGAAATTAACATTTCCACCAAAAGCAAGAACAAATGCATGGCCTCTCATGGTTTAGGGTCCCTAATATTGATCATGCAGATGCTGGTGACACAAGGTAGGGTCTTCCTGGATCTGAGACTCTTAACTTTGTGCAACACAATGGCTTGGCCATTATTCTGCAAGGACAAGCACAATCTCATCATCCTCTACTTCTGTTCATGGCATTTTACATCCATTGAGATCTCCTAGTCCCCGAACCAGCCCCATCTTAGCCCCATCAGTAAAAACTGAACTGAGGCGCAGACAACCCGGAGCACTGCATCTACCTCCAGCACCCAGTGTCCTGGGGAGTCAGCTTCCTGTGGGAGCTGAATACCGAGCACAAAGTTTTTGCACACATTATATAAGTTAGAACAATAAAAACAGAAGAGGTGCTTTGATTTGCACTTTACATTAGAATGGGAAATATCAATTGACCATAGCAGAATAAGAAAGTCAAGGGATAGTGGGGGTGAAGGAGGGATCGGTGGGGGCTGATGACACCTCCTGGCACAGCCACTGCCCTCTCTCACCTCCCTCCTCCAAAGAAAAGTTGAAGCTAGTCATATGGGTTGGCTCTCAGGATGTAATCAAAGTCTGTGCACAGCTAGAGCCCATGCCCGGGTAGTGTTTCTCATCTATGCAGTGGGTTTATCCAGACCTGCTCTCGTCAGAGTAAGCCCAGCCATCCTACCTCCTTTCTTTTCTGCATGGGGGCATGACCTACTTTATTTCTCATTGCCACTGCTCTTGTGCACACATTTCCCTCAGGGATCCATATGGAAACGACACTGTGAGGCAAGATGGATCCAGGGATCTTACAGCACCGAACTCACCTTCTACTTCAACAGTTGTGAGGTCACGTCCAACCTTCAGAGGATAGCTTTGGCTTAAAAGTTGTGATCTGAAATGTTCGAGAGTAAGTTTTGAGAAAATGGATGCCAGGACTACAGAATTATCTTGCTTCAGGATTAAGAAGAACAAGAATGAACAATATCTAATGCTTCTTTGCTCACCTTCCTTTTAAAGAATCCACACAACTAGAAAAAGGCAAAAACTCATAGAAGTTCGAAAAGCTGAGGATGGCCATCAGCCACTTCAAAATCTCTGGAGAAATGTTTACTAACCACGGCTCCAGCAATGCAGGTGGAGAAATCAAACTAGTGGTCTTTGCAGCCTTGAAAAGAGGGCTGCAGTACGTTCCAGGAAGTGGTAGGAGAGGCATGAGCATCATACACAGTCCACCCGAGCTCAGAGACACAGACTCCACTCTGCAAAACCTAGAAACGCAGCAACCAGCTCTAAAGTGTGTGTTCTTGGGTTGCTAGGGAGTCTGGCAGCCTGTCCTATCTCTGGCCTTCCCCTTTTTCTCCGTCCCTGGTTCCTCCCCTTAAACTGTTGGCACAACCAGAGCATAAAACATGGGCAGAAATTCCAACACCAGGCAGCATTGCACGGTCTGTGGGAGCTGCAAGCTCCAGTGTTCTTCTGCGGAGTTCCCAAGCAGGGTGGAGGCAGTAGGAACCCAGAGCGGGGTATGTGCTGGGAGTTATTGCCATTCTGATATATACTGCTTTCAGCCAGGAGCATAACTCCATAAGGGCAGTAGGAAAAAGAAATGGATACATGTACACGTTTAATCCACTGCTTCTTGATCATGATTCTTTAAACATAAATTCTTCTAATCAGATTTAGAGAACTGTGAGTGGAAGCAGGAAAACAACCAAACTCTGTCCAGCATTATTTTACTGAATACTTCCTGGATTCCAGAAACTTACTAGGTACTGCACATGTCACCCTCACAAGTGGAGTCCCTGAGACCCAAGTGGGAAGAGAAGGTGGTTGGTGACACCCACACATGCTGATGGTCGGCCAACACTGGGACCCATTGGCTCCAGGTTAAGAATTAAAAACTTAGCAAAAAAAAAGGACATACCCAAAGAGAAGAGAAACATTATCCTCAGTACTCAAGAAAAAACTGATTTCCCCAAATTATCCACTACTAGAAAGAAAAGAAAGTTTAAGGAACACCTGCTTTGTATTCCCAACATGATAGATGAAAATAGCCCTCTGTAAAGAAGAGTTGTGCAGACACAGGAGGATGGGGTTAGAAGACAAGAGGCAGAGCATGAGCGGAAGGAAAAGGGCTGTGGTTGCAGCGAGGAGACCATGCTAGGCACTGATGATGTGCTAACAGAGTTAAGGTCAGCTTGGGATTGACAGGGAACTACGATTTCTAACTCAAGCCAACAGAAATAGACACAGAACCCAAACTCGTTATGTGGCCACCATGGTGCTGGGCCTGGGGCAGTTGTAGAAAGCATACAGGACACTGGCACTGTTCTGTTGGAAATTAGAATTCAGCTGGGAAGAGAGAAAATCAAGGAATCACAATGTGCATCTGGACACATTTTTTGCAGAAGCAAAAAGCACAGGGATTTGAGATGCTCTAGGACAGCAGTCTCCAAGGTGAGAGCAAGACAAGGAATGCTCAGAACACTCACTGTGGTGCTGGAAAAGATACTACAAGCTCCATCCATATCTATTTGTAGCCATCCTTTTTTAATTTCTATTGTTCAGGTATGACCTTAAGTTCCAAAATATATTAGCACAGTAGTGCCTTCATATAATATGATAAACAGACAGGGATGGGCAGGCACACAAGCTGGAAAGACCAGAAAGGAGAGGATACTGTGTATTGGAACAGCTGAAATCCACACATTATAAAAATCTGCACATTGTAAACCTTCTGCTTAGTATATACCTCTGTGACTTAAAAGTAGTGTGTTAGTGTATTAGTTTTACGTAGGCAAACATAAGTGCCATTTGGAAAATATCACATTATGTGGAGGGAAAAAGCACTGCTATAGCAGTAATAAATAACAGCAGCAATAGAAATAATTGTATGAATTACCTACATCCCTAACTTACTCTAAATAAAGACAGAGGGAAATAAAGAAGTACAGTGATGAGAGAAAAGAAGATAGAGGTGAAAGTAGAAATTGGAGACTTAAATTTCATAAGGAAGAAAAACACGAGAACACTCAAAGGTATAATAACATTTTCCTGAGCTGAGGGAGATAAGACTTTGGTGTACAGTCAGTCAATAGCAGATCAAGTAAACAAAAGTTAGTAATAGTTGCCGTTTATTGTGATGAACTACAGGTCAGGCATGTGGCTCAAGTAATTTACTTCTCATAATACTGAAAGGTAGAGGTTGATGTCCCCCTTTTACTAAGGCATAAAGAAGGTCCAGATAATAGGTCACCTGTACAAGATCATGCCATTAATTATGACAAAAGCAGGTTTGAACCCTGCTTGATCTTGACTCCACAACATGTGCTCTTCCCATGAGGCCACGTTGGCTTCCAGAATGATAATTTAAGCAATACAATTGCAATGACTGAATCATGTTGTCAAGAAACAGATACTCCTCCTGCTATATGAATTGTTCCATGATGAAGAAAAAGGGAAAGTCAATATAACTTTGATACCAAAATACACAAAAGAAAAACAACTGGCAAACCTCACTTATGGTTACAAGCAAAAATCCTAAAGCCTGAACTAGAAAATCTAATTTACAATTTACTAAAAGCACTACCTACCATAGCTGAGTACTGATTATTCCAGGACTTGGGTACAGTCTAATACTAGGAAAATCAAATCAAGAGATACAATTTTAAAAAGTGGTGATCTCTGTGGATTTTGCAAAGTAGCTATAAAATGTAATATCCTTTTAGGACTTTTTTAAACAGGGAAAAGAATAATAACTTCCTTAAGAAAGTAAGAGTAATCAGTCTTGGGACAAGGGCAGTTACCCTCCTGCACAGGAGGAATCCCATTCAGATAAGCAAGACCCCAGGATGCTTGCTACCATTTTTATTCAATATTGTTCTCAGTGTGCTGGCCAATATTATAATGTGGAATAGAAGGGAGAAATACGACTGCAGGAGCGGAGAAGACACGATTATCACTATTCAAAGGACAGTGTGATTGTTTGTCTAGAAAAAAAATGACACAACTGTAATTCTGGGGAATTTAGTAGCAGTGGCTGGGTACAGACAAACATTTCAAAAAATCAATAGTTTTCTTGTGTGGCAGCAATAACCATTTATAAAATGTAACAGAAAAGAAGAGCAAAGGGACTGCTGAGCAGGCAGCAGCGACCTCCTAAGTCATTCTCCCTCCCAGCTTCCCAGCGAGTCCCCCCTACAATGGGCAAAGGCATGGGCAGGGGGCTCCTGAGAGGCACAGGGGAGGCAAGGGGGAGAGGATCTGCCTGCCTTATCTGTGAGGCCCCTGGGGAAAGGGCCACACCTGTCCACACCAGCAGGATGAGTAAGAGCTGTTCCTGACCCACTGACTCTAGAGCCTGGGGAATGTCTGCTCTGTGGATTAGGGTCTCCTTGCTCCTGGGAGCTCCTGAGGGGCTTCGTTAGAGGCTTCAGCAGAGGATAGGCCCTTGTTCCCTGCTCAGCCACAAGGTGAAACCATGGGGCTCCCCCACCCCAGGTTTGCCACTGCCCAAGAGGCGCTGACTTGGCAGAAAAGGAGGATAGAAAACCACAGGCAGGCGAAGAAATGGCAGCTCTCTTGGGCGGGCGTGGTGACAAGAGGCAGGTGGCCCAACTGAGCCCTTAGGGCACCTGGATCCCACTGAACTGCCTCAGGAGGACAAAGAAGCTGGCAGGAAACTAAAGGAGAAAGAAAGCAGGAAGGAAGGGAATACAGCTGTCAGACAGTGGAACTGGAGGACACCAGAGATTCTCAAGAATAAAAAGCCTTCATTTCCAAAGATGCAAATTCATAGACACACTGAGACAGCAGTGGTGAGCAATGAGCTGAGGCAGTAGCCGGGAGCCTAGACTCCTGAGATCTGAGAAGGACCTGGATTCCACAAAGGACAATAGGAAAGATGGCAGAAAGGCTACCCATGGGAATTTCCAGGTGCAGACACTGGACTTAGAATCCCATGAATTACCTCATTTAACTGTCACAGCACACTTGTGAGGTAGGTTTTATTATTATTATTTCACATCCAAAATCGTCAAGCAAAAACCAGGAGGCCTGATCTGCACTGGCCAGGCTGGGCCAGGTCGGTCTGAATGCGGGCAGTTGGACTCCAGGGCCCAGGATTTTGACCATAAAGCTGGCAATGATTAATGAGTAGTGATTACACAAATAGTAGAGAAAATAACCACCATTGAAATAGAAAAATCTCTTTTATCACAAAGAAGGAGAAAATAATCAGGAATAAACTTGAAAATTATATTTAGGATCCATATGAAGAAACCTATACAACTTAAGAGAGATATTTTAAAAAGCCTTTAAAGAAAATGACAGATAATACCATGCTTCTGGATGGGAAAGTTATTGTAAAAATGTTAATTCCTCCCAAATTAATTTAGATGTTAAGTGCAATTCCAATAAAAATTCCTATGGAATTTTTTGAAGCTTTCCCAATTGTAAGGCTGGAGGCACCAGAGGGAGTGAGCACATCGGATGACCTCAGCCCTAAAGAGACCAACAGATTCCAGCCTGATGACGTGCCAAAATCCCCGGCTGCTGCCCCCTCCCAACCTTAGACTAGCCAATCCTCACGCCACTGTAAACCTATGCTCTCCCTCCCCCTAACTTCTTTAAAAACTCACTGCCTGCCCTGCTGGGCGTGACTTCTCTGGCCTGTGACTAACCAGACCGGCGAACATCGCCCGGGATTGTGACCTATTAAACTGTTGGCTCCCTTGTAGCCTCCTCTCCTGGTTATTTCAGCTCGATTTTTACCTTACAGCTGGTGCCAAAACCCGGGAAGGAGACAAGGTGCGGAGCTCCAACTGACCACCAGCAGCTCCCACCCCTCCTTCCCTGATCTGGGACCTCTGCCTACTGTCAGCACCTCGGACGGCGATTTGGTGAGTCCCTCCTTTCCCCTGGTTTGACCTGTCTCCACCTGATCTAAAATCATAGCTACGTCCAGGTTCTCCAGGCATTAAGCTTGTCCTGGTCCTGAGATAGAGGAGATGTCCTCAGCTGGGCTCCCAGATTTCTGGGAAAGAGTACGATACTTCCCTGTCTCCTCCTAACCTGAGCAAGTTTGGGACACTGGTCTCGCCAGTTTAGGGGCTCCAGGAAATGGGTAACAGACTCAGACCCCTCTGCAGTGTCTCATATCCAATCTGGCGACCCTAGATATAGTAGAGGAGATCCGTAAATGGAAACTGGTCTGACTCTGTTCTCAGACTTGGCCCCAGTATCCTCTAGACAATCAATCTCACTGGCCCTCGGAGGGAACTTTTGATTTTAGCCTCCTCACTGACCTAACTAATTTCTGTCACCAAACTGGGAAGTAGTCTGAAGTCCCGTATGTCCAGGCCTTTTGGACATGGTGCTCCCACCCAGACCTTTACATTAAGTGTTCAATGACCCAGGCTCTCCTGGCCCAATCTCCAGTTAAAGATTGTCAGCCTCTTACTCTGCCCAGTCCTTCCTCCTTTTCAGATCCACAGGAGAACCTCGGTTGCCTACCTCCCTCAGCTTGCAATCCCCTCCCACTCTCTTTGCTGCCATCTTTAAGTCCTTTGTCTTCACCTGCGTCACTGCCATCTTTAAGTTCTTTGTGCTCACATGTGTCGCTACCATCTTTAGGTCCTGCATTCTCAGCCATGCCATCTTCCTGCTCCTCTTCTCTTCCGGGGTCAGTGTCAACCCCTCCCCCTCTCCTTCCACCTTCACCGCCCTCTTTCCCTACTGGAACAGGCTCCTCACCCCTCTGGTTCTGGAAGCCATGGACAAGACTCCTCCCAGCACAGACCTGTCTCCTTTCTCTCCCGACCCTACACCCCTCCCTACACCCACCATTTTGTGGGTGGTCTGGCGTGGTTGTTGGGAGTGAGTGGGCTGGGTGTGGCAAGTGAACATCTTAGTGGTTGTGTGTTGCAGTGTGTGCACGTGCCTGCAGCCTGGGAATTTTTGTAGTGACCTAGAATCTTGAAGTTTTGCTAAGTTAAGTAGACATATTTTGTGCTTAGGGATTATGCTATAAAACAAATGGTTTCAGGAATTATAAAGTGTGTTCATGAATTTGTTAATCTAAAGAATGCTAGTGCAATGGTTTACAATAGCCCACTTCTCAGTGTTCACTGAAAATTAAAGTTCGTAATAGTTTTAAGGTCTAATTAAAGCTACTTAAAGAAGAAAACATCTCTACTTGCTAAAAAAGATGTGTGTTTTAATAAGAGAAAGTATAAAGAATGGAAATTCATTTTGGTGAGGGTAAAAGAAGGTAATTGTTCTAAAGTACAGCTATTTATTTAAAGAGGGAGAACACTGAATATAAAAGGAAAGTTGTAGAAATCTTGTGGAAGAATTTAATATGGTCCTGCTATATAAAATTAAAGCAAATGAGTCTCAGTATCAAGTACACAGAAAAATTAGAATTTTGTTTTCAGTTAAAAAGACAAAGTTTTCTTAACTGTTAGTCTGTTCTTAATGTTGAAAGATTCCAAAGAGTTTTCTAATTGTTTTCTCAAAACAATTTTTCATGCTTAAAGTCTCAATGAGTTGTCTGAGTATTTAAGATAATGAAATCTTAATATTAAAAAGACTAAAACTTAAACTTTGCTAAATTTTCTTTATTTGCTTTCGAGGTATTTTGTCATTCTGGTTAAACAGATAAGTATTGCTTCATGGAAACCTATAATCCTATTTAAGCAAGTGCCAAAAAAACCCACCAAATTCAAAAAGGTGCTTTTACCTCTAGTTACCTCTGATATTTTCTAAAGGGCCCCTAGAACATGTCAGAGGAATTTTTTCTCATTGGAGAAAGTATTTGGCTAATTTGGCTTATTTATCTGATATATAATTACCTGCTTAATTACCTAGAAAGCACTGTCAAAGGGAATGATGCTAAACTTTGGTACTAAATGTTTTGTGTTACAGAAATATCCAAATTTCCTTATATCAACTGTATTACAGTAAGCTCTCATCAGATCTTTAACCATTGTCATTTGTAAGTCTTTCGTCATTTATAGTCACTGTTTATTACTCCTAAACTAGTAAAGAACTAGATTTCAGCAGAACAGGTATTAGTTACATAAGACCTAAGTTAAAAAAGGCAAAAGAGGGGCCCCAGACTCCACTCCATGACCTGGTAACCATGGCCTTTAAAGTCTTTAATACCTGTGATAAAGAACATGAGAGGAGGATAGCATCCCAAACCCGAGCCTTCACGGCAGCCCTACAGCTGGCAGGACAGGGGTTTCATCACACCAAAGACTGGTCCGGAGCTCGTGAGCCTCTGGGATCTTGCCTCAGGTGTGGCCAAGAAGGCCACTGGGCAAAGAAATGCCTCAACCCAACCAATAAGCTGACCAAACCCTGCCCAGTTTGCAGTAAGAGAAGTCATTGGAAGGTAGAGTGCCTGGTTGCGGGAGGTCGTCCCCCCACGACAGAGTCTCACGTGAGGCAGGCCCCCCTGAGGGGCCCCCCTCCAGACCTGCTGAGCCTACTCAAAGACTGAAGATGCCTGGACTCGAACACCCCATCACCCTTGCTGAGCCCAGGCCCACACTGTGGGTAGCAGGTAAGTCCATCTCCTTTTTAGTGGACATGGGGGCTACCTACTCTGCTTTACCTTCCTTTCAAGGGCATTTACATCCTTCCCAGGTCTCAGTTGTGGGTGTCATGGGAATCCCCTCTAAGCCTCTAGAGACAAGTCTGGTAGCCTGCACGTTTGAGAGCCATCCTCTTACCCACTCATTTCTAGTCGTCCAATCCTGTCCTATCCCTTTGATAGGGAGGGATCTCCTATCAAAGCTTGGTGCCTCTATCTCCCTGCCACTTAGTCATCCCCAACTGAGCTCACTCATTGCCTTAGCCAGTATAAGTTGTGGCCCTGAGGCCTCCACGGACCCTTCTGTACCATTGACCAGTGTTAACCTGATGGTCTGGGACACCTCTACTCCTGTAGTGGTGAGCCATCATGCTCCAGTCCTCATCCGCCTCAAGGACCCATCCTCCTTTCCTTCTAGGCCCTAATTTCCTATTTTCCAAGCCCATCGCAAGGGCATCCAACCTATCATTAACCATCTTCTTTCCCAAAGGCTTCTGGTACTGACTAATTCTCCCTGTGACACTCCCGTCCTTCCAGTCAAGAAGCCATCAGGGGCCTACCGGCTCGTTCAGGACCTGCAGATAATCAGCGAGGCTGTGGTCTCTCTTCACCCAGTCGTTCCTAACCCTTACACTCTCTTATCTCATGTTCCCCCAGATACCTCTCCTACCTACCTTACTTCTCACTCCTAAGACACCTCCTCAGGGAACACTCAGACCAGTCCCTGCCTCAACCCACCTCCCCCTCGGATCCAGAAATCACAGAGGTTCTACAGCTGGGAGACGAAGTCCTTCTTAAAGAACTCCAACCTTGGTCACTCCACCCATGGTGGATGGGACCATACACTGTGATCCTTACCACTCCCACAGCTGCCAAGTTATTGGGACACCCCCCGTGGTACCACACCTCCAAGCTCAAACAAGCGCCCAGTCATGATAGGCTGCCTGCTATGAACAAGCCTAAGTCTGTCATCATCCAGACAACACTACTGGATGGGGCAAAGCCTGGGTGATCATGCTGGATATATCTGTCCTGAGAGACAAGGACAACATATCTGCTGGAACCTCTGGCCACCAATAGGGAGGTTGGACAGTAGAAGTGCACAAGACCATGCTGGTACATCAGTATTTGCCCCTTCCCTCCAAGCCTCTGGCCTCCCACCAGCTTTAACCCTGCCTGCACCACCCCTCCTCAGCCAGAAGTAGCCAGATTGAGTCGGAGCCCATTATAACCAAAAAGCTGGAATGTAAGGCTGGAGGCACTGGAGGGAGGAGTGAGCACGTCGGACGACCTCAGCCCTAAAGAGACCAACAGATTCCAGCCTGATGATGTGTCAAAATCCCTGGCTGCTGCCGCCTCCCAACCTGGAAAAGGTGCCTTAGGCTAGCCAATCCTTGTGATACTGTAAACCTATGCTCTCCCTCCCCCTAACTTCTTTAAAAACTCGCTGCCTGCCCTGCTGGGCATGACTTCTCCAGCCTGTGACTAACCAGACTGGTGAACATTGCCCAGGATTGTGCCCTATTAAACTTTTGGCTCCTTTGTAGCCTCCTTGCCTGGTTATTTCGGCTCAATTTTTACCTTACACCAATGACTCTTGAGGTCATTTGGAAGAATGAGCAGGCAAAAAAAGCTTTAAAAATAACTAAGAACAATAATGTTACATCTAATAATAAAATGTATCATGAAATTACAGTAATGAAAAACTGCTGATAGAAGAATTGATAGGAGAGAAATAAAACAGGACTGTTCAGAAATAAGTCCTGATAAATATAGAAAATATATAAGAAATAATTGAATAGAAAAAAGGCTCATTGGTCAAATGGTCCTGGAAAGCCAGGTTAAGAATTTGGAAATAAATAATTTTGCTCCTCACTTCATATTTTACTCTAAAATACTTGATATAAATCAGAGGAATATATAAATAAAATAAGGAAAGTTTTTCTAAACTTAAAATCAATAAAAGGAAAGCACAAAAGTAAAGATTCATAGACTTGATAACATACACTGTATGTTAAAAATCATCAGAGGCTTAATTAAATATTTAGCAATAAACTTGGAAAACTGGATGTATTGAATATGGCAACAGGATAATCCTCTTCAAATACAAAGGAATCATTAAGACACAAATGCTAAAGGATGTGAGTGGATAACTCACAAAGGAATGTTAAACATGCAGAAAACGTTCGACTTCAATAGCATGAAAATAAATGCAAATTAAAGACTAATGAGATAGCATTTCCCACATCACTAGCATGCAAATATTTTATTTTTAAATGAGAAAACCAAGTGTTCAGTTTGTTGCGACTTGTCATTCACATTGATGGGCACAGCCTTTCTGGATACTCATTTGGTAATGCCAGTTAGCTAAAAGGTTCCCTTTTAATGTTCTTTTCCACTGATTCAGTAACTCCCTTCTGGAATCTGTTCTAAGGAATTAATCAGAAATTTGGAGAAAGGTCTCTGCACCATGTTGTTTATTGGGGCATTATTTGTCATCATGAAAAATGGAAAGGAATAAAGAACATAAATACAAAATTAAAAATCGGCACACCACTCAGAGATAATATTGGCATGTATTCTTCTAAGCAAATAAATAAAGTCACTGAAATAATATTTCCTTGTCCTTTGTATTTGACATCCTATTGTAAACAGTTCCCTTATTAAAAGTCCTCAAAACATAATTGGCTATATAACACCATACAGAGAGTTACAGGTTTCTCAATCAGTCCCCCAGTTTTTGGAAGGTCTGATTGTTTCTATAACAGCATGTAAGATGGTATAACAAAACAGTAAATTATTTCTCTTTTTTAATGGCTTAAGTGTCCATATGAAATAGTTCTTAGAATGTAATGGTTCTTATGGACCAAGCATACAGCTGAATCTTGAGGACTACTTGTGAAACATGTACCACCATTTTCCAAGTTGTACTGAAGAAGTCATTTGGTATGAGCCCATCTTATATAGAATGTTATATAACCTCCACTCAGATCATTTCACAGAAAATTAGAATTATATAGACAATTGCCCTTCTGAGGCCCCATCACTATACAATATATTTTAAAAAAATCACAGCCCATTAAATATCTGTATATGCTACACATCTCATCCCAATGAGTCCCTGGGTGATAAGAAGCTCAATCATTCTACCTCCAGAAATTATTAGCTTGCTTGAGTACAGAGCAGGAGTAAATATTGTGTGGTGGCTGCTGGGGCTGATGAAGGCTCAACTACCTGGGGCCTTTAGAACACACCCGTGGGTGTCTCTGTAACACTGTGTCCACAGACTGAGCAGAAGGCCAAGGGTTCAGGACTTCTGAACTGAAATAGCTGAGGAAAATAATTTCACCAATTACCTATGAAAAATATGCCTTTGCCCCATGTAGATGCACTGGGCAAACAGAGAGACGATACAGTACAAAGAGACAATGATTTGCAAAAGAAGCTATGGCATTCTGCATTAAAAAACAAAAGCCAAAAATAAACTACTCCCAGAACTGTCTGGCTTTAAAACCTAACTGTCAACAGGAGAAAACATAATCATGTTTACATGTTCCATTTCATTGAAGATTCAAGATTTTAAATTTGGACTTAAATCTAAACGTTCTGCTTCCTGGATTTGAACACCCAATTTTATTTATATTTTTAAAAGGAAACTTTAGAAGTGTATGGAACAGTTCAAAAATTCTAGGATACACAAGAAACACACATAATTTATTGCTTTTAAATGGTCTCTTTAAAAATCTGTATCAAGGAAAATGAACAAATCACTCTTAGGAATGTCACCCAATCTATGGTCTTCAGAGGCTTTCTCTGTTTTATTTCTTTCCAAGAGCTAGACCTCTTATCCAAGGTCAGAAGGGATTATTTACTTCTGACACTAACTTATCTCCTCAGCAATGCTACTGGCAGGGATGGCATGTAGGAGCAATACTCAAGTGAGAATATTAGGGATGAAGGTTTCTTTAGTAACACATGCTGCAGAAACATGGACAGATTGAGTCAAATACTGACATTCCTAGTCCTTAAGGAGCTCCCTAATTATTCTTGCACTGATAGAAACTTCCAGGAAAGAAAACCAAGTAAAGTAAGTACTCACAGCTGAATTTAAAGGAAACTATTTGGAAATTAGTTTGCTTTGAAATCTTATCATGAGCACAATATTCTTAAAAAGAAATTGAATTGTAATAGATTTCAGAGCTTAGCTATCAAGACTGAGAATAGTTGTCAATCATGGACCTAGATGTTTGGTAGTGTGCCATCAGTGAAAGACTCATAGCAGCTGAAATTCCTATTCTGGTGAGTAGGAATTTCAGCTCAGATATAATGACTTCATTTTTGATAGAACATTCAATTAACCACTTAGGCTGAAGAAAACTTTTGTGAAAATTGTCCAGGGGATTCTGGTTATAGGCAGATGGGACAACATTTGACTCTGTCTCTTCACTGAATGCAGCTATGAAACCTTGACAGAATGCATGGAGTAGCTAATTTGAAGATTGTGAGAAGTAAGTAGCAGGGTATTTGAAGTATCACCAAACCAGCAAAGAGTTTACTATACCTTCTCCCCTGGTGTTCCCAGGAGAGATGTGACGCCATGTGAAGCCTGGATGAGGGCATTGGTATGAACAGCAAGAGCTTCAGGAAGCCCTCTAGTTCTGGCTTCAGCAGTGGAAAAGGGATCTGCCAATACTCACAGTGAGGGAAATAATTCTTCTTCATTTCTCCCTTCTCTCAGGTTCCAACCATGGTAATCTGTAGGCCCCTAAAAGCTCAAAGGGAGAAGACCCTCCCCCTCTGATCAGAGGGGCCATTGTCTCAAGGAGGGGAAAACCCTTGATGCTTTTTCTCTCTTTCTGTTCTCTTGTCATGCAGACCAAGAAGGTGACCCAGCCATGGAAAGTGTGCAGCAGAATGGGACAAATAAGGCCCCAGATTTCATGCTGTAGGAATAAAAAAGAACAGAACTAGAAAGTGTCAGGGAGACCTGGGAGGGTGATAAGCTTGACAAAACTTAACCATAATATTGTTATGGGATTCTGGGCTCACCCAGAAGCTGCTCATGCAGATGACCCTAAACAGCATCCTATAGACTGTGAATTGGAAAACAAGATGGACTACTTCTCAGGTCCAGTATGTGGTGCTCAAGCAGAACAGGTATGAATGTACTGATCTGAATGTACTGAATGTTTGAAACTGAGTAGACATTGGGAACCACAAACCAAAGAAAGCTGGTCAGAATTGGTGGCTTAAACCCAACCAAATCAATTGTCTGCTTAAACAAAAGTAATATTCTCCATAGGATAGAGAGTCTCAGAAGGCCCAGAGTCTCATAACATAATATTCAAAATGATCAGAGTATAATACAAAATTATGCAGCAGATGAAGAACCAAGAAAGTTTCAACCTGCACAGGAAAACACAATGTGTTTTGACACATGCCAATGACACAAGTATTGGAATCACCTGGAAAAAAAAGGTTTCATGAAACCATTATAGAATTTCTGCAACAAGTGAGGGCAACTGCTCTTGAGAAGAATGAAAGATAGAAAGTTTCAACAAACAAATAGATGATATAAATGGAAACCTGATGGTTTTAAAACTGAAAAAGATCCAATAACAACAACAAAAACCTCCACAAATAAGCTCAATTATAAAATGGAAATGAGAGAAGAAAGAGCTAATGAACTTCAAGATGGATAAATAAAAAAGTATGGCTCCTTCTCCTCTCCTTCTATGATTAACACGCATTCTAACAGATTCATTAAGGAATATGAGAAAGACTATAGAAAATAAAAAATATCTAAGGAAATAATGCCTGAAAACTCCCCAAATTTGTTGATAGAAATAAACCACCAGATACAAAAAACTCAGTGAATCCCAAAAGGTATAAACCTAAAAAAAAAAAAAAATACATGACAAGATACATTATAATCAAAATGCTGATGAGAAAGAAAAAGAATCTAGAGAACAGCCAGAGAAAAAGGATGCATTGTCAATAGAGAAAAACCTACTCAAATGACTACAGATCTCTCATCATGAAGTGTGGAGACCAGATGGAAGTGGAACAACATATTTAAAGTGCAAAGAGAAGAATTATCAACCCAGTTCTATATCCACTGAAAACACCCTTCAAGAATGGGAAGTAAAGAAATTTTCAGATGAAGAAAAACATATAGATTCATTGTCACAGAATCTCATAGAGATATACTGCCTTGCTCTAAAATAATTCTTAAATTAACAACCTCAGAAAGAAAGAAGGGAGCCTGAAACATCAGGAATAAAAGAATGGTAAATATCTGGGTGTATATAATAGACTATTCTTATCCAATTTTGTTCTTTTAAAAATGTTTGATAGTTGGAAATAATAATTATAACATGTGTGATGGAGTTTTCATTGTAGGTAGATATACAAACTCCAAGCAAGAATGATGAAGTATATGAAATGATCCCTCAGATAACAAAATATTCCCCAAAGACAAGAGATGTAATGATAACCTGAATAGTCCTATTGAAGAAATGGCATTCATAAAAAAATAACTTTCTGAGAAAGAAATCTTGATGTCCAGATGGTTTCATTGGCAAATTCTACCAAACATTTAAAGAAGAAATAATACCAATTCTATACAATCTCTTCCAGAAAATAAAAGAGGAAAAAACAGTTCTCCACTTATTTTATGAGACTAACACTACTCGAATACCAAAACCAGTCAAAGACATGATAAGAAAAAACAAAAACAAAAAAACTAGGACCCAATATCTCTCATGAACATAGACATAAAGGAAAAGCATGAGATTTTTTTCACACCTTCAAGCTGTTCTGTACATTGAAGGTGTCAGTGGCTACATGAGTGTAGACATGAGTTAAAATTCATAGAACTGTACACTCAAAAAGTTAATTGTATTATATGTTAATTAAAAAACAAAGTCTTCTAGGGTTATAACTCTCAGTCTGAATTAATTAGCAGGCTTCCACATCTGCAAAAATGTATATTAATCGCTCAAAATGGTATGACATGTGATACAATGTAAGGGAAAGGAGTTGGGGGTCTCTCAGGAAAATTGTTCTCTCATTAAAGGGGACATACCTTGCTTTGAATGTTGCCCTGTGAAGATAAGGTATATGGCAGCCATCTTGCAATCTTGAGGAAGGGAAGACAAATGCAGTCGCTGACTTAAAATTTGACATTTGTGTGGCTGAATTAACCAGCCAGGAACTCATTATCCTCCAGATTAATCATGAGAGTTAATAAAGCCTTATCATTTCATGTACGGGCAGCTGAAAGAGTCTAACTTGGAGAGTATTTCTCAAAGTACATTTGAACTACTTTGCATAGCTTTTATAGATGAATTAGATATATGCCTTCTTGTTAATGGCAAATAAGGAAAAAGGAACATTTTTTCTAAGAAGATTCTATGAACTGTCAAGGTGCAATTGAACCTTTTTCTGAGAAAACTATTCAAAGCCAATTAAGGTAATATAAAATGTAATCACTCTTGGCAGGTACTTTGGTTTGCCAGATGGACAATTCTAATAAACTCTATTAGACTGGGTAACTTATCCTGTTAGGTGGGAAGGGTTTTGTGGCCAGCTCATCCTGACAAGCTATGATGATGTAATCACACTGAAAATTGTATATTTCACAATAACTACATTATTTTAATGTAGAAAGTGGTGTTTGCAAGTCCTGGGATCATATCTCCTAACTCAATGTCATCTCTTTCACATGCCATGATGTCTGACTTAGTTGTCCAGCAAATACTTGCTGAGCATTTAGCTGATTCCAAACTCATCTTTGAAAAAAAAAATCTTGGCTCTGCTTTTATGTGGTTCTGGGGCCACAAACAGATATCAAGCTATTATATTTTAATGATCTTTGTTACATATACAGATGGAATTTTAAAAACCATGAGCCACCTTTAAATCAACACAATGTATCCTTAAATTTGGCCAGTAATCTCAACTCTTAACTACTGGTTCTAAGGCATGCTCACACTATAGGTCAATCATCTGTGCACTGCTGGAAGTGTTGGTAGTTAATGGCACTGCTTACTTTATATCAAACTCCATCCCCACAACAGTGGCTTCCACATGTTGGCCCTTGATCTAGTCCTGAGGACGCCTCAGAAGCACTTTAATTATTTTTCAGCATGACAGCCCTTCAAATATCAAGTGGCTACCTAAAATGTTTGAAGGCAGTCATCATGTCTTCATAAAATGTTCTCTATAAAGCAAGAACCCCCAGTCCCATCTGTGACTCACTGGAAAATGCAATTTGGAATCTTGTTTGGATCCTGTTCTCTCCCCCTGTTCTCTCCCCCTCATATGCGCTATGGAATCTGAAGGTCAGGATACCAGAAGTGAACCCCATATTTCATCTGTGTCAAAACAGCAAGGACAGAAGGGGTTAAATTACTTCTCTTGTCATGATATAATATGTCTAGCAGCATAGTCTAGAAGTAAGATTCTGCCATTGACAGTCCCATTGTCCTGTGGATCCATGTCAAATCTTACACCTGGCATTTGCAACGGTGCTGAAAGTCGTCCATCTCTTGTCAGGCTCTCTGCCTCATGTTCTTGTTTGGGTGCAAGTGCCAGACCTTACCATTGTTTCTGATAAATCTCAGCTTGCTGAGTTCATCCTAACTGTTTCAGCCTGTCAAGATCTTTTTGGATCCTAATTCCATCATGTTACATTCACTGCTAAAATTTTTTAGCAATTCACTGCTAAAATTTTTAAACCAAACAAAGTTGGGGACAAAGTCCTGTGGCATGATACTGGATGCCTTCCCTGGAGCATAGTTGTTCACCCAATTATAAACCTACCTAATTGTAGTAGCATCTAGTCAATAATTTTCCAACTAGTCTGTTAGTACTTGTATATACCTAAAGTAAAATGGTCAGATGCCTTGGTGAAACTCAGATACACAGTTATTTTCCCTACTTTTCAGTATATTTTTTTTCAAAATATTTGCAGAGACCAACTGTCTTTTTTTACTTATTGCTATATGACCAAATACAAGAGTACATGACTTGGTCTGCCTGGTGATGATCACATTGAGACTGTCAACAAGAACTCAAATCTTTGACAGAAACAGTACTAAAATTATGATGGAATTCTATGTGATCTGATTTGTAAAAAAGCCAGTGGAAGTGTCAGAAGTCAGTAAAGACTAACCTTTGACAAATCCATCTTCTAGGACACTGGTTTGTCCTGGGGGGTCTAATGACACATAGGAACTTTTTAAGGAATCCTGAGAGTCATTATGGACATTGCACAGTAGGGGAAAGAGGCTGGAGGTTTCAGTATCTGAGAAGCTCAAGGGTTAGGGAATCCACGTGCCTATTTCAAAATAAGATAGAAAAAGTTATTAGAAAGCATGTCAGCATTAGACCCACACCTTTATCAGTCACTTTGACAACAGCAGTGATAAAATTAGCTTACACCTTTAACCACTTATCTAGGCATACACTAATCTAGGAAATGTAAACATTCAATTCACTTAATCCTCACAACCCTTTGAGGTGAGTACTATTTTTTTATTAATATATAATTGATAAATAATATTATATTGGTTTCAGGTATGTGACATAGTGATTCAACAATTATATTCATTACTAAATGCTTGCCATAGTAAGTGTAGTTATCATTATCAACATACAAAGATATTACAATATTGTTGACTATATTCCCTAAACTTTACCTTCACCCTCATGACTAATTTATTTTAAAATGGGAAGTTTGCAGTGGGGGATGGGCAAAATAGGTGAAGGGGATACAGAGGCAGGTACTGTTTTTATCTTCCCCTTCATGGATAAGAAAATGAGGCACAAAGGAGGTAAGAGCCCCTGCAAAAGGAACCACTTCCATGCTTACTCCCCCAGGGAGGACTGGTTGGAAACGGGAGGAGAGGCTATGTATATGTTCTGGCTTATTGATGGGGAGATACGGAAAAAGAGGCAGCAATTCAAGCTGAACCTGATATCTAGAGCCAAAAAGGGTCCCCTGAACCTTTTGCATGACTTCCCTAAGCCTCCAGAGCATTCTGGAGAGCAATATGCTGTAGAGAAAAAATAAAAACTGTATCAGATATCTCTCCAAAAAGAAGTATACAGGAGTGGTCAATAAATCACAGAGCTAGCATGGTCTGCCCACACACTGAATGGCCTGCCATTGTGATGTGTGCATTGCAGTATGTTTTATATATGGAGCCTGGCCCAGCAAAGCTGACCTCAGGCCACCTTCTACTGCCTCCCTCTTCTGCATAAAGTGGTAGATACAAACCAGAGGTCAAGGGCAAAGAAAATCACCTGATTCTATTGCATCTCACAAACTTTGTGAAGTGTCGTAATTTTTTAATAGTTAATCCCTCCAAACCTCTCTGTTTCTACGGGCATTGTACATTACTCATTGTTTAACAAGTCTGTTCCCTACTAGACAATGAGTTAAATTACACTGATTCCATAATCTCATTATCACCAACCAATTTGTGTCCACGTGTTCATACACAAATATAATCTGAATCAAACCTCAAATCATCCTCAAATAATTTTAGCCAAACCATCAGTTTTGTCGAAAAGAGGACAATGTTGGGAGAGAACAGAAATCTCTATACTTTTTAAAAAGCATGTAGTCCTACCAATAAAAGATTTTTTAAAACATAGATGGCATTCATTTATTCACAAATTATATCCGTATTTTATTTACTTTTTTAGTATTAGCAAAGTTCAGCTTTAAATAGATACGATGAAGCATTTGCATTTCCTTCCCATGCCCCCACGGGTTTTTTCCCACACCTCCTAAATCACATCATTTCGGATATCAGGGGTGTAAACCATGATGAAGTTGAAGAGATCTTGAATTATGATCATGGCTTTAATATCAATTTATTACTGACCTAAGCCGAATCAATCTTCCTCTTTGTGCCTCATTTTCCATGTTTTCCTATTGGACTAATAATACACACTTAGCTGTCCCACACAAGATGGTAAGGAGAGTCTCCAAAAATGTCAAACCATAAATGTCGATGCAGAACAATGCTATTTTTACTGTCATGATTATCATTGATGACCATGGGAAAGCTAGAGGGTATAGACACACTGAAAACTCAAAAGTAGACTGATTCTAAGTTAAGTACAGTTCAGAACCATTTTTGAGTACAATGAAAATCACTTCCCCAAGGACAGTTTGGCTAGCCAACCAGAGAAGCAGAGACATTCTTCCCATGCAGAGCATCTACCCCAAACCCTGTGGGGCACAGAGGAGAGTCCCAGTGCCTGCCAGACTCCAGGCCACTCCCTGGCCTTGCTCTGCCCCACTCTCTTCTCCCTTCCACCTGATATTTTCTAATTGCTTTAGGAAAAACCCTTGTCACTCTAAAGCAAACAGCCGCCCTGTCAAGACCAGTGTGGTCAGTCAGCCATGACAACACATATGAAGGAGAGGCAGATAAAGGTGAAGTGCTCTCAGGGATGCAGAACGGTTATTACACCGCCATCTTCTCCTCTCCAAAAGGCTGGAAGAAAACCTGCACTGGGTCACCATTATTGCATTGCTGTTTCAAGGCCAGAATAGGTGAGGTACATTCTGGGACAGTCTGACTGCCTCAGGCCTGAATGGCTCTGCCTGGCCAACCACTCTGCTGTTCAGGGAGGCCTCTGGGACTCAGCCAGGTTCTAGTCCCAAATATTCCAGCCTCAAACATTAAATATGTCCCACCTGTACAGCTGTTTGTGGTACATGAGTCTGCCAGCATCCCTTTGGAACCCATTTATATCCCCTGCTTCTATCCCCTTCCAGGTGTAAGAGCTCCCTGAACTTATTAAGGGTCCATGAAGTAGGATTTACCTTTTTGTATCCAAAATTTCTTCTTTAAAATCACAGATACCTCCAAGTACTGATTTCAAAATCTGATGTGTAATCCTGGGTTAATTGTCTACAAGTACAATATTATAGATTTTAATCTTGTCCCCTCTTAGCTTTTGCAACTTCATTCTGAGGGGACCAAGCTTTGTTCTATGTTTTTGTAAGGCCTATTCTCCACCCCCTGCACCCATGGCTCAGTTTTTTTTTTTAACTTTATTTTGATATCATTAATCTACAATTACATGAAGAACATTATGTTTGCTAGGCTCCCCCCTTCACCAAGTCCCCCCAACATACCCGTTCACAGTCACTGTCCATCAACATAGTAAGATGCTGTAAAATCACTACTTGTCTTCTCTGTGTTGCACAGCCCTCCCCGTGCACCCCCCCAACACTATACATGTTAATCGTAATGCACCCTTTCTTTTTTCCCACCCTTATCCCTCCCTTCCCACCCATCTTCCCCAGTCGCTTTCCCTTTGGTAACTATTAGTCCATTCTTGGGTTCTATGCTTCTGCTGCTGTTTTGTTCCTTCAATTTTCTTTTGTTCTTATACTCCACATATGAGTGAAATCATCTGGTACTTGTCTTTCTCCGCCTGGCTTATTTCACTGAGCATAATACCCTCTAGCTCCATCCATCTTGCAAATGATAGGATCTGTTTTTTTCTTATAGCTGAGTAATATTCCATTGTGTATATGTACCACATCTTCTTTATCCATTCATCTACTGATGGACACGTAGGTTGCTTCCATATCTTGGCTATTGTAAATAGTGCTGCGATAAACATAGGGGTGCATCTGTCTTTCTCAAACTGGGCGGCTGTATTCTTAGGGTAAATTCCTGGAAGTGGGATTCCTGGGTCAAATGGTATTTCTATTTTGAGCATTTTGAGGAACCTCCATACTGCTTTCCACAATGGTTCAACTAATTTACATTCCCACCAGCAGTGTAGGAGGGTTCCCCTTTGCCCACAACCTCGCCAACATTTGCTGTTGTTTGTCTTTTGGATGGTAGCCATCCTTACTGGTGTGAGGTGATATCTCTTTGTGGTTTTAATTTGCATTTCCCTGATAACTAGCGATGTGGAGCATCTAATCATGTGTCTGTTGGCCATCTGAATTTCTTCTTTAGAGAACTGTCTATTCAGCTACTCTGCCCATTTTTTAATTGGATTATTTGCTTTTTGTTTGTTGAGGTGTGTGAGCTCCTTATATATTTGGGATGTCAACCCTTTATTGGATCTGTCATTTATTAATATATTCTCCCATACTGTAGGATACCTTTTTGTTCTATTGATTGTGTCCTTTGCTGTACAGAAGCTTTTCAGCTTGATGTAGTCCCATTTGTTCATTTTTGCTTTTGTTTTCCTTGCCCAGGGAGATATGTTCAAGAAGAGGTCACCCATGTTTATGTCTAAGAGATTTTTGCCTATATTTTTTTCTAAGAGTTTTATGGTTTCATGACTTACATTCAAGTCTTTGATCCATTTCAAATTTACTTTTGTGTATGGGGTTAGACACTGATCCAGTTTCATTCTCTTACATGTAGCTGTCCAGTTTTGCCAGCACCATCTGTTGAAGAGACTGTCATTTCCCCATTGTATGTCCATGGCCCCTTTATCGAATATTAGTTGACCATATATGTTTGGGTTAATGTTTGGAGTCTCTATTCTGTTCCATTGGTCTGTGGCTCTGTTCTTGTGCCAGTACCAAATTGTCTTGATTACTGTGGCTTTGTAGTAGAGCTTGAAGTTGGTGAGTGAGAATCCCCCCCCACTTTATTCTTCCTTCTCAGGATTGCTTTAGCTATTCGGGATCTTTGGTGTTTCCATATGAACTTTTGAACTATTTGTTCCAGTTCATTGAAGAATGCTGTTGGTAATTTGATAGGGATTGCATCGAATCTGTATATTGCTTTGGGCAGGATGGCCATTTTGATTATATTAATTCTTCCTAGCCAGGAGCATGGGATTAGTTTCCATTTGTTAGTGACCTCTTTAATTTCTCTTAAGAGTGTCTTATAGTTTTCAGGGTATAGGTCTTTCACTTCCTTGGTTAGGTTTATTCCTAGGTATTTTATTCTTTTCGATGCTATTGTGAATGGAATTGTCTGCCTGATTTCTCTTCCTATTAGTTTATTGTTAGTGTACAGGAAAGCCACAGATTTCTGTGTGTTAATTTTGTATCCTGCAACTTTGCTGAATTCCGAAATTAGCTCTAGTAGTTTCGGAGTGGAGTCTTTAGGGTTTTTTATGTACAATATCATGTCATCTTCAAATAGTGACAGTTTAACTTCTTCTTTACCAATCTGAATTCCTTGTATTTCTTTGTTTTGTCTAATTGCCGTGGCTAGGACCTCCAGTACTATGTTGAATAACAGTGGGGAAAGTGGGCATTCCTGTCTTGTTCCCGATCTCAGAAGAAAAGCTTTCAGCTTCTCGCTGTTCAGTATGATGTTGGCTGTGGGTTTATCATATATGGCCTTTATTATGTTGAGGTACTTGCCCTCTATACCCATTCTGTTGAGAGTTTTTATCATAAATGGATGTTGAATTTTGTTGAATGCTTTTTCAGCATCTATGGAGATGATCATGTGGTTTTTGTCTTTCTTATTGTTGATGTGGTGGATGATGTTGATGGATTTTCGAATGTTGTAGCATCCTTGCATCCCTGGGATGAATCCCACTTGGTCATGGTGTATGATCCTTTTGATGTATTTTTGAATTCGGTTTGCTAATATTTTGTTGAGTATTTTTGCATCTACGTTCATGGGATATTGGTCTGTAATTTTCTTTTTTGTTGGGGTCTTTGCCTGGTTTTGGTATTAGGGTGATGTTAGCTTCATAGAATGAGTTTGGGAGTATCCCCTCCTCCTCTATTTTTTGGAAAACTTTAAGGAGAATGGGTACTATGTCTTCCCTGTATGTCTGATAAAATTCCGAGGTAAATCCATCTGGCCTGGGGGTTTTGTTCTTTGGTAGTTTTTTGATTACCGCTTCAATTTTGTTGTTGGTAATTGGTCTGTTTAGATTTCCTGTTTCTTTCTGGGTCAGTCTTGGAAGGTTGTATTTTTCTAGGTAGTTGTCCATTTCTCCTGGGTTTCCCAGCTTGTTAGCATATAGGTTTTCATAGTATTCTCTAATAATTCTTTGTATTTCTGTGGGGTCCACCGTGATTTTTCCTTTCTCATTTCTGAATCTGTTGATGTGTGTTGATTCTCTTTTCCTCTTAATAAGTCTGGCTAGAGGCTTATCTATTTTATTTATTTTCTCGAAGAACCAGCTCTTGGTTTCATTGATTTTTGCTATTGTTTTATTCTTCTCAATTTTATTTATTTCTTCTCTGATCTTTATTATGTCCCTCCTTCTGCTGACCTTAGGCCTCATTTGTTCTTCTTTTTCCAATTTCAATAATTGTGACATTAGACCTTTCATTTGAGATTGTTCTTCCGTCTTTAAATATGCCTGGATTACTATATACTGTCCTCTTAAGACTGCTTTTGCTGTATCCCACAGTAGTTGGGGCTTTGTGTTGTTGTTGTCATTTGTTTCCATAATATATGGCTGGATCTCCATTTTAATTTGGTCATTGATCCATTGATTATTTAGGAGCATGTTGTTAAGCCTCCATGTGTTTGTGAGCCTTTTTGCTTTCTTTGTACAATTTATTTCTAGTTTTATGCCTTTGTGGTCTGAAAAGTTGGTTGGTAAGATTTCAATCTTTTTGAATTTACTGAGGTTCTTTTTGTGGCCTAGTATGTGGTCTATTCTGGAGAACGTTCCATGTGCACTTGAGAAGAATGTGTATCCTGTTGCTTTTGGATGTAGAGTTCTATAGATGTCTATTCAGTCCATCTGTTCTAGTGTGTTTTCCAGTGCCTCTGTGTCCTTACTTATTTTCTGTGTAGTTGATCTGTCCTTTGGAGTGAGTGGTGTGTTGAATTCTCCTAGAACAAATGCATTGCATTCTATTTTCTCCTTTAATTCTGTTAGTATTTTTTCACATATGTTGGTGTTCCTGTATTGGGATGCATATATATTTATAATGGTTGTATCCTCTTGTTGGACTGACCCCTTTATCATTATGTAATGTCCTTCTGTATCTTTTTTTTACTTTCTTTATTTTGAAGTCTGTTTAGTCTGATACTAGTATTGCAGCACCTGCTTTTTTCTTTCTGTTGTTTCATTGAAATATCTTTTTCCATCCCTTGACTTTAAGTCTGTGCACGTCTTTGGGTTTGAGGTGAGTCTCTTGTAAGCAGCATATGGATGGGTCTTGCTTTTTTATCCATTCTATTACTGTGTTTCTTTTGATTGGTGCATTTGGTCCATTTACATTTAGGGTGATTATTGAAAGGTATGTACTTATTGCCATTGCAGGCTTTAAGTTTGTGGTTACCAAAGGTTCAAGGTTAGCTTCTTTACTATCTTACTGTGTAACTTAACTCGCTTATTGAGCTATTATAAACACGGTCTGATGATTCTTTCTCTCCCTTCTTATTCCTCCTCCTCTATTCTTCATATGTTGGGTGTTTTGTTCTGTGCTCTTTTTAGGAGTGCTCCCATCTAGAGCAGTCACTGTAAGATGCCCTGTAAAAGTGGTCTGTGGGAGGCAAATTCCCTTAACTTTTGCTTGTCTGGGAATTGTTTAATCCCTCCTTCATATTTAAATGATAATCGTGCTGGATACGGTATTCTTGGTTCGAGGCCCTTCTGTTTCATTGCATTAAGTATATCATGCCATTCTCTTCTGGCCTGTAAGGTTTTTGTTGAGAAGTTTGATGATAGCCTGATGGGTTTTCCTTTGTAGGTGACCTTTTTTTTCTCTCTGGCTGCCTTTAATACTCTGTCCTTGTCTTTGATCTTTGCCATTTAAATTATTATATGTCTTGGTGTTGCCCTCCTTGGATCCCTTGTCATGGGAGTTCTGTGTACCTCTGTGATCTGAGAGGCCATTTCCTCCCCTAGTTTGGGGAAGTTTTCAGCAATTATTTCTTCAAAGACACTTTCTATGCCTTTTTCTCTCTCTTCTTCTTCTGGTACCCCTATAATGTGGATATTGTTCCATTTCGATTGGTCACACAGTTCTCTTAATATTCTTTCATTCCTGGAGATCCTTTTATCTCTCTCTGCATCAGCTTCTCTGTGTTCCTGTTCTCTGTTTTCTAGTCCATTAATGGTCTCTTGCATCTTGTCCATTCTGCTTTGAAGTCCTTCCAGAGATTGTTTTATTTCTGTATTCTCCCTCCTTAGTTCTTGCATATTTCTCTGCAAGTCCATCAGCATGGTTATGACTTTTGTTTTGAATTCTTTTTCAGGAAGATTGATTAAATCTATCTCCCCAGGTTCCTTCTCAGGGGAAGATGTAGAAGATGTCGAAGATGTCTGGGTTAGTCTTGTCTGGATCAAATTTTTTTTGCCTTTTCATGTTGATAGGTGCAGTTGTATGATATTGACTCGTCTGTCAGCTGGGAGAGCCAAGACTCTTTCCACTTGCTCCTGGCCTTTCTTTACTGGGACAACTGCGGCCCCTAGTGGCTTGTGTTGGGCAATTGCATGTAGACTGTGCCTCTGTATCTTGCCTGGCCAGTATGGAGGATGCTCCCTTGCTGTGGGTGTAGCCAGCCTCAGGCTGCTACTCTGCTATGGCGGGGCCCCGGAGGGGTAATGGACGGGGGGCTGTTTGACTGTTTACCTCTGTGAGGGGTCTCAGAGCTGTTGCCCAGGGGGTTAGTGTGCCCAGAGTTCCCTGGAATTTCCAGCTGCTAGACTGTGACCCGGGATGCTTGTGTCCAGTTGTGGGGTCCCTGTCCCTTTAAGACTTTCAAAAAGCACTCCCTTTTCTTTGTCCCAGGGGCGCCGGCTGTGGGACCTGCTCACAGGTCTTACTGTCCTGCTTCCCTATTTTTTAGCACCCCACGCATGCACTGTGTGTCTGCGCTCTGGTGCGGATGGCTAGGGCTGGGTGTTTAGCAGTCCTGGGCTCCCTCTCCCTCCTGGCTCCAACTCCTCTCCTCCCTCCGGGAGCTGGGGTGAGGGGCCTCGGGTCCCACCGGGCTGCGGCTTGTATCTTACCCCTTTCACCAGGCACTGGGTTCTCGCAGGTATGGATATAGTCTGGCTGTTGTACTGTATCTTCTTGTCTCTCTTTTAGGGATAGTTGTATTTGTTGTATTTTCAAAAATATATATGTTTTTGGGAGGAGATTCCCACTGTCCTACTCATGCCGCCATCTTGGCTCCGCCTCCCATGGCTCAGTTTTTTAAGTCCTGTTGGATGTTTGGTTCATAAAGCTTTGCTGTGAAATAAAAGAGGCATTTCCAATCCCAAGGCCTGATTGAGCTCATCTAGAAAGTCAAAACAGAACTACATGGAAAGCGTCCCATCAATTCTGCTTCATTTCTAGTTCCCTGCAGCTTTAAGGACTGCCAATTCCAGACTACAAGCATGGGTGTTAAATCCTATCCACAGTGGTTATATCCTAAAAGTGCTTCTCTAGAAACATAAGAGGTGGGATTAGGGTTGCATTTAGTCCCTCTTTCAATAAATACTTGTTGAGTACCAGCTATGTATAAGGGATCAATTAAGAACCAAAGGATCATATCTCAGCATGCCAAGTCCCTGCCCTTAAGAACCTGACCCATCTCAAATGAATAAACAAAACATAATGTATCTATATACACAGTGGAATATTATTCAGCCATAAAAGAGGACATTTTTTCCATTTGCAACAACATGGAGGACATTATGCTCTATGAAATAAGACACACAAAGAAAGACAAAAACTATATGATCTGATTTTATGTGGATTCTATAAAAACAAAAAACACCCAAACTAATAGATACAGAGAACAGATTGGTGCTTGCCAGAGGTGGGTGATATGAGTGGGAGAAACAGGTGAAGTTATCAAAAGGTACAAACTTCCAGTTATAAGATAAATAAGCATAGCATGGTGACTGTAATTAATATACTGTATTGTATAGGGTAGTTCTTAAAAGTTCTTTCACAAGTTCTTATCACAAGGAGTTATTATCACAAAAAAAATTCTTATCACATTTGTACCTATGCATGGTGATGGATATTAAGTAAACTTACTGTAGCAATCATTTCATAATATACACATATATCAAACATTATGTTGTATATCTAAAACTGATACAATGTAGTATGTCAATTATACCTCAACAAAAATATGTTAAATAAAAGAAGCTAACCATCCCACAAGGGGCATAAAAAAAAACATGAGTACAACTACCACACCAGTCTTTCTGGATAAGACAGTCAACACCAGCCTTTGCTTAAGAAGATGAACTAGAGAAGAGATATCACTGCATGTAATGGGCTCAGAGAAGAAAAAGATCACATTTGAACTCATGACCAGAAACACTTCCAGAGAGAAGATACAGTCCAAGCTGGGTCTCAGAGGTGAGGCAGTACCACCTGCAGAGCCCACCACAATGACTCTGCGTGAACTGTTCCCCTCCCTGCCAAAAATGGATTAGCACAGCCGTCCATTTTATGGAAAACTGCCCAGATGCAGTTCCCTGAAAACCTGCTTGCCAAGTCCATGGACATTCATTTATTGCATTAACCAACAAATATTTACAGAATATCTACCCCATGCAGGGCACTGTGCTAGGAGCCAGAGGGAGCCAGGTGTAAACTGTAGTAGATCACACCTGGAAAAAGTTTATAGTCTCAGAACATAAGATCTAGAAATGTAGAAGATGTGAAAGAGTTATCAATTGAATGCTATGAAAATTGAAGGAAGGAAACATTACTTCCAGCCAAGAAGGTAACTGTAACAGGAGGATTTGTGGAGGAGAAAAGGTATCTGCAAATCAGAGATGTGCACAAAAAATGCAGAGAGAAGCAAGTTCTTGAATGATCTTATTTTTCTCCTTGATAACCAGTAACTTAAATACTATGACAGATAAATAACAATACTTAAATACTATGATATAAAATCAATACATCTTATGCTACATGATAAGGGAATAAGAGAGAAGAAAACAAAGATATCATATATATATATATATATGTATATACATATATATTGCAGACGTATATCTCCATATATTTTATATGCACATCAATATAGTTGTAACAAAATAAGGAAGAGATATTCCTAACAATTCCAGTCCTCATTTCTGTAACTGATTATAGCTGGTAACCTTCTCATACTACCCACTCTGCATTCTCTTTGCCTGCAGGAAGCACCTCAGCTAGTCATGGTTCTTTACATGGTGGCATGACCCCGATCTTCATTCCTGAAGGTTTTGGCCCAACAGTAGTCCTGCCTGGACTGTGTTGGTATAGTTTTTCATTGACTTGATCACAGGATGGGGCAAAGCTGAGAGCCTTCAGGGTCCTCATGTGTCCAGCATAGTCTTTCTCACCTCTGCTGTGGGGCAGTAGTCCAATTTCCCCTTGGCAGCCATGATCAAACACCCTGGTCAGCACAGTAAATCTCTTCTTGGCCTGTTGATTAAGAGGCATGAGGAGCCCAGAGTGCCCAGGCAGCCATCTTAACTTCCAGTTCAGTGGAACCATTGCTGTGTTTCCTGGTGTTCCTTCCTTTCTAACTAAGACCTCTGGACCAGCACAGCCTAAGACTACAGGGACAGGAAGCAGAAATTTTTCTGGTGGGTCACTAAGAGTAATAGTAGTTGTACTACTCCCGTTTCCATCTTTTGATTCCTGCACCCATGAATCCTGGCTATAGGAGAAATGGAACCATATACTGTACAGTATGGCAAACATAGAAGCCTCTAGACAGTCCTGCACCAGCCCTGAGAGGTACTGCACCCCAGCTGGTATCTAACTGAGTCTTCAAAAGGTCATTCACTGTTCTGTTAAACCAGTGGCCTCAAGGTGGTGGGAACATGTAACAACAGTGAATTCCTAGGGGACAGGCCAACTGCTGCACCTCAGCTGCTAGAACATGGATTCCTTGCCCAGAAGCACTGCTGTGTGGAATACGGTGATAGTAGATAAGGCATCTGTAAGTGGTTTTGGCAGCAGCACTGTACATAGGGAGGGCCGATCTGAATCCAGAGTAAGTGTCTATTGCTGAAGGATGAACACTGCCCCTTCTACAGTGGAAACAGTCCAAGTAATCAACCTACCACTAGGCAGCTAGCTGATCACCCCAAGGAATGGTGCCCCATCAGGGTCTCCACGTTGGTCTCTGCTGCAGGCATAGCACCCAGCTGTGGCCATAGCCAGGTCAGTCTTGGTGAGTGGAAGTCCATGCTGCTGAACCTGTGCATAACCACCATCCCTGCCACCATGGCCACTTTGTTCATGAACTCACTGGGCAACGACACAGGTGACTGGGAGAAAAGGTTGACTGGCATGCACAGAACTGGTTATCTTTTCCACTTGATTATGAAAATCCTCCTTTGATGAGGTCACTCTTGGTTGAGAATTCAGATGAGGTACAACTGTTGTCATGGTTTTTGCTCTTGCACAAAGGTGTATACATATACCTCTTCCTCAAACATTTCTGATCATGTTCCTTCCAAGTCCCTGACCACCTAGCAAACCATTGGCCACAGCCCATGAATTGGTACGTAATCACACCCAGTTATTTTTCTTCCTGAGCAAAGTGAAAAACCAGGCACGCTGCTCAAAGTTCTGCCCACTGGCAGGAATTCCCTCCACCACTGTCCCTTAGAGGGGCTGCAGTGCTACAGCTGTCCACTTTCAGGTGCCTGCATATTGTGTTGAGCCATCCCTAAACCAAGAACTCCTCATGAAGCCATAGGTGCAGGCTGGGAAAGAGAAGTCAGAGTAGCAGAAGTGGGGACCGTGTGCATTTGGGCAACTTCCTCATGTAACTTACTTGTGTCTTCAGGGCCTGTTCAGGCCCTGATCACAATCACACATAGCATTTCCATTTCGTGATGGCCTGCGGTTGCACATGCCCAACTCTAATGCCTTGGTGGGTCAGACAACACCCAGCTCATGAGCAGCAGCTCAGTTCACATGGTAACATGGTGGCCCATACTTAAACATTCTGTCCCTACTAAGGCCCAACAGCAGGCCAAGACTTGTTTCTTGAAAGGAAAGTGTTTATCTACAGAGGATGGCAGGGCTTCGCTCCCAAAACCCTAGGGCTCTGATTCACCCATCGGGGCCGTCAAAGGTCCCAAACAACATCCCTCTCTGCCAGTGCTACTTCAGGCCCCACTGGATCTGATCATCATCTGCCCCTGTGGCAGAGCAGCTTGCATGGCAGCCTGGACCCGCTGCAGGGCATTCTCTTGCTCTGAGCCCCACTCAAAAATAGAAGCTTTTCAGGTCATTCCAAAATAGGCTGGAGTGACATGCCCAAATGAGGAGTATGTTGCCTCAAGTTTCAAAGAAGCCCAATAGGCACAATGCTTCTTTTTTCTGGTTGTAGGAAAGGCCAGATGCAATGATTCATCCTTCACCCTAGAAGGGATGTCTCCACACACGCCCCACACCACTGAACCCCTAGAAATTTCACTGAGGTGAAAGGCTACTGAACTTTTATCAGATTTATTTCTCACACTCTCACATGCAAATGCATAACCAATAAGTCTAGAGTAATTGCTACTTCTTGTTCACTAGGTCCAATCAGAATCATGCTATCAGCATAATGGACTCATGTGATACCTTGTGGAAGGGAAAGGCAATCAAGATCCCTGCAAACTGAACTATCACACAGCTGAATAGTTGATATACCTCTGAGGTGGGACAGTGACAGGGTACCTATGGCCCTGCCAACTGACAGCAAACAGCTTCTGGTGGGGTAAGCTGACAGGGATAGGGTAAGAGGCATTTCCCAGCTACATATCAGGTACCAAGGGATGTGTTAATTTGCTCAAGTAATGAAACCACATCTGGCACAGCAGCTGCTGTTGAAGTCAGCACTTGGTTAAGCTTATGAGAATCAATCTACTGTCATTCTCCAAGATCCATCTGTCTTTTACTCAGGCTGTGGTGGGTGGGAATCACCACCCCTGCATGTTTCAGGTCCTCACCAGTGGCCCTAATCTCTGCAGTATCCCCAGGAACTTGGTGTTGCTCTCGGTTTACCATTTTCCTGGGTAAAGGCAGTTCTAGTAGTTTCCACTTGGCCTTTTCCACCATGACAGCCCTCATTTCACAAGTCCAAGAGCAATCAGCTAAATATACTTATTCCAATTATGCACCCCAGATCTGGGGAAACAACCACAGGATAGGTTCAGGGATCTACTGAGCCACTGTGACAGACCTGACCTAAAACTCCATGGATTACCTGAACTCCATAAGCCTCTGCTCTGACAGGTAGGCCACAGTGACATTTTGGGTCTCCTGGAATCAGTGTCAGTTCAGAGCCAGTGTCCACTTGTATCTGAAAGGTCTGATTATTTGCTTTTCCCCAGTTACAGTTCCCCTGGTAAAAAGCCTAGCATCTCCTTGGAGGAGGCTGGGAGAAGTGTTAACAGTGTACATTTTGGACAGTTCCCTGGGGTTCTTCCTTAAAGGGACCTGGCTTTTGCTTCATTAAAGGGACCTGGGTCTGTAAATTGGCTCAAATCTGAGAATTGACTGAGGGGCCATGACTTTGTTTTTATGATTCAGGTGGGACTTTTGTTCACTTGATCTACAACTTTACTGCTTATACAAATCAAATAAGAATTTAGTGGGCTTTCTGTTTTCTTTTAGGAGCATCATGATCAACTGCATGAGTCAGACTATTCTGATTGCTTCTTCGACCTTGCTGTCCATCACAGCAACTATGTCCACTTTGCCCTTGACAGTCAAGTGTCACCACTTGGCCGCTGCCGCCCGGGGACCTGATCACTCCCATTGCATTAGGTCTCCCAACTCCACGACTGTAGCTCCCACACTCGGGTCTGGCCCACATGGAAGAGTGATCACAGAGACCTAAGGATACCAGGGATCCCTCTAATAAACTGATTCCCATGGTATGGATGAAAGGCCATCTTCTAGATCCTCCCAGTGGAAGTGGGTCTTAAACGACAAACCTACCATAGCATTCCAGTCTCCCTAAGCTTTTAAATTCCTTTCTCTACATTAAACCAAAGGAGGTCCAGCATTTCTACTCACTCACTGTGGGCCACCTGCTGGTCCATACTCAGCCAAACAGCCAAACGAACTAGTAGAATCCTTTCTAACTCCCTGAACTACAAGAGTAAAGGTAACACCTCTGATTAGGGAACCTGACCCAACTTTGTGTCCCTTCTACTATTGTCCCACACCCTTAATTTCCATTCCCATACATGCTCCCAGATTTGTCTATAAATTAGAAATCTCAAATAGCTCTTTTGGAGTTTAGCACTCCTCTTCATGGGTCACACTTTTTACCTCACCTTTAGGGGTCTGTTGGGACTCAAGTCTAGTTATAAGTCCAGAAGCAGAGAGGGATGGCAGGGGTGGTTCCTAAGGAGACTCAGCACTGTCCTGCATGACAACTGCCTCAGGTGAGGCCATTACAGCTTCCTCAGATAGTGCAATGCTAGTCCCCTCAAAGGTGGAGCTACTCTTCCCACTGGGGATGGAGAGAGGGGGTTCTTCCACTGGTAGAGGAGACTCGTCAGAAATTTGGGGTTCAATGTCCCCAGCTTTATCAGGGGCTTCCCACACATCCCCATTCCAACTCTCAGGAACCCATTCCTTCCCAATTAATGCTGTTACTTCAACAGCAGACAGTTTTTGAAGCCAGAAATTCAACTTGCATCATAATTCAGCCAATTGCAGAATGAGATTCTGGGTTTGATTTTCAGTAATCTCAACCCTATAGTTACAAGAGCTGAGGTTCTCCTTCAGGGCACACACAGAAGCTTTCAGATCATTTATGTGGTACCTCAGCTGAGGATTTGAATCCCTGAGCTCTTCCCTTTCTGTCCCTACTTTTCCAGCAACATTAGGAGTAACGACCCATCTCATTACATTCATTAGTTTGCCAAAAATGTTTGAAATTACACAGACCCAGATCCTTGCTTCTTACAAGCAGTTGATTAGGAGAATTCAAAGGTGATATTTTGCATATCTCTATTACCAGATCACACCAGGGACTAGCAGTGCTCTTTTGACCACTGGAAATAGTCATTAGCATCTTTACATCTAATCAGATTAGAGAGCCAATTTCAGAAACCCCAGAACCAATTCTGAAAACTTATCCTTTAAATTCTGTTCCTCTAGGACTACTCTCTGTTTCTATGAAGTCAGGGATCTCCAGAGAACCAGAAACAATAGAATGTATGTTATAAAGAAAATATATGTATAGAAAAAGATTTATTATAAAAGAACTGACTCATAATTATGGAAGCTGAGAAGAAACAAGATCTGTGGTTGATCAACTGGAAACCCAAGAGAACTGATGGTGTAGTTCTAGTCCAAGTCCAATACCCTGAGAGCAGGGGAACCAGTGCTGTGAGTTGCTAACCAGAGCCATCGAGTTCAAGACCCAGGAAGAGCCGATATTTCATTTCGAGTCTGAGGGTAAGAACAGACTGATTTTCTGGCTCTAGCAGTCTGGTAGGAGGAGCTGCCCCGTACTGGTGAGAGGGTATAGGCTTTTTGTTCTATTCAGACTTTCAACTGACAGTGTTAGAGCAGGCAGTTAGTTAGACATAAGCAGGAGGAAGGGGTCAGCCCATCACCAAGGGAGACTCTTCCCTGGCCAACTCCTAAGCCCCCCTTAGTTCCCAGTTCCACAGTCAAGGACACCTAACTTATCAGGAGGACTGTACAGTCAAGGACACCTCGATTGTCAAAATGTTCAAGATCACAGGGGTTTCCCTGATTACCGGGTATGAGTAAGGTCCAAAGATCTTGTCCGAAACTAACTCCACCTCATTAAAAACAACATCTAAATCTTTTTTGCCCCTTGTGGGCTTTACTTAGGTACTTATGGGTAAGGTGCCTGCACACTGAGAACAAGATTATATCACATATGCTGTCAATCAACTTGTCCATCAAAGTCGGTAAGATGCAAGGCAGGACTTACAGCCATCTTAAGAAATAATAAAAGGCAACCTATCCCTAATAGTGCATCTGGTTTCCAGGCAGCATGCTTGCCTGTCTCAAGAGTGTACTTTTTGCTTTAACCCAACAAATTCCTCACTGCATTTTCTTGCTATCTGGCCTCTAGTTTGAATTCTTTCCCCACCAGTTACAATAGGTTAAGGCCCACCCACATTAGGGAGAGCAGTATGCCTTCCTCAGTCTGCTGGTTCAGATGTTAATCTCAGCCAAAAGCACCCTTAAAGGTACATCCAAAATAATGTCTAGTCACCCTGTGGCTCAGTCAAGTTGACACATAAAATTAATCATCGTAAAGGCAATAAAGTGGGAATAAAGGCAAGCAGGCTGGAAGCTAAAAACACACACTGAAAACATCCCACACTTTAATTCAGCTGAAGCAAAGCTTCCTCACCATTAGAAAATTTTGGAACACTGCTATTTTATTAGAGTTTTCTGTCTACCTGTTGAATCCATGCCTTCTCAGTCTACAGTCCATCTTGAAGAGTAATGGCTTTAGACAAAGTGCTTAGTAAATACAAGGTGGGGAACTGGTGCCTCTCCCCAACAGCACACCCCTGCCCTTCCTGGTGTCCCTGCCCTGGCCCATCCCTAGCTCCTGACCAACTCCGTCTGTACCAATTCATTCAGACTCCCAGACACTGGCAGAATCTCCCATCAGGCATGGGCATCTGCTGGGCAGTGCCTTTCAGCCCTATGTCTCTGACTCCCCTGCTGTGTCCCTGGGGGCCTCTGAGTCAGACTGATGCCTCAGGCTCTCACAGGTGAGGTTTCAATGGGGGGAGAAATCTGCCTGCAAGGGGAAGCTAAGCTCAGGGAAAGATAGAAAGTGAGGAGGTGGAAGGTGGAAATTCTCAAGAGTCAGAGGGCAGAGCTCTCGCTGGAGCACAGCACATAAGCTCTTATTACTAAAAGAGGTCAGCACACAGGGGTGGGGTGTCGGGAGGAGAGGAAAGAAAAGTCTGGTGTGGATACGGCTAATTTTTCATTCCATAAATACTTCTTGAGCCCCTACGAAATGCCAGACTCTGGTCTAGGCTAGTATATAATCAAGATCAGTAAAAATCTTCAGGGATGGAAAGCTTAAGGTAGAGGACGACCTCACTTCAAAGCACAACACCGCAGCAGCACTGCTGTCTGACTAAAGCAGACAGTGGGTCTGAGCCATTTGCTTGCTGTCACTTGCTTCCCCAGCATCACCAGGAAGGCGGCATCAGGCAGCTTCCCCTTGGAGGCTGTTCTGTTTGCTATCCTGTGAAAATGTCTCATTTCCAGATTGGGTGGAAGAGGCTTCGAGGCCTCTGGATTGGGCCAGGATCCTGGACCAGCCAGATACAGGAAGAATTTAGGGCACACTTACAAGAGTCGCCAGTGCTCTCTCTCTTTCTCACTCTCTCCCAACCATCTTTTCTCCAAATAGCCATGTGTCCAAGGTAGGAAACGACCCTGGTGAAATCAGAGCACACCCACTGTGCTTGTATTTGACTATATTGCACCCATGAAATGCTGTCCTTCTAGGTCCACTTACAGACTGCTGAAAATTGTCACTGATAGACCATTGGAAACCTCTAGGACCTGCCCCTAAAACTCTCCTGGCCTGTCAAGTGCTAGGAAAGGAGTTCAGGGCATCCAGGCAGTTTCCAAAATGAAGTTGTGCAGGGCCCACAGGTGTCTGTCTGGAAGGCAGTTGCCATGGCAATCCTAGCTAATGAATAGGTATGCAAATGAGGGAAGAATCTATTCATCATTTGCCAGTTGTGCTAAGTGCTTGCCCTTTCTGCTGCTTGGGGAGCTAGGGGTGAGGGACTGGAGAAGCTTATGTTTGGTAAAGTTTGGGTCAAATGTTTGTTTTCAGAACTCACCAGGAGAAATTATTATTTTTGGTGGTATCCTCATAAAGTGACTTTATCTGCAGCTACCTGGAGAAGGGAAATGGGATTGAACAAAAACTTGTGGAATAGGCCATCTGTACTTTGAGTCCCTCAACAAAGCCTGCAGCAAATTATAACATGTATCACCAGCAGCAAGCCTAAATTTTGGCCTAAATTTCAGTCTATGTGGGTAGCTTGTGCCATAAGTGACACCTAAGAGACTCTCAAGCTCACCCAGTAGCAGAGTAGCAGTGCCGGACTCACCCTCCCCTGATTCCTAATTAAAACACCCTGAAAACCCATAAACAGACAAAAAAAAAACTGGCAACAGCAATTGCTCCTGAAGACAAGAGAAAACCTGAGCCCAGGGTAGTACAGTCCAGCAGTCCTAAGACTAAATGGATGCCACCAGAGAAAAGAAAACACAGCAAAGAAAGCAGACCAACCAAATACTAACTAAACGCAAAAAATAAAATCAACTACCCACAAACGCAGTTAAAGGAAACACAAAAGAGCACAGAATAAAACAAACAACATATAAAGAATGGAGGAGGAGGAATAAGAAGGGGGAGAAATAAAGAATCACCAGACAGTGTTTATAACAGCTCAATAAGCTAGTGAAGTAACACAGTAAGATACTAAAGAAGCTAACCTTGAACCTTTGGTAACCACAAATCTAAAGCCTGCAATGACAATAAGTACATATATTTCAATAGTCACCCTAAATGTAAATGGACTGAATGCACCAATCAAAAGACACAGAGTAATAGAATGGATAAAAAAGCAAGACCCATCTATATGCTGCCTACAAGAAACTCACCTCAAACCCAAAGACATGCACAACTAAAAGTCAAGGGATAGAAAAAGATATTTCATGCAAACAATAGGGAGAAAAAAGCAGGTGTTGCAGTACTAGTATCAGACAAAATAGACTTCAAAACAAAGAAAGTAACAAGATATAAAGAAGGACATTACATAATGATAAATGGCTCAGTCCACCAAGAGGATATAACCATTATAAATATATATGCACCCAACACAGGATCACCAGCATATGTGAAACAAATACTAACTGACCTAAGGGGGAAATAGAAAGCTATGCATTCATTTTAGGAGACTTCAACTCGCCACTCACCCCAAAGGATAGATCAACCGGACAGAAAATAAGTAAGGACACGGAGGCACTGAACAACACAGTAGAACAGATGGACCTAATAGACATCTATAGAACTCTACATCCAAAAGCAACAGGATACAGATTCTTCTCAAGTGCACATGGAACATTCTCCAGAATAGACCACATACTAGGCCACAAAAAGAGCCTCAGTAAATTCAAAAAGATTGAAATTCTACCAACCAACTTTTCAGACCAAAAAGGTATAAAACTAGAAATAAATTGTAAAAAGAAAACAAAAAGGCTTACAAACACATGGAGGCTTAACAACATGCTCCTAAATAATCAATGGATCAATGAACAAATTAAAATAGAGATTAAGGAATATATGCAAACAAATGACAACAACACAAAAGCCCCAACTTCTGTGGAACACAGCGAAAGCAATCTTAAGAGGAAAGTATATAGCAATCCACGCATACTTAAAGAAGGAAAAACAATCCTAAATGAATAGTCTAACATCACAATTATCGAAACTGGAAAAAGAAGAACAAATGAGGCCTAAAGTCAGCAGAAGGAGGGACATAATAAAGATGAGAGAAGAAATAAATAAAATTGAGAAGAATAAAACAATAGAAAAAATCAGTGAAACCAAGAGGTGGTTCTTTGAGAAAATAAACAAAATAGATAAGCCTCCAGCCAAACTTATTAAGAGAGAAAGGGAAACAACACACATCAACAGAATCAGAAACAAGAATGGAAAAATCATGATAGACTCCACAGAAATACAAAGAATTATTAAAGACTACTACGAAAACCTATATGCTAAGAAGCTGGAAAACCTAGAAGAAATGGACAACTTCCTAGAAAAATGCAACCTTCCAAGAATGACCAAGGAAGAAACACAAAAGTTAAACAAACCAACTATGAGCAAGGAAATTGAAGTGGTAATCAAAAAACTACCAAAGAACAAAACCTCCAGGCCAGATGGATTTACCTCGGAATTTTATCAGACATACAGAGAAGACATAATACCCATTCTCCTTAAAGTTTTCCAAAAAATAGAAGAGGAGCAAATACTCCCAAACTCATTCTATGAAGCCAACATCACCCTAATATCAAAACCAGGCAAAGACCCCACCAAAAAAGAAAATTACAGACCAATACCCTGATGAACGTAGATGCAAAAATACTCGATAAAATATTAGCAAACCAAATTCAAAAATATATCAAAAGGATCATACACCACGACCAAGTGGGATTCATCCCAGGGATGCAAGGATGGTACAACATTCAAAAATCCATCAACATCATCCACCACATAATCAAAAAGAAGGACAAAAACCACATGATCATCTCCATAGATGCTGAAAAAGTATTCAACAAAATTCAACATCCATTTATGATAAAAACTCTCAGCAAAATGGGTATAGAGGGCAAGTACCTCAACACAATAAAGGCCATATATGATAAAACCACAGCTAACATCATACTGAACAGCGAGAAGCTGAAAGCTTTTCATCTGAGATCAGGAACAAGACAGGGATGCCCACTCTCCCCACTATTATTTAACATAGTACTGGAGGTCATAGCCATGGCAATTAGACAAAACAAAGAAATACAAGGAATCCAGATTGGTAAAGAAGAAGTTAAGCTGTCACTATTTGAAGATGACATGATATTGTACATAAAAAACCCTAAAGACTCCACTCCAAAACTACTAGAACTGATATTGGAATACAGCAAAGTTGCAGGATACAAAATTAACACACAGAAATCTGTGACTTTCCTATACACTAACAATGAACCAATAGAAAGAGAAATCAGGAAAACAATTCCATTCACAATTGCATCAGAAAGAATAAAATACCTAAGAATAAACCTAACCAAGGAAGTGAAAGACCTATACCCTGAAAACTACAAGATACTCTTAAGAAAATTAAAGAGGGCACTAACAAATGGAAATTCATCCCATGCTCTTGGCTAGGAAGAATTAATATCTTCAAAATGGCCATCCTGCCTGAAGCAATATACAGGTTCGATGCAATCCCTATCAAATTACCAACAGCATTCTTCAACGAACTGGAACAAATAGTTCTAAAATTCATATGGAAACACCAAAGACCCTGAAGAGCCTAAGCAATCCTGAGAAAGAAGAATAAAGCAGGGGGGATCTCACTCCCCAACTCCAAGCTCTAGTACAAAGCCATAGTAATCAAGACAATTTGGTACTGGCACAAGAACAGAGCCACAGACCAGTGGAACAGATTAGAGACTGCAGACAGTAACCCAAACATACATGGTCAATTAATATATGATAAAAGAGCCATGGACATACAATGGGGAAATGACAGTCTCTTCAACAGATGGTGCTGGCAAAACAGGACAGCTACATGTAAGAGAATGAAACTGGATCACTGTCCAACCCCATACACAAAAGTAAATTTGAAATGGATCAAAGACCTGAATGTAAGTCATGAAACCATAAAACTTGTAGAGAAAAACATAGGCAAAAATCTCTTAGACATAAACATGAGCGACTTCTTCATGAACATATCTCCCCAGGCAAGGAAAACAAAAGCAAAAATGAACAAGTGGGACTACATCAAGCTGAAAAGCTTCTGTACAGCAAAGGACACCATCAGTAGAACAAAACGGTACCCTACAGTATGGGAGAATATATTTGTAAATGACAGATCCGATAAAGGCTTGACATCCAAAATATATAAGGAGCTCACACACCTCAACAAACAAAAAGCAAATAATCCAATTAAAAAATGGGCAGAGGAGCTGAATAGACAGTTCTCCAAAGAAGATATTCAGATGGCCAACAGACACATGATTAGATGCTCCACATCGCTAGTTATCAGGGAAATGCAAATTAAAACCACAAAGAGATATCACCTCACACCAGTAAGGATGGCTGCCATCCAAAAGACAAACAACAGCAAATGTTGGCAAGGTTGTGGGCAAAGGGGAATCCTCCCACACTGCTGGTGGGAATGTAAATTAGTTCAACCATTGTGGAAAACAGTATGGAGATTCCTCAAATTGCTCAAAATAGACATACCATTTGACCCAGAAATTCCACTTCTAGGAATTAACCCTAAGAATGCAGCAGCCCAGTTTGAAAAAGACAGATGCACCCCTATGTTTATTGCAGCACTGTTTACAATAGCTAAGAAATGGAAGCAACCCATGTGTCCATCAGTAAATGAATGGATAAAGAAGATGTGGTATGTATACACAATGGAATATTATTCAGCCATAAGAAGAAAACAAATCCTACAATGTGCAACAACATGGATGGAGCTAGAAGGTATTATGCTCAGTGAAATAAGCCAAGCGGAGAAAGACAAATACCAAATCATTTCACTCATATGTGGAGTATAAGAACAAAGAAAAACTGAAGGAACAGAACAGCAGCAGAATCACAGAACCCAAGAATGGACTAACAGTTACCAAAGGGAAAGGGACTGGGGAGAATGTGAGGTGTGAGGGTAGGGAGGGATAAGGGTGGGGAAGAAGAAAGGGGTTATTATGATTAGCATGTATAATGTGGGGGGTGGGGGAAAGGGGAGGGCTGTGCAACACAGAGAAGACAGGTAGTGATTCTACAACATCTTACTACACTGATGGACAGTGATTGTAATGGGGTTTGTGGGGGGGACTTGGTGAAGGGGAGAGCCTAGTAAACATAATGTTCTTGATGTAATTGTAGACCAATGATTACAAAATAAAAATAAATAAATAAATAAATTACTTAATTAATTAATTAATGAGAAACTAGAGGAATTGCATGATGGTTGGACTGTAGAAATTCAGAAGAGACCACCCTCCTCACCTAATAATGAGAACAGTGGGACAAGTCACAAAATCATAGTGTCACTCCTTCATTTAAAAAAATGTCCATCAGAGAGTTGAGGAATCAAGGAAATCTAAATGACCTAAATTCTAGAAACCATTGAGCCCTTCTTAGGAGAGAAGATGCTGCTTTCAGTCGTGGGAGATGTGGGATGAGGGATGAACCAGTCTAACTTTTAACAAACTTGTAATGGCAATGTGTGGGCTGTTGTGACAGATTCCAGGAGCCCAGCTGCAGGGCATTGTATCCCCACCACTACTCTGACCCATGGACCTTAACTGAATGACCTAAGTACCTAGGGTGAAAGCTGGGAGTGGTGGGTGGAGAGCCGGGAGAAAACCCTCTACGGCTTCATGGAGTGTCTGTACCTGCTCTCCAAGGCCCAAGACCAAGTGGCAGAATGGAGGGAAAATGCCTGAAAACTCAGAAAACCAGGGTGGAACTGGAAAGCAAAGACATCTCCCCAATGACCAAAAAGCCCACATGCTTCAGAAAGCTTGGTGGCTCAGCTGTGAAGCATAAAGACATCTGCAGGGCCTTGGCAGGCTCTGATCATAGGCCCTGGTGAATAGGAAGTCCTGACACCTCCCTGAAATCTTCGAAGTCACTGTGAACTGAATCTACCTAAAACTGTAACACCTCAACCACAGGTAAGACTGACTTAGACCCTGACACTAGTGCCTGGCAGAAGGAGCGTCCTGCCATTCTTGAGGGTAAATTTTGCTTATTTTTAATTACAGGTTTTTTAACACACAATATCTGGCATTCACTAAAAATTATGAGGAAAAGCAAGAAAGTGTGACTGATAGTCCAGAAAGGAAACTTCAACAGAAGCAGACCTAAGATATGGCCCAGGTGTTTTAATAGTCAGGCTTTAAAATAACTATGATAAATATGTTAAAGGATCTAGCAGTAAAGACAGAAAATATGTGCACAAATGGGGGAATAATGGGACATGGGAATTATGAAAAAGAAATAAATGAAAATGCTTGAAATAAAAAATAAAATACAGAAATGGCACAGCAAATAAAAGAATTAGTCTTATCAATAATTACATATTGGAAATAGACACTATTTTTTTTAAAAACAGAGTGGCTGACTGGATAGAAAGGAGACCTCATCACTGGAAAACCTCACAACACAGTGAAGAAAACATCTGTATGAGAAACACTGAAGACTGAAGAAAACGATGGGGAAAGGAAAGTTGTTAGGGAAAAATAGCTTGGGATCTAACCTGCATATAAGGCTAGAAAGGGAACCTAAATTCTGTGGAAAGCACAAAGGGTAGAAGAAATGTTTTCCAGGAAAAAAACATCAGTCTAAAACTTGAGAGTGTAACTCCGATCCCAAGGAACCCAATAACAATGACAACCACCGTTAACAACTAAACACAGAGAAGGAAACAGCACAGTGAGATGTTCACACTTCACTGATAATGACCGCATCCAAAAAAAAAACATTAGATTTTGTTCACAAGGAATGAAGGGTCAGTTAGTCACAAGCTTCTTGACAATATTAAAAATCAAATAGTAATAGACAAGCAATCACAGAACATAAAAAGCAAAAGGCTAAAACCCAAGAATTTTATAACACTACCAAGTGTTGTTTGTGTGTGTGCTGAGAGAAAGACATTCTCAGATTTAAAATACTGAGAAGATGTAGGGTTGAGATAAGCTTCTTGAAAAAAAAAATTGGGGGAAAGCTTATGTGAGAACACACAGATATGAATCAAAATAAGAAGCAGAAAATGAATTAAATGGGGTTGGGTGTAAGCACTGAAATCAGTTAAATGTATAGGCAAAATAAGTGTCTCAAGTATGGTTATAAAACTGATAATATCCTTCAAAATTGAAAATCGTAAAAAGTGTAAAAAGGAAAGAGGGAGGAGGAACCATATTTATAACAACCATATTGAGAAATTAACAAAAAATAGAAGAGATTAAAGGAGAAACATTTAATTTCTCATCTTCCACAAAATAAGTTATCAATTCATAAAGATGTTAGGATTTAGAGATAAATTCAAAAAAGCTAAAAAAATAAATGCAAGATATTTGACTTCCAAACAACTGAGAAGACATTTAAAAATAACAACAAAACACGCATTCTGAACAGCAAAGGAAATCATCAACAAAATGAAAGGTAACCTGAATGGGAAAAAATATTTGTAAATCAAACATCTGATAAGAGGTTAATATCCAAACTATAAAATAAAAAACTGGAATGACTCAATACCAAAAAAACAAGCAATTAAGAAAATAAATGTTAATGATTTTAAAATGGGCAGATGATCTTAATAAACATTTTTCTAAAGAAGACATACATGATGGTCAACAGGTACATGAAAAGCTGCTCAACATTATTATTATCAGGAAAACACAAATCAAAACCACAATAAGATACCACCCCACACCAGTCAGAATAGTTAATATCAACAAAGCAAGAAATAGCAAGTGTTGGCAAGGATCTGGAGAAAAGGGAACTGTTATGCACTCTTGGTGGGAATGTAAATTGGCTCAGCTACTATGGAAAACAGTATGGAAGTTCCTAAAAATATACATATATAAATTGAAAATATTAAAAATATCATATGATCTAGCAATTTCACTTCTGGGTATTTATCCATAGGAAATGAAAACACTAACTCAAAAAGATATATGTACCCCATGTTCACTGGAGCATTATTTACAATAGCCAAGATTGGGAAAAGACATTAGTGCCCATCAATGGATGAACAGATAAAGAAATTGTGATATGCATGTATGTATACACATATATATGTATATGTACATATATATGTATATGTGTGTGTATATATGAAATTCTATATATTTTTATATACATTGTACATCTGACACTAATACAATGTCATATGTCAACTATACTTAAAAAACAAACCCTACCATAGTCAAAAGAGAAGACAAATTAAATAGTAAGTACACATAGAAAGCACCATAAAACCTAAGAACCAACCTAAAAGTTCTGAAATAGATGATAAGTTAAGCTTGCCCATAAGAAGGCTCTCAGAATAATTAAAAATTAAAACACAGTGGCACATATAGTGTGAAAGTTTCTCACCTAACAACATCACAGGGAAAGGGCAAGAGGTCAGTGCACCATGCTCTTGGAAGAAGCTGAATAGTTGTGAGTGTTCTCCAATGACCACACATAACAATAAATGTTATGCAAACACAGGCAAAAAGGTTATGTGGCAAAAATCAACAGAAAGCAAAAGCATAACTCAAAAGTACTTAATGAACATTTACATTAAAAAAGGTAAAATCCACTGTAAGGGCAGACAGAGCATGAAAATTAAAATAAAAGTCATTATAAGTAAACCAAGGGAGCAATGTAAGAGCAGTGGGAGACTTCAACACATCACAGCAATTTATTTTGACTAAAACAAACAAAAATATGGATGGAGGGGATATAGGTAATGTGAAGATAACTTCTATGCATACATAAAAACCTTATACTATACAGGCAGTACCTTTGTAAAAGTTCTTATTCGTGGTTACAAAGAAACTCTTACCAAATACAGTTCATATTTATTTTCCATAATGCAAGGAAGATAGAGAATTTAAAGGTAAACTGGAAATTTAAAATCCCAGCAACTTGGGAAATTATAAAATACTTCCCTAAAAAATTTTGGCACAGCAGAGGGCATTTAAAATACAATAAAATATTATAAAGAAAACAATGAAACAACACTATCTATCAAAGTTTGGGAGACTTTACTAAATCTCTTCTTGGTGACAAATTTCTTATTCTAGTTGCCTTAATTATTAAATAATGAAGAACTAAAATAATATAAGTAATCTGAAGTTGCTAGAAATGACAACAAATAAGCAAATCAGAAACAGAATGAGAAAAACAAAACAAACACAAAAACATATAATTAATACTAAGGGAAAGACAGAATGAAATGCTACCGCAGTGGAAGATCCCCTCATTACTCACCAGGTCCATTTAGGCAGAGTCACAAACTCTAAAGCCCATAGGGACCAAGTTAGTCCATTAAAAGGGAGCAGGCCGGTGTAATACAATAAGAAAGGGTGGAGACTGTGGCATTTTTCCTGTCCAGAGGGGACAGCTGCTCAACTCCACCAAATTATTACATGAAGAATTGCAGGTCTAGTCTTGCCAAACTCTCCAACATTTTAAGAGGAGAGAGAAGTACAGATTTTTAGTATGAGATTTTCTGTTATATAAAACGACATGTGAGCCAAATAAAACAGAGCTGTAATCTGTATTTGGCTGGCAGGCTTTAAGTATGCAACTTCTGATTTAGACAACTTCCCCAAGCTTGGATCAATTTCAAAAATTTATATTTTTCCAAAAATCTCCATTTTATATAGCTGTTCAAATGTATTTGAATGAAATGGTATCAAGTATTCTTTTTAAAAGTCTCCCATATTTTTTTCATTGCTAGTTTTAGTGGTAACTCTCTTAATTTTTAATGAAATATGTAATATTTGTCAATTTATTATTTCTTTTTCCAAAGAATCAACTCTGGGAAACTGTTCATTACACTGAAAGCTTTTTGGTTTTTAATTTTTATATTTCAAATGGTGAGATTCTTATCCAAACTTTTGTTTGGAATTTCTGACTTATTGCATTGTAGTCAAAGAATGTGCCTGTAATGATTATCCTTTGGAATTTGATTAGGTTGTCTTGTGGCCTAATACAGAGCCATGTTTTGTTAATGTTTCAGAATTGCTTAAAAAGAAGGGTATTCTCTTTCTAAGGGTACAAAATTTGTTATATAGACACATGCTCACATACTCATATACATACAAGTTCAATGTCATTCAAAATCTTCTATGTAGTTTTATCTTCTTGGTCAATCTGAAAAAAATATGGAAAATCTCCCATAAAATTGTTTTTGCCCCTACTCAGAGTATATCTAAAAGTTTTACCTGGGATAAAAATTTTACAATGAATGTAACATTCTAATAAAAAATAGAAAGTCTAAAATTGTTAAGTCATCATTTGTATTGCTCATCAAATATTTCCAGTTCATTCCTTTCTGGGCATGTAGTCAGATTCTACTTGCCAGCACCCCTTGATATTAGGCACAGCCATGTGACTTGTGTTAGCCAATCAGATGTGAATACAAGTGACATAAAAGTCAAGAATGACTGTGTGATCCACTTGGTCTCTTTCCCTTGTCATGACTATCACAGAAACACCTCCCTCTTCCAGAACTCCTGATAGGATGACAAAGAGAAAACACCCACAAACAGCATGAGTGAGAATTTTCATTTTGTGACAGTAAGCCACAGATATGTGGGGAATTATTTATTACTGCAGCATAATTTAGCCTATCCTTACTGAAACAGATTAAAAAAATAGACAATCCATGAAAGGGAAAAAAATAACCAATCAACACATCATCTCACTGTGAGTTAAAACAAAATGAGTTCCCAATTTTCACCAATCATATTAGTAATGATTTGTTAAATACTCAGTACTCAGAGTGTTCTGAGATGGGCATTCTCATATATGCCTTTTGGTAAACCCTGCCTGAGATAAATGTTATTTATGTACAAAGAATGTTAGCAGGTTCTTATCTTTCACAGAATACTCTTGCTTCTAGGAACTGAGGATGGTTTCTATTCTCAAAATGATACATTGTGTGGTACCAGGAAGAAACAAACTTCCTAAGTGGGATTCTGAGATTGGTTTGCTTATCTCTGATCCTAAATGAAGTGCTGACTTTCCTGCCAATGAAAAATGGGGCACTGGTGTCTGTAGCATGACTGGGATCAAAATTAATTCAATGTCACTTATGGTTTCTTGGGATAAAATAATTATCAAAAGCAAGGCTTTTGAAGACCCATGTAGCTCCTGTGTTTGACCTTCACAGTAGCAATAATGATGACAAGCTTGTGTGGTGGGGTGGCTGCCTCTAAATGCCCTTGACAGGAAAAAACAAGCTCAGGCCTTGAAACTCTCACACCAGCTCAGTTTAAAGAACCTGGAGACCATAAGGACCTGAAATAAACAGATTGGAGGCAGCTGCCTTGGAAGTGGATGTCTGTAAGATCTACACCCAGCAAGTTTCACTGCCTCTAAACCCAGGATTATAATCAGATCAGCATATCCCAGAGTTCCAGGTCTGATAGGGGAGAATACTGAGTTGCAAGATGTTGCTAATTTATATTAGTGTAAACCTGCAGGAAAGGTGTAGCCAGGGATCCCAGGATATTAAAACAAGGGAGAAAGAATATAATATTGGCTAAAGATGCTTACTGAAATAGGTGCACATACCAGAAATGCTGTTTTAAGTATGTTGGCTTGAGTAGCTGGAAGTGGCATGAACAGTTTGGTCTCTGGCTGAAACTTGGATTCAGTGTAGCCAACTGTCAGTAAGATTAAGATGGCAGGCCTTTCCTGGCATAACACAGAGGAAGGAATTGCTCAGGGAGACAGCAAAGTTGGAACGGATTTATCATGAACATCCACCAGCATTACATACCCCAAGAGTGCCTAAAGGATGCTCCTTATCAAAGCACGGAGAAACTCAAAGACACCATCTTTAATTCACAAACTCTGCTCAACAGTCAGGCTTGATTCACACAAAGATAATCTTGGCAGGGACTGGAGTTCATCATCCAGCCAAAGGGGATAGCAGGAGACTATTTGGAACAGTAACTGGTAATCAAAACACTCACATTTGGTTTCAAATACCTAGGTGATGTCATGACTCTGGAGAGAGAGAGAGAGAGAGAGTGTGTATTCTATCAGTCAATGTCTCCAAGTCCTGTTGTCACCCTACATGGCCTATATCTACTAAAATCACAAAAAGAAAAATATAACCACAAGATATGTGGTTAAGATCTCAGGTTTCTATGGCTTTTACTAGTAGAGTGACCTGGGCAAGTGACTTGAAACTTCTGTACTTCATTTTTTCCATCCAGAAAATGAGACTCATACTAGTTAGCACCTATGGCTGATCAAGGACTAAGTAAGTTAATAAATAAAGTGTTTAGAACAGGGTGAACACTGGGAGGGCTTCCTGCTTTCTGACAGAGCTGACTGGCCACAGACCATCCACTTCCTTCATCAAACTCCCAAAGAAATCCTCCTTACCTGCCTTTCAGGCATTTACCTCCTACTCAGACCTTCTTGCTCACACAAATATTCACAGGCTTGATGATTTCTCTTTAGCTTTAAATTTTTCTTTTAACCAAAGGTTTCCCAGTTATATCAATGGACACCTCGCTGTCTATAACCTGATGAGATTTCTGAAGGAGGCAGGCTCATGGACCTCACCCTGGGGATTCTGATTCTACCGGTCTGTTTTTTAAGACACTCTCCAGGTGTTTTCTGATGTGCACTTGGGTTTGAGACCCTCTGCGCTAGGCTAAAAACCCCCAACTGCTTCCACTTCATGCAGTCTGAATGAGGGGGGAGTGTCACTCCCCACCAGCAGGAAAGGTGTGTGCTTTCTAACCCCCAAAACATACCTAATGCCAGGTTCAGAGCACACAAATCAGCATACTGACATGTGTTTGAAGATGAAGCGGAAGTGAGCCATGCTCATAATTTAGCATATGCCTTCTAAAAGGTCACAAATGAAAACAGAAAGGTTGCAGTCGTATGACTAATCAGCAAAGGAGTCATGCTTGCACTGAATGGGCAGGTGGGAGAGGGAAGCTGTAGACAAGCTAACGCTGGGGATGCTGCTCTTTCATGCCACTCTGCCCGTGATTTTGCTCTTCGCAGCTCAGCAGTTTGTCTCAAAACAAACTCAAAGTGAACCTTGCCAACCATACAAACAGCAAGTTCACACATAATGGACGCAGACAAATCCTTTTTTTAAATTGAACTAATCTGTATCAAATTCGTCATCCAGATAGTGGGGAAGCTTGAGAAAATTACAAACCTGTTGTGAGATAAGAATTTATGTCAAAACCCCAAATTTGTTGGAATTTCATGATTTTCTGCATCTCTAAGAAACAGAAGGAAAATCAAGGAATACAAGGGCAAGGTCTGTATTTGTTTGAAAGATGGAAGACTGTATTAGGAAATGTGAGTGGGGCCCATGCATGGGCCATGGGCTTCTGAGAATGTCTCCTGGTTTGATGGTTTCAGAAACTATTTCCAAAGCTAGCTGGATTCACTCCAGAGAGGGCCACAGTGCTGTGGTTGGAGAAACCATTAAAACGTAGAAAGTAGTCAAAATTACCCTTTGGGTCTTGAAGATATCAGGCCTTTATTCCCCATGAATAACATAGGTAGTTCTGAGGGTCCCTGGGAGCTGCTTTGGGAACCACAGAGCCAGCCATGGGGTGGCTGAGGCATGGCAGAGTCCATGGTCATGTTCAAGTACCCTTTCTCAACTGTTTCTACAAAAGATTGAAGCTTTGGGGATAACTCTCTTGGGTGACAGTTTTATCAATTCTTGCAAGGATGGTACATAACTAACACAGTGATGCACTGGAGAGAAGTTGATTTCCAACATGCAAGGAATGCCTTAGGGCACGAGGCTTAACTGAAGGGGCTTCAGGCTTCCAGAATCTGGGCTGAATGAGAAATCCTGGAACACAGCACCCAGGAAAGTTGAATCCTAGTTCCCAACCGGTGCTAGGGTAAAAGCCACCTCAGCTGCAGGGCCTAATGCAAGAGGAGAGGGACAATGAACATCAAAGAGTTCAAAATTGAGCTAAAGTTCCAAGAAAGGGCCTTTGCAGCAATAGGTCAATGACGAGGCACCAGGCATTGAGCAGAAGTTTGGGTTTTCAGTTTATTTAAAGTCTGAGTAGCTCAGCCCATGCAGTGCACACATGTACACAGACACACATACGCACATGCACACACACTGTCAGCCCCAGCACTAAAGGCAAATTGGTCAGGGGCCAGGAGTGCAATCCAAGCCCCTACTGCCTATCTTCCATTCAGTCCTCTAAAAATCCAGTTCACACATAGACTGGAACTGTTTGGCTCCTACAGGCTCTGTGCCCAGGAAATCCCACTGAGCTCCTAGTAGAGGGAGGTTACTGTTATACACATAGCCAGCAAGGCACCCCACTCCCAAGGAACCACCTAATGAAAGCCTCCTGTGTTAACTCAGGTTGCAAAGACACATTCAGGCTAATACCATGCCAGGGGTATGACCTCACTGGTGAGCAAACCAGCAGGGACCCCAGAGAAAAATGGTATGCAGCACAGACCTGCTCCCAATCACGGCCAGCTGGGCTGGCTGGAAGCACAGCCATGTCTCCTGCTGCCCCCAGACACCAGGGTCTGTGGGCCAAACACACGGTCACCTTACAGCTAAGAATCCTAAGTTCCGGCTCACACAGTCCAGCTTTAGTGGTGGTGGTTATTTGTTTATTTTGTGGCATTATCCCCATTAAAACCTCTGCTATTCCACAAGGTTCACACCAACAAGAAACTTAATTAGGTAGGACTGAATCTCTGGAGAATCCCCAGTTACAGAAGCTCAGAAGGAAAAGTATAATTAGAACCTGACTTATTTTTGAACAGAACAGCTCAAAAGTCTCCATTAAGAGAAGGACACTAAAAGATGGTCAGTCCATCCATGTCCAGAACTGGGTACCCTGGATATTTCACTTCACAGCATCATTTACAAAAATATACCTAAAGACATATTTTGGCCTCATACTAGACATTTTTCACTTAGCTCTTTTAACATTTAGACTTAATAAACTGGGTAGGCAATTCTTTCACATAAACTGCAGTGCTGTTTTCATATGTTCTGTATTAAATCTTTTGTAGGCACAAAACTTTGAAGAAGCTGCACTTCAAAAGTAAATACATGTGCAATGTTTGATGACATTTGAGGTAAGAGATTAATTTTTACTCTATATTTTTATACTAAAAATTTTAAATATGTGTTACTTTTCAAAAAAATGACAACACTCTGTTAAAGTAAAAAAAAAAGTAAATACATGTGCTTGTACCTGATGAGGGTCATGGTGAAACAGCTGATGACTTGGGATTTTGTTAAGGGAACTAACAGAAATTCTATACAAGAGAATTGTTAAGTTCTTGCAAGTTCTGCCTTGGGCATGAGTACCTGAGTATGTAAGTTGCAAATAAATTGGTGAAACTAAAAGTCTTTTAAACTACATCTTATGTGGAGCTTTTCCCAAGTCCTGATAGCCCTTTGAGCAACAGCATCCCACAGGGTCTCCTGGGACTCCAAGCCCTTGTTTACAATAATGTAAAAATTCCGTGTATGCTGGAGCCTGGTGAGTGAACACAGAGAAGAGCCAGAATGGACTTCTGTGAAGATCTCAACCTCATAGGAGGAACTCACCCACAGCAGCCAGGGCTCGTTTTTGTTACGTGCTGTGAATTCAATTTGCTGTTAGTCCATTTGACTAGGTTTTGTTATAGGAGCTGTGGGAGGAGAATGGGAGGAGAACTCAAAGCACAAAGCCCTTCTTAGTCCCATAAACAGAAGCGCAGGTTAAGATTTCTATTATGCTAAGGAGGAAATGTTTGCTTTTCTAGAAATATTATCTCTAAACTGAGATTGGAGTCAATGGATGACAGATTGTGCAATACTGTGCTTTGCTCCAGCTTTTCAGAAACCATCTAAATACAAAGCAAGGTCAAATCAGGCCTGCAAAGACATGGTGAATCATAGTCAGAGTTATAAGCACAAGGCTGAGACTGCTCATACCACCAAACATCCCTGATAAAATACCCTTTTCCTCAACCAGAAAATAAATTCTCACAGCCACCTTTGGGGATTGGTGCTGGGTTCCTTCACCATATGTGCACCATCATTACCATCCTCCCAACAAATCCAGCAGAGTAACCGGGGAGTCTTGTCCTTCCAATGAGTCTGTCGGCCAAGCAAACATCTCCCACACCATGGTCTCAGTCTATTCTTCCAAAACCTCCTGACCCACCCTCTGTTTCCCTTTATTTGTTTATTTCATGCTCTATCTGAGAATCCCAAAGCCCACCACTCTGGACTCCTCATACCAAGAATTAAGCTGCTTTTCAGAGGGGGAGACTGCATATTGAAAAATCAAAATGAGAAGGCTACCTGCAGGACCTTCAGCCAAGGTGGGATCTCAATGTCAGGAGGGTTACAACCGGTTTGGCATAGACCCAGGATTTTACAGCAGGAAAGAACCCTCAATGATCTAATGTATCATTTTTTACAACTTTCTGAATACAGTGAAACCCATTTTCCCCAATGAGGTTGTATGTTGGAATCCAGTATGTAAACGAGAAAGAAAAGAAGCTATTCTATTCATACAATAGAACATGATTTGGCCATAAAAACAAATGAAGTACCAATACACGCCACCATATGGATGAAACTTGGCCACATTATGCTCCATGAAAGAAGCCAGTCACAAAGGACCACATACTGTGTGATTCCATTTATACAAAATGTCCAAAATAGGCAAAGGAAAATCCAGAGAAGTAAGTAGCTTGGTGGTTGCCAGGGGTTGCTGGGGGAATGAGGGATTGGGAGGTGCTGGCTCCAAGATGTGGGTTTTCTTTCTGGAGTGGTAAGAATGTTCTAAAACTGATGATGGCATTGGTTGCTCAAATCTGTAAATACACTGAAAGCCATGAATCACATGTGTCAAGTGGTGAATTTTATGGTATGTGAATTCTACCTCAATGAAGGTGTTTTTAAAAGGTGGTAGAGGGAGGTGTATGGAAAGAACAGCTCTTACTGCTCCCCTAGCCAGGCCTCCTTCTTCACCGTCCCTCCAGGGGCCCCAGAACCACCTCTGTGGGCCACTGGGCCTCTACGGTATGTTGTTTGAAAAACCCTAATGCAATCCAAGTTTGCACTCCCAAATGTAAATCAGGACTTTAATCCAAGTCTTTTGACTCCAAGTGCAAAGCCCTTCGAAGCCCAAGTCTCACTGATGAGTCACGGCTCATCTCAGGGGAGAGCTGCTTGCCGGGTCTCACCGTCCATGTCCAGGCGCTGCATGATGATGGCCAGCTCCACCTCACTCGGCATGTACCCCAACGAGCGCATGGCCATTCCCAGCTCCTGCTTGGAGATGAAGCCATTCCCATCTCGATCCAGAACCCGAAAGGCCTCTCGGATTTCTACAAGGGGAAAAGCAAAGAAGGTCCAGTGGTCATATGGCTTGGTCTACTGCATTGAAATTGTTGGTGATTGCCTATTGAAAACTCCAAACTACTTTACAAATAGTGATGTGTCAAAACCCTTTAATGGGATAAACGAGTGGCCAAATGAGGACCAAAAGAAAAGAAAGAGTAAGAGAGGAGGGAAGATGAGAGGAGAGGGAAAAGAAAAGAAAAACAGCTCTGGAAGGAGGAGATAACTGACTCTGAGCATCCCCAACCCCTGTAGTAGGCACACAATTAGATCGGAGTCCTGGCTGAGAATGTATCAACCAAGGACACTTCCTGAGTTGGGGGGATTGGTTAGGTTTCAGCTGCAAGGAGAAAACTGCCTCTTAACTTCAGTCTGTGGGGAGGAAAGGAGAATGAGACCTCCCTTTGCAGGCTTACATTTCAGCACCCTGCTGCAGGAGCTGTGGAGAAAGCCCAGTCAAACTCATCGGAGGCTAGGCATTGAGTATCCTGCTGTTTTTATTTCATTCCTCTAATTTACAGCTGTTTGATGGCTATAAAGAACTTCAGATCAATAAGAGTGCCATAAAAGCCCAAAAGGCATCTTCAATCACTTTCCCTAGAGCTGCTGGACGATCTGCTTCTGCCATCGACAGAACCATGCCCCTGGGCAGGTGACCTCCCATCCTCTTACTCCAGCAGCAGTATTACTCTGAGTTGCACCCAGAGTCCCTCCTTCCAGGGCCCCTGTGGCCTGTTTGCCCCGGGCTGGCTGAGCATGCCTGACATGTCACACTCCTGCCAGGCATGACATGGGGATTTCGAGATCACATCCAAAGACGAGAGGTCTATCATTTGTATCTGATCCCGAGGCCTGGCCAGCTCTGCCTCCCCATCAGTAAACCTGGTGCAAGCCCAGGTGTGGCAGCCGCCAACATGCATCATGCTGTGCAACTGCCTGGACTCGCTGCACGCAAGGAACACTGGAGCAAGTCCTGCAGAGAAATAACGCTGATCGCTGGGCATCGTGAAGAGTCCTACACTCAGTTAGGAGGGTTAGGGCCACACAAAAACTTGCAGCAACTCTTTCAACTAATACAAGACACTGGCCCTGACCCAATTCAATTCTTAAAACTACCTCTGTAAATATCTGACTGTGCTTCTGGCAAACTCCTTGAACCACACACACCCTTACCCAAACAGACTTTGCCCTTTTGTATTTGCAGTAATTTCTGGTGGCAACTATAACAAATCACCACAAACTGGTGGCTTAAAACAACAGGATTTTATTCTCTCAAAGTCTGGAGGCCAGAAGTCTGAAGTCAGTATCACTGGGCCAAAACCAAGGTGTGGGCAGGGCCTCGCTGTTCCCAGAGGTTCTAGGGGAGAATATGTTCCCAGTCTCTTCCTGCTTCTTGTGGCTGCCAGCATTCCCTGACTTGTGGCTGCATCACTCTAGTCTTGCCTCTGTGGTCACTCTGCCTTCTCCTCTTCTGTCTGTGATCCTTCTGCCTCCCTCTGATAAGGAGACTTGTGATTGCATTTAGGGACCCCCAGGAATACAGGGTAATCTCCCCATCTCAAGATCCTGAACTACATCTGCAAAAACCATTTTTCCAAGGTAACATATACAGGTTCCAGGGATATGGGCCTGATACCTTTGGGGGCCACTTTTCAGACCATTACACTGTCCAATCCTGTACTTCCACCTGAAATGCCTTGCCTTCCTCTTTACCTGCTCAAATCACATCCCTCCTTCAAAGCTAGTCAGGGGCTATGCATTCCACCAACACACCTTTGCTCACTGAAGTTATCTGCCTTTCTGCTGGCTGTTGAGCAAGATATTCATTCCTTTCATGTAATATCTATCTAGAAAGATGATGACTGGTACAAAAATCATGGTTTCTCCCCCGAAACTTCAAGTTCCTTATACATTTCATTCATCTTTGTATGTTCCCACCCACACTCCCAAAGGGGGTGCTAGACAGACAGCTGTTCAACAGTTGATGGGTCTGAATAAACAAGGATCCTATATTACTAGCAAATCCATTATCAACACTAATTCAGCACACTAAATGCTTTTTGTGAATAAATGTGGGCTCCAGCAGACAGAAGACCAGCCAGGACCCTAGGCTCCCGGCCAGGCATATTAGCTAATTAAGTCTGAAGCCAAACCCTGAGGCCTCAGATTGTTCATTTGTAAAATGAGCTGGGTTGGCCATGAGAGTCCCTAAGGTACTTTCAGCCCTTTCTGTGGATCCATGGACATCGTTAGAGTGTTTAAGAGAAGAACAGGAAGCCTGTGTTCTCTTTCATACCCTATTAATCTGCTGTTCAAACACCCCTCTTTTTACCACTGATAATGTAGAAAAACTTTTAGTCTAGTACAAATTCTGAATCAAGGGGTTTGTCTGTACTTTTAAGCTTTTCTCATCAATAAAACATGCCCAGGATTACTCAAAGCAGCCATATGTTTTCCAACCAAGTTCCAAGCAGCCCAAAAGAGCTTAAAGCCACTGCTCAGCTTGAGGTCATGGCACACAGCACTCAAGGACACAGGGGAAGAGCCCACAGCCTCATACCACCTGAACTCGGATGCCAAGGGCAGAGGTGCAGAGGCAGGGTCTCCTGAGGTGGGAGTCAGCCCACAGAGCAGCCCTGCCACTGGGGCAGGCTTATCCCTCACCTTCAATTTCCCCATCTAGAAAAAGGGTTGGCTTGGATGGCCTTCCAGCCTCTTTGATAGCGTTTTACATCAAGGTCACACATACCATTCAACAGTAGAAAATGTCAGATGGTAATAGGGCCCCGTGTGGGGTCACAGAAGAGGCTGGGGTCCCAGGTAGGCCAGCTGCAAGGCCAGCTGCAGACTGAACCCTGCCTCTGTTCTCTGAACCACTCCTTTCCCGAGGTACCATCTCCACTTGCTGGCCCTCTGACTCACCCCCGAGCCCCTGGGCTGTCGCTGTCACTCTGACAGGGTGATTGATCCCTTTCTGGTGACAGGGCCCAGCCTGATTTCTGTGGTCCCCCTGCATGCCCTAGATCTTACCACAAATGAGCCTATATCCTTACACTGGATACCCACTAGGGGCCTGGTTGGGGGTATTGAGAAGGTGGACTAGAAATAAAGGCCTGGGTGGCCATGACTCCCGAACCCCACCCAACTGTCTGGACTATTCCCAGAGTTGCCTCGCCTTTGGGCTACTGGTTTGGTAAGTCACCCTGAACTGCCCTGCTGTGAAGGGACATGTTCCCTCAAGGCTTTGGACCCCCACGGTTAGCCCTGTCTGCAATATGTACCCAGAACCACCCAACTCTAGCCCAAACAGGACAGAGCAGGTAAACATCAGCTCAGAGTTCTATTTTGTGTGGCCCCCAGGTAAATGGGACAAAGCCATCCTTCTCTGCAGAGAATAGCTGCTCCTGGCTCCCAGGTAGAGAATTTGTGTGTGCATGTGTCTGTAGAGACAGACAAAACTCACTAACTTCATTTTCTTCCAAAATAGCAGAGAAGGGGAGAAAAAAACTACAAAACAAGAAATCTATACAGCAAGTCTCTGGAGACTTAGTCTTCCCAGGGCAGGAAAAGCCCAGGAAAATGAGAAGCTTATTGAAGGAAATAGGCCTTGTAGTCTGAGATATGTGATGTGTGCCTCATTTTATTTTTAATAGCAGAAGAGGGTGTGAGAAATATGCCCATAAAACCAGCAGAAACTTGGGAACAGGCCGATCCCTCTGCCTGCAGCTACAGGCACCCTGCTCACAGCAAGAAAGGAACCTGGCCACTTTCCACATCCTTGAGAAGTGGGGACCACAGATCAAGTTTTCAGGAGCTCAGTAATGTGGTGGCTTTTCATTGAAACACATCCCCTGTTTGGGCTAAAGTCCCTTGTGCTCTGAAGTTACATAAGCAGGTTATGCTTTTGGTCTTAAATACAATTTCATTCTCATGCAACTCATGCACATCAGGTACCAGCATGGCAAGTCTATTCCCTCTTAAGATGCCTTTGCAGGCCCCAGAAGAGCCGTCCATGATGGTGATAGGAGCCTGTCCAACTTCATTGTGTGGAGTTTGGAAGGAAACATGGTTAAGACATATCTTCTGAAAAAAGGAATTCGCTCTCTGCATATGGAATCTCCCAGAACCAGAGTCTCCATTCCCACAGGGATCCATGTCTCACCTCCCTTGAGTGACTCGATGTTTTCAAGCCCTGCAAAGACTGGGCTAGAAATGACCCTGCTTGAGGGCCCAGGAGAATTATTTCCCATTATGCCAGCAAGTCTGCCTTATTAAAAATATCTGCAGCCACCACCTATACCACCTATATCCTGACCCAGTGCCCTCTGAAAACCAGGCTCTATGCTGTGATGCACCACAGCCAATTTGGGCTGGAGAAATGGGAAAAGCATGGTTATCATACATAACAGACTCGTTAATCAGGCTGCCCAAATAGAGTGCCTCAGATGAAATCCAGTCACCAGCCAGAGTCAATATTCACTGCCTAATGTTCTAGCTTTGAAGAATCAGCTGAAATTCACAGTGCTCATTTGCAAACTCAAATTAGAAACAAAGAACAACAATTTTTCCTATTTCAATCCCTGTTAGATTCAAAATTTGTTTCTTTTCCACAGAAATATATATATATAGGAAGAATGTGAGTTTTAACCACAAAAAGTGATGGCTCTATTAATGAACAGGATGCATTCTGTTGATACACATCATTGAGAAATTGCAAAACTGGAGATACATGCAGTTCAGTAAGGCTAGACAAGGCAATTATTAAACATCAAGATAAATGTGCTGAAAAATATCAGAAGAAATAATAGGTCAGGTATAAAGCCAATAACAAAAGGGATTTAGAAGGGTTTCCACCTTCTCTGTGAAAGACAACAAATGAATATTTAAAAGATGATTAATATAGCCATTCATTCAATGAAGAGTTGCTATCTACTTATGATATGTCAGATCCTCGGCTAGTATGGAGAAGTAGCAAGAGAAACTTTCCAAGCTGGGAGAAGCTTGTATTCTAGTTGGAGTGACAGGAAGGTGACCAGATATTCTTGACAGAGAATTACAAGCCCAATAATACAAGTCTGCACAAAACCCCAAAGAAGTCATTCCACAGGACAGAGACAACTCTGTGAAAGGGTCACATGGGTGAAATCTTTGAATCTTAAGGCCATGGAGAAAAGGGAAAGGAGGCAGAATGGTGAGAATGTGCCAAGCCAGGCATGTCTAACACACTGGCTGCGCAGTGGGTGCAGAACCATTGAGAGATGAGGGATGAGACATGCACCAGAGCAAGATTACAGAGGGCCTTTAGCGCTTCACTCTGCAGTCCAGGGGCTGGCAAATGAAGGCCTGCGCCAAAGCTGGCCCACCACCTTTTTATGTACATAAAGTTTTATTGGAACACATCCATGCTCACTGGTTTACACAGTATCATCTGTTTATCACCTATTGTCTACTGCTTTTGTGCTACAGAAGTAGAATTGAGTAATTGTCACGGGGTTGCTTTGGCCCACAAAGCCCGAAATATTTACACTTTGGCCTTTTATAGTGGCAGTTTGTGAACCCTGCTATAGGCCAGGGGGAGGCCTCAGTGGTTTAAATGTTTTTTAAAAAAAGGATCACACTGATTTTTAAACTGAGGGCTCTGGCATCAGGGTGGCTAAGACTAGAGCGCCAAAGGATGGGAAGCAGAGCCTCTCCTGGAGGCTGCCGGGGATTCCAAGGCGGACAAGGAGCCTAGGGCTAAGCAGCTGTTGCTGGGAGGGCCCGAGGGACCTTTCTGAGTTTTCAGTGTTCAAGGAGGGCTCACATGTCCTGGGTGTAGGAGAGGAGGATCTGAGGACTGAGCTGGGGTTCCCAGTTTGCCTGACGGAGGGAGTAGTGATGACATCAACAAGACAGAATTCAGGGGGAAGCACAGTCTCTTGTGATGGGAGGGGAAGCACAGAGTCCAGGCCCTGAGAGACAACCAACACTCAGATCTGGTGAGTACTTGGGAAGCTGCAGCCGGCGTTTGCAGATGGTGATTCTGAGCAAATGATGAGAATGGTAAATGGGAAGAGAATGACCATAACTGCATATAAAACTCTGTTTCAGTCCCAGTGTGGAACTTAGTGTGAATGAGTTCCAATTTAATTCTAATCAGTCAGCCCACAAATACAGCTCACTGGTTTCAGTAATTAGGGAACACAGAGGTGAGAGCTTCCACAGCAAGGGGACAGAGTCCTCTAGGAGGAGGGAGGTGTGCTGGGAGGAGGTGGGCTCAGACAAGAACTCAGAAGTGTCCCTGAATTTAATAATGCTGACTGGGCACAGGACACACAGATGGGGGAGCGGGGGGGTGACAGTGCTGCTTCATGTAATGCAGTTGTTTAATCTGCCTTTTTTTCTTGGTGCATTTTTAAAAAGGTTAAAGGAAGAACATGGTCAATAGTTCTAATACACTTTCCTATGTTGACAGATAGTAACTACACTAGTTGGGGTGAGGATTTAATAGCATATATAACTGTTGAATCACGACGTTGTACATCTGAAGCCAGTACACTGTATATTGTATATCAACTGTACTTCAGTAAAAAAAAAAAAAAAAAAAAAATCAAAGAAAATAAATAATTTAAAACATTTGTTTAAGAAGGGTTAAAGGACCTTCACTCCTAGGTTACTGGCTATTTGAGGTGCTACTGCACTCATTTGAACAAACGCCCATTTATCCCATTTCTTCCACAAGCTGATGAATGACAGTAGAATGCAAGCCACATAAGACAGAGGGGTACCAACTCTGGAGCCACTTCCTGTCTTTATTTGCTCATGTAAATGGAGTTTTGTTTTACAAGGGATTTTAGGAGGCTTAACAGACTTAAAATGCACCTGAGGAAAAAAGAGAATACACAGGGATGAGAGGAGAGAAAATGAAATAGGAAACACCTGGGAAATAGACAGGGAGGAAGTATGTTGGGTACTGATTTGTTGTGATTTCAAATTCATGTTTTGAAAACTTGTTTAGACAAAGCTCTCTGTGGTTCCAACTTGTTTTGATGAAACTTTCAAAGTTGGATATTAGTACTTTCTTACCCAACTCTGGAACTTGGAGGGAGAGGACCGCAGGGTCACTGACACCGTGGTACCAGCATGGTGTCCCTCATGTGATGGACTTTTAAATTGTAAAAACCAAGAGGTTTGACCAGCAATTTGAGAGTGTTTGGTCTGGGCAAGACTATACTTTGCTGATCTGAACAGCTCTCCAGAGAGCTTAAGACACTTGTTCCTGCTGTGCCCAGGCCACTCTTGACTGGCAGTGGCATTAAACTGAGCAGCAGTCTCGTGAAGAGAAGAGACATCTGTTTCTGCCTTGGCGAAGAAGGCAAGAAATCCTTGTGGATAGGGGCAGAGCCATGTAACGGTCCCTGAAGTAATAACCTGCAGGGCAGCCCCTTGCCTGCCAACACTACCACCATCACCTGCTGGCTATGTGCCCCAGAAGCAAGGGACCAACACTGGGACCTAATATCCGGCTTACAGCTGGAAGGACCAACTACCTAGAAACAGCTCGTACAAAGGTAGACCTCAGCTAAATTTGGACTTAATTTCTTTCATCTCCTCTCTGCCTGGAATGATAGTGTCATTAATCTATCACCGGTTCAGAAAATTTTATTTCTTTATTGGCTTATTAACAGCCATTATCCTGTATGCTATTGGCTTGAGAAATATAATTACTATAAAGTATAATTCCTGCAGTGAACCTGTGTTAAATTAATTATTTATGAAGACAATCTTGGTCTCAGAGCATGATTTGCCCCAAACACGAGACTTAAGAGAGCCTGGAAGGAGGCTGAGAATTAAGAGTCAATACGACCCAGACGGTTTTCCAGTAGGGGCAGGGCAGGGGCAGGGGAAGAAGGGGCCCAGGTCCTTGGCTAGAGGGGAGGGCTCCCGTCAGGAGGTGCCTGTAAAAGCACATGGCTCACAGCAGTGACCATCTCCCCGCCCCCTGTAACACCTTTACCTTAACTCTAAGGTTAGCAACCAGGCTTGAGCAGGTTTAATAAGTTAACATCCTATTAGTTCCCTGGCCCCAGACTCACTGTGAATCACTGTTAAATCACTGTTAACCTTGGGAGTAGATAAAACACAGTGTTGAAAAACTTCAAAGCTCCAGTGCTCAGGGCTGGTGGGTTAGTGATATGGTGCTTATACTGTCCATCTCAAGTCCCCACGCTCCTGGATTTTTTCATTACCTCATGGTCCAAATTGACCCCTTGAATTAAAAATTAAAGCCAACTCTTTCTCTAGCTAGCATTTGGTAAGTAAAGCATTTTAGTAACTTATTGAGTGGTGAAATTATACAGACAAAAATTAAGTATCCCAGGTCATGAAAAATAATCCTTTCTTTCCTAAAATAGGGTGGCATGAGGCAGACAGAAAGCCAAGAGTATTTCTAAGGGTTTAGGAGCTAGAACAGTCTCTGTCCCCACATTTTATACCTCCACAGATTAAACTGAATTGCTTTCATCTTGCCAGCTTGGTCAAAGCTGATGGGAAATTCCCCAACAGTAAAAGAACAAAGGAAATGAGAACAGAAGCTAACCATGAAAGGCCATCCCAGCCAGAGGCACCTGTGTCTACTGAATGCTCCTGGCAGGGCTGAAAGGACAACCATTAAATTAGATTTGAACATGTGTGAGAGTGAGGTTGGCTGCAGGGTCTCTATACAAAGAATGCAGAGAGAGGGGAGCTTCTGTCAAGGCAGGACTTCTCTTTGTCTTCAGGGATTCTGGACCTGACCTCTGGAATGGAGACAGCTCCCTCAAAAGACCAGAGCTAGACCTTCACAGGAATGCAACATTTTTCAGGCTATACACTAATTTGAGCTTCTTATGAAAAATGATCCCAAAATGTATAAAGAAAGAAAAAATCTGTACTTCACTTGTCAGCCATAACCACTGATAGCATATTAGGGCATTTTGTTCCAAACATGTTTACATACAAATATTCTTCATTAAATTGGGGTCATGCACTCTCTATAGCTTTATATTGTTTAATTTTTCATTTAACACCCTACATTTCAATCTTCCATACTGTTTACTCATTTTTAAAACATCTTTTTTGAGGGCTAGATAGTATTTCATAATATGTTATAGCTGAAGTGATTTCATCAAACTCCTAGTGAAGGACATTTAGATCATTTCTAATTTTAAATAAGGCTGTAATGGAAATATTTTAAAACTTCATACGTTTTGATGATTATTTCCTTAACATGACATTCTAGGAATGGACCTACTGGGCCAAGGAGCAGGAACATTTTTAAAGCACTTAATGCATATTGACAAATTGCCCTCTATGATCTATCTCTACTCACTGCACTTATGACACTAAATGTGTGGGTTTTTTCCCACACCAATTCATTCTCCAAATTTCTAGCTACTGATCCAGCATCCAATGTTTAATCCAATTCTGACACTAACCACTCAGAGTTAGCACAGACCTCACAGTTAAGTCCCACAAAACGGCCCTCATTTCAGACACGAGTCACAAGTCTAGGCTACCTGTACTTCTGACCAACTGGCTATAAAGTTAGAAGTTCCCACAACTCCTCCTCAGATTCAATAATTTGCTAGAACAGCTCACAGAATTCAGGAATGCTCTTTACTTACATTTACTGGTTTATTATAAGGGATATAAGTCAGGAACAGCCAATGGAAGAGATCCATAGGGCAAGGTATGGAAGGAGGGGTTCATGGCACTTCCATATCCTTTCTGGGCACACCACCCTTCTGGCACCTTGATGTGTTCGCCAACTCAGAAGCTGTGTGAGCCCTGTAACTTAGAGTTTTTATGGAGGTTTCATTATGGCTGACTAAATCATTGGCCATTGTTGATTAACTCAATCTCCAGCCCATCTCCCCACCCAGAGATCAGGAAGTGTGGCTTAGAGTTCCAACACCTAAACACTCCTTAGTCTTTCTGGTGACCAGCCCCCATCCTAAAGCTATTTTCCTAAGTCATTTCATTAGCATACACAAGACACTCTCTGGGCATTCCAGAGATTCCAAGGGTTTTAGGAGCTTGGGCCAGACACCAGGAAAGACCAAATATACATTTCCTATGATATCACAATATCACACTCTCCAAAAAGACAGTTATCGGTCATCACCCTCCTCCATTTCACAGCCTTTTTATTCACAGAAAACCAGTCTCCTATGAGATATGCCTTTTGTCCAGCTATCACTGACATTCAAGATCCATAAAGGGAAGCTTCAAGGAAAGGTGGACAATTCAGATATAATCTGAAAAAAACCTTCAGGGTAATCATGGGACTGTGACTAGACCTTACTGTCAGCACAGGGCCTGGCTGAAAGGAGGCGCCCAGGAAATGCCCACCCCCAGGGCTAAGAGGAAGGAGCTGAGGCTCAGAGTGGTGAAGAAGGCTCCCTAAGGGAAGAGGAGGAGTGAGTAGGGAGAGAGCCACTCTCCTGACCCAGGCTGGGACTGCTTCCAGCTCAGGATGCTGGGTGATCTGTGCAGGGGGAGATGAACCATCTCCCAGGGTCCAGCAAACTGGACAGCATCCTGGATGGTGACAAGCCTGGTGCTTCTCCGCAAAAGGAGCCATTCTCACACAGCCAACAAGCACCTTCTCAGGAAAAAGGAGACAAACAGCCTAAGACAGAAAGTAGGCATCGTATCATTTGGCACATGAGACAGTACTGCATGTATCTGTAAGCAGCAAATTGAGTGGAATTTATCTGTGAACATGGTAATAATCAACACCATTAATTTTTCATTAAGTCCCACTTTCCTAATATCCTGCTAATGTTATATCCTGAGATCAGAGAATAATGGACAACTGAGAAAACAAAATCCCTTTGTTGATTTAGCACCAGCATGGAGGCCAGAAGAACAAGATCAAGTTCTAGAAAAAGAAACAGAGGCAAACTGAATGGAGAGAAGGAGAAGAAGCCCACTCCCTCCCCTACCCAGGGTCTTGTGAATCCTCTGAAAAAGCTAAATTTCTCCTGGGATTATTCAATTCAGTTCAATCCAACAAACATTCTTAAGAACCTACTGTGTGCCAGGCACCATAGTAGGTGCTGGGGAAAAGGTCCCAAAAGCCCAAGGTACAATAGCAAACAAGACACCTGTTTGGAAGGGGGAGCCCACACTGAGCCCACAAAAGGAAAGGACAGTGGAGGTCAGCTTTATGGCTGGAATGCAGATTCTTTCTCTGACCCTTGCAGAGTACTTGTCTAGAAGCCTTTTTGTTTGCATAACCTCTCTTAGGCTAGAAACAGAAAATAACTTTTTAACAGAAGACCAACAACCAAGTCCAAGAAAACATGAGGGGCTCTTTTTGGTTTTGTTTTTTAATGAGGAACAAAATATTTTTAAAGGTAAATAGCTTCATTTTGAATCTATCAGTCCATGTGAAGGCAGGAGACTCAGTGCAGTCCTGGCAGAGGGCTTAGTAAGGAGGCCTGGGCTAATTGTGAGGTGGGCTCAGGGCCCACTGTGCAGCCCACCCTCAGTAAGGGGGACCCAGGAAGCCCAGCACCTCAGTTCATCTTTAACTGACAATGGAAGAGAGCTGGCCAAAGAGCAGAAGCCCAAGGACAAGGTCACACTCAGTGCCACTATCCACGCCCTCACCAGCAGAGTCAAGACAGCACACAGCCTTTCCTTCCAACCACAGTTAAGAAATGCTTTGCACGTCATGACAGATGCATCATGAAGTTATAATATACATAGCGTGTGTGTGTGTGGAATCGGTTGAATATATAAAATTGCTTCCATATAGTAAAAAATGGTCAAATACCAGCAATTTCTTCTGGTTCCAACTACCATGTAATAGCTAACAGTTATTGTGTGCTTAGCTCGTACCAGGCTGACTGAAGCACTCTTGTGAGTTAGCTCATTTACTCCTCACAACCCATGAAGCAGGGTCTGTCGACCCCTTCCCCTGAGGCTGTGTGCTTATAAACATCAGGGCAGTGATCTGAACCCAGGCATTCCCACACCAGGGTCTGTGCTCCTAAATGCCATGCTTCACCTCGGCAACCACACACTTCCTGAAACAGTACACACCCCTTCTCTATGTGACACATCCTGATTCTTTCTATGTCTTTCTTCTTTTTTTTCAATACACACCCCAATTCACTAAATTGAGCTCACTACACATGAACAGTTTGGGACCCACCCTTTGAGAAGCCCTGCCTGGCCTGGCCCATATCTTGGCTTCCCCAGGGTGGCATCTATGCCACTATTACTCGCTGGCACACACCCTTCTCATAACCACTTCGGATACTCCCCCAGCAGCCTCCCAGGCTTATCCTAGAATGCCCCAGCATCTGTCTCCCCCAGTCAATGCCCTCCTCCATCACTGCTCCTGAGGTGGGACCTTCTTATTTCCTATGCTGCACTGAGCAATAGTCCTCATTCACTGCCATCAGAGCAGCACATGCTACCCACTTCTGGACCACTGCCTGCTTAACCAGAGGGATATTATATTCTGGAAAGACAAAAGAAGTCTTTGTTTTTGTAACCCCCACAGGCCTAGCAATCTTAAGACACCTGTTGAGTGACAGATTAAGTCCTTGCAGGTCTAAAAACCTCCCAGCTGCATCTCTAGCCTTAATCCACTGCCTGCCTGCCTTAGGGAGGGGGCAAAAGCAGGCAGAGTCTGCCAGCCACAGCTCCTCACCAGTTTTACAGACCCCAAAGGAACAGGAGGATAGCAATGGTCTCACGCGTTTAACTCAACTTTTCCACTCCTAATTCATCCCTTTTGCAACATCTTACGCCAAGGCAGTTCCTGCACCTAAAATAGGGCTCCAAATACTTCTAGCTGCCCCTGGCAGGCAGGAAACTTTGCTTGGGTAGCTCAGACCATGAAAGAAAAATTCTCATAAAGTTATGTTCCAAATAATTCATGGCACTGAGACTCAGGGCAAAATGACAAACGGTAGAAGTTGAAGGAATTGGCTCTAATCTATACAATCATTCCCCTTCTGTTGTATAATTTTTCAATTTCATCTAATCAATCCTGTCCTTCCTTTTCTCACATGCAAGGGCGCACGTAAATATGGCCCAGGTCTTGTTGCTAATGGCCTTGAAAACAGAATTGTCCCAGAAGCTGCTGCCTACGGAAAGGCAGCCAAATGAAATTTGAGACAGCATGAGCACAAGGCCCCCCAGTAAACTGAGCAAAAGGAAATGCACAGGTTTGGACTGACTCACAACTGCACGGGGAAGCCCAAGGAGCAACTCCATCCTTTAGCTCACCAAATTCCTGCATACCAACCTCCCATCTGCTCCCTGCCACATTACTTCCTACTCCATTTTGCCTTCCTGATAATTGATAACGGGCCTGGGTATGAAAGAAATTGTTCCCATCACAGGCTGCATAAGTAGCCCGTTATCAATAGGAAGCAATTTATTTGCTTAAAATTGCCAACTCTCATTTTGTTTTAACATGTTGGTACTCTATCAAAATAAATCTGCACCCTTGAAAAGACTATATATTTTCAAAGCCTCGCACTGGCTCCAACTTGAGAAATAAAACTGAAATCAGCTGAGGCAGACTGACCCCATCCCAACCCTTCAATATTAAAAAGGCAGCTGAGAAAAGGGAGGGAATTGCTTCAGGAATTCTCCAGAATCTCAATCTAAAGTGAGTCATAAAAGAGCAAGCCAACTATTTCAAAGTGCACACACATGCACACACGCACACAAATCATTCCAAATTTCTTTTAAACAGAAGGCAACCTGACTGGGCATCAAAAAGGAACTTGAGGGGTCATGCATGTCCATGTGGATTTTGGATCAAGGAAGTGAAGAGCATGATAAAGGCAATATTTCAATCCATGGAGAAAAAGATTTGCTTAGTTTATGAGGCTGCAATCATCAGTTGAGAACTCGGAAAATATTAACTTACAACTACACACCGCACATCATATACCCAAATCTGCTTATGAGAAATTTAAAAACAAAGTGAATTGAAACAATAATAATTAGATGACAAAAGAAGTTCTTTCTAAAGAATTGAAGGCAGATTGATACATTAAAAAAATAACCATGAAGACAAAGCAACAACCTGGAAAAAGAAAAGATGATGTGTGGCTAACAAAATGATAATCTTTAATATGGAGAAGATTTTGCCAGAATGTCCCAACAGAACAATGGAGAAAGACACAGGCTTTCTCCACAAGGAAAAATACAGATAGTCAAAAATCACATAAAATACAATTCCATCTCACTATTAATTTTTTCATTCATAGTATTTTTTACTATTAATTTCTAGTGCAATTGCAGAGAACCCTAATATATCATGTTTTGCCTGTGAGACTCATATTCAGTCAGTAAATATTTGCTGGTGTCTACTATATGCCAGGCACTGATCTCAGAACTAGGATATGATACAGGCTATGGTAATAAAGATCCCTGACCCTATGTGCTTCTGAATATTCCATGAGGGGAAGACAGACAGTAGACAGTAGGCCCTTTGTAAAGTAAGTAATGTGGCAGGTAGGAGAGGCCGAGTGCAAAGGAAAAGACAAAACAGAGTAGAGCAGACACACTGCAGAGGTGTGGGGCTGAGGCAGGTCACAGAGTAAACCCAGATGTCAGGACAGTGGACCTGCAATGAGAAGACATCCAAGCAAAGTTTTGAAGGAAAGGGTGGTAGCCAGGGCCTATATGGAGAAGAGTGTTCCAGACAGAGGGAACAGCCAATGCTAAATCCCTAGGTTGGCATGTGCCTGGTGTGCTGCAGGAATGACAAGGGGGCCAAGTGACAGGGGTGGGGTGGAGTGAGGAGGGGAGAGAAGTAGGTGGGAATATCGGAGAAAGAAAGGTGGGAAGGAGATCACATAGGGCCTTTTGTAGGCCATCTTCAACACTGTGGATTTTACTTTGAGGAGGTGGGAGTTGTAGCAGGTTGCTGAGCAAAGGAGTGACATGCTCTCAATTGTGTGTTAAAGGGATGCTTCAGTCCAAAGAGGACATACAGAGGCCAACAGGTACATTAAGAAGGCTCAACAGCAGTCATCTGCAGAGAAGTGCAAATCAAAACCACAGTGAGGTATCACTGCACACCTGTTAGAATGGTCATCATCAACAAGACAAGACCTAACAAGTGACAGTGAGGATATGGAGAAAAGGGAACCCTGTGCACTGTTGGAGTGAAATTTGGTGCAGCCCTTATGGAAAACAGTATGATGCTTCCTTAAAAAACTAAAAAAAATAAAGCTACCATAAGATCTAGCAATCCCACTTCTGGCTATTTAGCTGAAGAAAGCAAAAACACTAACTCAGAAAGATATCTGCACCCCTATGTTCATTGCAGCATTATTTACAATAGCCAAAACATGGAAATAACTCAAGTGTTCATCAATGGACTAATGGATAAAATGTGGTGGGTATATATATACAATGGAATATTACTCAGCCATAAAAAAGGACATGTTGCCATTTGTGACAACATTGAGTGGACCTTGAGGGCCTTATGCTAAGTGAAATAAGCCAAACAGAGAAAGATAAATACCCCTACAATTTCACTTATATGCAAAATCTAAAACCATAAAAGCAAATAAAACCTAGTCTTATCAATACAGAAGACAAACTGGTGGTTGCCAGAGGCAGGAGACAGGGGTTGGGCAACATAGGTAAAGGTGGTCAAAAGGTACAAACCTCCAGTTATAAGATAAATAAATCATGAGGATGTAATGTACTGGCATGGTGACTACAGCTAATAATACTATATTGCTTATCTGAAAGTTGCTTGGAGATTAGATCTTGAAAGTGCTCATGATACAAAAAAATTTGTGACTATGTATGGTGATGGATATTGACTAGACTTACTGCAGTATATACAAATAACAAATTATGCTCTCCAGGACTCTAATATAATAATGTTATATGTCAATCATACTTTAATTAAAATATTTTAAAAAGGATGCCTCTGGCTGCTGGGTTGATAACAGCCTGTAGGGATAATGTGGGAGCCAGGAAAGGCTGGTGGGTGGTCCAGTGGAGAGAGAATGATAGCAATAGAGGAGGGGGAAATGGCCCGGCTCCGGATGGATTTGAAGGTCCAACCAGCAAGGGATATCCTGAAAGACAGGGTATAAGATGTTAAAGAAGTGGGGGACCCAACAGGGTTCCAAAGTTTCTGGTGCAGCAAGTGGAAGATCAACAGGGCTTGTTTTATGATGTGCCCAGAACTGTCAAGGATTCAGTAACAGCACCTCTTGCACCAGCAGTGAGAGTGCAAACTGGCAGACATGGTCTGCAGGGCAATCGAGCTGTACCAAACATCTTAAAAATATGGACCTTGTTGGGCCCTGATTAGAGGAAATCTTAAAATGGACGTTTTTGAGAGAAAGGTGTTGATGTTGATTTAAGTTAAAGAAATATACTGATGTGATCATGGATGAAATGATACGTTGTCTGGGCTTTGCTTTAAAATACTCCAGGGAAAAATTCATGGGAGCAGAAGTGACAGATGCAATATAATTGTTGAAAATTATTGAAGTTCAGTAGTGGCTCCTCAGGGGATTATACTCTCTCCTTTTCAAGATGTTTAATAAAAATATTTTAAGGTGTGCATACCTTTAGACCAAGCAATTCTATTTGTAGGAATTTATTCTAAAAATAAGAGGTATGTTCAAATACTTATTTGCAAAGATAGCACAAGCTTAAAAGTGGGAAACCACAAACCACAAAAACATAGGAGATTAGCTAAAGAAATGACAACAAGCCACTCATTTGAAAATAGTAGAAAGATCAGAAATTGGGCTGGATTAACACAGAAATTTAGTACATGACCAGAGTGACATTTCAAGTAATGGGAAAAGATGGATTCAATAAATGATGTTAGGAGAGCTAAGTAGATATCTGAAAAAAATTAAGAATGAAACTATATTCTATCTTTATACCAAAATAAATTCCAGAAGAATCAAAGATTAAATATTTGAAATCTGTCAGTCATCATTATAATAGAAAAAATCATTAAGAAAAGTTTTTTTATAATCTCAGAGTAGATTAATAGCTGTACTAAGTAGGGAACAAACACCAAAAGTCATAAAATAAAAAGTTGACAATTCTACACAATTTTTAAAAGCTTTTAAAAATTTAAAAGCTTTTCTTGCCAATAAACCACAGTAAGTTAAGTCAAAAATCAAAAACAAAATAAAAACATTTGCAACTTATATTACAAATGAGGAGCTGATTTCTCTAACATTTAAAGAGGTCCTACTTATCAATAAGAAAAAGGCCAATAAACCGAAATAAAAAAGTTCAAAGAATATGAGCAGAGTTCCCAGCAAAGGAATTACAAATGGTTCTTAAACTTTCAAAACAACGTTCAACCCAGCTCATAAGAGAAATGCAAACTAAAATGACATTTGTTTAATATATTTCACCTTGTGAGGCAGGTGAAGCTCAAGAAGTTTGATAACACATTGCACTTTGAAACTGAAGAAGTAGGCCCTCTAAACACTGGTGGTAGGGCTGTCTATGAGGATAATCTCTGAAGTGCACTATGACAAGCTCTATCCTATTAAAAATGTACACATTAACTCAACAATTCCACAGCTAGAAATGTATCCTACAGATATACTCACATGGGGAATGAAGTCTGAACCAAGCTATTGGTGTAGCATTGTTTATATATATTTTTAAAAGATCAGATTTAATGATATTAAAGAATGACTATTAGTTCTATTAGGTATGATAATGATATTTTTTAAAGTCCATCCTTTTTTATGGAGATTTGTACTAAAATAATTAGTGAAATGATGAAATGATATAATGCCTGGAATTTGCTTTAAAATAATACAGAGAGGAGGAGGGTTGGCAGGTGAGGTACAGATAAAACATGCCTGGTCTCAAGTTAAAGCTGGGTGATGGGCCCATGGGTGTTCAGTACACTTGAATTTTCTATAATAAAAAATTAGAAACCTAGGGAAAGGGACTGGGGATGATGGGTGGGAAGGGAGGGATAAGGGCAGGGAAAAAGAAAGAAGGCATTAAGATTAGCTGTTATAGTGTGTGGGGGCACGGGGAGGGCTGCACAACACAGAGAAGACAAGTAGTGATTTTATAGCATCTTACTACGCAGATGGACAGTGACTGTGAAGGGGTATGTGGGGGGGACTTGGTGAAGGGGGGAGCCTAGTAAACATAATGTTCTTTCTGTAATTGTAGATTAATGATACCAAAAAAAAAAAAAATTAGAAACCTAAAAGGTCTGCATCATTAAGGATTCATTAACAGAAAACTGGCAAAAATAAATTATAGGATACCCAAACAATGGAAGAGTAGGCAGCTGTAAAAAGAATAAGAATGATCTGAAACACATATTGTTAAATGAAAATAACAAGATGCAGAAAGTTGTCCATCAAATGCTACCATTTGTGTGAAAAGAAGGAAAAAAGGTTGCACAAACCTGCTTGTAAATGTACACCTGGCTCCCTGGGGAAGGGCACCAGGTGGGGAGGAAGGGCAGGAATAAAAAGATACTTTATATATATTTTCTACCCTTTGAAAAGTGTGCCATTAACATATTATCTAATCAAATAAAACAAACTCAACTTAAGATTGTGAAAATATACACTAAATCATTCATAGTGGTTATTGCTGATGGTTAGGGTTAGGGGTGATTATTGTTATTTTCCAAATATTCTACAAGGAAGATGCATCTCTTAAGTAACTGGAAAGAGAAGAGAGAAGGTTGCATTTGAAAAGTCAAAACCCAGGGAAAGACTTCATCAAAGGGCTTGTCTCAACCATCAAACAGAAGGTGCCCCACAAAATCCCAGTTGCCTGATGCTGCCCCAGTGCCACATCTTACAGTATGCTGAGGAGTCACAGGTCATGAGGGCTGGGTGAGGACCTGATGCTGGTGAGGTCTGTCCCTGCCCTTAAAGTGCTTGTGATGGGGCAGGTGGGGAGAGTGGCAGAAACCTGAACGGGCAATGGCAGCACCATGGAATAAGGGCTATAATATCCACAGCTTTAGAAAGTTGAGTGTGGGTTGACAGGGGTATCATGAGAGGAATCTTCTTTTTCAGTTGGAAAATGTGCAAGAGCCTTAAAGGTGAATGGTAATTGGATTCAAGATTCTATGGTGATAATGCAGTTTAGTGTCAATGATAAAATGGCTGACCCCATTTGTTAACCGGCATTCTTTGGTGACTCAGCGCTAAAACAGTTCGTAATCATTTGCATTGGTCCTCCAGTGCAAAGCTGAGCTAAACTGACCTATCGTTCCTCTTCATGCCTTTAAACTGCTGCCATGTATAAGAATAACCATCTTGCTCCATTTCTAGATTCCTGCTATTATTCTAAGGGACTTCAATATCCTTAACCACTGCTATTAGCTCTACCGCAAGAAACCCCACAGATGGCCACCTTCTGGTCCTTGTCCTCACCCAGCATTGCTCCAACTCTGAAATCTTAAGCTCTGAATTTGTACTCTCACACCACAACCACATATTTTTCCAACTCTCACCCCCACCTGGCTGCTTTTCAAGCTTCCAGGACCTTCACTCTTCAGCATTTCTCCAGACTGTCAGCCTCCATAGTCTTTCTTTCCTATTCAGCTCAACTAGACAAGTGACCTGGAGCCCAATTCAATTGAACCACTCTCTTTCCAATTCCCTTACTAGCTTTCTGCTGGGCCTGTTCTCTGGACCCCAGGGATCCTTCCCACTTCTATTGCCAGACACAATGCTTTCCTAGTAGTCCTATTCAAAATCTTCATGATTTTCTCCAAATTCCCAATCCCACCTCCAAATCCATCCCCAAACTCTCAGTGAAAATGTAGTCTTCCAATTGCCCTACAGAAAAGAAAGGGTATCAGTCTAAAATGGTTTTAATTTTTCACCCCTTTTCCCCTGTAAATGTACTTACTGTGAAATTCATTCTCATTTCCTTTCTTGTTTTAGACAAAAGAGGTATCCCATTCCATTTCTATCAGAGTCGTTCAGTGGGATTCCTCAGATTCTCTCGACCTCTTCCATCTCCTGTAACTTTAGCCACTTGCTTTGCTGGAGCTGTTGCCATTGTGGAAACTCAAATCAGACTCCTTGAAGGTAAGGTGACTGCAAGGCCTCAGGCCATTGCCAGGATCTCTCACTCCTTCTAAACTTGGATGAAACACCACAGTGTACATGCAGTTTGGCCTCCCTGGTGGTGGTCAAATGGGCTAGATGACACACTCCAGAAGCACAAGAGTATTAACTTCCTGGAAATTCAATTTTGACCAATAAGAAAAAGAAGAAAGAGATAGCTAGAAAATAAATTCTCTCTCCATTCTTCCCTCCAATGGACTATCCCAAAACAGTGTTTCTATATAGCCTATCTGGACACATCTGCTGAACTTAGACCTCATGAACAGTGACCAGCCTAACAATGCATCACTTGGTGCTTACTTTCCATCCTTCCCTATCTTGCTTCTCTTTTCCTTCATTTTTGCTGCCCTGAGTTCGCACCTCCCTAAAGGCATTAGCACTTAATCCTTGCTTCAGGTTCTGCTTTCCAAAGCTAACATGCTATGCATGCTATGAATTTTATTACTTCCTTCCTATCCGGAGACTCTGAACCTTATTTTCTCTCTTCTGTAGCATAATTTTATTGTAGATACAGAAAAGTCTAAAGAATGTTGTAAGTGAACCCCTGTAAACCCACAACCAAGCTGTATCAAATCTTAACATTTTGCCATTTTGATTTAATTGTCTTAGAAAAAAGAAAAAAATTAGGCATCACAAATGCAAGTTTAACTCCCTTATTTCTCTCCTTTATCCAATTTCTTTCACTCCCCACATACAATCACTATCTTTAATTTGGTATTTATCATTCTCACTTTTGTTTTTAAAAATCCTTATTTCTTATCATAAAATATTTCAAACATATTAGTCCAGAAAAGAGAATAATATAGTAAACATGTGTTTATCTAACCCATCCCCTTACCAGGCCTACACATTACACTGTATTTACTTTAAATCCTTTTAAAAATACATTCATGAAAGTATAATTTACATACAATAGTTTGAAGTCCCTGATAGATCATTTCCCTATTTTATTCCTCTCCTTCCATGCAAAAGTAACCACTATCATGATTTCAGTACTGATTGTTGCCTTGAACATTTTTTTCCTTACTCTGAATATACACATATTTGTGTGTGTGTGGTGGGCATGCATATATAATATAATGATGCACATATGCACACGTATACATATATATATGTTTACCCATATAACTACTATATAACATTCCATCTCCAGTTGATGGGTATATAGTTTACTCAATATTTTTTATATGAAAGTTCCCACAGTAAATATTCTTGCATCCTGTGTAGACAGTGTCTCCCTGTAATAACTGATTAGTCAGTTATAAGCTACTGACCAGGATATGCGGGACTTGCTCCTGCTTTGTGTGCTAACTCTGTTTTTGATAACATTCTGTGTCCCTGGCCAGTAAGGGCCTTAGCACATGAGTGGAACTCTCTCGGGCCATCTCACCCACCAGGAAAGCTAAAGCATTAAGGGCATTTGGTGGACATTATACAATTACTAAAAATAATGCTGTAGAGTCTTAATAGCATGAAAAATTGTTCATTATTTTCAAGTGGAAAAATAAATGTCTAAGCATTATGTGTTGTGAGATCATCATTTTGAATGATGAGATTATATAAACCAAAAAGAGCCAGGAACCAGCCTGAAGGGGCTACTACTAGTATCAAAATAAATAATGACAGGAAGAGATTATGATCTATTGAATAAAATGGGAACTGATGAGCCAATACTGATACAAATGAATGAATGAATGAATGAATGAGGATAAGCAAAAGCTCTTGCCCACAGTATAATAAATGTAGAAGGAAAGATGGACTTAGGAAAACCATCATTTGCTAACCACCATAGTATAATTGATTCAGTAAGAATCACTAATGGATGCTTACATTAGCAGGTGAAAGTTTGATGAGGATCTCGTATTTATATAGTTTCAAAGGATTTTCCCACAAAATGAGTACTAATTATGAAGGCGGAAAGAGTCATTTTACAATGAGAAGGCTGGCAGATTTTATCTAAATTAAGTGATCAAAGTTAATACCACCAGTAATGGGACAAATCATCATATGTGTCACCTGATCAGATGCTGTGAGGACACTTCATCCTCACACCTGCAATACTTCTGTGAAAGGTGCATAACTTAAATCTAATCACAGGAAAATATCAGACAAACTCAAAATAAGGGCATGTTACAAAATAACTGTCCTGTAACTTCAAAAATGTCCAGGTGGCAAAAGTAAAAAACAAAAAACAAGCTAACAAACAAAAAACAAGGAATCTTTTGAGATTAGAGGAAACCGGAGATATCACAGATAGATGCTAAATATGACCTTGGATTGGATGGTGGAGCTAAAAAGAGCAGTCCCGGGACACCAGGGGACATTTGAACGGAGCCTGTGGATTAGGCAGTGGTTTTGTTTGACATTAGTTACTGGTTCTGATGATTATATATGTGATGCAGGAAAATGTCTTTGTGGAAAATACATATAGAGTGTTAAAGAGTAGCAGAATACTATATTGCTGCTTATTCTACGAAGCTCAGAAAATAAATTATATATTTGAGAGGGAGAAAGAATGATAAAGTAAATGTGGCAAAATGTCCACAATCTGCGAATCTGTGTGAGGAATAAACAGGAGTCCATTGTGCTACTCTTGAAACTTTCCTTTGTACTTGAAATTATTGAAAATGAAATAGTAAAAACAAAAAAAGACTAGGTGACATCAACTTAATAACATCCATATGGTGGACTAGAATGCACAGCTAAAAGCCATATTTACTAAATAACATGAGGAAATCTATTTTCTTTAAAAATAAGATTAAAAAATTATATTAGCAATATGATTTTAACTGCAAAAACACATGCCTAGGGAAAAAAAGAGAAAGGAAATACAACCTAATGTAAAGGTGAATTATCACAGAAAGATGATACTCCAGATGACTGCAGGCAGGGGGTTGGTGGTCAGTATAATTGTCTTTATTTACAAATGTGTCCATGTGTCTTTTAAAGAAGAACCAAATGTTATTTTTAAAAACAACCAAATCAGTGCATGAAGATTTGACAACTACGCCCTTCAATCTGGGGTCCATTTTTCTGAGACCATCTTAAGTCTCAGAGTGGAAATCTTTCTCCCATCTCAAGGCCCCTGTTCTTATGCCCGATTCTTCTGGAAGCTCTTTTTTTCCCAATTCATATTAATCAGTCCAGCTGTGAGGAGCAAGCCAATCACAGACTCTGCCCTTAGATGCGTTTACAAGGTATGTATTTTAGCACAGGCTGAGAACTGAGTTAGCTAATCTTCAAAGAGGGTGCTTGCCATCCCATTCAACAACATAAAAAGCAATTTTTCTGGGGGGAGAAAAGCCATTTCAACATGAAAATTGGTTCACGACAATATGCCTGATAAAACCAGTGCGTAAAGGAACTGTTGGCAGGCCCATCTTCCCACCCACACCTTCCTCTCTCACTCATTACCCTCTCTCTTGGGCACTCCACTCGAATGGAAAATGAAGTTCTCTCAATGAAAAAAACAGGTTGGGGCACCTCTTTTTTTTTTTTTAACTCTGAAGCAGTGAACCAGGACTGTTCACAAATTCTATGAAGAAAAAAAAAGAAAAAAAACACAAAGCGTTAGTCATTCTGCTCGTTCTACCTGAACACATAACAAAGATTTCAATGTCACTATGAAAAATTCACCCTTGATCCCTCCGCTTCTTCATGACTCTACGTCCACCATCCAAGGCCATGGGCCTAAAACAGCACATCTAACTACAGTTCACTTCAGCATCGAATTCCTCACTGGCTCCCCAGACTCATTAATTCTGCAAGCAATTGTGGGGCTGCTGTTCAATGCCAGGCCCACTGCAATGGGCAAGATCAGCCCCTCTCTGGTGTGTTGGGCTCTTCCCAACCTGAGCCACCCATCTCTGTAGAAACCCCCACTCCAGCTAGACAGCAGACATCAGCTTTTTACTGAATTAGGAACACACCTTCTCTTCCAGGACTACAGGCTATTTTGCTACCCAGAACACCCTCTTCCTTCGTCTTCTGCAAATGACAAAAGCCTACTGACTCTTTAAGATTTACAGCCAAAGTCAAGTTTCTCACATAAGCTCTTTGGGAGGGGAGGAAGAGGAGAAGAGCTCCCCGTCTCCTCTGGAATCCTGTCAGAATATCTCACCAGAGGGAACTGTGCTCCGAGTGCAGGGGCCAGAGCCCCACCTCACCTGCCTGAACTGCCCCAACACTTCCACCACATGCAGCAGTACTGGGAGGCCCCCTCAGAGGAGTCTTGGCAAGCACATTTCCCCTCCCATTTGTGCAAGGACAGTGGACAATGGATGAAGCCCCCTCAGGGGTTATACCCAGCCCTGCAGGCAGGAGCTAAGCGCACCAAATGCCAACCACTTTCCAGAGAGTACTTCACTCCATGACACATGTGTCAATGAAATATTCTGTCTAATAATTGTTCCTACAGCTCTGGGTCCTCCATCTGTTGCCCCCACACAGTGGTGCTCAATAAATGTCTGTTGCATGGCAGGACAAATGAGTGAACTAAGGTAGGGATGGTAGATCTTGAGAGGTGTGAGCTTGCCCTGCACAAGTATAGTGGGGTGGTCTCGGCAGGGCCCCAGAAACTGCATGGGGTATCCCAGTAGCAATATGTTGGAGTCATTTTATATAGGACAGGCTAGTATGTGGCTCTGCCTCTCTCCAAACACTGTCCTGGCTTCCTCACCAATTGGGGAGTGGGGGGAAAACAGGAAGGTGCACCAGGGCTTTGCATGGCTGCCCATCCCGGGCCACCAGGGTCTTGCCCTACAGCCCTGTGACAGCTGGCCTCCAGGCAGGAGGAGGCAGGCAGCATGATTCTGAATCTCCCTACAAGGCAGGGTAGAGGTCACCCACCTCCCAGGATGGACCCGTCCAGTCCTTGGCATCTTCCTGGCTGGACTCTCTCAAGCGCAGCACTGCCTGTAAGACCCTGTACCCTTTTGCGAAGGCTGCCGTAACAAGCCAGACAGGGTGACTTAACCAGAAATTTATTGTCTCATGGTTCCAGTGGCTGGAAGTCTGAGGTCAAGGCGTGAGCAGGGCTGCTTCCTTCTGAGGGCAGTGAGGGGGACTCAGTTCCCACCTCTCCTCTGCCTGGTGTGCTGACAATCTTTGGTGTTTCTTGGCTTGGAGATCTCTGCCTGCATCTTCACATGGCATTCTTCCTGTGTGTGTCTGTGTTCAAATTTCCCCTTTTCACAAGGACACCAGTCAGACTGGATCAGGGCCCCCACTTCTGACCTCATTTTAACTTGATAACCTCTGTGAAGACTCTATCCCAAGATAAGGTCACATTCAGTAGTACTAGGGATGAGGATACCAACAAATCTTTTTTTGGGGCGACACAATTCAACCTGTGACAGATGCCACCTCTCCTTTGGGATTCTGCCCCCAGCACTGCTTCACACTTGCTGGTCCCCCATCCAGGGCCACCCCTACTCCCACATTCTGTTTCCAGGCATGTTTCAGGCCGGCCAGAGAATAGTCTGAGTGTGACTGAAAGACCACCGAGTGTCTGGGCCCGTGTTCCTGCCCGGCAGATAGTTTTTTCAAACCCAGAGCTGTGATGGGAATTCATCAGTCTCATTGCCTTCCCTAGGGGGCCCAGTACTCCTTGTGAAGAAAAACCAGATGTTCTGCTCCTGCCAAGACAACTGTGGCTTCAAGGCCTCACCATCATATTTGCTACCCACTTCTGTAGATGTCTGATTTGCTACGGGAGCCCACTGAGCCACTGTCTTCATGAAGCTGGACCTTCTGCCATCCAAGAGAGCAACAAGTAGAAGACAACCTTCCCAGGACATTTCAGTCTATCCAAGGCCCCATCAACTCCCAGAGGCTAATGACAGGGTTTGATACAACTCAGGAACCACAGGCCACAGCATCTAGGAGCCCCACAATAGGGACAACTCTGAGAAATCCATGGTTATGTCCCCAGAAGCAGAGACCTGAGGAACTGCCAAGGCAAAGCACAAGCTGCTTTCTAGGAAGCAGGAGGGCCCAGGAAAATCCTGGTCCTTCAGATTAATCTCCCTACCCCCAGCCATGGGAGAGGGACATGGACAGGACTGGAGTCTCTGCTTGATTTTCTGAGGGTTCTGAAGTTGAAGGACACTTCGTTGGGCTATGAACAAGATCCCTCAGGCTGTGCATAAGCCAGCTCAGTTGTTCCCAAGTTGGGGAAGGTTATCTGAGGTTACCCTATGGGGAGAGGTATAGAAAGAATAAACAACTCCAAATATGGCATTGTTTATCCCCAAACTGTCCCTGGCCACTTGAACAAATAAACCCAAATCCACAGCTGTTTACTGTGCCTGAAGCTACATCCCTTCCTGGCTAGGTATAAATCAAGACACCCACCAGAGTAGGATAAAAACTCAGTGCTTACATTGGGCTCTGCAGGCTAGCAGGATGGAGTCCCTTTCCTTATAAATCAGTCTTAAATGGTGAATGTTAAGACTGACACTTCTTGCTTGTAGATCCAAATTCTGTTCCAAGAAGTGTATTTAGGGATCTGCTTTGACACCTCTGGGCCACACCTGCTGGTGTGACAGTATTGCAAGTCCACTACACCTCAGTGTGGGCTCCTCCACTGGGAAATATGTCCAGTGTTCTGACAGGAGAGGCCCTGTCTGAACTCTGCCCTTTGGGAACTCTGGGGTGGGAGTGGCAGTAGCTGGATCTTGGTCAGGAATTGTCTGTCTGCTGCCACTGCTGCAATTTCCAGAAAGTTGACAGACAAGAAGCTCCCTTAGGGTAGGGAGGCCTCTGCGGTCCCCTGGACCTATGACTCCAACACAGGACACCAGCTGCTTCAGCATACCCTGCCTGGTGTCAGCCTGGGAGCTGGTCCTGGCGGACCCAGGCCTGGTGTCCAAAATTTACATTCATGGTGTCTGGCTCTCTTTAGATGAGGCATTTATGTTTTCCAGATGGCCTAAACCACTAAGAGATCACATCCCAGCACAGTGGAAGGAACTTTGGCCTGAAGTAACTTTTTCATGAGTTAGATGCTAGGATGGGATTACTAGGACTGGATCCCAGGAGGTGCTCCTGCAATGGGATTGGAAGCATCCTTTGAACAGCACAACATCAAGCTGGATAGAAGACAAGGGTTAGGAAGATATAACATGGTTTTAACTCCTGGAAAGATGAAATCATGGCTAGAGACCAGACAATATGCTTCCTTTACTAAGGATGGCAATGACAAAACAGGGAGAGAAGCATGCCACCAAAGTGTTGTCATCTCACCCGGCATCATGAGAAATGCCTTAGCCAGATAGAGCTTCACCCAAGAGCCCTGTGCCCTGACTCCTGATGCTCTCAGTGTACGTTCTAATGCCTGGTGCAGAGGAACTATTCTTGCCATCAGTGAAGGACTGCCCAGACAAGCTTGGTGACAGGCCCTCAAATACCCGAATGAGTCTGTGATGATCTGGACAACAGATGCAGGAGATAAGCTCAAGGGGGTACTGGCTTTAGACACTGTCCTGCTAGCACCCAGATTATACACTGCTCTTATATGGAAAGAACACATAGTTCCTGGAACATAAACAGCCTGGAGAACCTTTGCCCCTTCTGCACACATGTAACTGTGGTAGCCTGTGTTATGAACTGAACTACATTCCCCTAAATTCATAAATTGGAACCCTAGCCCCCATATACCTATATTTAGAGATGGGGTCTTTGAGGAGTAATTAAGGTTAAATGAGGTTATTAGATGGGGCCTTAATCTGAAAGAACTGATGTTCTGTAAGAAGGGGAAGAGCCACCAGTATTCGTTCTGCACTCACGGTGGAAAGACCACGTGAGGACACAGTGACAAGACAACTGTCTGCAAGCCAGGAAGAGCTCTCACCACAAACCTACCCTGCCACCACCCTGATCTTGGACTTTCAGCCTCCAGAACTTTGAGAAAATTAATTTCTGTTGTTTAAGCCACCCAGTCTGTGGTGCTTTGCTATGGCAGCTCAAGCTAATTGGGTTCAAAAACCAAATGTTCCCACTTGACCAGCACAAAGCCTCTGTGCTGGGGCAGCTGCAACACCAGGTAAGATGACCTATCAGCTTCCCACTTACACTGGGATGAATCGCCACACATGGAATAGCTGAAAGCAACACAAATTTATCCTCTTATAGTTCTGGAGGTCAGAGGTTTGACATGAGTCTTACATGGCTGAAATCGAGCTGTTGGCAAGGATGGTCCCTTCTGGAGGCTTCAGGGGGGAATCCATACCTTTTCCAGCTGCTAGAGGCTGTTCCTGGCCCCTTCTCCACCTTCAAAACCATCTGTGAATCATCTGCTCCTCTCTTTGAGCAAATGCCTCCCTCTTCCAGAGGCCCTGTGATTGATTTTGCATTGGGCCCACCCAGGAAGTACAGGAGACTCTCTTGCTCTCATCTGCAGCTATGTAGTTTCCAGGGTTAGGATGCAATTTGGGGGACCATTATTTAGCCTACCACAGGCAATGGTTAGTCTACACCACTTTCTAGGATTCTCCAGAAGGGGCCAAAGCCTGTGAAGCCATCTTCAAAGGGTCTCTGTTTATGCACAGGACAGGGCGTGGGTTTCCCTGCAATGGTAGACCACTTCCCAGGGAAACCAGGAGCAAGGGCACAACAGTGTGGACAGGACAGGACCAGCTGCAGAGACAGGACCCTGTGCAGAGATGCTGGAAAGACCCTGTGTAACCTCAGGCCACACTGCAGGAGGCACTCCTCAGGAGCACCATGGGCAGTTGGCTCACAGCACCAGGACCCAGGCCACAGAGTTCAGCTAATACCCCACACAAATATGCCTTGGAGAACACCTCAGACACTGGAATCCAGCAGAGAGCAACCTGTAGGAACAGGCCTGGATGGTTCCATTTCCACTGCAGTGGCAACCTTCTGGAAGAGGGTTTGGTACAGCTCAAGCCAGGTATCCCACTGGGACATGCCCAGCACCACACAGACACAGATACCTACCTGAGCAGAGAGTTGTCTCTGTGTCAGGCCTGCCTCACTCAGTGGAAGGGGCCACCCTTGGTGGGAGTCCTCTGGATGGCAGAGGCTCAGAAGTCACCAATTCCTATGAAAATACCTCAGGGTGGTGGAGCTAAACATCACAACGCCATCTGATATACTGGCCTGGTCCCTGACACTGAGGGCCTCAGAACCTCTTCAAGTCACAAAGCATTTGATGAACTCCTAAGTCTGTGTAAAGGGTCAAGCAGGGCCATGAGAGGACACCATCATTAGAGGCACCACCTGTGCCACAGAGAGGGTTGGTTATTATGGATCAGACAGATATTTATGGCTTGCTGATGGGAAGTGTAAAAATCGTGTACTAATTTGTTAGTAAACACTGGCAGAATGAACAAATGAACTGAGCACCTGTCCCAGTGGGAGAACTTGATTGATGACATGGGAATGAGTAGTCATAGCTAATTCATTCATTCATTTACCCATTCAGCAAATATTTGTGGAATGCACTGCATGACAAGTACTATACTCAACACACATATACAAAGATGAATCTTGCCTAGTTCTTGTCCTCAAGAAAATCCTAATCTAAGAAGATAAACAACTACATAAAAAACATCAATGCAGGATGATAAAAACAGCAATAAATACATGGGAAAATGTAGTAGTTATATAGAAGAGGGAGTGATTGGCTTTGGGAGTATCTAAATTTTCAATTATCCAATAAGACAGTCATTCAACAAATATTTCTTGAGTGCCAACGATATGCCAAGCTCTCTGCTGGGCACTGGGAATACATAGTAACAGGACCAACACAACTGCTGACCACATGGAGGTTAAAAAGTTGATGATCTTTGTAATGTTGCAGAGACTCATATGTTAATTACATATATGCCATGTAATATATATTGTATAATATATAGCATATTCAATATTGCATAGTATTATGTAGTACAGTATATTTCATATATTGGATATTATAATAGTACTATAAATACTATATATACAGTCAAGACAGGTTCAACTTCTAGATTTGTATCTGTCACATTACAAGAATTGCATATTGTGTATATGTGTGTATAAATATATGCATAATAGTTATTGTTATATATATATAGTAATACATGAGGAATGTATATTTTATACACATGGGGAAATGGCAAAAAACATTCTGGATGTTGGTGTGTGTTAGTTCCTCCTTGGAGTTTACATCAAAGTTTTATTAGGGAGGGACAGACTTACACTAAAGGCAGCTGATCTTAAAGTAAAGAAGAATGAAATACAACTTTGCTACTTAAAGACTTCTCTACCTTCAGTTTGGAATTAAAATTCACTGAAAGTCACATAATTCATTGTCTTGAATTTTAAAAGCCAACTTCTGTGCTGTAACCTAAATATATAAAAATAGTAACAAGGAGTACTGGTTCCAGTAATGGCAGAGTAGCTTTTATCAGACTAACACTCCCACAGATAACAATGATAAATTCAAACAAAACATAAAAAATAAATATTTGAAGGTGCAGGCTGGTAACCAAAGCAGAGAACTAAAGGAGATTGGACTCAAAAAAATAAAAGTCATAAGAAGGGATTCATGTTTATATGGCTTTTTTCTGAGAGCACTCCGAGTCTCTGTGCAACATGATGAGTTAGGTATTGCTTAAGGATAATCTAAAGTCTTAATGGCTTTAGGTATCAGAGACAAATTTTGAGGCTGCCAGAATTGTTTAAAGTGGATATAACTTTAAGAAAGGAGGTGAGTACAGAAGGAAAAGCCCTCAAGCCCATGGCTAACTTCTGAATTGTCAGGCATAGGGACAAGACAAAGGATTCCAAGAGAACACAATTGCTGAAAGGCTAAAAGAGCTGAGCAGAGATTTCAGCTGTGCCCTCTCAAGATAGGGACAAAGTTTAGAATTCAAGTGCCACATACTAGGAAAGGTTACTAAAATTCTTGAAATTTCCAGTGAACCAGAATGGCTATTCCTTTGAAGTAAAGACTAAATGCTAGTATTAGGAGACCAAGAATAAAATTGAATCAGAATCACCATAAATGAGCATAAAAGCAAATCTCTGTAAGCTCAAGGTGATTAGCCAATAATTTAACTGCCTGCCAGAATAAAAACATCGTTTAAGAAAAAGAAAATAATTAAGTCTCTACCAGACATTATCTACAATGTACAGTATACCAAAAAAAATTATTAGAGATGCAAAGAAACAAACAGAAAAAGTATCCCTTAGTCAATGGAAAAAGGAGTCAATGGAAACAAGCTAAGATGACCCAAATAGACTTTAAAACAACAATTATAAATAAATTCAATGTCTCAAAGGGAAATATGTCCTAATGAATGAACAGATGGGGAATCTCAGCAAAAAAATGAAAACTATTAAAATAAACGAAATATTCTAGAGTACAGTATCAGTAATAAAAATTCACTGGTTGGGGGCTTAAGGTGGACATGGTGAAAAAAAATCATTAAACTGAAGATAGATTAATAGAAATCATCCAATCAGAAGAACAAGAAGAAAAAGATATAGAAAAATATTGAGAGAGCCTCAGTGATCCATGTGAAATGGAAATTTTTAGCATACATATAATTGAAATCCAAAAGGGAAAGGAGAACAAGAAAAAATAACTAATACACTAAGCAGGATAAATGCAAAAGGAGACAGAGAGAGAGAGGGAGAAGAAAGAAGAAAGAGAGAGAGAGAGAGGGAGTGAGGGAGGTAAGGAAGGAAGGAAAGAAAATAAAGAGAAAGGAAAGAAAGAAAGAAAGAAAGAAAGAAAGAAAGAAAGAAAGAAAGAAAGAAAGAAAGAAAGAAAGAAAGAAAGAAAGAAAGAAAGAAAGAAAGAAAGAAAGAAAGAAAGAAAGAAAGAAAGAAAGAAAGAAAGAGAGAAAGAAAGAGAAAGAAAGAAAGAGAAAGAAAGAAAGAAAGGTGAAAGAAAGAAAGATGAAAGAAAGAGGGAGGGAGGGAGGGAAGAAAGGAGGAAAAAAGAAAGATGAAAGAAAGAGGGAGGGAGGGAGGGAAGAAAGGAGGAAAAAAGAAAGGAAAAGAAAAAAAGATAAGAAAAGTTAGATTCATCAAAGCCAGAGAAAAAGACGTATTACATCAGTATATATGGGGAATATTTACCATTAACTTCATACTTGAAAAAAAATGGAGGCCAGAAGAAAATGGAACAACATTGTTGAAATTATAAAAGAATAGGAGGAAAAAAGGAAAGCATTTTCAATCCAGAATTCTATATCCTGTGAAGCCATCTTTCAAACATTAAGGGAAAATGAAGAAATTTTCAGACAAAATAAAGCTAGAAGAATTTGTTGCCTGCAGCCCTCAAGGGAAATGACACCAGATGGAAACTCAATCTAGGGGAAAGAAAAGCACTGATAAATGGTAAATATGTGAGTAAATAAAAATATTATTTTTTCCTTTCCTCAATTAAAAATAACTGCTGACCATTTAATGATAATTTTATAAAGTTGAACATTGAGTAATTTGTAATATATGTAGACATAAAGTACATGACATTTAGCAAACAGGACAGTGAAAATATAATCATATATATATACATACACACACAGTATGCTGTATATATGTATATGTGTGTATATAGATAGATATAATTATAATGTTGTGGATTTCTAATATTTTATATGAAGTGGAATAATAAAACCTAAGTAAACTCTGATAAAGGATGTATACTCCAGTCTATAGAGCAACAACACACACAGATTTTTTTTACACAAAAAAATGAAGCAATTTAACTAAGCACAAAATGGATGAGTTAAAATTAAATACCAAAAACATTCTATTAACATAAAAGAAGACAGGAAAGGAGAAATAGAGGAAAAAGTACAAATGGATAAATTAGAAGGCAAATAACAAAAGATAAAAATAAAACAAATTATATAATAATAACATTTTATGTAGGTGAACTAAACATTCCAAATAAAAAGGCAAAGATTTTCTAACAAGATAAAATGTCAAGACTCAACTATATATCATAAATAAATATTAATTTTAAATAAAAGATACTAATAGGAGGAAAGTAAAGAAAGAAAAAGCTGGTGTCACTATATTATTATCAGAAAACATTTTGATTTTAAGGCAAGGACTAGTAACAGACATAGGGATATTTCATAAGGCTAAAAGAATCAATTCATCAAGAAGTCACAACAATGCAAGGTAAATGCATATGCCTCTACATTGAGGTTCAAAATACATGAATCAAGAATTAACAAAATTAAAGGAAGGAATAAAAAAACCCACGATCATCATAGGAGATTTTAACATCCCTTTTTCAGGAATTGGTAAGAAGGAAGGAAAGGAAGAAAAGAAAGAGGGAAGAGAAAGAAACAGCAGGGGAGGGAGAGGGAAAGAAGGAGAAAGAAAAGAGCATGTGCAATGGCAACAGAGTGAAAATTAAGAGCCTAAGCCATCATGTTAATGTAAATTAAAATCACAATGGGATATCAGTACACTCCCACTAGATTGGTTAAAATTAAAGACAGGCAACAAAAAAAGCTGATAAGGACATGGAACAACTGGATCTCTCATAATAGTTGATGAGAGTGTAAAGTAGTACAACTTTGGAGAATGTTTGACAGTTGACTATAAAAGCAACAATAAACCTACTCAGCAATTCTATCCCAGACTATGTACCCAAAAGAAACAAGAATATATACATGCAACACACACACACACACACACACACACACACACACACACACATATGGGCAAAGAAAAAAAGAAACGTTGTACAAAAGTATTTAAAGCAGTTTTCTTAAAAAGCCCCAAACTGAAAACAATCTGCCCAATATCATGAGAGTGGAATAACAAATGGCAATATTCAGGCAATGGAAAACTACTCAGTGATTTTAAAAAAAGATACACCCAACATCAGAGCACCTAAATATGTAAAAGCAAAATATATATTGTCAGATCAAAAGGGAGAAATAGACAGCAATACAATAATAGTAGAGGACTTCAATACTCAACAATGGATAAACTGCCCAGACAGAAAACCAATAAGGCAACAGGGCTTGAGCTACACGTTAGGCCAAATGGACCTAAGAGATATATACAGAACATCCCATTTAACAGTAGCAGAATACACATTCTTCTCAAGCACATGCAGAACATTCCCCAAAATAGGTCATATGTTAGACCACCAAACAAATTTTAATGTATTTAAGAAATTGAAATAATGTTAACCATCTTTTCTGATGACAGTGATATAAAACTAGAAATCAGTAATGGGAAGAAAAATGGAAATTTCAGAGACATGTGAAATCAATCAACAACATACTCCTGAACAAACCAATGGGTCAAAGAGGAAATTAAAACAGAAATAAAAAAAAATCTTGAGACAATAAAAAATGGAAACACAATATACCAAAACTTATGGGATGCAGCAAAAGCAGTACTAAAAGGGAAGTGTATAGTGATAAACAGCTAGATTAAGAAAAAAGAGAGACAACCTACCATTATACATCAAGAAGATAAAAGAAGATATAAAGAAGAACAAACAAATCCCAAAATTAGTACAAGGAGGGAAATAACAAAGATAAGAGTAGAAATAGAAATTAGAAAGATAATGAAAAAGAGCAATGAAACTAAGGGTTTTTTTGAAAGATAAACAAGATTGACAAACCTTTACATTAAGAAAAAAGAGAGAATTTGACAAAATTTAACATCCTTTCATGAGAAAAAAAAATCTCAATAAATCAGATAGAGAAGCAATTTACCTCAACATAATAAGGGTCACATATGACAAGCCCAAAGCTAACATTATACTCATAGGTGAAAAGCCATTTTTCTTTAAGATCATAAACAAGACACAAAAAAGGAAATAGCAAAATGAAAAGGTAACCTAATGAATGGAGAAAATATTTGCAAACCATATTTGAAAAAGAAATTAAGAAACAATCCCATTTACTGTAGTTTGAAAAAGAATAAAATAAGAACAAATTTGACCAAAGAGTTGGAAGACCTATGCACTTAAAACCATAAAACACTGATAAAACAAAATTGAAGAATACATAGACAAATAGAAAGATACCCATGTTCATGGATTGGAAGAATTAATATTGTTATTATGTACATACTACCTAAGGTGATCTAAAGATTCAATGCAATGCTTATTAAAATTCCAATAGAACTGTATAGCCACACACAAAAGAATGAAACCAGACCATTGTCTATCACCACACACAAAAATCAACTCAAAATTGATTAAAGAATTGAATGAAAGTCCTGAAACCATGAAACTCTTAGAAGAAACATAGACAGTGAGCTCCAAGACATTTGTCTTAGGGATTTTTTTTTAACCAAAAGTAAAAGTAAAGACAAATAAGTGTAACTACATTAAATTAAAAAGCTTCTGCACAAGAAAGGAAACCATCAATGAAATGTAAAGGCAACCCACTGAATGCAAGGAAATATTTGCAAATCATATGTATGATAAGGGGTTAATACCCAAAATAATAAAGAATTCATAAAACTCAATAGCAAACAAATAATCCAACTAAAAATGGGCAGAGAATCTGAAAGACATTTCTCTAAAGATTTACAGATGGAAAACTGGTACATTAAAAGGTACTCACTTTCATTAATCATCAAGGAAATGAAAACTAAAACCACAATGAGATATCACCACACACCTGTTAGAATGACTATGACCAAAATGACAAAACATAACAAGTGTTGGAGAGGATGTGGAGAAAAGGGACACTCTGTGCACTGTTGGTGGGAATGTAAATTGGTGCAGCCACTATGGAAAACTGTATGGATTTCCTCAAAAATTTTTAAAAACTAGTACTACTGTATGATCCAGCAATTCCACCTCTGGATATTTTTTTAATTAAAATGCTAACTTGAAAAGATAATATGCACCCCCATCTTTACTGCAGCATTATTAACAATAGCCAAGATAGATGAATGGATAAAGAAAATGTGATTAATATGTTTATATCTATAGATATATATTATGGAATATTATGCAACCATAAAAAAGAGGGGAATCTTACCATTTCTGACAACAAGGATGGACCTTGAAGGAATTATGCTAAATGAAATAAGTCAGAGAAAGATAAATACTGTTTGCTTTCACCCATATGTGGAATCTAAAACCAAGCTCATAGACATAGAGAACAAATCGGTGGAGGAGGGGAAAGGGGAAGGTAAGGGGTGCGTAAAATGGGTGAAAGTGTTCAAAATGTACAAACTTCAGATTTTAAAATAAGTAAGTCATGGGGATGTAATTTACAGCAGAGTGACAATAGTTAATACTGTCCTGCATATTTGAAAGTTCCTAAGGGAGAAGATCTTAAAAGTTCTCATCATAAGAAAAAAAATTTAGCTATGTATGGTCACAGATATTGGCTAGACTTACTGTGGTGATCATTTTGCAATATATACAAGTAATGAGTCATTACATTGTACACCTGAAACTAATATATTGAATGTCAATTATACTTCAATAATAAAATTCCAATGGCATTTTTCACAGAAATAAAAAATATGCTAAAACTCATGTGGAATCACAAAAGACCCCAAATAGCTAAAGTAATCTTGAATAAGAAAAGCAAGACTGGTGTTATAATACTTCCTAATTTTGAACTATATTACAAAGCTGTAGTTATCAAAACAGTATGGTATTGGCATAAAAAACACACACAAGTCCATGAAACAGAATAAAGAACTCAGAATTGCTAACTCCCGTATATACAGTTAGCTAAGTTTTAACAAAAGTGTCAAGAACATACAATGTGGGAAATAAATGGTGTTGGGAAAACTGGATATCCAGATGCAAAAAAATGAAATTGGACACTGATACCATACACCAAAAAAAAAAAAACCCAACTCAAATTGGATTAAAAAGTTCAATGTAAGACTTAAAACCACAACACTCTTAGAAGAACACAGGCAAAAAGTTCTTTGACATTGATCTTGGCAATAAGTTTTTGGATCTGTGCTAAAAGTGCAGGCAACAAAAGCAAAAATAAACAAGTGGGACTACATCAAACTAAATAGTATCTACACAAAAAAGGAAATAGCAAAATGAAAAGGTAACCTAATGAATGGAGAAAATATTTGCAAACCATGTATCTGATAAGAGGTATATCAAAATCATAAAAGGAACTCTTACAGCTTAATAGCAAAAAACAAAACAAAACAAAACCAAGTAACCCAATCATAGACAAAGGACTGAATAGACATTTTTCCAAAGAAGATAAAATAACCAATAGGTATAAGAAAGATGTTCAACATCACTAATTATCAGGGACATGAAATCAAGACCACAATGAAATATCACCTCACACCTGTTAGGATGGCTATTATCAAGAAGACAAGAGATAACAAGGATGTTGACAAGGATGCAGAGAAAAAAGAACCCTTGTACACCGTCGGTGGAAATGTAAATTGATATAGCCACTGTGGAAATTTCTCAAAAAAAAAAATTAAAAATAGATCTACCATATGATCCAGCAGTCCCACTTCAGGTTATATACTTAAAGGAAATAGAATCACTGTCTCAAAGAGATATTTGCATTCCTACATTCATTGCAGCATTAAGACAAATGGTATATATATGCAGTGGGATATTATTCAGCTATGAAAAACATGGAAATCCTGCTGTTTACGACAACATGGATGGATCTTGGGGACATTGAGCTAAGTAAAATAAACCAGAAAGAGAAAGACAAATATTGTATGGTATCACTTATATGTGGAATCTTTAAAAAAAATTGAACTCATAGACACAGATGAGAAAAGTAGTTTCCAGGGGCTGGAAGTAGGGAAAAGGGAGAAATGTTGCTCAAAGGATACAAACTTTCAGTTGTAAGATGAAAAAGTTCTGAGGATTCAGTGTAGAGTACAATGACCACAGTTAACAATATTGTATTATATATATGAAATTTGTTAAAATTTGAAAAATCTTAAGAATATTCACATACCCACACAAAAGGTAACTATGTGAGATAGATATATTAATTAGCCTGATTGTTGGAATCATTTCATAGTGTCTATGTTTATCAAATGATCATGTTGTACATTTTAAATATATTACCATTTTATTTGTCAATTGTACTTCAATAAAGCTGGGAAAAGAAAGAATACAATCCTGATTCACACAAGAGTGTGGCTGGATCTCACAGACCTTATGTTGTGTGAATGAAGACAGACACAAAAGAGCATATACTATATAAGTCCAAAGACAGGCAAAACTTACCCGCAGTAATAGAAAGCTGCACAGTGTTTACCCATGGGAGATGAGGATTGAGCAGGAAGGAGAACTGATGAAATTTTCTGGAGTGATAGAAATGTTTTAATATAAGAGTCAGCAAACTATGGCCCAATGGCCAAATCCAGACTACCTCCTATTTTTGTAAATAAAATTTTGTTGTAACACAACTATGCTCACTTGTTCACATATTGCCTATGGCTGCTTTTGCACTCTGAAGGCAGAGATAAGCAGGTGCAATACAGTATGGTCCACAAATTCTAAAATATTTACTATCTGATCCTTTAAAGAAGAACATTTTTGACCTCTATTCCAATATGTAACATATTACATGGGGTAACATGGTTATATGGGTGTATATATTTACATGGAGTCATGGGTTGAATTATGTGCCTTCCAAAAGAAATATTTAAGTCTTAACTCCCAGTATCTCAGAATGTACCTTATTTGGAAATAGGGTCAATACAGATATAATTAAGTTTAGGTCATTTGGTGTAGTATGCCCCCCTACTATGCTTGGTGTCAATATAAGAAGGGCCATATGATGACAGAGACACGCAGGGAGAAGGCCAAGTAATGAGGAATGTAAAGATTGGAATTATGCAGCTTCAAGCCAAAGAATTCCAAAGATTGCTGGAAACCACTAGAAGCTAGGAAGAGGCAAAGAAGGATTCTCCCTTACAGGTTTCAGAGACAGTGTGGCCCTGCTGACACCTTGATTTCAGACTTCCAGCTTCCAGAACTGTGAAAGAATAAATACTTCCTCAAGCCACCCAGTTTGCAGAACCTTGTTATAGCAGCCTTAGGAAACTAATACATGTGGTTACATGGGTGTATGTATTTACAATGTTACATGGGCATACACATTTACCAAAACTCTTCAAATCATGCATTGAATATCTGTGTAATTCACTATTTCTAAATTGGAAGTAATAAAGGGGAAAAAAGCTTCAAAAAAAAGTATAAGCAAGGAAGCAGAGACTACCAATATATGAGATTGGAGACCCTGCTACCATAAAACAGATTCAGCAAGGTATCAACCCACCAGAATCTGTTATCTCAAATTTCTTCAAGGTAACTGCCTATAAATTTAGGTCTAAGAAGGATGGAGGAACCCAGAAAGTTATAGGAACAGATAAGAATCACCAGTCTTTTAATGATACCAGAATAAGACCTTTAGCTATAGTATTCACACTTAAAGTTGCCTGTAGATAAATGGAACTCCAGCAATGAGGTTGTCTCACATAGCAGGTTGAATCCATACTAGATAAAATGCAGGGAGGAAGGGCATTGCACCATGGTAGTCTATGACAGACCTTTCAGTTGACTGACCTAGCAGCCACTCCTAACCTCCTCCCTTACCATCCTTTGCTCCAGAGTCTGAAAAGCTAAATATTCACTTTTCATGCCTCACATGCAGTTAGGTCTGGCCATGTCTTATGGTTCTGGCCAGTAAATACATTAGAAGAAAGCTTCTATTCTCAAACAACGAGCATGTCAGGAGGTGAAGGTGTTTTGCCCCTCTCTTCTCCTTGATGCTTCTGTAATGTCTAGACATAGGCAGCCATCCTGAGGCCATGAAGCAATGAAAGAAGTGGGCAAAAAGCCAACAGCTATTTGTGATAGGACAGAAAGCTGGAAAAAGCCTGAAGACTTTTGTAAGGTATCAATGTGTCATAACAGTTCACTCTCAGATTTCTTATTAAATAAACAGTAATCATCTTTGTGATTTAAGCTGCCGATCATTGAGATTTCTATTATGTGCTACCAAACACATTCCTAACTGGTAAGACTAATAATTTTACCACTCTTACCTAAGAGTTCCCAGCGAACAAGAGAGAAAGATAGGCAAAAACGAGGTGGAAAATGAATTGTAAATAGACCAAGTAGCCTTCAAAGCCTATGAGTAGATCTAAGCCTCCCTGTTGGTAACCGCTAGCATGAAAATATCAGAGAAAAGTAGTTAATAATAAAAGAGGGAAGAATAAAAGAAATATGAGAATTGTTAACATTTACCAATGGCTTACTAGGTTCTAAATGATTTATATATATTGCATTACCAATTTATATAGGAACTTTATACATGATGATGTCAAGAAAGACTACCAGTAAGCATTAGGGTCCACCTAATGCTACCAAAATTTGTCAGAAAAGAGTGCTAGTTTTAACACTATTATATGTGTTCTGTGAATTTGGAGAATCACTTAATATCTCTGGGATAGTTCTTCCCTTAAAGGCAAATGTTGGAGAAAATTATCCATGGAGTCCACTTGAAACTTAACATTCTAATTTTCAACCTATTTAGGCTGGCCCAAGTAATTTGCCTAGATTTGTAAGAATTCATGAAATATTTATGAAACATCATGATCATGTCAAGAGAGCTACAGTAATTGATTACCCTAAGCTCCAAATGCTTGGCACAAATGGTCAGGGCTGGATAAAACAAATAAGATTCTGTCAATAAAGATCAATAAAGATAATCACTTCCTAAGCATCCTCAAGAGTCTAATACACTAGCCATGAACTTAAGAAAGGGATTTTTGTCCAGGTAAGATGTAGTAGGTTGTTGTCACACCTATACAATTTATGTCAATGGCCAGAACCCATTTTTATTTGATTTGGGGATACAGTGATGGTTTTTTTAGGCAACAAAATTATTTCTCCCCTGTAATTAACATTAAATTAAATTGACATTTTCTTTTTTTTTTTTTTTTTGCAGAAGAAAAGAAAAAAACAGAGTAACTTGGAACGTGAATTAAGATGAGGGCCTGAGATGAAACATTCACATAGACAATTCACAGAGTTGATAATCTTTCAGACTGGAGAAACAAAAGTTAATTTTTTATGAAATAGACTATGAATAAGTTGAAAAAAATAAGTTTTTCAAGCTGTAAGAAATTACATGAATATGTATTTATGTTTAGCATCAGTAGTAAAATTACATTTTCTAGTGAATCTGTAGTTCAGGGCTTTAAAATATAGATCTTTTAAAATGCACCAAACAAAATTCCAAGGATTACAGGAAATGTTTTATTTATAATGTTTGCATGGAGCTAGACTTTGTGCCCATCTGTCTCTTCTGAAATATTTTCAAAACGAAGATTTATGGACTATAACTGGAAAAATAAAAGGGATGGTGTTCTGACTCCTTCCCAGTCTAATTCAGTCTATTATCATATTTTTCTTTGTTATAAACTTGCCAGTACAATTTACTATCATACCTTCCCTTGCCAATTTCATAGTGCTATGTTTTGTGTCCCTTTCATAATACATTCTTCAAGGATGCAGATGGTGATATCTACGTATTCTTCATCACCCTTTCCTTTTCGCATACTTGGTGTGGCAGGGAGAAATAAATAATTATTGAAGGACGGACTAGAGCTCTCATCACACTGCATCGCCTTATGAAGAGGAATTGAAGGAAAAAATTGTCCCCAAAAAGTGAAATGTCTCATTCACTCTCTACAGCCCTGCTTGCCTCTTGCTTAACCCCTCACTCTCCCTTTTCTTACTCTTTCGCTGCCCTTTAGTTCCACTCTTCTGTCCATTTATGGCCTTAATGACTCTGAAGCTAGTTAGGAAGGCATCTCATATTCTTTTAGCAATCATCACTCAGTCTTCTATCACAAAGAGGTCCACTCAAAAATGAGCAGCAGCTGCAGCCACTTGCAAAACAATCTTTAAAGAGATAAAAAAGTTCAATGCCATGTTTAGGTAACTCCATCAAAATCTCAGGAATGTCAGGCTGGATGTTATTAGGCCCAGTAGAATCATCCCTGTCATTCCCCCAGAGAACAGAAAACATCAGACATGAGGAAGAGGCTAGAGTCTGAGCTCCAAGAGAGGGTCCCTGAGTAATTCTCAGCTGAATTTTAGTCATCTGTCACTGGCATGTCTTTGCCAAGGATTCAAAATGACTAAGAAATCTCAGTATACCCAGATTCTTTGATCTATTCACAGAAAGGGAAGAGTTATATATTATATTGTACCATCGATTTAGTATGAACTGACTAATTGAGCTAAGAATAAATACTGGTAACTTATACCAGTGGGAACTTTCAGATAGAATGATATGAATTGAATAGGACTTCACATAGTCAAGGTTAGGTATTGGCTGGTTTTAATTTTTCACCCCAATCCCCAAAAGACAAGCCTGCTTCTGAGCAAATTCAACTTCACAGCCACAGCTAGAGCTGTAGATTTCCAAATAATTGAAAGTCTTTTAAAATACATCCCTAAAATGCATGGTGACTGACACAGAGATGATTTGTAATAAATGGCTAGATACATTAATGAATGGAAAACATATGAAAACCTGTATTATTTAGCCTAATATGTTTTTAGTGCAAATTTGTTGACCTGCAAAAAAGAGACCCCAACCAGGCCTAAAAAGTCAAGTAGGAAATGAGAGGGAAAGAATTTTTTTGAGGATCTGCTGTGTGCTAGTTGATGTTACTTCACTTTAGTTTCAAAATTACACCTAGATCATTTTGTCACACATATTTATATTGATTTTATATGCAAGTAAACTAAGGTTTAAAGGGTTTAAATGCTGAAGCAGCAATAAGGGTTACCATTTCTGCACATATATACATACATATATAGATGCATATATACAGTATCTTTGATTCTTACAACCTTACCGGAATGTGTCATTATCCTATATGAAACACAAAGAAATTGAGGTCCAGAAAGATAAAAAAATTTGTCGCAGGTCACATAGCTATGCAGTGGCACAGCCAGAACTAGAGTGAGAACAGAGAAACCCCAACACTGTCCCTGGATGCTCGCCTTCATTTACTACCACATCGCCCCCTCATAGTCACAGACAGACTCAGTGAAAGGGCAATCTACAGGGTAGCTGACCAACAGAGCCTGGCCTGACTGTGACAGGGGGCAGGAAACCTGTGGAAGGGCCAGATCAAACAGTCTGAGCCACTGTTCAAAGACATGCTGCTTATTTCTCAGCTTTCTAAGACTTTTCTGAGTAAAAATAGAGTTATCCTTGCCTACGAAGGCTACTGTAAAGACATGTGAGATGTCTCCCAGGAAGGTGTTTTGATATCTTTTCAATCATATTCAGGTCATTTGTCCCTTCTTCCTAGTAATCAACGATGGAGAATACTCACAGGCAGAAGGTACCCACCAGCCAGCCATGCATAGCAGCTCTGGTGCCTTGTGTTATGGCATGGACTGGAGCAAAAGCGAGACAAAGCAATTATAGGAAAAGGAAACTACAGTAGCAGAATTACTACTGTAATGAACAAAGATGCAAAATTCTTTAATACAACATTAGCAAATTAAACCAATAATGTACAGAAATATGTAAAAAGAATAATACATCGCAATTAAAGTAGGGCTTATCCCAGGAATGTAAGGCTGGTTTAACATTCAAAAATAAAGGTGAGTTACTACTGCAACAGAATAAAGCAGAAAATTCATATATTTCAGTCAATGCAGAAAAGCACTGGACAAGATTTGAAAAGTCATTCATGATAAAACCTCAGAGCAAACTAGGAATAGTGGATAATTTCCTCAATATGATAAAACTTACAGATTGTATCATAAACACCAAACGTATTCCCTTCTAAAACTGGAAACAAAGAAAAAGATGTGCCTTCTTACCACTTCCATTCACCATTGGACTAGGTCTTAGCCATTGCAATAAGGCAAGAGGCAAGATACTGATTTATAAAAAACATCTATTTCCTCATTCAGATGACAAAAATATGTTTCTTAGATATGTGGACTTCATCCACAGTTCCCAAAAATGCATCAGAGCCGTAAAGAGGAAATTAGTGTCTTGTTATTAATGAAGGTGACCTCTGGGCCCCACCCCAAGGAGGGGGCTGGCTGTCGGGAGGATCAACAATATGATCAGTGGGTTGGAACCTTCAGTCCCACCCCCAGACCTCCTGGGAGGGGAGAGGGGCTAGAAGCTGAAGCAGACAATGGCCAATGACATAGTCAGTCATAACTTTGTAACAAAGCCTCCATAAAAACCTAAAAGAGGAGGAGGAGCCAACATGGCGGCGTGAGTAGGACAGTGGGAATCTCCCCCAAAAAACATATATATTTTTGAAAATACAACAAATAATACTAATCCTAAAAGAGAGACCAGAAGACACAGCATAACAGCCTGACTACATCCACACGTGCGAGAGCCGAGAGCCTGGTGAAAGAGGTAAGATACAACCCCCAGCCTGGTGGGACCTGAGCACACCTCCCCCCAGCTCCCGGCGGGAGGGAGAGGGAGCCCAGGACTGCTAAGCACCCAGCCCCAGCCACACGCACCAGAGCACAGACACAGTGCATGCGTGGAGGGCTGGAAACTAGGGAAACAGGGCAGCAAGACCTCTGAGTGGGTGCCGAAGCTGATGCCCCTGTGACAAAGAAAAGCCAGTGCTTTTTGAAAGTCTTAAAGGGACAGGGATTTAACAGCTAGACGGAAACAACACAGGTCACAGCCCAGTGGCTGGAAATTACAGGGAAAACCGGGCACACTAACCCGCTGGGCAACAGCTCTGAGACCCCTCACGGAGGTAAACAGCCAAACAGCCCCCCCGTCCCCCGTCCATTAACCATCCGGGTACTGCGAAAACAGAGAAACAGCCTAAGGCAAAACGCCGACAGAAACGAAGATTCCTACACCTCCGCCGGACAAGACACAAAGACCCAGCCTACACGCAATTACCCAACACAAGCCACTAGGGGTCGCAGTTGTCCCAATAAAGAAAGGCCAGTAGCAAGTGAAAGTTTGGCCCTCCCAGCTGACAGTCAATAGCACCTGTCAACATGAAAAGGCAAAAAAATATGATCCAGACAAGACTAACCCAGACAGCTTCGGCATCTGCTACATCTTCCCCTGAGAAGGAACCTGGGGAGATAGATTTAGCCAGTCTTCCTGAAAAAGAATTCAAAACAAAAGTCATAACCATGCTGATGGACTTGCAGAGAAATATGCAAGAACTAAGGAAGGAGAATACAGAAATAAAACAAGCTCTGGAAGGACTTCAAAACAGAATGGACGATATGCAAGAGACCATTAATGGACTAGAAAACAGAGAACAGGAACGCAGAGAAGCTGATGCAGAGAGAGATAAAAGGATCTCCAGGAATGAAAGAATTTTAAGAGAGCTGAGTGACCAATCGAAAAGGAACAATATACAAATTATAGGTATACCAGAAGAAGTAGAGAGAGAAAAAGGGATAGAATGTGTCTTTGAAGAAATAATTGCTGAAAACTTCCCCAAACTAGGGGAAGAAATGACCTCTTAGATCACAGAGGTACACAGAACTCCCATGACAAGGGATCCAAGGAGGGCAACACCAAGACAGATAATAATTAAAATGGCAAAGATCAAAGACAAGGACAAAGTATTAAAGGCAGCCAGAGAGATAAAAAAGGTTACCTACAAAGGAAAACCCATCAGGCTATCATCAGACTTCTCAACAGGAACCCTACAGGCCAGAAGAGAATGGCATGATATACTTAATGCAATGAAACAGAAGGGCCTCGAACCAACACTACTGTATCCAGCACGAATATCATTTAAATATGAAGGAGGGATTAAACAATTCCCAGACAAGCAAAAGTTGAGGGAATTTGCCTCCCACAAACCACCTCTTTAGGGCATACTACAGGGACTGTTCTAGATGGGAGCACTCCTAAAAAGACCACAGAACAAAACACCAAACATATGAAGAAGGGAGGAGGAGGAATAAGAAGGGAGAGAAATAAAGAATCATCAGACTGCGTTTATAATAGCTCAACCAGCGAGTTAAGTTAGACAGTAAGATAGTAAAAAAGCTAACCCTGAACCTTTGGTAACCACAAACTTAAAACCTGCAATAGCAATAAGTTCATACCTTATAATAATCACCCTAAATGTAAATGGACTGAATGCACCAATCAAAAGACACAGAGTAATAGAATGGATAAAAAAGCAAGATCCATCCATATGCTGCTTACAAGAGACTCACCTCAAACCCAAAGACATGCACAGACTGAAAGTCAAGGGATGGAAAAAGATATTTCATGCAAACAACAAAGGGAACAAAGCAGGTGTTGCAATTCTAGTATCGGACAAAATAGACTTCAAAATAAAGAAAGTAACAAAAGACAAAGAAGGACATTACATAATGATAAAGGGCTCAGTTCAACAAGAGGATATAACCATTATAAATATATATGCACCCAATACAGGAGCACCAGCATACCTGAAAAAAACATTAACAGAACTAAAGGAGGAAATAGAATGTAATGCATTCATTCTAGGAGACTTCAACACACCACTCACTCCAAAGGACAGATCAACCAGACAGAAAATAAGTAAGGACACAGAGGCACTGAACAACACACTAGAACAGATGGACCTAATAGACATCTATAGAACTCTACACCCAAAAGAAACAGGATACACATTCTTCTCAAGTGCACATGGAACATTCTCCAGAATAGACCACATACTAGGCCACAAAAAGAGCCTCAGAAAATTCCAAAAGATTGAAATCCTACCAACCAACTTTTCAGACCACAAAGGCATAAAACTAGAAATAAACTGTACAAAGAAAGCAAACAGGCTCACAAACACATGGAGGCTTAACAAAACGCTCCTAAATAATCAATGGATCAATGACCAAATCAAAATGGAGATCCAGCAATATATGGAAAAAAATGACAACAACAACACTAAGCCCCAACTTCTATGGGACACAGCAAAAGCAGTCTTAAGAGGAAAGTATATAGCAATCCAAGCATATTTAAAAAAGGAAGAACAATCCCAAATGAATGGTCTAATGTCACAATTATCGAAATTGGAAAAAGAAGAACAAATGAGGTCTAAGGTCAGCAGAAGGAGGGACATAATAAAGATCAGAGAAGAAATAAATAAAATTGAGAAGAATAAAACAATAGCAAAAATCAATGAAACCAACAGCTGGTTCTTCGAGAAAATAAACAAAATAGATAAGCCTCTAGCCAGACTTATTAAGAGGAAAAGAGAGTCAACACAAAGCAACAGTACCAGAAACGAGAAAGGAAAAATCATGACGGACCCCACAGAAATACAAAGAATTATTAGAGAATACTATGAAAACTTATATGCTAACAAGCTGGGAAACCTAGGAGAAATGGACAACTTCCTAGAAAAATACAACCTTCCAAGACTGACCCAGAAAGAAACAGAAAATCTTAACAGACGATTTACCAGCAACGAAATTGAAGCAGTAATCAAAAAACTACCAAAGAACAAAACCCCCAGGCCAGATGGATTTACCTTGGAATTTTATCAGACATACAGGGAAGACATAGTACCCATTCTCCTTAAAGTTTTCCAAAAAATAGAAGAGGAGCAAATACTCCCAAACTCATTCTATGAAGCTAACATCACCCTAATACCAAAACCAGGCAAAAACCCCACCAAAAAAAGAAAACTACAGACCAATATCCCTGATGAACGTAGATGCAAAAATACTCAACAAAATATTAGCAAACTGAATTCAAAAATACAGCAAAAGGATCATACACCATGACCAAGTGGGATTCATCTCAGGGATGCAAGGAAGGCACAACATTCGAAAGTCCAACAACATCATCCACCACATCAACAAAAAGAAAGACAAAAACCACATGATCATCTCCATAGATGCTGAAAAAGCATTTGACAAAGTTCAACATCTATTCATGATAAAAACTCTCAGCAAAATGGGAATAGAGGGCATCTACCTCAACATAATAAAGGCCATCTATGATAAACCCACAGCCAACATTATATTGAACAGCGAGAAGCTGAAAGCTTTTCCTCTGAGATCTGGAACTAGACAGGGATGCCCACTCTCCCCACTGTTATTTTACATAGTACTGGAGGTCCTAGCCACGGCAATCAGACAAAACAAAAAAATACAAGGAATCCAGATTGGTAAAGAAGTTAAACTGTCACTATTTGCAGATGACATGATACTGTACATAAAAAACCCTAAAGACTCCACCCCAAAACTACTAGAACTGATATCGGAATACAGCAAAGTTGCAGGGTACAAAATCAACACACAGAAATCTGTGGCTTTCCTATACACTAACAATGAACCAACAGAAAGAGAAATCAGGAAAACAACTCCATTCACAATTGCATCAAAAAAAATAAAATACCTCGGAATAAACCTAACCAAAGAAGTGAAAGACTTATACTCTGAAAACTACAAGTCACTCTTAAGAGAAATTAAAGGGGACACTAACAGATGGAAACGCATCCCATGCTCGTGGCTAGGAAGAATTAATATCGTCAAAATGGCCATCCTGCCCAAAGCAATATACAGATTTGATGCAATCCCTATGAAACTACCAGCAACATTCTTCAATGAACTGGAACAAATAATTCAAAAATTCATATGGAAACACCAAAGACCCCGAATAGCCAAAGCAATCCTGAGAAAGAAGAATAAAGTAGGGGGGATCTCACTCCCCAACTTCAAGCTCTACTCTAAAGCCATAGTAATCAAGACAATTTGGTACTGGCACAAGAGCAGAGCCACAGACCAATGGAACAGACTGGAGAATCCACACATTAACCCGGACATATATGGTCAATTAATATTTGATAAAGGAGCCATGGACATACAATGGTGAAATGACAGTCTCTTCAACAGATGGTGCTGGCAAAACTGGACAGCTACATGTAGGAGAATGAAACTGGACTATTGTCTAACCCCATATACAAAAGTAAACTCAAAATGGATCAAAGACCTGAATGTAAGTCACGAAACCATTAAACTCTTGGAAAAAAACATAGGCAAAAACCTCTTAGACATAAACATGAGTGACCTCTTCTTGAACATATCTCCCTGGGCAAGGAAAACAACAGCAAAAATGAACAAGTGGGACTATATTAAGCTGAAAAGCTTCTGTACAGCAAAAGACACCATCAATAGAACAAAAAGGAACCCTACAGTATGGGAGAATATATTTGAAAATGACACATCCGATAAAGGCTTGACGTCCAGAATATATAAAGAGCTCACACGCCTCAACAAATAAAAAACAAATAACCCAATTAAAAAATGGGCAAAGGAACTGAACAGACGGTTTTCCAAACAGAAATACAGATGGCCAACAGACACATGAAAAGATGCTCCACATCGCTAATTATCAGAGAAATGCAAATTAAAACTACAATGAGGTATCACCTCACACCAGTAAGGATGGCTGCTATCCAAAAGACAAACAACAACAAATGTTGGCGAGGCTGTGGAGAAAGGGGAACCCTCCTACACTGCTGGTGGGAATGTAAACTAGTTCAACCATTGTGGAAAGCAGTATGGAGGTACATCAAAATGCTCAAAACAGACTTACCATTTGACCCAGGAATTGCACTCCTAGGAATTTACCCTTAGAATGCAGCAATCAAGTATGAGAAAGACCAATGCACCCCTATGTTTATTGCAGCACTATTTACAATAGCCAAGAATTGGAAGCAACCTAAATGTTCATCGATAGACGAATGGATAAAGAAGATGTGGTACATATACACAATGGAATACTACTCAGCCATAAGAAAAGGGCAAATCCTACCATTTGCAGCAACATGGATGGAGCTGGAGGGTATTATGCTCAGTGAAACAAGCCAAGCGGAGAAAGAGAAACACCAAATGATTTCACTCATCTGTGGAGTATAAGAACAAAGGAAAAACTGAAGGAACAAAACAACAGCAGAATCATAGAACTCAAGAATGGACTAACAGGTACCAAAGGGAAAGGGACTGGGGAGGATGGGTGGGTAGGGAGGGATAAGGGGTGGGAGAAAAAGGGGGGTATTAAGATTAGCATGCATGGGGGGTGGGAGAAAGGGGAGGGCTGTACAACACAGAGAAGACAAGTAGTGATTCTACAACATTTTACAGTGACTGTAAAGGGGTATATAGGGGGGACCTGGTATAGAGGAGAGCCTAGTAAACAAAATATTCATCATGTAAGTGTAGATTAATGATAAAAAAAAAAAGCAGTTCCTGTTTGGTGACCTCCAATGAGTTCTACACAATGATATAAAGGGCATATAAAAGTGTAGGCAAAGGGTCTGTTTGTGTTTATACAGAGGATCAAAGCCTAATTTGGCTACCCCGAAAATGAACTAAGATATGATATGAAAAAGAACTTCCAACATCAGCACACTCGGGAAGACTCATGCCAGAAGATGATCATCAAAAAACCCCAACAAATATACACGCACTGCTACAGGTGTAGATGCACTCATCCCACCAGTTCCTGGACTTGCCATGGGAATGAAGAAGGAAATATCTAAGCTGGCCTGTGCATACAGTAAAACAACAAATTTGACTGGATCTATACTGTTGGAACTCAACCAAGAATTAGGAGAACTGCAAACTGTAGCTCTCCAAAATCTTACAACTACAGACTATTTACTGTTAAAAGAACATATGGGATGTGAACAGTCCCCAGGAATGGACTGTTTTAATTTGTCTGATTTCTCTCAGACTGTTCAAGATCAGTTGGACAATATCCACCATATCATAGATAAGTTTTCACAAATGCCTAAGGTGCCTAACTGGTTTTCTTGGTTTCACTGGAGATGGCTGGTAATTACAGGTATGCTTTGGTTACGTAACTGTACTCCTATTATGTTCATGTGTGTGCGCAATTTAATTAGTAGTTTAAAACCTATACATGCTGAAGTTACTCTACAAGAAGATATGTCAAAGAAATAGTCAATCTTCCCATGTTTTCTTCTGCCTGCTACTTCTATAGCTTTTCTTCTTCCTTCCTAACTACAACCCTTAAATAGAATTCATGCCTCGTATCGAATTTACCGACTATCATAATTCTTCCAAGTGGTAAAGACACCTCAAGACAAATGCTGGGCATAGAAGCCACAGGGCATAAATATGCAAAGAAGTAAAAAGCTAACCTTTTCAAACAATAAGGCTTCTCTCTCACTTACCAACTTTACATTTCCCTGTATGGCCCCGGAAGATGACTGGTTAGCCAGAGATGGGTAACATTCCTCAAGGGAGGAACAACCTAAGACAGGCACAGTCGCGGGGGGGCCATCAGGTGAGAAATTGGGGATCAACAGAGGTGAGGCTTAGAACCTCACCCCCCCTGTTCTGAGAGAAATCTTCTGCATACATGGATGTTTTATGGCCCTTGTCTAGCTTGGATTAACACATAGTCTACAGGCACACACCTGATCATCTACATTTGCTCTCTTACAACACTAAACTATGTTTTCTACCTTTATCTTGTATCTACCTACCACTTCAGCATTTTATTAAAAATAATAATAATAAAGAGAGAAATGTGGTATCCACATATAAATCAAGTATAAAAATCAAATGAGTATTCATATTTGAACTGACTGTTTATAGTTCATAATGCATAAGCAAAACCGAAAGCTTCTGTGATGACTGCCCTTGTAGTGTTCATCATGTAACTTATTCACTAAGTAAGAATTTGTTCTCCATGTAAGAACTTGTTCGTTATGCTTCAGAGGATTGGAGACTGACGAAAATTAGGCTTGGGGTGGATTAATGATTGTGCATTGAGCATTGACTCCCCTATACAGAATTTTATTGTTGTTAACAACTATTTGATCAATAAATATGAGAGATGCCCTCACAAAAAAATATATATATATATTTATATATACACACTTCCAATTGTAAAATAAATAAGTAACCGGGATGTAATGTATAGCATAAGGAACATAGTCAAAATATTGTAACAACTTGGTATGGTGATAGCTGGTACCTAGAATTATCATGTATATAAATGTTGAATCACTGTGTTGTACACCTGAAACTAATGTAATGCTGTGTGTCAACTACCCTTCAATAAAAAATATTTCTCTAAAAAAAAAAAAAAAACCCTAAGAGAATGGCTTTTTGGTTCTTTTTTTTTCAGAGAGCTTCCACACTTGGGGAACCAGAACACCTCCAAAGTGCCACTGAGCTGGCCCCAACCTCCAGGAGGACAGAAGCTCCTTTGTCTGGGCCCTCACCCTATATTTCTCTTCATCTAGCTATAGATTTGTGTCCTTTATCATATATCCTTTAATAAACTGATAAACAACAGTAAGTGTTTCCCTGAGTTCTGTGAGTTACTCCAATGGGGCCTGAAGAGGGCTCTTTGGAACTGCCAACCTGTAGCCATCAGGAAGCACAGGTAATAGCCTGGGACTTACAAGTGGTACCTGCACGGGGCTGGAGGGCTTGTAACTGTAATCTGAAAGGCTGAACCTTTAACCTGTGGCATCTGATGCCATCTCTGGGTAGATAGTGTTAGAAGTGGGTTAATATCTCAGACACACTGCTGGTGTCTAAGAATTGCTTGGTTTTGTTAGGGAGGAACAACCCCCCCACACACATTAGAATTGGATCATAGGACACTAATATAAAAGAAAAAAGATAAAGATCTGAAAAGAAGAACTCCCTTTTTTAGATGATAAAGCTATTTACATAGAAATGACAAGGCATCTACAAAACAACTTCCACAACTAATAAGTGAATTTAAAAAGGTCACAGGATATAAGGTTCATAGAAAAAATTGTTTTTCTATCTAAGAGCATGAAAATGGAAAATGTAATTATAAAACCAGTTTCATTTACAGTAGTACTAAAAAAGAGGAAAAAGTAAAATACATAGGAATAACTCCACCCAAAAGATATGCAAGATCTCTAAATTAAATCTACAATTTAAGATTATTTGGGTCTCACACAGCAGATGAGGCAAGGGAGCTCTCTGCACTCCTTTATAAGGCCACTAAGCCCATACTTGAACACTCCACCCTCATGACACAATCACCTTCCAAAGGCCCCATCTCCAGATACCATCACATTAGGGATTAGGTTTCAACATAAGAATTCTGAGGGGACACAAAAACACTTAGTCTATAACACCACCTATTTCATTTTTAGGTGTTTACCCAAGAGAAATGAAAACATATGCCTACAGAAAGACTTGTATAAGAATGCTGTATTTAAAGAAGTCAAAAACTGGAAAAAAAAAAAAAGCCCATCAATGGGTGAATAGACAAACTGTGGAATATTCACAAAATAGAGTACTACTCAATGATAAGAAGAAATGAACTATGACACATAACAACATGGAAATGAATCTCAAAAAAAAAATTTTTTTTTAAAGAAGCCAGACACAAAAGTATATACTATGATTCCATTTACATAAAACTGTAGAAAATGAAAACTAATATGCAGAGAAGGAATAGAAATCAATTGGGGACAGGGAGGAAGGGATGGATTTCAAAGGGTATAAGTTAGTCTTGGTACTGATGTCTTGATTAGGGTGGTACTTTCATAGGTGTATACTTTGTTAAAACTCATCAAATTGCACACTTTCAATATGTGTAATTTATTATGCATAAACTATGTCTCAATGCTTTTTTAATAAATAAGAACAATCCAGAGCAAATTCAGAACAGGATGAAGTGGCAAGAAAGCATTCCATCTGAGAAACAAGTGAAGATTATTGGGGAACATTATCACTGCCTCTAGGTGTCTGAGTCAAGAGTCTGATTCTGCAGTCTCACTGCAAGGACCAGGATAAATTGGTGGGTCCCCAAAGACAGCAAACTTCATCTGCAAATAAAGAACAACTACCTAACCAAAAAGAATAATCCAAAGATAAAACTGGCCATCATGCTGAAGAGGGAGTTTCTCTGTATTGGAGGTATTCATGGAGTAGCAGGCAAACTAAGACATTGTGGGGACATTTTTGGAAAGGTAGTGAGAACACTTAAGGCCTCTTCAAACCTGAAGAGTCTAGAATTCTGCAAGACTAGAAGTTCTCTATTGTTTGTTGCTGGCATAGAAAAGCCCAAAGTTATGTCATCTTGCTTTGCCAGATAATTTTCCCAAGGAAAATTAAAATTTTCAGGATGGAATTGAAGAGGAATTTTCCGCCCTCTCTGTTTGGTGTCAGACCCCTTTCTTTCTTTTGGTTCAGGAACAGTTTCACCAAAGACAGAGGATTTTTGCTTTTGCTTCCCAAAAACTTAAATTGTCATGAATGACTTGCCTGAAATTAGGACAAACATTGGTGGCCAAGTGGAAACACCTCTTGTAGTTTGTGGTGGCTGACTCTCAAAGTCACGCTCATGTGACATCTGCCTCATACCTTTGTCTCCTGCTACAACAGTGTGTTGGAGGGATGTGTGGATGTAATCCTTAAGTATTATGATAAAACTACAAGAACTCATTCACTCTTTCATTCGCTCATTGAATGAACATGTGAGTCTTCTGATAAACCGGGATGCTCATCGCCTGCTTTGACAGTGGGTGTGGGCTCTTCTTAGTGTTATTTCCAGTGATTAACCTGACTTAGGGCGGACAATACTCACTGAAGGAGATGCAATTAAGGAAGGTAAACAGACTGGATAAAGTGAAGGTTCCTGTGGTCAAGATTCTCACCTGGCCCTGGTTGGCTAGCTCACTACACACATGTGGGTAATTCGTTGCTATTGACTCTGTATAAAGCACTTGGCCCAGTGCTCTGGGTGACATGGTGGTATGGCTGAAAGGCTTCAGGAGAGCAGAGATGAGACTGGAGTGGTGGCAGCGCTGAGGACAGAGACTGAGATGGCTATGGGGGCAGAGGGACCCAGAGGCAGAGACCAGCTTGCTGCAATGTAGACTCGCTCTGAGTGAACAGGATTCTAGTGACTGACCTGCCACCATGGGAATAAAGTTGGGTATAATCCTTTCACCCCAGGAATGTTCTACTGTCATTTCTTTGGTCTCATTCAATCCATAGTGAACTTGTCCTGGGCTGAAACCCATTGGCAAGACACAGATGTAAGACCTCCCAGACTGCCACATGACTCTCATGGAGGCCTGGTCAGACGGTCAGTGTTAGACTGATAGATATATAGCAGAGGAGTTCTATGGTTCATTTCTGATTAAGCTCAGAAGGTTTGGGGTTCATACCTTCTAAGAAAAACTCTAGATTAAAATGGAACATTTTCTGGAGATTTGACCCTATTTTGGACAAAGAGTCATTCCCCAGGACTACAGCCCCCAAAGGCAGACAAGAGATTTCTCTTTCTGTCCCATCCAAATTCTCTTTGTGGACAGATGAGAGTTCATTAGCACCTTCACCAGGTGCCAATTAGGCAACAAGGGGCATTCTCTCTGATCCAGCCACCTGTTTTCCAGCCAACCGCTCCGGCTCAGAAAGGGAAGGCAGCAGCTCATTTGGTTAGTGGGTTGATCTGCAGATTTTTTTCATTTCATTGATCTCACTGGCCCCAATTTGAAAGGATAATAGGGAGGTGTGGTTGCATTTAGCTCTTCCAAATAACATTCTGAAAGTGCAATGGAAAAACCTACAAGCTATTCAGAGGGAGAATGAGGAAGGTCCAGTGTGTCCTGGGCAAAGGACTGTGAATCCTTGAAGACTAAGCAAAAGATCAGAAACAAAGGCAGGGTCAGGCTCAGGAAGAGACCCCTTTCCAGCAAATCCAGATCAGGCCCTGGTCAGCATTGAGAATTATTTTAGCCCTATATTAAAGGGACATTCTGATAAAGAAAAGGCAATGGGAAGTGTGAACACTGTAAAAGGCTGCACTTAATCTTTGTGCATGAGACTGAACTGAGTCCCTCACATAATCACTGATTACTAATCTGAACATGCATTCTTCGACATGTTATTTTATTTTTCACATGGTTAGTATGTTTTATGCATAACATAGATGTCCAGTTCAGTCAGACACTGCAAAACTCAGTTTATCAAATAAATAGTAAACTCTGAAATGCTTTTATCTTATATTTTATATCAAATTTGTTTGATAAAATCTGAAGTCTAAGCTTTTCCTCCATGTTTCAACTTATTTGTTTAAAGTGTCTTGCCAGTGGGTTTCAGCCCCAGGCAAGTTTGCTATGGACTCAGTGTGACCAAAGAAATTGACAGAAAAACATTCTTGGGGTGAAAGGGTTATACCCAACTTTATTTCCAAGTGGCAGGTCAGTCACTAAAATCCCGTTCACTCAGAGCAAGTCTGTATGCAGCAAGCCAGTCTCTGCTTCTGGGCCTCTCTGTCTGCACAGCCATCCTCCAGGCCTCTCTGCCCTCACAGCCATCCTTTGGGCCTCTCTGCCTGCACAGCCATCCCACACAGCCATCCTCTGGGCCCTTCTGCCCACACAGCCATCCTCCAGGCCTCTCTGCAAAGTCTTCCTGCACAGTCGTCCTCTGGGCCTCTCTGCACAGTCATCCCACACAGCCATCCTCTGGGCCTCTGTTCTCGGTGCTGCCACCACTCCAGCCTCTGCTCTGCTTTCCTGCAGCCTTACAGCTGTGCCACCGCATCTCACCTAGAGCACTGGGCAGAGCTCTTTATATAGAGTCAACAGCCATGTATTGCCCACAGGTGTGCAGTGAGCTAGTCAACCAGGGCCAGGTGAGAATCCTGGCCACAGGAACTCACATTTTATCCACAAAGGCTTCATGGCTTATTTAAAAGACTAACTTACACAATAAATGGTTTCCCTTGCAGCAAACAAGAGGCTAAATGAAAACTGGTGATTTTCTTTAGTCTGAAATGAATGAAGAGCAAAATTTAGATATTTTCTCAGGGGCAAGTGAGTTCTTAGTTGGACTCAGACTTAGTTGGACCATTAGGGTAATTGATATGAGTTAGAGATTCTTCAAAATAAATTCCTCAATATGACTTTCAAGGACATTCAATAACAAAAGAGAATAGATAAGAAAAATATTCCATTTATACACCTAACCAGGACAGCTCTGAAGACTAAATGAATTTCACAGGTAATTAATATCATTTGCATGAAGATTTATATACCTGAGATTAAAAGTTATTTTTTATAGGACATACAACTTACATGAACATCCCTACTCTGGCTCAGAGTAACAGCTGGCCCCAGTGAACTCATCTGCCCCAGAAAACCAAACAGTTGAGTTGAAACCAAGTACTACTAAATACCCAATTAGTTGTCATCAACTGAAACCGGCAAGTTTTCTCTGCCTGACCTCATTATACACACGTGGGTTATTTAATTTACTGGCATGAAAATGAAAATTGAAGTGGAAAATATACATGTATGTGCATATATATATATATATGTGGATGTACCTATGCACATGTATAATTGTACATGTATATGTAGTTTCCAAACATGTTCAAAATTAGAGATAAGGTGAATTCCCACATAACCATAATCCAGATTCAACAATTTTCAAGACTTCGCCACATGTACTTTATCTGTTCTTTTCTCCCCACTTCACTGCCACAATATTTTAAAGCACAACTCAGACATCATGTCATTTCACTCCTACATACTTAAGTGCACATCTATAAAAATAACAAACTTCTTACATGACCATAGACTGTTATCACTCTAACAAAAGAGACAATAATTCCTCAGTGTCATCTAATACCCACCCATATCCCATCTCCCTGATGGTCTTACTTAGTCACTTCAAATGATCCTATAGGCATATAAACAAGACAAAAGGTTCATGTATTCCCTGTCTTCATCTAGAACTGACCACCTTCTTCCCTACCTCCCACTCTTTTCAAGCCATTAACTTGGTATAGAAACTAGGTCACCTGTCCTGCAGATTGTCCCACTGTGAAATTATAAATGTATATATCTTGGTCTCTGACCCCAGTTACTGCTAATATTTAGTCCTTGACCCTGTTCCTGACACAGGTGATGGGGGCATTTCTGTTATAATTGATGCAGCTCCTGTTGGGCTCCTGGGTGGGAGCTGGTCACCAGAAAGGCCAAGCCATGATTAGAAACTTGAAACTTTCAGCCCCACCCCTCATGCTCCAGAAAGTGTAGAGGGGCTGGAAATTGATCACACCTATGGATGAAGCCTCTAAAAAAGTACAAGGTCTATAAAGCTTCCAGTGGGTGGACACCTCTAAATACGGGAGGGTGGCACACCCTGGCACCCTAGGGACAGAAGCTCCTGCAAGTAGAAACCTTTCTGGGGTTTTGGTTGGACTTTAAACAATGACTGAAAATCTGTGTTGATAAAAAGAAAGGAAGAATGTTTGAGGCAGAGAGGCAAACTTCTGCAAAGGCATAGAAATGGAACACCTGTGTGGACAGCATCGCTTGGTTTTGTGTGACCAATAGACAGAATGTGTTTGTGAAGTAGCAGAAAAGGTCAGGTGGGGCCAGGTGGTGATGGAGGTGAATGCTCAACAAGGAGTCTCTGGAGCTCCCATTTGGCTGTAGAAAACCGTCAAGATTGTTAAGAGTGATATGGTCAGGTCTATGTTTTAAAAGGATAACTCAAGGGAGGCAGTGAGGGGAAGGGGGTAGAAGAACAAAAAGGGAGAAAATGTAAAGAAAAAATTGAGTTAGAAGCTTACTGTGGTTTGGATGAAAAATCACAAGGTCTACAAATATCCCTGAACTTGCCCGGCAGAGAAAAGGAGGCAGAAATGTAATCAAGAAGCTTTTCAAAGGTGAAACATATAAGACTTTGTGAGAGGAGACAAGATAGTGGCATGAGTAGTTCAGCGGAAATCTCCTCCCAAAAACATATATATTTTTGAAAATACAACAAATACAATTATTCATAAAATAGACACCAGTGGATACAGTACAACAGCCAGGCTACATCTACATCTGCAAAAACTCAGCATCACACGAAAGGGGTAAGATACAAGCTGCAACCCAGTGGGACCCAAGTGCACCCCTACCCCAGACCCCCGGAGGGAAGAAAGGAGTCGGGAGTGGGGAGGGAGTGAAAGCCCAGGACTTCTAAACAAACAGCTCTATTAATCCACACTGGGAGTGCAGACACATGGTGTATGGTGTGCTGGATACTAGAGAAACGGAAAAGCAAAACCGGCAAGCAGGTCCCTTCAACCGGCAACCCTGGGACAAAAGAAAAGCGAGTGCTTTTTGCACGTCTTGAAGGGACAGGGACCTCACAGCTGAACGAAGTCACCCCGGCACACTCAGTCCAGCACCTGGGAATCCTAGGGAACTCTAGGTGACCTAACTCCCTGAGCAGCAGCACAGCTCTAAAGCCCCTCATGGTAATGAGCAGCCTGCCAGTTGTTCCCCCAACTGGCATGGGCCCTGACACACCAGTCCAGTAGTGGGAGAGTGGCCACGTGTGTCATCGGTGGCAGTGCCAAAGGGGCCCAAGAGAGGCCCGCACGAGCCAGCAGCGGTGGCACGAGAGGGGCCTGGGAGCAGCCCACATGAGCTCACGGCAGCAGCGGCAGAGTGTCCCGGGAGCAGCCCTTGCATGCAGGCGGCGGCGGTGCAAGAGAGGCCCGGGAGTGGTCCACATGAGCCCACAGCGGTGGCAGCCGAGCAGCCGGGGAGTGGCCCTTGTGCACTGGCAGCAGCAACAGAGGGGCCAAGGAGCAGCCCACAGGAGCTGGCGGCGGTGGTGGAGGAGCAGCCCAGGAGCAGCCGCACCCCCAGCAGCCGCCCAGAATCTCAGCCCAGTGCACACCGCCCGGACCAGAACCAAAGGCCTCTGCCAGTGCACAGCTGCCCGGCGGGGGTGCTGCTTTTGCAGGAGAGCACAACCAGTGCACCTACCACTCCCCACAGGGCTCTGCACAACTCTGACGGGAACCCTGCCCATAGCAGCTTAGGGGATTAACCCAGAGACTGCTCCAGGAGTGCAGGTAACTGGCACAGGCAGCAGAGAAGGGCAAGGCCACCAGAAAGCAGGAAAGGACTTTGTTCTCCCAGCTGACACATACACTACCTGCCTACAGCTACTTCTATCACCATGAAAAGGCAGAAGAATTTGGTCCAGTCCAAAATTACCCAGACAGCCCCTGAGAGAGCGCCTGAGGAGACAGACTTAACCAATCTCCCCAAAAAAGAATTCAAAATAAAGATCATGCTGATGGATCTGCAGAGAAATATGCAAGAGCTAAAGGAGCAAGTAGAGAGGGAAAGTACAGAAATAAAACAATCTCTGGAAGGACTTAAGAGCAGACTGGATGAGGTGCAAGAGGCCATTAATGGAATAGAAATCAGAGAACAGAAATGCAGAGAAGCTGACACAGAGAGAAATAAAAGGATCTCTAGGAATGAAAGAATATGAAGAGAACTGTGTGAGCAATCCAAATGGAACAATATTCACATTATAGGGGTATCAGAGGAAGAAGAGAGAGAAAAAGGGATAGAAAGTGCCTTTGAAGAAATAATTGATGAAAACTTTCCCAAACTCGTGGAGGAAATTGTCTCTCAGACCATGGAGGTGCACAGAACTCCCAGCACAAGGGACCCAAGGATGACAACACCAAGACATAATAACTAAAATGGCAAAGATCAAAGACAAGGACAGCGTATGAAAGGCAGCCAGAGAGAGAAAAAAGGTCACCTACAAAGGAAATCCCATTAGGCTATCATCAGACTTCTCAACAGAAACCTTACAGGCCAGAAGAGAATGGCATGATATGTTTAATGCAATGAAACAGAAGGGCCTTGAACCAAGAATACTGTATCCAGCACAATTATCATTTAAATATGAAGGAGGGATTAAACAATTCCCATACAAGCAAAAGTTGAGGGAATTTGCCTCGCACAAACCACTTCTACAGGGTATTTTACAGTGACTGCTCTAGATGGAAGCACTCCTAAGGCTAAATAGATGTCACCGGAGAAAACAAAATCACAGCAAGGAAAGCAGACCAACCAAATACTAATTAAAGACAAAACAATAAAATCAACTACTCACAAAAGGAGTCAAAGGAAACACAAGAGAACACAGAATAAAACACCTAACATATAAAGATAGGACGAGAAGATATAAGAAGGGAGGGAGAGATCATAAGACTGTGCTTATAATAGCTTAATAAGCAAGTTAAGTTAGACAGTTAGATAGTAAAGAAGCTAACCTTGAACCTTTGGTACCCATGAATCCAAAGCCTGCAATGAGAATAAGTACATATCTCTCAATAATCACACTAAATGTAAACAGACTGAATGCACCAATCAAAAGACACAGAGTAACAGAATGGATAAAAAAAGCAAGACCCATCTATATGCTGCTTACAAGAGACTCACCTCAAACCCAAAGACATACATAGACTAAAGGTGAAGGGATGGAAAAAGATATTTCATGCAAACAATAGGGAGAAAAAAGGGGGTGTAGCAGTACTGGTATCAGACAAAATAGACTTCAAAACAAAGAAAGTAACAAGAGATTAAGAAGGACCAACAAGAGGATATAACCATTATAAACATATATGAACCCAATACAGGAGGACCAACATATGTGAAACAAATACTAACAGAATTAAGGGAGGAAATAGAATGCCATGCATTTGTTCTAGGAGACTTCAACACACCACTCACTCCAAAGGACACATACACCAGACAGAAAATAAGTAAGGATACAGAGGCACTGAACAACACACTAGAACAGAAGGACTTAACAGACATCTACAGAACACTACACCCAAAATCAGCAGGATACACATTCTTCTCAAATGCATATGGAACATTCTCCAGAATAGATCACATACTAGGCTACAAAAAGAGCCTCAGTAAATTAAAAAAGATTGAAATTCTACCAACCAACTTCTCAGACCACAAAGGTAAAAAACTAGAAATAAATTGTACAAAGAAAACAAAAAGGCTCACAAACACATGGAGGCTTAACAACATGCTTCTAAATAACCAATGGATCAATAACCAAATTAAAACAGAGATGAAGCAATACATGGAGACAAATGACACCAAGAGCATAAAGCCCCAACTTCTGTGGGACACAGTAAAGGCAGTTCTAATAGGAAAGTACAAAGGAATCCAGGCCAATATAAAGAAGGAAGAACATTCTCAAATGAATAGTTTAAAGCCACAATTATAGAAACTGAAAAAAGAAGAACAAATGAAGCCCAAAGTCAGCAGAAGGAGGGACATAATAAAGATCAGACAAGAAATAAATAAAATTGAGAACAATAAAATAATAGAAAAAATCAATGAAACCAAGAGCTGGTTCTTTGAAAAAATAAACAAAATAGATAAGACCCTAGCCAGACTTATTAAGAATAAAAGAGAATCTACACACATCAACAGAACCAGAAATGAGAAAGAAAAAATCATGACGGATCCCAGAGAAATACAAAAAAATTTTTAGAGAATACTATGAAAATCTACATGCTAACAAGCTGCAAAACCTAGAAGAAATGGACAACTTTATAGAAAAATACAACCTTCTAAGACTGACCAAGGAAGAGTCAGAAAATCTAAACAGACAAATTACCAGCAAAGAAATTGAGGTGGTAATCAAAAAACTACCCAAGAACAAAACCCCTGGGTCAGATGGACTCACCACTGAATTTTACCACACATATAGAGAAGACATAATACCCATTCTCCTTAAAGTTTTCCAAAAAATAGAAGAGGAGGAAATACTCCCAAACTCATTCTATGAGGCCAGCATCACCCTAATACCAAAACCAGGCAAAAACCCCACGAAAAAAGAAAATTACAGACCAACATCCCTGATGAACATACATGCAAAAATACTCAACAAAATATTAGCAAACTGAACTCAAAAATACATCAAGAGGATCATACACCATGATCAAGTGGGATTCATCTCAGGGATGAAAGAATTGTACAACATTCAAAAATCCATCAACATCATCCACCACATCAACAAAAAGAAGGACAGAAACCACATGATCATTTCCATAGATGCTGAAAAAGCATTCGACAAAATTCAACATCCATTCATGATAAAAACTCTCAACAAAATGGGTATAGAGGGCAAGTACCTCAACATAATAAAGGCCATATACGACAAACCCACAGTGAACATCATACTTAACAGAGAGAAGCTGAAAGCTTTTCCTCTAAGATTGGTAACAAGACAGGGATGCCCACCCTCCCCACTGTTATTCAATATAGTACTGGAGGTCCTAGCCATGGCAATCAGACAAAACAAAGAAATACAAAGCATCCAGATTGGTAAGGAGGAAGTCAAACTGTCACTATATGCAGATGACATGATATTGTACATAAAAAACCCTAAAAACTTCATTCCAGAACTACTAGAACTAATATCTGAATACAGCAAAGTTGCAGGATACAAAATTAATACACAGAAATCTGTTGCTTTCCTATACACTAATGATGAATTAACAGAAAGAGAAATCAGGAAAACAATTCCATTCACAATTGCATCAAAAAGAATAAAATACCAAGGAATAAACCTAGTATTTCAGTATCTTTCAAGGAAGTGAAAGACCTATACCCTGAAAACTACAAGACACTCTTTAGAAAAATTAAAGAGGACAGTAACAAATGGAAATTCATCCCATGCTCTTGGCTAGGAAGAAATAATATTGTCAAAATGGCCATCCTACCTAAAACAATCTACAGATTCAATGCAATGCCTATCAATCAAAATACCAACAACATTCTTCAACGAACTGGAAAAAATAGTTTTAAAATTCACATGGAACTACAAAAGACCCTGAATAGCCAAAGCAATCCTGAGAAAGAAGAATAAAGCAGGCGGCATCTCGCTTCCCAACTTCAAGCTGTACTACAAAGCCACAGTAATCAAGACAATTTGGTACTGGCACAAGAACAGAGCCACAGACCAGTGGAAAAGAATAGAGAGTCCAGACATTCACCCAAACATATACGGTCAATTAATATATGATAAAGGAGTCATGGACATACAATGGGGAAATGACAGCCTCTTTAACAGCTGGTGCTGGCAAAACTGGACAGCTACATGTAAGAGAATGAAACTGAATCATTGTCTAACCCCATACACAAAAGTAAATTCAAAATGGATCAAATACCTGAATGTAAGTCATGAAACCATAAAACTTTTGGAGGAAAACATAGGCAAAATCCCTTGGATATAAACATGAGTGACTTCTTCATGAACATATCTCCCTGGGCAAGGGAAACAAAAGCAAAAATGAACAAGTGGGACTATATCAAGCTGAAAAGCTTCTGTACAGCAAAGGACACCATCAACAGAACAAAAAGGCATCCTAAAGTATGGGGAATATATTAAAAAATAACTGATCCGATAAAGGGTTGACATCCAAAATATATAAAGAGCTCATGCATCTCAACAAACAAAAAGCAAACAATCCAATTAAAAAATGGGCAGAGGAGCTGAACAGACAGTTCTCCAAAGAAGAATTTCAGATGGCCAACAGGCACATGAAAAGATGCTCCACATTGCTAATCATCTGAGAAATGCAAATTAAAACCACAATGAGATATCACCTCACACCAGTAAGGATCGCCACCATCCAAAAGACAAACAACAACAAATGCTGGCAAGGTTGTGGATAAACAGGAACTCTCCTACACTGCTGGTGGGAATGTAAACTAGTTCAACCACTGTGGAAAGCAGTATGGAGGTTCCTCAAAAAGCTCCAAAAAGAAATACCATTTGACCCAGGAATCCCACTTCTAGGAATTTACCCTAGGAATGCAGCAGCTCAGTTTGAAAAAGACAGATGCACCCCTATGTTTATCACAGCATTTTTTACAATAGCCAAGAAATGGAAGCAACCTAAGTGTCCATCAGTAGATGAATGGATAAAGAATGTGTGGCACATATACACAATGGAGCATTATTGAGCCATAAGAAGAAAACAAATCCTACCATTTGCAACAATATGAGTGGAGCTAGAGGGTATTATGCTCAGTGAAATAAGCCAGGCAGATAAAGACAAATACCAAATGATTTCACTCATATGTGGAGCATAAGAACAAAGAAAAAACTGAAGAAACAAAACAGCAGAAACACAGAACCCAAGAATGGACTAACAGTTACCAAAGGGAAAGGGACTGGGGAGGATGGGTGGGAAGGGAGAGCTAAGGGGTGGGGGGAAGAAAGGGGGTTACGAATAGCATGTATAATGTGGGGTGGAGGGGCACTGGGAGGGCTGTGCAACACAGAGAAGACAAGTAGTGATTCTACAGCATCTTACTACGCTGGTGGACAGTGACTTTAATATGGTTTGTGGGGTAACTTGGTGATGGGGGAGTCTAGTAAACATAATGTTCCTCATGTAACTGTAGATTAATTATACCAAAGAAAAGAGTAAAATTGTAACATCACTAGAAAGTTATGAAATGAAATAAAATTTCTATTTGTGTTATAGAAAAAAAAAGACTTTGTGACAGGAAATGTCAGAACGCAGGAGAAGGAGGACAGACTAGGACTCCAAGGTCTCTGAGTATAAACAGGAAGGAGTTGAAATGCAATTCCGTCTTCAAAGTAGCCAAAGCAGAGTGCAAATTGATTAAGAATTAATATTGAGGATATTTGCAAATAGGCAAGTCATAAAAAACATCTCAGTGAAATAAACTCATCAGGAATTCTATTTTGAAAACACATGCAAGGCAACATTTATAGCTTCTCCACTTTTAAATTTTAATGGTCTATTCGTAGTAAATTATGAATGTCCAGTATTGCCAGATGCCATCTCTAAAGTCAAAGAATATTCCCAAATTTGAGGTATAGGTTGCCTAGCAACCAGAGTTCCCTGGAGCAGAGAAAACTGTCATTTTTTCCCCCAGTAAAGTCTTTCACAGATCTAAAACGGAGCAGAGGAAATGATCATTAAAATGCAGGCTTAACTTCTGTTCAGTTAAGGAAAATGGAATTTGCACACCCAGCAGGGGGCATCCCACCTTCTCCAAGAACCTTTCTAAAATCCTCAGTACTTGTTAGTGCCCATTTTCCATCATTGACGAACCCAGCACATGATAATTTCTCCTCACTGTTGTAACCCTGGAGGCACTGCCTTGGACTATTAATGGTCAGCTAATGGACATTAATAGCTCAACTGTCTTCTCCAAACAGACTGACACATCCGGGGCTACAGTCTTACATGCCATGTGCACACTAGAGACACAGGCTCTGGACACCGGCTTTGAATCCTGGCTATAGCCCTTATTATCTGTATGGCCTTGAGCAATTCCTTAATGTCTCTGTGCCTCAGTTTCCTCATCTGTAAAACACAGATAATAAAAGGAACCTCCCTCATAGCATTGTGAGCATTTAAAAAGTTAATAAATGTAAAGGGTTTGACACAGTTCTGGCACATAGTAAGCACTCAATAATCCTTTGTTATGATTAGTAATGCATATTGCATGTGCCCTCTGTCATATCTGGAGACATAAGCACACAGCATTTGTTGTACAAATAATGAGTGATTTTCTGGTTCTTTCCCCACTGCTTCCTCTCTGTTCTACTTTGTAGTAAACTATTCCAACACACTACAGAGCTCCAAAGGGACATCAGGAATTGTCTAAGATTTCTGAAGGTGCTCAAGGGATAAAGCAGTCAGGAGGAGCCATCTAATGTCTGAATGGGAGTGAGGGATTTGCAACCTGGGGCAATGGTATGAACCTCTGACAAATGGGTAGGTGGGGAAAAATCAGATAGTTTACAGGACTGTTCAGGAAACTTTCTTGGAAGGGCCCCAATATGGGCAGAAAAGGGCACAGAACACTCAAGGTTGCAGCAGGCTGAATGTGGATCTCCAAAGATGTCCCCATCCTATGAGTGTGTCATGTTATGTGGCAAAGGGGACTTTGCCAGAGTAGTTAAGAATCTTGAGATGGGGGTTTCTCCTGGATTATCTGGGTGAGTCCATTGTAATCACATGGGTCATTAAGAGGAAGGTAGGGGAGTGAGAAATGAGATGTGACAACACAGGGAGAGTTGGAATGATGCAGAGCCACAATCTGGGCAACTTGAGTAGCTGGAGAAGGCAAGGAAAAGGATTCTCCACTAGCGCCTCTGGAAGGAGCGCAGCCCCATGGTCCCATCTTAGCCTTCTGGCTTTCCGAACTAGAAGGTGATAAATCCGTGTTGTCTGTGATCATCGTTACAACAGCAATAGGAAACAGATACACCTGTGGAAAAGGGGAGGCGCTAGGAGCAAAGTCCACATACACTCCCTAAATATGCAAGGAGAAGACAGCAGGAGCCAAAGTTGCGAAGCAAAGAGATTCAAGTACCATCGGCTAAAGAGTAATGAGGCGCATAGGGCGTTCAGAAGAAAATGAAAGTGAGCCAACTTGGGTCTGATGGAATTTGTCAAAAGAATGTGATTGCCTTAGCCAGTGAGGAGTGTCCAGAGAGTATTAATATTATTATTATTGTTGTTGTTGTTGTTGTTGTTGTTACATATTTTGTGGGGGAGTATTATGAAACTTTGAGATGGATGAAAAACATTCTTGAGTGTCTTGTCTAACATGCTTTTCCAAGTTCTCTCATCCTTTCATCAACTTTGAACTATTATACATTCTATAAATTGTAGAAAACTAATCATACAGCAAGTGAGTCTTCTTCACAGAGATGCAGCTTAGTAGCACCTCATGGGGTGTGATCCTCACTTGGTGGAAGGGCCATTTTGTAAGTGTAAGTCCATTCAGCATCCCTCTGTGCCTAGTCATGTTGTAGTTCTCAGATTTTCCTTGGAACAAGTTTTATCATCCTACTGGCTCCCTCAATTGATGACTTAAATAGTATCCTTGACACATGTTCATTTTATTATATCTGTAAGAGAGTCATAACTTCACTTTGTCAAAAATGTATCCTGTGATATTTTATTAGGCTGGAACTGTCTTGTAGCTAATACAGCCCAAAGGCATGTGTCTGTCTCCATTCCACCTGCCCAGGGCCTGGTTTTGTGACCAAGACACAGGACCAGGCGCTACAGGGACCAAAACTGTGGTACTTTCCAAATGATGAAGTGGACACTGGGCTCTCCCTGGACAGGGCTCTTTGCCCAGGAAGATGGCTGTACTTCCCAGCTGGTAACCAACCAATGTCTTGATAAGGGAACCAGAGGGGTGAGCAGTGGGTCCTCATAGATATTTTTGCTTTACTCCTAGCTTTATAGAAAATGATTATGTTTCTGTGTTTATCTAAATATTTGGCTTTAGATAGCAATAAGTATTGGATTTTAGTAAACCATTTCACTATGTATTGAGATTATTTTTCTTCTCTTTCTTAAACTATTAATAAGAAGTACTATGCTAATGAGTTACCTCACACTGAATTACTCCTGCATTCCTAAAACAAGCCTCCCATTTGGAATACTTTGAATGCAGATAGCCAAGTTCTCTCCACTAGAAAATTCTTTTGGACTCTTGTGCCCATATGAGCATTTTCTGAACTGTTCAGAAAGACATTATTAAATGTGTAATGATTTTTAAAAAGGGTTTATTCTCCAGCTTGGTAAACGGTGGGCTAAACCAACATTAGCAGGTGTCTCCTGCATGAACACTCAGAGGCTTTGAGAGGCTGGCAAGCACTATGAATGTCAAGGAAAAGAAGAGAGTGTCCTGCATTTCCCAAACTGGTTGGACTATGGAACTTTCTCCAGCACATCTATTTACATTTCCTAGAACAGTGTTCTGCAGAACACCAGATTTCAAAATGCTGGTTAATTAAAGAACAAGACTTGTTTATCTGGATTGTTTTTGAAATAATTCTATTGAGTTTAGGATTCAGAGTCATGTTTGACTAATAGAATACATTTACTAAAATTGTTCATATTTCAGAAGGGCTTTTTAAATATAGGAGTCACCTACACTTGAAAATTTGAAAAAAAAAATGCACTGTCAGTCCATTAGATGTCTCCCGGAAAAGGGAAGCATTTTTAAAAAAATTTTTATTAAGGTATGATTGATATACACTCTTATGAAGGTTTCACATGAAAAAACAATGTGGTTACTACATTTACCCATATTATCAAGTCCAAGTCCCCACCCATGCCCCAGTGCAGTCACTGTCCATCAGTGCAGCAAGTTGCCAGAGATCCACTATGTCCCTTCTCTGTGATACAATGTTCTCCCCGTGATCCCCCACACCATGTATCCTAAACATAATACCCCTCAGTCCCCTTCTCCCTCCCTCCCCACCCAGCCACCCACACCCTTCCCCTTTGGTAACCAAGCTCGTTCTTGATGTCTTTGAGTCTGCTACCATTTTGTTCCTTCAGTTTTGCTTCATTGATATACTCCACAAATGAGGGAAATCATTTGACATTTGTCTTTCTCCACCTGGCTTATTTCACTGAGCATAATGTCCTTCAGCTCCATCCATGTTACAAAAGTTAAAATTTGTTCCTTTCTTATGGCTGAATAGTATTCCATTGCATATACGTACCACTTCTTCTTTATCCATTCATCTACTGATGGACACTTAGGTTGCTTCCATATCTTGGCTATTGTAAAAAGTGCTGCAATAAACATAGGGGTGCGTATGTAGTTTTGAATCTGAGAAGTTGTATTCTTTAGGTATATTCCAAGGAGTGAGATTCCTGGGTCAAATGGTATTTCCATTTTTAGTTTTTTGAGGAACCTCCATATTGCTTTCCACAATGGTTGAACTAGCTTACATTCCCACCAGCAGTGTAGGAGGGTTCCCCTTTCTCCGCATCCTCGCCAGCATTTGTTGTTCTTAGTCTTTTCAATACTGGCCATCCTTACTGGTGTGAGGTGATATCTCATTGTGGTTTTTAATTTGCATTTCCCTGATGATTAGAGGTGTGGAGCATCTTTTCATCTGTCTATTGGCCATCTGAATTTCTTCTTTGGATATCTTTGTGTTGTCTGATTGCCATGGCTAGGACCTCCAGTACTATGTTAACAGAACTGGGGAGAGTGGGCATCCTTGTCTTGTTCCTAATCTTAAAGGAAAAACTTTCAGCTTCTCATTGTTAAGTACAATGTTGGCTGTGGGTTTATCATATATGGCCTTTATGATGTTGAGGTACTTGCCCTCTATACACATTTTGTTGAGAGTTTTTATCATGAATGGATGTTGAATTTTGTTGAATGCTTTTTCAGCATCTATGGAGATGATCATGTGGTTTTTGTCCTTCTTTTTATTGATGCAGTGGATGATATTGATGGATTTTCGAATGTTGTACCATACTTGCATCCCTGGAATAAATCCTACTTGATCATGATGGATGATCTTTTTGATGTATTTTTTGAATTCGATTTGCTAATATTTTGTTGAGTATTTTTGCATCTATGTTCATTAGGGATATTGGTCTGTAATTTTCTTTTTTTGTGGTGTCTTTGCCTGGTTTTGGTATTAGAGTGATGCTAGCCTCATAGAATGAGTTTGGAGGTATTCCCACCTCTTCTATTTTTTGGAAAACTTTAAGGAGAATGGGTATTAGGTCTTCACTAAATGTTTGATAAAATTCAGCAGTGAAGCCACCTGGTCCAGGAGTTTTGTTTTTAGGTAGGTTTTTGATTACCAGTTCAATTTCATTGCTGATAATTGGTCTGTTCAGATATTCTGTTTCTTCCTTGGTCAGCCTTGGAAGGTTGTATTTTTCTATAAAGTTATTCATTTCTTCTAGGTTATCCAGTTTGTTAGCATATAATTTTTCATAGTATTCTCTAATAATTCTTTGTATTTATGTGGTGTCTGTAGTGATTTTTCCTTTCTCATTTCTGATTCTTCTTAGGTGTGTAGACTATCTTTCTTGATAACTCTGGCTAGGAGTTTATTTATTTTGTTTATTTTCTTGAAGAACCAGCTCTTGCTTTCATTGGTTCTTTCTATTGTTTTATTCTTCTCAATTTTATTTATTTCTGCTCTAATCTTTATTATGTCATTCCTTCTTCTACCTTTGGGCCTCATATATTGTTCTTTTTCTAGTTTCATTAATTGTGAGTTTAGACTGCTTATATGGGATTGTTCTTCTTTCTTGAGGTAGGCCTGTAATGCAATATCCTTTTCTCTTAGCACAGCCTTGGCTGTGTGCCACAGTACTTGCAGTGTTGAATTATTGTCATTTGTCTCCATATATTGCTTGATCTATGTTTTTATTTGGTCATTGATCCATTGGTTATTTAGGAGCATGTGTGAAGACTCCATGTGTTTGTGAGATTTTTCATTTTCTTTGTGTAATTTATTTCTTGTTTCATACCTTTGAGGTCTGAGAAACTGGATGGTACAATTTCAATCTTTTTGAATTTACTGAGACTCTTTTTGTGGCCTAGTATATGATCTATTCTTGAAAATGTTCCATGTGTACTTGAGAAGAATGTGTATTCTGTTGCTTTTGGGTGTAGAGTTCTATAGATGTCTGTTAGGTCCATCTGTTCTATTGTGTTGTTCAGTACCTCTGTCTCCTTACTTATCTTCTGTCTGGTTGATCTGTCCTTCAGAGTGAGTAGGGTATTGAAGTCTCCTAGAATGAATGCATTGCATTCTATTTCCTCTTTTAATTCTGTTAGTATTTGTTTCACATGTGTGGGTGCTCCTGTGTTGGGAGCATAGATATTTATAGTGGTTAGATATTCTTGTTGGATTGACCCCTTTATCATTATATAATGTCCTTTGTCTCCTGTTACTTTCTGTGTTTTGAAGTCTATTTTGTCTCATACAGGTACTGCAATTCCTGCTTTTTTCTCTCTGTTAGTTGCATGAAATATCTTTTTCCATCCCTTCACTTTTAGTCTATGTATGTCTTTGGGTTTAAAGTGAGTCTCTTGTAGGCAGCATACAGATGGGTCTTGTTTTTTTATTCATTCAGTGACTCTATGTCTTTTGATTGGTGCATTCAGTCCATTTACATTTAGGGTGATTATCGATAGGTATGTACTTGTTGCCATTGCAGTCTTTAGATTCGTGGTTACCAAAGGTTCAAGGTTAATTTCCTTACTATCTGAGAGTCTAAGTTAACTCACTTAATATGTTGTTACAAACACACTCTAAAGGTTCTTTTCTTTCTCTCTTCCTTTTTCTTCCTCCTCCATTCTTTATATATTAGGCATCATATTCTGTATTTTTTGTCTATCCCTTGATTGACTTTGGGTATAGTTAATTTAATTTTGCACTTGCTTAGTAATTAGCTGTTCTACTTTCTTTACTGTGATTTTATTACCTCTGGTGACAGCTATCCACCCCTAGGAACACTTCCTTCTATAGCAGTCCCTCCAAAATAGACGCAGAGATGGTTTGTGGGATGTAAACTCTCTCAGCTTTTGCTTATCTGGAAATTGTTTAATCCCTCCTTCAAATTTAAATGATAATTTTGCCGGATAAAGTAACCTTGGTTCCCGGCCCTTCTGCTTCATGGCATTAAATACATCATGCCACTCCCTTCTGGCCTGTAAGGTTTCTGCTGAGAAGTCTGATGTTAGCCTGATGGGCTTTCCTTTGTGTGTGATCTTATTTCTCTCTCTGGCTGCTTTTAACAGTCTGTCCTTATCCTTGATCTTTTCCATTTTAATTACTATATGTCTTTTTGTTGTCTTCATTGGGTCCCTTGTGTTAGGAGATCTGTGGAGCTCCATGGCCTGAGAGACTATTTCCTTCCCAGATTGGGGAAGTTTTCAGCAACTACCTCCTCAAAGACACTTTCTGTCCCTTTCTCTCTCTCTTCTTCTTCTGGTGTCTGTATAATGGAAATATTGTTCCGTTTGGATTGGTCACACAGTTCTCTCAATATTCTTTCATTTTTAGAGATCCTTTTTTCTCTCTGTGCCTCAGCTTCTTTGTATTCCTCTTCTCTAGTTTCTGTTTCATTTATCATCTCCTCCACCATATCCAACCTGCTTTTAATACCCTCCATCATGCTCTTCAATGATTGGATCTCTGACCTGAATTCATTCCTGAGCTCTTGGATATCTTTCCGTACCTCCATTAGCATGTTGATGAATTTTATTTTGAACTCCCTTTCAGGAAGAGTCACAAGGTCCATGTCATTTAAATTTTTCTCTGGAGTTATATTAATTTTACTCTGGACCAGGTTCCTTTGGCATTTCATATTTCTATATGGTGCCCTCTAGTGTCCAGAAGCTCTACTCTGGAGCTGCTCAGCCCCTGAAGCAATTTTGGGGTCACAGGGGAAAGGTATGGTGCCTGGGGGGAGGAAAGAGCTGTTTCCTGCTTCCCGGCAGCTATGCCTGTCTGCACTGCCTGAACCAGTGGGCCGAGCACACAGGTATAAGCTTTTGTCCCAGAGCAGCTGGATACGGATTCCTGCTTTCCACAAGTGGCCAGAATCCCAGTCTCCCCAGGAACTCCACTGGACCCAGCTTTCCAACCCCATAATCACAAGAGTATGATGAAAGCACTATGAAATGTAGGTTTGTGCTCCCAGCACAGATCTCTGGAGCAAGGTATTCAGCAGTCCTAGGCCTCCACTCCCTCCCTGCTCAGTTTCTCTTCCTCCCGCCAGTGAGCTGGGTTGGGGGAAGGGCTTGGGTCCCACCTGGCCACAGCTTTGGTACGTTACCCTGTTCCCTGAGGTCTGCTCTTTTCTCCAGGTGTATGCAGTCTGGCACCATCCTCTTTTCTGTTGCTTTTTCAGGATTAGTTGCACCAACTATTTTTTCTAATTGTATACAGTTTTAGGAGGAGCCTGTCTCTCATCTCATGCTGCCATCATTAATCCAATCTCAAAGGCAGCATTTTGATGAATTTTATTAACTCTACTCAGTCCTTACCCTCCCCTAGTCAAGTATACAACTTTTGTACCTTTTTTTTCAGTTAAAAAATACATTATTTTACTTAAAGATTAAAACCTGATTAGCATTCAGTTGTATGTTCTCGTGTTTAAATATACTTCATGACTATTGTCACATATACATTCTCATTTCTAATTTTGTTCCAACTTTGGCATTCATTCCTCGAACAAAGAATTTAAAGTGACTGACTGTAGAGCTGGAATGAGGCATGTTCCAAAAATGGCTAAGTTATTGTTTTGGGAAACGCATGGTCTATTCTGAGAGACAGACACATAAACAAATAAATACAATTCCTCATAATGAGGGGTATAAGAAAGGCATGCCAACAGGGCATGAAGACAACAATAACATGAATAACAGCCTGGAGGAATTGATGTCCTTTTCAAAGACTTCAGATCCTGAAAACCTATAGAGAACCACAGAGCAAGTTAGGAGGACACTTTGAGTCATTAAATAATGACACGTGAATAACAAAAAAAGGGAGGATGGAGTCTAGAGAACATGGGACAGAGGGCAGCAGGCAATGAGGCTGGGAAAGTTGCAGGCACATGTTTCAGTCTGTATTAGTTCCCTACTGCGGCTATAACAAATTATCACAAAAAACACAAATTCATTGTCTTACACTTGTGGAGGTCAGCAGTCTAAAATGGGTTTCACTGGGTTGAAATCAAGGTGTCCTCAGGGCTATCTCCCTCCAGAGGGTCTAGGGGAGTATGTTCCCTGCCTTTTCCAGCTTTCAGAGTGCACCTGCATTCCTTGGCTTGTGGCCCCTTACTCTGTCTGTAAGCCAGCCTAGCCTCTTTCCTTCTGACCTGTGGCCCTCTGCTTACATCACATCTGACCTCTGACCTTCTGCTTCCAGCATCACATCTTCTCTCATTCTGACCCTTCCATCTCTCTCTCATAAGGAATCTGGTGCTCACACTGTAACATAACATATTAACAGGTCCTGGGGATTAGGATATGGAGATCTTTGGGGGAAGAGGACATGATTCTCTCAACCTCAAGACCATGTATGCCCTGACTAGAGTCTGAGTTTTATGCTGCAGGCAATAAGGGGCCATGGGAGAGATTTAAGCAAACAAGTGACATAATCAGATCATAAGAAAGAACTCTGGGGGCAACATGCAGCCAGCCTGGAGCAGGTGCAGGATGGAGGTATGAAGACCTCCAGCATGATGCAAAGATTTAACATCTAAGGCAAAGCAATTACCCTGGGGATAGACAGTGGAGTCTAATTACAGAAACAAGTAGAGCTGATGAACTAGATGATGCATTGTAGGAGGAGGGCAATGCCATTAATGAAGATCGAAACCCTACCAGGTGGAACAGATTTGTGCAAACATATTCTCCCATGACATCTCTTACCTTCTATTCCTGCCCTTTTCTGTCCCCCACAAATCTTCCTTACTCTTCCCTGGTCTCACATGGTTTAGGTTAAAATCAACTCCTCAGTCTAAGTGCACTTCATGGTCTGGCCCCTACCCACATCTACAGCTGTTATTTCTTGACACTCACCCCATCCCAACCCTCAACCTCAGCCAAGTCAGAACACTTTAGAGTTCCTGTTACCCAAAGGGCACATGCTCAGGACCTTCATGTATCAGTTCATACTGTCCCCACTGCCTGCACTATCTGTCCCCACTGTGACTGTGCACACATACTCACCCTTTGAGACTTTGCTCTGCTATGCATTCCTGTATGGACCTCCCAGATAGAATGACCACTGCCCTGTCCCTATCAGTGAACTAGATATGGGATTTCATTATTTTTATATAGTCACACTCTTAGATCCATAATTCTCCCACTGTTAAAAAACAAGCATTCTGAATCAAGAACGACATCTTACTCTTCACCCTTTTTTGGTGGCTAACATAGTACCTAACATCTATAGCCTCTAAATAAGTGTTTGGTCAATGAATAAGTTGATCAATGAAAAAAGATGAACAATAAAATGGAGTCATTGTAAGTTGTAAGATGTCATATTTAGTCCATCAACCGATGAATAGATAGCCAAATATGGTATATCCATGCAATGGAATATTATTCAACTATAAAAAGGAATGAAATATCAATATGTGCTCACCATGGATGAATCTTGAAAACATTAGGCCAAGTAAAAGATGCCAATCATAAAGACTACATGGTGTATGAGTCGATTCATATGAAATGTCCATAATAGGCAAATCAATAGAGACAGAAAGTAGATTTATTGCTTAGGGTCAGAGGTGGAGCCATGAGGAGTGGGGGGTGGTGATGCCTAAGGGGTACAGGGTTTCATTATGGGGTAATAAAAATGTTCTAAAATTGATCATGCTGATGGACACACAAATATGTGACTATGCTACACTTCAAATAGGTGAATAATTGTATGGGTAAGTTAAAGACTTCCAAAGAAAAGTCTTGAACAATATGTTATGTGATTATATCTCAATAAAGCTATTGCCAAAAGAGGATGTCATATTTTGAACCAAATATGTTTCATTAAAAAAAAAGAAAGGGTTGGAGAGGTGCTGTAAGACCCAACTAGTGGTGGATATTCATCCAGGCAGGCAGTGAGGAATAGGGAAATGAATAAGAATTAACATATATTAAACTCTTACTACGTGCCATTCATTATGCTAAGCACCTTACCTGCATTTTCTCCTTTCATTCCCATGAACTAAATGTTTTTATTCCTATTTGGAGATGAATAAATTGGGACAAAGACAACTCCAGTCATTTGCCCAATGGCACACACTTGGTAGGGGATGAAAGCCAGAATCTGAACTCAAGCAGGCGAGATTCAAAACCCACACTCTCAACCACTTTGCTCTGTTTATAGATTTGGTGGATATGTGGAGTTTTTCCTTTTATTCTTTTCAAGGGAGGATAATATTTTAAAATTCTTGAGTTCAATGAATTATTTATTCTCTTTAATAATGAAAGTACTTAAATCTATGAAATCATTTCTGCATAATTTTTGAGAGAACTTTAGCCATGTGTCATTTGTACTGACCTCATTTTTTATTATCTAAACATTTTGTATTTCTATATTTGATTTCCTTTTGTTGGTTTTTCATTATCAAATGGTAGGTTTATGTCTTTGGACATTATTCCCAGAGGACATGGCCTGCACAGTTTCTGCACTGAGGGATTTAATACCTTTTCTTGGTGATGTAATGTATTATCAAGTTTTGTAAAAATCCCAGAGACTCTTTTGCAAAAGGAGGCTCAAGCTCTCTTTACAGAGGGGATGCCTAATGCTCCCCTGATGTAGTATATATATATTATTGTTTAAAGACTCCAATAAAAGAAAATTCCTATTTCTTCTTAAATTATTTTAAAAACAGCAATGGCCTTCTCAATAATATGTTCTTAATGCAAGCAACGCACTTAGAAGTTAAAAGAGGAAGAATATGTCTGTGTAATTCAAAAGCCCAGGAAGACTGGAGCCATTTGTAATCAGATATTTCAATACTTGCAAGGACTTTTACTCTAGGATGATGAATGGCCATAAACAGATATAGACCTTCTTGAAAAGGCCTGGCTTCCTCTACTTTTACCCAATCAATTTGACATTTGAATTTTGGCAAAGGATCATAGGTACCTTGCTTTATTTATTACCTGAGATTAGATAAGAACATCACTGTTATCAAGCCATACCAGGCTTTTTCCTAAAATAATGTGCAGTATTTCAAGCAAGAATCAGTTTGTCCTGGCATCAAAGTCTGCAGAACAGGATTTCCAAGTATACTATACATAGAAACCATTCTCTATCCACACATCCTACTTTCTCCTCTCTCTTCCCTGCCTACTACACACCCCTCCCCTTAAAATAAGCCATTCCCACCAATTCTGCCTTCCACCAATTCCTGCATTTATAGCATGGCACTAGACTAAAAAAGAACAAGGAGGTATGAAAAAATTTATCATCAAAACTGTGCCAGAGAAGAGCAGAAGGGTCCTCAGTCACCAAATCTGTCATTCTACACATGAGTACATACAGTCAGTACTGAAAGGCAGATAGATGGCCTGTGACCTCATGCTTGTTTTTACTCTGGCTGGGCAGATCTTTATCAGTGGAGATAATCTAGGAAGTGCTGTGACCAGAGAAGGGTGTCCAGGTCATCAAGCCCTCACCAACCCCTAATCAGTGATCTTCGTGCTCCCAAAGGCACTCTGTGGAGGAAAGGACTTTTCCAGACCATCTGAAGAATAATGAGCAGAGGCTTAAAGAGTAGCATCTAATGCCCATTCTACCAGCTGCCCATGAAAGGTCAAAACCCAAAGAGGTGGGAGCTCAGCTCGCCCTCACAAACTAATAAGCCAATGGCCAAACTCAAGCCCATGTCCAGAGGTAATCTCCACCCTATCCTGAACTATCAGGCTGGTTTGACAAAATCTACCCAGATCTGCCTTCCTGGGGCCCCTGGCTCTGCCATGACACAAGACAACCAGCTGGGAAGGTCGGCAGGATGCTTTAGCTCTACTACCACCCCAGTCTTCAGAAAAATTGGGCTGCATCCCATGCACTCTGCACCCCAACTCCCCTCTCTCTCACCATGTCTCATTTTCTTTCTTTCCACACTCTGATGTCCAAACAAATCACCTCAACAAGAACCAAACGAATATGAAATGTGAGGAGTGGGAGGGAGTGGCAGGGACACAGTGACACATTTTTGAGGCAGTATACATAGGGACATAACAGTGAGGAGCCCAGGGTCTGGAGACTACTGCCTGGGCGAATCCTGGCATCACCACCCACGAGTTGCACAGCCCCCGCAAATGCCCTGACCTCTCAGGGCCTCATTCACACCTGTGAACTGAAAACACTAACAGTGCCTCCTGCATATTTTAAATCATGTGACATGCTCAAAATAGGGCTGGGCCATGGTGAGCACTCAGATTTCAAACATTTTACAAATAGTATCTCACATGATATAATCTTCACAAAAATGCTTTGAGTCCCATTGTAAAGGTGAGCAAGCAGAGACTAAGTGAAGCTATATTACTAGCCCAAGGTAATGGAGTTAGTAGGGGCAGGGCTGGGCCTTGAACTGAGGTCTGATATCAAAGCACCTTGATACTTCTCTGAGAGGTGTGCCTCCATGGGTAATGGACTACACATGGGGACAAAGAAAACACCAACTCAGGTAGGAGCATGTGGAGATGATGGTTATTTTTCAAGTGCTCTGTTGGTTTAAAATAGGAGAGAACCAGACTGCAGGGAAACGACATGATGTCACCACATCAAAGCAGTTCTTGTATTAGCTGATCAAAACCTGAGACCTAAATTTGGAGTATCATGCATCACACTTAACTCTAGCCTCAGAGGGAGAGCTGATGGCCTGTACTCCAAGGAGACAGCAGGTGCCACCTGGAATGATCCACAAACCCAGTCTGCCACTTTGAAATAAAGAGTAAAAACTGACAGGGAGGTCTGCAAAACTATTTCAGAACTTATCCTGGAGTCCCACAGGAAGAGCATGCCCCAAGAGAACTCGAGGATGCATGGACTTAATGAAACAGGAGCAAAAAGTCGTAACAAGAGAACAGCCTGAGTGAAAAAGAAAACAGGAGATGAATAGGATTTTGATGTCTTACACACAAATTTTAAGACATCAAAATGCATTTAAATATCCACATGATGGTTAGATAAGATGGATACTGAATAAAAATTGGATCGGTGGTTTGAGTGTATACTTGAGATGTTTTCCAACAATGTAGAGGAAAAAAATAAATAAAATGAAAAGTAATGAGAATGATAGATAGGGGGAAACCAATTTTCAAACTCCAATATAAAGATAATTGATTTTTCAGAGAAATAAAAGAACAAAACAACACACTAATTAAAAAAGAATAGAAAACATTTTTTCTTGACCTTTAGAAAAATCACATTCTATGAGAAGAGATCTTCATGTGGATATATGTTGGCAAAATATTTATTAAAATATACAGAAAAATTAAAACCCTTCAAAGATCAGAGAAAAAAGTACTCAGAAAGAAACAAAAATCAAACTGGCCCTGGCTTTTCTGCAATAAAAAGTTCTAAAAAAACACTGAAACATCATCTACACAGTTGAGAAAAGGGATTAGAGGCCCAAGGAATGACCCAGGATTTTGAAACACACTTAGATTGCCTGACATCTATGAAGACATCCTTAACTATTCCTGTCTTGAGACTATAACCACCAATTGACATCTTTTTTAAAAATATCACTTTAAATTTATGCCAAAAACTGAGTAGGTCATGCTGTAATGAAATTGTGAGTTTTCCCTTCAATAATTTAGTCCCCAAACTCCAGTACCCAGTGGGTTAAGGATTGTCAGGATGTTTCTGGGGGCACTGGGCCAAGTATCCCTTGATATATTTCCCTGGGTGGCTCCCCTTCTCTGCTCACTTTCCAGTACCAGAACCACATCCTAAACCCTACAGTTCATACCAGTTTTATGATCTCTTCAGACAATAGCAGGCACTTCTCTGCTCCATTCTAATCAGCAAAGGCTAAATTATTTACACTGTTGTACACTGTGTATGAATTAATACAAAAGCTTTACTTCTCCTTTCCAAAAACAGGGCAACATAAACAATTTAACAGGTGTTTCCATTGCCAAGCAACTTGAGGTCTGATTTTGTCTATTAGTTAATTACACTTTTTCTAAATGCAGAAGCAATACACACATAATGCCAAAAATACAAAAATACCAATGAGGAAATAAGTACCTATGATCTAAATGCCCAAAGAGAAATGCACTGTTTCACATTTTCATGTGCTACTTCTTATGCCTACCCTGCATGTAAGAGTACTATTTTTCTTGTTAATATTATTTAACTATACAGTTTATAATTTCCTTGTTCACAAAGTATCATCTGATTTTTTTAATTCCCATATCAAAAAAATAATATTTTGAATGACTATACAGCATCCCATTCCATGAATAACTGACTCATAGTTGACTTAATCCCTGATCATTGGACACTTACTTCGGACATCATAGAAATTATCAATACATTATACATTATACTCTGCTATGAAGTAACTGAAAGTTTAGGTTTGCAAACAAAGTTTCCTGAGATGAAATTCCTGTTCCACCACTTAATTTGCAATTCTGGCAAATTAATTAAAACAATCTGTGCCTGTTTCCTCATAAGTATAATGGGAGGGTAACACTATTTAACTCAGAATTGTGGGGATTAAATGAATGAATTCATGTAAAGCCTTTTGAGTATTCCCTGAACATGTCAACAGTGTGCACTTAGGTTGTTTATCATCCAGTTCTTTGCCCCAGTATGGAATGAGTATCCTCCTGTATGTATTTTTTATTAACTTACACAATTATTTTTCAGATAAAATTCTTAGAAATGGAATTGCTGGGTCCAGAAGTAATTCACATTTTTTTAAACCTGTGTACATATTGTCTAATTTCACGTCAAAAAGTTGTACAATTTTATAATCCCATCAACAAAAATATGAAAGGCCTATTCTCACATAGCCTTGCCAACCTTTTCTCCCACAACTCTAAGATAGTGGATGCTCATTTTGCATTTCTATTATCAATAAAGCTCACCATTTTTCATGATGGCTTACTAATCATTTTTTTACTTTTATGCAAAACCTGCTCAAGTTCTTTGTCCAATTTCTGTTAGGAATATTTTTCTACTGATTTCCAAAAAAACTTTGTGTTTTAGGGATAGATATTTGTATTATATATTGGAAATATTATACCTCAGTTTGTCATTAGCATTAGTTATTACAAACAGATGTTTACAATTTTTGATTGTTTAAAAATGCTTTACATTTTTATAACATCAAATCTATCAAATTTTTCCTTTATGATTTATGATTCTGGGTTTATAGTTGTAAAAGCATTCCCAAGCCTAAGTTCATTTGTACTTTCCCTATATTTCCATCTCTGACAGTTCTGTGATTTCATATTTTATATTTAATCTTTAATTCAAGCATAATTCATTTTATGCTTTAGTGTAAGGAAAGAAACTAACAATATTTTTCCTAAATATTAACAAATTTCCCCAGGCATATTTATTGGATCCTTTTCTCACTGATTTCGGAACTTTGCCACGTACTAATCATATAAACCTAAACATACCACCAGCTTCTCTATTCCATTTTGTACTATTCTGACACTAGCACCACTTTTCATTACTATAGTTTTAAAGTGAATTTTAATATCTGGAAGAGCAAGTACCCTCTTATTTTGTGTTTGTTTTCTTAATAACTTAATTGGCTCTTCTCAGCAATATTCTTCAGATGAACTTTAGAATAATAATTCTGTCACATTCCCAAAAATGCCCAGTGGGAATTCTGTTGTTGTTATTTTTGAAACACAGCAGCTGTTATTCTACTTGCTTTGAACTCTTCTTCAAAAATATAAATTATCCATATGTTGGATCTTTGCTGTCTGCCCTCTGTACTCACAACCTCATGAATACCTTAATCTCTTGTCCCCGTCCTCTAGATTCCACGGGTTTTCTCAAACCCATCTTTCTTGTCACTGAATAGATTCACTGTAATATTAATTCTGCTCCTCACTGCTTCCAAAATTATGTATACCTTGGCCTCCAAATGGTTTGCTTCCTTATATTCTCTTCTAAATTTTGCCAAATTCATTTATCTTAGTCTGTGGCCTTATCATACAAGTTTATCTTTCTTATATTTTGTCTCTTTTTGTAGAGTCTATGACTTCTTAAGTTTCTTATGACTAACTAAAACAGATGCTGACTAAAAGTTTGTTTTTGAAGAAAAATCTTTTTTAAAATATGCCCCTTTTTTACTTCTTGCTGGAAATGTTTATCTCGTTCAAGTTGCAAATTTGTTTCTATGTCCCATACTGAAGGCTTTGTTTTTCCTGCTTATGCAGACTTCACTGAGAACAGACTTATCCCTTGGTTATATATTTCTCACCTGGCCCAGGAAGTGAGGATCATGTTGAATGACCATGGTCCCTATATTTTTATAAGAAATAAAGATGAACGATCTACCCAAATGCAGACAGTATCTGTCATTAAGCCCCTCTTCATATTATTGTCAGTTAAAATGTTGTTGAAACAGTTCTTATAGCAGCTTAATCTAATATCAGCATATATGAAAAAACATCAAATATTAAAATATGACAAAAAAGAAAAAGACTCTAAGGAACCACTCAAAATGTTGGTAAGACCTGAACTTTGTACCACTGTTAGCAAGGACTTAACATGAGTTGGCCCAAGTTTCTTCTTCACTCGCTCCCCAGCTCACTATGCCCCAGCTGCCCTGGCCTCCAACAAGCACAAACATATTCCCACCTTTGAACTTGGAGTTGAAGGCATGCTTTGCCCTTAGAGATTTCCATGGCAGACAACTTCTTGTTTTTGAAGTCTATGTCCCTCCCATGACCATCATAATTGACCCTCCTCTTACATTCCTATCTCACCAGCCTGTTTTATTTTCTTGATAGCGCTGGCCAGTAGCTAAAATCATTTTATTTATTTGTAATCTTATATGTGTCTTCTATGTCCAAAAGATAAGCCTATAATAGCAGGGACTTTGTCTTTTCAGCACTGTAACTCCAGAATCTAGAACAGTCTGTGTAAAACAGCAGAGATGCTATAAATGTTTGTTGAGTGAATAATGGTTATATGTAACAGGCAGGACTCTGAGTGATTTTTGTCTTCCTCTTATTATTTTTCTTTATTTTCATATTTTATAATGAATATATATTACTTCTATAGTTAAAAACATATTTTAAAACAAAGTCTATGCATTTTATATGTACAATTGGTTTTCAAAGTTTTTAGTAGGAAATCTTTTTTACAAAATCTTTGTGGAGTTTTTCAACATACAAAAGATATAAAAAGCAATATTTATTATCAACGTTCTTTTAAGTTCATATTGCAACACTTGGCTTTTTATAAAATCAACCAATAAAACAATGAGGCTTTTTTAGCAAAAACACTTTCATTTTAAATTGAGGAGTATGGATGAAAGTTTCTAATGACAGCCTCAGATGATGTTCACTTATTCTAATTTAGCTGTTTCGTGTTAAACATGGATTATAGGAGAAAAGCTATTCTTAAGCTTATACAATCACAAATCAGCCAAAGTATAACAAATTTTCATGCTGTAAATTTGGTTGATAATGCATTTGTGTGTTATTTTTGTTATGGCTGTAAATAGATTGGAGTATTCTAAAATAGTAAATGTGAATAAACCACTTAACCACATCCATCGCTGATGGACATTTCATGGAAGATATTTTGAAAATCATGGGGATATACCTTCTACTGGCAATTGTGTAAAAGTTAACATGCAGAGTAAAAAGAGTTGAAAAAAATTTGCCAATATACTAACAGTGGTTCTGTCCAGGTGGGGGAGTACTGGGAGGCCTTCACTCCTTCTTTTCACTTTTCCATATGTTGTTCTAGGATATTTTGATATATATGTATTAATTTTCAATGGGGAAAAAAACTATTCTTTAAAAAGCCAAAGGGCATGTGCAATATGGAGAATCTCACAAACAGAACATTGAGCTAAAGAGGTCAGACACATAGACCATTTGGTTCTTTTTACATAAAATGCAAATACAGAAAAAACAAACACACCAGTTAGAAGTGAGGGTAGTGGCTGGGAGGCACCACCACCTGCTCTCCAAAATTCTGGTCATGTTCCTTGCCTCCCTCCCTCCACTCCTTCCTTTTTTCTACATGTTGGTAATTTGTAGTACATTCACACATGTGTGCAAATCCACTCATCATCACAGTCAACTTCAAAACATTCCCATCACCTCAAAAAGAAACCTAGTACCCTTCAACCATTACTCCCCAACCCCCATCCCTGAACAACCACTAATCTGCCTTCTGGCTTTGTATCTATTCCAGATAAATGGAATCATTTAAGTCTGGATCCTCTCATGCAGCATAATGTTTTCAAGGCTCGAGTCCTTTTTATTGAACTAGATGCTGGTCACCCCACTTTGTGAAAATTCTCTGAGCTGTACATTCTGTATGCACTTCTCTGTGCATATAGGATCCTTCAAGCAACAAATTCCACACACAAAAAAAGTGAAAACCCAAGTCCATAGGTGTCCCAGCAACGTCCATCTGGGGCTCTCATTTCTGGAGATGTTTACCCTCCCCAACCTCTCTATCCACCTTGGGGGTCCCTTCTCAGTCACTCACCACAGATCCCCCTTTGTCCTACTAAAAAGACAATCAGAGGTACTGAAAGTTTGCTCATATTCACCCTCTTCCCTCTTGCTGACTGTCCCCCAGGTTCCACCAGAACAACAGGGGCAGAGAGATTTTCAGAAAGGCCCTAGAGTACCCTGGCAGTTCTACTGTTCCTGGTCTCCCTTCCCCCGCCCTGTAAGACTTCTCTTGTGTGTTTTCTATCCCCTGGGAGTCTTGGTGAACATGAAGAATAAATCATTTTGGGTAAGATATTTTCTGCTGTAAGGGCTATCGTTCTAAAATTAAAATTTGTTATACCTCTAATAAAATCTTTCCAAAGCCTCTCTCCATGGCCCACAAAACTCACTCAGGCTCCCTGCAGCCTGTCATCAAGGCTGCCCCCCCACCTGCCCCTCTCCCACCTTTGCAGACCTCATTTGTGCCTCTTCTGCTCCATCCATGCTCTAGACAAGGGGAGCCTTGTGCGGGTCCCCGAATCAGTATACTGTTTCACACACACTCGCTTTTGCTGAATCTGTTCCTTCTGCCTAAAATGCTCTTCCTTGCTGCTCCCTTCTCTGTCTGCCTAGTAAACAAGCACCTATTAATCCTTGCAGGGTCCACTAAAACACCTCCTCCTGACTCTCAGTGACAACTCAGCTTGTCATCTGTGCCCTACTGAGCTCCATTTCTCCTATTTCACTACCTCTGAGAGACCCTATACAACACGGCATGTCCTGTCTCCTGACTCCAGGCAAGTTGACTTAATCCCCTGAGCCTCAGCGTGCTGGTTGTAAAATGATGATAATGACAGAAACAACACAATAGGTCCTTTCAAGAATTAAATGAGCACCTAAAGCACGAACAACAGCACATCATGACTGTTCCATGAATACCAGCAAAACCTTCACTGGATGTGCCCATCAATACTTCTGTCCCAGTCTTCTGAAACATGAGCCCCTTCAGCACCGTCCTGTTCCTCTACATGGCAGCTAAGGAGCAGTAGCCTGCAGTGGGGTCAGGCATGGGTTGGAATAAATATTCTGCCACCCATTAGCTGGGCCAGTTTCCACATCTCTAAAATGGAAATATGATAGTGTGATTAAGAGGATTAAAGAAGAAAATAATAGCAAGTTCTTGGCACATTTTTCTGGCCCAATAAATTGCTTTATATGTCATTTAAAACTTGACTCATAATAGTACTTGACAAATAATCTTTTTTATGGTTCCCTGACATGTGCTTGTTTTATACTCCAGACCATTTGTTTTTTCTTAAATGCCATAGAGAGGCTAAGCCAACCCAATTTGAAAATGACATGGGAAGTCCTGAGGGGCTTGGGCAGTGCCCAGTCCCCTTCCCCCAAAATAGCATCCTCATCTTCAGTCATGACTGAGGGTTAAAATGTTGAAGATCTAACTTAATATAAACATATTTCTGGAGAGAATAGTATGTCAACTTGTAAATAGTCACAGTGCAAAACACCGTAATACAAAACCATTGTGGATCACCCTCAGCTCAGGGAAATCCCTGAAGGGAACTTTTGATTGGGGGCCAAGAAATTTCAAAAATTTTCAGAATGGCCCACCCTCAGGGCCTTCCTTTCTGCTGGACCCTCATTTCACAGAGCATGAGATCAAATAGTGAATTTCTGACCAGAATGGAATTCTCTATCCAGAAATGGGGCTGCTTTGGCCGAAACCTTTCTAACACTCAGACATGCTCCATCATGCCTTTTTATTATAATCCTTAATGCATCGCATGTCCTAATTAAAAATAACCAAAATCTGTTAATATGCCCTTGTCCTCCATTCCTAGCAAGTTGTCCACGATGGTCACCTGAGCTTCGGAGTCAGAGGAGGCCGAGTGGCAGTGCTTCAAGATCAAGGAATTTTCTGGATCATTTGCTGTGTTTCTTAACCTGAGTTCCCTAAACAATAAAGCCAGAGGCAAAAACTAGAGCCAGAAAAGGCAAATCTAGAGAAGCAGAAGCAGATGAGTGGTTGCCTGGGGCTGGGAGTGGAACAGGGAATGACTGCAAATGACCTGAGGCGTGTTTTGGGGGTGATGGAAATATTCTAAAATTGGATTTTGGTGATGGCTGCCTAGTGCTGTACATTTTATGGTATATAAATTGTACTTCAGTAAAGCTGTTTTAAGAAAAACCGTAGAGCTAACACTTCATTAGAGAAGAAAATCCCAGGGAAGCAAGAGTGAAGGGAAAGGGGAATGCGTCAGGAAAGGGGGTACAGCAACTCTGAAAAACCACACGGCCACATCTTCCACCTGGCACCTTCACAAGGGTGCTCTGTCACAGTAAGGAGGGAGGAGAATGCACCCACTAGCTGCAGCCCCCACACTGCTGGGCTGCATGTAAGCCGAGAGGGGCCAGCAGCTTCTTGACCCTCAGGGGCAACATAGACAGGTGAGAGATGAGGTGACACGTACTCAGCCAGCTGACAGTCTAGGAGCAGCTGCCGCCAGGATCCCTTGGTCTGGAACAGCAGGGGAGGTAGGGGTGGCAGCTGCTACAACCACAGGTGAAGCAGGAGCATTGCTAGGTTTTCAGCCTCGCAGGGCAGGCTAGGTGCACGTGCCCAGAGCTGCCTGAGCGTCGGAGCCAAATCTTGTGCACCATGTGACACCTCCTCAGCCAGATGGTGTCCCATTTACAGAAGACCGGCCCAAACAGAAATGGCAAACTTCTCAGCACCTCTCTCAGACATGCAAGTCAGTGGAGGGAAAAGGCAGGGACGCCCCAGTGTGAATGTCCCATGATACTTTGAAAGACCAAATTCAAGAAGGCCACTCCAACAGTAGTTCCTGCCTGCATGCAGCAATGTGGGTGAGCTACCAGGATCTCCCTTCAAGAAAGAACCCCCTGTTGCGGCAGTGCCTTCAGAAGATCTGCCTGAGATCTGGCATGGCCACTCTCCCTGGGCAGCCCCAGCCAGTGGTGCTGGGCCCAGCCACCCCTACCAGACATGGGCCTCCTTAACTGCCCCTTGGTCTGGCCAAGGCTTTGTCCGATCTTCATTGCAGTCTGGGGCTCCTCTGGCCAGCCCTGTTTCCAGCCCCTTACTTTCACAGACATTAATACCTCCCCCTCCCAAATAAGCCCTGTACACTGCACCTCAGTATCCACTGTGAGGAAGAGCCAACGGACACACTCAGTGACCACAGAAGCCCCCTCTATGCACACCCCAGCCCAGTACCATCGGCTGTACTCTCACCCCTGGAGCTCATGAAGCCCAGGGAGACGGTCCACGGAAGACACAGTGCAAGGGCTGGAGTCTTTCAGTGGAAGGCCAAATCTTTTGAGAGGGCCTAGGGGTACATGTTAGTTTCCTATGGCTGCTCTAACAAACTGCTACAAACTTGGTGGCTTAAAACAGAAAAGATTGACTGCCATATTTCTGGAGGTCATGAATCTGAAATGGTCTCACTGGGCTAAACTCAGGGTACTTCCAGGGCTTTCTCTCTGGAGACTCTAGGGGAGCGTCTGTTTCCTTGACTTTTCCAGCCACCAGAGGCTACCTGTGTTCCTTGGCTCTAGGCCCCATTCTATCTTCAAAGCCAGCATCAGCC